>NC_137149.1:29734508-32134508 GCF_951394435.1 Stenella coeruleoalba | reverse complement strand
GGAAAAGTTAATCTGTAAAGATATTATCAGAGAGCTAAACGTCAAGTTCAAAGCTTGGCAGTATGATAGTATTCTGTAATGGTGAGCACCTGAGTGTGGAAAGTGGAGATGGAAGTCAAGTGTTGAGGCAACTGAGTTGAGACAATAATTCTAAGAATATCTACTATAATTTTTAAACAATATTTTAGATAATCTGACTGTAGCCTCTGCTTCCAACCTACAAAAGCTGATGAGGAAAATGCCTAATTCAACCTCTAAGTCTGTTCTCCCAGCTGTGCGATTTAGAAAAAATTTCAGGTGTACATTTCTCTCTTTAAATTTCTCGAAGCATGATACTTTAACAAATGCTCTCCAATGCCCTACTGTTTTGGAGAAACAGCATTATCTTTTTGCATGTCTCACCCAAATCTTGTGCTATTTGTCTGGAATCTCTTACACATTCTGCCATTGCATTTGAGTCATTTAAATGTGTATTAAAACTCAGGGAAATTTAGGGGAAAAATTCTCTTCTCTAAGTTTACTCTAATTGATTTAACTTATGTTTACTATTTTATCACACCTCTTCTCATAAATACCAGAACTTATGATGACTCCACTATTAGAATGAAGATTCATACTGAATGAATGAAATGCATTCAAATGCAATGAAATGCATGCTGTAGATTAGTCGTGGATATGGCCTTCTTTACTTAGCCCAAATCAATTCTTTACTCACCAGTATCCTCCTCACATAGATAAGCACTTGAGTTCACTCTAGGACCAGGTCAAACTAACAATCTATCATTTGACCACTTCTTTCCTCTTTAAATATTACTCCTAAATTTTAATTTTGATAAGTTTTTTCAGACAGAATATCTTTGTAAGCCCTCTGTAATCATAAAAACATAACAATAATCTCCAGGAGCCTATCACTTCCAAGATGCAGTCACTTTTACTGCTATTGTCATATATGAATTGCATACTATGCCTGGCATGGATTGTTAAGCCCTGAGGCATGGACCATGTCATTCCCCATGTGTTTTTGAGGTTTTTGGTTTGAGGGATTTTTTTAATAGCACTGACTACACAGTTTGTGCTCAACAAATGATAAATAACAATAATGAATTTCATTTGCAGGTGGGATCATTTGAGAAATGGAATTTTTTCATATAAGCTGGCCAACAAATTCTCCCTCTACTCAGGGAAAACTGTCCTAACACCTCCCTGTGATGCAGGTTAGATCAGATACACAATTTATTCTCAGGCACATATCCTAGAGTACTTCAGGGTACTAAAAAAAAAAAAAAAGTCAGCAATAAGGTAATATTCCTGGGGATAATGGTACACTGTGTGATAATAGCAAATACACAAATACAGCAAATATATTTGAGTACATTCCCACAATTCCAGGCCAGGAAGCAATTAGATGCCCAGAGCCAACAAGCCACCAACACCCTCTATTAAAAGATACAGAAAGTAGAGATGCCTGATATCAACTAGTTCACTCAGACTAGCAAAAAATCACATCTTTTTCTTTTAATTCATTGAATTCATTCAATGTGAATTTATTAAGTGCCTACTACATGCCCAGAACCATTTTAGCAATAATGAAAAGCAGACTAACAACATCTATGTCCTTCACCAAAGGAGTCCACAGTTTTACAGGGTAGACAGATGTATAAATAAACAATTACATTAAAGGGTGGTGAGATAGATGTTCACATAGTAATTTGCACAAGGTACCATGAAAACAGAGGAGGAAACACTAAATTTTGTTGATTTCTAGATTTTTCAAGATGTTTTTCCATAGCAAAGTACCTATTTTACAAAAAATTACATTCCCATCATCTTTTATACATGTATTTATGTCAGAAGTATATCTTCTCTTACATCCTCACACCACTATAACTTTATTGCTTTCTTTTCTCCTTGTAAACTTTTTATGGGAAAAAACAGTCTTACTTATATGAATTAAGCTACCATGATCCTTTACCAGATTATTATATAAACTGGCCTCCCTGCTTCTGCTCTTATGCCCAGTTCATTCTATCTTCAACGTAACCTGTAGAGTGATTCTACTCAAACAGAAGTAGGATCATGCCATCTTCTCACTAAAACCCTCCAATGGTTTTATATCTCACTCCAAGTAAAAGCCAAAGTACTTACAATGGCACATCAATCAATCAATCCCACATCACCACTCCCTCTCCCTCTCTGATCGCAATCCTACTGCTCTTCCTTTCACACACTCTTATCCTGCCCACTGCTATCTTTTGAAAATGATGCTGATCACTGCTCTGACCTTAGGTCCTTGTACTTGTATTCAGTCTGCCTCGAGTGCTCTTCACGTGTCCCCACATTGCTCAGTCTCTCACCTCCCCTCATTTCCTTCGCGTACTTACTCAGATGTCATCTTCTCAGAACTGAGGACTTCTGTGGACAGTATATTTAAAACTACAACCCTCCCTTACTGCCTAGACCCTCCCTCCTTTATTTTCCCCCATAGCATATGTCACCTTTAAAGGTACTTTTTATTTTGCTTACCTATCTTGCTCACTCTTAGCTCATCTCATTTACTCCATGTCTGCCCTGCCCTCCCACAACTACCCAACCGGGGTGTGCATCCTGCAGGAGCAAAGATTTTCACCGATTTGATTAACTGTTTTAATTCATAGAAGGCAATCAACAGATTTCCGTTTAAAGTATTATATATTGATGTGTGGGATTATTTGTGTAATTTAAGCTTTGTCTTCCCATCAGGCTGCAAGGCCCATAAGAGAGGAACAAAGTTGTTTTGCTCACTGCTGAATTTTTGATACCTAGAACTGTCCTTGACTAGGAAATCATTTAAATATCATTTTACCAGTAAACTAATGAACAGGTGGATCATATATTATGAATGATGTTTATTATGAATTATTCCAAAAGATATTTATATGGCTACCACCTTGAAAGTGACTTGCAAATATGCAACATGAATCAATTATTTGATAAAATTAATAATAGCATAATGTAAAAGAGTGTATAATTATATAAAAACCACTTAACCAGTTAAAATAAAGTACCCAAAAATAAACTGAGTACATAAACCTAACACTGGGGAAAAAACACATACATTGTGATACCTGTCTTGTAAAATGTAAAGCATGCCAAACAACTCTACTTATAGTTGAGAGATATGCATATTGAAAGAAAGAAAGGGAGAAAGAAAAGAAAAGAAGGAAAGAGAGAGAGAAAGAAAGGGAGAGAGAAAGAGAGAGAAAGAAAGAGAGAAAGAAAGAAAAAGAGGGAGAAAGAAAGGGAGAGAGAAAGAGAAAGAAAGAAGGAGAAAGAAAGGGAGAAAGAAAGGGAGAGAGAAAAAGAGAAAGAAAAAAAGAAAGAGAGAGAGAGAGAGGGAGGGAGAAAGAAAGAAATGCATGGAAATAATATCAAATTCAGCAGAGGCTATACCTCTACAGGGAAAGGAAGGGTTTACAATTGCGAAAGACCCATGAAGGATTTTGACTGGGTTTGTAATGTTTCCCTTGGGTAAGCCAGTTGTGGATACATGGCTGTTCGTTAAGAGTATTCTTTACACATTTTTGTTTGTCTGAAATAATTCCAAATAAATAAAAACACAAATAAACATGGAAAATATACTACCTACATTCCAAGGGGAGCTTTAAACTATCCCCACGTTCTTCTTTTTCTATACTACCTAAGCAAGCTCTTCAGTGACTGTGGGAAGCATAAGCACTTTTAATGCTTAGGTTGCTTGTTCTTCAAGTTTTAGATCTTTCTGCTGTGCACTGAATCCTGACTGGTGTTAACACCAGTACACAGAAAAATTGTTTACTTGTTAATTGGTTTTTATTCTTTAAATTCAGCTCCAATTATCTAATGTTATCTATCTTTCCACCCTGTAACAGCTATAATTAAAGTGAAATTAGCAATATGGCTAGTTTCTTTCATCTAGGTATCCAGGAAAATGATCCCTAGGAAGTCCCTAAGGAATAGTTTTTAGTACAAATAAAATTTCTTTTGGGGGCTAATTGGTACCACCCATGGTTATATGTGGTTCGTTAACTCTTAACATTCTTCAGGTTCTGAAGAATGTGTGGAGGGGGAAACACACTTGCAATATTTTTGGCACTGAGATTAAAAGCACCAATAACACTTTTAAATGTGATTAATTCTTTTATGCCCCTGGGAGGGTGTAGTGTGATTACAAAATCACATACTGAAGAGCCTAAAATAAACTTAGAAATGAGCACTCTCATCTTACAGAGAAAAAACACATTTAGGTAGTTCAGATTTTGTATCACAGCCCAAGTTTCCCAAATTCTAGTCTGATGCTCCAAAGCCCTATTCCTGGAAAATGTAGAGTCTAGTGATAATTCTTCATAGAAGGGAAGAAAAGGAGCTAAAACTGTTTGAGAATTTTGCTGGCTCTTGCTAGGCTCTTTAAAGATACCATCATTTTTAACTCTCACAACAACTTTATGAGGTAGGAATACCATTTTCCTGAGGAGCAAACTGGGGCCCAGAGAGGTTATGTCACATGCCCCAATTCTTGTAGGTAACAAGTGATAGAACCAGAAGCCAGGCAAGGATTAGTCCAAGTCCACCAAAGCTGTGCTTGTTGCACTCCGCCTGCTCCTGTAAATAGTGATGGTGGATTAGAGCAATAGTCTATATCATGCAGCCTCAAGAGGGGCAATATCCCCCCAAGAAAGCAAAAATTTTTGTTACAATGCTTTGTGGCCTTCCAAAGGCTCACAGTACATAAGCACATATATTACAATTTCATGGGGAAGGGGACAATCAGAAAAAAAAATCTAAAATGTCTCCTTAGGGGAGTTATAAAGAAAAAAAGAAAGTTTGAGAAACGCTGCTCTATATAGTTGAAGGAAAAAAATGCAAGTTAATGTTTAAGCCATTTTTCTAACTATAGATATAAACTCAAAACCAGGATACCTGATTCTCAATTCCATTAAATGTATGTTTTAAAGCATCAATAGTTCTTTTCTTTGATAAGCTACAGGCTTTCTGCTGGTCAAAGCATGGGCTTGAGAGTCAAGTGAACTCATCACGTTGGTAGGTCAGCTCAAATATTCATGAATTTTGCAATTACTTGAACTTTCTGAGTGTCATCTCACAGTACCATTGAAATAATTAACTGAAATAGCATGTGAAGTGCCGAACATAGAGTAAACTTTCAGTAGATGTGCGTCCCTTCCCCACATTTGGTTATTAATTTCTTTGAACAGTAAATCTCTACAAGAGGATCGAGAATGTCAGAACTGGTTAAAATAAGAGCTGTTTTACTTTAGGGAAAGAACTGAATATTTTGACCATTATAGAATTATGCATTTTCCAAGCAGTTAGTATTTGAGCATTTAGAAATGTAGGATAAGGTTCTATATCAGCAGGATTTGTTGGAGTATTTTGAAGGAAGAGTACTTTAAGTGGTCTGTGATAGAGGGAAAAATAAAAGGTTATATTTACTTCAGTCATAACCGTCAGTGGTCAGAAGAGCCTGTATCTGAGCAGTGAAATCATAGAGGATAAGTATCTTACAGAAAAGAAAGGAAGAGGCAGCAGACAGACTGGCCTCAGACAGACTGGAGAATTAAGTTTCTGAAATTGTCATGTAATATACCTCAATGCAACTATTTCAATTCCAAAACATTTTAAATGGAGGATTGCATCTCCCCTCCATTGTGGCAGCTTAAGAACATGATAATGAGGGTTGTAATCTTTATAATTGCTCATATTTAATATTTCACCTTTCTTTCCATAATAGGTGATATGATAACTTAAGATAATCATGTGCCTCAAGTCAGATTTCCTAAAGATTTATTTTTAATTCAATAAATATATTATTAGCCAGAAAAGCTTCACCAATAAATTTCATATGTCAAAGAACTTACTTTATAGGTAAACTAATATCAATACTTATGTTTATTTTTGTAGATTAATATAATCTCTTTAGTTTACCCTTTAATAACTTATTAAAAAGGCATATGTCAAGTAGGAAGGATTATACAAACAGTACATCGCGAAAAATACACATATACATATAGAATGTGTATTTTTAATGAAGAATAAACATGCGTACACTTGTGTGTATATCTATCCATCTAAAGCTTACGTGTGTTTGACAACCTTGCTCTGTATAATCACATAAGCATTACAACTGGGCAGACTTTATTTCTCCAGCAAAAAAAAATATCACTCTAATTGTATACTTATCACCACTCTACAGTAGCAGCAATTTAGAAATACACTGATAAAATTATGAGAGTGTGAATCAAGAACTGAGATACTGGGTGAAAAGATGATGTAGAGGAGATGACAAAATTTGAAGTTGAGGTTCTATTTGTCAGTAATAAAAGAAATCATCAGTCTAGTTGGTATGCAGTCATTGGTTGTAAGCTTGTCTGTGGAATTTTAATTGTCCTGATCTTTAGTTTTCTTAACCTTATCTGAAAAGAGAAAACATAAAATTTTTCACCAGAGAAGTAGACATGGCCCTGACTACTTTCAGAGTAGCAATGCAACAGTGTTCATTTCAAGGCACCAGATCCAGTTCCAGACTCTCTAGGTCACTGCCCATTAAATATTGGAGAAATAAACCTAGTCCCAAAGTGGTAGAAGAAAAAGCAAGGTTCCAAAATAATTCTTTGCTTGTTTTTTAAGCAATTTGAAAATATTACAGGAAGCCGATCATCATGTTAAACTTTAAAATATCAAAAACTTTTCTTACGCTCTGTCTTACTTCACTTTCAAAATGCCTTCCTATGTGTTTTCTCCTATCCTTCCTGAGTTTTACATTATGTCCGGTCTTCTGACTAATTATGGTGTTGAGTGCCCTGGATAGGCTATTTTGCTTCATTGTCTTACAATTATATGCAGAACCAATTACACTATGTCAATGCAATTTTCCACATAAATAGTGTTGACAGCAATTGATACTGTGGCTCAGAGCCTGTAGAAATGGGCAAAGTCCCAGCTGGGAGATTAGCTTCTTTTTTTTCTTTTGCTTAAATGAATCAGCTTATTTCCTTTCCTTTTAGCTGCCTATCTTCTACCTTCTTTTTAGAACTCAGTGGAATTGACCATCTTAATAACCAGGACTAGAAAAAAAGGGACCTATCCAAATGAAATGACAATTTAGCTAAAGAACATGCAACAAATCCACATTTAACTGTCCTCATCATTTTCTCATATCTCAGAACCTGCATAAACTTAAATCTTGAGTGTCTGGTTTTGTTTATTTGGTATAAAATATATTATCAACTCATCTATATACAAGAAGGAACATACAACACAGGTTTGCACAGACCACAGACATGAGAAAACTGAGCATTTCGAGACTTTCTAAAGGTCAATTTATTTTGAAAGAATTTATAAGAATGATTATACTATCTTTTCAAATAAGCATTTCTGTAAATTTTCAAGTTTGAAATTTTAGACTCAAATAATTTCCATTTATAAATAAATATATAGCAATCAAAAGACATTTAACATTGCATGGCATCATACGAGTTACTTTATGAAAAAAAAAAAACAGAAGGAGCTATTTATAAACCCAAAACAGTAATGCTAGTGTCTATAGAAAACAAATCTGTACTCCTATTACAGAAAGAGCCGGGTCTTTCTCCTTTGATCTCAGAAATTCTTCCGGAACTTACGTAACACAGCTTAGACACGATCAATAACCTAAACAGGGTTTAAAATCTAGTGTTCCAAAATATATAGTTAAACTAAATGTCTAGATATGCTTTTCATAAACTTTCATATACTTCAGATGAATCATCAGGATCAAAACCCAGAAAGCCTTCATTCAACGACCAAGTGCCTGTCACTGACTTGAGCTTAGCGTGAAAAGGTGCCGAAAGCATGTTTGCTTCCTATCTGAGGAACAGAGAGGGATATAGGGTGACTCGAGCTCTAAGGGAAGAGATGCAACTTGTTTTATTCATGTCTGCACTATAGTCTGCATCATATGGCTTGCAACTTTAAGAAATGTTTTAAGTTTTTCTTTCTGTCTGTTTCATTTTAGAACTCACTCGAAGTCAGTTTTGACCTTCTAGATATCCTAGCAAATGCCATCAGATTGCTATAGTACCATGTCATTTTTCACACTACACAGAAACAAAGTATAGACTCATTCTGAACACAGAAGCAAATGCTCCACAGCAACAAATGAATAAAAAGATTCAGAGATAAGTTAGAATGACAGGTTAATCTGGTTTAGAAGGTGCCTGTGGAAAAGAAGTATGAGCTGGGATATAACTTGATTTCTGGAAACTCTAGAATGAGAAGATGTAAAAGATTTAGTGAGTGCAAAACATCCTGGGGCCCAATCCTCTATCAAATATTCATCTTCAATCCTACTTACGAAGAACTCCATACCCATGAGAGAGATATACAGGAAGCAGGAAATGAGACTATTATGGTCACTTTGGGTTGATTTACTCTTATTGCATATTCCCATCTAAAGGGTCTGTGCTCCTTTAGAATATGCCATGAAAAATAGGCAGAGAATACAGAAACTGAAAATGCAATCTACAGACAGAACCGTTTTAAAAGGAAATGTTTGCTTAATCCTTCTCTAAGGAGTCCACAGACCTTCAGTACCATGTGATAAAATTCAAAAGGAAAAACTGCATCCCCCATAGGTATATGAACATGTGTCATCAGCCTATTATGTCACTGTCTTCCACATCGCAAAAGGATCCATTTTCCCATTAGTTCTCTTTCAACAAATATTTGTTCCATGCCTGCTACTTTAACAGGAACTGTTCTACTCACTAAGAACACAGCAGCAAATTGAAGGAGGTAACCATGAAAAGATCACAGACAAGAGCATTCCATACAAAATGGACAGGTAATACAAGGCCCTAAAGTGGGAACACGTTTGGTCTGTTCAATGGGGCTGGAGAGTAAGTAACAAGGAAAGAATAGTATAAAATAAAGTAGGAAGAATAGGCAAGGATCAGAACATGTGGTACTTTGTAAGTCAGGGCAAGAAATTTGGGTTTCATTTAACTATGATATTTGGTGACTTTAAGAGATCATTCTGGGGGCTTCCCTGGTGGTGCAGTGGTTGAGAACCTGCCTGCCAATGCAGGAGACGCGGGTTCGAGCCCTGGTCTGGGAGGATCCCACATGCCGCGGAGCAACTAAGCCCTGCGCCACAATTACTGAGCCTGCGCGTCTGGAGCTTGTGCTCCGCAACAAGAGAGGCCTGCGCACCGTGATGAAGAGTGGCCCCCGCTTGCCACAACTGGAGAGAGCCCTCGCACAGAAACAAAGACCCAACACAGCCAAAAATAAATTAATTAATTAATTTAAAAAAGAGAGATCATTCTGGGTACTGTATGAATAATGAATTATAGAGAACAAGAATAGAAATCAGTGAAACCTGTTATTGGAGGTCAATTAAAAATCATGTTTGGTTTATAATAGAGATAGAAATGAGTAGATGAATTTAAAATATATTTGGGAGGTAGGAGCTATAGGATTAAAATGAAGTCTTGGGGAAAAAAGGAATAAGGAATGGAAAGTAAACAAGAATAACTCCTGGATTTTGTCTTGAGTAATTAGGTGGGAAATGGTGTTCTTTTCTCAGAGAAGGAAGTCTGGGAATGAAAGACTGATTGTTCATAGATGAAATAAAATAGTCTGCTAAAAAGAAGCACTTCTTCCCTTCTTCTAAGTACCTTACGAGAGTAAGTTATGGAGAATAACATTCCAAAATGTTATACACTAAACTCTTTTCATTTTCTTTTTCAGAACTTCAAGACCTCCACCCCAAGTTCATAAATTTATTTGCTATAATCCTGTTGATATATATGACAAATAGAGAATAAATCTTCCCTTCTAAGATGGGAGCACCAAAGAGTTCATGCTGAGTTGAATGGAATTTGAAGGAAGGATTATATTGGATTTTACTGACCAGCATATAATAATGTTGTTTCTTTCTAGATTGTTTCCATTTTACTTAATCTATGTATTATATCCAATATAACATTAAAAACATTACAGAACATCTATATGACTTTTGCTAAATAAAATAATATTGGTTGTCTCCAAAAAGCAGCCTCCATTTTATATAAACAGCCATGTTACAGGGCTGACATCACAATACTGAGCACAAATTAATTTTCCTAATAAAAGGGATACTAACACATCAAAGAGTTACCTTTCTTCTTGAGATCTCAAGATAATTTGAAAATAGGTATTTACAGAAAAAATATAGCTCAGAAATAAGTAAAGCTCTTACCCACAGATGCTAAATACTGAACAGGGGTCAATGAAGTCTGAACAACATATCACTACCAGGACACTTAAGGCATCTCAAGAGCTTGCACTGTTGGTCATTTGGTCAGAGAAACTTGCAAAATAGATTCTCTTTTAATCTATATCAGATGAAGCAGTAGAGACCCTCATTAATCTATGTCCAATAACTTCAGATATGGTCTTTGCCCAAGTCAACTTCAACTGAATTTTCAATCTAAACAATATGTAACTACTATGTGATCGATGTATATGCCAACCGAAGTGCCAAATTTCAAAAAAAAAAGGTTTGGGCAGAAAGGAGCCTGTTGTTCTTCTGGGAAAAGAAAAAGAACTCCTTCCGATTGTCATGGAGGTCTTTATAAATCAGGGAGGATCAGAGGCCAAACTTTCATTTTGTCTTAATGCCATTTCTATCTGTATGCTCTACCTCACCCACCAGCATACACCCTCTAGATTGTAGGGACTCTAGTATTAGCTGCTTTTCAATACTAACCCTTGCACTTTTTGTTCTTCCCCCTAGAAACAATCTTTTAGATGCACATATGGCTGCTTTAGTTTCTTTTGTCTGATTTCAGCTCAAATATTCTCCCCTCACAGAAACCTTTCTAGATCACCTGTGTTCATTTGATAACCAAAATTGATGAACAAATAAACCCAATATGCAATGGCTCAAACACAATATGATCTTATTTCACTTCCATTGAACAGTCCAGACAAATCTTGTAGGTTGCAGTCAGGGAAGGAGTCTTTGCTCCACACTGTCATTCAGGGACCCAGGCTGACATGAGCTCTGCCATTTTTAATACATGATTTCCAAGATTGTTCCAGTCACTCTGAACATTGTTGTGACCTTCCAGCTCACAATAAGAAACAAAAATCATTAAACACCATTTGAAGAAGGTTTTATGGGCCAGACCTGGAAGTGGCAGACTTCACTTCTGTTTTGGGACTAATAGAAAGCACTTACTCATATGGCCACTATACTATTTAGTGTAGAGTTTCAAATTTAGAAACTTAGTGTAGCTGGGAAGCCATGGGCCAGCTTTGGTGGAAGAAGGGGAGAATGAACTTCGATGACTAGTTAGTAGTGTCTGACATACCACACTAATTTGAAGTCACATCTATTAATTTTGCCTTCTTCATTAATACGTAAGGTCTTCAAAAATTTTGTCTATTTTGCTCATGTCTCAATACTCAACATTAGAATAGAGCTTGGCACCTACTAGATGCTAAAATAGTATTTATTGACTAATTGATTCATCCAGTCAATGCCTCTAGAGACTCCTGTACAGTGAGTCCCAGATATTTGGTTGCCAAAACTCTCTGATGCCCAAGAGTCTACTTTCATAAATAACTCTGCTCATCTCCTCTTTTTTTTGTGCCCTTTTATAACTATCTAATGATAGTAAGAACAAGTTCTAGTATGTATTGAGTAGCTGCCATGTGCCATACACTACACTAAATCTTTCCCAGGTGTTGTCTCATTTAGTCTTCACAATTACCCCAGAAGGTAGGCAATCTTATTAGTCCCATTTTACAAATGAAGAAAGTGACGCTTAGAAAAGTTAAGAGATTTGCTCAAGGCCCACAGTGGAAAAGGTAACAGAACTGGGACTCGAATCTTGTTCTAGAACTCAGTCTTCAGAGCCCAAGCTTTTAACCATTAGACTATACAACCTCTGACAAATTACTTATTCTTTTAAAGCACTGGTTCTCAAACGGGGGCAATTTTGGCAATGTCTGGGAAACATTTTCGATTGTCATGACTTGGGTAGGGGAGGTTATCAGCTTCTAATGGGTAGAGGTCAAGGATGCTGCTAAACATCCTACAGTCATATGACCCACACACACAACAAAGAATTATTCAACTCAAAATGTCAGAGCTCATGTTGAGAAACCCTGACTTAGAGGGACACTCTGGTAGTCAATGCCATGCTGCTTTGAACAAACTGTAAGCAATTACTCTCTTATTCTGATCTTCTCAAAGATTATTTTTACTCCACTGAAAAACCCTTTTCAAGATTGTCCCTGTCTACGTTGTTACTTACTACCTCTTTTCACACTTCAGCTTCTAATTTCAATTTGTCCCTGGAAATTTCGTTTATTATCTTTTTCAAGCTTGAGTTCTTTTGCAACAGCTCAGGAAATTCTCTACTGTTCTCCATTCTAACATCTTCTAATGTTCTACCTCATATGACACCTCCCTCTACAGGTTAACAACCTTTTTAATAACCTCCCCAACCCAGATCTAAACCAAATGTTCACATGGCTCCCCCCACCCTCATTAATTTACCAAATGTACTTAACCTCATTCGAGGCCACTGAGTTCTCTTGAATCCAGCCAGGAGTTTAATGGCCTCATTTACCTAATGTAAATTCCTCCTTCTTACTTTTAAAAACTGAAAAGAGCAAACTAATAGCAAAGCCAAGATGAAACACAAGGCCCCCTGACTCCCAGTTGACCATTATTTTTAAGGTAACACACTGCCTCAAACCTGACAGAATGCTCATATGCATTTACATCTGCTCATATTAATGCTTTTAACCTAGCTAGAGCTAAGAATAAAGTTAGAGGAACATGCTAATTTCTAAATAAGCTGTTTGGTATAATTTGCTCTGTATATTTATATACTTACTCAAATGTTAAATATATTCTAAGGTATTACCTACAGAAATTAATACTACTGATTTTTACATGTCGGATTGCCTCGGATTGCCTCTTCATTGTCTTTGCAACCAAGCAGTATGAATCTAGCCTCTATAAATTATAGTTGGAATGTTTTATTTTAAAGATAGTAGCAATGAATACGCTACAGAGAAAATAAAGAAACTCCGGTAACCAAGAGAAAGGACCATGAGAATTCTCATCTCTTCTCTGACCTGCTACCCAGTTTTGATTTTAACTTAAATTGATTCTAGGGGAGAGTGACAGGATGGAAACAAGAGATGGGTATTGAGGATGTTTGAGGATGATGGAAGGAGAAAAACTGCAGATGGAAAGATCTATTTAAAGGAAAACAGAGGAGAACCAATACAAGCAAATGGCCCCAAAATGTGAACTTATCACCACCAAAGCCAGGGTTTCCAGGTGTTTTCTTTTCTTTTCCTACCAAGACAAGATTGTCAGGATGTCAAGCACCTGACTGAACTCTGCTGCACTGTGCTGTGAATTCCAAGGCTATGTGTATCATTCTGTCCATGTGTTTCCAATTTAACATGCTCTTTCCCTTCAGATTTACAAATAGCTAAGCACACTTAATGTGGTGACCCAACCAGGAAGGATGTGTCAAACTACTAACTCTGGTGCTCCTTTCAAATGATTGTCTGGACAGGCAAAACATGACCAGGAGCTATTCCTTGCCAGGGATTTTCATGGCAGTGAGCCGTCTAATCTGAATATGATCTTTTGTATGACCTTGGCTGCTGTTTCACTGTAATTATCTTAGACCTACAGGTAAAATCTAGGCACTCTCATGAATATGGAATTTTTATGGAAATGAGCATCAAATATGGAATGTAAGCTTTTGTAGAACGATGAAGAAGCAACAGATGTGAAGAAGTGAGAAGGGAAAAACAAGAGGAACCAGATGGTTAACACCCTTATGAAAAATGGATACGTGATGCAGCACAATAACCCTCTTGGTAGACATAGAAACACCGTAGTCTTAAGAGAATTCAGTGCCCAGCTTAATCTTTTCATATTTACCATTACTCTAGCTCCTTGCCACTCTACTGTAATGCCAATTCTGGGAATTTTACAATGCCAGAGTGTCATATTTGTCATGGAACACACAATTAAAGAACAGAACTGACCATGAAGTCAGTTAGATCATTAGATCTGAATGACTGTTTGAGTGTGGTAAGACTAGGGACAAAGAAAAAGAGAAAGAAAAGCCTCCTAAGATGTTCCCAATAAAAAGAGTGGCAAAAGTAAGAAAAATTAATTCATAGAATGGAAATTAGATACAAAAATATCCCATAGAGGTGAAAACAGTTCAATTTCATCTATAAATTAACATTAAAAGGTCCACTTATAATTAAATCCATGTTTCCTCCCCTCAAATTTTTAAGGTGCACCTCCACCAATAAATGCAAACACAAATGCATTATAGATATTAAACCATGATATACAAATTCCATACATACAGTACATAAGTTAACATATGATTTTTTTGTACTATAAAACCATTCAATGCAGTTTATCATAATTCAGGCTAAGAGACATTACATCTTGTGCCTATAATCAAAGTTCTCAGAAACATCCCACATATGCAACAGTTCCATAGAGACCAAAATAAAGAGTAACTGAAAGGAGGACTAGGAAGAACAAAGGCAAAATAACTTAGCACTTACTTGTGGATTTTTCCCCAAGCCAGTTTCTTTAATGTGAAGAGAGAATTTATGTTTTTAAAAAGGAAGAGAAATAAATGAAAAGGGGTGAATTGGATTTTACTCCAGTTCTAACTGATCCTAAACTAAAGGACATGATGAGGTATTAATTTGTATGACAGTTCTAGTGAAGAGACGATTTGATGTATTGGTATTTCTAGGTTATCATTTTTGGTAAACTTAAATCTATCTGCAACCAATTTATTGTCTGTAAAATGAATGTAAATAACCTTCATCACTTGTTTTAGTGAATTTTATACTAAGGTTATTAAAACATTTAAAAACTCTTTAAATACAACTATTCCACAGAAATACAAAGGATCATAAAAGACTACTATGAACTATATGCCAACAAATTGGACAACCTAGAAGAAAAGGATAAATTTCTAGAAACACAATCTTCCAAGACTAAATCATGAAGAAATAGACAGATTACTGACAAGGAGATTGAAACAGAAATCAAAAAAAGCTGCCAACAAAGAAAAGCCATCTGGCTTCCCTGGCAAATTACACAAAGACTTAATACCTATATTTTCAAATTCTTCCAAAAAATTGAAGAGGAGGGATACCTTCCCTGCACATTTTTGAAGCCAGCATTACTCTGACATCAAAATCAGATAAGGACACCACAAAAGAAGAAAATTACAGGCCAATATCCTTGATAAACACAGATGAAAATTTCCTCAACAAAATACAGTTGACCCTTGAACAACACAGATTTGAACTGCTCAGGTCCATTTTATGCAGATTTTTTTCAATAGTAAATACTACAGTACTACATTATCTGTAGTTGGTTTGATCTGCAAATGCAGAAACATTAATACAGAGGAACCATGTATATAGAGGGCCTACTATAAGTTACATGCAGAAATTCAACTGCATGAAGGGTCAGCACCCCTAATCCCTGCATTGTTCAAGGGTCAACTGTATTAGCGAACCAAATCCATTACATTAGAAGGATCATACATTATGATAAAGTGAAATTTATTCCAGGGATGCAAGGATGGTTCAACATCCACAAAATCAATATGATACATCACATTAACAAAATGAAGGATAAAAAATCATACAATTATCTCAGTAGATACAGAAAAGGCATTTAACAAAATTCAACATCCACTTATGATAAAAACTGTCAACAAAGTGATAACAGAAGAAATGTACTTCAACATAATAAGAGCCATATATGGCAAACCCACAGATAACATCATGTTCAATGAAGAAAAACTGAAAGCTTTTCCTCTTAGATTGGGAATAAGACAAGGATGCCCACTCTCATTACTTTTATTCAATATAGTATTGGAAGTCCTAGCCACAGCAATTAGGCAAGAAAAATAAATAAAATTCATCCAAATTGGAAAAAAAGAAGTAAATCGTCACTATTTGCAAATGATACTATATACAGGAAACCTTAAAGAATCCACCAGAAAACTTTTAGAACTAATAGACGAATTCAGTAAAGTCGCAGAATACAAAATCAATATAAAGGAATCTGTGGCATATCTATACACTAATAACAAACTATCAGAAAGAGAAATTGAGGAAAAACTCATCTATAATTGCATCAAAAAGAATGAAATATCTAGGAATAATTTAACCAAGTAGGTGAAAGACCTGTACACTGAAAACTATAAAACACTGCTCTGCACAGACCTACACAGTGAAGAAAACCATTATCCAAATGAAAAGGCAATCTACTGAATGGAGAAGATATTTGCAAATCATATATCCAACAAGAGGTTAATATCCAAAATATATAAAAAACTCATACAACTCAACAACAAAAACACACAAACAACTAGATTAAGAAATGAGCAGAAGGCCTGAACACACACTTTTCCAAAGAGGATATACAGATGCCGGAAGGCACATGAAAAGATGTGCCTAATTATTAAGTGATGTTTATTAGTGATGTTTTCACTAATTATTAAGTAAATGCAAATCAAAACCATGTGAGATATCATCTCACACCTGTTAGAATGGATATCATCAAAAAGACAAGAAATAACAAGTGTTGGAGAGGATGTGGAGAAAAGGGAACTCTTGTACACTGTTGGAAAGAGTGTAAATTGGTATAGCCACTATGGAAAAACCGCATGGCAGTTCCTCAAAAAAATTAAAAATAGAACTACCATATTACCCAGCTATTTCAGTTCTGGGTATTTATCCAAAGAATGCTCACTGTAACATTATTTAAAATAGCCAAAATATGGAAACAACCTAAGTGTCCATTTATGGATGAATGGATAAAGAAGATGTGGTATGTGGGTATGGAAAATTACTCAGCCAAAAAATGAATGAATTCCTGCCATCCACAACAACATAGATGGACCTTGAAGGTATTATGCTGAATGAAATAAGTCAGAGAGAGAAAGACAAATACCATATGATTTCACTCATATGTGAAATCTGAACAACAACAAAACCAACAAACAAAAAAATAAAACAAACTTAGATACAGAGAATGGATTAGTGGTTACCAGACGAGAAGAGGCTGGAGGAGTGAGTGAAATGGGTGAAGGGGTCAACTGGACAATGAATGGTAACTAGATTTGGGGTGGTGATCACTCTGTAGTGTATACATATGTTAAACTATAATGCTATACACTTGGAACTTACGTAATTTTAAAAACTCTTTGAAAATAAATATAAGAAATTCTATGGGTTTTGTGATACTACTATACCTTTATAAAGCTGATCAGTTCTTTTTGAAAGTATAAAGCCAATGGAAGATTTCCAGAATTTTGTCTTTAAATAGAGACCTACATAAAGCACCGTGACCTTGGCAATGTGTTAAATTTGCATGTGTAAGTAATTAGAGTATATTTTAAAGCAGTATTCTCTTGGGCAAATCTTTATTCTCCTCTTCCTGCAAATGAAATTAAAAGAAAGATATATTGGATTCTGGAGTCTTTTGTTTTCCTTTTAAAAGTACTTTGTAGTAAAGTGTACTTAATTAAAAGGGCAATCACAAAAGACAGGAGGAGCTCTGGTGATACTGGAGGTTGACAGCCAATGTGATTAACCCCCAGCAGGCGGATTACAACAAACATAGTTTATCTTCATCAACAAGCACTTTCAGAATTTAGCATTAGAAATGGATTTCAAGTTCAAAATGTTCTCTCCAAAATGAATGTATTTCTTTTACACACTCTGAATTCTTACTATATACGTATATATATATACATATATATATACACACACATATACGATATATAATTTTATTTAAAATAAATTTTTTAAATGTACGTAAAATGCTACTTTTACATCCCTTGAATTCCAAGTCTATTTTATATACATACATATATGTGTGTGTGTGTGTATAATTTATGTTTAAAATAAATATTTAAAAAATCAATTTACAATTTATACTGTAGATTCACCTTAGTGGCTAAAAATGATCAAATAGAATATTTAAGGATATGGCTGGAGAGAGCTAGAAGTTACACTATTTTAGCCATGAGAGTCTAAGGAAAAATTCTCTGTGCATGTTGCCTGGATGTGACTAGAAGCAAAGAACCCTGAGATTCTATCCTAGGTCAGTCATTAAATCAAGCAAATGATTTAACATCCATATCTTAAGTATCCTATCTATAAAATGGGGAAATTTATTTTCATGTGTCAGTGAAGTAATCAGTATTACACTACTTAAAAATAGTTTCCAAAGAAGTGAAATGAATGTGTGGCATATGTGCCAAGTGCTATGCTTTCCACATATGATTTAGTAATCCTACAAGACAGATATAAAATACAAACTTCATAACCTCACATATCCAGCAATCACTTATCAAAAAATATTTATCAAGATTATACTGTGTGCCAGCAACGAACAAGATAGATATGGTCCTGTCTTCATGGGTCCTACATTCTAGAGGGAGACAAACAACAAACAAGTAAAGAAGAGAAATAATCAAATACTGTTAAAAGAACTGTACAGTTCTCTCACACCTTACTCTAATAGAACACTTACCACACAATTATATATGTGCATGTGTGTGCATGTATGTTTCTATTAACTGAAGTACTCTTAAGGAGATGGACCACGTCTTATATCATCCAAAACTTAGCACAATAATTGAGAGAGTAGCATTTTACCAACTCTTCCACCAAGAACTACTATAAAAGTTCAGGATAACCCAACTCTTTGACAGCTTGGAAAGCAACAATGTTAATCAGGATTTAAAAGGACAAGAGTCCCCCCAAAGAGAAATGTATTGATGTGAACCCACGATTCTGTTTCTGGTTCCCAAAAGGCATTTCAGATTCCTAAGATGAAAATGGCAAGAAGACAAGAAGTCAGAATGAAGCAGGTAAGAGGTAATAAAGATGAGCAGAGGTTACAAATAGTCTTATGATACCAAAGAGGCAAAAATTCTTACCAAAAAGGATGAACCCTAACTAAAAAACAAAGCAAACAAACAAAAAACCCCAGAAAATATAAAACAGGTTTCCATTGAGACTCTCCAAGGGCTACAATCTAGGAATAAGGGCAAACTGGAAATAATCCAACCTTTAGAAATATTGAAACTCAGACTCAAATTCCATAACCCCTGAGTGGATCAAGATGATGGGTCTACATTCTATGCCTGATAGCTTAAAAATGTAAACAATAGAAAAAGATAACATAATCCAGAGACTCTATATAACTTTTTTTATTGAATATGCAAAGTATTCAATCAAAACTTACCAGATATGTCAGGAGATAGAACTAAATGACTGAAGTCCAAAAAATAAAATAAAATATAGAAGTAGATTCACAGATGACTCAGATAGTGGTATTATCAGTTTAAAATAACTATATTTAATATGTTTATGAAATTAAATGAAAATATTTACCAGAGAACTGGAGTCTGTAAAAAAATTACCAAATTAAAATTTTGGAACTGATGTACACAATAACCAACATTAAGAAATTCAATAAAGCATATTAGATGCCACAGAAAAGAGTATTAATGAAATGGAAGACAAGTCAGTTAAAAAAAAAAAAACCTACATTAAAGCAGAGATTAAAAAAAAAAGCATATAAAAGACAGAATGCAAGAAATATATGGGACATGGAGAAAAAGTCTATCATATATATAACTGAAATCCCAAAAGAAAAAAGAGAAAGAGATAAGGGAAGAAACCATACCTGAAAGACACTAGCCAAGAATTTCCCAAACAATGAAAGACATCAAGCAACAGAATTAGGAAGTGCTATAAACCCAAAGCAAAATAAATACAAAGAAAACATCTAGATACACTTCCAAAAACCAAAGAAAAAATTTTTTAAAGCAACTAGGGACAAAAACAAAAATACGTTCAAATAAGCAACAATAAGATTGACATCTGATTTCCCAACAGGAATGAAATCAGAGGAGAATGAAATGATATCTTCTAAATTAAGACAACTTCTAGCCAGAATTCTTTACCTAGAAAGATACTTCTAAAAAATAAAGGGCAAATAAAGATTATGTCAGACAAACAAAATTAGAGAACATTTATTGGCAGCAGATCCATTCTCCAAACACTAGAGGTTCTTCAGGCAAAAGAAAATACTTCTAAATATGCAGAAAAGAATGGAGTGCAATAGAATGAGTAAATATGTGGAAAATATAAACAAATTTGATTCTGTAAAACAATACATATTGTGTCTTATGGAAGTTAAAATATATATAGAATTAAAATACATGAATAGAATAGCAACAAGGCATATTTAAAATTGTTTCATTGCCTAGGAAGTGGTAAGATTAATAACCACTATAAAAGCACTAATTTCTAGCATACTTTACTGAGTAAAAGATTTATGCTCTAATATCTAAAATAGGTAATAGCAAATTATGGCTAAGGGCCAAATCCAACCCACCATGCATTTTTGTATCACCTGAAAGCTAAGAATGTTTTTACATTCTTAAATGGCAGAAAAAAAATCAAAAGAAGAATAGAATCTTTATAGAGTACTTTACAATATGTCATGCATTGCTCTAGATCTTTGCATTTATTAGTTCATTTAATATTTGCAACAACCTTGTGAAGTAAGTACTATTACTCATTGGATAGATAAGGAAATTGTAGCTTCTAGATAGGTTAACTAAATAGTCAATGACAACACAGCTAATGATCAGTTCCTCTGACGTTCAAACCTAGGGAGTCTTGCCCCAGAGGCTGTGCTCTTAATGTACTTCCCTCATATGCACGTATATCTAGGCCTTCCATCAGGAGACTATCTTACCTACGCAAAGCCATGACTTCACTATGCGAACCATGACACTCCACTTTTCAATCTCTGTTCTCTCCACACTCAGAACCTTTCTGTACACAGTTTCTGCTTGCTTAGACTGTCTGACTTTTCTTTTTTCTCTCAAAAGCTTTGTGGAGACTTAAAACTTCTAAGTTCTTAGAACTTCTAAGTTCTGAAAGCTGCTTTGACAATTACAATATACAAATGTTTTCCTTTTTCTGTTTCCATGGCACCTAAAAACATAATCTGTTCCCACATCATTACATTCTTTCCTATGTATTACATTAGAAATTCTTTCCAATTCATTATTTGTATGTCTGTCTCCCCAGCAAGAATGTAAGTTCATTTGGGTCCAATAAGTTTCATACAATGCCCGCATGCATCAGTGTCTCAATGCTTGGGTCAATAAAGGAATGAATTAGTGGTGGCTATTGGTACAGATGAAAGAAAAAAATGCATTAAGGGCAGTGTCTTTCCATTAATTATATAACTTTTCTTTCCTCATCTGTAAAATGAAGATTTGATTTGATCAGAATCACAATCCACCTAATGGTTACTATTTATCCATGTAATGTAATATCTCTCTCTCTTCCTCAAGGTAGATGATAAATGATAGGTAGGTAGGTAGGTAGATAGATAGAACAACAGAACAGAAAACTCTAAAATCGGATTAGCTTATTACAACTAAACTAATTATAGCTTAATCTATTTTAACTTATCTGCCCCAACAACTGGTCACTCTTTAAATAAATCTATTTTTGTCAAAAAATGAAATACAATGCAACCTTTAAAAATAACAGGACAGTACTATAGGTATTGATAAGAAATGATACCAAAATATGGTAAAGGAAGAGAGAGACATGAAGGATGAAACAAAATGGGTTCTCTTTGTGTTTTAAACAATGTAATATGTGTATATATGTAGAGAATATTTCAGATGAATATAAAAAGAATTTATTCCAGTGGTTACCTCAGGAGAAAAAAACTGACTTAAGCATCAGCATAGAAGGAAAATAGCATTTTACACTAGATTGTCTTCTGTATATTTAAAATTGAGTATCAATGCATGTATCACCATAGAAACATAAATTAATAAAATATTTTAAATAAAATCAAATAGTAATTCCTATGCTTGCTCTTAGAAAGTATGCAGTCAAGGAATGTAGTAAAAACCATGAGTTGTAACAACCACAAATTCTCAACCTTGAGAAATGAGAAGATCAAACACAGTAGTAAATGACAGAAAGCAAACGTTTACTTGTACTAAATAGGATTGCCCTTAATTAAACATAAATAAATGGTGTCTGGTGCAAAACTAGGCCTGGTAGGTTTCTTTCGAAACTGAATGCAATGGATTTTGTTCAACATTTTCTCAGTCTCTCCCTCCCCATCCCCTCTCCCCTCTCCCCTCTCCCCTCTCCCTCTCTCCCTCCTTACTTGCCCTCTAACCTTCTTTGAGTAGTGTTGTAAACACTCAACTGATTTAAAAAATGGCAACAAGCCAGCAAAATTAAATGATAGAAACACCTTTGTTTTGTGTTTTCCTTACTGCAGACATACAAACGTGTCAATTTCTTCAAAACTAATTTTTTTCTAAGAAACAATCTACAAAGAACAATTGTTTGCTGATGGTGATGACTATAATAAGAAAAGTTTGTCACTATTGCTTAGCATCTGTAACTAGGAAACCCACTTTGACTGTATGTCTTGAAACAGGCTTAATTATTTAGCTACAGGAAGTGGGGGAGAGAACCCTTCTGTTTCCAATATTCATGAAAAAAGTCTTAATTTCAGAGAAAAGATAAATTCAGATACACTGAAATGAGATCCTCTCCCTGCTAAAATGTTCTGCAGACACTCTGCAGACCAGAGCTGCTTCTCTTCTGCTTCCTCCTCCATCTCTCCCCTTGACACACAGCACTGCTTATTTAGAAGATAAATCTAAACTGCATAATTTGGAAGAAAGCATACATAGAAATATCCCACACCCTGAGAGTTTACAAAAGGAGAAACCTCTCTCCACTGGAGATCTGCTTATTTGCTTGAGGGCTCAGAATTTAATCAGATGCCTCTGATAAGAGAAATAAATCAGTTTTTCTCAGAAAGCAAAGAAAGCTAAGAATTTATTAGAAATGTGGCTGCTTTAAGAAGTCTGACAGTAAGGATTTCTACAAAACTTGCTTGGCAGTAATTACACCATTAACAGACCCAAAGGCAGAAGGAATCCCAACTTTCGGAACAGAACTCCTTCACATCTACAACTTTTAATACTGGTCAGCCACTTTCATGGGTCAACTGAACAAGACAGCAAAACCTTTTGTAGCCAGGGGCAAGATCTGCAAGCAGTTTCCAATGATTCATTTCCCTCACTGTATTTTCCTTCCATTCATATGCAAATCCGCATGCAACTCAGGCCCCTTTCTTCCTGTAGCCCAGCCAGAGACTCCCCCTCTAGCTGTAACCTCCATTTCCAATTCCCTCTGGTTTACTTTTCTTAAGTCTGTAAATATGCCTTTCTTCCTGAAGATCTGGATCCCCTCTAATCCTCTTACTAACCCGTGTATCCATGGTTGAGATTTCCCTCTACTCATCCCTCTTATTTAATTTGCCATTCATGAATGTCATTCATTTGTTCATTCATTCAATAAGTATTCTTTGACCATGATGTGCCGAGCACTGTTTCAAATACTAAGGCTCTTAAGAGTAAACAAAACAGACCAAAAAATGAGCAATGAGAGTACAGATGGTAATAGCCATCTTAACAATAATTGTCCTCCACATAGACCCAATGTTAGGGGTAGAAAAACTGTTTTTTAAAAAATCCTAATAATTAACTCTAGATATTTCAGAATAAGTGAATTCAAGTATTCCTTACATATATATTTGCACATATACATGGGGCTAATTAGTACAAGTAAACAAATAAGTAGTTTTGGTTTTTTTTCATTAGTGCTAAAATGCTTTCAGAAAAGGTCTGGCAGTCACTACCATCATTAGGCTTGCTAGATGAATATTCCTGCAATAAAATGTAATACGACCCTCACCATTCACTCCAGATGAAAGACCAGATATTCATCCAGATATTCATCTCCAGATGAAAATTATACCTAAAAGGAATTTCTCATCAGTAAGGAAAGACCAGGGATAATTTACAGCCCTGATAAATCTCTGAATATAGCAATTAAAATAACAAGGTGATGCTTTTGTTAACTGAATTATGACAATCAAAATAGCCATGCGCTTCTACCATGTCCTTAATTCAAGATTTTGAACATAAACTTTATTTAGAAAAATTGGCCAAAGATTGTGTTTACCAAATGTTTATAGTCAGTCTTCTGGAATGATATTAAAGCCAAATGTCTTTGAAAACACTACATAGCATGACTATTCCTGCTTAGCATTAAAGAGAACAAACAAGGCAGAATGGATTTATCTTGTCATTCATCCATTTGCTGGAATCCCAAGGTGACAGGCTGTACTGGTGAAGGAGGTCCCTCTGTCCAGACCAAAGCTCATGCCCAGCATAGCCAGCAGGCAGTAGGGTTTAGTGAAGAACGGTTGGTGTCTTAGTCCATTTGGGATGCCATAACAAAATACTGGAGGCTGGGTAGCTTATAAAGGACAGAAATTTCTCACATTTCTGGAAGCTGGAAGTCTGAAACCATGGTGCCAACATGGTTGGCTGAGGGTCCTCTTCCAGATTGCGGACTTCTCATTGTGTCCTCACATGGTAGAAGGGGTGAGGGATCTCTGTGGAGTCACTTTTGTAAGAGTACTAATCCTACTCATAAGGGGTCCACCCTTCAGAAACTCTCAAAGGCCTTACCTTCTAATGGCATCAGGCTGGGCATTAGGATTTCAACATATGAATTTTGGGGGGGACACAAAATTCAGACCATAGTAGTTGTCTCACTGAACATCCATTCCCAACTCCTTCTACCTTGCCGTTTTCCCCCATAAAGGATTGAAAACTAAATACTCATTTTTCCTTACTTCCCTTAGAGTGGCCATGTAATGCACTCTTACCAATATGTAAGAGAAAAAACCTGTTAAGGGTACAAAAGAAGGGCTTCTAGGAAAACCCTTTTCTTTCAAATTAAAGAGGCATTTGTGACTGTTCTCCCTTCTTCCTGCTTTTAAAGTAAAAATGAGTCCCTGAGCTGTGGAAGACACCAATGCTATGAAGTTGAGAAGCCAACATGCTAAAGATAGGTTCAAGGGGCCTGAGTCTTCGTTGATGTTACCTAGCCACTGCACCAAGCACAGGACTACTTCCCTACAGATTTCTTCTTCTGTGAGAATAAAACCCTACTTTCTTCAGCTCTGGTTAGCTCCATTTTTTGATACTTGTAGCTTAAAGCTACTGACACAGTGCATGAGCTTGTAAATAGGGCAAATCCAAGTTAAAATCCAAGCTCAAACATTTGATACCTGAGTGATCTCAGACAAAGTTCACCCCCTTTCCTGGTCTCATTGTCCCCATTGATACTTTTCACATATCAATAAACAGAGATTTCACAATCCCCTCTCTACAGTTATCATTAGACTACATAAGTACCTTTTCATGGGAAATCAATCTATCTTGTCCCTAAATCATACTGATTTTTCAAATAACAAAACTATTTGAAGAGAAAACACATGACAGGGTATAGCAGTACAGGGAGAAAGATGCAAAGAATATTTTTTCTAGACTTGAAATGATGTAGATGAGAATGCATAGGGAAAATAAATGCTTACAAAGGAGATAAAAATTAACATTCTTTTGCATGTTGATGTGTTGCCCAACTTGAATCCTTTAACATTTTCCAGGTGGCAGCAGGAGACCATTAAAATAGCAGTACCCAGAGAAGTGGGGGAGTTTAGGCCAATAAGGGAGAAGCCAGGTGGAGCCAAACTCCAATCTCTGGCAGGGAAAAAACAACAAAAAAGGCTGAAAATGTGCTTCAGGATTAAGAGACTTGGAAACCTGGAAGACGGATTATAATAATTGAGAAAGAAAAAGATCCCAAACTGCAAATAAATCTGTTGTTTAAATCCTCATGATCTCTGCACAGGTTTTGAAAACGTCCTACTGCTTTGCAAGATACGTATACATTAGCATTGCATAAGCAGGGAAAACAAAACGAAACAAAGCAAAACAAATGAAAGAGAAACTGAAGTGTTGGCCAGAGAATAAGATTTTACAAAACTAAAGCCAAGAGACTGAAAAATTAAAGCGATTAAGTATACATGTCTCTGGTGCAAAAGAGCTAAAATCAATACAGATGCCATTATCAGATTTCAAATGAGCAGAGACAATCTTCCAACTAAACTCTGAAATCAAAAGAGAAACTATTGTCCTCTGGAAAACTCCATGAGTGAGAGAAGACCACCAGGAAAATAGTTTTAAATCAACTGGTTTCCTGGTTTTGGAAAGGAATGTTTAATTCAGCTCCCTCATTTTACTGATGGGAGCTCACGGACCAGAGAAGTTACAGAACAAAATAAAGCATACGCTGTGTTTCCTCTCTGTGGCCTGTCTGCCCTGAGACTAACGATATCCCTCCTCTCTGACAGAAACTAGAAAATCTTCATCTGGAACATAAGGAAAACACTGAAATGAACTTGTATCAAAGATAAAATTCTTACACTGATCAATTTCTTATCAATGTATTTCTTCTTAGCCTATCTCATTGAGATGTAGTTAGAAAACAAGGTGAGAATATTTGTGACATTATAAGGATCTTTGTTAAAAATAATAATAACTAAAAGAAGGAAAAACAGGAGGAAGGGACAAAATTTGTCCACAGTTCATATTTGCATCCACCTTGACTGACTACAGATATTCTTAACTCCCTGCACTGCACACCCACACACATCAATGCTCAGCCTAAATATCTGCTTAATCAATGCTAAATGAGACCCTCCTTCTGGCCTCCTCTGGCTGCACAGGCGCCCACAGTGAACCCAGATGGCAGCGCCCGCAGATCTGCAGTTGAAGACATAGAAGAGGGTCTTGAGCACGCAGAGGCTTCTCTTAGAAACCTGAGGGGACTGTGGACAAGAATTTTGAGTGAGGCCCAAATCCTGCAGAAGGAAAGAGGCTCCAGGGGCCTGGGGAGTGGTTTCACAGATTCCTAAGGACAGCCTGGGTCTTCTGAGACTGGTGTGGAGGGCGAGTGGCTCTTGCAGGATAGGAGCCTGCGGGGCTGCGTTCAGTTGTCTGTGACCTGTCGCTGACCTGTCCCCTCGATCCAAGCTCCAGAGTGGTTTTTATGCACTTGGAGCCTTCAGGGATTCAGTTCCCTGGTAAGACCTGAAGAAAGTATTTCAAAGGGAGTCCCTTTGGACGGCTTGCCTGAGCTAAGGCCTCTGGAATTCTGCCGCCTCATTTGTTTCGAAAAACTCCAAATCCAACCTGCTTTTTTAGGCCATTTATTGGATCCCATACCTTGAAATGTTGCAGTATCTACTGTTCAGAAAGTCAGACATTCTCATAGCAATGTTCCTTTCAGGACTTTGGCCCTCACTCCCACCCCCTTTTTTGAAGACTGTGTCAGAAAGAGAACTAAACCCAGTAAAGTTGTTTTCAAGTCAGATTGCTATCAGAAGGAACTGGGTTTCTCCCTTTGTTTAAACAATTGCTTATAAATGTGTTATTACCCTGAAACATCATGCCACCTAAGAGTGGTCAGGATTCTCACACCACTACCAACCCAAAGTCATGTTTTTGGGGGTAGGAGAGGGAGGAAGGTGATTGCAAACAACCCTAGACTTCATCTAGTTTAAATCTGTACTTTTATAGGAAAGGTAATTGAGTTCCAGAAACGTCTCAGTCAAAGGTTGGGATCCAGTATTCTCTGTCTTACCCCACACCTTTCGACTGTTAGTTTATGTTTTTCAGAAGAGCAACATATTTCTTCTTAAGACTGCCTTCCAGTCAACTTTTGCACAAGGAAGATGACAGCTAAAACTGCTGTTGCTCTTAGTAAATGAAGCTGTTTGTTATTGCTCTGAGGAAGAAAAAATGATAAATGATACTAATGAGCCTAGGTTTCACTGTCAGAGGCATCACCTGAGTCCTTGGGGGTATCAGACCATCTTCTCTGGCATTGGCCATTTCCCTACCGGCAAATTAAGGGAAATGACTGAACCTTGCTTCTGACAGCAGAGGACGTGGAAGACAGGAATGCCATGATGGTGCTTGTTACAACTGAGAATGTAGAATGAAGGCGAGAATGACCAAGTGGTTAGAGGTACGTATGGAGACCCCATTGACAAGTGACTACAAGGAGAGTGCTGGCATTAGGGCCAAATAAGGATGACCCCAGGGATCTCCCCCTGCTCTAATCCACCCACCTCATCCCTCCTGGGAGGCATCTCCTCACATCTAGGACAGAGTCATGGCCCTCAGGACTGATGACTCTAGATAGATCAGCTTCCTGGTCTTGTCAGAACTATGTAACCGTCCAGTCACCCATTCATCTATTTATGTATTTATTCTTATCCCTCCTTGTTCTAGAAGGATTGGAGGGAGCTCAAATAAAACATAACGAAACAGTGTAAATTCAAAGCAGTAAGAAAAGAAGGAAGAACAAAAGTGAAGAACTAAAAGGGATCCAAGCATGAGACTGAAAGCAAACACCTCAAAATGCATTTTGTGATAAATTCCTCCTACTGCACCCATGTGATTTTTGTACTTTCTGTATGGGTACATAATAGATGGCAATTTAAAAATCCACTTAAAAATAATAATAATTACTGAGAGAAAAATAGTACTGCATGATCTCACTTATATGTGGAATCCCCCCCAAAAAGAACTCATAGATGCAGAGAACAGATTGACAGTTGCCAGAGGCAGGGGGTAGGGGGTGAGCAAAATGAGTGAAGGGGGTCAAAAGGTACAAATTTCCAGTTATAAAATAAATAAGTCCTGGGGGATGTAACGTACAGCATGGTGACTATAATTAATAAACTGTACTGCATATTTGAGAGTTGCTAAGAAAGTAGGTCTTAAAAGTTCTCATCACAAGGAAAATAGTTAACTATGTGTGGTGATAGATTAACTAGACTTCCTGTGGTGATCATTTGGCAACATATACAAATGTCAAATCATTATGTAATACACTTGAAACTAGCTTAATGTTATATATCAGTTATATCTCAAAAATAATAATAATATTTACATTAGTCATGCTTCTAACCAGTTCCCTCACATTATCGCAGTATTTAATACTAACAACAACCCTATGAGAGTGATTACTGTTGTTATCGCTCTCTTAGAATTGAGAAATAGAGGATTAGGAACTTAAAGAATTCATCGAAGATAAAACTTAGAGTCAGCCTGTAGCCAGGCTGTCAACAGAGTCCACACTCTTAAACTACTCTGCTAAGGATGGCTCCATCTTTATGAATACTCCAGGTATTTTTTCTTCCCTCTTCACTGAGGACAAAACAAATTACGTGTAACAATGCATCACAGATGGATACTTTTATAATGAGTTAACTTTTTTAAAAGTTTCTAATTCTAATAAAAAACAACTTTTGTATAAATATGTGGAATACCGTGCTGACTTGCTGTGAAATTGCCGTATTTTTTAATGAGCTAGGGTCTTAGTCTGCTGTTAACGTCAGAGGTAGGATGGCCCTCTCCTGCTAACCTGCCAAAGAAAAGGCAAGCATTTGTAGCAATCAAATCCCTACCTAACATGGAAAGATTAGTACCATGTTTGAGGAGGAGATAAGGAAAACCAAGAATACTTTCTACAGTGTCATTTTCTTTTAATCCAAAAAAAGTTGAGAAGCCCAGATGACAGAACTTTGTATTCCATTATGTCTCATCATAATCTCATTCATTATCTCATTACCATAATGATAAGCTCACTCATTATCCCTCCCTTGAACTAGAAAACGAAGTCGATTACCAAGAGTTCAAGTCTGTGATATAATTCTAAATATTCTGCGAGACAGTCACTTGCTATGATACCACAGATTACCAACACAAGTTGATTATTTGCTATAATAAAGTTTATAATAATAAAATTATTTGCTATAATAAAGCCCTAATATAGGATCAAGGCCATAACACAAGATATCAGTACTTAGAGGAACCCACCAGATGATAATGAAGTACATTTTATTTAGACTGCCTTTTAAAACAACATTTAGCTATAATTTAAAGTAGGCAGAGAGTGAGGCAGAGGTAAGGAAGAGAGAAGACACAAGACTTAAAAACAGAAGGGTAGGATGCAAGACATGCTATTTTTGTGTAAGGCACGTGTAGAAAGAATTAGTAGTCATGAGCCACTGTAGCTCACTTAAGGGATCTACCAGATCTTTGCAAGGGATCTACCAGAGATGATACATAGTTTATAATTTGCCACAAAAAATACTTTTGGCGGGGAGGGCCTCATGAGTTGCAAACCACCGTGAAAATTCAGAAACTGAACATAAAATAGCTACATAACTTGACGGCAAGTACAGATACGAAACATGTCTTCAAGCTAGCAAAAGAAGCAACAGATTTAAACAGGACAACCAAAAAAGAATTTACCCCATGGAGAACAAAAAGAGAGCAGAAAAATAGAAAGATAACCAATATAATAATTTAAATACGTATGACTTGACTGCACATCTTCCTTTTTTGGTAAAGTAAGTTTACAAATGGCTTGGCCAAAATATATTGTAGAGCTGCTTCACATAAAGATCAAGAATCCCTGACATCTGATGTGCAGAAATGAAAACCAGAGTGATTATTGTCAAGCCAGAAATTCACTAACCCTACTATGGAAAACTGCTACTTGAAAATCCCAGCAGTCTATAAAACATTAATGGTATGCTAAATTAGGTGACTACTATAAAATTCTCAAATGGGGAATCTCTAAATTAAAACTTCGTGTGAAATACTGGCAGATTCTCACATAAAATGGTTATGCAGAGTTGCAGAGAAAGGAAGAACTGTTCCCAAGAAATGTGTGTACGTATGAGTGTGAAAGTATGTGTCTCTATAGGTTTCTTTTTATCTCTTATTAGTCTCACAATCCAATTAAATGAAAATTCATGTTGTGAAACCTAAAGGTCAACCCAAACTTGACTTTTCTTTGTACTCCAGATGGTCTTATTCTCTACCACAATACAAGGAATAATAAAGGGCAGTGTCTTTTTTTTTTCATTACTGAGGTATAATTGACATGCAATCATGTAAACATATATATATATATATATATATATATATAAGTATACAGTTTGATAAGTTATGACATATACATTTACCTGGACAGCCATTACCACAATCAACATAGTGAACATATCCATCACCCTCAAAAGTTTATTCCTGCCCCTTTGAAATCTCTCCCTTCCCTTCTCCACTCTTTTTGCCTTTTCCCTTCTCCTCAATCCCCAGACAACCACTGATCTGCTTCTGTCACTGTAGACTAATTTGCATTTTCTAAACTTTTTTGTAAATGGGATCATGCAGAATGTACTCTTTTTTTGTCTGACTTATTTCACCCAGCATAATTATTTGGAGATTCACCCACGTTGTGGGTGCACCAAACGTTCAGTCCTCTTCCTTGCTGGGCAGTATTCCATTGCATGGACATTACACAATGCATCGATTCAGTCCCTTGTCACTGGACATTTCAATTTTTTTCAAATTGTTGACTATTACACATAAAGCTGTTATGGGCATTTATGTCCAAGCTTTTGTATTGACCTATACTTTCCATTCTCTTAGATAAATAACTAGGAGTATAGTGAATAGACCATAGGTTAACTGTAGGTTTAACTTTTTAGGAAACTCCCAAATCACTTTGTATAGTGGTTTTAATATTTAAATTCCTACCAACAGTGTATGGGAATTCCAGTTCCTCCTCATCCTTGTCAACATTTGGTATGGTCAATCAACTAATTCGAGCCATTCTAATAGGTGAGTAATACTATCACGCTGTGTTTTTAATTTCAATTTTTATTTTGAGCATCTTTTCATGTGGTTACTTACAGTTAACCTATCTTCTTTGGAGACACGTCTGTTCAAAGAATTTACACAGATATTATTGGGCTGTTCGTTTCATAATCATTAAAATTTAAGAGTTCTTTATACATTCTGGATACAAGGCCTTCATCAGATATAAAGTTTGCAAATATTTTCTCACAAAATATAAATTGTCTTTTCATTCTCTTAACAAATTCCTTAAAAGATCATAAGTTTTAAATTTTAATGAAGTTTAATTTATATATATATTTTTTATGTAGATTGTGCTTTTTGTATTGTAGTTAATAAATCTTTGCCTAAGGCAAGGTCACAAACATTTCTCCTATGTGTTATGCCGGAATATTTATAGTTTTTAGGTTTTACATTTAGATCTTTGATTCATTTTAAGTTAATTAAGGATCGAAGTTGTTTTTGATTTTGCATGTGGATATCTAAATTTTTCAGCACCATTTGTTGGAATGGTCTCAATGGGCTACAATCAAGGTGTCAGCAGGACTGTGTTCCTTCTGGAGCATCTAGGGGAGAATCCTTTTTTTTTTATTCCTGCTTTATCTAGTTTACCTAATTTAGAACTTAGTTCCATCTGCATCCTTAATTTCCTTTGCCACGTAACCTAATATACTGAATGTTCCAGAGGTTAACATGTGGACATCTTTGGGGTGGGGGGACTGGGCATTATTTTACCTACCACACGTTTACAGAAATTCATGTTTTCCTATTCTAAAAACCTCCCTCCATCCTTTATGATAGGTCTGCTACCATAACCAATTATTTCACCACACTACAGACAGATGTTAATTCCCATTTCCTATCAGTTAGCCTTGTCCTAAAGCAGTTCAATGAACAGTGCCCTCCTTTAATATGTGAAAGTCAATGTCATAACATATAATAAATTATACATTTAATCAAGAAACCTGTGTGCCTATTTCTATTTTTTGAGAAGCATCAATGAAACAGCCATGCGACTGCCATGTAAGTACTTGAGCAAAAGTTGTGCAAATATCTGTTATAGTAACTCCATAAATGTATTTCTTCATTGAGTGGGTTGTCATACGCAATAACCTTTAATGTAATTCTCAATTCTAAGCATATATGATTGTGTGCAACCACAATAATAACTATAGTTACTATTACTCAGTGCTTACTGTATACCAGGTATCTGTGAAACATTCATTACCTTGCTTAATCCTTACAACAAACTGTGAGGTAGGTTTTTTTTCCCCATTACAGAGGAAGCTGGGGTACAGAGTTACAGAAACTTTAAATAATCTGCCAAAGGTCACATCTTTAGTGTGTAGGGGAGCCACTGTTTGATACCTAGTCCATGCTTTTATAACCATGACACCACACTGCTGTGATACTACACACTAAAGGGACCCACACACAGACTGGCAGGGACAACATTAGGAAAAAGCCAGAGACCAGAAGTTTTGTTCTTGGGTTTGATATCAAATCAGCCCTTGACCTGCCCATAATCTCGTAGTTTGCTTATGTTTCACCTTGTATTAATGAGCTTTGGCTAGATTATGCTGCAGAACAAATGACCCCAGAATCTTTGTGGCTTTCAACAACAAAACTTAACTTCTCAACTCACATTGTGTGTGCACTGCTAACAGCTCCCATCTGGAATAGGCAGATCGTCTGGCAGAGAGAGAACAAACATGGAAACTCTGCAGTGGCTCTTAAAGCTTTGAAAGGGGCATACAACAGTTCTGCTCACTTTTCTTTGGTCAAAGTAAGTCACAAGACCAAGCTTGATGTCTATTAAGCAGAGAAGTATAATCTTAACACAGAAAGCGGCAGTAAATTGGGGGAACAATAGCACAATCGATTGCAAACCTCTTGATTCACCTTTCCATTTCTCTGGCTTACTCCAAGCCCTCCCATTCAACATCTTTACCCATTGGTTTCTCTAGTTCTCAAACTATCCCTACATCTGTCCTTTGTGGCAACGTACTCCTTTTCTCTCCTTCCTTGTCTTACTGCTTGCCAGGTGCACATCTGTTAAATGAACCCCTTCAGTGAGGTCTGGGGATTTTCCCCTATAAATGGCTCTAACAGAGCCCCAGTGTCCAGGGATCCACTTCTCTGGCATTAGTTTACATAGATATTTCCTGAATTTACTGAATGACTTGAGTCTGAGTCTTAAAAAAAAAAAATTATTTTAATAAATGTTAAAAAAGCACATTCCATACTTATTCTAGGAAAGAGGTATTATTTTCATTCCTGTTCATCTGACGCACAGTAAATAGTTCCTTGAGGGAAGTAGTGTTCTATCATTCTCATATTACAGATTAAAAAACTGAGGTTCAATTTAAGTAAGAGACTTGCCAAAGTTAACCCAACTAATGGGTTGTGGAACCAAGTCCAAATCACAATTTTCAAACTCTAAATTGGGATCTCTTTTTACTAAACCAAATTGCTATTGTTAACATTTGGTGCACATTCCAAGCCAGAGAGAGTATGAATTTTGACTTGAGTTGGTGGGGCTGAAACATGGAGATGGATTGAAAAGATTAGATTCGGATTTATATGTGTCTGACTCCAAGTCCAGTAATATGAGCTGTGAGGCTATGCTACTTGTACAGCAGACTGGCAGAATCACTGTTAAAGATGGACATGCCAGCAGTCAATAGGAAGTGATGGCTAATGACCTGATGAATAATGCAAGGCCTCTACCTTTTAGTCTGGTCAAGTAAACTCATCATTGAAACATACTGTGAATTATTTCTGTGAATGGCTTCTCAGAGAAGGTGGCACCTAGATCTGAGAGTTGAGAGAAAAATGATTCAGGTAAGAAGAGTAGCAGATGGTTATTCCAGGCAGAATAAAAACACTGACAAAAAAGTTCATGTCCTGTTCAAGAACTACACAGGAGTAGAAAACACTGTGCAAGGAGAGAGGGTGAGAGAAAAGGCTGGAGAGATGGGCAAGGTCAAGTCATGGTGGTCCTCACATAATTTTTTCTTTTTTAACATCTTTATTGGACAATAATTGCTTTACAAAGGTGTGTTACTTTCTTTATAACAAAGTGAATCAGCTATACATATATATATATATCCCCATATCTCCTCCCTCTTGCGTCTCCCTCCCATCCTCCTTATCCCACCCATCTAGGTGGTCACAAAGCACCCAGCTGATCTCTCTAGGCTATGTGGCTGCTTCCCACTACCTATTTTATATTAGTTAGTGTATATATGTCCATTTTACTCTCTCACTTCGTCCCAGCTTGCCTTTCCCCTCCCCATGTCCTCAAGGCCTTTCTCTATGTATGCGTCTTTATTCCTGTTCTGCCCCTTGGTTCTTCAGAACCACTTTTTTTTAGATTCCATATATATGTGTTAGCATATGATATTTGTCTTTCTCTTTCTGTCTTAATTTACTCTGTATGACAGACTCTAGTCCATCCACCTCACTACAAATAACTCAATTTCATTTCTTTTTATGGCTGAGTAATATTCCATTGTATATATGTGCCACATCTTCTTTATCCATTCATAATTCAATGGACACTTAGGTTGCTTCCATGTCCTAGCTATTGTAATAGACCTGCAATGAACATTGTGGTACATGACTGTTTTTGAATTATGGTTTTCTCAGGGTATATGCCCAGTAGTGGGATTGCTGGGTCGTATGGTACTTCTATTTTTAGTTTTTTAAGGAACCTCCTCCATACTGTTCTCCATAGTGGCTGTATCAATTTACATTCCCACCAACAGTGCAAGAGGGTTCCTTTTTCTCCACACCCTCTTCAGCATTTATTGTTTGTAGATTTTTTAATGATGGTCATTCTGACTTGTGTGAGGTGATACCGCATTACACTTTTGATTTGCATTTCTCTAATGACTAGTGATGTTGAACATCCTTTCGTGTGTTTGTTGGCAAACTGTGTATCTTCTTTGGAGAAATGTCTATTTAGATCTTCTGCCCATTTTTGGTTTGGGTTTTTTTTTTTTCCTACTATTGAACTGCATGAGCTGCTTGTAAATTTTGGATATTAATCCTGTCAGGTGCTTCATTTATAAATATTTTCTCCCATCCTGAGGGTTGCCTTTTCATCATGTTTATGTTTTCCTTGGCTGTGCAAAAGCTTTTAAATTTCATTAGGTCCCATTTGTTTATTTTTGTTTTTACTTCCATTTCTCTAGGAGGTGCATCAAAAAGGACCTTGCTGTGATTTATGTCATAGAGTGTTCTGCCTATGTTTTCCCCTAAGAGTTTTATAGTGCCTGGACTTACATTTAGATCTTTAATCAATTTTTTTTTTTTTTTTTTTTTTTTTTTGGCGTTATGTGGGCCTCTCACTGTCGTGGCCTCTCTCGTTGCGGAGCACAGGCTCCGGACATGCTCGCTCAGCGGCCATGGCTTATGGGCCTAGCCGCTCTGCGGCATGTGGGATCTTCCTGGACCAGGGCACGAACCCGTGTCCCCTGCATCGGCAGGTGGACTCTCAACCACTGCGCCACCAGGGAAGCCCTTTAATCAATTTTGAGTTTATTTTGCTGTATGGTGTTAGGGAGTGTTCTAATTTCATTCTTTTACATGTAGCTGTCTAGTTTTCCCAGCACCACTTATTGAAGAGGCTGTCTTTTCTCCACTGTATATTCTTGCCTCCTTTACCAAAAGTAAGGTGACCATATGTACCTGGGTTTATCTCTGGGCTTTCTATCCTGTTCCATTGATCTATATTTCTGTTTTTGTGCCAGTACCATACTGTCTTGATTACTGTAGCTTTGTAGTATAGTCTGAAGTCCAGGAGCCTGATTTCTCCAGCTCCATTTTTCTTTCTCAAGATTGCTTTGGCTATTCCAGGTCTTTTGTGTTTCCATACAAATTGTGGAATTTTATGTTCTACTTCTGTGAAAAATGCCAGTGGTAGTTTGATAGGGATTGCATTGAATCTGTAGATTGCTTTGGGTAGTATAGTCATTTTCACAATGTTGATTCTTCCAATCCAAGAACATGGTATATCTCTTCGTCTGTTTGTGTCATCTTTAATTTCATTCATCAGTGTCTTACAGTTTTCTGCATACAGGTCTTTTACTCCTTAGGTAGATTTATTCCTAGGTATTTTATTCTTTTTGTTGCAGTGGTAAACGGGAGTGTTTTCTTTTTTTTTTTAATTTTTTTTTTTTTTAATTTTTATTTTTTTTGCAGTACGCGGGCCTCTCACTGTTGTGGCCTCTCCCGTTGCAGAGCACAGGCTCCAGACGCGCAGGCTCAGCGGCCATAGCTCACGGGCCCAGCCGCTCCGCGGCATGCGGGATCCTCCCAGACCGGGGCACGAACCCGTGTCCCCTGCATCGGCAGGTGGACTCTCAACCACTGCGCCACCAGGGAAGCCCCGGGAGTGTTTTCTTAATTTCACTTTCAGATTTTTCATCATTAGTATATAGGAATGCTAGAGATTTCTGTGCATTAATTTTGTATCCTGCTACTTTACCAAATTCATTGATTAGCTCTAGTAGTTTTCTGGTAGCATCTTTAGGATTCTCTATGTATAGTATCAGGTCATCTGAAAAGAGTCACAGCTTTACTTCTTCTTTTCAATTTGGATTTCTTTTACTTCTTTTTCTTCTCTGATTGCTATGGCAAAAACTTCCAAAACTATGTTAAATAATAGTGGTGAGAGTGCACAGCCTTGTCTTGCTCCTGATCTTAGAGGAAATGGTTTCAGTTTTTCACCACTGAGAACAATGTTGGCTGTGGGTTTGTCAAATATGGCCTTTACTTTGTTAAGATAGGTTCCCTCTATTCCTACTATCTGGAGGGTTTTTAATCATAAATCGTAGTTAATTTTGTCAAAAGATTTTTCTGCATCTATTGAGATGATCATATGGTTTTTCTCTTTCAATTTGTTAATATGGTTTATCACATTGATTGATTTGTGTATATTGAAGAATCCTTGCATTCCTGGGATAAATCCCACTTGATCATGATGTATGATCCTTTTAATGTGCTGTTGGATTCTGTTTGCTAGTATGCTGTGGAGGATTTTTGCATCTATGTTCACCAGTGATATTGGCCTGTAGTTTTCCTTCTTTATGACATCTTTGTCTGGTTTTGTTATCAGGGTGATGGTGGCCTTGTAGAATGAGTTTGGAGTGTTCCTCTCTCTGCTATATTTTGAAAGAGCTTGAGAAACATAGGTGTTAGCTCTTCTCTAAGTGTTTGATAGAAATCGGCTGTGAAGCCATATGGTCCTGGGCTTTTGTTTGTTGGAAGAGTTTTAATCACAGTCTCAATTTCAGTGCTTGTGATTGGTCTGTTTATATATTCTGTTTCTTCCTTTTCCAGTCTTGGAAGGTTGTGTTTTTCTAAGAATTTGTCCATTTCTTCCAGGTTTTCCATTTTATTGGCATATAGTTGCTTGTAGTAATCTCTCATGATCCTTTGTATTTCTGCAGTGTCAGTTGTTACTTCTCCTTTTTCGTTCCTAATTCTATTGACGTGAGTCTTCTTTTTTTCTTGATGAGTCTAGCTAATGCTTTATCAATTTTGTTTATCTTCTCAAAGAACCAGCTTTTAGTTTCATTGATTTTTGCTATCATTTCTTTCATTTCTTTTTCATTTATTTCTGAACTGATCTTTAAGATTTCCTTCCTTCTGCTAACTTTGGGGTTTTTTTGTTCTTCTTTCTCTAATTGCTTTAGGTGTAAGGTTAGGTTGTTTATTTGAGATGTTTCTTGTTTCTTGAGGTAGGATTGTATTGCTATAAACTTCCCTCTTAGAATTGCTTTTGCTGCAACCCATTGGTTTTGGGTCATCGTGTTTTCATTGTCATTTGTGTCTAGGTATTTTTTGATTTCCCCTTTGATATCTTCAGTGATCTCCTGGTTATTAAGTAGTGTATTGTTTAGCTTCCATGTGTTTGTATTTTATACAGTTTTTTTCCTGTAATTGATATCTAGTCTCATGGTGTTGTAGGGGGAAAAGATACTTGATACGACTTCAATTTTCTTAAATTTACCAAGGTTTGATTTGTGACCCAAGATATGATCTATCCTGGAGAATTTTCTATGAGCACTTGACAAGAAAGTGTATTCTGTTGTCTTTGGATGGAATGTTCTATAAATATCAATTAAGTCCATCTTGTTTAATGTATCATTTAAAGCTTGTGTTTCCTTATTTATTTTCATTTTGGATGATCTGTCCACTGGTGAAAGTGATGTGTTAAAGTCCCCTACTATGATTATGTTACTGTCAATTTCCCCTTTTATGGCTGTTAGCATTTGCCTTATGTATTGAGGTGCTCCTTTGTTGGGTGCATAAATATTTACAAATGTTGCAACTCTTTCTTGGATTGATCCCTTGATCATTATGTAGTGTCCTTCTTTGTCTCTTGTAATAGTCTTTATTTTAAAGTCTATTTTGTCTAATATGAGAATTGTTACTCCAGCTTTCTTTTGCTTTCTATTTGCATGGATTATCTTTTTGTATCCCCTCACTTTCAGTCTGTATATGTCCCTAGGGATGAAGGGGGTCTCTTGTAGACATAATATATATGGGTCTTGTTTTTGTATCCATTCAGCCAGTCTATGTCTTTTGGTGGGAGCATTTAATCCATTTACATTTAAGAAAATTATCAATATGTATGTTCCTATTACCATTTTCTTTATTGTTTTGAGTTTGTTATTGTAGGTCCTTTCCTTCTCTTGTGTTTCCTGCCTAGAGAAGTTCCTTTATCATTTGTTGTAAAGCTGGTTTGGAGATGTTGAATTCTCTTAGCTTTTGCTTGTCTGTAATGGGTTTAATTTCTCCATTGAATCTGAATGAGGTCCTTGCTGGGTAGACTAATCTTGGTTGTAGGTTTTTCCCTTTCATCATGTTAAATATGTCTTGCCACTCCCTTCTGGCTTGCAGAGTTTCTGCTGAAAGATTAGTTGTTAACCTTATGGGGATTCTTTTGTATGTTATTTTTCCCTTGCTGCTTTTAATATTTTTTCTTTGTATTTAATTTTTGATAGTTTGATAAATATGTGTCCTGGTGTGTTTCTCCTTGGATTTATCCTGTATGGGACTCTCTGTGCTTCCTGGACTTGATTGACTATTTCCTTTCCCATGTTAGGGAAGTTTTCAACTATAATCTTCAAATATTTATTCAGTCCCTTTCTTTTTCTCTTCTTCTTCTGGAACCCCTATAATTCGGATGCTGGTGCGTTTAATGTTGTCCCAGAGGTCTCTGAGTCTGTCCTCAATTCTTTTCATTGTTTTTCCTTTACTCTGCTCTGCTGTAGTTATTTCCACTATTTTATCTTCCAGGTCACTTATCCGTTCTTCTGCCTCAGTTATTCTGCTATTGATTCCTTCTAAAGAATTTTTAATTTCATTTATTATGTTGTTCATTGTTGTTTGTTTGCTTTTTAGTTCTTCTAGGTCCTCGTTAAATGTTCTTGCATTTTCTCCATTCTATTTCCAAGATTCTGGATCATCTTTACTATCATTATTCTAAATTCTTTTTCCGGTACCCTACTTCCTCTTCATTTGTTTGGTCTGGGGATTTTTTACCTTGTTCCTTCATCTGCTGTGCGTTTCTCTGTCTTCTCATTTTGTTTAACTTACTGTGTTTGGGGTCTCCTTTTTGCACCTGCATGTTAGTAGTTCCCATTGTTTTTGGTGTCTGCCCCCAGTGGGTAAGTTTGGTTCAGTGAGTTGTGTAGACTTCCTGGTAGAGGGGACTGGTGCCTGTGTTCTGGTGGATGAGGCTGGATCTTGTCGTTCTTGTGGGCAGGACCGTGTCTGGTGTTGTGTTCTGGGGTTACTGTGACCTTATTATGAGTTTAGGCAGCCTCTCTGCTAATGGGTGGGGTTGTGTTCCTGTCTTGCTAGTTGTTTGGCATAGGGTGTACAGCACTGTATCTTGCTGGTCATTGAATGGAGCTGGGTCTTAGCGTTGAGATGGAGATCTCTGGGAGAGCTTTCACCATTTGATATTATGTAGACCCGGGAGGTCTCTGGTGGACCAATGTCCTGAACTTGGCTCTCCCACCTCAGAGGCAGAGGCCTGACACCCAACCTGAGCACCAAGACCCTGTCAGCCACATGGCTCAGAAGGGAGAAAAAAAAGGAAGAAAGAAAGAATGGAAAAAATAAAATAAAAAGAAATAAAGTTATCTAAATAAAAAATTAATTATTAAAATAAATATTAAAAATTTTAAAAATTTAAAAAAAAAAGAAGAGAGCAGCCAAACCAAAAAACAAATCCACCAATGATAACAAGTGCTAAGAACTATACTAAAAAAAAAAAAAAAGACAGAACACTGGGACAAATGGTAAAAACAAAGCTATACAGACAAAATCACACAAAGAAGCATACACATACACACTCACAAAAAGAGAAAAAGGAAATATATATATACATCTATATATATAAAGAAAAAGGAAGAGAGCAACCAAATCAATAAACAAAGCTACCAGTGATAATAAACTCTAAATACTAAACTAAGATAAACATAAAACCAGAAAACAGTCAGTCACATACAGCAAACCCCAAGTCTACAGTTCTTCCCAAAGTCCACCACCTCAGTTTAGGGATGATTCATTGTCGATTCAGGTATTCCACAGATGCAGGGGACATCAAGTTGATTGTGGAGATTTAACCTGCTGCTTCTGAGGCTGCTGGGAGAGATTTCCCTTTCTCTTCTTTGTTGACAGCTCCTGAGGTTCAGCTTTGGATTTGGCCCCACCTCTGCATGTAGGTCGCCTGAGGGCATCTGTTCCCGCCCAGACAGGATGGGGTTAAACTAGCAGCTGATTAGGGGACTCTGGCTCGCTCAGGCTGGGGGGAGGGAGGGGTAAAGGAGTGGGGCAAGCCTGAGGCGGCAAAGGCCAGCGTGAAGTTGCAACAGCCTGAGACATGCTGTGTGTTCTCCTGGGGAAGTTGTCCCTGGGTCACGGAACCCTGGCAGTGGCGGGCTGCACAGGCTCCCCGGAAGAGAGGTGTGGAGAGTGACCTGTGCTCGCACACAGGCTTAGCATTTCATGCCCATCTCTGGTGTCCACACTGATAGCTGTGGCTTGCGCCCATCTCTGGAGCTTCTTTAGGCGGTGCTCTGAATCCCCTCTCCTTGCGCACCCCAAAACAATGGTCTCTTGCTTCTTAGGCAGTTCCAGATGTTCCCAGACTCCCTTCCAGCTAGCTGTGGCACACTAGCCCCCTTCAGGCTGTGTTCACGCAGCCAACCCTAGTCCTCTCCCTGGGATCTGACCTCCGAAGCCGGAGCCTCACATCCCAGCCCCCACGTGTCCCGGCGGGTGAGCAGACAAGCCTCTCTGGCTGGTGAGTGCTGGTCAGCACCGGTCCTCTGTGCAGGAATCTCTCTGATTTGCCCTCTGCACCCCTCCTGCTGTGCTCTCCTTCATGGCTCCGAAGCTTCCCTCCCACCCCACCCCCATCTCTGCCAGTGAAGGGGCTTCCTAGTGTGTGGAAAGTTTTCCTCCTTCACAGTTCCCTCCCTGAGGCGCAGGTCCGGTCCCTATTCTTTTGTCTCTGTTTTTTCTTTTTTCTTTTTCCCTACCCAGGTACATGGGGAGTTTCTTGCCTTTTGGGAAGTCTGAGGTCTTCTGCCAGCATTCAGTAGGTATTCTGTAGAAGTTGTTCCACATGTAGATGTATTTCTGATGTATTTGTGGGAAGGAAGGTGATCTCCACGTCTTACTCCTCCACCATCTTGAAGGTCTCCCACTAGCAAAATCTCAAGGTTTGTAGTGATCTAGATCAGTGTTGGAGACATCTGCCTAGACTTTTAACCTCTGCCCACCCCCAAAACTAAAAGTGTATCTGCAGTCAGGCTGTCTTTCAAAGGAATAGGTCAGCCTGGAAATAAGCCAAAATTATCAACCTTTTAGGCTCTGTGACTTGAAAGCCTTCAGATGTTTTCCAACAAAGCCCATTAAAAGGATCTTAAGCCCTTGAGGCTGAAAACAAACGTGACATTCTGCTGCATTCAATAATTATTTGCTTCTGAGCATTTGTTTGCCATTATTTTTTGTGGCCCCTTTGTAGGATTTGTGTTGAGATCTCCCATATTGGCAGACCAAAATGAATTCAATGAATTCACTGCAAATTCCTTTGTGGATGATTAATACCTTTCTGAATAAAATTTAAAATAGGGGAAGGGTAAAGATAGGCATAGAAAAAAATAGAGAAATTGCATTCAATTAATCTTTTTTTTTTTTTGCCCATATGAAATTGGAAGCACAAGATTACTAAAGCAGAGATGTCCCAGTTAGAAAAAAAAAGTCAGAAGTATCCTTTTGATTGTCTGGACTTTCAAAAGAATATAGATGTGTCTAGCACAATGTTTTAAATGTATGAAGTCTCTAAATTTATCTTATGGGAAGGTGGGTTACAAACAAGTAATTTTGGCTTGGTTTATATCGCAATTAGTATTCAGAAGTGTCCTAATTAACAACATTAACCAACTAAGTATTGCAAACGAGCTACTTATCTCCATTTTAGAGATAAATTTCCTCTCCCTGTAACTAGTAACAAAAAGTAGTGGATCAGTTAGCTTTTGCTGCATAACAAATCTAAATTTAGTGTCTTAAAATAACAACCATTTACTTAGCTCACGATTCTTTGGGTCATCTGTGTCAACTTTCTGTTCTGATCTTAGACAGTTTGGCTAATCTCTCTTGGGTTTTTTCATAAGTTTATATTTAGCTTATTGATCTACTGTGTGATCAAGGATCTTTCACTCACATGTCTGGCAACTGGCAGGTTGTCATACAGGATATTGGGATAACTGGGCCACATGCTGTTCATCCTCTGGCAGGCTAGTCTAGACTTCCACATATAGCAGCCATAGAGTTCCAAGAACAGCAAGAAGTAACAGACCTCACTGCTCAGGTGCTTTTCATGCCATATTTACAAACATCCTACTGACCAAAGCAAGCACATGGCAAAGCCTAGATTCAATGGGTAGTGAAATAAATGCTACCTTCTTGACAGGAGTTGCAAAGCCACATTGGGAAGAGGTGGGCCTAGAGACAGGAAAAGAATCTGTGGCAATCTACAACAAAGACACAATATCTTCAAAACCCAGCTACCAGTAAAAGAAACAGAAAATGCTTCAGCAGTGCTCAGCAATTTAACCACAGCCACACCTCCCACAACTCATGCTGTTGAAAGATAAAGTCATAAGAATTTTTATTAATACCCTAGGTCTAGATAGGACATTAGATGTATGTCCTTCTCTTGTTCTTTTTCCTAAGACGTAGTAGGATGTGCAGAAGGCTAAAAAATGGCTTTAACTTTCTCTTACAGAAGTGAGAGTTCTACTACTACTCCCATGTGAGAAATAATCTGAAAGTTCAAAATATTTCAGCAGAGAGAACAGAGCCCAGGTATTCTAACAAAGACTAAATGCTCCCTCTCCTCTCTTCCTCTCCTCTTCTGCTTTCCCTCTCTTCCCCCAATAGCATGTAGTTTGGAAAACACAAATAATGTTGGAAGAGAATCAAAAAGTCACTCACTCTATATAACAGCAAACTGAATATCTAGACAAAGTCATTCAAGAATGAACAAAACCCTGTGAAACAGCAGAGAAAATACAAGAGAGGGAGCGAGAGGGAGAGAGAGAGAAAGAGAAAGAGATGACATAAAAAGACTAAGGATGTGAACTAGAATAACTCAAGAAAATTTCTTATAATTTAATAAGAACATAAATTCAATATAATAAAAGCTTAAAGACCAACGATAAACCATTAGAATGGCATATGACATTGAAAGGGAAATTCAATCATAAAATATTAAGGGCAAAAACAAAATAATTTTAGAATTTATAAATAGATTTCAAAGAGCAACCGATTCAATAGTTACCACATCTAGAAAGCTAATTATTGTCACAGAGGAAAAGCTTGAGATAATCACAGAGGATGCACATGAAAAAAAAGAGATAATAGCATTTAGAGAGAAATTAATGAATAAGAAAAGCAAAGATGATCTAATTAAGGATAACTGTTACCCACAAAGCGAAAAATCCAATAAATGGAATAAAATTTTTATTTAATGATGTAATAAAAGAAAAATTTTCTGGAATGAAGAAAAAATTGAACTTGCCATTGGAAAAATAAGTGCAATATGATCCAGAAATTACAATACTGACATATATATACTAGCTGTGTGTGTGTGTGTATATATATATATATATATATATATATATATATACACACACACATATACACACACACAAACACACAAGCTAAGGTTCTATTCTTTAAGAAGAAATAGGGAAAGAATTCTGTAAGCATCCAGGCTTTGAAGTAAATCATTTACAAGGGAAAAAAATGACGTTGGTCTCAAGCTTTTCCACAGCAGTATTCAATGCCAATAGATAATAGAGTAATATCTATAAAATTTAGAAATAAAGTGTGATCCATGAATACTGTGCTTAATTGAAATGGCATTCAAGTATAAGGCCAATAAGTAGGCAATCATTTTCAAATATGAAAGAATTTAAGGAATATATAATCCATGAGCCTTTCAAAAATCTATTTGACAAATATATCTACTCAAAAGAAAACTCAAAATAAATAACTCAGGAATAACGAAGTCCTGATAGTAGCTAAAAATACAGAGTTAATTTTTAAGATACTATGAGAAATATGGTTACTGAAACAAATGGATATTAAGAGCCTGGACAATGAAGTAAAACTAGGAAAACTGACTATGGGATCAGTTAACACTCATCCCTTTTGAAATGGAGCAGGACCCTGTGGGGGCCCTCTTAGGTACAGATCCTTTCCGTGTCCCCTGTTTCTTGTTTTCAGGAAATGGGCTTCATTCAGCCTCCTTGACCATCTCTGAATTCCAAAGCATAGACTCAAACAGTTGCTCATCAGGGAAGGGAGGGAATGCAGAAACAGAGGAGGAGCAGTCAAGAAACAAGGTGGGAGCAGGGTCCTGGTTCCTCCTCAGCAAATATCCATAACAATGTATCCTTTGTTCTTCTGCATATATCATGAGTTCTTCTGCAGGAACTAAGGCCCCCACCCAGGTGGAGGATGTTGACTTCAGGCTGAGCACAGGATTCCTGGAACACTGCCCTGTTATCTTACCACCAACCAATCAGAAGAAAGTGTGCACATAGTGGAAGTTAATGAAGACTCTGACCCCCTCCCAAAATGATTCTCCCTTTAAAAACTTTCTTGGTCAAGCAGAATCTTCAGAGTTGGTTTTGGGACATGAGTCCACCATCTCCTCAGGTTGCCAGCCTCCTGAATAAAGCAACCTTTCTGTTCCTACCAGCATTTGGCTTTCAAGCAATGAGCAGCCAAATCTGACTTTGGTAATACTTTTACTCAGGGAGTCAGTCACTACTATCTAATATTTAAGCAAATAGTTAAAAAAAATTAACAACAGTGTCTCCAACTTCTTCACATTTTTCCATTATCTATTTTCTTTACCTTGCAGGATATTTTAGGGAAAATATCTTTTGTGATGAAGATTTAGGTAGATATACATATATATTTGTCTATATATATGTAAAAATATATTGTGTATAGATCCATAATATGAAGTTTTAATTCCTTTTTATTTCAATTCAGCTTGTCTTATATTTAATTCAATTCAAAGTTTATATCAGTTTTTATCAGAAATAGTATCAATAACCTGATCTAACTTTTATAAAACTGCTTATACCTTCTCCATCTTTTTTCTCTATATTATGTGAATATAAAGATGTCTGTAATGATGTTTACTAAATGTTAATGATGTTTGTTTTCAAGTGGCGGGAGCGACTGAATTTTTTTCAATCTTTTTAATTTTACTTTTTCTGCATTGTCTGGAGTCATAGTATGGACATATAGCCATATCAATTTTACAAAAATGGTAAAGTGATTTTTCATTAAAACAGAAAATAATGAAAATGGGAAGAAACCGAAGCAGAATGTCAATGGTGGTTCATTCTTGCTGGTGGGAAAATGAATGATTATTATATTACACTTCTTTGGTTGTACTTTCCTGTAAGTTTTTTCAATTTCTAAAACTTAATTTTTCTTTTAATTTGGAGGGAAAATGAATATGATTCACAAAAACTGATGTCTACTGATTTTTTTTCTTTTGGTAATTTTTTTGGTTCTCTGCTTGTGTTGTAGCTCACACCTCCAGAAAGTTCAATTTTCAGAATGCTCCCTCCTCTTTGTTACCAAAAATAAGAAAAGCATAAGTGGATGCCTTGACTAAGCCTCACCAAGAATTAAACTACTTCCTGGAAAAAATTGTGTTAAACATTTGAAATTCAGCCATTGTATAGTTTGGTTAATATGAAAAGCAGGAGTTTAGCTCTAAACTCTGTAAAGAGATACCCATGAATGATGAATGTTGTATGGCATATTACAGAGAGAGGAAGATGACAGTGGAAATAAGGAGGAAAAACACCAGAACACTGATTAAGACTTTTGTGAAGTAACCACATGTCTGTATTGTAGTAAAGTCATAAGCACCTTTGGCAAGATGCCAGAAGGGCAGGATTATGTAAAAGAACAATAACCATAATCCCAGCACTAACTGTTCTGCTATTGAAATGCAAGCCATGGGCAATAAGTAAGACTTGGAATGAAATTTAAAACTTGGAGCAATAGTGACTAACATCAGGAGAAAAAGAGAAAGTAATCTGGTAAGAAGCTGCTATTAAACCTCTTTAATTCTTTCCTCCCTCCTGCCTCTGCCTCAGTGGTAAGAAGTCTTTCTAGAGAATCTTTGTCTCTAGGAGGCAGAAATGTAAATTCAATCAAGCTCAGAGACTGAGTATGTGATGCCAGGAGTGCTCTGTGATATCTTTGAGGAAGTCAGAGATCCCTAAGCAAGTCCTGCATTAGGAGACGATAAAAATACCATCACAGTGAGAACCTAAAAAAGCTAATATACAACCAACCAAAAACATCTCTGTATCATCAAGAGAAGCCAAAATAATACTAATTCTATCCTTGGATTTATGTGATAATAAATAGGAAACTGTGTCCTGATAAATCCTCTCTACCAAGGAATATGCCTTACGTTGGTGGGCTCACATAATCCTTAGAGAGCAGTTATTACTAATACAATTTTAAAGTGAAATTACAGAATTCACAGAGAAACTAAGCAACTTCCTGCAGGCAATGCAGAGTCAGGATTCAAACCCAAGCAGCTCTGACTCCAAAGCTCTTTCTACCACCTAACATTAGAAGTCAGTGTTACTTAATAATGAGCACAGAAATTGAGTTTATTTTATAATGTGATAAAATTGGAAAACCCTAGGGTGTAACCCAAAAGAAATGCCAAGGTTTTTGTTTTTGTTTTTTCTATTATAATTAATCTGGACTTAATTCCATTTTTAAGGTAGGGTTTTTCAATAGATGATTCAAAAATAATTAAATTATGGTTTTGAAAAATATTTAATTCAACCAAAGCAGGGGTAGATCTTGATGATAAAGGAACGATGTCGATGAAATGAATTTCTGTATTTGAAAATAACCTTAGTGAGATCTAGACCAACTTGGACAAAAGACCTTTGAACACATCTAATGTCTGTTAAAATAGAGTTAAGTATCTATTAACATATTCCCTTTAAACTTCTTCCAGATAGGCTATTAGAAAAGACATATTTTCAAAAGAAAAAAGATCCATTGTACAGCCAAGCTATAAATGACCGTTTTTAGTCAAATCTACCATGGAAATACTAGAAATACTTCCGAAAATCACTCTTTTCTATAGTGTGAATGCAATTCATCTACAGAGAGACTGTTTCTAAGGCACCATCATATCGTAAAGCAAAGTTTCTCCATTTTCAATATTTCATATTTACAAACAGTATTTTTTAGGTATCTGCACAGTTCACAGTGATTTCCCCCAGTCTAGGTATAGTATCTCATACTGTGATGTCCTTTTTCCTATGCTGTTTAATTGGGAATGCTTTGCTGACCACTTAACTCTAAACTAATCTCATATCCTTTAATATTCTGTTCCGCCCACTGAGACTCAGTCACAAGGAACTTGTGAAATGTAGTAGAAAGACTATCAGGTGTAGAGTTAAAAGAACTGGGCCTGAATTTTAAGTCAAACTCACCAGTAGTCAAATCAACAGAGCTGTGTACTTCCATGGAGCAAGGACCATGTGCTACCTTGATCCCAGTGCCTAGAAGAGTAAGTAGGCATTCAATCAGTATTTGTTGAAAGTGAAAATAACATGCTTTAACCATACCATAGTATTATTGTTAAGATTAATACAGGAAGTACTTTTTTAAATTAGTAAACATAATTTTTTAGAGCAATTTTAGGTTCACAGAAAAATTGAGCAGAAAGTACATAGTTCCCATATATTTTCTGTTCCTACACATACAACCTGCACCACTACTGACATTCCACACTACAGTGGTATATTTGCTATAACTGATGAACCCACATTGACACATCATTAAACCATAGTTTAGACTAGGGTTCACTCTTATGTCACATGTCCTATGGGTTTTGACAAATGTATACTGACATGGAGCCACCACTGTAGTATCTTACAGAATAGTTTTACTGCCCTAAAAATCCTCAGTCCTCCAGCTATTCATCTCTCTGCTTCCCTAATCCCAGCAACCACCAATCTTTTTATTGTCTCCACAGCTTTGCCTTTCCCAGGATGTCATATAGTGGGAAATACACAGTATATAACCTTTCTACATTGGTTTCTTTCATCTAGTAATATGCATTTAAGTTTCCTCCATGTCTCTTCATGGCTTGATAGTTCATCTCTTTTTAGCACTGAATAATACTTCCTTGTCTGGATGTACCACAGTTTATTTAGAAGTACTTTTAAACTATAAAACATAACACTAGTTATCATTACAATCACTGTGATTGTTGAAGCGACATTTCAACATTAGTCGGCTTGAGTATGCCCCAACTCCTGGTTTTTGGGTCACGGAGACCTACTGATTTCTCATTTTTCAGCAATAAAAAGAGGAAGTAAAAAAATGTTCAAGACATTGGCTGCAGCATATCCAAATATCACACCTATAAAGAAGTCAGCTTATAACTGTTTCTGTATAGAATGCTAATGTGTCTTGAACTTGATGTCAAATAGTCACGCTTCCTTTCACAAAGAGGCTGTGACTAATAATTTATTTCCAGACAAATAAATCCTTCTCTTTTCTCACCTCCAAAGACCAATTCAACATCAAACCCACCAAACCTAGTGCTGCAAATTTGAAAAGGGGAAGATGAAGTGTCAATTTATGTCTTCCCTGGTATGGGCCCAAGCCCAAGACTGAGTATATCCTAAATCAGCACCAATGCAAGACTTTGAGCATAGAGGAACACCAGCTCCCCTGTGGTCTGCCGAGCCAAGAATGACTGAACATCAGCTACGAGTTCCTCCTTCCTGGATGGTAGAACAGAATTATAATGTCCCTAGACATTGGAATAAAAGGTGTAATTCACTTTGCTAATTTACCCTTTGAAATTTTCCTCTGACAGGATTCTATTGGGTACCATTTTTATGAAGTTCTGGGATCCTATTTCATTTTATTTTTCAACATGCTAAAACTATTTGATAAATCAAATTTAACCTCTAGCTGACAAGTAATCAGGGGCCCCTTATTGGAGTAAGTCCACACTAATAAAAAGGGGAGCAGAGTGCCTTTACTGGTAGCGTGACCTGTGCCTTTCAAAATTTGATTATTGCCCAGTTCAAGAAAAGATACTGAAATTGAAGAGGTCAAGAAAGAAGAAGAGATCCCATAGAAAATAGAAACATGATACCTCTGTGTTCTCTGGGTCATCTTTTAAGCCAGGCACCGGGACAACTCACTTAACAAAAATTATATCACTCTCTTGTTGGTATTCAGGGTTGCAGATCCCAAGGTACATGCCACAGCTTTTTCTGGTTATATTTTGTGGGGGAATTATTTAGAAGAGCCATTTCAAGTGTAACAGGGTTCTAGACATTTTAACTCAATGTTAAGTTGACAAGTGTTATGTTCATAGGGATACATGTGGTCTATCTCAAGAAAAAATCAGGTAGAAGGCCAGTTTTCTAAATCTACCAGAACTTCAGCAGGTGAAGCAAGAGAATGCAGTAATAGCTTTCAACTTTGGTTCAAAAGAATTATCCTGGGTTTGTGGGAGAGAGTGGCAGAGGTGGATTGTGATTATTTAGTGGCCTTTATCCTTTAATGACGATGATTATGTCAAAACATCTGAGGTATAATCCCCTTTATCTGACTTTACTTCATCAACAAGCTTATAGCTTTATATAAGGACTGCCTCAGATAGCCCCAGCTAATTCTGGCACAAAATCATTGTCTTAAAACAATAAAATTTGATCCACCTTGCTCTTATCATTATTACTTTGAACATCTATTATTAACTAATTTTGAATCTACTTGAGACCTAATGTTCTGGGATTTATGTGTCAAACATTTACTATCTTATTCTAGAGTTAAATTTAATTCCATTAATCTTTTATTTTTATGCATTCCCATATTGTAAACTCAAAACTAAAATTAAAAGGATTTTTCTCTAGAACAAATCATCTTAAAATTTGTATGGAGACACAAAAGACCCCGAATAGCCAAAGCAGTCTTGAGGGAAAAAAACACAGCTGGAGGAATCAGACTCCCTGACTTCAGACTATACTACAAAGCTACAGTAATCAAGACAATATGGTACTGGCACAAAAACAGAAACATAGATCAATGGAATACGATAGAAAGCCCAGAGATAAACCCACGCACCTATGGTCAACTAATCTATGACAAAGGAGGCAAAGATATACAATGGAGAAAAGACAGTCTCTTCAATAAGTGGTGCTGGGAAAACTGGACAGCTACATGTAAAAGAATGAAATTAGAACACTCCCTAACACCATACACAAAAATAAACTCAAAATGGAATAAAGACCTGAATGTAAGACCAGATACTATAAAACTCTCAGAAGAAAACACAGGCAGAACAGTCTCTGACATAAATCACAGCAAGATCTTTTTTGATCCACCTCCTAGAGTAATGGAAATAAAAACAAAAATAAACAAATGGGACCTAATGAAACTTCATAGCTTTTGCACAGCAAAGGAAACCATAAACAAGACAAAAAGACAAGACTCAGAATGGGAGAAAATATTTGCAAATCAATCAATGGACAAAGGATTAATCTCCAATATATATAAGCAGCTCATGCAGCTCAATATTAAAGAAACAAACAACCCAATCCAAAAATGGGCAGAAGACCTAAACAGACATTTCTCCAAAGAAAACATACAGATGGCCAAGAAGCACATGAAAAGCTGCTCAACATCACTAATTATTAGAGAAATGCAAATCAAAACTACAATGAGGTATCACCTCACACCAGTTAGAATGGGCATCATCAGAAAATCTACAAACAACAAATGCTGGAGAGGATGTGGAGAAAAGGGAACCCTCTTGCACTGTTGGGGGGAATGTAAATTGATACAGCCACTATGGAGAACAGTATGGAGGTTCCTTAAAAATAGAATTACCATATGATCCAGCAATCCCACTACTTGGGCATATACCCAGAGAAAACCATAATTCAAAAAGACACATGCACCCCAATGTTCATTGCAGCACTATTTACAATAGCCAGGTCATGGAAGCAACCTAAATGCCCAACGACAAACGAATGGATAAAGAAGATGTGGTACATATATACAATGGAATATTACTCAGCCATTAAAAGGAAAGAAATTGAGTCATTTGTTGAGACGTGGATGGATCTAGAGACTGTCATACAGAGTGAAGTCAGTCAGAAAGAGAAAAACAAATATTGCATATTAACACATGTGTGTGGAACCTAGAAAAATGGTATAGATGAACTGGTTTGCAGGGCAGAAGTTGAGACACAGATGTAGAGAACAAACGTATGGACAGCAAGGGTGGAAAACCACAGTGGGGTGGGGATGGTGGTGTGATGAATTGGGAGATTGGGATTGACATGTATACACTGATGTGTATAAAATTGATGACTGATAAGAACCTACAGTACAAAAAACAAACAAACAAAAATAAACAACTAATACTAAACTTTCTTTGTGTTATTTGTATGGAAATATGTTAATATAAATGTTTCAGACATTACATGAAATTTCTAAAAATCTTATATGTTCTAGTATAATGTTATAAGTCATAATTCTAGTTATTACTTTAAAATGTATATCTCAGAAATAAAAACAAACAAACAAACAAAAAAAGGATTTGTCTCTGATCCGTAAATGAAGTTAAAGCAATTTCAATTTTCAGTTCAGGAGCTGCACCACAAAGTTGGAGGCAAAAGTAAGATAAATATAGGCGAGGGGGTTAAATTTACAAAGAATAATCAAAGAACTTCTCTCATTCTCTTTGCCTTAGAAGTGATTTTCCATATACCAACATCTAATTTCCCCACTATGTCAGAATTCCCAGATATTGTCCTAAAAATATTTGGATAATATAGAACCCTAGAGCAGTAAAAATTTCCTCCGTAGTTGCTTATTCCTGGGAAACAAGGCTTATTCTTTTTTTTTAAAAAATAAATTTATTTATTTATTTTTGGCTGCGTTGGGTCTTTGTTGCTGTGTATGGGCTTTTTCTAGTTGCGGTGTGCGAGGGCTACTCTTCATTGCAGTGCATGGGCTTCTCATTGCGGTGGCTTCTCTTGTTGCCGAGCATGGGCTTTAAGTGTGCAGGCTTCAGTAGTTGTGTCTCGCAGGCTCTAGAGTGCAGGCTCAGTAGTTGTGGCGCAGGGGCTTAGTTGCTCCGCGGCATGTGGGATCTTCCCGGATCACGGCTCAAACCCGTGTCCCCTGCATTGGCAGGTAGATTCTTAACTATTGCACCACCAGGGAAGCCCACAAAGCTTATTCTTTATTCTTGGTATTTTCAATTCTGTTACAGAAACATAAACCCTTTCTACTCCTTACATTGCTCTTAGATACTGCAAAATGCCATTTACATGGCTCTAATTCAGCTAGATGCTGAAAGAAATATTTGTGATACATTCTATTTGGAAATGACTTGTTAAAATTAATACTGTTAAGTCATCAAAATAGTTGCAGTGAAAGTAATTTGATGGGATTTCATTTCACAGAAGGAAAAGAATTTCTCGTGATGAAGTTTTTTTTTATTTAGGCATTTTTATTCATTTAGGCTTCTTGGAGAAATGTTTCTTACCATCATTTTCACTCTTTAATATCTATGTAGTCAATGCATATTTTGCTTGGTCTAAAATGCACCCTGTCACCAGTTTATCTCAACGACAAAGTAAATGCTGAAAGTTGTAGTTAATAATTTAAAAAAATAATAATAAGAGAGAAAAGGATTTGGGGGAAAGACTGTGAATAAATAAGAAGAAAAGTGTTAGATCACTGATGTTTTTTGTTTATATAACAGGGTATTTTTTTTAACAAAAATCAGCATAAAAAAAGAAAAAATCAGCATGTACTTACTAATCTCATTTGAACATAGTAATTTTTTTTTCTTTTTTTGCGGTACGCGGGCCTCTCACTGTTGTGGCCTCTCTCGTTGCAGAGCGCAGGCTCAGCGGCCATGGCTCACGGGCCCAGCCGCTCCGCGGCATGTGGGATCTTCCCGGACCGGGGCATGAACCCGTGTCCCCTGCATTGGCAGGCAGCTCCCATTATATGCAGGGAAGCCCAGCATATAATAATTTCTTGCACGTATATCTGAGAACTAACAAAAGCTTCAGAAATCGGAATCCCTTTCTATATTACCTTCTCTAGGAAAACGGGGTGTTAATAGGAAGCAGTCACTTCTATGAAATTGCTAAGCAAAAGCTAAGGGGGATGATGGATACTATTTTCATGATTAATGTTGCTAGGTCTTATAATCTACTTCTCCTATGTAATTAAGTTTCTAATTTTCTGGTTCAGTGTAATAAAGCAAATTAGTAAAAAGCTAGAGAAGCAAAGAATTTAAAGGGCAGTGGTAGAAAAAAAACATTCTTGAATCAAAGGAGTTGATTTTTGCCAAAAAGAGCCAAGAGGTCAAGAATTGCATCCTTCTGATCTAAGGTGCATAGTTTAGTGTGTTTGTTTTCATTTCTGAAGAACAAGAAAATAAAAAACATCAGTTGTCACCTCAAGAATTTGGAACCATCTAAAACCTGTTCCTTCTCCTCCAAACGCCTGCAGAACTTGGCTCAGAAACCACTCTATCACTGTAAAAATAAATGAGAAGATTGTGCATAATACCACAGAAATCCAAGTTAGTGGTGTATTGACAGAGATCTGCTTTCCTATTCCCAGATGATTGAATTAGGCATGAACTGCAGGGAATGCTTTCAAAATAACTCTGTTCATTATAGATGCTTTTGGAGGAAGAATCCAAAGTGTTCCAAATCCCAAGGGCTGCTCTGCTATATTGAGTGGCCTTTGGATTGACATCCATACTAGTCAACTTACAACAAGCTCAAATCCCACAACAGCTCTGCTGGCTAGAATAGTTTTATCATAGAAAGGATCAAGAAAATGGCTTGAAATAGGTTGGTTCTGTATTAGAGCTACAGTAAAGATGGATATGTAAAATCCATGAATTAAGTTTGCCGCCGTCTATTAGGAGTGCAATCGTGTCTGTTTATTGAGATGTTAATTTAAGTGTGGAAAACACGGTGATAAAATGAAGATATGCTCTAGCTCCAAGTTCAGACCCAGTTCATGATAGGTACACAAGAAATATATGACTATTGAGCCAAAAGCAAGAAAATCTCAGCCAGAATTTTGTTTCCATAAAAAGAAAATTCAATCACAACTTAAATTACTTGTGAATCATTTGATTCACTGTAGAAGATAAACAGTTTGTTTGCAAAAGAAATTATATCTTTAATTTCTGCATCAAGAGATAATAAAAAAGGTCTTGCTACAAGGAAAATTTGGAATATGATATTACCTGACGGTCATAAGTATTTTTTTATCTGAAAAACTCAAAAGAAACTAACCATCTAAAGTTGTGTCAAGTTTTTCAAGATTTGTTCACATTTTTATCCTTATACAGACAACATCTGGGTCATATGAGACTGGAAGAATTGCCTACATAACTGTCTAAGAAAGCAAAGGAACTTGTTAACAGGAGAAGTAATCCAATTAGAATAATTGGCATTTGCAAGGCATGGTTATATTACGAAGACTCAGTTTGGCTTTTACCCAACCTCATCTCCTATCACATAGGCAAGGAATCTGCACTAATATTGAAGAACCACAAATCTCCAGGGAGCTAAAATGAATTTGGATTCATTTCTGAGGGTTATTTTCTTCTACACACAGAACAAGCCAAATTACTCTAGTATACAGTTTGAGGGTGAGAAGATAGGAGTTAGAGGACAAGAAAGGGTTTTTTTTTTCATTAGGCAACTACTTTTCATCTCTCAAAATTTTTCTGAACTTCAACTTTTTTAATGCTATTAAACCATAATTTCCCTATTGCATGAGAAGAAATTATACCATGAAAGTAAAGCAGCTCGTTCTTGAGATATATCCATCAGAGTATTTCAACCTACCCTATAGTGTCTGACTGACTCAGACCTTGAACACAAAAAGCTGAGTCTGTTTCTTCTCCCTCACTTAACAGAGAGGCAAACACACTGTCAGCACTCAATTAATACACTATGATACAAAATCCTGAGAGGCAATTTGTGGTCCACTCCTGGACATCCTTCACTTTGGCATGGCTCACTCTGCAGTGATCTGGCTGCCGTTCCCACTGAAATGATGGAAAATATCTGACACTTTACCCAAATGGGGGGTAAAATCCTTTATATGAGGAACCACCAACTTACTAAGGAGGTAAGCAGTGAGAAAAACAACTTCTTTTCACTGCTTGACAGAGACAAGTAAGATTATACATATTTTTTGATAAAACCTCGAGAGATATACTGAGAAGGATTTATGCCCTCTGCATCCAAGTGGGCTTTTCTTTAAGGGATTAGATGTTCCTTCAAAAGATTAGAGACCTCTTAAAAGTCAGTATGGCACTGCCTGGTATCCTATCCCTTATTAACACCGAAAGCATAGATTACACTGCATAATTAAAACTTTTAAAAATATCCCAGCCATCAAGTACAAAGTATTTTGAAACATACAGGCAACATGGACAACATTTTCTCTCAAGACAAAGACATCATAATGCTTCTGCTGTTGTTTTGCTTAATGAGATTTAAGGGCTCCAGAATTGAAATATTCAAACTCATTGCCTTTTCTTGTCCACAGTTTCAATTAAGAAGCAACAAAGCAGATTATTATTACCAGAATAACACATGGAAAACATAGCAAATAAAACATTAATTTATTAACATATGAACATTACTTTATTGGAGTAGATACTATTTAGAGGTTTCTGCTTCTTGGCCTAAGTCCTTCCTCCCTTCCCTGAGAACTGTCTCTACAACTATGAGGTTATTTTGGTAGTACCTCTTGTTGTTCTCTGGCTGTAGGTAGGTGGACCAAGGATGAGTACCTGCCTGAAATTTGAAGAAATTTAGATTTCTTCTTTCATGAATAGAAATTGGGAACACGGAACTCCAGACAGTCAATCATTGGCAGTGGAGCATAGGGAAAATGTGACTGCGTGAATAGAATCACCATTTCCTGTCAGAAAGTAAGAGAGAGAGTGAGAATAAGAGGAAGAGAGAGAGAGAATGTGCTCAAAAAGAGGACGCAGGAAACCGTGGAACTCCTTAGAGAGACAGAGTCAGAGCATGGCTGTGTTATTTTCTGATGCCTTTCTCATTTCTTACTTTTCGGTTTCTTGAGATCTATTAGGCTCAGAAACATGCCTAATATTTCTATAGAATTATTATGCCTAAACAGATTTCTTTCTTTTGTTTAGGCTAGTCTGAAATGTTGCCTGGCATAAGCAGAAAGAATATGTAAAACATGCTTTTTTATTTATTAAATATTGTGATGAAGGGCCTTCTGCAAGGCATTGTGGGACAGTTGGTGAATGAGTAAAATTTCTACTCTCAAAGCAAATATTTTTTGAAGTAAAATGCAATATAGTCAGTTATAAGTTCCATAATAAAAGGCACACAAGGTGCTTGCATCATAGATGATAAAAGTATCAGCGCTGGAGTGAGAAACACTGCAACTGAGTCCTGTCACTTACCAGGTGTGGGTCTGTTAACTAAAAACAAATATAATAATAGTACCTACCTCTTGGTATGTGAATAGCAAATGCTAGCTGTTATAACTACTGAAGGGCCAGAAGAGATGATAATTGTGATGTGGAAAAAACTCAGGGTTAGAGTTCACCGAGGGTGACGTTGGAGTTGAGTACTGAAAGATGCATATAATTTCAGGAGTAAGAAAAGATAGTCTAGGCAGGGGAAATGGAAGAAACAAAATTACAGAGATAGGAAAATACACACGCTAGCCATATTGCTTAAAACAGAGAGTTGCAGAAGATGTAGAGGGTGACAGGAAATAAGCAGTTAAAGCCAAGTAATGGGAATTGAACATTATTCTAAAGGAAACAGAAGACTGTCAAAGACGATGTTTTAAATTAGGAAGAAACAGTCATGTCTGTGTTCCAGAAAAATAAAAATATTAAAATATGATAATATGCAGACAGAATGAAGACAATGAGATCAGTTAGAAGGCTATTGCTGTGGCCTTGGAATTTCCCCCACCTACGTGACGGTTCTTACATCAAGAGGAATAGAAAGTTGATTTCTGCATTTGAGGACCAGATGTTTAAAATACCTAGGCTTACCCAAAGGCCATTTTATTCATGAATTTCTACATCTAAAACATATGTTCCACTCTTTAACACCCAGTTCAAGATACCCAGGGGGGAGGAAACCATCTAAAAATGGGCTTCCTATATCTACGCCCTAATAATAGATAACAGATCTGCCTTAATGCTCCATATCCAGGATTTACCAAAAGTTCCTTAAACCACACCTGGCATATCAAAGACTAGTAACTAGAAGGATATTTTATTTATTTATTATCTATACCATGCTTTTCCCAAAATGGTTTTTGAGGCAATGCACCCTGAAGTTTAAAAGAGTACATCCCACAGTTCTGAGAATCCAAGAACTTACATAAAGAAAAGCACCTCTAAGCTACAGGCCCATCCTAGATTCCTATACTCAGAATATCATCCTTTGGGAAATTCATACAGACTTACATATCTGTTCTTTATAATGAGTAATGGAAAAAGAATAAGCTAAAGGAGGAGCCCCATCTCCTCAGGACCCGCTGGGGCTTTGGCTTCTGGACACACAGGGCTGAGTCCATGCTGACGGCCCAGGCTTTGGGACAACCAGGGGTCGAGTCCACACTAACGAAAGCTGGGTCTCCTCAGGAGCCACTGGGGCTTTAGCTTTGGAACACTGTGGGATCCAGTTCTCTCTGACAGGAGCCTGGTCTCCTCAGGACCTGCCGGGAGGTGATGCCACTAAAGGAAAAAGTAATCCACAGGACCCAGGACATGGTAGCTACTAATATACTCCTCCCATGGTGCCTCTTAATACCATGTGGACTCCTAAAAGGGAAATAAGTATCACAACTTTGGTTGCACTTGGTCTGGTCGTCGTGTGGCTGACAGGGTCTTGGTGCTCCGGCCTGGTGTCAGGCCTGAGTCTCTGAGGTGGGAGAGCCGAGTTTAGGACACTGAACCACAAGAGACCTCCCAGCCCCACGTAATATCAATTGGTGAGAGATCTCTCAGAGATCTCTATCTCAGCGCTAAGATGCAGCTCCACCCAATGACCAGCAAACTCCAGTGCTGGACGCCCCATGCCAGTCAACTAGCAAGAAGGAACACAAGCCCACCCATTAGCAGAGAGGCTGCCTAAAATCATACTAAGTTCACAGACACCCCAAAGCACACGACTGGATGCAGTCCTCCCAATAGAAAGACAAGATCCAGCACCACCCACCAGAAAACAGGCACCAGTCCCCTCCACCAGGAAACCTACACAACACACTGAACCAACCTTAGTCACTGGGGACAGACACCAAAAACAACAGGAACTACAAACCTGCAGCCTGTGAAAAGGAGACCCCGAACACAGTAAGTTAAGCAAAATGAAAAGACAGAGAAATACACAGCAGATGAAGGAGCAAGGCAAAAACCCACCAGACCTAACAAATGAAGAGGAAATAGGCAGGTTACCTGAAAAACAATTCAGAATAATGATAGTAAAGATGATCCAAAATCTTGGAAATAGAATGGAAAAAATTCAAGAAACGTTGAATAAGGACCAAGAAGAACTAAACAGCAAACAAACAATGATGAACACAATAAATGAAATTAAAAATTCTCTAGAAGGAATCATTAGCAGAATAAGTGAGGCAGAAGAATGGATAAGTGACCTGAAACATAAAATAATGGAAATAACTACCACAGAGCAGAAGAAATAAAAAACAATGAAAAGAATTGAGGACAGTCTCAGAGACCTCTGGGACAACATTAAATGCACCAACACTCGAATTATATGGGCCCTAGAAGAAGAAGAGAAAAAGAAAGGGACTGAGAAAATACTTGAAGAGATTATACTTGAAATTTTCTCTAATATGGGAAAGGAAATAGTCAATCAAGTCCAGGAAGCACAGAGAGTCGCACACAGGATAAATCCAAAGAGAAACATGCCAAGACACATATTAATCAAATTATCAAAACTAAGTACAAAGAAAAAATATTAAAAGCAGCAAGGGAAAAGCAACAAATAACATACAAGGGAAACCCCATAAAGTTAACAGCTGATCTTTCAGCAGAAACTCTGCAAGGCAGAAGGGAGTGGCAGGACATATTTAAAGTGATGAAAGGGAAAAGCCTACATCCACTATTACTCTACCCAGCAAGAATCTCATTCAGATTCAACGGAAAAATTAAAACATTTACAGAGAAGCAAAGGTTAAGAGAAGTCAGCATCACCAAACCAGCTTTACAACAAATGCTAAAGGAACTTCTCTAGGCAGGAAACACAAGAGAAGGAAAAGACCTACCATAACAAACCCAAAACAATTAACAAAATGGTAATAGGAACATACATATTGATAATTAGCTTAAATGTAAATGGATTAAATGCTCCAATCAAAAGACATAGACGGGCTGAATGGATACAAAAACAAGACATATATATACGCTGTCTACAAAAGACCCACTTCAGACCTAACAACACATACAGACTGAAAGTGAGGGCATGGCAAAAGATATTCCATGCAAATGGAAATTAAAAGAAAGCTGGAGAACAATTTCTCATATTAGACAAAATAGACTTTAAAATAAAGACTATTAGAAGAGACAAAGAAGGATACTACATAATGATCAAGGGATCAATCCAAGAAGAAGATATAACAATTGTAAATATTTATGCATCCAACACAGGAGCACCTCAATACATAAGGCAAATACTAAGGGCCATAAAAGGGGAAATCAACAATAACACAATAATAGTAGTGGACTTTAAAACACCACTTTCACCAATGGACAGATCATCCAAAATGAAAATACATAAGGAAACATACTTTTAAATGACACATTAAACAAGACGGACTTAATTGATATTTATAGGGCATTCCACCCCAAAACAACAGAATACACTTTCTTCTCAAGTGCTTATAGAACATTCTCCAGGATAGATCGTATCTTGGGTCACAAATCAAGCACTGGTAAATTTAAGAAAATTGAAATTGTATCAAGTACCTTTTCCAACCACAACGCTACGAGACTAGATATCAATTACAGGAAAAAATAACTGTAAAAAATACAAACACATGGAGGCTAAACAATACACTACTAAATAACCAAGATATCACTGAACAAATCAAAGAGGAAATCAAAAAAAACCTAGAATAAAATGACAGTGAAAACACGATGACTCAAAACCTATGGGATGCAGCAAAAGCAGTTCTAACAGGGAAGTTTATAGCAATAAAACCTACCTCAAGAAACAAGAAACATCTCAAATAAACAACCTAACCTCAGATCTAAAGCAATTAGAGAACAAAGAACAAAAAAAACACCAAAGTCAGCAGAAGGGAAGAAATCATAAAGATCAGATCAGAAATAAATGAAAAAGAAATGAAGGAAACAGTAACAAACATCAATAATATGAAAAGCTGGTTCTTTGAGAAGATAAACAAAATTGATAAACCATTAGCCAGACTCATCAAGAAAAAAAGGGTGAAGACTCAAATTAACAGAATTAGAAATGAAAAAGGAGAAGCAACAACTGACACTGCAGAAACCAAAAGGATCATGAGAACTTACTACAAGCAACTATATGCCAATAAAATGAACAACCTGGAAGAAATGGACAAATTCTTAGAAAAGCACAAACTTCCAAGATTGAACCAGGAAGAAAGAGAAAATATAAACAGACAATTCACAAGCACTGAAATTGAGACTGTGATTTAAAATGTTCCAACAAACAAAAGCCCAGGACCAGATGGCTTCATAGGTGAATTCTATCAAACACTTAGAGAAGAGCTAACACCTATCCTTCTCAAACTCTTCCAAAACACAGCAGAAAGAGGAACACTCCCAAACTCATTATACAAGGCCACCATCACCCTGACACAAAAACCAGACAAAGATGTTGCCAAAAAAAACTACAGGTCAATATAACTGATGAACATAGATGCAAAAGTCCTCAACAAAATACCACCAAACTGGGCTTCCCTGGTGGCACAGTGGCTGGGAGTCCACCTGCCAATGCAGGGGACACGGATTTGTGCCCCAGTCCGGGAAGATTCCACATGCTGCAAAGCACCTGGGCCCGTGAGCCATGGCCACTGAGCCTGCGTGTCTGAAGCCTGTGCTCCACAACAGGAGAGGCCACAACAGTAAGAGGCCCGCATACTGCAAAAAAACAAAAACAAAAAGAAAACCACCGAACAGAATCCAACACCACTTTACAAAGATCATACACCATGATTAAGTGGGGTTTATCCCAGGAATGCAAGCATTCTTCAATACACGTAAATCAACTGATGTGATACACCATATTAACAAATTGAAGGATAAAAACCATATGATAATCCATTTTCAGTTTATTTGGTGTATGGTGTCAGGAAGTGCTCTAATTTCATTCTTTTACATGAAGCTGTCCAGTTTTCCCGGCACCATTTATTGAAGAGGCTGTCTTTTCTCCATTGTATATTCTTGCCTCCTTTATCAAAAATAAATTGTCTATATGTGCGTGGGCTTATCTCTGGGCTTTCTATCCTGTTCCATTGATCTACCTTTCTGTTTTTGTGCCAGTAACATACTGTCTTGATTACTGTAGCTTTGTAGTATAGTCTGAAGTCTGGGAGCCTGATTCCTCCAGCTCCATTTTTCTTTCTCAAGATTGCTTTTGTGTTTCCATACAAATTGTGAAATTTTTTGTTCTAGTTCTGTGAAAAATGCTGTTCGTAGTTTGACAGGGATTGCACTGAATCTGTAGATTGCTTTGGGTAGTACACTCATTTTCACAATGTTGATTCTTCCAATCCAAGAACATGATATATCTCTCCATCTGTTTGCATCATCTTTAATTTCTTTCATCAGTGTCTTATAGTTTTTTGCATACAGGTGTTTTGTCTCCTCAGGTAGGTTTATTCCTAGGTATTTTATTCTTTTTGTCACAATGGTAAATGGGAATGTTCCCTTAATTTCTCTTTCAGATTTTCATCATTAGGGTATAGGAATGCAAGAGATTTCTGTGCATTAATATTGTATCCTGCTACTCTACCAAATTCACTGATTAGCTCTAGTAGTTTTCTGGTAGGATTCTGTTTAGGATCCTCTATGTATAGTATTATGTCATCTGCATGCAGTGACAGCTTTACTTCTTCTTTTCTGATTTGGATTCCTTTTATTTCTTTTTGTTCTCTAATTGCTGTGGGTAAAACTTCCAAGACTATGTTGAACAATAGTGGTGAGAGTGGACAAACTGTCTTGTTCCTGACCTTAGAGGAAATAGTTTCAGTTTTTCACCACTGAGAAACTGCAAACAGTGAGAGTTTTACTTGTTCTTTTCCAATTTGATTCCTTTTATTTCTTTTTCTTCTCTGATTGCTGTGGCTAACACTTCCAAAACTACGTTGAATAACAGTGTTGAGAGTGGACAACCTTGTCTTGTTCCTGATCTTACAGGAAATGGTTTCCGTTTTTCACCATTGAAAACGATGTTGGCTGTGGGTTTGTCAAATATGGCCTTTATTATGTTGAGGTAAGTTCCCTCTATGCCTACTTTCTGGAGAGTTTTTACCACAAATGGGTGTTGAATTTTGTTGAAAGCTTTTTCTGCATCTACTGAGATGATCATATGGTTTTTCTCCTTCAATTTGTTAATATGGTTTATTACATTGATTGATTTGTGTATATTGAAGAATCCTAAATGTAAGGCCAGACAGTATAAAGCTCTAAGAGGAAAACATAACTCAACATAATAAGGCCATATATGACAAAACAGACAGCCAACATCGTTCTCAATGGTGTAAAATTAAAACCATTTCCTCTTAGATCATGAACAAGACAAGGTTGCTTGTCTCTCACCGCTATTACACAACATATTTTTGGAAGTTTTATCCACAGTACTCAAAGAAGAAAAAGAAATAAAAGGAATCCAAATCAGAAAAGAAGTAAAACTGTCATTGTTTGCAGATGACATAATACTATACATAGAGAATCCCAAAGATGCTACCAGAAGACTACTAGAGCTAATCAATGAATTTGGTAGAGTAGCAGGATACAAAATTAATGCACAGAAATCTCTTGCATTCCTATACACTAATGATGAAAAATCTGAAAGAGAAATTAAGGAAACACTCCCATTTACCACTGCAACAAAAAGAATAAAATATCTAGTAATAAACCTACCTAATGAGACAAAAGACCTGTATGAAGAAAACTATGACACTGATGAAAGAAATTAAAGATGATACAAACGGATGGAAAGATATACTATGTACTTGGATTGGAAGAATCAACATTGTGAAAATGACTATACTACCCAAAGCAATCTACAGATTCAGTGCAACCCCTATCAAACTATGAACAGCATTTTTCACAGAACTAGAACAAAAAATTTCACAATTTGTATGGAAACACAAAAGACCCAGAATAGCCAAAGCAATCTTGAGAAAGAAAAATGGAGCTGGAGGAATAAGGCTCCTGGACTTCAGACTATACTTCAAAGCTACAGTAATCAAGACAGTATGGTACTGGCAGAGAAACAGACATATAGATCAATGGAACCAGATAGAAAGCCCACAGATAACCCCAAACACATATGGTCACCTTATCTTTGATAAAGGAAGCAAGAATATACAATGGAGAAAAGACAGCCTCTTCAATAAGTGGTGCTGGGAAAACTGGACAGCTATACATAAAAGAATGAAATTAGAAAACTCCCTAACATCGTATACAAAAATAAACTCAAAATGGAATAAAGACTGAAATGTAAGGCCAGACACTATAAAACTCTTAGAGGAAAACACAGGCAGAACACTCTGTGACATAAATCACAGCAAGATCCGTTTTGACCCACCTCCTAGAGTAATGGAAATAAAAACAAAAACAAACAAATGGGACCTAATGAAAGTGCAAAGCTTTTGCACAGCAAAGGAAACCATAAACAAGACAAAAAGACAACCCTCAGAATGGGAGAAAATATTTGCAATTGAAGCAATGGACAAAGGATTAATCTCAAATTTACAAGTAGCTCATGCAGCTCAATATCAAAATACAAACAACCCAATCCAAAAATGGGCAGAAGACCTAAAAAGACATTCTCCAAAGAAGATATACAGACTGCCAAGAAACACATGAAATGATGCTCAACATCACTTATCATTAGAGAAATGCAAATCAAAACTACAGTGAGGTATAACCTCACACCAGTCAGAATGGCCATCATCAAAAAATCTACAAACAATAAATGCTGGAGAGGGTGTAGAGAAAAGGGAACCCTCTTGCATTGTTGGTGGGAATGTAAATTGATACAGCCACTATGGAGAACAGTATGGAGGTTCCTTAAAAAAACTGAAAATAGAACTACCATATGACGCAGCAATCCCACTACTGGGCATATACCCTAAGAAAACCATAATTCAAAAAGAGTCATGCACCCCAGTGTTCACTGCAGCTCTATTTACAATAGCCGGGACATGGAAGCAACCTAAGTATCCATCAAGAGAGGAATGGATAAAGAAGATGTGGCACACATATACAATGGAATATTACTCAGCCATAAAAAGAAATGAAATTGAGTTATTTGTAGTGAGGTGGATGGACCTAGAGTCTGTCATACAGAGTGAAGTAAGTCAGAAAGAGAAAAACAAATACTGTATGCTAATACATATATATGGAATTCAGAAAACAAAAAACAATCCACTGTGATGAACCTAGGGCCAGGACAGAAATAAAGACACAGATGTAGAGGATGGACTTGAGGACACGATGAGGGGAAAGGATAAGCTGGTACGAAGTAAGAGAGTAGCACTGACATATATACACACTACCAAATGTAAAATAGATCATTAGTGGGAAGCAGCTGCATTGCATAGGGAGATCAGCTCGGTGCTTTGTGACCACCTAGAGGGGTGGGATAGGGAGGGTGTGAGGGAGATGCAGGAGGGAGGGGATATGGTGATATATGTATACATATAGCTGATTCACTTTGTTATACAGCAGAAACTAACACAACATTGTAAAGCAATTATACTCCAATAAAGATGTTTAAAAAGAAAAGTATAAGCTAGAAGATTAGATTGAGGGAGATGGAAGCTCAGCCATGGAAAAGATAAAAGAGACTAAGATGGAGCCCAGTGCCCAAAAAATCAGGGAAGGAGGGAAAGAGGATTCAGTGATTACAAAGGAAGAGTTTTGCAAAGGAAGAGAGAATGTTTGTGGTATATCTATTCAATGGAATACTACTCAGCAATAAAAAGAATAAACTACTTATACATGTAACAACATAAATTAGTCTCAAAATAGTTATGCTGAGGGAAAGAAGTCAGAAAAAGTAGAGTACATAATGATTCCATTTATATGAAATTCTAGAATATCAAACTAATTCATAGTAATGGAAAGCAGATTAGTGATTTCCTGAGAACGGAAACTAAGTTATTATGATATAAATCAGAATAATATTTACCTTCAGCAAAAGGAAGGGAATATACTGAGAAAGGGCATGAGGAAAATTCCTGAGATAGTGAAAACATTCTGTATCTTCATATGGTTTAGGTTATATGAATTTGTTAAAATATCATAGAACTAGAACTGTATGCTGAAACATGAGCAATTCATATATGCAATTTTACTTCAATATGTAAAATGTAAAATTAAATGTAATTTTAAAGGTCTTGGAATGACTCTATGCCATAAAATGAGATAACAAATGAACAAATTTCTAAAAAGACACTCAACTACCAAACCTGACCCAAAAAGAAATAGAAAATTTGAGTAGATCTATTACAAATAAAAAGATTGAATCACTAATTTTAAAGCATCATACCATAAAAGGCTCGGCCCAGATTGTTTTACTTTTTAATTTTACCAAGCATTTAAAGAATAATTAATACAAACTCTTTACAAAATACACAAGAAGGAATACTTCCTAACTCATTCGATGAGGCCAGTATTAACTTGATAAGAAAAGGAAGCAAAGACATCACAAGAAAAGAAAGTTACAGGCAAATATGTCTCATAAAAGTAGATGCAAAAATCCTCAACAATATACTAGCAAACTAAATCTAGCAATATACAAAAAGGATTATACAGCATGATCAAGTGGGATTTACCCTAGAAATGCAAGGTTGTTTTCTGAAAATCAATACCATATTAATAGAATAAAGGACAAAACCACATGATCATCTCAACAGATGAAGAAAAAGCACTTGACAAATGTTTTCATAATAGAAACATTCAACAAACTAGGAATATGTGAGAATAGAGAATAGAACTTCTTCAGCCTGATAAGACATCTATGAAAAAACCCAGAGCTAACATCATAGTTAATGATGAATGCTGAATCCTCTCCTTCTAATATCAAGAAAAAGATAGGATATCCACTCTTACCATTTCTGTTCAACACTGGAAAGGAGGGTCTAGCCAAGTCAAATGAGCAAGGAAAAGAAATAAAAGGCATCCAGATTGGCATGAAAGAAGTAAAACTATTTCAATTTGCAGATAATGTGATCTTATATATTTTTCAAAATCCTATGAAATCCACAGAAAGGGGTTAACTAATCAACAAGATCCACAAAGTCATAGGATATAAAATCAATATACAAACATCAGTTGCATTTATATATACTAGTAATGAACAATCCCCCCAAAAAACTGAGAAAACAAATTTATTTATCATAGCCTCAGAAAGATAAAGCACTTAGAAATAATTTTAACAAAGAAGTTCAAGTCTAGTCCACCGAAAAGTATACACATCATTGAAGGAAATTAAAGAAAATCTAAATAAATGAAGAAATATCCCATGTTCATGGATCCGAAGACTTAATATTGTTAAGATCTTAGATTCAACGCAATCTGTACCAAAATACCAGCTAGGTTTTTTGCAGCAATTAACAAGGTGATCCTAAAATACACATGGAAATTCAAGGGACTCAGAATAGCCGAAACAATCTTGAGAAAGAACAAGGTTAAAGGACTTACACTTGGTCATTTCAAAACTTACTTTTCGAATTAGTGTTTTTATTTTCTTCAGATACTCAGGAATGGAACTGCTGAATCATATGGCAGTTCTATTTTTAATTTTTTGAAGAAACTCCATGATATTTTCCATAGTGGTTCTACCAGTTTACATTCCCACCCAAGGATATAGTGTATAACGCAGGGAATATAGACAACATTTTAAATAACTTTATGAGGAGTATAATCTATAAAAATACTGAATCACTATGTTTTACAACTGAAACTAATATAGTATTGTAAATCAACTATGCTTCCCTCCCCCCCACAAAAAGAAAATTTGCAGATGTGATTAAGAATCTTGTGATGAGGAGAGTATCCTGGAGTATTAGAGTGGGCCCAGTGAAATCACAGAGTCCTTATATGTGAAAGAGGAGAGAAGAGTTAAGAGAGAAGATGCAGTGATGGAAGCGGAGGTCAGAGTAATTCAATTACTGCTTTGAAGGTGGAAGAAGGCCACAAGTGAAGGAATACATGCAGTTTCTAGAAGCCAGAAAAGGCAAAGCTCCCCTAGAGTCTCCAGAAAGAACATAGCCCTGCAAACAAGTAGGTTTTAGCCCAGTGAGACCATTTCAAATTTCTGTCCCCCAGAACTGTAAGATTTTTAGTTTGTGTTATTTTAAGTCATTAAGTTTGTGATAATTTGTTACAGCAACAATAGGAAACTAATATAATAAACATATAGATAAATGGAATAAGTTGAGAGTCCAGAACTAAACCTCATATTATCAGTCTGTTTTCAACAAGGTGCCAAGACAATTCAATGGGATAAGAATAGTATTTTCAACAAATGGCTTTTGGATAACTGAATAACCACATGGAAAAGAATGAACTTGGACCCCTACCTCACTCAGTCACACAAATTAACTCACAACCTAAGACCTAAATGTAAGAGCTAAAAGCATAAAGCTCTTAGAAGAAAACAAAGGAGTAAATGTTTGTGACCCTGAGTTAATCAACAGTTTCTTAGATATGACATCAAAAGCACAAGAAACAAACAAAAAATCAGATTTAAAAAAATTAAACAGGGCTTCCCTGGTGGCACAGTGGTTGAGAGTCCGCCTGCCGATGCAGGGGACACGGGTTAGTGCCCCAGTCTGGGAAGATCCCACATGCCGCGGAGCGGCTAGGCCCGTGAGCCATGGCCACTAAGCCTGCGCGTCCAGAGCCTGTGCTCCGCAACGGGAGAGGCCACAACAGTGAGAGGCCCGCGTACCGCAAAAATAAAAAATTAAACATTTTATGCTTCAGAAAACTCCATCAAGAAAGTAAAAAGACCACTCATAGATGGCATAAAATACTTGTAAATCATATACTGGATGAAGGACTTGTACCCAGAATAGGTAGAGTATTTCTACAGTTAACAAATAAAAATATAAACAACCCAATTTTAAAATGGGCAAAGGACCTGAATAGACATTTTTTCAAGATTTATTAATGGCAAAAAAGAAAACCCACATGAAATGGTGCCCAACATCATTCATCATTTAGGAAATGCAAACAAAAATCACAATTGGATTCCACTTGACATACCCATCTAGGGTATAACAACTGTTGGTGTTAATGTGAAGAAATTGGAATCCTCATACGTTCCTGATGGGATTGTAAAATGGTGTAGCCACTTTAGAAAACAGTTTGAGTGGTCCTCAAAATGTTAAACATAGAGTTACAATATGACCCCAAAATTTCACCATTTCCTTATCTGGCAATATATTTCCTTACTCAGCAATGAAAAGGAATGAAGCATTGATACGTGGTACAGTATAAAAGAACCTTGAAAACATTATGCTAACTGAAAGCAAGCCACTCACAAAAGACTACATATTGTATGATTCCATTTGGCAAATCTAGAAAGGCCTGAGAAGGACAGCTAACCAAAGCTATAGGAAAAAATTACACATGGTGCTAAGTTCATAGAATTGAGCAGGACCAAACTGCATGGATGTATGACTTAAACTACTAGCCTTCAAACATCCACGTAGAGGTCTCAAGAAACAGGATTGTGGTTCTGATTTTGGACTGAGTTACTAAATGCTCCTGGTATGGTGGAAGGACAAGGATACAAGGGAATCAGGTACTTAGTGGGAAAATAGGTCATATGCTGTTCTCTCCATGGAGTAAGGCTGAGTGAAAGGTAAAGTGCCCTGGAGAAGGTTAGGTGATGGGAAAAAATGGGAGAATTTTAGACACTAGAGTGTTCTAAGAGCAGCTATAGTGGTAGCAAGGGTGAAAGGAAGCTTAGCAAATAAGAGAATTTGGTCAGGGTGAGATATGTGAAATTACAATTTTCAAATATCCAACTATTGAAAAAAATTCATGGTGTAGCTATGGGAATGGATGGCTCCAAAGAGGAGATAAAACTGGAGAAACAGAAAGCTAGAATTTTAAAAGCTGGCTGTTTTCTACAAGTACACTGAAACGTTCAACTCTGATAGTAGATGAGGTGGAGAAGACAATTGTGAAAGCTCTCTCAAAATTACAAAGACTTCAGTGAGTGAAGGGAAAAGATTAAGAAATCAGCAAATGACATCAGTAAGGAAAGGGAGGAGTATGGTACAGCCCGATGGCATGAGACTCAAAAGAGATGTGTTTTTATCAAAAGGCTGGAAGGGTGATGCTCAGACAGCTGTAGTGGGAAGTCAAGTGGTTTTCAGAGGGGTAGCAAGAGCTCTTTTCTGGGGCATGACACTTTCAGAGTGTCCTGAACCTTTACAGAGTCTTATTATGAAGAGAGACATCTCAAAATTTTTTAAATGTTTACTTGAAGAGTTTGTAGAATTTTGATAGGGAAAAAGTGTTGGTGAGTATAACCCAAAACATTCAGACTTCGAAATGAGAAGGTTTTTTTGTTTTGTTTAGGAAATAGTGAGGGGTACAACAAAGTCAGAGTGAATTTATTATTAGTGATAAGCTTGACTGAATAAATTGGGTGAAGCCAGATTTTGGTGATCTTTGCTTTGAAGGCTAGTAAGTTTTATTTTATCCTGAGGTCAATACATTCATCGAATATTTTTATCAGGGAGGTAACATGTTGAAAATAGTGTTTAAACTTGTTGGTTCAAATGGAAGGAAAGGTATGAACAAACCACTTGAACAGTTTCCAAATCTGCTGAATCAGAAGAAAGCTAAAATATCTAGATAGTCACTAAAATAAACCAATATTGTTTTTGACTCATTCATTCATCTGGTTACCATCTACTGAGCACCTACTGTGTGCAAAGCTAACTGCTTAATTCATTTTTCCTTTAGCAGGCAAATTACTGGTAAGCTATAATTTCAACTGTTCCTTAACCACTAGTTATCAAATCCTAGTCTCAAAACCCCAGTTGAGGACTGTGATAGAACCTTTCTATATTTATGACAGTCTAATAAAAAAAAATTGAGTACTAAGGGCTAACTGTTAATGGGCATCAATTGTCTTTGTTCATAGAAAAAAAATGAAGATAACAGTAGTATCTCATTATAGGTAATCTTTTTCAGCCCATCTGTTTTCCTCATTCAATTTTCATCCCTTGATCAATTATTTACTTGATCAAGAATTTACTCTAAGAAATGATGATCTCTAAAACCAAATCAAAAATGCAAGTTCAGGAATGTTCTTCAACGCTCTTCTTACTCAAAGACTAGCAGATTTATTTTATCAAATAATTTTGCCCCTAGGGGAAAAGTCACCATTGCTGTGTTCTTTTTCATTAAATTATTCTTCAGTAAATAAAAGTAGAATCAAATTGTTTTTGTAATCAAACAAGCAAAAGACATAATCAATATGATAAAGAATTTATATTTTAGAATGAAAACTAATAAATGATTTAGAATTCTTAGGTATTCTAATCATCAAATACAAAAGATTCATAAGTTTACAGACTCAAATGGATTCAGTTAGAATTCAAAGATCTGGCCTCCAGCCCGACAACTAGAGCATTAAAAAGAATTCTGATGACTCTACAAACTGTAAATAAATCTGCCTTCCATAATTCCCATTTCCATTCTCATGAGGCTTTAAATAAATGTTTTAGTGTAACAAAACACACTAGAAAAAAAAAAGCTAAGATTCAATTAGTAAGATGAGTTTTTGCTTCAAAGCACATTTTCCATCCAAAAATAGAGAAGCTTTCCTTTCAGAGGTTCTCTCCCACCTGGACACGAGTTGGTATTCTAGTGAAAATCTCTTGCTACAGAAACCTCAAATCCTATTTTATTCTCCTTTACCTCATCCTCAAGCAGGAAAACCTACTCTGAATCCAAAAACTAAGAAACAGAGAGTACTACACTGGACTCAGTCAACTTTAACTTCATGACTGCATCTGTTTTTATTCTCCTTTACCTCATCCTCAAGCAGGAAAACCTACTCTGAATCCAAAAACTAAGAAACAGAGAGTACTACATTGGACTCAGTCAACTTTAACTTCATGACTGCATCTGTTTTTTTGTTATTTATTTATTTAAAGTTGACTCAGTCAACTTTAACTTCATGACTGCATCTGTTTTTTTAATCTGTTGACGTCATCATCATCCACTGTAGCTCCTAACCAAGGATGGCTCTCTAGATACTCACAATTTTGTTTCTAGTATAATAAATGTTTTAGAATACAAATGAAAATGACAATGAGCACTCTATTATATGATATGGTTAAGAAGTGGGATGCTCCACTTAATTAAATCATTTAGCTAACACAGTCTTGTAATACATACTAATAAATGTATTGACATAAAATCTACACTAAAAATTAATATTTTTCTAAAGATTTGAAGGGCATTTAAAAATCCTTCAGTACATAATATCATTATTTTACAAATCATTAATCAGTTAAAGATAGACAGCAAGATCAATAAAAAGAAAACCTTTGGGACTTCCCTGGTGGTGCAGTGGTTAAGAATCCGCCTGCCAATGCGGGGGACATGGGTTCGAGCCCTGGTCAGGGAAGATCTCACATGCAGTGGAGCAACTAAGCCCGTGCGGCACAACTACTGAGCCTGTGCTCTAGGGCCCGCGTGCCACAACTACTGAAGCCTGTGTGCCTAGAGCCTGTGCTGCGCAACAAGAGAAGCCACCACAATGAGAAGACCGCACACTGCAACGAAGAGTAGCCCCTGCTCACCGCAACTAGAGAAAGCCCATGCGCAGTAACAAAGACCCAACACAGGCAAAAATAAATAAATAAATTTATAATAAGAAAACCTTTCACTTTAGTGTTTGCCTACTAGGACAAGGCAAATTTCTGAGCAACAATTAGAACTTGTGAGAGTACAGGACAAGCAAGTATATCAGTGTGATTGGAGTAAAGGCCAGAAGACTGGGTGTAACTGTAGATAAATGATCAAAGTGTAGCCAAAAGTTTATTTTCTGGCCTTGCCTCTGTTTACTTCAAGAAAGAGTCTAACTCCTTCCTTCCAGGAAGGCTCCTGAGCCACGTTTGCACCCAAGCAATATAGGTTGATATTCAATGTCATGACTTCGCTGGTTATGAGGGTAGTCATGTCCCTTCCTTTAAGCCTAAGGTTTTTTTCCTCCCAACATTTTTCTAGGCTAAGGTGAAGCATGGTGTAATAACTTCTTGATTCCTTTGCCAGTTTTCTCTAAGCCTCTAAAAGACTTCCTCATTTTATGGTGTCAAATGGTTGTGAATGATCTCCAAATCAAACAATCACCATAGCTGTGTAATAAGTGGGGTATGGCCCTCTCCTGCGTGGCTGAGTTGGAGCCATGTCTTACAATGCCGTCTCTAAGACCTGTACAGTGAGTTACACTGACCTGCTAGGTTTCTCTTCACAAGAGAACAAATGCCTTATGTACTTGGGAACCATGGTAATCGAGTTCTGGAGTAGGGTCACACTTAAGAAAACTTAGTCCTAACTCTAAGAATTTAGAAAAAACTCAAAAATTTTAAAATTAGACTACATACATACAGTATACTTATTAATATTCTTTTCACTCTCCTTAATTCTCTGCCCTAAATTTTCCAAGGGCTAAAAATGCCCCAAATATGGAAAGTTATCTACCCCGTTTCTTCTCCATTATCATGATATCCACTGTTCATGCCCATATTCAGCCTTTATCCATGATGTACCTACTAAATATGGCACTCCCCTCTCACACAGACCCTTAAAGGCATATCTAGGCCTCCATTTAGCTCTGTTCTCTTGAGAATCGTTCATAGTTTCAACCCCAGTCAACCCTCTCTTCTATTCTAGGAACTGAACAGAGATTAATATTTTTCAATAATTGGATGTATTAGTAATGCACTCAGTAGTGTCAGTCTTCGGCCGCACTGATGAACATAACCCTTTATACCCATTACTAGGGCTCCACATTTTTTCCAAATGATTTAATCAATAATTGGTGGTCACCAACGTTGTGTGCCTATATCCACTTTACCACAACTGCTCTTTTTAATGCTAACTCAGAGGTCATGGGAAAAGGAATTTATTTGGAACCTGCTTCATTTAAAACATCTTTTTAAAAATCTTTAAAATGTCCCTTTTCAAGATGTATGGAAAAAGGGAGTCATTTAATTTGTGGCATGAGGAATCTGTCCTGCTGAGAAGATGAAAACAATCTCTGCTTTTCTCAGTATCATCCATGCATGCTGCTGACTGGCCATCTCCCTGAAAGTAGTTGATTTGCATGATGAAGTACTTACTTGGCTTTGGTGGGGTTTTTTGAAACTCAAAGGACTTCTTATGTTGAAAAGCTATTTTGTTTGCTTTTGAGTGGAATGCATTTATTGGAGGGATGTAAACGTCTGGGATTTGTGGTAAGTTTGAAATCTTAATTCTGCTGCATGTTTCTCAATGTGTTGTTTGGTTGGAAGATTGTATTTAGTTTGAGTTTTAATCACCTCAATTGTAACAATTTTTTGAGCACTAATTTCGAATCTAAACTGTTGATGCATAGTCCAGATATTTGGATACCTCAGGGACTACATGTAGGGTAACTGGTACAGATTCCTTTTTAGGGATGGGAAAGTTTCATTTCTTGCTTGAAGCTATTCACTGCCAGTCATAAGATCCATGGTAATGACGTCTGTGTGCATTTTCATTTTTGTCAAATGGTTTTAAATCATTTATTTTTAGATAATTCATTTACATTGCCAACAATGTAATACTTCAGTATAATTGTACAACATTTTATGGTGCCCAAATAGATTGCAGATTCTTTACTATGTTACTCAGCAAGAGCAGTTTTATTAATGAGCTGGTTTAAGATTTCAGAGATCATGTTGATGAGCTCAACTTTATCATTTAATATTTATTTCAAGAGAGTGAATGATAACAAAATATCTTATTTGCCTTTGGAATTCTTTACTATGATATTTGTTTCACCAGGTTCACTTTTTAAAGAACATCTGATTTTCACTAATAAAAGTGAACCTCCACATACTCATGTGCTGAAGGAGAGGGATGTTCTGCCATGTGATGGGCACAGGATATTCTGAGCTGAATCCTGAACTAAGTTTGTTTAACCAGAGGCTACTGATTGCTTGAGAGTCCATCAAAACTTTTTCATGTGTCTTGCCACCTGGATGTATCTCTACCTTCTTAGGGCCTGCAGCCCATAAACAAGAAGTCTAGAAAAGAGAGTTCAGGAATAAGGATAAATAATTTACGTGGACCTGGACCAGACTTGGACACTAAAGGATGGCTTCTGTGTGATGGAGTAGGCAGATCCTAAACACTGAAACTCATTTGCATCTTTTGCATCAATGGCCATGAAAGATCTTCTATAATTTCCTTAGATCAGCATTTCTTCTTGCTTTAGAAGAACTTAGTACTGTCTGCAGATTTGAGATCTTATTAATTAGCACATGTGGGGGTTGTTCAAGTACCATTTATTAAACAGTCTACCATTGCTCAGGGATCTGTGATAAAACCTGTTCCATACAGGCAATAGGATGCTTTGGGAACTCTCTATTCCATCCTGTTGGTTATCTGTCTCTTCCTGGGCCAGTGCTATCCTAATTACTGTCACTGGATAATAACTTATGACACCTGATAGAGGAAGTCCTCTTGCTTTTTTATACTTCTTCAGCATTGTCTTGACTATTCTTTGGCCTTTGCTCTTCCATATAAATTATAGAATCAACTTGTCAAATTCCTATAAAAATCCCTATTTATATTTGAATTACAATTGCACTCATACATTAGTTTAAAGCTTTGACATTGACATTAAACTGTTTTTGACCTACAAAGAGGACAATTCCATATGGTTCTACCTAACAGATTGAAGGTGAAAGAAGTAACGTCCTTCTGATATTGAGTCTACATTCATGAACATGATATATTCTATGCTCTGAAAGTTTGTGCCCCTTCCCCCAATTTCATACGTTTAAATCCTAACCCCCAAAGGTGATGGTATTAGGAAGTGAGCGTTTGGTTTGACAAGGTTGGAGCCCTCAGAAATGGGATTACTGCCTTATAAAAAAGGCCCCACAGAGATCCTTAGCCACTTTCACCATGTGAGGACACAGTGAGAAGGCGACCAGGTAGAGTATCCTCACCAGAACACAATCATTCTGACATCTTGATCTTGGACTCCCAGCTTCCAGAACTGTGAGAAATAAACTTCTGTTGTTTATAAGTCAGTCTGTGGAAAAGCTACACACTTATAGAGGCCCAAACAGACTGAGAATGTATCTCTCCATTTACTTAGGTCTTCTTCAGTATCTTTTTAAGAAACCCTTATAATTTTTTCATGCAGGTCTTGAACATATAAGATTTACTCCTAGGTATCTCACTTTTGTTTCTTTTTTTTCCTTTCTTTTTGCTATTGTAAATGATATCTTTTTCTTATTACCCTTCCAGTTTATGCATATGTATAAAAATGTAAGTTGATATTTGAATACTGACCTTCTAATCACTTCCTAACCACTTAATGTTTATAATAATTAATCTGCAAGTTATCTGTGGCCTTCTCTGTAGATAATCCTATCATCTATGAAAAAGTGTGTCATCTACCTTTGCTGTTAAAATCAATACATGATTTTTGGGGGAGAAGGGGAAATTACTCTTCCTGGTAAAATGATATCACATTTTATCTCAAATTAGGAGCCTTGAGGTTTGAGAGTTGTTTTTGATTTGAATTTACAATCAACCTCTTTAACAGAACTGCCCAATTTTACAAATCAAAGACTTTATGATTAATTTTTAACTCAATCTGATCATCTCTGCTTATTATCAGGCAGGTTTAGTTGTTTACACTTATATCTCTTTGGACTTATTTTGACCATCTATTTTGTTTTAACTATTTAACTTTTGTCTTTCCCCATTTATTACTTCTATTGGTTTCATCCAATTTTCTTCATTCCATTTTTTTCCACTCTATGTTTTAGAGTTACATAGTTTATTTCTGCTAAATCAGCATTTCTATTGGATTCATCCAACTTTCTTTCATGTACCTTTTTTCCTATTGGTTTTTAATTACATAATCTACTTTTGTTTCACATACCTTCTTCCATTCAACACAAGGTTCTTGGAATGTTTTATTTTAATCACTGCCTCCCAAATCTCATTTTATTGACATTTAGTATTTTAGTTCCATTTTCTAAAATCTCTCACTGGTTAGACATTATTATATTCTTAACAATGTTTATTTGAATTATAAATTTCTTCTTTTTTTAACATCTTAATTGGGGTATAATTGCTTTACAATGGTGTGCTAGTTTCTGCTTTATAACAAAGTGAATCAGCTATATGTATACATATATCCCCATATCTTCTCCCTCTTGCATCTCCCTCCCATCCTCCCTATCCCATCCCTCTAGGTGGTCACAAAGCACTGAGCTGGTCTCCCTGTGCTATGCGGCTGCTTCCCACTAGCTATTTTACCTTTGGTAATGTATATACGTCCATGCCACTCTCCCACTTCATCCCAGCTTACCCTTCGCCCTCCCCATGTCCTCAAGTCCAGTCTCTAGTAGGTCTGTGTCTTTATTCCTGTCCTGCCCCTAGGTTCTTCAGAACTTTTTTTTTTTAATTCCATATATATGTGTTAGCATATGGTATTTGTTTTTCTCTTTCTGACTTACTTCACTCTGTATGACAGACTCTAGGTCCATTCACCTCAAAACTCAGTTTCGTTTCTTTTTGGATTATAAATTTCTTTACGTGGGATGGTTCTTTGCATTCTACTTCTTTATTGATTTCATTCTGAATGAAGACACATCAGTAGTTTTTCAGAAGGTCTATAAAAAACCTTCTCATAAACAAAACTAAATGTGTTTATTTTGCTCTCAGTTTTGAATGATAGCTTAGGTGGTTTAGATTCTAGATTGATGGTTGCTTTTCCTCAGAACTTTAAACATATTATTGTATTCTCATCTAATGACCATTGTTAATATGGTTAATGAGAAATCTATTGTTAGCCTAATTGTATTCCTTTCTAAAAGAAATCTCTCTTTCTCTCTGGATTTTGTTTTCAGTTTTTTGGGGTTTTTTGGTGTTTGTTTTTGTTTTATTTTTTAAATGCATCCTCATGTGGGTTTGTATTTTTGTTTGTTTACATTTGGAGTTTTTTGTTTTTGCTGCTGAGTACCCATTAAAGTTTTTGAATTTGAGGGTTCATGCCTTTCTTCAATTGTGAAAACTCCCCAGCCACTGTCTCTTAGAATACTTTTTCTCCCCTATATCCTTTATTTTTTCATTTTGAAATACCTCATTCTGGGAATTCTAGTGGTTAGGAATGCATACTTTCACTGCCGAGCCCTGTGGCATGGCCAAAAAAAACAAAAAAGAAGAAAAAGAGAGAAAAAGAAATACCTCATTCTACCTCTTTATTCTATATTCTTTATATCTTAACATATCTCATAGTCTTTGTAGTGCATTCTGGACAGTTTACTCAGCTCCATTTTTCAGTTCTCTGATTCCCATTTTGACATTAATTTGCTACTGACCCTATCCATTGAACTTATTTTTTTATGATTACATTTGCTATATCCAGAGGTTCAATTTGGTTCATCTTCAAGACAGCTTGAACTTTTCAAGCAGCCCTGATGTTTTATTATTTTTATGTTTTTGTTTACCTCTTTAATCTTTCTAAATATATTTACTTTCCAGTCTTTTTCAGATTTGTTTTGGTCTTCAATTTGAGGATGGCTAATTCCCTTGAGAATAGCGTCTGCTACCTCTCCTTCATAGTGTATCTTTTCTCAAGTTCTTCAAAACAATCTTACTATGAGCTTATCATTAGTGGAGCTTGTTTGTCTTGTAGTAGTTGCATTTTTCATATCTTTTCACAACCATATTGTAAGCTCCTTAAATACAAGTATTTTATCTCATAGAGCCTTCTCATTTCTATACATCTAATAGGTAGACAATAAATATTTAAATGGATTAATGCTCTGAATTTTACCTCTCAAATCAGACTTCAAATTTATTAAGGAAAGATTATTTTTTTGTTCCTTTTATTCTTTCTCACATCTTTCCCACTTCTCAACCTTTTCACTGGGTACTATCAGCTAGTTATTGTCAATATTTACAAAATGTATAGATCAATAATCAATGAGTTTGTTAAATTATCAAATGCAGAACAAGAATAAGTCTTGGGGATACAAATCTTTCCTCAGAAACTAAGTAAAAAGTGCTAAAGGGGATTTGATAAAATTGACTGCAACAAAGTGTGATTGCCACCTGTTTTCAATTACACAGTATCTTACAACACTGTGCCAACTAGATCTTTTACAGCTTCAACCTCTTTATAATAGAAACTGTATGTAAACATAACTGTGGGTTTTGAGGTTCTTTTTTTTGAACATTAATGCATAGTTGCCATGTCAGAATTTGAAAAAACTGTTAACAAATAAGTGTACCAGTGCTGGGGGAAACCCTTTCTCCCAAGGAAAATCATAAAGAAAGTGTGAAAAAACACATTTTTTTCTAGTTTAAAACCATCACCTCATTTGGTCTCCATATTTCTGAATATAAAGGAGTTATAAGATCTTAAAAATCAAAGTCTTATCCACTCAATAACTTGTATTATGTCTTGGAGCCACAAAGACGAATAATCATAATTCATCTTCAAGATTCACTGTCTCTTGGGAAAGGCAGACACACCCACAAATAGCTTGTACTGACAGCTCTCTGAGAGGGATATGGGCAAGGTGCTAGGAGAATACAGTGGAGTTAAAACAAAGAAAAGACTCAGTGTAGGTAGAATAAGCATCAGGCTGGGAAGGTCTGAAAAATGAACAACATTTGATCTCTAGTTCAGTTTTGACAGGTAGTTTCAGGTTTATGAATACAGTTAAGTCCCCTACATATGAACCTTCAAATTGTGAACTTTCAAAGATGAGAACGTACGTCTGGTTCCAGCAAGGAGCCAGAACCTGTGCCATCAATGTCAGGCATGAGTGAAATTGCAGCTTGCCCTCCATCTCCTATTGCTCACGATCCTTCAGCTCTACCATCTCCCACCTCCTCTCCCACCTCCAGTCAGTAACTCTTCTTGGCTCTTCACTCAGTGCCAGCCCCTGAATGCCAGCTGTTGTACTCTATTACTGTACTTTTCAAGATACTATACTGTAAGATTAAAATGCTTTCTTTATTTTTTGTGTTTGTTTGTTTGCTATGTATCAGTTGTGTGAAAAGTATTATAAACCTATCATAGTACTGTACTATATAGCTGATTGTGTTAGTTGGGTACCTAGGCTAACTTTGTTGGACTCATGAACAAATTGGACTTACGAATGCACTCTTGGAACAGAACTCATTTGTATGTAGGGGACTTATTGTAAGTTGTTTTTGGATAAGATAGAGGGAAATTTCTATGTCACTTATTCTGTATATTGTATGGCCTTCCTAGTTGACTTATGAAAGCTGTATATAGTGTCTACAGCCATTGCTAAAGCTGAATTATGTGTATATTGAAGCAGGGATTCACTGAGATGCAGCCAATATCATCCAGTTGAAGTGAAAAGAAGACCTCAGTCTTCCAAAGCATCTAGTAGTTGATCCCTCCTTTCCAGCAGAGTTGCTCTAAAGTTTCCTTCTGGCAAGATAAAGTAAAAAGTGTTTGATGTTTGAAGATGGCAGAATAGAAGAACCTTGAGCTCACCTCCTCTCATGAACACACCAACATCACAACTAACTGCTGAACTACGATTGATAAAAAAGTCTGGAACCTACCAAAAAAAGATATTCTACATCCAAAGGCATAAAGAAGAAGCCACAACAAGATGGCAGGAGGGGCACACTTGCAATATAATCAAATCTCATACCACCCAGGTGACTCACAAACTAGAGAATAATTATGTCACGTAAGTTCTCCCACAGGAGCAAGAGCTATGAGCCCATCAGGCTACCTCACCTTGGGGTGCAGCATCGGGAGGAGGAGCCCCCAGATAATTTGGCTTTGAAGGCCAGTGGGGCTTGACTGCAGGAACTCCACAGGATTGGGAAAAACACACTCCAGCCTTGGAGGGCACACCAAGACCAGGGCAAAAGCAGTGACTTCATAGGAGCCTGGGCTTGACCTACCTGCAGTCTTGGAGGGTCTCCTGGGGAGGTGGGGCTGGCAATGGCTCTCTCTGGAGTCATAAAATCTGGTGGCAGGCATATCAGGGGCTGTTCATCTACATGAATTCTTGCTGGAGGCAGACAGCAAGACCCTTGCTTGGGGCACTAGCACCAAGACCTGGCCCCACCCAACAGCCTGTAGGCTCCAGTGCTGGGATGCCTCAGGCCAAACCACAAACAGGGCCTGAACACAGCCACACCCATCAGCAGACAGGCTGCCTAAAGACTTCCTGAACCCACAGCCACCTCTGGACATGTCCCTTGACACAGCCCTGCCCACCAGAGGGCCAAGACCCAACTCTACCCACCAGTGGGTAGGTACCAGTCTCTCCCACCAGGAAACCTGCACAAGCCTCCAGATCAGCCTCACCCACCAGGAGGCACACAACAGGAACAAGAAAACTATGATACAGCAGCATGCAAAACAGAGTTCACAAACACAGGGCAGAACCTACCCTGTGGCCAGCTGGTCCGTGGCCCTTGGGTGACAAGAGGGGGGTGTACTGCTGAGATACATAGGACATACCTACAGAGGGCCACTCCTCCAAGGTCAAGAAATGTAACCAACCTACTGCACACATTTAAAACAAAAACAGAAATTTAAACAAAATGAAACAGCAAAGGAGTATGTTCCAGATGAAGGAGCAAGATAAAACCACAGAAGAACAACTAAGTGAAGTGGAGGTAGGCAATCTACCCAAGAAAGAGTTCAGAGTAATGATTGTAAAGATGATCAAAGAACTCAAGAAAAGAATGGAGGTACAGAGCAAGAAGTTATAAGTTTTTAACAAAGAGTTAGAAAATATAAAAAACAACAAACAGAATTGAAGAATACAATACCTGAAAAGAAAAATATAATAGAAGGAATCAATAGCCAAATACCTAAGGCAGAAGAACAGACCAGCAAGCTGGAAGACAGAGTTGTGGAAATCACTGCCATGGCATAAAGAAAAAAAAAAAGAAAAGAAAAGAAATAAGGACAGTTTAAGAGAACTTGGGGACAAGTCAAATACACCAACATTTGCATTACAGGGGTCCAAAAAGGAGTAGAGAAAGAGAAAGGTCCTGGGAAAATATCTGAAGAGATAATAGCTGAAAATTTCCCTAACATGGGAAACAAGTCTAGGAAGTGCAGAGTCCCATACAGGATTAACACAAGGAGGAACATGCTGAGACACACAGTAATCAAACTGACAAAAATTAAAGACAAAGAGAAAATACTAAAAGCAACAAGAGAAGAGCAACAAACAACATACAATGGAATCCACATGAGACTATCAGCTGAATTTTCAACAGAAACTCTGCAGGCCAGAGAGGAGTGGCACAATATATTTAAAGTGATGAAAGGGAAAAACCAACAACCAAGAATACTCTACTCACCAAGGTTCTTGTTCAGATTTGATGGAGAAATCAAAATGTCTACAGACAAGCAAAGGCAAAAATAATTCAGCACCACCAAACCAGCATTACAACAAATGCTAAAGGAACTTCTCTCAGCAGAAAAGGCCACAAGTAGAAATAAGAAAATTACAAAATGGGAAAGCTCACCAGTAAAGGCAGCACACAGTAAAGGAAGAAAACCATCCACACACAAATATGATATCAAAACCAGCAATTGTGAGAGAAGGAGACTACAAATGCAGGACATTTAAAATGCATTTGAAATTAAGAGATCAGCAACCTAAAACAATTATGTATGTATATAGACTGCTATACCAAAACCTCATGGTAACAGCAAACCAAAAATCTACAGTAGATATACACACAAAAAAGAAAAAGGAATCCAAACACAACACTAAAGATAGTCATCAAATCACAAGAGAAGAGAACAAAAGAGGAAGAAAAAAGACCTGCAAAAACAAATCCAAAACAATCAACAAAATGGTAATAAGAACATACATATCAATAATTACCTTAAATGTAACTGGATTAAATGCTCCAACCAAAGGACATGGACTGGCTGAATGGATACAAAAACAAGACTTGAATATATGCTGTCTACAAGAGACACACTTCAGATCTAGGGATACATATAAACTGAAAGTGGGGGGATGGAAAAAGTATTCCATGCAAATGGAAACCAAAAGAAAGCTAGAGTATCAATACTTATATCAGACAAAATGGGCTTTAAAATGAAGACTTTTACAAGAGACCAAAAAAAGAACACTACATAATGATCAAGGGATCAAAGAAGAAGATACAACAATGGTAAATATATATGCACCCAACATAGGAGCACCTCAATATATAAGGCAAATAGTTCTGTTAACAGACAAAAAAGGAGAAATCAACAGTAACACGATAATAGTGGAGACTTTAACACCCCACTTAAATCAATGGACAGATCATCCAGACAGAAAATCAATAAGGAAATACAGGCCTTAAATGACACATTAGACCAGATGGACTTAATTGATATTTATAGAGCATTCCATCCGAAAGTAGCAGAATACACATTCTTCTCAAGTGCACATGAAACATTCTCCAGGCAGATCACATGCTGGACCACAGAGCAAGCCTCAGCAAATACGGAAAAACTGAAATCATATCAAGCATCTTTTCCATCACAATGCTATGAAATTAGAAATCAACTATAAGAAAAAGAACTGCAAAGAGTCAAACACATGGAGGCTAAACAATATGCTACTAAACAACCAGTAGATCACTGAGAAATCAACGAGGAAGTTAAAAAATACCTAGAACAAATGAAAAAAACATGATGATCCAAAACCTATGGGACACAGCAAAAGCAGTTCTAAGAGGGAAGTTTATAGCAATACAAGCTTACCTCAGGAAATATGAAAAATCTCAAATAAACAACCTAACCTTACACCTAAAGCAACTAGAGAAAGAAGAATAAACAAAACCCAAAGTTAGTAGAAGAAAAGAAATCATGAAAATCAGAGCAGAAATAAATGAAATAGAGACAAAGAAAACAATAGAAAAGGTCAATGAAGCTAAAAGTAGGTTCTTTGAAAAGATAAACAAAATTGATAAACATTCAGCCAATCTCATCAAGAAAAAAAAGGGAGAGGGCCAAAATCAATAAAATTAGAAATGAAAAAGAAGTTACAACTGACATCACAGAAATACAAATGATCATTAGAGACTACTACAAGCAACTATATGCAAATAAAATGGACAATCCAGAAGAAATGGACATACTCTTAGAAAGGTACAATCTCCCAAGAGTGAACCAGGGAGAAAAAGAAAATATGAACAGACCAATTACAAGTACTGAAATTGAACCTGTGATTTGAAAACTCCCAACAAACCAAAGTCCAGGACCAGATGGCTTCACCGGTGAGTTCAACCAAACATTTAGAGAAAAGTTAACACCTAGCCTTCTGAAACTATTCCAAAAAATTACAGAGAAAGAAACACTTCTAAATTCATTTCATGAGGCCACCATCACCCTACTACCAAAACCAAAGATACCACACACAAAAAAGAAAATTACAGGCCAATATCACTGATGAACACAAACACAAAAATCCTCAGTAAAATATTATAGTAGGAAACCAAATCCAACAATACATTAAAAGGATCATACACCACAATCAATTGGGATTTATCCCAGGGATGCAAGGATTCTTCCATATCTGCAAATCAACCAGTGTGATACACCACACTAAAAAATTGAAGAATAAAAACCGTATGATTGTCTCGATAGATGCAGAAAAAGCTTTTGACAAAATTCAACATCCATTTATGATTAGGAAAAAAACTCTCCAGAAAGTGAGCACAGAGGGAACCTACCTCAACATAATAAAGGCCATATATGATAAACCCACAGCTAACATCATACCCAATGGTGAAAAGCTGAAAGCATTTCCTCTAAGATCAGGAACAAGACAAGAATGCCCACTCTCACCACTTTCATTCAACATAGTATTGGAAGCCCTAGCCACAGCAAACAGAGAAGAAAAATAAAAAGAATACAAATTGGAAAAGAAATAAAACTGTCACTGTTTGCAGACAACATGACACTATACATATGAAATCCTAATGATGCTACCAGAAAACTACTAAAGCTCATCAATGAATTTAGTAAAGTTGCAGGATACAAAATGAATACCCAGAAATCTGTTGCATTTCTATATACTAACAAAGAAAGATCAGAAAGAGAAATTAAGCAAACAATCCCATTTACCATTGCATCTAAAAGAATAAAATACCTAGGAATAAACCTACATAAGAAGGCAAAACCCTGTACTCCAAAAATTATAAGATGCTAATGAAAGAAACTGAGGACAACACAAACAGATGGAAAGATATACTGTGCTCTTGGAATGGAAGGATAAATACTGTTAAATTGACTATAGTACTCAAGGCAATCTACAGATTCACTGCAATCCCTATCAAATTACCAATGGCATTTTTCACAGAACTAGAATGAATAATCTTAAAATTTGTATGGAAACACAAAAGGTCCAGAATAGCCAAAACAATCTTGAGAAAGAAGAATGGAGCTGGAGAAACCATGCTCCCTGGCTTCAGACTATACTATAAAGCTACAGTAATCAAAACAGCATGGACTGGCACAAAAACAGATGCACAGATCAATGGAATAGGATAGAAAATGCAGAAATAAACCCATGCACCTATGGTAAATTAATCTATGACAAAAGAGGCAAGAATATACAATGGAAAAAGAACAGTCTCTTCAATAAGTGGTGCTGGGGAAACTGGACAGCTACATGTAAAAGAATGAAATTAGAACATTCTCTAACACTATATACAAACTGAAAATGAATTAAAGACCTAAATGTAAAACCAGATACTAAAAATTCCTAGAGGAAAACATAGGCAGAGCACTCTTTGACATAAATCACAGCAATGTCTTTTTGGATCCATCTCCTAGAGTAATGGAAATAAAAAAGAAAAATAATCAAATGGGACCAAATTAAATTTAAAAGATTTGCACAGCAAAGGAAAACATAACCAGAACAAAAAGACAACATACAGAATAAGAGAAAATATTTACAAACAATGGGACTGACAGGGATTAATTTCCAAAATATATAAACAGCTCATACAGCTCAATATCAAAAAAACAAACAACCCAATCAAAAAACAGGCAGAAGATCTAAACAGACGTTTCTCCAAAGATGACATACAAATGGCCGACACATGAAAAGATGCTCAACATTGCTAATTATTAGAGAAATGCAAATCAAAACTACAATGAGGTATCACCTCACTCCAGGCAGAATGGCCATCATCAAAATGTCTACTAATAGTAAATACTGAAGAGGGTGTGGAGAAAAGGGAACACTCCTACACTGTTGGTGGGAATGTAAATTGGTACAGACACTGTGGAGAATATGTCCAGAGAAAACTATCATTCTAAAATATACATGCACCCCAGTGTCCACTGCAGCACTATTTACAATAGCCAAGACATGGAAGCAACCTAAATGTCCATTGACAGATGAATGCATAAAAAAGATTATATATATATACATATACACATACACACACACAAAATGGAATATACTCAGCCATAAAAAAGAATGAAATAACGCCATTAGCAGCAACATGGATGGACCTAGAGATTATCATACCAAGTGAAGCCAGACAGAGAAAGACAGATATCCTATGATATAGCTTATATGTGGAATCTAAAAAACATGATACAAATGAACTTATATACAAAACAGAAATAGACCCACAGACATAGAAAACAAGGTTATGGTTACCAAAGGGGCAGCAGGGGAGGGATTCTGAAAAATAATAGACACATATACCTGTACATCTGAAATTAACACAACACTGTAAATCCACTATACTTCAATTAAAACAAATAAAACTAATTTTTTTAAGTGTCTGATGTTTGAACGAGGGGCCTTCTGCCTGAGGTTAGACAAACAGCTCACGATGGCACCATAGTCCTGACACTGACACTGGAAGGATTCTTCCATCACCGACCCATGGGCTGTAGGATCCTATTTCTTTGTTTTGGTTTTCTGGGTGTTTCACTGTTTTGTTTTTTAATATATAAGAACTACTTGTGTGGAAGAGGTGAAATAGGGAAAAATAAGGAGATTAAAAAGTCACTCCAATCAGAAAAGCCATAAATGCAAAAGGTCTGATATTGTGAGAGATAAGGCTAGAGCTCGAGTGCTCTAAGCAGCCAGTAAGGGGGGGGGGGGCCTGTAAATCAAGAAAGGTCCTGATGGTCTTGTGAGCCACGCAAGGAGATTAGAATTAATCCAACAGACAGTGTAGAGCCATTGAAAGGTTTTGAGCCAAAGGGTAATAGTGACAGTGCAGATGTTGGATTGAGGTAGGAGAAAGGCAGAACATGAGTGAATTCAATTAGAAATTGTCATAGTAATACAGAGATGAAATTACACTAGACTTATGGTAGTGATAGCAGGTATCAAGAGAAGTGGATTATTTCAGAAGATGTTGGGGAAATACACTCAATGGGACCTGGAATTTCAAAAGTTTTTTTTTTTTAGTCTTGTATCTCATTTCTTCTTTACCAATTAATGATGTTGTTCTATGTACTTTCATACCTTCCAACTCTCTTTTGGTTTCTTAGGAATCTGTTTTTGAGAAGTACTGACTACATTTATTATGAGAGCTTTCTGGGTTTTTTTATCCATGTGACAGGCAGAGAAGTAGATAGAAATGTACATGAGAAAATAAATGTGGTGGTGTCAATGCACATTTATTTAAGCAGGTTGAATTATCTATAGGCGTCTGATCTCTGGAAACTATATTAGGCATTCTATCTGTTCTCCTATCTTTAGGAAAAATTGCACCCAGAGGATTCCTCCAGGGTTTCAGCGAAAGAAACCTCCATTCACATGAGACACTAGAAACCTTATAGATATATGCCAGATATCTCACCTTATTAATACCACCTTCCAGAATGATCCTGAGGGATTCTGTGTCCCTTTATTCCCTAAAGATAACTCCAGGTACCTCAACTTAGGAATGAAGGATCCAACACAATTTATTTCTAAAACTCAACATTAGGGATTATTCAGTTTCACCACTAAAACTTGCACCTTGCCATTAAAATATTTTCACACTGCCTTAAAACCTTATTTTACTATTTTGATTAAAAATTGAAAACTTTTTGGAGAAAAGGAACCCTCTTGCACTGTTGGTGGGAATGTAAATTGATACAGCCACTATGGAGAATGGTATGGGGGTTCCTTAAAAAACTAAAAATAGAATTACCATATGATCCAGCAATCCCACTACTGGGCATATACCCAGAGAAAACCATAATTCAAAAAGACACATGCACCCCAATGTTCACTGCAGCACTATTTACAATAGCCAGGTCATGGAAGTCAACCTAAATGCCCATCGACAGACAAATGGATAAAGAAGTTGTGGTACATATATACAATGGAATATTACTCAGCCTTAAAAAGAAACGAAATTGGGTCATTTGTTGAGATGTGGATGGATCTAGAGACTGTCATACAGAGTGAAGTAAGTCAGAAAGAGAAAAACAAATATCATATATTAATGCATGTATGTGGAACCTAGAAAAATGGTACAGATGAACTGGTTTGCAGGGCAGAAGTTGAGACACAGATGTAGAGAACAAACGTATGGACACCAAGGGGGGAAAGCCGTGGGGGTGGGGGTGGTGGTGTGATGAATTGGGCGACTGGGATTGACATGTATACACTGATATGTGTAAAATTGATGACTAATAAGAACCTGCTGTATAGCACAGAGAACTCCACTTTCCTGTACAGTAGAAACTAACACAATGTTATTAAAAAAAAACCTATACCCCAATTTAAAAAAAAAAGAAAGGCTTGATTAAAAAAAAATTGAAAACTTTTGATGAACCATTTTTCACAAGGTTATTTTTCTCTTTTTCTCTTCTCTGGCTTTCCCCTTAACTTAGTATAGCTCAGAAGAGCACTCTGATTTCTTTTAACTCCCCATTGCAACACTTTCTCCTCTCTCTGGGCTCCGTTAGGATCCCAGGGAAATGGGAGTGTCTATCTGACTTTTTTTATTTTACACTAGTACCAGTATTTCCTCCATATAAAACAAGTGGCCAAAAGTTGTAACCTGATTAAAACGAAATGATGTCAGCAAACTTGGTAAACTGAAATAATCTGTTGAATATTTTAGGAATAAAAAAAGAGGAAAAAAAATCCTTTCTCCAAAGATGATGATTAAACATTGAAATTATGTCATCAAACTTGGTAAACTGAAATAATCTGTTGAATATTTTAGGAATAAAAAAAAGAGAAAAAAAAATCCTTTCTCCAAAGATGATGATCCATACTTTGCAAAGAAAGCCTTTGAGACATTTGTCACATCACCAACCCCCACTTTGGTCATGCAGTAAACCTCACGAAAGCTCTGCTCATGTGGTTTTGTAGTTAAGTTATTGGAAACAAAAGTTCCAAAGCCAATTGGCCACAAAGAGAAGAAAATAAGACTAGCCACTAATGCCTGAAGTGTCAACTTCTACCATATGTAGTCCCACAAAAAAAAAGAGCAAAAAATAAAGTAAAACACAACAGAGTTAGAATCACAAAATCAGGGTTTTGACATGGGATGGGATTTGCTAAAGAGGTTCACCCCAACCTATGAAAATGAAAAGTGCTCTATTTTACACAGCTGTCTCCCAGACTCTTTACAGGAATGTATTATTATGATTTGCATTGATTTGATTAGTGTATTTACATACTGCATCTTCCCTTCTGCACCACTCCCAGTCAGCAAGACGTCCAGTATATTAATGGGATCACAGCTCTGGAATTAGAATAAACACTCCCAAAAGTCTTTTGTCTTCTCCTACGCGATTAAAACAACTTGCAAAATAGATTACAGCATCAAAATGAGTTGGATTTGTTTACAAAGTTATAGATTTTGTTTTTTGTCCCCAAATTTTGACAGTTTGTATAATAGATTAGTCCTTAAGTAAACACACACACACACACACACACACGTATAGAAGGGAAATTGTAAAGCAATTAGCACACTATTTAGAAACAGTGCAAAATTATAGAGCATAATTGCCTCACAACCGTCAATTAAAGTTAATTCGGGTTCCAAAGGATGTATATTAAAAAGAAGTGAGAAATAATAGGGCAGACATGTAAATTAGAACACGCTCATGTGCACAAGATCTAATGAAAATCAGCCCAAGTCTAATGAAAATCCAACAGAAGACCTACAAGGAATCAATTAAGTGTGGCCTTTCAACTATCGTTTTGGTAGACTATCAAGTAGCTTGTTTTTCTTAGGAAACCCTAAGTGTCTAGACATGGCTGGCTTGGGTGTGAGGTGAGCTGGAACCTACAGTGTGTGCTGGCAGGGAAAAGTAAGAAGTCTTCCACAACCAGAAAGGATGGGGAACCAACAGAGCTGCAGAAGTAGTGTTGTATGGTAGAAATTAACAACAGCTATAACTTATTTACTTAGTACCTATTTCACAAATTAGAAAAATGAATCTTAAAGAGATCAAAAAATTTGCCCCCAAATCACAAGCTAGTAAATGGCAGTCTGGAATACAAACCAGGTCTGTATGACTCCAAAGTCCAGGTTCTTTCTACTCCACAATACTGTTACTCATCCTGAAGAGTTTGTCCATGTATTTTACAAACTCCTCTGTTCCCCTGCTAAGTGTTGGGGGCTGGGAATAGGATCCATCCTTAAAAACAAAGAATCATCAGGAGCTAGGTAGGAAACTAGTACTCCAACCATCAACTAGGGTTTAGTAGGAGGACTGCTCAGTCCAAGAGAGTGAAAGGGAACAGACCAGAGAGTGTGAGACTAAGGCAGAAGCCTGGTTTTATGGGACAGCTGCAACTTGACAATGACATGGGTGCCTGGGACCCAAGTGAAGTGCCTAGGTTCCAGGCTGATTGTCTGCAGACAGACGCTGGCAGTAATGGGAAGAGAGGTGAGGCACATAGTGGCTGAGCACTTATGACTGAGGATTATGGTCATGTGAGGAATCCTCATGTACTTCTATCTTAGTGCAGGAACTGGGAGAGTAAGTGGGTCAGTCTATAAACTAAAGACACTTCAAGGCAGGAAAGAGTAAATGTACATGGTCAACATATAGTTTTTGTAAACTAGTTTATTTTTTGCTGTATAACATATCACCTCAAAACTTAGTGGCCTAAAACACAATGATGTGTTATTTCCCATGACTCTGTGAGCTAAGTTCACAGAATAATGGAGCAGTTATTCTGCACAACATGGTGTAGCTGACTTACTTGACTATATCCAGTAGGGAGCTCAGTCAAGTCTGGGGCAGCAAGAGGGCATCTCCTCCTCCAAGGCCTCACTCATCACTTAGTAGTGAAGCCTGGTCTTAAGACTATCTGGAGTTAATGGAGCTATATAATTAGCTGCACTTCCTGTCAATCAAGCTAACTTCTCCAATTTTCCCTCCCACCTAGTAATTTCATCAGCATATCTGCTGTACGATATACCTGTCATCACTCCTACCATTTATTATAATTAATGGAAGGGGTTTGAGAAGGGAATGGAGGAACTCTCCAGTCTTGTCACAGCTCCCAATTAATGCCTCCCAAACAGAAAATGTCTTCTATAGGCTTAACAGCAGGGATCATGATGACTTTCAGGAGCAACTTTGCACCCTGTACTTCTCCATCTAAGCAAAAGATTAGAACACTGATGTGCACATTCTTTCAACATCAGGGGATGGGATAAAAACTTAGATATTCACTGACAGTGTGTCCCCACTGTGAGTTTAAAGGGGAAATTCAAAGTATAATAAAACACTCAAAAGATATGACTTTTGGGTCTACATTAGCCATTAACTTGCTGTGTGACCTTAAACCCATCATTTGACCACTCTGATCCTCAGGATCCTTTCTGTGTACTGAATGTTTGTGCCCCCCCCCCACCTCCTTGGCCCCAACCAAAATTCGTATGTTGAAGCCCTAACCCCCATTGTGATGGTGTTTGGATATCACTTCCTTTTGGATGAAATTAGGGTTACATGAGGTCATGAGGGTGGGGCTCTTATCATGGGATTAGTGGCTTTATAAGAAGAGGAAGAGAGAGAAGGATCTTGCTCGCTCCACCATGTGGGGACACAGCAAGGCAGCAGTCTTAAAACCAGGAAGAGGGTTGTCACCAGAAACTGAGTTGGCTGGCACCTTCATCTTACATTTCTCAGCCTCTGGAACTGTGAGAAATAAATGTCTGTTGTTTATGCTACCCAGTCTGTGGCATTTTGTTATAGCAGCCTACACTAAGACAATCTTCTTCCATAAAATGAGGTAATGGAATAGAAGATCTCTAAAATCCTTTCTAGCTAAAATTATATTCAATTGTGTTATTTCCTCCATAAAGTTACATTGTCCAGTAAACATTGCCTGATCACTGTTAAAGGGGACACTCAAAGAAAATTAATGTAAATCGACTAAAGAGTAAATATAACTTCCATTCCAAAGCAAGAATTTGGAAATCATTTCAGAAGATGCAGATATGCTTCTGCTTACTAAAACTTCACGGTATATCTGAGTCCTTCACTAGCCCAGTGTTGTGACTTAGAAAGGAAGTCAAATCTACCTGTTTAGAGAAATCAGAAATCATTCACCCAGAAAACTAGACAGAGACTGAGGAATAGTCTTTGCATTGATAGTTACTGTTACCTTGCCTTAGCAATGTAGTGTAAAAAATGTTTAAATGAAAAAGAAAAGGGGTAACTTAAATGCAGACATTTTACTAATTAACCCATGATTGTCACAACGTGATAATCCTTTAATACATCTCTTTCCCCTCTGTCTTACACACACACACACACACACACAAAAGGGTTTCTAGGCAAAAGGCTGACAAGTCTAAGAATAAAATACATCTTTTTTACGGTTTCATTAATAAAATCAAAGTCTGTTTTTTGGTTCCAGAAACTAGAAAGATAACAGTAGCTTTAAACCATTTTTATCATCCAGTTTCCTCTTTAGACAATAATACCCCCATAAGACTACACTAAGAATCAAAATACATGTTTAAGTTCAAGTCAGTGACTGAAGAGTTAATTCAGAAATTACTTTTGACTCTGAAACCCTTTGTGACTCCCAAATTGTGGGATGGAATCAGAAAGAAAGGAGCTGGTGATGACCTTTTTCTTTTTGCTATTTCAATGTAAAGACAGTGTTTCCGGAGGAAAAAAAAAAAAATTCAGTTTTCCAAATAACCACATCAGCAGCAAATCCCACAGAGGTCATTAAAAAACAGGCTCTTTTCTAAGTCTGTCCAAAGTTATCCCCATAGTGTCAATATAATATGGGGTCCTAAGGGGATATTACACTATAAAACACACAAAAAATTAACTTGATTTATCAACATAGAAGGACCATGTGTTTACATATCAAGAGAGATTGGCAGTTAAAGACTCATAAATCATAAGACAAAGAGGAACCCGGAAAGTCAGCTTTTCAATCCCTCTCCCCCAGCTTTGCAGAGGCATGCCCTTTAATGATTTTCCACTTGGGTATAAAGTAGTTAGCAAGCCTAGCCTGCCCCCAAATAAGACAATTGTAGAAACACAGCATTGGGATAATTGGGACACGTATAACCCTCCTCATCTTTGATTGAGCACACACAGCACATAACACAGTGGTTTACCTAAACCACTCCAGACTGATTTATGTGGAGGTTTTCATACAGACAGTGAACAAAGAAAACAATTCAGATAAGAGCCCACTATTTATTCACTAAATATTTGTGCCAGACATTTAGCAAGAACTAGAAGCACAGAAATGAACTAATAAAGTCTCTGCCTTTCATGAAGATTTGAGGAGAGAAAAGTAAAAGTAATTTTAATATTAACTTAAAGAGAATATGTGAAAATTTATTACAATTTACTGATCTGCTCTATATTGTGAGCTCCTCAAAGGCATGAATAAAAGTCTTTCTGTCTTCTTCATGGACTATGAAAAAACAGAGTAGGTGCTCAATATATCTTTATACATATGTATGTACATATGTATATAAAATTTCAAGATGTCTTTTTGCAATAAAACATTTCTAGAAATAGATACAGATTTAGATGAAACAATAAACAAACAGGTCAAAGTTTAAAAGGATATTCTCTGCATTTTTCATTTCTAATATGATATACAATCTTCATAGGTAAAGGAGGTAAGAAGACTTGAATATTTTTTTTTGTAATCTGCCTTAAAATATATCCAAACGCAGCTGGTCCACTAGTTTGCCACGGATAGCGCACATAGGAACACCCAGTGAAGTGCTATGAACTCACCAACACTCAAATGGAAGTTGAATAAACTAAAGTATGAATCAATAAAGCACTAAGTAAACATGGGCATGGAATTCCAAAGCATCCATTTCACAACTTTGGTACCATTAAGATGAACTCTAGGAAATATGTATCATCAGACTTTTGGCTTCCCCTGGTCATTAGTGTATTGGAAAACTCACTCTTTATAGTATGTATGTGTGAGCTATAAGTATATGTATGCCATGTTGCATAAGTGGTATATATTGTCTCGTGAAATTTCCAATTCATAATCCTTCTTTGTGCTCCACTTGTGACAATCATTTCATCACATTATGACTTAAAAGACTTCTCTGATCCTCTCAACCAGTCTATTAAACCGCAAATGACCTCCTTCAGGTCTTTGCTTCTCCATAAGGTTTACCTTAATGACTTCATTCAAAATTATACCTTCCCCACCACATCACTCTCTCTCTCTCCTCTCTCCCTTTCCTTGCTTTATTTTTCTTCAAAGCACTTATCTTCTCTTGATCTATAATTTCTCATTTATTATGTAAGTTCCATGTAAGACATGGATTTCATCCGTGTTATTCATTACTGTATTCCCAGCACCTAGAACAGAGCTTGGTTCATAGTAGGTTTTCAAAAACAATTTGCTGACTGAATGACTACCTGACAAAGAAAAGTCTCCAAGTCACTACAAAGTGATTATAGGACTGGCTCTCCTATTAACTGTGATAGTATAATCATTACTCAGTGAACTCGAGTGACTCTAACCTTAATTTTGCTTTTATGCACCAGAAATATTTAACTGCTTAGTTTTCCGTAGACACCAGGTTATTTCTCTCCTTTCTACCTTTCCTTATGTCCCCTCTTCCAGAAATGTCCTTCTATCACCCAAACTCTACCTAGATAATTCCTGCTGATTCTTTAACATATGTGCTCAGGCTCTCCTTATCCAAACATCCAGGACATGGCCTGTATGTAACATGGCCCTAAATCCTAAGGTATTGTGGTCCTTAGTATATTGCATTCAACCAAACTGCAGTCTCTTGTGGAACAGGAATTGTTTTATTCATCTTTGAATGAATTCAACACAGTAGGAACTGAATGAATAATTGAAATGAACTGAGTTCAGTGCTCTGAGGAGGCAACATCAAGTGATTCCAGTCAAGACACATGGTGCAGGGGAAATGCAGGAAATCCAAAGACCTGGATTCTAGTACTGACTCTGAACACTGTTTTTAAATCTGTGATGAGAGGATTAAACCACTGCTAAGGCCCCTTTCAAAGCGATAAGACAGTATTACATGCAACCCAATAAAAGCACTTATTAAAATGTCAGGTGTTCAGTCTCCATCTGCTGGTTAAACTGTAGAAAAATCTTGAGGGCTTTTTGAAATGGAAGAGTGAAAGAATTAGAAATTCTTGTTTGTGACCAATGAAGAATTAAACAACAACAAAAAAAACTGTACTATTTGTAAAAGATTAATGACCTAGAAAAAAATGTTGATAAAGGAAAATAAACAATGAAAATTGCATGGTTGGAGTGAAAACACCAAAGAATACCCTGCTACTTTGGGTTCTCACACGAGAACCTCAGTAAGTCCCCCAATGAGTCCCACCTGCTGATGTTCACACCCTGTGTAGTCCCTCCCACATTGTACCAAGATCAGTCACTATGAACAATAGCTTCCAGCAGAAGTGATGGCATGTCACTCCCCAGATTAGGGTATAAAAAACTGAGACTTTCATCTTAGGCTGGCAAGCTCACCACACTCTCACGCTCTCTCTCTCTCTTCATTTCTCTTTCTCTCTTTCAGATCATTTCCTCAGGGGAAGCCAGATGTCATGCCATGAGGACACTCAGGCAGCCCATGGAGAGGCCAAAAGAGTAAAGCATCCAAATCAGAAAGGAAGAAGTAAAACTGCCCTTGCAGATGATATGATCTTATATATAGAAACTCCTAACGACTCTAACAAAAAACTGCTAGAAGTAATCCATGAACTCAGTATAGTTGCAGGATACAAAATTAACATATAGGTATCAGGTGCATTTCTATACTCTAACAATGAAATATCTGAAAAAGAAAGAAAACAACCACATTCAGAATAGTGCCAAAAGCAGTAAAGTACTTATGGAATAAATTTAGCCAAGGAAGTGAAAGGTCTATATACTGAAAAATATAAGACATTGATGAAAGAAATTGAAGACACAAATGAATGGAAAGATATCTCATGTTCATGGATCAGCACAATTAATGCTGTTAAAATGTCCATACTACCCAAGCCATCTATAGATTCAATGCAATCCCTATCAAAATTTCAATGGCATTTTTTTTCAGAGAAATATAAAAAAAAATCCTAAAATTCACAAGAAACCACAAAAGACCCTGAAAAGGCAAAGCAGGCCTAAGAAGAAAGAACAAAGCTGGAAGCATCACACCTCCTAGTTTCAAACCGTACTACAAAACTACAGTAATTGAAACAGTAGGCTACTGAGATAAAAAGAGACATACAGACCAATGGAACAGAATTGAGAGCCCAGAAATAAACGTGTGTATACATGATCAGTTAATCTATGACAAATTAGTCAAGAATATACAATGGAGAAAGGATACTCTCCTCAAAAACTGGTACTAGGAAAACTGGATAATCACATGCAGAAGAATGAAATAGGATCCCTATCTTATATCACTCACAAAAATTAATTTGAAATGGATTAAAGGCCTGAAACCATAAAATTCCAAGAAAACGTAAGGAAAAAGCTCCTTGACATGAGTATTGGCAACTAATTTTTGGATATGATACCAAAAGCAAAAGAAACAAAAGCAAAAATAAACAAGTGACAAGTGGGACTATATCAAACAAAAAACCTTCTGCACAGTAAAAATAAATAAATAAATAAAAATAAGGGATTACTATCAAAAATATAAAGAAACTCATACAACTCAATAGCGAAAACCAATCCAATCAAAAGGTGGACAGAGGATCTGAAGAGACATTTTCCTAAAGAAGACACCCATATGGCCAACAGATACATAAAAAGATGCTTAGCATCACCAATCATCAGGGAAATGCAAATCAAAACCCCCATGAGATATCACCTCACACCTTTAGAATGGCTATTTTATCAAAAAGACAGGAGACAGTAAGTGTTGGCAAGGAGGTAGAGAAAAGGGAACCCTTTTGCACTCTTGGTGGGAATGTAAATTGGTGCAGCCACTATGAAGAACAGTATAGAGATTACTCAAAAATTTAAAAATAGAATTACCGTATTATCCAGCCATCCCACTTCTGTGTATATGTCCAAATGAAATGAAATCAGGATTTTGAAAAAATTTTAAAAATCTGCATTCCCATGTTCATGGTAGCATTATTCATACTAGTCAAGTTATGGAATCAACCTAAGTGTCCACCTACGGATGATAAATGGATAAAGAAGATGTGAGATATACATATATATATATATATACACACACACACACACACCCCTATATATACATAGAGATAGATAGATAGATAGATAGATAGATATACGAATATTATTTAAGCATGATAAAGAAGGAAATCTTGCCATTTGTGACAACATGGGTGGACCTTGAGGGCATTATGCTAAGTGGAATAAATCAAACAGAATGACAACTACTGTCTGATATCACTTATATGTGGAATCTAAAAAAAGCAGAATTCATAGAAACGGAGAGTAGAATAGTGGTTGCCAGAGTCTGGGGGATGGGGGAAATTGGGAGATGTTGGTCCAAGGTACATATTTCCAGTTATAAAATGATTAAGCTCTGGGGACCTAATCTACAGCATGGTGATTATAGTTAACAATATTATATACTTGAAAGTTGCTAACAGATTAGATTTTAAATGTTCTCACCACAAAAAAGAAATGGTAATTATGTGAGGTGATGGAAATGTTAACATTACTGTGGTAATCCTCTTAAAATATATAAGTGCATCAAATCATCACACTGGACACCTTAAACTTACAAAATGTTGTATGTCAATTTTATCTCAATAAAGCTGGAAAAATGAAATGAAAAAAAAAGATGTATAGTTTCTTGCTGCCAAGAGCCAGGGCTAGGATCCTTGAATCTTCAGAGTACACTGAAGGCAGTTCAGGCTCATAGCTTGATCTCATGATCAAGCCAGAACCACTCAGCTCAACCACACCCAATTCCTGCTCCACAGATCCTGTGAGATAATCAGTGACTGTTGTTTTAAGTGATTACGTCTTGGTGTTAGTTGCTACACAGCAGTAGATAACTGATACACACACATACATCTAGGACTCATTCAAATCCTATTGAACACCTACATGTTCAATGAATCTGGCTTGAGTTTTTAACATGAAATTGCACACATCCATCTTCCTCAGAAATGTTAATTGTTTGTCACATATATTTGGAGTTTCGCATACATTATCTGTTTTTGGATACACACGTTTCACTAGACTAAGAACTCAGATTTAAACACCATGGACATACTCTGGAGACTTTTTATTAATATCAATATCTGAGAGAAGACTAAAGGTCTTAAGAAAAATATAGTTTGTCACTACTTAATAGTATGTAAGTGATGGATGTAAAACCTCTGTGGAGGTCACAATAGACAGTGGGGTGTGTGTGTGTGTGTGTGTGTGTGTGTGTGTGTGTGTGTGTGTGTGTGTGTGTGTGTGTGTGTGTGTGTGTGTGTGTGTTTTAACTCCAATTTAGCAATTGGAAAAATTCGTCAACTCTAGTCATTTTCTCAAGTCTACTATCTTGCCAAAGAACAGATAAATATTTATAGACTCATTTTTTTAATTTTCTTTTTTGCCATAAAGGGATGTGCCTGCTAATGCCCTGTAGATGAATGAGATGCAAAAGTGAGGAGAGATGCATACAGGTGATTATATGAGATATTGCCAAGGTACTGGTTGCTATGTTATCTAGAAACTTTTGATAAACTTTTCTAGTGAGATTTGGATTTAATATTTAAAGCCTTAAAAACCTTAAAACATAGATAAAAATTAACTCATCTTGGCTTAACTGAAAGTTTGAGAAGCATATAATAGATACAGACTCCAAATCTAGTTGGTGACTTTTAATGAATTAAAATAGAGGGAGACCACAAAAGCAAACAAAACATCTTAGAGAGTCATGGAAATGAAGTTCTTCTGAGACAGGGAAAGGGGAAGCAAATGATTTTTCAAGAATCTATCTCTCCATTAAAGTGATTGGCAGTACCTTTCACATATTGCAAAATTTGAATAGACTGTTAAGCAAAGAGATATTTGTTCAATGGCAACCATCTGTTTAAAATAGAAGAAAAAAGCAAAGACTGAGACATAGGTATAGATGGTAGGAATGCCAGGTCCTTTGAGAAGTTCCCTTTGACGTTTTCACAGGATCTTGATGTCCTCTTGTTCTGAAAGTTTTGACTGCATGCCTGCTCACCCACCAAGTTCAAGTAGCCCATCCTGGTGTGCTTACAGTAAGACTAAGTAGATCAAAGGTCAGTTTTCAGGCTTCATACCCCAGTGGACTCAGGCTTTAAACCTGACTGAATTTTATTTCTACAGGCCTAATAAACTTGGAGACTTGTAAGATCCCTTCCCCAAAACCTCGAAAAATGAATCTTTGCACTTCCAGGTTTGGCCTTTGTTTCTAGACTCCATGTATACAATAGTGAAGGGCAGAAAAGTAGACTCAACTGTTTATGTCAATGATAAATCTCCCTTCATTTGGAAGAATAGACTGCCTATAAATATCTTGCCTATTATGAGTTACATATAGTCTCTTATTTCTTTAACTTGCTGGTACTCGTCACTTTTTAAAAGGTATAATCCCAATGAACCCTGGTAACAGGGAAGTGGGTGGAGTTCGTGGTGGAGGTGGCGGGTTGCTGTAAGTAGAGAGCTTTAAAAGCCAAGCTCCAAGGAGAGGTTCGGCCAAGGCCATGTGTTGTCCATTGTGACATCACCCTGAGATGGCTTCCTGTCTGCAGACCCACATTTAGAACACCATTCTAGTACGCAGAATCAGACCATCCATTTACGAGTGAATTACATTTGTTTCTTCTACTATAGAATCAGTATCAAAGAGGCATATCTGCCAGAAACACCACATATAATAGATGCCGATTTGACGAATAACAAGAGAACAAAAAACGGGTTATTCATAATCACCTCAAATGCCTGAAAGAGAAATGAAACCTCAAAACATTCAACCTGGCACTTATCTACTACACGTTTATACTAAGGTTGTTGCCACCCAGAAATACCTAAAGATCAAATCTTCAGCTCCTGGCAGTATTTAGAACATCGCCTTGTACATAATAGGTGCTCAATAAATATTTGTGGAAGAGGGAAGGAGTAAGGAAGGAGTGAGTTTGCAGCAAGGCACGATGCAGCTAACAATTGCACAATACAGCTACGAGGCAGATAATTCTTTTAAGTTATTCAGTCAGTTTGACTCAGTAAGGATTTATTAACTTGGCCTCTACAGAGTTCAGTACTATGTGAATTCGCTCAGCTCTGAAACACACTGTTCCAAAACTATATCACTCTTTTCAGTGAGAAATTATTCATCCCCCTATGTAGTGGGAGATATGGAAAAGAAGATGGAGGAATAGAGAGATAAGGCAAGGTTCATTTCCCGACAAAGAAATACAAAACCTACATCCTCTCACCTCGAAAGCCCTCCAACTTCAGGCTGATGTTAGAGGCAAAGGAGAGGGAAAGCAGATGAGTGAGTCCAGTCACTTTTGGCACTTGTCAAAAAAAAACTAAATATTTTCCCCAAATGTTTTACGTTCAGTAATACCCAACCACAATGTGCTAAGCCTGTTTTCTCTTAATTTTTCAAACCCATGTGTATTCCAAGGGAAATGTAATCCATGTGTCTCTGATATGCTTACACTTAAATCATTATAAAATGTTAAAATTTTTAAAAGGATGTCCAAGATATCTTTTTTTTCTCTTCATGATCCTCCTTCAGGATTCTCCTTAAGAATGTGGCATTTTGAAGAGCCAATACTGCGGATAAATTAATCAGATCTCACGACTTACAATCTCTGCATAGATTTTGTCTCTATGTGCAGAAAAGCATGAATTTGTCCAATCATTAAGAATAAAAGAATGAGTAGAATTCTTGCGGTCAAATTTGCTAAGCCGATTTATTTCTTTAGAATACCCTTAGGATCTTTACAATTAGGCCTGGCTAACTTGGACTCTTCTTCAGGTACCTTCCTCAGACTATTCAAATAAGATACCAAAATAGTGCATGTAAGATAAAACTCTTGAGGATATGTAGAAGAACATAAAAGACGGGTGAGCAATTCAGGCACTAGAAGAATTAAGTTCATTATTTCCTCAGATAATGTCTTCTAATAATTGTAAAAGTTAAGCACTTATTTCATCTGAGAGTTTACCCATCACAACAATCTAGTGAACTAACGGTTCTAAGGCAGAGAATTAGGGAAGCAGACTGTGGAAGCTAAATCAATTACGTTTCAGGGTGTGAACGGGGTGCCTCTAAACCAGGACAGTCCTAAGGTAATGAGAAATGGCTATAGCCCACTTTCCGCCACTTCTTTTACTGCCGCCTCTCTCTCAACGGTGGAGTTGCAGTACAGAAAAACGTTCACAGTCAGTCTGCAGCTTTAAAATAAATACGAAAAAAGGACTTAAAAGAAACATTTTGCCTTCCTTATTCCAAATGGAGAATAACAAAGCAATAAAGCAAAACCCTGTTGACTAAATCTGTAATTTAAGAAATAAAAGTAAAGAGCTTAAAAGCCATTACCTTAAAGGCACCCAGAAAGGAGGCTAGCTCCTTCAAAGTGGTAAGAGACAAAGTGAACCTGATGTTTGAGGAGTAAACACAAAAAGAAAAAAAAGAGTAGGGGCAATATGCTTGGTTAGTGCCTGTTTGCTCTAGTTTGTCATTTCACACTCCCAACAAATTATAAATGTATTCCATCAGTTTAATCTCAAGTTGTGGCAGTTTCAACTACATAGAGTAATGCCTCCATCTTTCTTTTTTCTCCCTGGTCTATGAGGATGCAGTGCATGGTTTGCAAACATTCTTGGAGACCTCATAAAGGCTCAGTACAACTCAACTGATGGCTGTCCAGGGGGAGAAGTAGTGGGGGGAGCAGCTGCACCAATTGGCAACCATCTGGACCAAGTTGACTAGATTCTGGCGTCTGATGCAAAGAGGAAACTGCAGAGACATCCGGACGCCCTGTCATAAACCTAGTTTCCGACCCAGACTTGTGACACTGAATTTATTTCACTGAGAAAAAGAACATCTTAATTTGTTCTCAATCGTGTTTATCCTTATCAGGAAAAGCCTCAGATACCCTGTTGCTTCTTTGGCGTAGCCCACAGTCGTGAATCATAAAAGTTAGGCAAATTATTTGTGATAAAGCAAGAGAGTACCACATCTATCAGGATTATTTAACGTTGCTGGACATGGTCCAGCTAAGGTCCAGCCACATGTTCAGCAGAGTCTAGGTAGAATCGAAAAAAAAAAAGGATATTTCATTTGAATTTGACTCTCATTTTGTACTTGAAGTTAAAGAAACTCAAATTCTGTAGGCAGGAAATTGATTTTAACAGGGCAAAATTTGTTTCCTTTAAGAAATAAAAAAGAACTAACAAAAGCTCTATTCATGATTATTTGCACTAGTATCCTTTTTGTTTTTTATAACATTGATGACTCTTCTCCTTGGAAGTCTTGTCTCCAGGGACACACTGTTCAGCTTCTCTTGTTTCTCTTCTCAAGCTCTTCATTCTCATAACATCCCCTTTGCCTCTCCCTGTTCTATAGAGACAGCATGCTGATTGACAGGAAATATTTCAACAGACTCACACTTGAATGCTTTGTATCCACACCTTAAGAAATTCATTTGTTCTCTGAGTTTTGATAGTTTGGGGATATTATACCAGATCTACATTTCTAGCATCACTATTTTCTCTTCCATTTTCTGGTTATCACTGATTCCTGAAGACTGACACTGCATTCTTATGCATGTCTAACAGTTTAATTAAATAGGGTGGACTCAGTGAGGTACAGTTGGAAAGCAGTTTTCTTTCTCTCCACTACTATCTTTGATTGCTCTCTGCAGAGGCAGTTCAGCTGAAGGAAGCAGTACTTAGTAGTAGAAAGCTCAGACCCAGGAGAACTAGACCATCAGAGTCTCGATCCCAGCTCCTAGCTCCCACAATTAAGTATAATTAATATACATGTTAGTTAATGTAACATATTAAACTAATATGCATATTTGAACTAATATAAATATTAGAACAGCATTTGAGATGTATTAAAAAGTACTATAATGTATAAAGAATAATGTATAAAAAGTTCCACATAAACGCTATCTATTATTACTGCTATGAGATTTCAAGTAGATCCTATAATTTTTTCAGCTACTTTAAGAAGAAAAAGACCCTCATTTTCTGATCTTTAAAAGTCCAGTTATTCATCCAATTCAAAGTATGGAACTGATCTGGGCTTTTGCAAACCAGCAATGAGGAAATCAGACATGATTAATGCTTTTTAATGTTTTTCTAACTTCCTCTTCAATATTCTTTTCCTATTCAATACTTTGCTTCTAGAATCTCCAGGGTCAGGGTCAGGAGGGAGAATTAGAGATAAAGGGGGAAAGCCATTTTTCTTAGCTAGTCCTGTCTGAGGTTCCTCCTGGCAGTGAAATGCCCTTTGTCAGGGCAGACATTCAACTGCTGCCTCTTTCTCTTGTCCAGTTCTTTCTTAGGGACTCTTTAGCCTCACCTAGCCCACACCCGAGACGCCTACATTACACAGAACAGTCATACATCAAATCAGCCCTGGGCAGTCATGGGATATGCCTGTCTCAGCACAATTACTAATAGCACCCCCTTTTACTCTTAAAACTGCTCTGGTTTGGAAAGTAAATTATATAATCACCTTAATACTGTAAAACTGCTCCACTTGAATAACATACTCTTGAGCTGACCTCTTCCACCAGGTGGATCCACTATCCCCCAGAGTCCTCTTGGAATCCACCACTTCACCCATCCAATCAGCAAGTTTAAGAGACAAGATGCTGTGGCAGATTGCACAAGAGATTTTTAGAAGCCAAGCCTGGAATTGGCAAAAACCATTTCCACCCATATTCCATTGTTTATATGATACCTAGTCACATGACTCATGCCTCCAACTTCTAAATACAAGGGAAACTGAAAAATCTAATTTTCTTGTCTGTCTAAGAAGCTGAAAGCAAGTTGGTATCTTTCCAGGCTCTTCCATACTCCACCCTCTGGTCACCAAATATCCATTTTGATCTTCCTCCCACATATAGACCATATCTATCCACTCCCCAGAAGTACAACCCCAAATCCTCTCCAGTCATAGATTTCAGGTCAGCTCAATCCACTACATCAGTCTGTGAAAGATTCCTTCATTCCACTAAAATGATGTGTTTTCTGCTCCCCCTTTCCCCACATATACTCAACACTCAATATATTCAATGGTGAAACAGGGACAGGGTAACTTCAATAAACACCCCATCCAGAAAGAGGAAGAATGGGATACATATAGTTGTCAATGGGCAGACATCGTACTGATCCCCTGTTCTGGGGTGGGGAAGAGCTCCTTGATTTAATACCAGTTCTGTTCTCTGTGAGGAACTCCCTCACCCACAGTCCTCCTTGGCCCTTGGCTCTGCCCTCTGGGAGGATTCCCATATAAAGTGGGTACTGAGGAGCATGCCCTCTGTGAAGGCTCTTAAATAACTGAAGCTATATTACACTCATGAAAATTTTGGGTTCCAGTGTTTACATTGTCATGATCAGTCAAAGGCTTTCTAAACTAGTGTCGAATTTTGGTGGGGGGGAATTAATTCCCTCAAATATTCAGTAGACTTCTGATCACTTTGCTTCCAGTAAGTTCTATGTTCTCTATACCAGTAACCACACCCCAAGTTATTCCCCAGACACAGTAGATGTGGCATTTAAAAGAGACTTTGCAGAAAAAAAATCCCAGTAAAATTTCTTTGCTGAATGAAAATGACTCGGGGGAAAGATCCAATTAAGGGTGTGGTCCTCCTATTCAAGCCAGTCAACTTCAAGATGGCCAACACTGAGCTGAGAGAGGGAGAGAGGCATGCAGACAAGAAAGCAAATAAATAGGGCCAACACGAGATTTAATTAACTCAAGCTGCTTTAACAAACCCTCTTTCACCTGAAATAGCCTCCTTTCCTTCTTTCAGTTTTGTTTTGTGGGAACACCCTTCTCTTCAATACCCTTACGAACACATACAAGTTAGGTGTTTTTCTCACATGGCAAAAGTTATTAAATACACAGCTGCTTATTCTTGGTTTGAGCGATTCAGGTATGTCAAGGGTAGCACCTCTGTGAGTCTTTTGCTTTGTCCTGTGAAGAACCTCCACACTCATGGAAGGAATGGGGAGAAGGTGTGATGTCAGTAATCTGTCTCTTTTATCAGGAAATCATTTAACACTGACATCCGGTATTTATCATTCTGCCTGTGCTCTACACAGTTTGAGTCGGGCAGTACTTTTAAACGTCTAAGTTTAAATTAAGTAAAATCGACCTATTAGTTAAAATACATAGTATTTCATATTAACTCGAAATCTTATAACTTGGAAAATTGGGGATGTTAAATTGCCTTATGTTACAATATGAAATAAAGGAAATAATTTGTAGTTTAGAAAACTTGTACAAACTAATTTTTTTTATCCTCTATGAGTTACTGAAGTAGACTTAAAATATTTTAAATACCAAAGCTAAAGTCACTTATAACGACTTCGATAAACAATACTGCTTTTGTTCAATCCGCCATGGGTAAGACAAATGTGGGTGGCTGAATTAATTCCTGATATATATGGGAAGAAACGGAGGGAGGGTCTCAAAATGGAAGATGGTTTCCTTGATAAGTGCATATGGTTAACCAGATTCAAACCAGATTAAAGCAGGATTTATGGAATTAGCATTTATGGAAAGCAATTATATGGGACTCTATCAGTTGTTCAGGAACAGCTTGACCGTGATTCCTGTGGATCTGAATTTACATTTGCTTGGTGGAGGAGAACATGCTAACCACAGTGAGGGCAAGGCATGGTGAATACCAGACACTATTCTAGGTACTATTAATTAATAGGGTCACTATATTTAAACTTAGACATTTAATGATACTGCTCAACTCAAATTCTGCAGAACACTGGCAGAAGAGGAATAATGGGGATTCAAATGTCAAGCCAATTAATTACAAAAGTACTATCAGAACATGAATGAGGAGATACCTTTTTATTTCCTCATTAAAATAGTGATAGGATAGTGGTGGGAGCTCTCAAATGGTTTCAAGAGTCCATTATAAACTACTGAGATAAGTTTTATGGGATGAATTGGGTATACCACACAGATATCATAAAGAAAGGGATCCCATGCAGTTGAAACAACATATGTTGAGGCATGGACACATGAAAGCTTTATGTTTTCTGGAATTACAAGGATTAAATGAGATAGTGAATAGCAGTGTCAAGAGTTGGAAACTGAAAAGTCAAAGACTGGTAAGATTACAAACTACCTTGGGTGATTTGTAAACTACCAAGATATGTTGGTTCTCTAACCAGTGGGCAACAGAGATTCATGAGGGATTTTAAGCAGATAACTAGCTTTTCTAAAAGTAATTCTGACAAATCCGTATAAGATAATCTAGAAGAAAGTGAGACTGGAGGCAAGGAGACCACTTTATTGCTATTTTGTGGGCAAGAGAAGATGAATGCCTTAATTAAATCAGTGGTGGTGGGAGTAGAGAAGAAGAAAAATATTCAAGACATATTCAGGAGGTTGGAAGAGTCCATTTTAAATAAAAACTGAATATGAGTAGAAGAAGCAAGGAAGACTCAATATTTCTGACTTTGATGACTGGTGGATGATAGTGGCATTAATTGAGGTGTAGAATATTGAAAGGAAACAGGCTTGAAGGTGGCAAATAAAAAGATTCATTTGGAAGAAGTTAAGGTGACTATATGGCATGCCAGCAGAGATGTCTCTTAGATATTTGGAAATGAGCACCCAGAGCTCAACAGATATGGCAGGAGCAAAAGATTTGGGATCCAGCAGTACAGAGGAATTCAAGGAAGAATCTGAGACCCTTCTGGAGACTGGATAAAAGAGGTATCAAAGAAGTAGATAAAACTTTTCTGGGACATTAGATAAGAGCTGGTAGTTTGATACTTTGGGTTGCAAGTACTTACTTACCTGGGCCCCTGGCCCCTCTCCTTTCTCCTGCTATTTGCCTACCTGTCCTCACACTGTGCCTTTGCACCTATACCAAATAATAGGCAGGAACAGGAGAAAAACTGAATCAGTCCTCTTGGGAATACTTAGCAGCTCTGATAAAGGATTTGATAAGAGAGAAAAACTGAAGTTGTTGATTAAAATCACGTGAATCAGTGAACTGTAGGGATGCAATTATACTTACATGGATAATTCAGACTTGCTTATATAGAAAATTTTTTTAAAGATTCATTAAAATCCTATAAAGATACCCCAATTCCTAATTTCCCAGAATGGAAGAAGGGATTATTCTCATTTTCATAACATACTACATGATCACTGTAGATTGAAGCAGACTAGATACCAATTCCTTTCAGCCAAGAAATGCAAAATAGGAGATAAACTTCTCAGTAACTGTCAAGCCTCAGAAAACACACTGGCCATCAATGAAAGACCAAGTCTCTTTACTTCAAACCCTGAGTTACATACTACACCTCCCCACAGACTGGGAATCTCTTCTATTCCCAGTGTCTAGCATACTGCAGTGAATACGCAAGAAAACATTACTTTTTATTTATTTTCTGTTAGGAAAACACCACTTTTGAGGTGAAGTACAGACGGCTCCACCTTTCCTGCCACTCTTCTCATCTATTTCTCCCCCTCTTGAATCTAGGTTCGCTCTATGACTGCTCTGATCAATAGGATGTAGCAGGAGAAATGCTACGCTTTAAGAGATCTCAGTTTATGCTTTGGTCTGCTTGGATTGCCCTCTCTTAGAAGGGAGCCATTATGTAAGAAGTCCAATTCTCAGACAGAAAGAGAAGGCAACATGAGGCAATGCCTGAAGCTAGCCTGGATGCTCCAGCTCTACCCACTCCAAGATCCCAGCAGAAGAGCCACTCAATTTTAGGGTGGTCTGTGACAAAATAAAAGATAACTAAGACAACCTATGATCTAAAAGCTGGGTTAAAAATAAAATGTTTTCACAAAAGAAGAATAAGCATAATTGCATTGAGAGTCACTTACTTGCATGCTGGTTTAAAATTTAATGTTATTTTCTTTTTTAAATGGAGATACTGGTATTCATTAATTCACCCATTCTACAAGAATAATGAAGTGTTACAATACATTAGACACCCTTCTAAGATGCCTGGGTACCCAGCTTGGAGCAATACAAGAGAGGTCCCTGCCCTCATAACGCAACTTACATTCTAGTGAATGGCAGGAAATGCAGATAATAACTAAGTGAACAGATAAATGAACAAAAGAATTTTAGGTACTGAAAAATAAAGCAGGGTCATGTGAAAGAGTGTCAGGTAAGGGACCTTCTTGAGACTGGAGCCTTAAAAATGGTTGTCTGAGAATAGGGTCATTTGAGCTGAGAACAGAATAACAAGAAGTAACGATCTATGAGAAGATCTGCAGGGGAGGAAGAAGAGAGGAAAGCTGTCTAAGCAGAGGAAACCATCAGTGCCAATGCACTGGACAGGAATGCATTAGGTTTATTGGAGGACTAGAAAAGCCAGTGTGGCCAGAGCAAAAAGAGCAAGAGGGAGAGTGGTACAAATTGACCAGAACAGCAGGCAGAGGCCAGGGACATCATGCAGGGACCTTGTGGGCCACAGAAGGTAGTTTGGGCTTCATCCTATATGAAATGGAAGACAGTGGGGGACATCACTATAGCTGTCTTTAAATGGCTTAAAGAGTAGACCGCTGGAAAAACTTTTCAACTCAGAGGCTAAGGACCTATTTCAAGGATTACCTCAATTCACATGAAGGAAAGGTTACACTGATACCCACTACGACAAAGAACATGCCATGAAGGAGGCCTGGAACCTATAAAAAAAAACTCAGCTCCTCCGATCAAAGCAGCCACTGTAGCAACAGCAGAGCAGACAGAATGCTAAGGTAAATAAAAGGAACTCAAAGAAAGAAGCCAGGCTTGCAAGTTTATATTACCAATGACAGCAGCTGACGTTCTAGTATGGCAGAGCCTATAAAGAACCCACAGTGTTTCACCTGATCCTTATAGCCACTCTGTGAGGAAGGCTAAGAAGGTATTATCCCCGTCTTAGAGATGGGAATCAAGATTCAAGGAGGTTAGACCACTCTGCCAAAACCACACAACCCAGGATAAAATGCAGATCCTATGTCCTAGTCCCTTGTTCCTCTTATTAAATCATAGTACCTAACCAAAGCCTAAGACAACACACTCAAGGAAGCCTTCCACTCATCTGCTCAGGGCACCAGGCAGGGTCATGGTGTTTGGTGATTCAAGTACAGACATGCCCTTGAGAAAATGATATGGTAAACCTTGCCCACCTGACTTGATGAGGTCTATGACCTCAACAAACATGAAAAAGGAAATTCTACATCACTTTAGTAGCATAAATCTGAAACTCAGAACTGCAACTTAAATTCAAAAGTAGTCCTAACTCATCCAGCCAAGTCTCCGATTGTCTTGCAACTCTTAGGAAACTTCGGAAATAACTGTTGAGAAAGGCTGCTGACAATAGCTCTCTCTCTTGTTCCTGATTGTTCTCCATTTTCTTTTACATTTTCCTCAAAAAGAATAGAACTCTGTGAGTAACGAGCCTGAAATTATCAGAATAATGGATCTGTAGCAAATAAGTCTACTAAGTTTATTATTAACTGAATATTATATATAAAAGGAAATACCAGAAACCATACAGTAAACAGTTTTCAATGAATCAAAAGAACCTTTATCATCGAGTACTGTGACTCCTTTCCTAGAGTGCTCTTGGATGATTTCTTAAAAAAAAATTTTTTTTGAAGTATAGTTGATTTACAATATTATATTAGTTTCAGATGCACAGCACAGTGTAGTATTTTTACAGCTTATCCTCCATTAAAAGCTATTACAAGATAAGGACCATAATTCCCTGTGCTATGCAATATATCCTTTTTGCTTATCTATTTTATACAAGGTAGTTTGTTTCTCTTTATCCCATACTCCTAACATGACCCTCTCTCTTTCTCATTCCTTACTGGTAACCACTAATTTGTTTTCTGTATCTTTGAGTCTGTTTCTGTTTTGCTATATACATTCATTTTATTTTTTAGATGCCACATCTAAATGATGTATGTGTATATGTATCAAATCATACAGTATTTGATTTTCTCTGACTCATTTCACTAAGCATAATATTCCCTAGGTCCATTCCTGTTGTTGCAAATGGCAGAATTTCATTCTTTTTTTCTGGTTGAGTAATATTCCATTGTGTGTGTGTGTGTGTGTGTGTGTGTGTGTGTGTGTGTGTGTGTGTGTATATATATATATATATATATATATATATACACACCACATCTTCTTTATCCATTATCTGTGGATGAGCCCTTGGGTGGTTTCCATATCTTGCCTATTATAAATGGTGCTGCTATGAACATTGGGGTGCATGTATCTTTTTGATTAGTGTTGTTTTTTCTGGATATCCACCCAGGAGTGAGACTGCTGGATAATGTGATAGTTTCATTTTTAGTTTTTTGAGGAACCTCCATACTGTTTTCCATATTGGCTGCACCAATTTACTTTCTACCAACAGTGTACTTTTCTCACACTCGTTTCTCACACTCTTGCCTACTTTTGTTATTTTTTGACTTTAATGATAGCCATTCTGATGAGTGTAAGGTATATCTCATTGTTTTGATTTCCATTTCTCTAATAATTAGTGACGCTGAGCTTCTTTTCACATGCCTTTTAGCCATCTGTTTGTCTTCTTTGGAAAACTGTCTATTCCAGTCTTCTACCTATTTTTTTGATTGGATGGTTTCTGACATTGAGTTGTATGAGCTGTTTATATATTTTAGATATTACCCCCATTGTCTGTCATATCATTTGCAAATATTTTTCCCATATCATAGATTCTCTTTTCATTTTGTCAATTGTTTCCTTTGCTGTGCAAAAGCTTTTAAGTTTAATTAGATCCCATTTATGTATTTTTGGTTTTATTTATTTTGCCTTAGGAAACAGATCCAAAAAAGTATTGCTATGATTTATGTCATAAAATGTCCTGCCTATGTTCACTTCTAGGATTTTTATGGTTTCTGGTCTTACGCTTAGGTCTTTAATCCATTTTGACTTTATTTGTTTATATGGTGTGAGGAAATGTGCTAATCTCATTGTTTTACATGTAGCTATCCAGTTTTCCCAGCACCATTTATTGAAGAAAGAGACTGTCATTTTTTAATTGTATATTCTTACCTATTTTGTCATAGATTAATTGACCATTGATGCGTGGGTTTATTTCTGCGCTCTCTATGTGTCTGTTTTTGTGCCAGTACAATGATGCTGTTTTGATTACTGTAGCTTTGTAGTATAGTCTGAAGCTAGGAGCATGATACCTCCTGCTTTGTTCTTTTTTTCTCAAGACTGCTTTGGCAACTGTGGGTCTTTCATGGTTCCATATGAATTTTAGGATTATTTGTTCTAGTTCTGTGAAAAATGTCATGGATATTTTAATAAGGATTGCATTTAATCTGTAGATTGCTTTGGGTAGCAAGGCCATTTTAACAACACTAATTCTTCCAATCCAAGAGCATGGGATATCTTTCTATTTCTCCATATCATCTTCAAATCCCTTCATCAATGTTTTATGGTTTTCAGAGTATAGGTCTTTCACCTCCTCCTAAATTTCTTCCTAGGTACTTTATTCTTTTGATGCAGTTTTAAACAGGATTGGTTTTTACTTTCTCTTTCTGATAGTTCATTATTAGTGTATAGAGAAGCAATAGATTTCTGTATATTAATCTTGTATCCTACAACTTCGCTGAATTCATTTATTAGTTCTAATAGTTTTTGACTGGAGACTTCAGGGTTTTCTATATAAAGTATCATGTCATCTGCAAATAGTGAGTTTTACTTCTTCACTTCCAATTTGGATGCCTTTTTTTATCTTGTCTGATTGTCGTGGCTAGGACTTCCAATGCTATGTTAAATAGAAGTAATGAGAGTGGGCATCCTTGTCTTGCTCTTGAATTTAGAGGAAAGGCTTTCAGCTTTTCACCATTAGTCTGATGTGGGTTTATCATAAAAGGCCTTTATTATATTGATATTTCCCTCTATACCCACTTTGATGAGAGTTTTTATCATGAATCGTTGTTCAGTTTTATCAAATGATTTTTCTGTATCTATTGAGATGATCATGTGATTTTTTTTTTTAAAGTGGTGCATCACATTGTGAATATTGAAGCATCCTTGGGTCCCTGGAATAAAACCAACTTGATCATGGTGTATAATCCTCTTTATATACTGTTGGATTTGGTTTGCTAATATTTTGTTGAGGATTTTTGCATCTATATTCATTAGATATTGGCATGTAATTTTCTTTCTTTTTTTGTAATGTCTTTGGTTTTGGTATCAGGGTAATGGTGGCTGCATAGAATGAATTTGGGAGTGTTCTAAACTCTTCAATATTTTGGCATAGTTTGAGAAGGATAGGTATTAGTTTTTCTTTATATGTTTGGTAGAATTCCCCTTTGAAGCCATCTAGTCCTGGACTTCTGTTTGCTGGGAGTTTTTTTTTTTACTACAAGTTCAATTTCACTACTAGTTATTGGCGTCTTCAAATTGTCTGTTTCTTCTTGATTCAGCCTTGGCATGTTGTATGTTTCTAGAAATTTGTCCATTTCTTCTAGATTGTCCAATTGGGTGGCATAAAACTATTCATAGTATTCGCTTGTGATTTTTTTAAATCTCTGTCGTATCACTTGTTATTTCTCTGCTTTCATTTCTTATTTTGTTTATTTGGGTCTTCTCTTTTCTTTTCAAAAACACAGCTCTTGGTTTTATTGATCTTTTCTATTGTTTTTTTAATCTCTATTTCATGTATTTCCTTTCTGACCTTTATTATTTTCTTCCTTCTGCTGACTTTGGGCTTTGTTTGTTCTCCTTTCTCTAATTCATTAGGTGGTATGTTAAGTTGTTTTTCTGAGATTTTTCTTGTTTCTTGAGGAATGCCTGTATGGCTATAAACTTCCCTCTTAGAACTGCTTTTACTGAATCCCATAGATTTTTGTAGTGTTTCCATTTTCATTTGTCTCAGGGTATTTTCAGATTTCCCCTTTGTGATTTCTTTATTGATCCACTGGTTTTCAGTAGCATGTTGTTTACTATCCATGTGTTAGTTCTTTTCCCATTTTTTTTTCTGTACACTGTAATTGATTTCTAGTTTTATACTGTTGCCATCAGAAAAAAATGCTTGATATAATTTCTATCCTCTTAAATTTGTTGAGACTTATCTTGTGACCTAGTGCGTGATCTATCCTGGAGGACTTCCCATTTGCACTTGAAAAGAATGTGTATTCTGCCATTTTGGGATAGAATGTCCTATAGATACCTAAGTCCAACTGGTCTACTGTGTCATTTAAGACCACTGTTGCCTTACTGATTTTTCTCTGGATGATATGTCCACTGATGTAAGTGGGGTGTTAAAGTTCCCTACTATTATTGTATTATTGTCAATTTCTCCCTTTGTATTTGTTAGTATTTGCTTTACATATGTAGGTGCTCCTGTATCTGGTGCATATATGTTAATGAGCATAATATCTTCTACTTGTATTGATCCATTTTTCATTATATAATGCCCTTCTTTGTTCTGTTACAGCCCTTGTTTTGAAGTCTATTTTATCTGATATGAATATTGCTACCACTTCTTTCTTATTATTTCTGTGCAAGAAATATTTTTTTCAGCCCCTCACTTCCAGCCTGTAAGTGTCTTTTGCTCTGAAGTCTCTTGTAGGCAGCATACAGAAGGGTACTGTTATTTTATCCAATCAGCCACCCTATGTCTTTTGGTTGGGGCATTTAATCCATTGACATTTAAAGTAATTATTGATAGGTATGTACTTACTGCCATTTTATTACTTGTTTTCCAGTTGTTTTTGTAGTTTTTCTCTGTTCATTTCTTCCCTTGTGGTTTATTTTTTTTCAGTAATGTGCTTGTGTTCCTTTCTTGTTAGTTTTTGTGCATCTATTGTAGGTTTTTGATTTGTGGTTACCATGGGGTTCATATATGTTGACTTATAACTATATCTACTTGTTTCAAACTGGTAGTCATTTAAGTTCAAACACATTCTGAAAGACCTACATTTTTAATCCCCTCCCCCACATTGTGGTTTTTGATGTCATATTTCACGTCTTCATGTTTATCCCTTTACTGTTTATTGTAATTATAGTTGCTTTTTTTTTTTTTTTTTTTACAATTTTTTGTCTGTTAACCTTTGTACTGGCTTATTTAAGTGGTTGATCCTCAGTGCTTACTATCTATTTGCCTTTCCTAGTGGGATTTTCCCTTTTCTATAGGCTCTCACTTCTTTTCCACTTAAAGACCCTTTAACATTTCTTTTAGGGTAGGTTTAGTATTGATGAACTCAGTTTTTGCTTGTCTGAGTTCTTTCTCTCTCATTCTTTGCTGGGTAGAACATCCTAGGTTGCTGGGTAGAGCATCCTAGGTTGCAGGGTTTCCCATTCAGCACTTTGAACATATGTCACTCCCTTGTCCTGCAGAGCTTCTTCAGAGAAATCAGCTGATAGCTTTACGGAGATTTCCTTGTATATGACTTTTTTTCTCTTGCTGCCTTTAGAAGCCTCTATCTTAACTTTTGCCATTTTAATTATGATATGTCTTGCTGTGGGTCTCTTGGGTCCCTCTGTGACTTCTGTACCTGGATATTTGCTTTCTTTTTTAGGTTTGGGAAGTTTTCAGCCATAATTTCTTCAAATACATTTTCAATACCCATCTCTCTCTTCGCCTTCCGCAGCCCCTGTAACATGAACACTGGCACATTTCATGGTATCCCAGAGAGCTTGTATGTTGCTCTTTTTTTTTCCTTTCATTTTTCTTTCTGACTGCTGTTCCAATTGAGTGATTTTCATTATTCTATCTTCCAGATCACTTATGCATTCCTCTGTATAACTTAGTCTGCTATTCATTCCTTCTACTGTGTTATTTCAGCTACTGAATTATTTCTGATTGAGTCTTTTTTATGTTTTCTAATTCCTTGTTAAAGTGTTCACTATGTACATCAATTATTTTCCCTAATTCAGTTAACATTTTTATTACAGATGCTTTGAATTCTTTATCTGGTAAACTGTTTATTTTTGTTTCATTATTTTTTTTCACGTTTCCTCTAGCTCTTTCAATTGAGATAGTTCCTTTGCCTTTTCATTTTGCTTAACATTCTCTGCCTTTATGAATTCAGGTGAAACAGTCACCTATTGCAGTCTTGAACAGGTGATTTCATGTGGGAGCATCCCTATACAGACTGCGTGTGCCCATGCCTTGGTGGGAGAGCTGGATTTGATGTTGATTCAAGTTACGTCTTTCCTCAGGGTGTGCCGGCAGCTATCACCTTGGAGGGGGTGGAGCTGAAAATGGAAAGGCTAGAGCTGGCACTGGGTGAGGCAGGACTTCCTCTCTGCTTGGTGGCCATCACAGTTCTATCAGGTGTGTGGTCTGATCCCAAGTTGCTGGAGCCGAAAGCCCTGAGGGCCAGCCTGAGCTGGCTCTGTTCTCTTTAACTGTGTGTTTTTCCCTCTCTCCGCACTGGGACTCTTGCCCCAGAGGTGAGTGAGTGCTGAAGCAAGGGGAACCATTATGGGCTTTCAGGTTGTGCTGGCCACAGACAGAGGTTCGTTGTGCTGCCTGTGCAGGTGCTGGTGGCTCCACTCAGTCGCAGCCTTGGGTGCAAGTCCCCTTTGCTCCTCACAGCTGACCACTGCCTCCAGCCTCTGTCACCCCGCCCTGTTGTGGAATCACTCTTCAGGGCAGGTGGGGCCCCACGGTCTCTCAGCACGTGCCAGGGGTGAGCCGTGGTGGGGCAGCTGCTGTCAGAGATCTGGGCTGCTTCTGAGACTGCTTGATTAAGTTGTTGGTAAATGGCCATCACCCCCTCACCCAGGCTCTGCCCCTGGACCAGGTAATCCCTGCGTCCCATGTTTTTTTTCCCCAGTTATATGTCTGCCTCAGATCCAGTGCCTTGCTGTGACATGGAGTGAGTGGGGCCGTAGCCCTGGCTTGGCTTGGGCTTATGGTGAGGCCACTGGGAGAAACCCAGAAAGCACTAGAGCAGGCCTCACTCTGTCCTACTTTGGGGGCAAGCCAGTGCACACGTGCTCCTCACAAGTGGAGTCCAGGCTTCCCACGGCCCTTTTGTTAGTCTTAGCAGTCCGGCAAGGGGGCCTGTCTCCCCTGGGCAGGACCCCAGGACTGGGGCACCCAATCTGTGGCTTGAACCTGTCACTCCCCAGGGCTGGTGTCTGCCCAAGTATTCTCCCTTTTCCTCCGAGTCCCCTCCCTGGGGCACAGGTCCTAACCCAATTGATTTTCTTCCCAATTATTTGTGTATCTTTCTTACAGCCTTGGTTATACAGGAGTCTTTCTGCCAGTTTCCAGTTAGTTTTCAGTGACAACTGTTCCACATGTAGATGTATTTTAGATGCGTTCGTGGGGGAAGGTAAGCCCCACAACCTCTCACTCTACCATCTTGATCCAAAACCCTCTTGAACGATTTCTGAGGCAATTCCTAGACAAGTATTTGTCCCTCAAGCAATGCTTAATTAACAGCTACATCTGGACCATGAGGTATCTTGAAATACTGAGGTTACAAACATTCCACACACCAAAATATGTTTAATTATTAGCAATAATATATGTTGTGAGGGAATCTGTGTCATATATTGGTATAAGTTTATTATGTATTTTAAAAGCAATACATCTTAAAATATTTTTGTATTATATAATGGGGTATTCTATTCATAACATGACAACCTAGTATAAAATCTCCAGTCTATGGATCACTGGGTCACTTTCATAATAAATTCTTCAAAGCTGAGGGATTCAAAGCTATAAAAAATGTATTTGCTTTTCTATATAACAAACTTTGCTTCCCTAGTGGTATTTAACTAGCCCCTATAGAATTCACAAAATGATATGGCCCTCAAAGTTTTAAATTGTATCCAGAAAGAACATTATGCTTATATTATCCCTGTGGACTACTTGCTTTTGACATGATTCAACTTGTTTTGTTTTCTAGTGTTGAAAGGGGTGGAAAAATTTATCCGTTTAATGAACATTTCTGAAAAATTATTATCAACACAAAACAAGTGAAAAGGAACATGCTTTTAAAAGTTTAGGACTTAGAAGAAACAAAGCCAGCTGTTGGGGGGTGGGGATGAGTCTACTGAAAAAATGAACACAGTTTTATTTCAAGCATTAACGTTTTCAGTCTAAGTAAGCAATATTTGACACTGATTTGAAAAATTAAGAAAATAAGTTCTGGTAAAAGGTAATATAAAGACAGTAACCAACCATAGTAATAGTAATTATCAATGCCACCTAGAAGCCTGATGTGTAAGGCACCACGTGCACACTGCAAAATATGTTTGTGTGCACACAAACAACAGTAGGTCACCTGCAGGAAGCACAGTTAAGAGAACTGATGGGATAAAGAAAAGATCTCTGATCTCAACACATCTGAGTTCTCCCAGGTCTATCACTAATTAACAGACTGGGGCCTCCATTTCTCAATTCCAAAATGGAGGAAGCAGCACTAGGTGACCCATATGGTGCTTTATAACCCATTCTGCAATATTATGAGAAAATACACAGAAGAAGTAATTATGAGGATGAAAGAATGATATACCAACCACCAAAGGTTGGAGAACTTTTTAGTTGAAAGTTGGTAAATTCTCCAGCAATAACATAGCCCCATATTATGTCTCAACCCATAATTCTTGGGGAATTGTTAGCATTTGAGTCCCTATTTATTTCTAGCCATTACTATATTGTCACCAGAAAATTTATTCGCCATCACTAGAGTATCCAGAAGTGTGTTATATCACCACCAAGTTGAGATGTAGCAAAGAAGATTCCTACATCTGCAGACAGGTGCTGGCACTTACACACACACACACGCACACACACACACACACACACACACACACTCTCTCTCTCTCTCTCTCTCTCAACAATCCTGTGCAAAAGCTTTATCATCCCATTAATGCAGATGAAGAAGCTGAAGCTCAAAAATTCACTCTGCTCATGAGCAGAGATGTAAGCCCAGCTTTAAAGCTGGTACAGTTTCCCCGTATCATCATTTAGTGTCATCACAAAAACTAGGTTAATGGAAAATACATATATGCTACATGTATGTAAATCACAGCATCTTCAAAAACATTTAAGAAATCTAATTTCAAAATTATTCAATTCATAGTCATTTGTTTATGATTCATCTGCTACTGCTCCTCAACAAAATGAAATTATCTGTGTGTCTGTTCCATTGGACTGGAAGATCATTAAGGACAGGATATGTGTGTCATTCACATACATATTTCCAACCTAGCACTCTGCCTACCAAATAGTAGTGTTTAATAAATGTGGACTTAATTAGAAACATTTAGGATAAATTTAAGGGGTAAAACAGTAATATTGAGAAGATTCTTGCCATGATATCAGTTTGTTTCACATATTTTCCTTCTGTTACTTTTTTTTGTTAACTTGTGAATTAAAGAAAAGCACCTTTCTTAACTTTTAGTGATAAACCATATTGAGTGAGCCACCAGCATTCTCAGCGAGCACAGCTTGAGAAATAATGGTCAAAGACAGAAACAGAATCTAGGTTGACATCCCCCCTCAAGATCTAGTAAGTCCTACCTCTGGACGACATACCAGAGTTAAGGCTTGTTGATCTCTACTTTTTGTTGTTCTTTGTTTTGTTTTGTTTTACACATCATGGTGTGAGCAACTCAAATACATCTCCAGAAATGGCTTTTCATATTCCCTCTTCTTCCCCACTTTCATCCCCACCCCCATCCCAAGACAGGAGGAAATTAGCTCTTTGGCTGACTATCCAATCTCATGTCCACTGAGACACATTAGGGATTCTCAATGGGGCAACGGTAGTGAATCTGGCTGATGATAGCTGGGATGAGTAGTTAGTTGACCTACCCGCTGATGAGCTCATCCCCAAAGCCATTCATGACTCTAGCAGATGTTCAGACTTCACAGAGTTGTATCCTTCTTCTTCAGTCTCCAAAGCCAACCAGGATCCCATGGAAATCTGTTAAGGAATGTGGCACACACACAGCTTTAAAACAGAGAACAAGGAGAAAAACATCCAGAGGACCTGCTACTGTACTGCTTCCTCACACCCAAAATCATACTACTGTAGCTGCAAATGACTTTGCTATGGAGATAGAGTGCACAGCTGCATGAGCTGTCTGCTAGAAGAAGAATGAAGAAAGAGAGAAAGATTTATACTGAGATCAAAGTTTGCCTGCTTACATGAAGGGAAAATTTCATTATAGCAAATGAATCATAGTGATTCTGAAAGAGCTAAATTGACAGTTGTAAAGACCAGCACCCAATCTTTATCTGCAAGAAAAGCATTATCTATGAAGCTACTTGTCAAAACAATTGTTAAAACTTCACTGGAACAATTCTTTCTTTCTCCAAAGATAAGTAGATAGCTCACACATTCTGGTGCACAGACACTAAATGTTTCATAGAAATTAAGGTACAGTTATCAGGCTGTGGTGGCACTGGATTGGAGTCACCTTGACAAGATGGACTACTGACATATTTTAATCACTTAATGATAATTTAATATTATTGCTGAATTTTGAATGTGTGCACGTATACAAGTATATATGCATGCACAAATACACATCCATTTTAAGTTAAATTTGGAGATGAAAACTAAAAAACTTTGTGCTCAAATCCTAATTGCCCCCTCACCCTAGTTAATGATTTTCTAGGTACTTTGCTCTGGCCCAACTAAAATGAAAGTCATATATTCCTAGATTTTATTTTTATCTTCTAAGAATATTTTTCAAACACGCATTATCAGGGTTTTCAAACCAAAAAGTAATTGTTACACTACTGTAATGTGTGACTTAGACTATATACAACTGTGAAAATTCTATAATTCTAGCTGAATATTTCAGTTTTGATAGATACCATAAATGAGATACAGATCAACTGCATACATCCAGCCAGACATGTTTAATAACATAAGAAACTCTTCTCCAACAAAAATGTTTAGGTAGTCTCTTGATTGGGGTTAAAGCTCCAATGATTTCCAGTCTTATTTTTGTCACATCGCAGTGAGTTTCCAGATTTTTAAATTATGTTACAATTTTTTTCAAATAAAATATGAAATCAAATTTGGAAAACCACTCATGCTTTTTAGTGTTCAAATGGAATATGTACACTACAGATTTTAGCAGGGGAAAGTTTTATAAAGTCAGACAATTCATAAAGCTTTAGAAAAACTGGACTGGAGTCTGAGGGCATGTACCCTTTAAGTCTTCACAACTAAAACAGTGATGGAAAAAAACACACGCACACAAATCCATCAGGGGGATTGCTGCTTAAGCCAAACAAAAACTTATTCTTTTAGGTATAAAATACTTTCCACTTTGATTATTACTCCTAATCCATTCTCCATTTTTCTTTAAGTAGAGCAATTTCCTTTCAAGTGGAAGTAGTTGCATCTTCACATCTATTTGAAAATGCAATTAGATGGAAATATGATACACTACAGCTGGAAAATGAACAATCCATTTTTCCTCTTCCCAGACAAGGTCACACTGCTGAGCACACTCAAGTTAAGCGTGATACAGAAGTTAAGCCATAAATCCAATGAGATGGGAGACTTTGGCACCCAAGCCACAGCAAGGCCCAGTGTCAAAGGGCTCACACTCAGTACTGTCAGACTCACTTAAAAACTTTCAGTTGTTATTAACAAATAACCCCTCTCTTAGAAAAAAAAGTTACAGCATTTTACAGACCAGATAAACAAAAGACACCATCATTTTTAAACCAAAACATATTTTGGGAAAAAAATGTAAGTGAAACTAATTTGCTACATATGTTTTATACATACAGTACATAAGGGGGTTTCTCCAACGCCATATGGAAAGCATCTGAACTTGTAAGACAATGACCTTCATAAATCACTCTAGGCTCCAACTCCAAATTATGTCTTGTTCCCTCACTCATGGGATAGTCACTATATCTTATATAAATTCATTATGTTATATGTGCACAATAATCTATCTCTACCTCTATAAGGAATGATGTCATAACACACAGGCATGGATTTTTACAAAAGGGAACAAGTTCTCCCACCAGATGGGCCAACCTATAGTACTGCTTCTCCAAACACAATATGTTTCACAATGCAGAGTTATCCATGTTGCTCAAAGGAAATACAAATTAATGGAGAAAGAAATGACCACTCTAAGAACAAAATTTTTCTGAGCCTTCCTGGTTTCTTTCTATTCCAAGGTAAATGTAAAATAAAATAGCTTTATATCTTTTCACATACTTTCCTTTTACATATTTCCCATATATATACATTAAAAGGGAATCTATGTTCTACGTAGTAATTTTCATACACATTGAATCACCAGCTACGGTACTAGCAGGTTTTTCTCTAAGCAAATGTCTTGCCATGACAAAGGTTTAAATTAAGGGAGCAGAAAGTTTGTGTCCCTGACTGATGGAAGAAAAAAAGTAAATAGGTATCCTCTACCCTCCAGCCTTTTTCCATAGAAAGTTGCCTTTTACTAACTTCTGACTTGATCCAATCTTTCTTCCATTTTCTGTAGTTGAAGAATGCAGGTTTATCTGTCCCCTTGTTCACTTCCAAGCACTTGGGCAAATGAGCACTGAGTTAAGATGAATACAACTGCTTGGTTCTTCTTCTTTAAGAATTAAGGACCTTAAATCCACAATCTGAAATGAAAACTATATAAACCATGTATAAACCTATAAAAGGACTACTTTTCAGTCCTTTGAAATACGTCTCACTCTCCCTACTTCTATCTCTCTCTCTCTCACTCTAGACCAGGGATCAAGCATGTAACATAAATGCATGAAGAGGCCAGGTCTAAGGCCACAAATAAATAACTGCTGAGTGAATTAAGTGAACATTAATGGCTAGAATGGGGAGTTATTATGAGAATGACAATGTGGAGAAATTATGTCCCATCTGAAGTGGGTAGCTCTAAAACACTGTTGCAAGTCAGGATTGCTCTGGGAGTGGAAAAAAACACTGTATGTGCCAACCATGCACAAGTTGAAAAATTATGTCTATGGGCTTGTTCAGGTCCACAAAACAAAAGTATGCCCTGAGTTAGAAACCTAAATTCGTTGAAGGAAGAATGTATAGCTGGAAACACAAGATGCCAATTAACTAATCGTTAAATAATTCTAGATGTTTTTATAAATATCCAAAGAGATTAATAAAGAATGAAAAAGCAGTGGACTATAATAACATCAAAATATGAGTAATCTCTACTTTTAATATTCAAATTTTGCATGAGACTATCAGGAGTAAGATATTTGATACTAAATTTATAGTTGGATTTATCATCTACTATTTTTAAATATTAGGTTAAGAGATTAAGACCTTTAGAACCCCTAATTACAGAAAGGATCCTGAAAAGCCTGCAAACTCATATGATTACACAGACACACACACACACACACACACAGTACTAAATGTAAAGAAATGCCACAAAATCTGATTTTTTTACTACTATAATTTTGATGCTTCCCTTGAAAAATCAAATTTCTGAAAAATAAATGTCCTTAATGCCCTTGTTTTGTTCAATTATTTGCTAGAAATTCAGCACTATTAGGAAGAAACAAGTCTGTAGAGAAATGCTATACTAAATATTACCTTATAAAGATTCTAGCCCTATTATGAGGAATTTAAAATATTATAATTACACTGTATTATAAAATATCACCATTTCTTTATAATAATTTTATTTTAATCACTGGGTATACATTTATAAGATCAGGCCATTCAATGCATAAAGCTACACATATATTTTCATAAATAATCCCATATTTAATTTTACTTTCACCAACTGCCACCACCTTTAATCACTTGATAAAATCACTGCATCTCGCTCCATTTATAGTCTTTAGGGAGTAACAGGGTCAAGAATTACACCCTCATCATAAATAACTAGAAAGCTAGACAAAATAGTGAAGCAACAATGCAGGACTCTGATCCCTTAGAAAAGGGAAACAAATGAGGTTATCTTACAATTGTCCCAGATTTTGACTGAGGACAGTTTTCAGACCACAGACTAGGAAGGCAGAATGCAAATAGTGCCTTGAAGCCTACCTGAATTAAGGAGACAAATCAGAGTCCAGAGAAGCTAAAATCTCTAAACTGTAGGGGGCAGAGTAGAGAAGAGAAATTTAAAAGTTCTAGAGATCTAATTAAGGGTTCCCTAAGACTTTAGCTGAGTAACACATTTTCATGCACAGAATAAAATACCATGAGTCTGAGAAGAGAATAATTACCAGAGAGCTGTAAGCTAAACAATTTTCAGAGCACACACGACTGATAGTCATCATGAAGAATTCCACAATTCAGAGTGAAGAGACCTCATTACATACATGGGAATTGAGTAGATACCCCCAGAAGGTTATACCTCAGTAGAAGAGCTTAACTAGCCATAAAGTAAGGGTTACTCTATACCTGCCCTAAAGATTTTAAAAACAATCCTTGAAAGGATCTATGTAATCCACAGGTATCCTAACTGCCTGCCAGAACAAAATCTAACAATATTTAAAGACCACAGAATGGCCATCATTAAAATGTCTACAAATAACAAATGCTGGAGAGGGTGTGGAGAAAAAAGAACTCTCTTACACTGTTGGTGGGAATGTAAATTGGTGCAGCCACTATGGAAAACAGTATAGAGGTTCCTCAAAAAACTAAAAATAGAGTTGCCATATGATCTAGCAATCCCACTCCTGGGCATATACCCAGACAAAATTATAGTTCAAAAAGATACATGCACCCCTATGTTCATAGCAGCACTATTTACAATAGCCAAGACATGGAAACAACCTAAATGTCCACTGACGGATGAATGGATAAAGAAGATGTGGAATATATATACAGGGGAGTATTACTTAGTCATCAAAACGAATGGAATAATGCCATTTGCAGCAACACGGGTGGGCCTAGAGATTATCATAAGCAAAGTAAGTCAGAAAGAGAAAGACAAATACCATATGATATCACTTATATGTGGAATCTAAAATATGACACAGATAAACATATTTATGAAATAAAACCAGACTCACAGATATGGAGAACAGACTTGTGGTTGCCAAGAGGGAGGGAGGGTGGGGGAGGGAAGGATTGTGAGTTTAGGATTAGCAGAGGCAAACTGTTGGGCTGGCCATAATATTCGCTCGGGTTTTTCCATAGGACGTTATGGGTAAACCCGAATGAACTTTCTGGCCAACCCAATATTATGTATAGGCTGGGTAAACAACAAGGTCCTATTGTATAACACAGGGAACTACATTCAATATCCTATGACGAACCATAATGGAAAAGAATATGAAAAAATATATATGTATAACTGAGTCATTTTGCTGTACAGAAGAAATTAACACAACATTGTTAATCAACTATACTTCAATAACAAAAATATTTAAAGACCACCAACAAAATTAAGCAGTCAACAAGACCTTCACAATGTCTGGCATCCAAAAACAAAAAAAACAAGAAACATTTATAGACATGCAAAAAGAATTTCTAGACATATGAAATAAAATCAATCAACAGAAGCAGACATGACAGAGATGACAGAATTACCAAACAACAGTTAAAATGTCTAGTTTCAATATACTCAAAGATTTAAAAGAAATTATGGATATAATAAGCAGACTAATGAAACATGAATAGAACTTGTAGATAAAAAAATACAGTATCTAAAATTAAAATAGACACAGCTGAACAAAAGATGAATGAACTTGAAGACAAAACAATAGAAATTATCCAAATGAAATCCAGAGAGGAAAAAAGACTGGAAGAAAAAGAGAAAGGAGCCATAGTTAACTGAGGGACAATATCAAGTGTTCTAACCTATGCATAATTGGAAACACAATTATACAGAAAAGTAGGAGAGGGACAGAATAGTTGAAGAACATCTAAAATTTTTTTCTAATTTAATGAAAACTACAAATGCACAATTTCTAGAACTCAGTGACTCCTAAACAGGATAAGCACAAAGAAAACTAAACCAAGGCACATAATCAAATTGTTGAAAAGCAGACATAAAGAGACAATGTTAAAAGCAGCAGGGGAAAAAAAAAGGCACATTACATACAGAGAATCAAAAATTAAAATAATTACAGAATTCCTATTGCAACCTATGCAAGCTAGAAGACAACAGAATGGGATCTTTAAAGTGCAGGACAAGGATAGGGTTGTGGATTCAACCTGGAATTCTATACTCAGCAAAGACATTTGAGAGAATGTGTTGCTAGTAAACTCTTATTGCAAGTAATTTTTAATTGAAGTTCTTCAGGCACAAGGAAAATATCAGATGGAAACTTGGATCTGTGCAAATGAATGAAGGATACCAGAAATGATAAATATGTGGGTAAATATTTCTCATTTTAAAAAATTTCTTTAAAAGTTAAGTGATTATTCAATGAAAACAATGTATGTGTTGTTTATAACATATGTAGAAGTAAAATGATTAGAGCAGTAACTGCACAAAGGATGGGAAGGGATATAAAATACTTGGAGATATTGCAGGCTCAGTTCCAGACCACTGGAATAAAGCAGATATTGCAATAAAGTGAGTCACATGAATTTTTTAGTTTCCCAGTACACATAAATGTTATGTCTACGCTATACTGTAGTCTATTAAGTGTGCAAAAGCATTATCTCTTAAAAAAAGAATGTACATGGCTTAATTTTAAAATGTTTCAGTGTTAAAAGATGCTAACCATCATCTGAGCCTTCAGTGAGTCATAATCCTTTTGCAATAATAACGTCAAAGATCACTGGTCACATATCATCATAACAAATATAATAATAATGAAAAAGCTTGAAATATTCTGAGAATTACCAAAATATGATACAGAGACATAAAGTGAGCAAATGCTGTTGGAAAAACTGCACCAATACACTTGCTTGAAGCAGGGTTATCACAAACCTTCAATCTGTTTTTAAAAAGGGGGGGGGGGCATTATCTACAAAGTACAATAAAGGAAGGTGAAATAAAATGAGGTTCGCCCATCTACAGTTATAAGCTTCCTGCATCATATGTAAATTGACTCAGTATTTTTTAAGGTAAACTGTGACAAGTTAAAGATGCATAGTATAAACCCTAAAGAAATTGCTAAAAAATAAAGATATAGTTAATACGAAAATAATGGAAATTAAAGTAAATAAATGGAGCACTAACAATATGGAATAATCAGAAAAGGGGGAAAGTAATAAAGAACACATGGAGATGAGATATATAGAAAACAAATAGCAAGATGGATAATTTAAGACAAATTATATTAACAATTACATTAAATGTAAATAATCGAAATAATCTAAACCTTCTAATTAAAAGGCAAAGATTGTCAGATTAGATAAAAAAGCAAGACTTGGCTGTGTGCTGTCTCCAAGAAACCCACTTTAAATATAAAAATACATCCAGTCTAAAAATAAAAAGAATGGAAAAGGATATAAAATGCTATGCTATTCATAAGAAAACTAGAGTAGCTATATTAATATCAGACAAAACAGACTTCACAACAAGGAATATTACCAGGGATAAGGCGGAACATTTTATTATCAATATTATGATAAAGAAGCCAATTCATCTAGAAGATATAACACTTCATAAAACAAATAGACAGAAAATCAGTAAAGGTACAAATGACAGCTACCTTCATTTGCAACTTTCTGACGTGACATTTATTCTATCCTCTTCTGCCATCTCCCTTGCTTTACTAGTTATCTCCCCACTGTCCTGTTTCTTCCATTACTAGTTTACCTCTTTCCTTCCACTTGAGTCAAAAACAAGTTCAGGACTTTTCCATCCTAAAATAAACTTTTCTTCTTTGACCCTACTTTCTTAACTATCTGGGGCCCTTTATCCTTCCTGCCTCTTCATAATCAAGTTTTCTTAAAGTGTAGAGAAGTCTAGGACTTCTGGAAGTCCCCTAGGGCCTGGGTCATCTTCATAATCAAGTTTTCTTAAAGTGTAGAGTAGTCTAGGACTTCTGGAGGTCCCCTAGGGCCTGGATCATCTTTTGCTATTCAGACAAAAGCAAACCCTTCCATCAGATACCCAGCAGTTGCAGCAACAGCAAGTGTTCTTGCAGCATCAGTTACTGAGAGGGACAAAGCACTTTCCTTCTGATGAGGCTAACTCTGGTTCCTATTAGCTGCAGAGGTGCCCAGCTGGTTCACTCTCCTTTGTTCAAAATTTAAGTGAGCACTTACATAACCATAACAACTGACTATTTGGTTACAATTTTAGCTCTAGAAGCTTTACTGATTGTTCCTTAGGGGATGATCTAAGGAATTTCCATATCTGGGGATTTCATACCTGGGAATTGAACCAGGAAAATAATTAAACCCCAGGTCCGGAAGAACGTTTCGAGGATTTCATTCAGCTAAACTCTTCACTTTTGGACCTTCACCAAAATGATTTCCATGCTCACACCCCAACTAATTTTCATGAAAACCATTTTCATATTTCAGTAGTGGACACTTAACTGCTAAAAACCAATGACCAGTTTTCAGTCTTCATGCTACTACACCCCTTTTATAATTCTGACACCATCTAATTCTAAAAACACACATCTCCATTAGCAGAGGTAGACGGATCACAAAGATAATGAAGTTTAAGCTTCAATGCCCTTCACAATACAGAGGATTAACATGTTGGGAGGAGCCCTAGGAATAATTTTTTCACATGATCATATATTTTCCTACTTGAAAAAATGAGCTATTTAACCTCACTTAACTAAAATTACTGTCTCTATCCACCCCTGACTCCCCCTCCAGCATGTAACCCTCATATTAGGTGGCATTTGAATAACCATAGGCATTTTGACAAACAGCTACGGAGAAATTCAGTTGGAAACACATTTAGTTTAAATTTAGAAGGATGTATTTGTATGGTTGGGAATCAGTTTAATATACAATTAGTTACTAACAAGATTTCATAAGCGAGGAAATGGTAGAGGTAGGATTCAAAACAAAGATCGTCTGACTCTAATATTGACAACTTAACAAAACAATATATTTCTTTTTTTTTTTACATCTTTATTGCAGTATAACTGCTTTACAATGGTATGTTACCTTCTGCTTTATAACAAAATGAATCAGTTATACATATACATATGTTCCCATATCTCTTCCCTCTTGCGTCTCCCTCCCTCCCACCCTCCCTATCCCACCCCTCCAGGTGTTCACAAAGCACCAAGCAGATCTCCCTGTGCTATGCGTCTACTTCCCACTAGCTATCTATTTTACGTTTGGTAGTGTATATATGTCCACACCACTCTCTTTGTCACAGCTTACCCTTCCCCCTCCCCATATCCTCAAGTCCATTCTCTAGTAGGTCTGTGTCTTTATTCCCGTCTTACTCCTAGGTTTATTTATTTATTTTTTTTTTGCGGTACACGGGCCTCTCACTGTTGTGGCCTCTCCCTTTGCGGATCACAGCTCTGAAGTGCAGGCTCAGCGGCCATGGCTCACGGGCCCAGCCGCTCCGCGGCACGTGGGATCTTCACAGACTGGGGCATGAACCCGTGTCCCCTGCATCGGCAGGCGGACTCTCAACCACTACGCCACCAGGGAAGCCGCCTAGGTTCTTCATGACATTTTTTTTTCTTAGATTCCATATATATGTGTTAGCATACGGTATTTGTCTTTCTCTTTCTGACTTACTTCATTCTGTATGACACACTCTAGGTCCATGCACCCCACTACAAATAACTCAATTTCGTTTCTTTTTATGGATGAGTAATATTCCATTGTATATATTGCCACATCTTCTCTATCTATTCATCCGATGATGGACACTTAGGTTGCTTCCATCTCCTGGCTATTGTAAATAGGACTGCAGTGAATATTTTGGTACGTGACTCTTTTTGAATTATGGTTTTGTCAGGGCATATACCCAGTAGTGGGATTGCTGGGTCGTATGGTAGTTCTATTTGTAGTTTTTTAAGGAACCTCCATACTGTTATCCATAGTGGCTGTACCAACTCACAATCCCACCAGCAGTGCAAGAGTGTTTCCTTTTCTCCACACCCTCTCCAGCATTTATTATTTCTAGATTTTTTGATGATGCTCATTCTGACTGGTGTGAGATGATATCTCACTGTAGTTTTGATTTGCATTTCGCTAATGATTAATAATGTTGAGCATTCTTTCATGTGTTTGTTGGCAATCTGTATATCTTCTTTGGAGAAATGTCTATTTAGGTCTTCTGCCCATTTTTGGATTGGGTTGTTTTTTCATTATTGAGCTGTATGAGCTGCTTGTAAATTTTGGAGATTAATCCTTTGTCAGTAGCTTCATTTGAAAATATTTTCTCCCATTCTGAGGGTTGTCTTTTGGTCTTGTTTATGGTTTCCTCCTTTGCTGTGCAAAAGTTTTTAAGTTTCATTAGGTCCCATTTGTTTATTTGTGTTTTTATTTCCATTTCTCTAGGAGGTGAGTCAAAAAGGATCTTGCTGTGAGTTATCTCATAGAGTGTTCTGCCTATGTTTTCCTCTAAGAGTTTGATAGTTTCTGGCCTTACATTTAGGTTTTTAATCCATTTTGAGATTATTTCTGTGTATGGTGTTAGGGAGTGTTATATTCTCATACTTTTACATGTACCTGTCCAGTTTTCCCAGCACCACTTATTGAAGAGGCTGTCCTTTCTCCACTGTACATTCCTGCCCCCTTTATCAAAGATAAGGTGACCATATGTGCATGGGTTTATCTCTGAGCTTTCTATCCTGTTCCACTGATCTATATTTCTGTTTTTGTGCCAGTACCATACTGTCTTGTTTACTGTAGCTTTGTAGTATAGTCTGAAGTCAGGGAGCCTGGTTCCTCCAGCTCCGTTTTTCCTTCTCAAGATTGCTTTGGCTATTCGGGGTCCTTTGTGTTTCCATACAAATTGTGAAATTTTTTGTTCTAGTTCTGTGAAAAATGCCATTGGTAGTTTGATCGGGATTGCACTGAATCTGTAGATTGCTTTGGGTAGTAGAGTCATTTTCAAAATGTTGATTCTTCCAATCCAAGAACATAGTATATCTCTCCATCTATTTGTATCATCTTTAATTTCTTTCATCAGTGTCTTATAATTTTCTGCATACAGGTCTTTTGTCTCCTTAGGTAGATTTATTCCTAGATATTTTATTCTTTTTGTTGCAATGGTAAATGGGAGTGTTCTCTTAATTTCACTTTCAGATTTTTCATCATTAATGTATAGGAATGCAATAGATTTCTGTGCATTAATTTTGTATCCTGCTACTTTACCAAAATCATTGATTAGCTCTAGTAGTTTTCTGGTAGCATCTTTAGGATTCTCTATGTATAGTATCATGTCATCTGCAAACAGTGACAGCTTTACTTCTTCTTTTCCTATGTGGTTTCCTTTTATTTCCTTTTCTTCTCTGATTGCTGTGGCTAAAACTTCCAAAACTATATTGAATAAGAGTGGTTAGAGTGGGCAACCTTGTCTTGTTCCTGATCTTAGTGGAAATGCTTTCAGTTTTTCACCACTGAGGATGATGCTGGCTGTGGGTTTGTCATATATGGCCTTTATTCTGTTGAGGAAAGTTCCCTCTATGCCTACTTTCTGCAGGGTTTTTATCATAAATGGGTGTTGAATTTTGTCTAAAGCTTTCTCTGCATCTACTGAGATGATCATATGGTTTTTCTCCTTCAGTTTGTTAATATGGCTTATCACGTTGATTGATTTGCGTATACTGAAGACTCCTTGCATTCCTGGAATAAACCCCACTTGATCATGGTGTATGATCCTTTTAACGTGTTGTTGGATTCTGTTTGCTAGTATTTTGTTGAGGATTTTTGCATCTATGTTCATCAGAGATATTAGCCTGCAGTTTTCTTTCTTTGTGACATCCTTGTCTGGTTTTGGTATCAGGGTGATAGTGGCCTCGTAGAATGAGTTTGGGAGTGTTCCTCTCTCTGCTATTTTTGTAAGAGTTTGAGAAGGATAGGTGTTAGCTCTTCTCTAAATGTTTATAGAATTCGCCTGTGAAGCCATCTGGTCCTGGGCTTTTGTTTGTTGGAAGATTTTTAATAACAGTTTCAATTTCAGTGCTTGTGATTGGTCTGTTCATATTTTCTATTTCTTCCTGATTCAGTCTTGGCAGGTTGTGCATTTCTAAGAATTTGTCCATTTCTTCCAGGTTGTCCAGTTTATTGGCATAGTTGCTTGTAGTAATCTCTCATGATCTTTTGTATTTCTGCAGTGTCAGTTGTTACTTCTCCTTTTTCATTTCTAATTCTATTGATTTGAGTCTTCTCCCTTTTTTTCTTGATGAGTCTGGCTAATGGTTTATCAATTTTGTTTATCTTCTCAAAGAACCAGCTTTTAGTTTTATTGATCTTTGCTATTGTTTCCTTCATTTCTTTTTCATTTATTACTGATCTGATCTTTATGATTTCTTTCCTTCTGCTAACTCTGGGGGTTTTTTGTTCTTCTTTCTCTAATTGCTTTAGGTGCAAGGTTAGGTTGTTTATTCGACATGTTTCCTATTTTTTAAGTTAGGATTGTATTGCTATATACTTCCCTCTTAGAACTGCTTTTGCTGCATCCCATAGATTTTGGGTCGTCTTGTCTCCATTATCATTTGTTTCTAGGTATTTTTTGATTTCCTCTTTGATTTCTTCAGTGATCACTTCGTTATTAAGTAATGTATTGTTTAGCCTCCACGTGTTTGCATTTTTTACAGATCTTTTTCTGTAATTGATATCTAGTCTAATGGCATTGTGGTCAGAAAAGATATTTGATACAATTTCAGTTTTCCTAAATTTACCAAGGTTTGATTTGTGACGCAAGATATGATCTATCCTGGAGAATGTTCCATGAGCACTTAAGAAAAATGTGTATTCTGTTGTTTTTGGATGGAATGTCCTATAAATATCAATTAAGTCCATCTTGTTTCATGTATCATTTAAAGCTTGTGTTTCCTTATTTACTTTGATTTTGGATGATCTGCCCATTAGTGAAAGTGGGGTGTTAAAGTCCCCTACTATGAATGTGTTACTGTCGATCTCCCCTTTTATGGCTGTTAGTATTTGCCTTATGTATTGAGGTGCTCCTATGTTGGGTGCATAAATATTTACAATTGTTATATCTTCTTCTTGGATCGATCCCTTGATCATTATGTAGTGTCCTTCTTTGTCTCTTCTAATAGTCTTTATTTTAAAGTCTATTTTGTCTGATATGAGATTTACTACTCCAGCTTTCTTTTGGTTTTCATTTGCATGGAATATCTTTTTCCATCCCCTCACTTTCAGTCTGTATTTGTCCCTAGGTCTGAAGTGGGTCTCTTGTAGACAGCAAATATATGGGGCTTGTTTTTGTATCCATTCATCCAGTCTGTGTCTTTTGGTGGGAGCATTTAATCCATTTACATTTAAGGTAATTATCGATATGTATGTTCCTATTGCCATTTTCTTAATTGTTTTGGGTTCGTTATTGTAGGTCTTTTCCTTCTCTTGTGTTTCTTGCCTGGAGAAGTTCCTTTAGCATTTGTTGTAAAGCTGGTTTGGTGGTGCTGAATTCTCTCAGCTTTTGCTTGTCTGTAAGGGTTTTCATTTCTCCATCAAATCTGAATGAGATCTTTGCTGGGTAGAGTAATCTTGGTTGTAGGTTTTTCTCCTTCATCTCTTTAAATATGTCCTGCCAGTCCCTTCTGGCTTGCAGAGTTTCTGCTGAAAGATCAGCTGTTAACCTTATGGGGATTCCCTTGTGTGTCATTTGTTGTTTTTCCCTTACTGCTTTTCATATGTTTTCTTTGTATTTAATTTTTGACAGTTTGATTAATATGTGTCTTGGCGTATTTCTCCTTGGATTTATCCTGTGTGGGACTCTCTGTGCTTCCTGGACTTGATTAACTATTTCCTTTCCCGTATTAGGGAAGTTTTCAACTATAATCTCTTCAAATACTTTCTCAGTCCCTTTCTTTTTCTCTTCTTCTTCTGGGACCCCTATAATTCGAATGTTTTTGCGTTTAATGTTGTCCCAGAGGTCTCTGAGACTGTCCTCAGTTCTTTTCATTCTATTTTCTTTATTCTGCTCTGCAGTAGTTATTTCCACTATTTTATCTTCCAGGTCACTTACCCATTCTTCTGCCTCAGTTATTCTGCTATTGATCCCTTCTAGAGTATTTTTCATTTCATTTATTGTGTTGTTCATCGTTGCTTGTTTCCTCTTTAGTTCTTCTAGGTCCTTGTTAAATGTTTCTTGCATTTTCTCTATTCTATTTCCAAGATTTTGGACCATCTTTACTATCATTATTCTGAAATCTTTTTCAGGTAGACTGCCTATTTCCTCTTCATTTGTTAGGTCTGGTGGGTTTTTATCTTGCTCCTTCATTTGCTTTGTGTTTTTCTGTCTTCTCATTTTGTTTATCTTACTGTGTTTGGGGTCTCCTTTTTGCAGGCTGCAGGTTCGTAGTTCCCGTTGTTTTTGGTGTCTGTCCCCCAGTGGCTAAAGTTGGTTCAGTGGGTTGTGTAGGCTTCCTGGTGGAGGGGACCAGTGCCTGTTTTCTGGTGGATGAGGCTGGATCTTGTCTTTCTGGTGGGCAGGTCCACGTCTGGCAGTGTGTTTTGGGGTGTCTGTGGCCTTATTATGATTTTAGGCAGCCTCTCTGCTAATGGGTGGGGTTGTGTTCCTGTCTTGCTAGTTGTTTTGCATAGGGTGCCCAGCATGGTAGCTTGCTGGTCGTTGAGTGAAGCTGGGTGTTGGTGTTGAGATGGAGATCTCTAGGAGATTTTCCCCATTTGATATTTCGTGGAGCTGTGAGGTCTCTTGTGGACCAGTGTCCTGAAGTTGGCTCTCCCACCTCAGAGGCACAGCATTGACTCCTGGCTGAAGCACCAAGAGCCTTTCATCCACAGAGCAGTAATGAATCTAGTTTGTGTCCTTCAAGAGAAGATACATCCTCTTTTCAAATACCTGCTAGTGTTGGAGAGTCTCCTGCAGAGGCGGGTGGTGGCTTCATCTCACCACCGGGACAAGGACACTGGCAGCAGAATTTCTGTGAAGTACTCCTTGGTGTGAGCCCTGCTGGAGTCCACCATTAGCCCCCCATACTGCTTTTCAATTGTTTAGCGATCCATCCTTAGGCCCCCGATTCCTTAACTTAGTCTGTCCTCAGCCTCTCATCAGAATTGGATAGTCTAGTCTCAGGCACATGCTACAATTTGGCACCATTTCACTCCTCTTTTCCAGGCTTCAACAAAATTGTCTGGTTTTATCACCCACTGCCATGCTATGTGTTCACTGCACTGTATCCAAAACCATTCTCTCTGTTTGCTAGATCATATCTTTGCTCATGTCCTTACCGCAGCCTGAAATGGCCTTGTTCAGTCACATCTGTACTCATTTTTCTTAACTTCCTACTGATTTGACAGGAAAAATTAATTTCAATGAAAATAACATTAAATAATCTGCCACTTCAATGAGGAAAACATTGACAACTAACAGGTTAATGTATGTTAATTCCAGCAGTTTAAGATTAGTATGTCTTCATGTTATTTACTGCTGTGTAATAGATCATCTTAAAACTAACTAGTGTAAAACAGTTTTTTAATGTGGATTAGGAATATGGACTTGCACAGGAAGAATGGCTGATCTCTGTTTCACCATACCTGGGAGCTCAGATGGAAAGATTCAAATGGCAGGACCTAGAATTATCTGTAGGTTTCCTTTATTCTTATGTCTAGCACCTAATATGGGATGATTTCAAGACTGGACCCATCTGAGATTGTCAATCAAAGAGCCTACACACAGCTTCACCACGTGTCTTGAGCTTCCCCACAGCACAGTGGCCAATGTGTAATCAGATTCCTAACACTGAGGCACAGGACTACAATATCAAGTATTCCTGTAACCAAGCAGGGAAGTGCATGACCTTTTTTTGACCCAGCGGCAGAAGTGACATAGCTTCATTTCCACTGTATGCTATTGAATAAAACAGACACAAAAGCCCACCCTGATTCAAGAGGAAGGGACATATAACTCTACCTCTAAATGGGAGAAGAGTCAAAGAACTTGTGACTATGTTTTAAAATTGCCACAGCAACTACATGGGAATACTTTAAATGCCCTGAAATCTTAGCGTTTGCATGTGAAAGAAGTTTTATAGAATTCTTCCCAAATTTGATAATAATCCTAAAAATTTATTTGCCATTACCAATATGAATAGTAAAGCTAAAATACATAATAAAAATCCCTAAAAGTAAATTTATTAATAAGTCATTTGGACTTCCCTGGTGGCACTGTGGTTAAGAATCTGCCTGCCAAACTAAGACACCACTGTAAAGCAATTATACTCCAATAGAGATGTTAAAAAATAAATAAATAAATATCATTATTCAAAATAAACAAATAAATAAATAATGAGGCTAAACAGATGAGGCTTGCTCTGTGCCCTGGAAGTTAGCATTCTTCAGGCTGCAACAGAAAAACAACAGAAACAAGCTCCAAAGTGGAAGATGCTCCACCCTTCCAGCAGAGTTCAAACTCAGGACTGACAAAGCTGATGGATTCTACTAACGGGAGGATTCATATCTCATCATAAATCTCAATGTACATTCTTCTTTAGGTCAGAATCTCCTGGTAGTTATTACAGTGTTTGTTTTTACTTAAAAGGTAAGAGGAAAAGGAAGAAGTATCCAGCCATTGAGCTTGGTCCATGTGCCTGGTAGAGTGTAATACTATTGTCAAGTGAGTCCAATCCTCTGTCTGGGCCCAAGAAGCATTCCCAAATAAGTCAGGTTAAATTACAGACTTCACACCTGACCCTTTTACATTCAGTCAGACTCTGAGGCATAATTATTCCCTTTTTTTCGCATTTCCCTTTTATTACTCAACACATTTTACTAGTAAATTTATTTTTGTTTTTATTTTATATATTTTACACAGTAGAATGTGCAGAGCTTACATGAGTAGAGTTGGATGAATTTTGACAAATGACACATCTGTGTAACCATCACCCAATTAAGATACAGAAGATTTTCTTTACCCGTTGAAAGATCCCTTTCCAGTCAATACCAACCTCCCATCTTCACCCCTCCCTGGAACTTTCTTTTTTAAGTTTTTATCACTATAGACTAGTTTTGCTTGCACCTGACTTTCCTCTAAATACAATTACACTGTATGTATTCCTTTGTGACGTTGTCTTCAGCTCAGTATAATATTTTTGTGGTTCATTCATAATGTTGAACGTATCATCATTTTTATTGCTGTTTTTCCATCAAATGAATATAGCACAAGTTGATATCTATTTTCTTATTGATGGACACCTGTTTCCAGTTATTTGTTTTTATAAATAAAGCTACTATGGGCATGCATGTACAAGCTTTTATTGGATACATTTTCTCATATATCTTGGGCAAATACAAAGGAGTGGAATTGCTCCTTTGTATAGGCTTAGTATGCATATGTTAAACATATGCTCAGGAGGCATATGTTTAACTTTATTAGGATCTACTAAACTGTTTTTCTGAATGGTTGTACCACTTTACAGTTCCACTAGAAATTGAGAGTTGACTTTCTCCACATCATCACCAACATTTGGTATCACCTGTCTTTTTTGTTTTAGCAATGCTAGTGAGTGCAGTGGTATCTCTTTCTGGTTTTACATTGCATTTCCTTGATGACAAATGATGTTGAACATCTCTCATGTGCTTGCTGACTATTTATATATCATTTTTTAAATGAAGGGGCTGTTTGCCCATTTATTATGGTTTGTCATTTTAATATTCAAATGTAAGGCTTATTTTATATATGCTGAATATACATGTCTTTTACAGATTAATGTATGTATTGTGAATATTTTCTGAGTTTGTTGCTTACCGTTTCATTTTCTAACGGTGTCTTTTTTTTTTTTCCGGTACACGGGCCTCTCACTGTTGTGGCCTCTCCCGTTGCGGAGCACAGGCTCTGGACGCGCAGGCTCAGCAGCCATGGCTCACGGGCCCAGTTGCTCCGCGGCATGTGGGATCTTCCTGGACCAGGGCACGAACTCATGTCCCCTGCAATGGCAGGCGGATTCTCAACCACTGCGCCACCAGGGAAGCCCTATACGGTATTGTGTTGAAGTGTAATACACATTGCATTATATTGTATATTATATTATAATTAACAATGCATTATATCATTAAAAAAAATAAAAAAGAATCCGCCTGCCAACGCAGGGGACACGGGTTCGAGCCCTGGTCCAGGAAGATCCCACACACTGCGGAGCAACTAAGCCCGTGCGCCACAACTACTGAGCCTGAGCTCTAGAGCCCGCGAGCCACAACTACTGAGCCTGTGTGCTGCAACTACGGAAGCCCATGTGCCTAGAGCCCGTGCTCTGCAACAAGAGAAGCCACCGCAGTGAGAAGCCTGCGCACCACGACAAGTAGCCCCCTGCTTGCTGCAGCTACAGAAAGCCCACACGCAGCACAAAGACCCAACACAGCCAAAAAATAAATTAATTTTAAATAAATAAATAAATCATTGATAATAAAAACTGAGCTTTTATCAACCATCCTAAGCGGAAGACTGAATTCTTTCTTGTCTTTCTAGAGAGAGGAGGTAATCAAATATTATGCAGTCAAAAAGCATAAGGAAAATACTACGTAGAGGTGTTAATAATTTACTAATAAAAATATCATACTGTTTTTTCTAGATATTATATTGTTCTTGGTACTTATTTTCTCTTTATAAATATCTATTTGTACCTAATTTGTATTAGTAATTAAATAAGCTTCGATTAGTTATAACTGAATAAGTTTCAGGCTCCTCGGAACCTGGATCTTCCAGGTTTCCTACTTCCATGATATCATTCTTTTTGCCTTCTTCTACCTCTCCGGCAATGCCTTCTTACTCTCTACATTCTTCTCCCTCTGCCCACCCTATTAATATTGGTAACCGCCAGGGTTCTGAACAAAAAAACCCTCTTATAACCTTATCCACCAATCCATTGCTTCCAACTCTTGCTATTATTTCAACTGTCCTCTGTAAGCTAATGGCTCCTAAATGTACATGTACTTGGTACATTTAACAAGCAGCACTCCTGGGGTATAATCGTATGACAGCTTTATGTTGGCGTTCCGTGTCCCTTTAAACCTTCTCTGTGGATGGCGATAACACTTACCCTGCCTCTGATGATGGAAGCTTCAAGTCCTCAAGGTGTCTTAGATCACATGATCGAGATTCAGAAATTAAGAATCTCAGACCAATCGAATTCACAACTCCAAATTTGATCTCACTTTACAACTCTTCCTCTTTGCCCACCTGGGGACCGCTATAAATCAGTCATTTGCCCTAGGAGAACAGGGCGTGGCTTTTTTGGTCCTTTCCCTGCCGAGTATGTCCTGGCAGGGGTAAGAGGGATAGGAAACACGATGATATCTGTCACTGTATAAAGTTTATTCTTAACCCCCGGACCTAGCAGATGCTTGCAGTTGACTCTTTCTCTCACATGTACTTTGGTGGGTTCTTCCAAGATTCCCGTTGGGTCTTGCAAACTGCAACTCCCGTAATGATAGGCAATAACTGTCCTTCACATGGCTGCCCCTGACAGCCTCAGCTTCAGTCTCCAGAGCCTCTTACTAGGAAGCCATTAGTCCAAGGGCCTTCTCTCTTGGTCAGGATTTCTTTGCAAAACACCCAAGGCTGCCTTTCCCTACCAAAGGTTACATGTGTTATAGCCCCTGGAACACCTCTGACCCTCCATCAGAGGGGAGTGCAGTGCCCAGATGGTCGGCTGGCTGACAATAAGCTGTGCCAGCTTTCTCAAGTTCACGTCAATCACCAAGTCCCTACATTCCCCATTTTCAAGGCACACACAGGAAGCTCACCATGGGGTCCCAGTGAAGCCCCTCTCACTGTGTATTGAGCTGAGAAGTAGCTTCCAACCCCAACTACAACCCTGGGTAAGGAGAGGAGGAGCAAGGAGGGGAAACTGACATCACAGCGTTTCCCCAAACCCTTCTCATAAAAATCCTTTGTTTGCACTCGCGGAATCTTTTCATACCTTTGAAGTTTCGGCATATGGTCTAGTACCCCTTTTGGAATGCAGCATGTGCTCTATCATGATGCTTCAGCTCAAAGTTCAGAATGTGCTTCAGAGTACAAAGCTAAACTCAACTCCCAACTTGCTCACCCTACCATGTTCCCTCAATTAGTGGCCCAATCTAGAAAGCTCAGCTATGCTAAAAGCCCTTCCATTGCCAAAACTTAATGCTTACACCTCAGAAATGTAAACATTTGTCCAACTTTTCCTTGCTTTGGAATCAGGAACCAATACCCCCTCACACGGATTATTACAAACTACTTGGACTCCCTCCTAGTTATTTGCTCGTTTGATAAATAGCTGTTGAGGATCTACTATAGTCCATGCACTTTGGACAAAAAGATTAAAAATGCAATCCCTGCGTTCAAGGATTTCACATGCTAGTGAAGAAAACGATAATCCCACATTCATCTTATAAAACTTGAGGGCAGGACTTTTGTCTATTTTGTTCACTACTCTACATCCAAGATTTAATAGGATCTGGTACATAATAAAAATTCAATAAATAAAGGAGTAAAGTGGCATTTGGACATGGATGCTATCAGAGTCAAGGCTTGTGCATGAGACCTCACAATGAGAAAGAAACCAAGGAATGCAATGCTTCGGCGGGGTCTGAAGATAAGCTTCCATTCCTGGCCAAGCAAATAGAATATAAAAAGGCATAGCCATTGGGAAACTGAAAACAGTTCAGTACGATGTGTGTGTTGTGAAGGACAGAGGGAGGGAGGAAATTAGGCTAAAGATTTTGACAAGAGTCAGATCATAAAGAGCATCTGTGTCATGCTAAGGAGTTTGAATTGTAACTTGCAGGTGGTAGAGAGTCATTGAAGGGCCTTAAGCAAGAACATGCCCTGATCAGATATTTCACTGAGAGAAGATACTCTGAAAGCAGCTTCGAGGTTCAATGGGAGAACAAGTCTGCAGACTGAGAAGCCAGCTTGACAGCAATGGTATTTAAATAGTGAAATAGAAGAGGGGTTCTAAACAGTGAAATAGAAAAGATGCTACTCCTTTCTCCTTTCAAAAACTGCTCCTGAACCACAAAGAGAAACAGAAATATAGACACCATTTCAACAAAACTGTATATAACTTTGACCGCACTATTAGACAAAGGTCCCAGATGCAGTGAATGTCGCGATGAGGGACACTCCAGGGGAGATACATGTCTGCAGCTGTACCTCGAACAAGGCCACAGAGTGATATTCTCCCAAAACAGGTGATACTCGCTAAGGGAAACACTAACAAGACCTTATTTACAACCATGTCAGGTATGTGCACGGACTAGCAGAAGGACTTTCCCTGGACCACCCCCCGGCCAAAAAAGGAACAAAAACAAGGAAGAAGGAGAAATCACACACTCTACTCTCCCAAGAATGATCTATTGGTGAAGCAGAGTCAAATAGATGGCTTCTGCATAGCAAGCAGTATTGCAAAGGCTGATCTTTGTTGGCTGGAGAGAAAAGGCAGAAAGAAATCACAGAAACTACGTGAATCACAAGGAAACTGAATAAGCATTGACACTCATATGCAACATACAAGAACAGGCTAATTATTAATAGTCAAAATTTTATTTTACCTATCTCTGTCCATCGAGGATCAAGTAGACAAATAAAGATAAGTATAGATAGGAATGACCTAAATAACATAATTACTAAGGTAACACAGTTGTTATTCAATTGATAGGTATCCAACTTTATAACCTAAAACCAAAGAATGCACTTTTTATCGATGCTAGCAGCACACTGTCAAAAATTAACTATATATTATGCCACAAAGAAAACTTTAATAAATTCCAAGAAGTAGGAATAGTGAAGTTGAGTCTCTGATCAAAAGCAATTTTAAAAACACGTAAGTAAATGAGGACCTCTACCACTTGCCTGCAGTGTAATTTAGCATAAAATATAATGGCAGTGACACAGGCAAAAAGCTATGATGGCCTGAAGTAAGACAACGAGAAAGGAAAAACAATCAACTGATAGAACTATGTGGCCATCAGAGATGGGAGCTGAAGAAGATAGAGGTGTCTTTAGAAACTTCCAGGCTTTTCAGTTGGGAAATGGGTGGATCACATTGCCATTCATTAACATCAGGTACAGTATGTTAGGAGAAACAGCTTTTGAGGAAAGAATAATGAGTTCATTTTCAGTCAAGCTGAGTCTGAAATGCCAGCTAGACCTCAGTGGGTAAAGGGAGAACAGGCAGCTGAATATATCCGTCTAAATCTCAGGAGAGAGAGCAAGAGATGCATATTTGGAAAACAATCATGTATGCTGGCTAAGTGACTTTGGATTTAGATGAGAGTCCTAAGAGAGGTTTTGAATGAAAACGTAAGAAGACACAGGAGAAAGCCCTAGGGCTCACAGATGCTTAACGTGGAAGAAAAGGATTTAGGGAAGGAGATCCAGAAACATGCTTTTCCTTTCATAACATTTATCACACTTGTAATTACTGGTTTCATGTCCATATTTCCTGCTACACTCTAAGCTTCATGAGGATTGGGATCCATGTATATAATAGTCACTGCTTTATTCTGAGCCTGACAAGGGCCCAGTAAATAGTAGGTGATCAGTAAATATTTGCTGAATGAATAAGTCAAATAATACATTAACCCAAAGTATTGCCTCCATTTGAACTCCCCTCGTCCTCACTTCCTACTCTGTGAGTGAACCTGACCTTTTACCCTTCTCTCTCATATATCCAGTCTCCCTCTTTTTGTTAGGTCTTCTCTTTGCTCTGTGCAAGATCTTTAAGAAAGGATAAAATTCATGAAATATCAATATTTACAAACACAGTGACCAAAAATGAAGCTTAAAAACTAATATTGGATCCAATGGGCCCTGATGGTATACTGAGAGTTGATATAAGTAGAGAAAAACAGAAATTCTCAACCATTTTCAGGTCATATTACATAGAAAATAATGCAGCATTTGTGGGTAAAGAGAGGCACCTGTTCATGCGCTAAGAGGAAACTTCTGAGAGGCTGATAGAGTCAGTGTACAAAAAGACCTGCTAACCACTTGTAATGCACAGGTTGGGAAGTTTTACATAGCCCTCCTTTAAGGTTGCCCTCCATTTTGAATACTGTTGTTTCCAGACTGTTACAGGATTTGTGAGCATATATGGCCAGGCTGTTTATTCTTATAGAGAGTAAGGGTAGTAGTTAAGAGGAGATTGTCTGGGTTTGAATACGGCTCTGCGACTCACTAAGTGTGTGACCTTGGACAAGTTACTGATCTTCTATGTACCTCAGTCTCCTCTTTTATAAAATGGGATACTGATCGTGCTTACTGCATGTGGTTGCTGTGAAGATTAAATGATTAAATGAGTTAATATATTTGAAGTGCTCAGAACAGTGCTTGACAATAAGAAAATATGGCATTCTTAACCAGCTAATCCTTTAACAGGAGAAACTTCATCTTGCAACTCACAACAAGAACCTAGACCATACTGGTATTCTAAAAAGATGAGTATTCTCATTTAGGGGGGTTCGTGTACCAAAATTTACTTGATATGATTCATAAATGAAAAATTACTAGCACAGCTCTGTATACAAAGATAATTGGAAGGAAATATATAATGTATAAACAAAAAAATTCACTGAAATAATCATTCTAATTGGTGTTTATAAAAATTAAAATGTTTTATAATTATGGAGGAAAGAAGATGGAAATCCTCTCTTCAACAAAATTAAAAGTCATCAAAGTTTTCAAAAGTATTGTATCTGGCAATGCAATTGCTGTTTAAATTCTTATTAAAATTTTTAATATAGGGAATTCCCTGGTGGTCCAGTGGTTAGGACTCAGTGCTTTCATTGCCTTGGGCCCAGGTTCGATCCCTGGTGTGGGGAACTAAGATCCCACAAGCCACACAGCACAGCCAAAAAAATTAATAATAAAAAACAAAAATCTTAATATAGCTATTTTTCACTATCTCCCTTATTCTTACTTCTATAATTTCTTTGTTAAATGGCCTAAAAGTGTCTTTTTAATAAAAGGGGTCCATTGGACCCAGAAGATAAATAATAATGACTCAGGATTAAACTCAGGATCTAAAAATGAGTAGATTCAGAATCTAAAAGAAAATAGAAACATTTTCTCCTTAGGGTTCATTGTATTGCTGTTTTCACTGTATTGAACAACTTGAAGAGCTGAAGAAAGCACTAAAAATAAACCTAAGTTACGACAAAAAGAATAATAAATCATAAGTTCAGAGACAAAGTTGAAGAATTATTAAATGACTGAATATATGCCAGTGGTGACTAAATTATGATCCCGTGTAAAATCCCTTTCAGAACTGTCTTTGTAGAGACAACTTAGCTCATGAACACAATTGAGCTTAGTCTGGGCAAAGAAAACTCAGCCTAGGGAGCTGACCAGAAGCCATCACATTGAACTCTGATAATATTCGTTGACGATGTCATAGGATTAAAACACATGGGGTCTGTTGCACATAAAACCGCATAAGATATGTAAATTAAAGTTCTGAAATGAGCATTCAACAACCTTTGTAACATGGAATTCTAATGTTAAAAAGTAAATTGTATCCCTTCCCTCATTTAAATAAAGATATATCTATCTGCCAGTGTTCTTCACTGTAATCATGAAAACCAACTTTGACTGTCTTAGGAAAGGGAATTTATTGTAATAGTGTAGGAGAAGAGAATAAATGGGAAGCTGAAGAAGCAGGTTCTAACTTTCACTAAGATGATAACCAACAATGCAGGAAATAACAGGGGAGAGGAGTCCTTGAAAGAAAATTGGAACGCTCTTCAGAAAAATGTGAAAGGCAGCTATTATTAATTAAAAAGAGAATCTATCATGTTAGAGAAGGAAAGGAATGAAGATTAGCCAAAAGAAATTCTAACTATGAAATCAATAATTTCAAGAGACCATTTGCAGGTCCTCAGGATTTCACAGAGAGTCAGACTCATAAGAGGTAAACTACAGAAAGCTTGGATCTTTGCCGTTACCATAATGGGGTGAGCCAAGAACACCCTAGAGTTCAATGAGAATAAACTATGCATGCATCACTCTTAATTTTCCTGCTGATGGAGCCACTAACTCAGGCTAATTATGAGAAAATTCACTTGGAAATGAATAATAACCCCCCAATTTACTCTCCTTACAGTCTTTCCTCTGTCATTGAAATTATCTCCATTCTTCCAGATGTTCAGGCCAAACTTATAGAATCAACCTTGATTCCTCTTTCTCTTTCACACCTTGCATCTCATCTATCAAAATTCCTGCTGACTGTACCTTCAAATGATATACATAAGACCACTTCTTCTCACCAATTCCATTGACCACCCAGGTCTGAGCCAACATTATTTCTCAACGGCGACATCCTCTTAACAGGCCTCTCGGCTTCTATCCTTGCTCCCACCCCTGCCACCTCCGTGGCCCATTCTCAACACTAGTCAAAATAACTTTTTAAAATTTGTCAGAGTATTTTCTCCCTGTGCAAAGCCCTCTAAAGCTCTCCCCCTTTCATCCAAAGAAAATGCCAGCTCCCTACAATGGCCTCATGGGTCCTACATGCTGCCCAGCATTACCTCTTCTCCTACCTTTGTCCCTTGCTCACTCTGCTCCCACCCTATTGGCCTCTGTCTCACACACACCAGGGATACTCCAGCCTTAAGGTCTTTTATCTAGCTGTTCTCTCTACCTGGAATGTTCTTCCCAATGATATCTGCTTGGCTAACTCCTCCCCTCCAAGTCTTTGCTCAAATGTCATCTTCTCAACGACGCCCACCCTGACCACCTTAATCAATACTGCAACCAGTCTCCCACCCCCAGTACTCCTGGGTCCACTTACCCTGCTCGACTTCTTCTGTGCTCCACAACACTTCCTAATCCGTAATATGTTCTATTATTTATTGTTGTTATATATCGTCTCTGCCTCTACTAGAAATTATGATCCCAGAGGGCAGAGATCTTTGTTTTGTTCACAATGTATCCCAAGAAAAATATTTCAATTTATTGTCATATAGAAATGATTCTCAAAATATTTGTTGAGTAAATGAAATGAACAGTAGCAAAATGTAGAGCAATGTGTGAAGGAGTTGTTTTGATCTTGGGGTAGGGTTTAAGAAGAAGTTGGATAGGGTTTGTCACAAACTAAGGATAAGAACGTGGGCGAAATAATGTGAGTAAAGGCTGAAACTGAACTACAGGGTAAAGTGCAAAGAGACCATCCTTCTATAGGGAGGAATATCTTTGTTTCTATATGAAGGACCTTAGATTAATTCTTTCAGTTTTTCTCAATGTAAAGTGGAGTGATTTATCTAGTCCATGAGTTTTAGGGAGGAAAAAAGAAGAGCATATGTGTTAGTTTCCTAGGACTGCCACAACAAATTACCACAAATGTAGTGGCTTAAAAAAGAACAGAAATTTATTCCCTCACAGTTCTGGAGGTCAGAAGCCCAAAATCAAAGTGTTAGCAGCCACTGAAGGCTCTCCCTCTGCAGGCCCTAAGGGGAGAATCCTCCCTTGCTTCTTCCAGATTCTGGTGGCTCCAAGCTGTCCTTGGCTCCTGGCTTTATCACTCCAATCTCTGCTTCCTTCTTCACATGGCCTTGTTTTCTGGATTTCTGTCTTTTCTTCATCTCTTGTAAGCACACTTGTCATTGGGCTTAGGACCCACTCAGCCAATGCAGGATGATCTCATCTTGAGATCCTTAACTTAGTTACATCTGCAAAGACCCTTATTCCAAATAAGGTCGTATACACAACTCCCAGGGATTTAGATGCAGACCTATCTTATGGGGAGTCCACCATTCAACCCAAGACAGTGGACATCCGCGGGTCAACATCTTTCCTCTTCAGATCTTTGCATCTAGATAAGGTGGTTTCTGACCATAAGGGAACCCTGCGGTTTTCACCTTGTGCCAATGACAGACTAGCTCCAAGACACTCAGAGCCTTTGCTTTGTAGACATTTTCAGGTAAAACAAATTTACCGCTTTTATTGTAATAAAAGCAAGGTTTATACTGATTACATGTTAAATCATAATCAATATAAAAATATTCATATGATATTTTACCTTCTTTGTTGTGTGGTATATCTGTAAAATCTAGTGCATACTTTGCATTGCAATTCAGACTGTCCATATCTCAAGGGCTCTGTAGGCACATGTGAGTGGCTTCCCTACTGGAAAGCACAGGCATACAGCAATGTCTGGCACATAGTCAATATTGAATAAATATTACTGAAAAAATAAATGATTAAATAAAGTATCCTATCTGATGCCAGTGCTACATAGAATGAAACCTTCAAGGGAGCAGGAAAGGTGAATCAAAAAGGGGATTCGTGCTGGACATCCAAAGACCAGTGATAAAAGACTCCTAGAACCTCAATCTCATAAGATAGAAAAGACTTAGTCTTACAGAAGTAGGACCATGCCAGATTCTCTGAGTAGCATTTCCTTGGAAGAGAAAGCCAAATGTAGTGTCATCGTGGTTTGGAATTAAATAATGCCCTTACTAGATATTTATTTCTGAAGAATGGCCCAATTTTCATCCTATAATGTCTTCTAGAGACTGAAGTCACAAAACATGAGAATTTGATTCCTGCAAATCTACAGTCACGAATACGGAATTAGGAAGAGGCTTAGCCCAGCGAAGACTGTAGTCCAGCTGTTTAGGCAAGTCCTCATGTTTTACAACTTTTTTATCTTCTAAAAAACAAACAAACAAAATGAAACACATGGGTTTGTCTGACAGATGCTGGAGAACAGCTTCTGCTCTTAGACCTCAAATGCACTGATGCAAATTAAAACATGAAAGGTAGTCCATGTCTTTATGGCCTTGATTACCACCATGTTCACCCCCCCTGGGTTCTCGTATGGCCATTTCATAGTTTCCCAAGCCTGGCATGTTTGCTTAGTGCCGGGAACATGATTGCCTAAATTAAGTTCTCTGACATAAACACACCATTATCTCATTCTAAATTGGATGATCACTAATCGCTCATAATTTATTGTGCGTGAATGCTACAGTGCTTCTTGAAGCGCCAAAACAAACTGTCAGCAATTTTAAAATATAGCAGCCCATTAATCTATTTAAACCAAGTCCTAGGATTTTCCTTTCATTAGCATTATGAATGAGGAAGCAGCTTCACTTCCTGAACTCTCATACTGAGTGGGAGCTCTACCTTGAGCAGCTGGTCCAACCTCCCTCTCCTTTCAATATGGCATTTGAACCGTGATTTGTAACTGAACTTAGGTTTGCTAGCCCCAAGCCTCTCACTTAGTATAATAAATTAATACTGAGCCATGTCAAACAATTTGTGCTTTGATATAGCCTTCAGAGAAAGCATTTTGAAGAAAATTCTGAAGTCTGAGATAGGTTTCCCTTACAAATAATTTCCCTTATGAAATTACAAGTTAAGACCCCAGTATAGACTAATGAACTGTTCAAAAGATTTGACTATCAACCCTTGCCCTGCCTTCACATTTAACTTAGGAAAAAAATTTTTTTTGCGCAGCTTAATTTTTCCTCTAAGATCAATGAATGCTTTTACCTCTCATAGATAGTATAATAAAAACCTTCCTTCGAACTCTTCTAAATCTCTTCTTTGATGAAAGATTTGAGAATATAAAGTCTAAGCAAGTCTAAATGTCATTGGAATACAATTATGCTCTCCTCAATGCTTTTAGGCTCCCAAAACAGCCAGCTGCAGGACAGATCTTTTCAAATCAAACGGCCCAAAAGATGATGAACTGATGAATGGTCCAGTGGTGGCATTAGGTTTAATGTGATCTTCATTTCCTTTGACTTTCTATTTTTGCTTGGAGTCTGAGTCAGTGCTCTGACAGTAAATGGTAACACTTTTTATTTTTGAGAAGGCAGAATTAGGGAGGCATTCTGACTTTGGGAAAACCTTCCCTTGAAATAAAGACACATCTCAAGCAGTTGGACCCAATCCAACTTCCATATGAATTCAAATTCCTTGAGGGGACCTGAGCCACTCAAACTTTTATATCTTTCAAGCACAGTATTTTTATGGTTAATTTTACATTTTATTTCTATATGTTTAAATAGTTATCTCTTCAAAACGTTTTTCTCCAAGCTCATTAACTGTTACCCTGTGGACAATTCGGATTATGTAAGTAATTTTCTGCACATAATTTTAAAATTTTTATATTATTTTTAGCTAGAATGGCTGCATTTTGCCAGCAAATTATTATCTGAGAAGAATAAAGGTATCTTGCCAAAGAGTTGCCACAACTACAAAGTTCTCTTATGGGCTATTACTTACAGCCAAATATACTATAGAAGCAAAACACTCTTACTTTTTACTTACTTCTTACTTTTCAATTTAATGTTTAGTTTATATAGATATTTTATGGTGTGAGATTTGAACTATAATATTACATCTTTTTTAAGTTTCAGATTTTACTATTTTTTTCCTCTAGAAATAAAATATATTTTCAAGTGCTGGTCATTTCTTTAATAATAATAGTAATATATAAATATATTTATATACATATGTTTAGTGGCAAATATTAATAGACTAACTTTAAAGCAGCTGCTCTGTATCCTCGTTCCTTTTGTCTTTTACACCATATCCTCAATCCCTTCACTCTCTCTCACTTCCTTACTGTGCAGATTGCTTTAACTTCCAGCAAATTCCCCCACTTTCTCTCAGATTTTGCATCACAAACGTCTAAGAGTCGACCTAGGATTGAGGAGTCTGTAAAATTATGGATTCTTTCCAGTAGCCTGAGGGAAGAAAGGAGCAGTTTGTAAAGGTTAATGCAACTGCACTCAAATAATATTCTACAGAATTTTAAAACTGTGATAAGCATTATTCTGAGACAAAATAGAGATGGAGGCGGAGAGTCTGAGAATCCTTCTCTGTAGAAGTTAAATTTGAGCTGAGACAAGACCCAAAAGATAAGTCAGTTTCTATGTTCAAGATCCTCACAATTGGAATAAAAGACCAGTAAACACAGTGATTAAACGTTCTATCAACTAAGAAAATAACCTTCCTAAGTGTATTCTCAGCATGTTACATTTTCATTCAGAGATCCTCCTATTTCATTCAGAGATCCTCCCAGGAGTAAAGCAAAACCTAACACACTATTGGTTCACAAACTATTAGGCATATGAAATTGCTGATATCTGAACATTTTTTACCCCTAACAATCTAACGTAGGGAAATGAAAACAAAACCTCTCCTTGAAGCCCATTTACATGCCTTTCATCCCCACATTAGCAGTAACTGTAATACCGGAGCAGTCTGCCAGAAATTCTTTGCCTTGTACAGTCTTTAAAGAACACCAACTTGTCCCACTACCAAAGGTATATGGTGTTAAACAGTGACCTAGATCCCAGAAAGAGTTCCTAGTTTAGAAAGGAAACTCTCTCTCCCTGGGAGGGAATACAGTTCGTTGGCCATTCAGAGTTCAGGATAATAATTGACACTGAAAGTCTGAAAAAGTAAAAAATTTTGTCATTGCCCCACTCCACTCCCAACATTTTTTTTCTTTTCTGGTGTTTAATGTGGACAGATTGTCCGTGTATACTTTAGATCATACAGAGTAACAACTCTAAAATTAAGAATATTACCTATTGATTGGTTATCTTACTTTTCCATTTGGTTACATTTGGAGAGCTCTAGCAATGAAAATAAAAATATGCACAGATAAGAATTCTCCTTATAGGTATATTAGCATGAATCAGCCTACTAAATGGATACAAATGAGTGTAACAGTGTAAAGACTTGAATGCAAAAGAGTGTTTCTCTTCTCACTGTTGTGGCCTCTCCAGTTGTGGAGCACAGGCTCCGGACGCGCAGGCTCAGCGGCCATGGCTCACGGGCCTAGCCGCTCCGTGGCCTGTGGGATCTTCCCGGACCGGGGCACGAACCTGCGTCCCCTGCATCGTCAGGCGGACTCTCAACCACTATGCCACCAGGGAAGCCCCAAGAGTGTTTCTCTTAATGTAATGTTTACCTTGAAGACTCAAGTAGCCAAAGGTAATGTTGAAAGTATTTGCTTGTATGCATAGAAGTGTTTCGGACTAGTTAGCTAATTTGTTAATGCTTCTTATATTCTCTAGTAGGTCCTGTTTTATATTTTGGAAAACTGGTCACTAAACATTAGGATGGTAATTAGCTACCACCTACCGCTTCTGGGGTCATGATGGGCATAGCACACACCTAATCCAGTTTGTATATAAATTAAATGAAAACTAAAGCCACTTCCTGAAAACAATGAATATGTGTCAGAAATGACTGAAATAGCAAGACCTTTCTTTAAAAAAAAAAATATTGTTAGGTCTTTAGGACTTACAGTCTGGCATCTCTTTGCCTCAAAGCACACTGAAAACAAGAAAGTATAAAATATATATTTGAAGACAACAATGCTTATTATCCCTACTTTCTATAAAACACAAAGGCCAAATTCCCACTGGGCAGTCTTTCCAGTTTCCAAAGTCATTGCTCCTTGTTTACTGCATAGTGGTAATGGCTAGATTTTTCTTTATAGTATTGTCACCTGATGCAAAGAGCACTTTTGCTCTAGGGAAATTTAATTCTAGAGATTAAAAAAACTCAGGCATATCAAGAATGATGTATATCACTATTCACTGTTATGGTTATTATGTTAACAATGACAGTTAAAGCTGCCATTATTTAGAGCTAACCACATGCCAGCTAATATGCTAAGAATGTTACAGATGTTAACTCATTTTACTCCTCAAATAGTTCTGCAATTTGGGTGTTATTTTTCCCATTTTAAAGATGACAGGAAAAGCCTTAAGAAATTAATGATCTTATCACAAAGCTGTAAGTAGTAAAGCAAGGACACCGAATCATTCCATTATACCACCTCTTAAATAATATAGATCATTTATTAAGCACCTATTATAGAGCATCAGTCATGTACTACATTGCATCTTTTAATACTCACCCTACAAAATAAACTTTAGTAACCCCATTTGATAGATATGGCAACTGAGATTAAGGAAGGTCAGTTACATAGTTTCTCCCATGCCACCATGTCTCTGAAAGGGACAGAGGGACCAATATTGTATATTCGAGGAGCTCACCCCTCCTCACCAACGCCTTATTCATCCAGTCATTAGCACATTATTTATTCCTACACTTTATCTTATTCCCAGTACTTTAGAGGTAATTATTTGTCCCCTGTGATCATTATAAACAGCCCCGATATATAATTACCTATGCTTTGGACTGTTTGAGTCTACTGAAATATCCCCAAATGCCCAGGGACTTGAGCTCCCACTTTTAACTATTATATCATTAACAACTATTAATGTGAGAGTCAGAGTGGATGTTTCAATGTAAACAGCCCCAGTGACTATAAAATTACCAAAGTAAAACTCATAGATTCCAACGACGAGAGTAGACACTGGCCCTGCTAAGAATAGGTCTGATCACAGCCAGAGAGAGTCCCTGGAAAGTTTTTGATTTGATATATGATATGGCAGTTTTAAGACACTACATTTTTGAGAGTTGAATTATTTATCTCTTCCATTTTCCAAATTTAACTTCTGGTTTTAATTTAAAATCATCATAAACCATTTATAACTTATCAGTAAAATGTACATTTACAAGAAGTCAATCCTAGGTCATAGAATAATACTTTGGTTTTGTTATAGGAGGGGAAAAATGAGTTCAGAGCATTAATATAAAAGACCATTAAGGGGCTTCCCTAGTGGCGCAGTGGTTGAGAGTCCGCCTGCCGATGCAGGGGACACGGGTTCATGCCCCGGTCCGGGAAGATCCCACATGCCGTGGAGCGGCTAGGCCCCGTGAGCCACGGCCGCTGAGCCTGCGCGTCCAGAGCCTGTGCTCCGCAAGGGGAGAGGCCACAACAGTGAGAGGCCCGCGTACTGCAAAAACAAAAAAAAACCACAATGTGAAAAATACCTTATTAATAAAAATGCTTATCATCATCTGAGCCTTCGGTGAGTCGTAATTGTTTTGCTGGTGGAGGGTCTTGCCTCAATGTTGAGGGCTGCTGACTGATGAGGGTGGTGGTTCCTGAAGGCTGGGGTGGCCATGGTAAATTCTTAAAATAAGGCAATGATGAAATTTGTTACATCAATTGACTCTTCCTTTTATGAATGATTTCATAAAATCAATACGCAATACTGTTGCATATTGCAAAACTGTTTGATAGCATCTTACCCACAACAGAATTTCTTTCAAAATTAGACTTAATCCTCTCAAACCCTGCCGCTGCTTTATCAACTAAGTTTATGTAATATTCTAAATCCTTTGTTGTCCTTTCAATCATTTTCATAGCATCTTACCAGGAGTAGATTCCATCTCAAGAAACCACTTTCTTTGCTCATCCATTAGAAGCAACTTTTCACCTGTTTAAGTTTTATCATGAGATTGAAACAGTTCACTCACATCTTCAGACTCCACTTCTAATTCTAGCTCTCTTGCTATTTCTACTACATCTGCAGTTACTTCTTCCACTGAAAACTTTAACCCCTAAAAGTCATCCATGAGGGTTGGAATTAATTTCTTCAAAACTCCTGTGAATGTTGGTATTTTGACCTCTTCCCAGGAATCACAAGTGTTCTTAATGGCATCTAGACTGATGAATCCTTTCAAGAAGGTTTTCAATTGACTTGTCCCAGATCCATCAGAGGAATCACCTTCCATGGCAGCTATAGCCTAATGAAATGTATTTCTTAAATAAGAAGATTTGAAACTCGAAATTACTCTTTAATCCATGGATGGTGTGTTAACAGGCATGAAAACAATATTAATCTTGTTGTATATCTTCATCAGAGCTCTTGGGTGACCAGGTGCATTGTCAGTGAGCAGTCATATTTGACAGGAATTTTTTTTTTCCCCTGAGCACAAGTTCTCAACAGTGGGCTTAAAATATTCAGTAAACTATGCTGTAAACAGACGTGCTGTCATCCAGTCTTTGTTGTTCCATTTACAGAGCACAGGAAGAGTGGATTTATCATAATTCTTAAGGGCCCTTAAGTATTATTATTATTATTCTAAGGGCCCTTAGTATTTTCAGAATGAAATGAACACTGGCTTCAATTTCAAGTCACCAGCAGCACTAGCCCCTAATAAGAGAGTCAGCCTGTCCTTTTTTTTCTGTGGCCTCTCCCGTTGCGGAGCACAAGCTCCGGACGCACAGGCTCCGCAGCATGTGGGATCTTTCCAGACCGGGGCACGAACCCGCATCCCCTGCATTGGCAGGCGGACTCTCAACCACTGCGCCACCAGGGAAGCCCTCAGCCTGTCCTTTGAAACTTTGAAGACAGGCATAGACTTCTCTCCAGCTATGAAAATCCTAGATGGCGTCTTTTTCCAATAGAAGGCTGTTTAATCTACACTGAAATCTCTTGTTTCATGCAGCCACCTTCATTAATGATTTTAGCTAGATCTTCTAGATAACTTGCTGCAATTTCTACATCAGTAATTGCTGCTTCACCTTGCACTTTTATGTTATAGAGATGGCTTCTTTCCTTCAACCTCATGGACCAAACTCCAAACTTTTCTTCCTGAACTTCCCTACCTCTCTCCACCTTCATAGAATTGAGAAGAATTAGGGCCTCGCTCTGGATTAGGCTTTGGCTCAGGGGAATGTTGTGGCTGGTTTGATTTTCTATCTAGACAACTAAAACTTTCTCCAGGTCAGCAATAAGGCTGTTTTGCTTTCTTATCATTTGTGTGTTCACCGTAGTAGTATTTTTAATTTCCTTCAGAACTTTTCTTTTATATTCACATCTTGGCTGACTGGGGCAAGAGGTCTAGCTTTTGGCCTATCTCAGCTTTCAGCACGTCCTCCTCACTAAGCTGAATCATTTCTGGCTTTTGATTTAAAGTGAGAGACGTGAGACTCTGCCCTTCACTTGAACACTTAGAAGCCACTGTAGGGTTATTTATTGGCCTAATTTTAATGCTGTTGTGTCTCACGTAATAGATTGGCCCAAGGAGAGACAGCGATGGGGAAATGGCTAGTGGGTGGAACAGTCAGAACACACACAACATTTATCCATTAAGTTCACAATCTTATATGGGCACGGTTAGTGGTGCCCAAAACAATTATAAAGTAACATCAAATATCTCTGATCAAAGATCACCATAACAGATATAATGATAATGAAAAAGTTTGAAATATTGCAAGAATTACCAAAATGTGACACAGAGACATGAAGTGAGCAACTGCTGTTGGAAAAACTGTGCTGATAGACTTGCTCAAGGCAGGGTTGCCACAAACCTTCCATTTGTTAAAAAGAGAAGGAAAGAAAATGCAGTATCTACAAAGCGCAGTAAAGCAAAGCACAATAAAACAAGGTATGCCTGTACATGGAAAACTTTAGGTCCATATGTGTCAAAGATTGAACCAAGAAATGGGGACAGTTGTGACAAAAATGACAAACATTCTCATTCTGATAGTTAATGAAGATAGAGATTAAAAAATCACAAAATAAATATTTATGAGAATTGTTCCATTTGTAGACATATTCTTTCTTTTTTTTTTTTTTTTTTTTTTTTCAGTACGCAGGCCTCTCACTGTTGTGGCCTCTCCCATCGTGGAGCACAGGCTCTGGACGCGCAGGCTCAGCGGCCATGGCTCACGGGCCCAGCCGCTCCACGGCATGTGGGATCCTCCCAGACCGGGGCACGAACCTGTGTCCCCTGCATCGGCAGGTGGACTCTCAACCACTGCGCCACCAGGGAAGCCCTGTAGGCGTATTCTTGATGTACTTGTGTGGACAGGAGAATTCTATGACTTTCTATTCCGCCATCTTAATACCTCCCCAATAAATATTTAAATATAACTGAAACAATGTAAAAAAATGTTTAGGGACCTGTGAGAAGATACAAAGGGAGAATCTGGCCTAGTTGGGCTGGAGAGGGGGTGGTACAGAGATAGACAGTGTGGGCTTCTCTGAGGAAGTCTTAAATGGGAAGGGAAGCAGCTAACTGGATAAAAGGGGATGGAAAGTGAGGGCATACATTCTCCAGCAACTTCGTGATACACTGACAAAGGAACAGTTTAAACAGCATCCCCAGATCAGGACTTATTTTGGAGGCATAGTGAAAGTAATTATTCAAAAATCATGACCACAGAAAAGAAACTACTAGTCTGTTAATTTCATCAGCATGTTTTCCCATTGGTCACATATATTAACTAAAAATATAACCTGTTCAGTCTTTATCATTCATGCCATGGTGATTAATTTATCTTGAAAGACTTTAAATTGTTCAACTTCCTTCTTCTCCCTGTGGTGGGTACAACTCATTTCCCCATTTATGTTGTTTTTGCCACCCCTTCCTCACCAACCCCCGAGACAATTTAGCCCCTACTGCCTGAGAAGATCACAACACCCCCATATGCAAAAGTTCTTCTTTTGCCTGGTGTTGAGTGCTCACCTATGAGCTTTTCCCTGACTACCCATGATAAAGAGCATAAAACCCAAAGAAAGAACAAGTGGCCTTTGTGTAAATAGGTCACACCTATCACATTTTATGCTCCAAGGCTGTTAATTTGGTTGGAATTTGCCTATGTAAATATATATTTTATTAAACTGGATAATGATACTTGGGCCCTAGCATGAACAAAGGATAATACTTTCCTGTCAGTGAAAGAAATAAAAGTGATTGCAAAAAAAAAAAAAGAAAACTATAAACATTGCAAAACATTCTTTTGGCTATGACTAGGAACCCCAATAATGATGTCCTATTTGATGTTGCTTCAGTCTGGCACATTCAATAGTTATTTGTTTGTATAGTCATCTTAATAGGCATGTGATGAAGGGGTAGAAAGTGCAAATGACCTATGCTAAATGTCTCTACTTGTTTCCCAAACTAAGAGTATTAATAGCAAAATATATTTTCTTTCTAGTACTACAGGGATTCATAGTCCTTGATTCAATGTCTTACTTAAAACTGGGATAAAGGAGATTATGTAGGAAATTATCTCTCTATAATTTTTAAACGATAAAAAAAGGTGGAGGCACATTATTTTAACAGCTGTCCAGTCCACTAAGCATTACTAAATAATTGTAAAAGACTTGTCATTCTCCTCCAGACTGCCCTCCAGTCACTGATAAAGAGTACCACCATTTCTCAGTGTTTCCTGGAAATCCCATTCGAGTTTTTAAACCTCATTTTAAGGCATTTGATCACATTTAATGTTTTTACTTCCTTTCCCAGGTTTTTGCCCTTCAAATCCCTAACGAAAATCAATGCCTTAAAAATTTTTTCAAAACAGCACTTTATGCAAGTTTTGTAGAATTCACCAAGTACCCAGATCTCATGAACTAGGAGGTACCCTTGCTGCGGTAATCTTTTGGCAAACCAAGGGCAACCACCTGAAGCCAACTGTAAATTTAGATTTAACAGAACTGGAAGACACTGGCTTTTACCTAAATCCTGAAATGAATTAAACATCCCTGAAGATTGATCATTTTTCAGATGAAGTCTTTTATAGTTATGTATTTCACATATATTGTTTTTCCTGGAACTAGAATAAGATATGTGAAAATACCACAAGAAACACTTTTATTTGTGATATTTCCAATCCAGTTGGCAGGAGAAAGTAAAGACACATCACAGGAAAATTTATTCTTATGAGATTTCCAGCACAGCTTTGCATCCTCCAGAAAAATCCAAAGAAACATTTAAACTGGAGCCTCCAAACCTTTTGTCATCCATCCCTCACTATGGGACAGTGTCCTCTGTCATTTTGTACACTTTTGTATTAATGGGCAGATGGATATTCCACAATAAATAGCCTCAAGAATCATCCCAACCAAAAACTGATTTAAAAAATTCAGTGCAGATCCAAGGCAATTTTGTCAGCTTAGGTTAAAAGGTTTTGATTCCCAGACAGAGCATGTTTTAGAATGCAAAATGCAAAAGGAAGATGGCTTTTGTCCATTGCTGCAAATAATCACTATATGTTTTCCCTGACAATAGTTCAACTACCTTAATGTTTTTTTCTGTAATCAAGTTTAGGGTGAGACTGCAAAATTGAGTCTTTTCTAGGCTTAGGACTGCCCTCTAATGATTCAGTCTGTATTTAAGGGCCCTACACTATTGACAGAGTCAATCTTCAACAACCATAACATTCTCATCTATCAGCTCATTATTCAAAATTAAGCCAAAGCCACCATTATATTGAACATAGACTTTATATCCTGAGATAACCATAATTCATTCATTCATTTACTCATTCAACATACGTAATTACTGAGTGTCTACTCTTGTACCAGGTGTTGTGCTGTTGCTTTTTACATTTTTATTCACATCTTATTAAGAAGAAATACTAGCTGTTAATATCGATATCTCCACTGACATCACACAACTGCAAACACTACCATCTCCTTCCTAGAACCAATCTCCTTACTTCCATTTGTTATTCTCTACACTCTGTTCTCTACAAATTGACCAAAATTATATTTCTCAAACGTAAATCAGATCATATTATTTCCTGTTGAAAATACTCTAAATCAGTAGGTCTCAGCCATGGACAATTTTGTCCCTCCAGGGGTATTTGACAACATGTGGAGACATTTAATTGTCACAATTAGGGGTAAATGTTACTGGCATTTAGTGGGTAGAGTCTTAATGCTGCTAAACATTCTACAGTGCACAGCTCAGTCCCCATGGCAGAAAAGTACCTGGTCCAAATGTTAATAATGCCGCAGTTGAGAAACTCTGCTCTAAATCCAAATTCCTTCCCCTGATTTGCAAGCTCACGTAGCCTTGCTCCAGCCTCTCTCTCTTTTGCCTTCCCTCTGGTCACACTCTCCATGGCTCCTGATGCTCCCGCCATGCAGGATATACTTTGTATTCCTTGGACACCCCAAGCCAGTCTGTACCTCAGAACTCTTTAACTTGCTAATCCTTGTTCCTCTCTCTGGAATGTTCTTCTACCAAAACTTTGCATGCCTGCCTTCTTCTCAACATTTAAGTCTCTAGTCACGTCATCTAAAGTAACTGCACGCATTTCACCCTCGTGAATCCCATTCCCATCACTGTGAATTTACCTTGTTCATTTCTGTTGTGTGTTCCCCTTAGAATGTAGGCTCGATGAGTAGCCAATCTTATTCACTATTTTCTTCCCTAGAACTGGAACTCTGTCACTACCACTCTTCATCACCTGCAAGGCCCAGTTATAAAATCAAAACACAGGAAAAGAGATGGGGCAAAAAGGGAAATTGCAAAACTGTCAAAAAGTGAAAAGAACGTGGGTGCAAATAGACAATTCTAAACTTAGTGGAAGTAGTACGTAATTTTAGTGTTTGCTTCATTTTCGTTTAGGGTACAGTCTTAAGTGTTTTAAATGGATTAACTCATTTAATCCTCATATATCACCAGTCTCTTAAAAAATACTACTATGTTAGCACTATTACTATCCTGACTTTACACATAAAGAATGGCAGCACAGAGAGGTTCAGTAACTTGCCCAGGCTCATGTAGCTGTTGAATGTAGTGCTGGAATTTCCACACAGGGACTCTGCCTCTACAGCCCTGTTCTCTTAACCACCATGCCCTGAGCCAGGCAAAAAAACTGCCTGCTTAGAAAAAGAAACAAATAGGGCCTAATTAAACTTAAAAGCTTTTGCACAGCAAAGGAAACCATGAACAAAATGAAAACCTATGGAATGATGCGACCGACAAGGTGTTACTATCCAAACTATGTAAACAGCTCATACAACTCAGTATCCAAAAAACAAACAATCCAATCAAAAAATGAGCAGAGGGGCTTCCCTGGTGGCGCAGTGGTTGAGAGTCCGCCTGCCGATGCAGGGGACATGGGTTCGCACCCCGGTCCGGGAGGATCTCACATGCCGTGGAGCAGCTGGGCTCGTGAGCCATGGCCGCAGAGCCTGTGCGTCTGGAGCCTGTGCTCCGCAACTGGAGAGGCCACAAGAGTGAGAGGCCTGCGTACCACAAAAAAAAAAAATGAGCAGAAGACTTGAATAGATATTTTCCAAAGAAGACATACAGTTGGCTAACTGGCACATGAAGACACCCAACATCGCTAACTATTAGAGAAATGTAAATCAAGACCACAATGAGGTATCACCTCACACCGGTCAGAATGGCTATCATCAAAAAGTCTAAAAATAAATGCTGGAGAGAATGTGGAGAAAAGGGAAACCTCATACCGTGTTGGTGGGAATGTAAACTGGTACAGCCACTATGGAAAATAGGATGGAGGTTCCTTAAAAAACTAAAAATATCGATAGAACTAACCTATGACCCAGCAATTGCACTCCTGGGTATATATCCAGAAAAAACGAGAACACGAATTGGGAAAAATACATGCACCCCACAATGTTCATAGCAGCACCACTTACAATAGCCAAGATATGGAAGCAATCCAAGTGTCCATCAAGAAAAGAGTAGATTCAAAACTTAGTATAGGGAAAGTTATACTAGTTTATATGTCAACTAGTACGAATGCATGCTTAAAATGTGTGTAAAAGAAATGACTTCTAACAAATAAGAGAAATACTATGGAATGCCAAACCTGATGCCCAGGCTTTGGTACCAGGTTCTACGGAATGTGCTTTATGATGAGATTCTATGGACTTCACTAAGTAATCCTTTCTTTAAAAGAGTGAAAATAGACCTACTTTATCTTGATTTGCTTTGAAGCCAAGAGCCCAATAGTCTCCAACACGTTTTAAAATAAAAATATAAATCCCCCATCAGCACAGAGCACAGCGGCAAATGAATAAATCTAAGCATTCTCCTTTTTTCAGATTCTTGCTTTTCATTCTTAAAACTATGAAATAGTATTTATTAGGATGTCCCTATTCCAAGGTTCAAACATACTATATTGAAAACATGTGGGTATATTTGTCAGGGCTCATCATATCCTCCCTTCATATTAACAGGAAGCAGGGCTCAAAATCTCTGATCCCTGTAATATTATTATGGCTAGAGGAGAACACTTGGCGAAATAGTTCTTCTCCCTGTGGTTGTCAGGCCACATATTTCATCTTGCAAGTGTTGGCAGTGAGTTCAGCTTGCCACTCACAGATATGTTTATGGAAGCAATCACACTGATGATGAGTAGACATTGCTTCCTCCTTACACAAACAGTCCACAGGTACTGAAGGGACTTGTTCCTGTAAGTTCTGTTACTTGAACTTTTCTATTTCAGCATAGGCACTCCCTCAGCACCTTTCTATCCCCTTCTCCAAAATTTAAATCAATGTTTCATCTCTATCATAAACTACTCAACTACCAACCCTGCCAAAAAGTGACTGAGTGGGTCACTTTTAGTTTGCCTGTGTGTGTGTGTGTGTGTGTGTGTGTGTGTGTGTGTGTGTGTGTGAGAGAGAGAGAGAGAGAGAGAGAGAGAGAGAGAGAGATGATAGCACTGATTTTTGAAGTACTGAGCAGGAGATACCTAAGCTAATCCCTCCACTTCAAAAACACATTAACTCTAGAATTCATTAAATAATAGATTAGATTAAAGGAGATACCAGGCTGAGGAGATAGAGAACACTATCTTACCACTAAATAAGATATTTGCAGTTTACTACTCTTGCAGCTAGAGTACGCCTAAAACTGGGATTCCCATAAAAGTTTTTAAGTGGTTGATGAGTAAAATGGCTCTTACACTAAAAGGTGCTAAAATATAAGGCTCCGCTCTGTCAGGAACTTCTATGTAATCTAGAAACATTCTATGCCAGAACATAAATATGTTTGTATATGTATTTATACATACAGGAAACACACGTATATGTATATATAAAACATATACATATAGTCACGTGATTCACTTTTTAAACACTGTCACGCTAATAAAATGGGCTTAATAGTTTTAATATTAAACTGAATATTTAATATTAAACTGAATATTTTATTCCTGATTATCTCCAGTTCTTGGGGAAAGTGAAACTCAGCCTCAAAGAGAGAAGTTATACATTGAATGCTTGTCCCCCCGCCACCAGAGTTCATGTGCGGAAAACCACCACCAAGGTGATGGTGTTTGGGTTGGTGGTGGAGGTGATTAGGTTGTGAAGGCTGGGTCCTCGTGAATGGAATTAGTGCCCTTGAAAGAGGGACCCTACAGAGTTCCCTAGGCCCTTCCCCCATATGAGATTATAGTGCTTGCACCTTGCTCTTGGACGTTCAGCCTCCAGAACTGTGAGAAATAAATGTTGTTTGTTTATAAGCTACCCAATCTGTGGTCTTTTGTCATAGCAGCCAAACAGACTAAGTCCATTTTAAGGCTTAGTTTGTTTTACTCAAACAGCTGTCTCCCTTATAGCACATCTGGACTCAGATCTTAAGTCACAGGGTAGCACGGGAAGACAATAGGACACAGAGGAGTCTTTGCTGGGCACGTAGGAGAAAGGAGCCACTAGGAATAGATGGAAAGGAAGAGAAAGTTAGATGCAGTGTCCTAGTTTTCCCTTACTCAGACAGGCGTGCACCTCTGGTGGAAACGTGTGGTCAAATCACCCAAATGCGCTTGGTGGAAAGCCCAAGGTTAGCAGCTCATGACCTGCACCCTCTCTGAGAGGCCGGCCTTCACAAGGCACCATGTGACAGTCGAGTCAGAGCAGCAGAAAGGAAGTGGCTCCAAGAGGTGTCTAGGCAGCCAGTTCCAAAAGGCTCCGAAAACCAAAAGTGCTTTTCGGAACTCATTTGACGGCAAGATATGACTAAGCTAATACAACGCTACTTATAATGTATATCATTTATCCACTTACTGCAATGTGTCTGATTACACCGTGCTGGCTATACGTGATATACAGATGATACACAGCCTTTCGAAAATCTAGAAATACGTACAAATCTCAAAATACACCTGGCCCCAATGGCTTCAGATAAGAGAGATGGAACTGTATTGAAAACTGAGAGTGACTTTACAGGCTCTTCTTCCATAGCACCTGTATGCATTCCTGACAAACTTTATATCCCGCAAAATTGCTCATGGGAAAATAAAGTGCAAACCGTCATGCAAATTCTATGCAAGTTTGTGAACAGAAGAGTAATAGAAGGAAACACTGTTACCTTATGAGGTAATCGCAAAAATAATAAATAACTAATAATAAACATAAATATCTTATGATCTCAGTAGGCTGCCGGCTTCCTCGGGGATGCTGAAAGTGCACAAAAACATCGAGTGAGGATACAGAACAGGGGGAGCTCTGAGAACATGGGGAACAGCGACTGGCTGGGAGCTCAGGGTCCTGCAAAACTGAAGGTGCCCCTCTCTGAGGAGGGAGCCCACAGTACAACAGCTCATTTTGAACTTTCATGAAATAGAGTGGAAAGGGCTCCAGTCTGCAGAAGCTGAGTTGAAGGATGTCCTTTCCTGCTGAAAGTTCTCATTCTACTTCCAATGTTCTGGCTCCTTTGGCCATAGGAAAATTGTAACCCGGCTTTCACTTTAATCTGACATTATTCTGTTATTCACCAATCACAGACTCAGCTGTGCTTAAAATCACAGCCGTTGGAGTCTGATCGACTGGGACGGAACCCTACCTAGCTGAGCACAGTAAATGACAAAAACAGTAAAAAAACTACCCACAATCCTGACCTCGAGGAGCTCACAACCCAGCCAGAATGAGTCCAGTAAGATGCTACACTAGAGCTGACGGTAAGTGACAGCTATGAGAAATGAATGAAAACATCTCTCTACACTGAGACTTGACCAGGAAAAGCGAAGATTTAGCCAGGCCTAGAAGAATCAGCAAGCCATAATTTGTAGTCTCTTTTATTGTGAGATTGCTGTGGCCTAAGAGGAAGAACAATGAATCTGTACTTCATCAGCTGCTTCTCCTTAGACAAACCACTTAACCTTTCTAGGCCTTTATTAGTGAAAGCCACTTAATATTTTGCAGTGAAATTAGGTCAGATGAGATGCTAGATGTGAAAGTGCATTGAGGAAAGGGCTTCACAACGGAGAATAATAAAGCTAAGGTTTACTGAGTGCTTTCTAAAGCCGAGCACTTGTCCAAGTGCTTTATATAGATGTTTCCTTTAATCCTTTTAGATGTTAGAAATGTTCTATTATAAACCTGCACCTTCACAGATGAAAAACTGAGAGAGAAAGAGGTTAAAAGGTTAAACAAATTGGCTTAGCTCAAACAGTAAGCGGTAAATCCCAGATGACAGCCCAGGAAGGGTATGGGTAAAGAGCCCAGATTTTTTAACCACTAGAAGATGAACTTTTGGGGGGCAAAGGCTATGAATTAGTCACCTGTGCATCCCCAGCACAAGCACGGTGCCGGAGATGAAGTATCTACTCAAGTGTTGAATATATGGACACTTACATTGTCTGCAATTATTTATTTTAATATTTACAGTGTTTTCATATGTTCTATGACCATGAATCACGTACAATAACAGTAAACACCAGATGGTAGCATGACAAAAATAATCATTTCCGTAGATTCATAATTCTTAAAAGGACATTGGAGATCATCAATTTTTTTTTTTTTCCCACAGATGTGGCCCAGAGAGGTTAGGTGATTTACCCAATAGCAACAAGTCTAGCTAGATCTCAAAATTTCCTATCTAACATTTTATTTTCCTACTACATCCTAAACAAGAATGTAAGTCATTTTGGCTAAAGAAGACTTTTTGAAATAAAGTCAAATTGGAGACTTATTATCATTCGAAATGTTCAGAACTCAGAAGTGGACATGTATATATTTTTATGTCTGGACAGATGCAAGGGAAATCTTTGATGGCAGAAAGCAGACTGTGAGAAATAGTCAATAAAGGGAGGCATAACATATATGACCCTTGACCTCTCTTTGTATGTTTCAGGGCATCAAACGAATCTAGAAGAATTATACACAGGAAGGAGCAGTGTTTCTCAAACTTGCATGTGGTGCAATATGCTTACATGACCATGGTTGTATGGCAAACATGAGGTAAATGAACAAGTCATCTCCAGCCCAAGGTCACTGTCCCAGGGGCTCCAGCTGCCCTGAGCCACCCTGAGGGCTAAGACCAACAGTAGGTTGTATATCTATAACCCATTCTCTCCAGTTGTTCTACTATGGAGGAGAGGAAAACAGAGCTTTAAGGAATTAAGGCTTGAGTTCAAACTCCAAAATAAAAAAAAGGGAAATTTTTGCATAAGAATAATAAACTGGCTGCATAAACCCTCATGGAAGGAAAGTAATCCCACCTCCTATCTATCATTCATATACACTGCTGACCAAAACTTTCATTCAAACTTATGAGCTATTTCCCTATCACTTTAGCACTAAATCTGCCACTTCACAATAAAAGGCTGTATTCTATATGAGAGTTTCGGGCACATGGAAGAGTTTCTGAACAAGGACATTCCTGGATCAGTCTGAACCCACAGGTAACAATGAGTGATGAATATCCTTGGCATGAACACCACATACCCCATTGCAAGCTTTTTATTTTGCAAGCTGTCCAAACTGCCGCGTGAAAACCTCTATTAGATTCCCCAGAGCCGTGAAGCAGGTAGAAGATTTCAGCAGCCCTGAACACGAGGCAGCCCACAAAAATATGGATTCAACTACAGGAAATAATAGACAGTCACCACTGTAAACTATTTTATGCCTGGAGCCAATCCACAAAACTAATGCAATAATAGAGATTCTAAGTAAAGCTGGAAATTGCTACCCAGGTCAGGCTACTCCCTGGAGCTCAGATAGGATTACTCTGGGTGCATTCTGGAACCCCACAGCTGGTCTAGGTTTTCATTGTCTCATATAATGAACTTGCACTATTTCCTTTAATAATCCTCAACCCCCTGCTTTGGACTGGATAGTCAGTCTGGATTTATCTTTTCCCAATTTTAGTTTTTCATTCTTTCCTTATTTCAGACAAAGCTGAAAAAAAAAAAATCCCATCTCCCTGTGGAATTATACCTAGATTTTCTTACTTAGCTCTTACCCTTTTGCAGCTCTTGCCTTTGCTCCTTTGATACACTGGTCACTTTTATCTGAAACCTGGCCAGCTTGTCAAATTCCCTCAGGTAATTCTAAAATCCAAAATAGATGTATTATAATAGAAAGAACAGTTGATTGGTCAGGGAGCAACTTGCTCTCTATACTACTATTCACATGTTTATTAAGAGAAAAGAAATGACTTGGTGCTATATGTCTCGGTTTTCCTATTCATAAAATCTAAAATAAGACTTTGTGGTTTCTACCTGTCTCTTGTAACACTGGATTTTCTCCCAAACAAAAATGATTTCCTATTAATCTGGTATTGTGAGGATTCAAACTAATTTGTTGCTAGTTTCATAACATTGTACTTTGTCATGACAAATGAAGTAATAGTATATTTTCACCTTTATACTGTCTTTAATCCCACCAACCCATATTCCCATGCACCAATCTTGAAGAATTTGCTATCAATGGCAGGGAATGCTCTGATGCAATTGTTTGAGCAACTGATGTGAAACAAATCATCTGACTCATAGAAAGATAGATGGACAATGCTTATAGGCTGACCCACACCAAGGAAATAGTATTGCTGCCTATAGTGGTTTCAGTTTGAGTTCCACTCCATTTGCAGTTAGTTATGGAACAAAAATCTATCAATTTATAATGCATAAATAATCCTTACCAGTCCTAGAAATGAAATGTCTACTAAAATTTGCAGTTACTGAGGAAGAAAACGTTATTCCAGTGAATGTAACAAAACGTCATATCTTACACAAAACAATCTATCTTAAATCCTTGTTATCCAGACACATTAAAATAGCAACAGGGACTTCCTTGGTGGTCCAGTGGTTAAGACTTCACCTTCCAATGCAGGGGGTGCAGGTTTGATCCCTGGTCGGGGAGCTAAGATTCCACATGCCTCAGGGCCAAAAAACCAAAACATAAAACAGAAGCAATATTGTAAAATAGCAACAAAAAATTCCATTTTTGATGAGAGATTATCCCATAGTTAGAATCAAATGTCCTAGGAAGTAGAGCTGATTTTTAAAATTTTGTTTTTAGAGATGTGTAAGGTAGGCAGCCTCTAAGATGGCCCACAATGATTGCCACCACCTGGTGTTCGTGCTGTGTAAGCCTTAAGTGTGAGCTGGCCAAGTGACTTGTGGTTCACCAATAGAATTGGAAAGGTAATAAGATGTTATTTCTGGGATTAAGCTACAAAATATTTGACTTCCATCTTGCTAGAAGTCTCTCTCTCTCTCTCTTTCTCTTGCTGGATTTGATGAAGCAAGCCATCACGGTGAGAACTCGCATATGGTAAAGGACTAGGGGAGGCTTCCAGGCAGCAGTCAGCAGGAAACTGAGGCCCTCAGCAGAACAGTCCACAGAAACTCTAAATCCCGCAGACCTTTCTGTAATCAAACCTCAGATAAGACTCCAGGATTGGCTGGCACCTGACTGCAGTCATGTGAGAGATCCTGGAGCAGAGGACCTGGCTAAGCCACACTCATATTCTTGACCCACAGTAACTATGAGATAATGTGTGTTGCTGTAAGACAGTAAGTTTGGGAATAATTTGTTATGCAGCAGATGACTAATACAATCTGCAGGTCATGTATTGGGGAAGGAAGCAAAAAAAGGCAAGGAGAGCATTCTAACTATGATTTGGGTCTGACATCTAATAAAGGATAGAGAGAAGGAGGGAGAATGGGGCTGCAAGAGTCCAGTACTATGGTATAGTCCTAGGCAAAGTTGCCCATTGGAAGAGGCCCACTTCTTGCCAGAATGATCCTGCCTTAGGACCATGACGATGCTCAGTCGCTGGCTGAGAGCAGTCTGAAAGAATCATATTCCTGACACAAATGTGGTGGTGAATCCAGAGGGTAGTATCTGGAGCCCCACAGCAGGTGATCTTGACTGGTGCATTTCCATGCTACAGAAAGAGAAGCAAATATCACAAGACTGGAAAGAAAAGAGAAGGTATAGTTGCTTTTGAAGTCATGTAGCTTCTTGCAGCTTGTTCCACCTTTTCAGCCGTGTTGCCCAGGGTGGGCAGGAGTTAAGAAAACTTGAGGAGGTAGGAACATCAGTGCCATCACCACTTCTCTGCATCACCCTCACTGACATCTCATCTGCTGGGTCAACAGCCTCTATCATTTTCATCTAGAAATCTCTTGCTTTATTGAGTAGGGAATATAGGATGATTGCGTTCTCATTCAAATGTGTCTTTTTTTAAAAAAAAATGTTTCTTTAAGGACAAGAATGACTGGGAATGAAGGGATAGAAAGAAAAACTTGACTTTATTGAGGAAAAATGAGACAAAAAGGCAGACAGGGAGAAATGCCATCATGTATTTTACGTCTTCGAATGATTATTGAGCACATTTCAGTGAGCATGAGCCTCTTTTATTTTACAAGACAGAGATTTATCATGTATGTGAGGAAGCTGAACATGACTGTCAACAACTTTTCAATTAATTTTGAAGTGCTTACATTTATTAACCAGAATTTTTTAAACTGATCTTGTTCATAGTCAAAGTTTTAGACCCACTGTGCCAGTCTGCCATAGAATACTACTGAAGAAAGGGCTAGGAACCCCAAAGAAGTAGAAAGATTACAGTAGATGAATTATATGAGACCAAAGAACTTACCGGTTGACTGTATTCCCAGGAGGGACTAAAGGACCTTCCCTTCACTGAGGCTACATTGGTAAACTCAGAGAGGCTGTTTTCTGAGGGCCAAGAGTAAGAGTAGGGTATGCTTCCATGGGACTTCCATGGGACTCTCTAATGTCAATATGTATGACATGATTCCAGAATAACAAAGGCCAGATTTCAGCATTCAATAATTAGAAGCAACATGGATATAATTACTGTAATAGGTAGGAAGACCAGAGTAAAAAGCAGGATCCCTTGACCATTGGAACCTATAGCAACGACTAAAACACCATCCTGTTCCCAGAGGCAAGACAGATGCGCAGCCAATGAGAGTGTTTCTAGACCTATGAAAACATAAGAGATCAAGAGCTGGTGAGCAAAGGCCAAAGTCAACCAACTTATTTGTTCCTTGGTTCCTCACCCATCTCTGGTTCTAAACTAATTCAGAGCCAGTCAACTGAAAGGAAGTCAAATTGCCCTGAGAAAGGACTCCACTTGGAAGCTCACTCAGCTACAAGCCAAAAGAATTATATATAATGTGTATTACGTTATACTCCAAAGGGACCTACAGCCACGTTTCAGGAAATCTCCAGATCTTTTGAAAATTATTAGATATAGAGTCATAGCAGACACTGATATACTAGTGGAAACAAAATGCCGTACGAACTCCTCTATTAAACTGAGTGTAATTGGTTCAAAGAGTCTATGGGTCCACTCCTGGCAAGTTCCCCTGTCCCTGAGTGCATAATCAGAATGGGTATGTTTAGCAACTTTTAGAACTCTCACATTATTTTCTGACATGTGGCGTAACAGCCATCAGAGTGGAAAGGGTCAAGTGAAGCCCCTAATACTGTCCCCAACATCCAATATAGTGTATCAAAAGCAATACCACAACTCTGTTTGGAATTTTGGATACTACTGCTATCCTCAGAGTCAAAAGATTCAAGGTTTTGCTTCCTTTTATGCCCCCATTCAGAGAACCAATATATCCTTTCCAAAAGAGAGGGAATAAAAGGATACATGATTGTAGACCTTTAGAGGATGAGAGACAAGTATGTCTGAGGCACGTGGACAACGTACGGAAGTGGGGACAAACTGTACAGATCTCTGCCTCACATTCATGCCCACCAGAGAACATCTATAGCAGAGGAGACACTGAAGATCCTGAGGACCAAGATAACTCATCCAGTAGGTAAGCCAGATTTTGTCCTTAGCCACCCCAGGGTTAGCACAATGGGTTCATAAATAGAGTGTCCATGGTGTCAGGGATGGAGGTGACATATGGGTCCATCACCTTGGGATCAGCTTCAACAATGAGTACGGTGGCTTATTGCACTAACACTCCCATTAAAAGGGTTGTTTTTTGGTTGGGGGGGTGGGTTGTTTTGGTTTCTGTTTGCTTTATTTTATCTTTAAGAAATTATGGCCAGCTACCACCCTTGAGTGTCAATAACAGAGTGGAAAACAACATATGGGGTATGAATGTATCTGGGTAACACAACAGATGCTCTGTCACAGGCACTGTTGATTCTCTAAACCATTTCCCCCATAGCAAAAGCAATGGAAGAGAATTTAAAACATGCTGATAGCTTCCCTTCCCAGGTGCCTATTCTCTTTTCCTCTCTGCCTAAGTGTTTTCTCTAGCACCTTGGAAGGTCACTCAACTACAAGCAGGTGCAACCTGCAAGTATGGGAGCGTCAACACCCCAGAGGCAACTCTCAACGGTAAAGATCCTGGGCTGTTGAATCACCAGCAGTCATTCCCCATCATTCATGGAATGACTGAGATGTGATCTACATGGTTTCTTCATTGAACAGTATTGAGCCACAATTGCCTATCATAGTAACCCACTCATTGATGCATCCTTTATTAACTTTTCTCCCTTTTCTTATTTCCTATCATCCTTCCTGAGATCACCTCCCTTATAGAGGTGATCTCTATAAGGGATCACCTTATAAGGGATCTCTATAAAGGATCACCAAATTCTCGTCCTAGGTCTACTTTTGAAAGAATACAACCTAACACAATATTGATGGTTTAAAGCAATAATAATAACAATGCCTTGTATAAGTTAAAATATAGATAGAAATAAGATACAGAGCAACAATAACATAAACGTCCATGGATTGATAAATGAAACGTTCTATGATTTTTACTAAGAAGAGTGTAAAATTACCAACCAACATACATGTTATAATCTTTAAAATGATCACTAAAATTTAATAAAAGAATGTAGTATAGAGGACAGAAATCAAGATGGTGGAACAGAAGGACGTGGAGCTCACCTCCTTCCAAAAATACATCAAAAATATATCTACATGTGGAACAATTCTCACAGATTACCTACTGAACGCTGGCAGAAGATCTCATACGACCAAAATTTCAAGAAAGATCACCAGGTAACTGGATAGGCTGAAAGGGAGAAAAAAAGGAATTGGGATAGGACCTGTGCCCCTGGGAGGGAGCTGTGAAACAGAAAAGGTTCCCTCACCCTGGAAACTCCCTTCAACGGCTAGGAGATCAGCCTGGACAGATAGGGAGCTTCAGAGGCTCAGGACAGTACAGCAGGCTTGTGGCAGGCAGAAGAGAGGCCAGATCACCTCACTGAAGCCAGCCCAAGATGAGTGTCTGCTGGTGCATGCAGAGGCTGAGTGCTGAAACTTGGGCTTCAGTGGAAAGACCTGGGGAGAGAACTGGGGCTGGCTGCTCAAAGACAGCCCAAAGGAGCTGGAGTGTGGCCTGGGCCACAACTCTGGGGGAAGCAGGACAGAGCCCAGCTGTGCCACTGAAACCCCAATATCAATGCATGCTCTGCCCTTCCCTTCATAGCCTCTTTCTCAGTGTGCTCACAGTGGATGCAGCTCCACCTGAGCTCTGGGAACGTACAAGCCCCACAGGCTGCCCACACACAGAGGCAGGGCTGAAAGCCGAGCCAATTCCCCAGGGACTTTGGAAGTGGGGCTAAACTTTGAGCCATGTCTCCGTGGCTTTGGAGGATTTATGCAACCAGCACCTCTGTGAGCTCAGCACCTGCGGGACATCTGAGCAGATTACCTGGCTGGGCGGATCTGGCATGAGCAGCTGTGAGCTTTGTGGGCCTGTGCACAGAGAGGCGAGGCTGAGGTCTGGGCTGACCCTGTAGCTCCCACAGCAGGTCCAGGTGTGCAACTTCTTGCAGTTATGCTGGATCCTGGTGCTTGGCTTTAGCAGATTCGTGCCAGCAGATCTGCACTGCCGGATTTGTGAGCAAAGTGCCTGAGGGACATCTGAGATGACTGCCTGTATTTGCAAGGCCAAGGCAGGGCCAAGGGCAGTGCCAACACAGTGTACATGGGTGACAGGTGACACCACGTAGTGTACTTCCCAGTGGACAGCTCCCGCAGAGGAATACTCAGTGTCTCCTCTCCCAGCAGAAGCACTCCAGTCCCACCTACCTCATACCACAGCTCAGAAACTGATCTGGGGGCTTCTACTCTGACAACTGGGGAGGAGACCCTGCCCCTGAGAGGGTTGTGACAACCACAGAGCAAAGAGGAGGCCCCACTCAACATCCAGCACAGGCTCTGGTCACCACAACACCAATCACACCCACTCTCAAGGGGATAATGGCCAGCACACACTGAGGAAACACAAGGCAGGCATCCATACTAAAAACAGTCATAGCACCAAAAATATTAGACTCACGCTGGCTACACAGGGATGCTGCCACACAAAAACAGCCCTTCAAGACCTCAGTAGATAACTGTTTCTCCTAAATTCATAGAGTCAGAGGAATATAAGTAAAATGAAGGAGAAGAACCACTCCAAATTAAAAGAAGAAGAGAAATCCCCTGAAAGAACAAACAATGAAACAGACCTCTCCAGTCTACCAGATCCCAAATTCAAAAGGGAGGTAATAAAAATACTGAAGGAATTAGAAAGTCTATCAATAGAAATGCAGATCACTGTAACAAGGAACCAGAAACCATAAAGAGAAGCCAACTAAAATTAGAAAACACATTTGCTGAGATGAAATCCAAGCTAAAAGCAATAAACAGCAAGCTAAATAATGCAGAAAAATGAATACATGATCTGGAAGGTAGAATAATGGAAATCACCCAATCAGAACAGCAGATAAAAAGACAAATTTTAAAAATGAAGCCATATACGAGATCTATGGGATAATAAAAAGCAAGCCATAGGGATCCCAGAAGGAGAAGAAAAAGCAAAAGGGATCAAAAATGTATTTGAAGAAATTATGACTAAAGACTTCCCAGAACTGAAGAAGGAAACATATTCAGGTGCAGGAAGCACAGAGGGTCCCAAACAAGATGAACCCAAGCAGACCTACACCAAGACATGTTATGATTATAATGGTGAACGTTAAAGACAGGATTCTAAAAGCAGCAATAGGAAAACAAAGATTTAGTTACAAGGGAACCCCCATAAGGCCATCAGCTGATTTCTCTATAGAAATGTTGCAGGCCAGAAGGGAGTGGCAAGATATATTCAAAGTCCTGAAAGGGAAAACCCTGCAACCTAGTACACTCTACTCAGCAAGATTATCATTTAGAACAGAAGGAGAGGAAGAATTTCTCAAATAAGCAAAAACTAAAGGAATACAGCAATACTAAACCAATCCTAAAAGAAATATTGAAAGGTCTTATCTAAATAGAAAAGAAGAAAGAATCTATAGAAAAGATAAAGTTACAAATGGAAAGTAAATCACTTAAATTAAGGCAGTACATAGATTTTAAAAAATCAAAAAAATTTTGTGTAAGTGATGAAAATTACAATGAACAGCAAAAGGATAAACATGAAGATGTAAAAGAGGACATCAAAATCATAAAATGTGGGGGACGGGAGTAAGAAAAAGTAGATTTTTTTTTTGAATGTCTTTGAGCCTATATGACTACCAGTCTAAAGCAATAGATAAAGGGGTTAACATGCTTGAAAAACATGGTAACAATAAATCAAAAACATTCCATTGATTCACGTATATCAAAAAGAAAACAAGCATAATAAAAAGAAAATCATCAAACTACAAAAGGAAAAACAAAAAGAAAATCATCAAACTACAAAAGGAAAAACAAAAAGGAACAAAGAAGAAATACAAAATCAACTGGAAAACAAGGTTTAAAATGGCAATAAATACATATCTACCAATAATTACCTTAAATGTCAATGGACTAAATGCTCCAATGAAAAGACATAAAGTGGCACACTGGATAATAAAACAAGAGTCTACAGTATTAAGAGACCCACTTTAGGGCAAAGGACACACATAGATTGAAAGTGAGGGGATGGAAAAAGACAATTCATGCAAATGGAAGTGACAAGAAAGTGGGTGTAGCAATACTCATATCAGACAAAATAGACTTGAAAACAAAGGCCATCAAGAAAGATAAAAAAGGACACTATATAATGATAACAGGATCACACAAGAAGAGGATATCACACTGGTTAACATATATGTATCCAATATAGGAGCAACTAAATAAATAAAACAAATACTAGCAGACATAAAGGGAGAAATTAACAGGAATACAATAATAGGAGGAGATTTTAACATCTCACTGACAACAATGGACAGATATTCCAGACAGAAAATCAGTAAGGCAACAGAGATCCTAAGTGACACAATAGAACAGTTAGACATAATTGGTATTTTCAGGACATTATATCCAAAACAAAAAAAACCCCGAAAATACATTATTTTCAAGGGCACAGGGAACACTCTCTAGGATATATCACATATTAGGACACAGAAGAAGCCTCAACAAATTTTAGAGGATAGATATTATTTCAAGCATCTTTTCTGACCACAGTGGCATGAAACTAGAAATCAACCACAGAAAGAGAAATGAGAAAAAAATGATTCCACGGAGACTGAACAACATGCTACTAAAAAACCAATGGGTCAGTGATGAAATCAATGAGGAAATTAAAAAATACCTTGAGACAAATGAAACTGAAAACACAACCATAAAAAAATCTACGGGATGCAGCAAAAGTAGTCCTGTTAGAGAAGGTCATAACTATATAGGCCTTCCTCAAAAAACAAGAAAAAAAAATCTCAAGTAAACAACATAACCTGGGGTTTCCCTGGTGGTGCAGTGGTTAAGAATCTACCTGCCAATGCAGGGGACACGGGTTTGAGCCCTAGTCCAGGAAGATCCCACATGCCACGGAGCAACTAAGCCTGTGCACCACAACTACTGAGCCTGCGCTCTAGAGCCTGTGAGCCACAACTACAGGTCCCACATGCCACAACTACTGAAGCAAGTGTGCCTAGAGCCCATGCTCTCCAACAAGAGAAGCCACCGCAATGAGAAGCCCGCGCACCGCAACAAAGAGTAGCCCCCACTCACCACAACTAGAGAAAGCCCGTGCACAGGAATGAAGACCTAATGCAGACAAAAATAAAAATAAATAGATTAAATAAATTTGAAAAACATAACCTACCACCTAAAAGAATTAGAAAAAGAAGAACAAAACCTAAAATCATCAGAAGGAAGGAAATAATAAAGAACAGAAAGGAAATAAATAAAATAGAGATTTTTTTAAAAAAAGAAAAAGAATCAATAAAACCAAAAGCTGGTTTTTTTGAAAGAGTAAACAAGATCAACAAACCGCTGGTCAGTCTCAGCAAGAAGAAAAGAGAGGATCCAGATAAACAAAATAAGAAAATAAAGAGTAGAAATAACAATCAATACTGTAGAAATACAGAAATAAATAAATAATATAAACAATTATATGCCAACAAACTGGACAACCTAGAAGAAATGGACAAGTTTCTAGAAACATACAGCCCATCAAAAGTGAATCAAGAAGAAATAGAAAGAAAGAAATTTGAAGGACCGATCACTACAAGTGAAATAGTAACAGTAATTAAAAAAAAAAAAATCTCCCTGCAAACAAAGGTCCAAGACCGGATGGCTTCCCTGGGGAATTCTACCAAACATACAAAGAAGAACTTATAGCAATCCTGCCCAAACTCTTCCAAAAGACTGAAGAGGAAGGAACACTCCCAAAGTCATTCTATAAAGCCACCATCACCCTGATACCAAAACCAGACAAAGACACTACCAAAACAGAAAATAACAGGCTAATATCTTTGATTAATACAGATGCAAAAATTCTCAATAAAATATTAGCAAACCAAATCCAACAACACATAAAAAAGATCATACACCATGACCAAGTTGGATTTGGATTCATCCCAGGGTCACAAGGATGGTTCAACATATGCAAAACAATCAATATGATACACCACATCAACAAAAGGAAAGAGAAAAACCACATGATCATCTCAATAGATGCAGAAAAAACATTTGACAAAATTCAATGTCCATTCATGATTAGGAAAAAAAAAAAACTCTTACCAAGATTATAGAGGGAACATATATCAACATAACAAAAAGCTATTTATGACAAACCTACAGCCAACATAATACTCAATGGTGAATAGTTGAAAGCCTTCCCACTAAAATCTGGAACAAGACAAATATGTTCATTCACCCCACTTCTACTCAACATAGTATTGGAAGTCCTAGCCACAGCAATCAGACAAGAAAACGAAATAAAAGGTATCCAAACTGGAAGGGAAGAGGTAAAAGTGTCATTACATGCATTCTATACTACATATAGAACACCCTAAGGACTCCACACAAAAACTACTAGAACTGATAAACAAATTCAGCAAGGTAGCAGGATACAAGATTGACATACAGAAATATGTTGCATTTCTTTACACTAACAATGAAATATCAGAAAGGAAAAATAAAAAAGCAATGCCTTTTAAAATCACATCAAAATTATATTTTGATATACAAATAATATACAAAAAATCACTAAAATACAAAAAATCACTAATTGTAAAGATTGATATACTGGCCCATATTAACACTAAAATTAAGATATAAATATAAAATTAAGGTTATTTTAGGAATAAACCTGACCAAGGAAGTGAAAAACTTACATGTTAAATACTATAAGACACTGATAAAGTAAATTGAAGAAGATTTAAAGAAATGCAAAGATAACCCATGCTCTTGGATTGGAAGAATTAATGTTAAAATGGCCATATTACCCAAAGAAATCTACAGATTTAATGTGATCCCTATAAAATTACATTGACATATTTCACAGAACTAGAACAAATAATCCTAAAATTTATATAGAACCACAAAGTACCCAGTATTGCCAAAGCAATCCTGAGGAAAAAGAACAGAGCTGGAAGCATAACCCTCCCAGACTTCAGACAACACTACAAAGCCACAGTAATCTAAACAGTGTGGTATTGGCACAAAAACAGACATATGGATCAATGGAACAGAGAGCCAAGAAATAAACCCACAAAGCTACAGTCAATTAATCTTCGACAAAGGAAGCAAGAATATACAACAGAGAAAAGGCAGTTTCTTCAGCAAGAGGTGCTGGAAAGACTGAACAGCCGCATGTAAATCAATGGAGTTAGAACACTCCCTCACACCATACACAAAAATAAACTCAAAATCACTTAAAGACTTAAATATAAATCAGGACATTACCAATTCCTAGAAGAGAACATAGGCAAAACATTCTCTGACATAAATCATAACAATGTTTTATTAGGTCAGTCTCCTAAGGCAATAGAAATGAAAGCAAAAATAAACAAATGGGACCTAATCAAACTTATAACCTTTTGCACAGCAAAGGAAACCATAAAGAAAATGAAAAGACAACCTACAGACTGGGAGAACATATTTGCAAATGATGCAACTGACAAGGGATTAATTTAGAGTATACACAAACAGCTCATACAACTCAATAACAAAAAAACAAACAACCCAATCAAAAACTGGAAGGAAGACCTAAATAGACATTTCTCCAAAGAAGACATACAGATGGCCAATAGGCACATGAAAAGCTGCTCAACATTGCTAATTATCAGAGAAATGCAAGTTAAAACAATGAGGTATCACCTCACACCAGTCAGAATGGCCATCATCAGAAAGTCTACAGATAATAAATGCTGGAGAGGGTGTGGAGAAAAGGGAACCCTCCTACACTGCTGGTAGGAATGTAAATTGGTGCAGCCACCATGGAGAACAATATGGAGCTTCTGTAAAAAAGTAAAAAATAGAACTACCTTATGATCCAGCAATCCCACTCCTGCACATATATCCAGAGAAAACTCTAATTCAAAAAGATACACGCACACCTATGTTTGTAGCAGCACTATTTACAATAACCAAGACATGGAAGCAACCTAAATGTCCATTGACAGATGAATGGATAAATAAGATGTGGTATACACACACACACACACACACACACACGCGCGCGCGCGCACACACACAATGGAATATTACTCAGCCATAAAAAAGAATGAAATAATGCCACTTGCAGCAACATGGATGGACTTAGAGATCATCATATGAAATTAAGTAATTCAGACAGAGCAAGACTAATATCATATGATATCACTTATGTGTGAAATCTAAAATATTATACAAATGAACTTATTTATAAAACAGAAACAGACTCACAGACATAGAAAATTTATGGTTACCCAAGGGGAAAGGGGGGTGAGGGATAAATTAGGAGTTTGGGATTAGTAGATACAAACTACTATATATAAAGCAGGTGAACAACAAGGTCCTACTTACAGCACAGGGAACTATATTCAATATCTTATAAATTATAAATATAAAAAGAATATGAAAAAATATATATATATATAACTGAATCATCTTGCTGTATACCAGAAACTAACATAACATTTTAAATTAACTATACTTCAATTTAAAAAAAAAATAAAGTTTGGGAAAAAAGAATGTAGTATATCTTGCAAACTAAATTATTATAAAATATAATTTAATCAGGGCAGTAAGAAAATAAAAGGAACACTAGACAAGAAAAAATTTGTAAATAAACAAAAAAAAGAACATGTAAATTGTTAGATTTAAACTTACATAGATCAGTAATCACACTAAGTGTAAAAGGCCTAAAGCACCAGACAGAGACAGACCAGAAAGGAAAATTTATCTGTGTGCTCAGTAAAAAACACATTTTCTTTGCCTGATTTCCCCAGAAAACAGAACTGAGGCAAAAAATCATGTACAGTTCCAATGTACAGTAGTGAAAGACAAGGGGAGTGATTCAGAGAAGGAGGGCAAACAAAGCATTTAGAATAGGAATATAAGTTCATAATATCAGGAAAGGGAAAGATTGGTAATGAAAAAATCACTAATTTAAAAAGTTCTGGGGGTCTAATGTACAGCATGGTGATTATAGCTAGTAACACTGTATTATAGAGTTGAATGTGGCTAAAAGAGTAGATCTTAAATGTTCTCATCACAAAAAATGGTAATTATGTGATGAGATGGAGGTGTTAGCTAATGCTTTTGTGGTAATCATTTCACAAAACATAAGTTCATCAAAACAACACATTGTACACCTTAAACTTACATAATGTTATGCGTGAATTATATCTCAATAAAGCTGGAAAAATAAAATACACAAAATAAAATACAAAACAAAAAATCACTAATTGTAAAGGTAAAGATTGATATACTGGCCCATATTAACACTAAAATTAAGAATATTTATTTATTAAAATACAACCCTAAGCAATTAAAAGGTTAACCACGGGGTGAAAAAAATATATGTTTTTAACATATACAACAAACAGCTAGTAAGTTAATATAAAAGGAATTCCTTGAAACTAATGGGAAAAAGACATAGACAGACAACCCAACAGAAAAATAGGCAAGAGAACTGAACAGATATTTTTGGAAAGAGGATATTCAAACAGCAAATAACCATGTAAGCAGATGCACAACTTCATCATAATCAGGAAAATGAAAACTAAAATGACATGAGCTATCACTGCACAGCCTCCACGTGGCTAAAATCTAGACAATTGACAATTGCAAGTTTTGGCAAGCATGCAGATCAACAGAAACTCTTTTATGGTGCTCTTGGGAAGGTAGTTCAACTGCCTTGAAAAACCATTTATCAACTACCACAGTTGAAAATATGCATCCTCCACAGGCTGATTTTACTCCTACCTAACCGAAGTGCATGCATACACGATCCAAGAGACAAGGACCACAGCATCACTATGTCCATCAACTATAGAATGAACGACAGATTTTGGTATGTTCATAAATGTAATACTATGGTAAACAACATACAACTACACTCAACAATGTGGAGTAATCTTTAAAATGTAATATTTAGTGAAAGAAGCCAGATACAAAATAATATATAATGTATATTTCCACTTAAGTGAAGTTCAAAAAAGGGAAAATTAACTGTATTGTTTAGAAATGCATTTAACATACTACAAATAAAATCAAAGAAATGATTCCCATAAAAGGAAGGATAGTGGTCCCCTTTGGGGCAGAAACAGGATAGTAATTGGGTGGAGGGAAAACTTCTGAGGTGCTGACAATGTTCTATTTCTTGTTCAAAATGAATGTTACACAAGTTTACACTTTGTGATGATTGAGATATGCATTTGTTTTGTATACTTTATCTGTTATAGTTCATAAAAAAAGGCTTTTAAGGAATGCAACTGTACAGAGCAAACAAACCACCCCCGGGGGAAGTAAGGAAGTACTTCTCTTTTTTTCCCCTTTTGCATTTTGAAACTTTTTTTTTAAAATTGAAGTATAGTTGATTTACAATGTTGTGTTAGTTTCAGGTGTATAGCAATCGATTCAATTATACATACATATATATCTATTTTTTTTCAGATTCTTTTCCCTTATAGGTTATCACAAAATATTGAGTACAGGTCCCTGTGCTATATAGTAGGTCCTTGGGGAGTACTTCTCTGTAATCAATGACCTTAGGCTTATGTCCTTGGCCTCACTCTAGTGATAAGTCACAGGTGCATCAATCGTTTGTATAGAGTGAAAAAAAATCTACCTTCTTGCTGTGTGATGACATTTGATGGACAAATTATATTTGTAACCCTCCCCCACATTTTACTGCATGTCAGTAAAATTAAGTACAATCCCGCTTAATAAGCACCTCCATTTTCTTTATAGCTAGATTTTTATCAGTGTCTACCTAGGAAAGCAACACTTCTTGAACAGTGTGACAATGCTATGAGACATGTTTTGTGAAGCTTCTTTTCAAAATTTCCTAATGACTTAATAGCTGTCTTGTTCATTCTCATGCCCATGACCCTCTTCTCATACTGTTCTCGTAAAAGGTCATGATATCCAGTGGCTCTCAATCCAATTGCTCTTTTTTGTGTTTTTCATATTCAATCTCTCTGCCTAAGGCAATACTTTTATCATCTCCAATTTGCAAAGCACAAATCAAATTATGCCTCTATTGTACATAAACCCTAATAACTTCCTCACAGAACAAAGAATAAACTTCCTTAAAATGTGTTTAAACCCCTCCAGAATACAAATTCCAACCTTTCTCCCCAACCTCTTTAAATCCACCTCCCCTAGAGACAGAGATGTACACACACACATTACTTCCCAGTACACACTTCGGTTATCTTCCACAGACCTCTGTTCAAACTTATTTTGTCTGTAATACATAACAAAACCAGCATCAAACATGAAAAGTAAAATTTCGCTTACAAACGTAGATGAAAAATAATAAATATTGACCAATTTCAAAAGAATAATACATTATGAAAAAATAGTTTTAATGCAAAGAAGCAGGGAACATTCACTGGAAATTTTAATAATGTAATCCACAGTTACAACAAAAGGGAACAACTCTTAACTTTGTAAAGGGTATATACCAACAACCTATAACAAACATCTCAATAAAGACAGAAATAAGGCAAGGATGCCATGATTCCACTAATATTTAAGTCCATATTGATTTGTTATCAATGGAATAAGCCAGAAAAAAAGAATAAAGTTATAAATACTTGAAATGAAAAGACAAAACCACAACTATTTCTAAGAATCAACCAAAAACTTAGAACACAGCAAAATGAAACAGGCTTATTTGAAAATCTACAGAACTTCCTGCACCATGTGAAGAAGACAGTGTGTATTTGTCCTTGGAGTCAGAGCTTTCCTGAATGGGTCCCTTGAGGGCTCTCATCTGCTTTGTTCTAATACCCTCAGATACCCCCAGCATCCTCCACAATGCCATGCAACCAACAGAAGTGTAATAAATGTTTGTTGAATTGAATCAAACAGAAGTCTCTTGAAGATAATATCCAAGTCTGAGTTACAGCAGGGTGAAAAGGGCAATGACAAGACTAGTTGGTTAAAGAGAAGAGATTAGAGCAGGATTGTTTGCTGATGGAAATGATCCAGTAGAAGGAGAAGGATTGGTTATCTCCCATTTTGCCTATATCATCAAAGGAGTAAACAAACAATGCCAGGAAATACATAAATGTCCAATATTTCAATTTATCAGTCTTACTCAATTACTTCTAGTTTAACCTTATCCATGGTCCCAGAATGTACTATCCCTATCCCGGTGACCATGTCCCCCAAGAGTCACAGAGAAATCTGAAAAAAATGGGGTCAATCCCGTTCCCCTGCAATTTTGCAATTGAGATTCTGATAAGCCCAAGCCAGCCAGCTGTGAGGAGATGAACTAAAAGGTCATGGAGAATCAGATCCCAAGTTTGCACCATCATAGGCAAAAGCCCCTGCAAACTGCAATAATGGAGAAATAGAATCAGTGAACAAGCTTGTTTATACAGCAGAGGACAGAGCAGATATGCAGGTAGAAGCAGAGATCAAAAACCATAAAAGGAAAGGGAGAAAGGGAGGGAAAGATGTGGGGGAGAGAGAAAGACAGAGAGAGGGCAGCTGCCTGGGTCCTTGACATTTTCCCATTTTGTTTCTGTTCTCATAAGGCCTGACTGCAACTCGTTCTTCTATCTCCATGTTTTCACAATAAATCCCTTATATGGGCATGACCAAATGTGAGTGGTTTCTGTTACAACCCCAGAATCCTGACTCCTGACCAAAAAATAATTCAATGGTACATTATTTCAGACTCCAAGTCCTCTAGGACAGTACCATCTAATAGCCTGCAATGTAAGTCACATATGTTATTTTAAATTTTCTAGTAGCCACACTTTAAAAAGAAGGCATAGATGGAATTAATTTAATATATATTATTTAAGCCAATAGATTCAAAATAGGATTGTTTCAACCTGTAATCAATGAAAAATAATCTAGACATTTTACATTCTTTTTTTGTAGTAAGTCTTCAAAATCCAGTGTGTATTTACACGTACAGCATATCTTAATGTGAATGTGCTATATTTCACATATCCAGTGACCACATGTGGCCAGTGGCTGCCATAATGGGCAGCACGGTTCCAGAAGCTCAGAGAGGGGAGAGACCAACGTGCACACAGTAAAAGGGCCTCGGGGAGCTATCCTGGGGGAGCAGTGCTGAGACATGCAGAAGGAGAACACGTTCGGGCATCCCAGGTGGGAAGGGCCTGGGAAGCCAAGAGACGGAGACTAGAATTAAGATAAACTAACAAGAAGAGTGAGGTATTCCACCAACAAACAACAAACTTTTAGCCAGTATCCCAGAAAACATTGTTCGATCATCTTAAATGTGGGTATGCATGCTTTCCTGAAACAAATTTCAATTCTAAAGGTGGAATGAACATTCCGTTTATCACCTTCAGTGAATTTGGAGCCCCTCAAAATCTGTCATTTTGCTATTTTGGGGGGACTTTTGTGACCTAATTCAGGAGCCAGTGATAGGTATTTTATAGACTAAGAACCCCAAGAACAAGAGAATAAAATTATTCCCACTGTCACCACCTTTCTGGAAAAAAAATACCTGCGTCTAGGCCTCAATATCAGAGGTCACTAATTAACGCTCTTCCCCTCTCCACACTGCTGCATGTGAATCCTTAAAAAGTTTCTGAGGATATGAATTTGTGTTTTGGAAATTGGTGGTTTTACTGAGCTAGCACCTATGAGGCCTTATTTTCTCATCCCTCATTTTTCAAGAGGTAGAGAGTCTATGTGATGGAGTGGAGGTGCATGAAACTGCACCATCTAGAGAAGAGTTGCTACTAGAACCTGGTGGAAAGAACTATGAGTGTGTCTCACAGGAGGAGGTGGCCTCAGGCTGACACTATCTAGTAAGCAGAGACAAGAAGGTGTCTGGGCTGTCTTTATCCTCCCAAAACCATATTCAGTGCCTTCACTTATCAAGAGATCAGTAAAGGGAAATGAATAAATAAATGCAGCAATGGCTGCAGCTCTGCCCCTAAAAGCCTACAAGCCGCAATTTGGTATGAGTTTGTTACGATCCTTTCCCCTGTGATGCTAAGTTCTTGTGGACAGTTGTGGAATAGAAGCACACATCTGTAACAAGTCACTATGCCTAAAAGACCTATTATCTCCAAGGACACTTGAGAAATTTCACAAAACCATATAGCTCCCTGACTTCCTTCCAAATCAAGGTGGGTGGGCAGAGAGCTCTGGCGCTCACCACCTTTTCTGCCTGTCAAATTGACTCCAGATCCACACATGCATGAAAATCTGCCCCTCTTGCCCTATTTCTTCTCCAGGAACCCCCAGATCACTCTTTTAACTGTTTTTAATATTGGTCCTTCAAGATTGGGCAGCTGAGGAATCTTATCAGAGTAACCAAATGCAGTTTTACATTCTGCCCAACTCATACTCTGTTCTGTTTAACTTTTCCACTGCTAGCTCCTTGTCACGTCAGTTATTACATCATTGTGGTGCTCCTTTGTAATCACTCACTCTCAGTTGTATTCTCAGAAAGCACAAGAGAGACCAAGAAAATGATGGATTTGGATAGCCTGTTCTTTGGCATTCAGTCATCACTCCCTAGAGGCCTGATTATGAGAGTGACAGAGCAGCACAAAGAAGCTATGCATCTAGTTATATATAGGTGGCAGACTTCAGGCAGATGTTAAGAGAGTGGGACCCAGAAAATAAAATACTGTGTTTAATTGTCAACACTCTTTCTGTTCCTATGAAACAAGGTGGACCAAAGTCCTGTGGCGCTCTATGTCTTAGAGCTCCAATGATTTGCCCCATTTGCATGAGTTCAAAATAAACAATCTGTGAAAGCTCTTTAAGCTTAGTATAAAAACTGAAAAATAAATAAAATGTTGCTGAAGTGTTGCTTAGGGTGTGCCGAAGAACACTGATTTTATTTAGGGTGTATTTTTGGGGGTTTTTTTTGCTGTTTGTGTTTTGAAACAGACATATTGCATGTTTTATAGCCTCTGTTCCCAGCATTACTTGCAGTTCCTGGTGTGGTAGTGATTTGGGGCTCCTTCTAGCACAGTCGCTGAAAAGAAGGCTGCTGCCCTGTTTTTCTTCTTTTGTACTGACTAGAGGCATGTTGACCGCTACTTATTAGCTCTTTGATCTTTATTTTTGTACATATGGTCAGGACCTCGCCAGTGCCCAGAATGGCAGGCTGAAATTCTAGCAGATTCTGGCCCGTGCGATAAACTGCTTTGCTCTGGGAAAAAGTGAGTGCTGTGCAGAGCAAAGACTGATGTGTATTAAACACCCCCATCATTGAGAGAAGGAGCTTTCCCGAGTGTCTGTTAATCTAAGACTGCTGCTGCTCTATACATTTAAAGGAGCCCCCACTTACAGTCACGTTCTCTAAGAGATTTTAAGTTCCAAATGTTGCCAAATACAGTCGAACTTAAAAGCTGTATCAGTTTAATGCAATCTATTTCACAAGTTAAAATGTGTGAACCCCTCGTTTTTCTTTCCATTTTACTTGCCTCTTGCTTTTTCTAAAATAACATCCATGTGAAACTATTCCATAAGACGTTGTCTACCAAACGTGCCCCACCTTACATTTCAGCAAGTCCAGTTTCTCTTAATGGCATTTAATGACCAAAATATGTACTTGTGAAAAAAATTCAAGTACATTTGTGGAGCAAGAATATTGTCTGTTGAGTTTTCCATATGACTTGATTCAAAACTCTGCAGTGCTAAATTTACAAATCTGTCATTTTGTCATCTAAGCTCAGAATAAGGTTCAGGGCACCAATGTTCAAGCAGCTCTGAAAACAGTTCTAACTTTTGGGCAACAGTAGAGGGTAATATGGTGGCTAATGAAAGGTACTAGAACAGTCGCCAGGACTTTGGCATACAGCACGGTGGCTAGAGGGACTGAGTCCAGCACTTGCTGATCTTAGGTAACTCACATGCAATTCTCCGAACCTCATTCATCTGTGAAATAAAAATAATGGTAAACCTATGTCACAGGATTTTTATGAGGATTAAATAAGAATATGTGGAAATGCATGGTTAATTATGCAATGAAATTCAAATAATACATTGAATCTAATAGGAAAAAACAAGAGGGAGGGGGAGCTCTGCAAATTCTTGTTCCTTACTTGGTACAGAGTAACTCTACCAATTGTCTCTCTTTGGCTCTACCAAGAGATTGTCAAGATTTTGAGATTTTCTCAAAAGCTAGGAATATATTGCCTTCCATTTATATTGCACAAGCTTGAAAGTAGAGAACTGTGACGCTGTGACTTGTTTCTACAACATAAGCCTCAGGTTGCCTTCTCCTTGCCTTCACGGTACAAACCATCCAGCAGACTATGTGCCCAGCATTGTGCTGAGCAGCTACAGGCACCGCCTCACCTTTGTGGTCCTCTTCCTCCACGGCCATCCCTGCCAGCACGGCCACTGCCAGCACAAACCACCACCATTGGGGCACCTAAAATTCTTCCTAGTCGTAACATCTTCACCGCTCCACTCTACTACAAGAACCCACTTCCTGTGCCCCTGCCCTTCATCTCCTCTTGTCTAAGAACATCTTAGAGAACAAAAGAAATGCAACTTCCACCCACGGCTTTTCCCTCTCCGAATTTTCCTTGTTTCCAGCCACCACAGTCCAGATCACTGCTCCCCAGCCTGGGTGATATTTGTATTCTCTCCAGCAACTTATGTTTGCAGTTTCATCCTTCTCAGAGATCGAGGGAGAGCCTGAGTTCTTGTCTTGATCCTTTATTCCACCTCTAAGAGAGATGTTCACTTTCTGAAGCCTACTTCCCAAATAATCTGAAATTACAGTTGTAAAGAGATTGGGAGGTAGACTTTTTGGGGGTAGGTGGGATTAAATAGAATGGGGTGATGTTGAGAATTGAAAGAATACTTATTTTAAATTTTGCTTGGGGCCCAAATGTCAAACTTAAGCATTTTTTGCAGTACCACGCAAAGCATATAAGCTCTCTATTTTGGCTACTACTCTGTTCATGTGTGGAAAAGAGATAGAATCATCATTTAAGGGCGGTGAGAAGATTAATGTGTTGACATTTTCAGTGTACACAGGAATCTCTGAATTAAAGATGGATTGCTTTAGCAGCTTCCATAAGTAGGCAAATCCTGGATAGGTGAGTCCCCTGCTCCATTCTTCTCAAAGCTCAGGTCTCTACAGAAGGGACCTGAACGTGTAAGGAAGACATTTTTACCCTGGTAGATGAGATTCTATTTCAACCCTGTTGAAATATCAATTTGGCCTCTAGAAAAATCCCCCGAGACTGGTTTCCTGTGAGATCACCAAAACAAACATCAAAGAAGAGGGGATGGAATTTACCTGAAGGAGCTTGGAATGTTTGGAAAAGTACTCATGGAGATTACTATCACAACCTCTTCAGCTCACTAAACCATGTGTGTGTCATATTGCTGCATTTTATAGCAAGAATGAAACCTGACTGCTGCTGGCTCTTTCTCCTGCCAGAGACAGCTTTCCACATGCCAAGCTCCCACCAACATTAAGTCCAGTCACCTCCACTTCTCAAGGAACATCTTTCAACGAAAAACAATGAAGGGAGGCAGACTGGCGGCACTGTTAGCCTTCCACAAAAAACCTGGGTGAGCTTCTACCCTCACAACCCCTCTCCTGAGACTCAAGTGATTTCAGCCTCTAGGACTGAACTGTGTTACAAGTTTCTCTCTCACCTGGATACATGAGTTTTTGTAGTCACATTGCACTGTCATACATGTCGGTTGCTAAGAGGATTTGAAAGGAAAAGATTTCCAAAGCAGATTTTAAGGACATTCTTGGTTTCTTAAATCACCACGATGGAATAGCGTATTTAGCAGATGGCGAGAATCTTTCACTGGTGCTAACCTCTCACTGGTCTTCAGTTTTGTTCCTTCAGGGCAGCAGCTTGATCTATGTCCAAAGGTTCCCTTTCTTAGGGCAATTCTTCCAGAGAAAGAAATCCAGTGTTTTGATTTGAATATGTGTATGTCAAGTAACTACTTTCCACTTTCGTGACACAGATAGAGTGAAGCAAAAGGAAGTGAAACTACCAGCTCCAAACGGGGTACCCTTGTTCATGTTCACCTTATCTGGATGCTTCTGATTTCAAGGCAGTTCTGAAGAAGATTCTAGGCTATAGTATGGTTTCCCCAAGATGAATAAAGTGGTGACTTACAGGACAAAAGTAACATCAGATAGAATCATCAAAATGTGACTAGAATGTGACAAGAATTTCCTAAAATGAGATGCATATTTAATTGCTTTAGAGTGCTTTCATTTGCTGGGTTTTATTTAAGTACACAAGTCAGGGCACCAATGCAAGAAAGAGACTTGGAACGTCTTTGACTCACTGATAAGATGTTCTCATGAAATGCAGCAAGCTCATGTCCAAAAAGAAAAGGGCATCACCTAGAGATCAGCACTTGTTAGTTTCCCAAGTGCTGTTCCCAGTTTCCATTTGCAATCTGATCTCCCAGGAGAAGAGGTCACTGTGTGCAATACAAACAAAGCGGGCTTGGTTCACGGGCCTGGTCAACACCTGTGTCTCTGCTTTCATGTACTGTTTTAGGTCTCCAATGTGAAGACAGGTCTGTGCAGTGTTTGAGAGTCAAAGCAATCCTTCCACAGACTCTGGCCTCTTCTGAGTCTCACTCAGATGTCCATTCTTGTTCACCTGAAGAAATCATCTGGCATATCATATCAGAAGCCAAATGATTCTTGTCATGCCTGCACATTTGTGTTTTATGAGGAATACTTTTAAAACCACTAGTTCCTGTTAGATATTTTGATGTGATTCATAAAATATAATCTAAAAGCATGAAATTTTAAATTTCTACAACTGAATCAGTATAAGTGGATCCCTTAAAATCAGTAATAAGTGGATCCCTTGCATGTGTGCATGCACACACACACTCACACACGTACCCATTTGCCTTTGAAGAATAGTGTAAAAACTGTGGTTCTTTTCTGTTTAAGTTTTCTAAGTCTTTTGCAAGGTGGGTGGTTGCGAGATCTCTCCCACATATGTCGTTAAATTCCAAAACAAAAAAACAGAAAAGAACTGAGCTTTGAAACTACTTTCTTTTTTCTGATCTTGTAGTTCCTGACCACCTTAGAGAGGAATACCAGATGCGAGCTGGGGCCAGGCTGGGACCTCAATCACTGTGAACATTCAGAGAGCTCAACCATTGACATCATCGTTCAAGAAGCAGGAATTAATGAGGTTGAATCTGAGGTCTAGAATTCTAATTTTCAATTGGCCAGAGAGCAGGGCTCACCAAAGGCTACCTTGATGTGAGGGGACAGCTCCTTGTTCAGTACATGCTGCCTTCATGCTGCTCATGCCACTTTACCATCATTGCTCTTCCATCACCACATTGCCACTTAATCCTTGAGACTTAATGACTTGGTATTAAAAGATAAGGAGAATATATCTTGAGACCACAAATAGGAAGCCTTTTTTGAGGATTTTCACGCTTCCCCTCACTTCTGTTTCTTCCATGTCTGAGGGCAACCTCCTGTCTCTTTCTACCTTGGGAACCTCACCTGACAATAATTATAGCAAGAGTAATTTTTCCCATTTGCTTCAAACAAAATCTGAAAGTCTTATAGTGATCTTTTAGTCTTAAAGCCTGTCTTGGGACTTCCCTGGTGGTGCAATGGTTAAGAATCCGTCTGCCAATGCAGGGGACACAGGTTCGAGCCCTGGTCTGGGAAGATCCCACATGCCGCGGAGAAACTAAGCCTGTGTGCCACAACTACTGAGCCTGCGCTCTAGAGCCCACGAGCCACAACGACTGAGCCCACATGCCACAACTACTGAAGCCCACGCGCCTAGAGCCCGTGCTCCACAACAACAGAAGCCACTGCAATGAGAAGCCCGTGCACCACAACGAAGAGTAGCCCCCGCTCACGGCAACTAGAGAAAGCCCACACGTGGCAACGAAGACCCAACGCAGCCAACAAATAAATAAAAATACCAATGGAATTTTTTAAAAAAACACATATGATTCACTTAAAAAAAAAGCCTGTCTTAGTCTACTCAGATTGCCATAAACTGGGTGGCTTAAACAACAGAAATTTATTTTCTCGCAGTTCTGCAGGTAGAAAGTCCAAGATCAGATTCCAGCAGGATTTGGTTCCTGGCTTATAGACGGCTGCCTTCTTGTTGTAGTCCTCAAGTGGCCTTTTCTCTGAGCACTGACACGGGGAAGTGTGGGGTAGGGGTTAGGGGTGGGGGTGTGTGTGTGTGTGTGTGTGTGTGTGTGTGTGTGTGTAATGAAGTGAGTTAAAATGAAGAAATTCTGTTGTAAGAGCTCTCAAGTCATCCAAATTGATTACATAAGCTAACTGATCCATGCATAAAGGAAGAGTACAGGCAGATCATTACACATCTTAAGAATACCTGAGAAATAGTTCGCTTTAAATACAGCTGTAAACACTGTGTAGTTCTAGATACTGTCAAATTTTAACTTTTTATTTGTTTGCTAAAATGCAAGGTCATATCTAGGAGTTCCACATCCCAGTCTCCTTCCATTCATCACCGTACTTGGTCTAAGACAATGGGTAAAAGGAGACTGGATCAATGAAACTTTTGAGGAAAGTCATCAAAAGTTCCCACATTCCCAGGGAAAACAACTAGCTACATCCACAAAAACTGCTTTAAAATAATCTAAAATTGATCCCACTTTTATAACTGGATACAAATCACATTCAAAGAAACGCGGGAAAGTGAGCAGTGCTTTCATCGTCCTCCTTATCTAGGTCTTGAAAGTAGGAGCATGTGGGCTGAAGGAGAGCAGGAAAAATAGGACCCAGAGAGCTTCTTGATCTCATTCTGCTGGAAATCTGATTGAAGAGTGTCTTTTAAAAAAAAAAAAGGCATTCTCGTAGCACCTTTTAGTTCTTCTTTTACAGCATTCATTACGTATGCAATGACTTCTTTATTGTCTGAATTGCTTGATAGACTATAAATTCCTTGAGGGGGAAAGAGTAGGTCTGTTTAATGAATGTACCATGCTCTATGCCTTAGCACAATGCCTGGAATATAGTATATGCTCAATATTTATTCTTAATTGAAGTAAGGACAAATTGAGTATTCAAACATTTTAGAAAAAGGGATTTCTTTCTCTAAGAAAGACTAAGAAGAAAGTCATAAATGCAGAAAAGACAGTAAGAAAAAAATTCTAACACTGTGACCGTATCACCACACTTACTGCTATAAGTCTTATTTTCAGTGGGATAAAAATCTAAAATGTATATTGTAAGCAGAGACTAACTGTTGCAGAAGACAAACCGCAATAGCAGAACTACCAGTGACATTGAGCAGGGAAGAGAACACACCTATGCTGAAGCTGACCTACTCATATGTTGCCACCTGAAGCTCTAGGAACCCCAGAAAAACTCCACAGCCCTGGAACCTCCTGCTAAAACTAAGATTTGTCAAGATTACTGGATTTGAGCTAGGCTGGACCACAGTACTCAAAAAGGAAATTTCAAATGATTCTGTGATTTAATGTAGTAATTAGGCAGGGGGAAAAAAACATAAAGGAGAGAGAAAGGAATATAACAGACCACGTAAAAGTGAAAAACAGTCATTGTTTCAGCCTGTTAGGACCAGCAATGTTGCAGGGGTCCCTTTATAAGGCTTTCAGGCACTGCTGCTCACGGCCCAGGTACTGCAGCAGGAAGAAATTCTGACAGAGCTTCGGAGACCCAGAAATGTAGTATGCTTGCTTATATGTCAGAAAGGGAAGACCTTCAGAAAGAAAAATGCATGTCAGAGGAACCTAAGTTCAAAGTTCTGAGGTATTATTGAATAAGTCTCTTATTTTAAAAAATTATTTTGAAGGCTAAAGTTTAATGCTAAAAAACATAAAGAAAAAAATGTTTTAAAATACCAATGGGATTTTCTGAAATACATACATATAATACGTATATTTATTTGTAAAGTATATATATGTGCTACCTACCTAGACAATAGAATATTAGTAAAACTTAATTTCCTTCTTGATTTTTTTTAACATAAAAACATGCAAATATATTCCTTTTTTTTCTATTTCTCAATTATCATGTACTATCCCAAACCTCCATGGTGCCCTTATAGTGGACCATTGCTCTGGGAGTTTGAAAATTCAAAAATAAATCTTCAAGATTTATTTATACATCAGAAAATAAGTGGCAGGATATTTGAGAGAGAAGAGAACATTAGATGGACGGGTTGATTTAGCCTCCATGGGGACATAATCAGCAACTCATTCTCACCCTGTGAATTAAAACTGAAAAAAACAAGTCATTGAATTGATGGGATGATTATATTTTTTAGCAATCAAGGATGGGTTTCTTGAATTATATGTACCGTATATAACATTTATTTCTTTTTAATCTTAAATTCCAAACAAACTTAGAAAAAAATACTTGGGACAATTTGACCTACAATGTAGATGCTGTCAGAATGGAGAAAAGGGTGGATACCCCTGTGCCTATATGGCCAGAGGTGAGAAAATGGGGAGAGGGAATACCGGTTACATAAGACCAGAAGAAAAGGGAATCTGAACGGCATAAGCAGAAACCGAAGCTATAGGAATTATCATTATCTCAGCCATTTTGAGATGACATAAATTAAATGGGAAGAATCTATTTTATTTGCATATAGAAAAGGACATTCAGATGACAAGTATACACCTTCATTTCTGCATAAATCCCCAATATCTTCAATAATATCCTTACTATTTGACTTCCACTGCCTGAGTTTGATAATGAATTCACCAAAAGAAATTTCCAGTCACAGGAAAAGATAGATTTACAATTATCCCTTGAGATATCAAATATAAATTCAGTTTTTCTTAACCCTCAAAGTTGCAGGTGCTTTCCATTTTTACAAATACATTTTGTATGACCTGTCCACCACTGGATGTTATAAATTTTAGTTATTTCATTTTTTATAAAAGGCCATGCATTAAAATCCCACTTCAGCGATTAAGCCTTAGAACAAAAGGAACTCTGTTCCAATTACTACTGGGTTCTTCACCAAGTGTTTTATTCATCAAGCTCTTCTGTGGTGCTAAAGTTCTATTTCTAACCTATTCAGTGTACTCTTCTCCTCTCAGGATATTTTTTACTCCATGACATCTCCCTTCTCTCAAGAATTCTTTCACTTAAACAATACTGGCTCATTTTTTAGCAAAAATTTTATCCTCACTAGGCTAAAAAAAAAAATTACTGCAGTTGCCACCTGTTAACCATTTTCAATTTCCAAAGTTTCCTCTCAATAAAATGCTGACCAGAATTACAATAATTCTGAAAGTGTTCTCACTGGTTCTTTGTTTAACGTTGGAATAATTTACCACCGATGTACTATTTCTTTTGATAACATACATTCTACAACTGCATTTTACTACTGCCAAATCGAATGCAGATGGTTTCAGTGTAGAAGCCACATCTAACCCAGGTCTCTTTCCTGATCAGAATTCTTCTTAGGACTTTCATTTCAAACTGTTGATCCCAAGAGTCTCTGGCCTTGTCTCTATGACTTGTCAATTCTCTACACAAACTACTTTCCCTCTCAAAGGGTAAAACGCTGAGATATTTATAAAATGACCCTCTTATACCACCATAACCACTATCCTTTTACATTTGTTATCACTCAAATCACTATGTTTCAAATACCCATCCCTAATAAATCATGCAGACCTCATCAGGTTGGGTGTAACATTACTTCTTAGAGCACTTACTTAACTTCCTCTCTCTATCCACCAGTTACCAACATTCACCGTATTTTTCCCATCTGTAGGTGAAATGCTGATTTTCTTTTTCCCAATTTTCTATCCTTAATTAGGCCAAAACAAAAACCATGTCCCCAACCTGCTCAGCTACAAAAACTTCAAAAATCTATATACAGTGATATAGTGAGAAAAACATCAGGGGAAAGATAACCCCACTATAAATGTCAAAAATTTCCATTAACTCATTGTATTGGTTGAATGGTGGCCCTCTAAAACAGCAGTCCCCAACCTTTTTGGCACCAGGGACTGGTTTCATGGAAGACAATTTTTCCACAGACCGGGGAGGGGGTGGATGGTTATGGGATGACTCAAGTGCATTACATTTATTGTGCACTTTATTTCTCTTATTATTACATTGTAATATGTAATGAAATAATTATACAACTCACCATAATGCAGAATCAGTGGGAGCCCTGAGCTTGTATTCACTTGCCACTCACTGATATGATTTTGATGAGTCTGCAAGAAATTGATTTATTATGGTGTCTTTGCAGTCAAACCTCTCTGCTAATGATAATCTGTATTTGCAGCCGCTCCCCAGCACTAGCATCATCACCTCAGCTCCACCTCAGATCATCAGGTATTGGATTCTCATAAGAAGAGCACAACCTAGATCCCTCGCATGTGCAGTTCACAGTAGGGTTCGTGCTCTTATGAGGATCTAATACCACCACTGATCTGACAGGAGGCAGAGCTCAGGCAGTAATGCGAGCGATGGGGAGCGGCTGTAAATACAGATGAAGCTTCTCTCACTCACCTGCTGCTCACCTCCTGCTGTGCCACCCAGTTCCTAACAGGCCACGGACCGGTACCAACCCGTGGCCCCGGGGGTTGGGGACCCCTGCCCTAAAAGATATGTCCATGTCCCAGAATCTGTGAATTTGATTTCATTTGGAAAAAGCAACTTTGCAGATGTAATCAAGTTACGGATTTCAAGATGAGATCATCTGAGATTATCCAGGTGAGCTCTAAGTCCAATGGCAAGTTTCCTTATAAGAGACAGAAGGCACACAAAGAACAAGACCCTGTGAAGAGGGAGGCAAAGATTAGAGCTATGCAGTCACAAGCCAAGGAATGCCTGGAGTCATGAAAGGCTGGAGGGGCAAGAAAGAATTCTCTCCTAGAGCCTTCAGAATGGACACAGCCCTGCCAACACCTTGATTTTGGACTTCTGGCCTCCAGAACTGTGAGCGAATAAATTCCTGCTGTTTTAAGCCACCCGCTTTGTGACAGTTTGTTACAGCAGTCCTAGGAAACTAATAGACCGATTATGATTACATAGAGCTTATTTAGGATGAAAACACTCCAGTTGAGACTCTTGAATGCAAACACTTACTGGGATCACAAAATTTGAGTCACCTGATGGTTTATTCGTTCAATAAACAGTGAGCACCTATTATTTGTCAGGCCCTGTGCTAATTACTGTGAACACATGGGTAAGCAAAGAGTTGTTCCTGCCTAGAGAGAGCTCACATGGTTAGTGTTTGCATCCAAAACAAAACCAAAGGCAACTCCAATTTCTCAAGGAAAATAAATCTTGGAAATGTTTTTGAACTGTTTGGAAGTGCTTAATCACGTGTCAAATAATTAATAGCATGTGAATAAGTTTTCTTCCAAGCCCTCAGCTTCAAAAATGAAGGACAAAAGCATTTGGCCAAATATATTTTGGACTTTACTGAGTTTCTTTAGGAAAATGGTTGGAAGTACACAGTGAACTTAAGGATCGCAGTGCTGATAAAAATAAGTATACCATCATTTAAGTAAGTGTTGTGTGGTTGCTTTTGAAAAGCTCGACACCCTGCATACATGCTAACCTTTTTTTTCACCATAAGCTAGACAAATTTGGGAACTTCATGAGGTAGAATGAAGCATGGAGATAACCATACCGCATGTATTAATAACAATAATAACTATCATTTACTGTGATGATTATTTTCCAGGCACTTTGCTAAGTGTTTTATACCCAGGATCTCCCTTGATCTATATAACAGCCATAAAAGGTTGACTTTCATTGAAGTCAGCAATTTACCTGCTTTCCTGAGAACCCCATGCCCTCCCCAGATAAATGGCCAAGGATATGGAAGACCTTGCAACCCCTCTCTTACTGTCCCTCTATGTCTTCTCCTGTTCTTCCTCTCTTGCAGTTAACCACTGAAATGACCATCTCAATCCTAGAAATATAACCCAAGGTGATTATGGATCTACAAAACGTCTCCATTCTTCAGTAGATAGAGTTGAAGGTAGAAACAGCTCCAGGCTTGAGGGGACTTTGCTACGACCTCCATGTTGCCCTCAGACATACTGACACACATGTCGACATACTGTCAATTTAGATTTCATCCTTTCCTCCCCCCAGTCACTTCTGTTCTGTTCTGTTTTATCCTACCTATGGCCCAGAGCAGTAGCGCTGCTAAATGGATTTTATGGTGGAATTAGCATAGAATTTGCTGATTGTTTGTGGTCTAATTGGCCCATGGTAAAAACCTAAAAGAAGGGGTTTAACAGAGCCTGAAGGAATCTGATGTCACAAAGGTATATCTTAAAAGATGGTCACATGACCACCAGTTTCCAAATCTCCTACAGTGTTGTTTAAAATGCTGCTTCTCAGGCTCCATCTCAAGCCTACTGAATCAAGAGCACAGTCTTGAGGCCTGGAAATCTGCAGTCTTACTATTCCCAGTTGTTCCTCCTGTGCCTAAACAATGGAAACCGCCAGCCAAGGCAATTCCCCTAAGAAGTGATTATTAAGTGCGTTTATGCCTGTGTAGGTGTAAAGGGTTTATGTGGCGGTTAAGAAAAGAGGACAGAATGACTTCATGAGATGAGAACTAAACCACATGAAAAGAAAACTGGATTAGAATTCCAAAGACCTGGGTTCAGTGCGCATCTCCGCCATGCGATCGTTTATTCGAAATGTGTAGCAAACACTGAACTAGGCTCTAGGGATACAGCAGTAGGCAAATCCCTGGCCTCAACGAGCTTGTGAGAGAGACAGACAATAACAAATAAATACGTATCGTTCCGTGATATAAGTGCTCTGAAGAAAAACAGAGTTGGGGATAAAGAGTGATGGGAGTGATGTTATTTTACATAGGGTGGTCAGATCTGAGAAGGGAAATGAGGGAGCAAAGCATGTAGGTATCTAAAGAGAGCATCCAGGCTGAGAGAACAGCAAGTGGAAAGCTTTGAGGAAACAGGTGTGTGTTCTGTATACAAGGAAGAGAAGGAAGCTAGTGTGGTTGGGGCAATACTGCTACAGTGAGTTAGCTTATTACAGTGGGTCTTACTCTCTTCACTCCTTAAGCTTTATTTCCTCAACATGCATTTATAGGTTACATTTAATTTCCTGTGTTTCGACCCATAGCAGGCTTGGTCTGTGAAGTTCTGATTTAATTTCCTAAATAGGAAGGTGACTTGAGAAAAATCCAAGTTTTTGCTTAAATCCATCAGTCAGTTGTCTACATAACCCTACTGCCAAGGTTTTAAACGCTTTCCCTGACATCTCTACCTATAAAGTCATCCTATTGGGTAAGAAAGACAAAAGAACTCACTGTGTCTCGATGGCTGCTATCTCCAGTAACTTGTTCTCTCGATATGCATAGAGAACCCTGGAGTTCTAGTTTCTAGCCATGAACATCTTAGCACAAGCTTTGTTTTTCAGATTAGCTAAGAGTCAACAACCTGGATGCCTGCTTGGACACAGAATGACTTGGGGTTGGAGATGGAGGTAAGGTGGAAAATTGTGTTTCCATCGGGAAAAGAGGGAGAGAACGAAGAAAGCCAGAGAGGTGTCTTCATGTATCCAGGACTCATCATGAGATTCACACTAACCAAATCCTGGGCAGCTCAGAAGGCAGTATGAAGACAGCATGAGGACCCAAGAGTGCACACAGCAGGCTCCTTGATTTGATCTCAAGGATAAAAATCAAAAGGGACAAAATCTGTTTACATTTCCCAAGGCTGATAATCACTGTTTTGTTTTTTTCTATATACTAAGTAAATCCCATTTCCAATTTAACTTGCATTAGTGAACCTTTCTTACTCACTGCCCAGCTGCCTCTTCTGTCTCCCGTTCCTCTTCTCTAAGGGCCCAGCTGTCTGCCTAGTTTATAGCCACACAGAGTCCCATTGCCCACCATCAAAACACCTCAAAAAACCCAGCAGGTGGGACTTCCCTGGTGGTCCAGTGGTTAAGACTCCGTGCTCCCAATGCAGGGGGCCCAGGTTCGATCCCTGGTCAGGGAACTGGATCCCACATGCTGCAATGAAAGATCCCGCCTGCCGCAACTAAGACCCGGTGCAGCCAAACAAATAAATAAATAAATGAATATTTTTTGAAAACCCAGCAGGTATGTGTAGTTCCTTCTAGTGTATTTGTTCATACTTAGACCATAGCTTTTTATTTTGTGGAAGGGGGGAAGAGAAGGAAGCCTTTCAGAGAAAAATTTGGCTAGAGATGACCTTCTTGGTTTGAACATGAAGACAACCAGGAGAGGGGGGAAAAAAGGTCTTAAGACTAGTTTTTCTGTGTGGAGTATTAAATTGAACAAAGGATAAAAGCAGAAGAACAACAACAAAAACATGATCTAATCTCCCTGGATATGGTAGAGAATCCATCCAGGTATTCACAGTATATCAAGGAAATGTATTCTCAGCCATAAAGCTCATAACCACACTCTGAGTTGCATCAATTTGGGTTTATCAGTAAGCACACTTTCAGAGCCAATAATCATCAGCACTTTAGTTGCCCTTTTCTTTGTATTGTTACCATAAAAAAGGATCTCAACATTATGTCACTACTGGACTCCACAGAGTGAAACTAGTTGTTTTCACTGATTTTCACAAAACTCTTGAAATGTTTCTCAAGTCAAATTCAAAACACCCGATCTTCTATCCACTTGGAATACATAGTTAGAAATGTAACATGGAAAACAACATATTTTAATAACGGCACAGCTCTCTATCCTTTTGATACTGATTTGCTCCAGAGATTGATCCTTTGCTTTTCACTCTAGATACATGTCTCTGGGCAATTTCATCTATTTCCACAGCTGTAACTACCATTTAAATGCTGATTAACTGCAGACCTATTTCCAGCCCAGACTCAGATGTCTAATGCCTACTAGGCATCTACAAATATTCCACGGGGAAAAGAAACAGGAGAAAAGAATGAACAAGCATTGTTGGGGGTCCACAAAGCTCCAACACCTCAGACTCACCTCACTCTCACTCTTTACCCCCAAACTCCACCTCCTCTTACATATACATCATGTCTTGCATGGCTCCACCTTCCTTCCACCCAACCACCAAAACTAGAAACTGAAGAAGAGTCAACCTAGACTCCTCGCTCTCACTTCACCACACATTGGAAGACATTTCAGATTGGAAGACATTTCAGATTCTACCTCAAAAATATTTTAGATTATGATCCTTTTTCTGTACCTTCACCTCCAGTGCCATCATTCGGGCCCTTATCATTTTCCACATGGTTTACGTAGCAACCTCAGCTCTCCTCCCTCCCTCTCATTGTGGATTCAGCCAAGTTATCCAAAACGTGAATATAATCATGTCCTTCACTTGCTAAAATCTTTTGATGACTATCAACTATCCTCACAAAAAGTTCCAGTGTTTCCAGACAGTACCTCTTATACCCCTCACACAGCACCAACACTAACCTGTACGCATTTCCCTAGGCACACAACACTCAAACCACAGTGCTTTTGCACGTGCTTTCTCCATGCCTCCAGAAGACTCTTCCAGCCTTCTCTTCCTGCTCACCTTCTCGAGTACTCCTTCTCTGGACCAGCATAGCACTACAATCAGCTTTAGCAGCATGCTGCATTCTCTTCCTCAGAGCTGTATTTCTGAACTTTGATGTTGCAAACTCCTTGAAATCAGAAACTATGTCTTTCACCTGCATATCCCCAGAATCCAACACAATACCAGGAGACTAGTAAGCTCTCAAAAGAATGTCCAAAGTTCCTTACTCACCTGTAATAAGCCTGTGATGTAGGGAGCTATGACTGTTTGAGGGGCAGTAAGGTACATGGCACAAAGTATCAACTGCTATGTAACTACTGGCATGGTCCTAATTGAGGTTCTGTCAATCACTCATTTAAACATGGATAAGGAATTTTTCCCTCATCTCTCATACAAGCATATTTCTAATTAAAAGACAAATCTAGTTAACCAGAAGAGTTGAGTTTTACATAAAGAAAAGGGTGCCTTTGTGACTAGAATGGCAAAAGTAGAGTATAAAAGTAACTAAAGCTTTGGAGGTAATATAGAAGTCAGAGGCAAAGCTAGAAGGAAGGTAAGATGGGCGTTTTATTCTCTAGACCATACTGCCTCCCTGTGGGAGGTTTTCTGGGCAAGGATGTGCCTAAAGAAAAGCAAAGCCTCTACACAATTGTAGAGGGGTTGCAGCTAGATATTATGTCTGTTTATACCAAAGGTCTACTCCCAAATACTAGGTTATGAACGATGCAAAGTGGGGTGACTTGTTTTCTGAAAGAGTGATGCCTACTTTCATGGATTTGGAATGGAAACATTTTTGTTCATTTAAAAATAAGTAGTCCTGGGAACAATTTTTGGAAATATCGAGACCAAGAAATGAAATAATCACAGTCTAATTGTTTTGTTTTTACTACTTTGAATAATTATACTTTAAAGGTCTCAACTGTTTAGTTTACTTATGAGGAAAATATGATCATAAGATCATGTCCGTAAAAATCAAAAATTGTGAAAGGCAGGCCTTCCATTTGCTATGTACCAAACGTAACGTTTTTTCTTAGTTTTTAAAATATTTAATTATAATGATCAAAAAATCAGTATAGTCATCAAAATTAATAATTGTTCCCTGCCTATATATTTCTCCTGAAGTAGAGCTTCACAAACCTAAAAAAAAAAAAAATCATATGCACTTCTGCAAGTTGAAATGGTACAACCAGTTTGAGAAACACCCAGAAGATCAATCCTCATTTACCTGGTAGAGAAAGTACATTTCACAGAGTACTACTTTTTGAAAGAAAAATCTTATGTTTTACGCACAAAACACATTTTTCAGGATTTCAGGATTTATTTCTTTAAACATTCCTCAAATTTCTAACAGTATACAGGCATCATTCAAAGGCAGAAAATGGTCTTAGTCTTCTGTTTCCACAAAAGGCTTTGAGCAATTTTGAGAAATAAAATAATTGCTCATAATCTACCTCAATGCAAATATCTGAAGGCTCTGCTTTTGAATTGCCGGAATCTCAGAAGTATTCAAATTCATGATTTGTCTGTTTCCTGGCCGGTTGCCTTTGAAGTGGTTCTGGGACCCATATTATTTGAAATGTCTGGCTGTCAGTAAGTAGCTGCTATTTCCTTGATGTCTGTGAAGCTGCTTTCTTTCCTGTGACCTTTACCTATGGTACCTCTCGCTGAGGCCACATACACATGTACGTGTCTGTGGACTCTGGTCCATACATACGGTGCTTGTTAGATGCTTTTACTGCTTAATCTTACTGAGAAAGGAAGCATATCCATGATACCGACTCAATCTACATTTCTATTTTCTCAAAGGGTCGAGCTGTTCTATTTACTACGTACACACAAATAAAACCTTGAGCAACATTTTCTTTGTAATCATGGGCAATGGAAGTACACATGCCATCCATATGACAAGCACATGATTTCTGCATTTCTGTACTAGTTTATTAAATACTTCAGAGATTAATAAAGATGATGATGTGCATGATGTTTTCTTATGGGCAATCAGAGCCATGAACTTGAGATACAGCAAGAGAAAGGGTTAGCCTGAGGGGAAGATTAGGGGAAAAGAAAGAAGAGAGCTAAGAGAGTCTGCCTGGCACCCTCTCAAAAAAGAGCAGCAGACATTTACATATCACAAACTTAGGCCAAAGGGGAAAAACTAATTGCTGGCAGAATAAGAAAAAAAATGTGGAACAGGAAGTAACGGAAGAATATTTTCCATTTTCTCTCCCTTTTCCAACTAGGCTTAAAAGGTACAGAGGAGAGAATACTCTTCTGAATCAGAAAAGCTGGAATTAACTGTGTGATCCTGGCCAAGTCAACTTCCCTGGGACTGAGTTTCCTTCTACTTAAAATAAAATAACTAGAAAATTATTAGATAATTAGATAATTCCAGGGATGGTTTAGGTTCTAAAAATCAAAATCATATTCAAGGATAGCTGGAGAAGGCTATTCAAGGATTATTCAAGGTGACTGGGTTTTAAGTCACTATTCTTACTTTTTTATTAGATACTGAACACAATCTTCACTTTTTAAGGAAACACCATACACCCCTAAAATAATACAGTTGGCTCTCTGTACCCACCGATGTGAAACGCACAGATATAGAGGGCTGACTGTACTATGCTATTTTATATAAGGGACTTGAGTATCCATGGATTTCGGTTCAGAAATAATCCCCTGCGATACTCAGGGATGAGTGTACTTCTCTTTTCTTAGGAGTGGAGAAAGGGGATGGGAAAGAAAGAAAGAAAAAGGAAGCAAAAGAACTAGCCCAGGATAGAAATAATTTGTTGGGAGCGGGAGAGGCAGAGAGGGAGACAGAGAGAGACAGAGAGACACCAGCTGGACAACAGAGAGGAGGCAGAGCCAATAGGAAGGAAGGCTTAGAGGCACATAAGTGTGGATTATCACGGTACATGTAATTAGCAATAAGCTGTTTGGTTCTGATAAATCTAACTCTTAAGGAGCTAGAGAGGAATGTGTTCTGTGCTAAGGAAGATTGACTTTATCATATCACCAATAGGACTTATTTAGCAGAGTGGGCAAGAGCACGGCCTCCGAAGCCAGACTGCTCTGACCTAATCCTGGCTCTGTCACTTGTCATTTTGGTCATTTGCGGAGATACTTTACCATTCTGTGCCTCAGTTTCCTCATCTGTAGACTTGGGATAATAATAGCGCCCATCTCATAGGGCTGTGGTGAAAATTTGTGTGAGTTACTGCACACAAAGTGCTGAGAACAGTGCCTGGCACAAAGAAATCACTCAATAAATACTGGCTGTGACTATTACAATCCAATTTTCAATTTAGCAAGGTAATTTTATAGGACATTTCTTAAAGTCCTGTACATGATTAATGTGGGGGGTTGAGATGAAAATAAGAGGCAAGTTTGGGAATATAGACTAGGTTTGAGCATTTTCTACAAAGAATATTATATTTTTTTCTCACCCTGAGCAAAGAAAACAAAGTCACAATGACCTAGTGAGATTCGGAGAGTAAATATGTTTGGGGTTAGAAACGCACAATGGATTAAAATTTTAGGTCAACATGACCTAGCCAGAGAAATGTTTTTATATCATCCGTCACTAAAGTTATCTCCCTATATGACTATCTTCTGATTTCTCTGTGTGGGTCCTGGGTTAAATAAGCCAATGAAAAAGAAGAGACTTACTTCCTTCTAATGTTCAGCTTCAGAACAGATAATCCAGTAAGAGACTAGCCTTGGACTCTTAGAATGGATCTAAAGTTAGGGAGCCACCTATGGGAACTGGCCCTGGGAAAAGAATGGGATTCCTGTGAAGGATATACTGGCAACCTGCTGGGGTGATGGTCCAAACCAAAACCCACTCCTCTTGCTTCCCCTGGACAGGAAATATGGGAACCTGCACAGTGAAGCCAACTGGAAGGAAACTTTAAGCCCATCCCACCTATGAACATGTCTGTAGGGAAGAACACATATACCAAAAAGATTTTTAGCCTGGAATCACACATGAAAGAATGGGGATGCTAGAAGAAGATGATGATTAATACCAATTCAACATTTTCCCATTTATGTATTTCTGAATCCAACAGATAGGTCTCTTTTTCATCTTTAAACGCCTGGAGTAAAGAGTGCTTAACTCGGTCAAACCATGCATGTGGGCTAGGGAGAAATGAAATCAGCTCTCTCTCAATTATTCAAGTTACCCAAGAATAACTCCAATAGTATTAAGGCTCACCAATCTGATAGAAGCTCTACTGAAGGCTGGAAGACTGGTTACCAAATTACACAATAACCCAGGCAAGACATAATGAGGAGTTGAAGGATGTGAGTGGAAAAGACTAACATAAGACTTAACTGGGAGAAGAGGGGTAGGCGATGTGTGAGGAGCATGTGGTGTAACCGTTAAGCTTCTGGACCCTGAAGTCAGACTAAACAGAGTTCAAATCTCAACTCTGTCACATACCAACGGCATGAACTTGGACAAATTATTTCACTTTTCTGTCCCTTAGTTTCCTCACCCAGTAAATGGATATAAGAGGGCTTCCCTGGTGGCGCAGTGGTTGAGAGTCCGCCTGCCGATGCAAGGGACACAGGTTCGTGTCCCAGTCCGGGAGGATCCCACATGCCGCGGATCGGCTGGGCCCGTGAGCCATGGCCGCTGAGCCTGCACGTCCAGAGCCTGTGCTCCACAACGGGGGAGGCCACAGCGGTGAGAGGCCCACGTACCACAAAAAAAAAAAAAAAAAAAAACTTCTTTCAAAACCTTACTTAGAGACTTCTTCCAGCAAAAGTAAATTAATCAAAATAGGACATAATCACCATTGAGGAAGATTTCTGTGTTCTTCTGACTCAGACATCTGATTGGATGATGCATGGTCAGGTGGATTCCACAGCCTGGCAAGGAAAGCTCAGCTGTGCCTCCTTCAGCTTCTACCTGCTGCTTCCTCTCCTTCCCCAGATCAGGAAGTCTACCTTGTCCCAGAGTTCACATGGAACCTACTGCCATCTTCGATTATGTGCAACAAAAAGCATCCTTATGATGCAATACCCTGCTTCCTTGCTGGTCCTTATGCAAACACTCTCTACAAACCCTCGGGTGTTTTTTTGTTTTGTTTTTTAAAAAACAAGCAAGCAAAGCCACCTACATTCCTCAGAAGAAGGCAAAATTTCATACAACCTCTCAGGAATTTACCGATACCTGGGCCAAGAAGGAAGATAAGGCAGGGCTTTGAAGCCCGAATCTGACTTTACAACAAGACGAGTCAGCAGGCATATTGTGGTTTTGCTGCCACTTTCTGCCTTCATATATACAGTCCCCACAGAAATGTCCCAGCGTGAGCGCCCATAAGCTCTAGTTCTCCATGTTTCCACCAGACTAAGCTCTCATACATGTCTCACTTAATGTAGTTCTTAGCTTACAAGTAATAAACTTCCCATTTTCTCCTGTGTTTCTATTATTTCTGCATACTACTTTACCCAGTCTAAGAAAGTGGAAGATCCTCTAGGTTAATCCTGAAAACAGGCTTTCCATTCCGGTTTCTTTCCATTACACTACCATAAACAAGTGAGTGTCTTTTTCGCTGGACAAAATTTACTGAATATGTCTCAATTTGAACAATTAAAAAGAAAGGAAAACACACGTTAAAACAAAAAGAATTTAAGAAAAAAGGCAACCCTCAGACCCAACAAATAAGACTCTCTATGCCACTTTCTGGAGGGCATTAGTGTAATCCTCTCTACTCAACTTCTGCCTTTAATCATGTTTCGTCTAATGTGAGGTTCTCCCCTCATGTGAAAGTTGTTAAATACACACAAGGTAAAAGCAGACCATATTTTCTTCATTCTAATGCTTCCCAGTAGTCCAATTTGCAGACACACAAGGCCATATTCAACATGAAGTACACATAATGATTCCCTCCCCTCTGAGAGGACAAAATTACTTCAAAGAAGTGCTACTCAGAGAAGGAGGAAAAACTCAGAGGGGGGGGAAACTTCATCTTGATTTCTAGCTACACGGTCCTTTATACATCACACACACACACACACACACACACACACACACACACACACACCCACCCACCCACCAGCTAAATACTGAACACCAAGAAATTTTAATCTGCACCCAGAAAAAAATAACACTTTAAAGACACAGGGGATATAAGAAATAGGTAATGTGTCATACACATATTAATATCCAGGGGAAATTCTACTGCTGAATCTGTTCTGTCATTACGAGCTGAAGAAATTACATTCTATGGCCTTCAGAAATGCTGTTACCAGCTGCAATGCTAAGCAGTCTACGGGCAGGGGGGTAGGTCTCAGGAGAATGACCAAGAAATAAAAACATGCAGAGAAGAATTTCCAAATTGCTGTTGTTGAAAAGACACAAAAATGATTAACTTGCTCATCCTTACTTCAATATCAGTTTCGAGATTTCAAATAACCCTTAGAGTATTAGAACTTTTGTTTTTATCATACTACACACATCGTTTTCATCACATATTTGGATATCTGACTACCAAAGTCCATTTTACAAAAGATGATTTCCTAAAGAAATCTCGAGTACTATACAAATCAAATCTATTTCATTTAGCATGTGATGCTAGACCTCTTTAATTACTCTGAATCCTATAAAATAAATTGATTCAATATTAGCAATAAAATGTAGGAAAATATATTTTATGTTTTAAAAATAGTTGTCAAGTAGCATATAGGCTTGCCCAAAGGGATATCAGCTTTCAACTCCAACTCAAAATGAAAGGCCCGGGCTTCCCTGGTGGCGCAGTGGTTGAGAGTCCGCCTGCCGATGCAGGGGACACGGGTTCGTGCCCTAGTCCAGGAGGATCCCACATGCCGCGGAGCGGCTGGGCCCGTGAGCCATGGCCGCTGAGCCTGCGCGTCCGGAGCCTGTGCTCCGCAACAGGAGAGGCCACAACAGTGAGAGGCCCACGTACCACAAAAAAAAAAAATGAAAGGCCTTTTCTCTCTGGAAAGACTGGAATGTAAAATACATGTTCAATTACTGAATGTGGAGAACACTGGAAACAATTCGTAAATCGGACAGAGAGCTCAGATAAACGAGCTCTCCCTTCAATTAAAAAAGAATTATAGACACATACATACACTCTCACACACACACACACACATATGTATACTGAGGAGTTAAGCTATGTGCACAAGGGAGCTTCAGTACAAAAAGAAAAATAGCCATTAGGTTGGATAACTTGCTCTTGTTATCTAGGAAAACACATTTGATTTATTTGATTTACAAACATATCCCTGGCTTAAGACCAAACTATTTAAAAGCTTTAAAAGTACTACCTATTCGGTATTTGTGATAACACAGGGACTCACAAAATTTTATAACACTAAGAGCTGCAAAGAGGGCTCTTTGGTGGGGCTAATGGCGGACTCTGGGAGGACTCACGCCAAGGAGTACTTCCCAGAATTCTGCTGCCAGTGTCACGGTCCCCGCGGTGAGCCACAGCCACCCCTCACCTCTGCGGGAGACATGCCAACACTAGCAGCCGTGTGGCTGACAGGGTCTTGGTGCTCCAAACAAGTGTCAGGCCTGAGCCACTGAGGTGGGAGAGCCTGGATCAGGACACTGGTCCACCAGAGACCTCCTAGCCCCATGTAATATCAAACGGGAAAAGCTCTCCCAGAGATCTCCAACTCAACGGCCAGCAAGCTACGGTGCTGGACACCCCATGCCAAAGAACTGCAAGACAGGAACACAACCACACCCTTTAGGAGAGAGGCTGCCTAAAATCATACTAAATTCACAGATACCCCAAAACACACCACTGGATATGACCGTGCACACCAGAAAGACAAGATCCAGCCTCATCCACCAGAACACAGGCACTAGTCCCCTTCACCAGGAAGCCTACACAACCCACTGAACCAACCTTACCCACTGGGGGCAGACACCAAAAACAATGAGAACTACAAACAGGCAGTCTGTGAAAAGGAAACCCCAAACACAGTAAGTTAAAAAATAATGAGAAGACAGAGAAATATGCAGCACATGAAGGAGCAAGGTAAAAACCCACCAGACCAAACAAACAGAGAGGAAACAGGCAGTCTACCTGAAAAAGAATTCAGAATAATGATAGTAAAGATGATCCAAAATCTTGGAAATAGAATGGGGAAAATACAAGAAACATTTAACAAGGACCTAGAAGAACTGAAGAGCAAACAAACAATGATGAACAGCACAATAAATGAAACTAAAAATTCTCTAGAAGGAATTAATAGCAGAATAACTGAGGCAGAAGAATGGATAACGAACCTGGGAGATAAAACATGGGAAATAACTAATGCAGAGCAGAATAAAGAAAATAGAAAATAGAATGAAAAGAATTGAGGACAGTCTCAGAGACCTCTGGGACATTAAACACACCAACATTCGAATTATAGGGGTCGCAGAAGAAGAAGAGAAAAAGAAAGGGACTGAGAAAATATTTGAAGAGATTATGGTTGCAAACTTCCCTAATATGGGAAAGGAAATAGTCAATCAAGTCCAGGAAGCACAGAGAGTCCCATACAGGATAAATCACAGGAGAAACATGCCAAGACACATATTAATCAAACTATCAAAAATTAAATACAAAGAAAAATATTAAAAGCAGCAAGGGAAAAGCAACAAATAACATACAAGGGAATCCCCATACTGTTAAAAGCTGATCTTTCAGCAGAACCTCTGCAAGCCTTCTAGAAGGGAGTGGTAGGACATATTTAAAGTGATGAAAGGGAAAAACCTACAACCAAGATTACTGAACACAGCAAGGATCTCATTCAGATTCAATGGAGAAATTAAAACCTTTACAGGCAAGCAAAAGCTAAGAGAATTCAGCATCACCAAACCAGCTTTACAACAAATACCAAAGGAACTTCTCTATGCAGGAAAAACAAGAGAAGGAAAACACCTACAATAACAAACGCAAAACAATTAAGAAAATGGTAATAGGAACATATATATCTATAACTACCTTAAATGTAAATGAATTAAATGCACCAATCAAAAGACATAGACTGGCTGAATGGATACAGAAACAAGACCCATATATATGCTGTCTACAAGAGACCCACTTCAAACCAAGGGACACACAGAGACTGAAAGTGAAGGGATGGAAAAAGATATTCCATGCAAATGGAAATCAAAAGAAAGCTGGAGTAGCAATTCTCATATCAGAAAAAATAGACTTTAAAATAAAGTCTATTACAAGAGACAAAGAAGGACACTACATAATGATCAAGGGATCAATCCAAAAAGAAGATATAACAATTGTAAAAATTCATGCACCCAACAAAGGAGCACCTCAGTACATAAGGCAAATGCTAACAGCCATAAAAGGGGAAATTGACAGTAACACAATCATAGTAGGGGACTTTAACACACCACTTTCACCAATGGACAGATCATCCAAAATGAAAATAAATAAGGAAACATAAGCTTTAAATGAAACATTAAATAAGATGGATTTAATTGAAATTTATAGGACATTCCATCCAAAAAAACCAGAATACACTTTCTTCTCAAGTGCTCATGGAACATTCTTCAGGATAGATCATATCTTGGGTCACAAATCAAGCCTTGGTAAATTTAAGAAAATTGAAATCATATCAAGTATCATTTCTGACCACAACGCTATGCGACTAAATATCAATTACAGGAAAAAACTCTGTAAAAAATACAAACACATGGAGGCTAAACAATACACTACTTAATAACCAAGAGATCACTGAAGAAATCAAAGAGGAAATCAAAAAATACCTAGAAACAAACGACAATGAAAACACGACAACCCAATATGTACAGGATGCAGCAAAAGCGGTTCTAAGAAGGAAGTTTATAGCAATACAATCCTACCTCAAGAAACAAGAAACATCTCAAATAAACAACCTAACCTTACAACTGAAGCAATTAAAGAAGAACAGAAAAAACCCAAAGTTAGCAGAAGGAAAGAAATCATAAAGATCAGATCAGAAATAAATGAAAAAGAAATGAAGGAAACAACTGCAAACATCAATAAAACTAAAAGGTGGTTCTTTGAGAAGATAAACAAAATTGAAAAACCAATAGCCAGACTCGTCAAGAAAAAAAGTGTGAAGACTCAAATCAACAGAATTAGAAATGAAAAAGAAGAAGCAACAACTAACACTGCAGAAGTACAAAGGATCATGAGAGATTACTACAAGCAAATATATGGCAATAAAATGGAAAACCTGGAAGAAATGGACAAATTCTTAGAAAAGCACAACCTTCCAAGATTGAAACAGGAAGAAATAGAAAATATAATCACACCAATTACAAGCACTGAAATTGAAACTGTGATTAAACATCTTCCAACAAACAAAAGCCCAAGACCAGAAGGCTTCACAGGCAAATGCTATCAAACATTTACAGAAGAGCTAACAGCTATCCTTCTCAAACTCTTCCAAAATATAGCAGAGGGAGGAACACTCCCAAACTCATTCTAAGAGGCCACCATCACCCTGATGCCAAATCCAGACAAGATGTCACAAAAAAGAAAATTGCAGACCAATATCACTGATGAATATAGATGCAAAAATCCTCAAAAAATACTAGCAAACAGAATCCAACACAGTAAAAGGATCATACACCATGATCAAGTGGAGTTTATCCCAGGAAAGCAAGGATTCTTCAATATACGCAAATCAGTGAGATAAACCATACTAACAAACTGAAGGAGAAAAACCACATGATCATCTCAAAAGATGCAGAAAAAGCTTTTGACAAAATTCAACACCCATTAATGATAAAAACCCTCCAGAAAGTAGGCATAGAGGGAACTTACCTCAACATAATAAAGGCCATATATGACAAACCCACAGCCAACATCATTCTCAGTGGTGAAAAACTGAAACCATTTCCACTAAGATCCGGAAAAAGATTAGGTTGCCCACTCCCACCACTATTATTCAATATAATTTTGGAAGTTTTAACCACAGCAATCAGAGAAGAAAAAGAAATAAAAGGAATGCAAACCAGAAAAGTAGTAAAACTGTCACTGTTGCAGATGACATGATATTATAGAGATCCTAAACATGCTACCAGGAAACTACTAGAGCTAATCAATGAATTTGGTAAAGGAGCAGGATACAAAATTAATGCACAGAAATCTCTTACATGCCTATACACTAATGATGAAAAATCTGAAAGAGAAATTAAGGAAACACTCCCATTTACCACTGCAACAAAAAGAATAAAATACCTAGGAATAAATCTACCTAAGGAGATAAAAGACCTGTATGCAGAAAACTATAAGACACTGAAGAAAGAAATTAAAGACAATACAAACAGAGATATATAGCATGTCGTTGGATTGGAAGAATCATCAAACTATCAATGGCATTTTTCACAGAACTACAACAAAATATTTCACAATTCGTATGGAAACACAAAAGACCCCGAATAGCCAAAGCAATCTTGAGAAGGAAAAATGGAGCCGGAGGAATCAGGCTCCCTGATTTACAGACTATCCTACAAAGCTACAGCAATCAAGAAAGTATGGTACTGGCACAAAAACAGAAATATAGATCAATGGAACAGGACAGAAAGCCCAGAGATAAACCCACGCACATATGGTCACCTTATCTTTGATAAAAGAGGCATGAATATACAATACAGAAAAGACAGCCTCTTCGATAAGTGGTGCTGGGAAAACTGGACAGCTACATGTAAAAGAATGAAATTAGAACAATCCCTAACACCATACACAAAAGTAAACTCAAAATGGATTAATGACCTAAATGTAAGGTCTGACACTATAAAACTCTTGGAGGAAAACATAGGCAGAAAACTCTATGACATAAATCACAGCAAGATACTTTTTGACCCATCTCCTAGAGAAATGCAAATAAAAACAAAAATAAACAAATGGGACCTAATGAAACTTCAAAGCTTTTGCACAGCAAAGGAAACCATAAACAAGACAAAAAGACAACCCTCAGAATGGGAAAAAATGTTTGCAAACAAAGCAACTGACAAAGGATTAATCTCCAAAATATACAAGCAGCTCATGCAGCTCAATATCAAAAAAACAAACAACCCAATCCAAAAATGGGCAGAAGACCTAAATAGACATTTCTCCAAAGAAGATATACAGATTGACAACAAACACATGAAAGGATGCTCAACATCACTAACCATTAGAGAAATGCAAATCAAAACTACAATGAGGTATCACCTCACACCGGTCAGAATGGCCATCACCAAAAAATCTACAAACAGTAAATGCTGGAGAGAGTGTGGAGAAAAGGGAACCCTCTTGCACTGTTGGTGGGAATGTAAATTGATACAGCCACTATGGAGAACAGAATGGAGGTTCCTTAAAAAACTAAAAATAGAACTACCATACAACCCAGCAATCCTACTACTGGGCATCTACCCTGAGAAAACCGTAATTCAAAAAGAGTCATGTACCACAATGTTCATTGCAGCTCTATTTACAATAGCCAGGACATGGAAACTACCTAACTGTCCATCGACAGATGAATGGATAAAGTAGATATGGCATATACATACCATGGAATATTACTCAGCCATAAAAAGAAATGAAATTGAGTTATTTGTAGTGAGGTGGATGGAACTAGAGACTGTCATACAGAGTGAAGTCAGAAAGAGAAAAAAAAATACCATATGCTATCACATATACATAGAATCCAAAAAAAAAAGGTTCTGAAGAACCTAGGGGTAGGTCAGGAATAAAGATGCAGACGTAAAGAATGGACTTGAGGACATGGGGAGGGGGAAGGGTAAGCTGGGATGTAGTGAGAGAGTGGCATGGACATATATACACTACCAAATGAAAATAGATAGCTAGTGGGAAGCAGCCGCATAGCACAGTGCGATCAGCTTGGTGCTTTGTGACCACCTAGAGGGATGGGATAGGGAGGGTGGGAGGGAGACACAAGAGGGAGGAGATATGGGGATATATGTATACGTATAGCTGATTCACTTTGTTATACAGCAGAAACTAACACACTATTGTAAAGCAATTATACTCCAATAACGATGCTAAAATAAAAAAGCCCCAAAGAAATTATAAATATTTTAGAAAAATAAACCATTGGAGAGCTGATTAAGTTGTCCAGAGAAGTCTTCATTATCCATTAAATTTAACATTAGCTGCTGGTTGATGACTTTTTTTTTCCAGAATGTCAATTACATACAACCTATGCACTTAAGAAAATTATGACATTATATGACTCAAACATGAAATTCTGCTGGTTTGTACCAAAGGTATCTTCTATCCCTTGACACCCAGGAAAACCCATTTGAAAGTCTTTTTTTTAATGGCTAGTAGTTTCTGAAAAATTAAGTGACTTGCTATTCATGGTATTCATGGAAAGAAACCAGTTTTATTGCATCCATGTGGGGTTGCTGGGCACCTCCACACTCATGCAGAGGCAGTGCAATCATCTGACATTAACAGTAACAGCCAGTCAGTGAAAATATTTCATTGTACTGGGAAACTTAGGAAGTCAGAATTTTCTAAATTACATTGTTAATGTATGATTTTTGGTTATTAGTTGATGATCCTAAAGTCAATATTTGCTTATTTCAACAAGCAGTGACAAAAATGATTCTCTGCAGAAGAACCTGGGTGCATCATTAGAAACATCAAAGATAAGGTTGGTACTTTGTGAAAACTGTCAGCCAAAAATCATGCTGGTATATATTGTCTTAGTTGGCCTTGTTTGTTTTAGAATAGCCTAGAGATTTCCAATTTCACAGAAAAATAATTAACTATTTTCTCTCTTTCTGAACAATATCAGTAATTTTTATTTTCATAGAAACATTCATTTCTTTCACATTTTCAAATATATTTGAAGAGGTGCAAATAAGTTATTATGTTAAAATTATTTTAATCTCAACATCTGTAGTCAATTCCCCTCTTATTTCTAATTTTGTGTATTTGTGCAAAATATTTTTTAAACAAAGAAAAAAATGATGAATCCTAATAAACATAACAATTTACAGATAAAAATAAAATTCACAAACAAAACTTAGAGAAAAGAAACAAATTCTGAACTTCCTCATATGTCTTATTGACAAATGGCACCATACTGATTTTAACTTGCACGTCAATTTGAATTCAAATTATTCTGAGTCCAGTTTAGGGGAGATTTGTCAGTTATGTGCTTAGATGGTTCACTGTTTAATAAGTATAAAATGCTACTAGTCTCAAAGAGATATTCACACACCCAAGTTCACTGCAGCATTACTCACAATAGGCAAACTGGAAGCATCCTAGATGTTCATCGACAGATGAATGGATAAAGAAAATATGGTATACAAATCAATCAATGTGATACACCACATTAACACATGGAAGGATTAAAAAAAATCATGGGTTTCCCTGGTGGCACAGTGGTTGAGAGTCCACCTGCCAATGCAGGGGACACGGGTTCATGCCCCGGTCTGAGAAGATCCCACATGCCGTGGAGCAGCTAGGCCCGTGAGCCATAGCTGCTGAGCCTGCGCATCCAGAGCCTGTGCTCCACAACGGGAGAGGCCACAACAGTGAGAGGCCCACGTACCGCAAAAAAAAAAAAAAAAAAAAAAAACACATAATCATCTCAATAGATGCAGAAAAAGCATTTGACAGAATTCAATACCCATTCGTGATAAAAACTCTCAACAAAGTTGGTATAGAGGGAACATATCTCAACCTAATAAAGGCTTTTTATGACAAACCCACAGCTAACATCATATTGAACCATGAAAAGCTGAAAGCCTTTCTTCTAATTCAGAAGAAGACAAGGATGCCCACTCCCATCATACTATATTTAATACTGTAAATACTATATAATTAATACAGTATTGGAAGTCATAGCCACAGCAATCAGAGAAGAAAAATAAATAAATAAAAGCATCCAAATTGGAAGGGAAGAAGTAAACCTCTCACTATTTGCACATAACATGATACTATATATAGAAAACCTTACAGTCTCCACAAAAAAAACTATAAGAACTAATTATTCAGTAAAGTTGCAGGTTACAAGATCAACATACAGAAATCTGTTGCTATACACTAATAATGAACTACCAGAAAGAGAAAGCAATCCCGTTTAAAATCACATCAAAAACAATAAAATACCTCGGAATAAACTTAACCAAAGAGGTAAAAGACCTATACTCTGAAAACTATAAAACACTGATGGGAATTCCCTGGCAGTCCAGTGGTTGGGACTCTGCTTTCACTGACAGGGGCCTGGGGTTCCATCCCTGGTCAAGGAACTATGATCCCAGAAGCCATGCAGCCAGAAATAAATAAATAAATAACACTGATGAAGGAAACTGAAGATGATACAAAGAAATGGAAAGATAGCCCATATTCATGGATTGGAAGAATTAATATTGTTAAAAGTGTGTCCACACTACTCAAAGCAATCTACAGATTTAATGCAATCCCTATCAAAATACCCATGATATTTTTCATAGAAATAGAACAAATAATCCTAAAATTTATATGGAACCACGAAAGACCCTGAATAGCCAAAACAATCTTGAGGGGGAAAAAAAGGCTGGAGGTATCACTCTTTCTGACTTCAGACTGTAGTACGAAGATACAGTAACCAAAGCAGCATCATGGTACTGACACAAAAACAGATACATAGATCAATGAAACAGAACAGACAGCCCAGAAATAAACGCACACGTACGGTCAACTAACCTACAACAAAGGAGGCATGAATGCAAAATGAAATACATACAATCTATTCAGTAAGTGTTGCTGGGAAAACTGGACAGCTACATATAAAACAAAAAAATTAGAACATCTTCTCATACCGTATACAAAAATAAATTCAAAATGGACTAAAGACCTAAATGTAAGACTGGAAATCATAAAACTCCTAGAAGAAAACAAAAGTAGAACGTTCTTTGACAATTCACAGCAGTACTTTTTTTAATCTGTCTCCTAAGGCAAAGGAAACAGAAGCAAAAATAAACAAATGGGACCTAATTACATTTAAAAGCTTTGCACAGAAAAGGAAAACATCAACAAAATGAAAAGACAACTTACTGAATGAGCGAAAATACTTGCAAATAATATGACTGATAAGAGATTAATATCCAAAATATATAAACAACTCATACAACTCAATATCAAAAAAGAAAAACACAATTAAAAAATGAGCAGAAGGCCCTGAACCAGGATGATGGAGTAGAAGGACATGCTTTTACTCCCTCTTGTGAGAACACCAGAATCACAACTAGCTGCTGGACAATCATTGACAGGAAGACACTGGAACTCACCAAAAAAGATACCCCACATCCAAAGACAAAGGAGAAGCCACAATGAGATGGTAAGAGGAGTGCAATCACAGTAAAATCAAATCCCATAACTGCTGGGTGGGTGACTCACAGACTTGAGAACACTTATACCACAGAAGTCCACCCACTGGAGTGAAGGTTCTGAGCCCCACATCAGGCTTCCCAACTGTGGTGTCCGGCAATGGGAGGAGGAATTCCTAGAGAATTAGACTTTGAAGGCCAGTGGGATTTGATTGCAGGACTTCAACAGGACTGGGGGAAACAGAGACTCCATTCTTGGAGGACACACATAAAATAGTGTGTGCATCGGGACCCAGGGGAAGGAGCAGTAACCGCAGGGGAGACTGAACCAGACGAACCTGCTAGTGTTGGAGGGTCTCCTGCAGAGGTGGGTGGTGGCTGTGGCTCACCGTGGGGACAAGGACACTGGCAGCAGAAGTTATGGGAAGTATTCCTTGGTGTGAGCCCTCCCAGAGTCTGCCATTAGACCCACCAAAGGGCCCAGGTAGGCTCCAGTGTTGAGTTGCCTCAGGCCAAACAACCTACAGAGAGGGAAGCCAGCCCCACCCATCAGCAGTCAAGTGGATTAAAGTTTTACTGAGCTCTGCCCAACAGAGCAACAGCCAGCTCTACCCAACACCAGTTCCTCCTATCCGGAAACTTGCACAAGCCGCTTAGATAGCCTCATCCACCAGACGGCAGAGAGCAGAAGCAAGAGGAACTACAGTCCTGCAGCCTGTGGAACAAAAAACACATTCACAGAAAGACAGACAAGATGAAAAGGCAGAGGGTTATGAACCAGATGAAGGAACAAGATAAAACCCCTCAAAAACAAATAAAAGAAGTGGAGATAAGCAACCGTCCAGAAAAAGAATTCAGAATAATGATAGTGAAGATGATCCAGGACCTTGGAAAAAGAATGGAGGCAAAGATCGAGAAGATACAAGAAATGTTTAATAAAGACCCAGAAGAATTAAAGAACAAACAAACAGAGATGAGCAATACAATAACTGAAATGAAAACTACACTAGAAGGAATCAATAGGAGAATAACTGAGGCAGAAGAACAGATAAGTGAACTGGAAGACAGAATGGTGGAATTCACTGCTGCGGAATAGAATAAAGAAAAAAGATTGAAAAGAAATGAAGACAGACCAAGAGAACTCTGGGACAATATTAAACACAACAACATTCACATTATAGGGGTCCCAGAGGAGAAGAGAGAGAGAAAGGACCCGAGAAAATATTTGAAGAGATTATAGTCGAAAACGTCCCTAACATGGGAAAGGAAATAGCCACCCAAGTCCAGGAAGCGAAGAGAGTCCGATACAGAATAAACCCAAGGAGAAACATGCCGAGACACATAGTAATCAAACTGGCAAAAATTAGAGACAAAGAAAAATTAGTGATAGCAGCAAGAGAAAAATGACAACATACAAGGGACTCCCATAAGGTTAACAGCTGATTTCTCTGCAGAAACTCTACAAGCCAGAAGGGAGTGGCATGATATACTTAAAGTGATGAAAGTGAAGAACCTAAAACCAAGATTACTCTATCCTGAAAGGATCTCATTCAGATTTGATGGAGAAATCAAAAGCTTTACAGACAAGCTAAAGCTAAGAGAATTCAGCACCACCAAACCAGCTCTACAACAAATGCTAAAGGAACTTCTCTAAGTGGGAAACACAAGAGAAGAAAAGGACCTACAAAAACAAACCCGTAACAATTAAGAAAATGGTCATAGGAACATACATATCGATAATTACCTTAAACGTGAATGGATTAAATGCTCCAACCAGAAGACACAGGCTTGATGAATGGATACAAAAACAAGACCCATATATATGCTGTCTACAAGAGACCCACTTAGACCTAGGGATATACATACAGACTGAAAGTGAGGGGATGGAAAAAGATATTCCATGCAAATGGAAATCAAAAGAAAGCTGGAGTAGCAATACTCCTATCAGATAAAATAGACTAAAATAAAGAATGTTACAAGAGACAAGGAAGGACACTACATAATGATCAAGGGATCAATCCAAGAAGAAGATATAACAATTTTAAATATATATGCACCCAACATAGGAGCACCTCAATACATAAGGCAACTGCTAACAGCTATAAAAGAGGAAATCGACAGTAACACAATAATAGTGGGGGACTTCAACACATCACACCAATGGACAGATCATCCAAAATGAAAATAAATAAGGAAACATAAGCTTTAAATGACACAACAGACCAGATAGATTTAATTGATATTTATAGGACATTCCATCCAAAAACAGCAGATTACACTTTCTTCTCAAGTGAGCACGGAACATTCTCCAGGATAGATCATATCTTGGGTCATAAATCAAGCCTCAGTAAATTTAAGAAAACTGAAATCATATCAAGCATCTTTTCAGACCACAACGCTATGAGATTAGAAATGAATTACAGGGGAAAAAACGTAAAAAACACAAACACATGGAGGCTAAACAATACGTTACTAACTAACCAAGAGATCACTAAAGAAATCAAAGAGGAAATCAAAAAATGCCTAGAGACAAATGACAATGAAAACACGATGATCCAAAACCTATGGGATGCAGCAAAAGCAGTTCTAAGAGGGAAGTTTATAGCTATACAAGCCTACCTCAAGAAAAATCTCAAATAAACAATCTAACCTTACACCTAAAGGAACTAGAGAAAGAAGAACAAACAAAACCCAAAGTTAGCAGAAGGAAAGAAATCATAAAGATCAGGGAACAAATAAATGAAACAGAAAGAAAGAAAACAATAGCAAAGATCAATAAAACTAAAAGCTGGTTCTTTGAGAAGATAAACAAAATTGATAAACCATTAGCCAGACTCATCAAGAAAAAAAGGGAGAAGACTCAAATCAACAGACTTAGAAATGAAAAAGGAGAAGTAACAACTGACACTGCAGAAATACAAAGGATCAAGAGAGATTACTACAAGCAACTCTATGCTAATAAAATGGACAACCTGGAAGAAATGGACAAATTCTTAGAAAGGTATAACCTTCCAAGACTGAACCAGGAAGAAATAGAAAATATGAACAGACTGATCACAAGTAATGAAATTGAAACTGTTATTAAAAATCTTCCAGCAAACAAAAGTCCAGGACCAGATGGCTTCACACATGAATTCTATCAAACGTTTAGAGAAGAGCTAACACCCATACTTCTCACTCTTCCAAAAAATTGCAGAGAAAGGAACACTCCCAAACACATTCTATAACACCACCATCACCCTGATACCAAAACCAGACAAAGATACTACAAAAAAAGAAAATTACAGACCAATATCACTGATGAATATAGATGCAAAAATCCTCAACAAAATACTAGCAAACAGAATCCAAGAACACATTAAAAGGATCATACACCATGATTTATCCCAGGGATGTGAGGATTCTTCAATATATGCAATCAATGTAATATACCATATTAACAAATACAAGAATAAAAACCACATGATCATCTCAATAGATGCAGAAAAAGCTTTTGACAAAATTCAACACCCATTTATGATAAAAAAAAAAAAAAAACTCTCCAGAAAGTGGGCATAGAGGGAACCTACCTCAACATAATAAAGGCCATATACAACAAACTCACAGCAAACATCATTCTCAACGGTGAAAAACTGAAAGCATTTCCTCTAAGATCAGGAACAAGACAAAGATGTCCACTCTCACCACTATTACTCAACATAGTTTTGGAAGTTGTAGCCATGGCAATCAGAGAAGAAAAAGAAATAAAAGGAATACAAATTGGAAAAGAAGTAAAACTGTCACTATTTGCAGATGACATGACCCTATACATACAGAATCCTAAAGATTCCACCAGAAAACTACTAGAGCTAATCAATGAATTTGGTAAAGTAGCAGGATACAAAATTAATGCACAGAAATCTCTTGCATTCCTATACACTAATGATGAAAAATCTGAAAGAGAAATTAAGGAAACACTCCCATTTACCACTGCAACAAAAAGAATAAAATACCTATGAATAAACCTACCTAGGGAGACAAAAGACCTGTATGCAGAAAACTATAAGACACTGATGAAAGAAATTAAAGATGATACCAACAGATGGAGAGATATACCATGTTATTGGACTGGAAGAATCAATACTGTGAAAATGACTATACTACCGAAAGCAATCTACAGATTCAATGCAACCCCTATCAAATTACCAATGGCATTTTTTACAGAACTAGAACAAAAACTCTTAAAATTTGTATGGAGAAGCAAAAGACCCCGAATAGCCAAAGCAGTCTTGAGAAAGAAAAACGGAGCTGGAGGAACCAGACTCCCTGACTTCAGACTATACTACAAAGCTACAGTAATCAAGACAATACGGTACTGGCACAATAACAGAAACACAGATCAATGAAACAAGATAGAAAGCTCAGCCACGCACCTATGATCAACTAATCTATGACAAAGGGGGCAAGGATATACAGTGGAGAAAAGACAGTCTCTTCAATAAGTGGTGCTGGGAAAAATGGACAGCTACATGTAAAAGAATGAAATTAGAACACTCCCTAACACCATACACAAAAATAAACTCAAAATGGATTCAAGACCTAAATGTAAGACTGGACACTATAAAACTCTTAGAGGAAAACATAGGAAGAACAATCTTTGACATAAATCACAGCAAGATCTTTTTTGACCCACCTCCTAGAGTAATGGAAATAAAAACAAAAGTAAACAAATGGGACCTAATGAAACTACAAAGCTTTTGCACAGCAAAGGAAATCATAAACAAGACAAAAAGACAAGACTCAGAATGGGAGAAAATATTTGCAAATGAATCAACGGACAAAGGATTAATCTCCAATATATATAAACAGCTCATGCAGCTCAATATTTAAAAAACAAACAACCCAATCCAAAAATGGGCAGAAGACCTAAATAGACATTTCTCCAAAGAAGACATACAGATGGCCAAGAAGCGCATGAAAGCTTCTCAACATCACTAATTATTAGAGATATGCAAATCAAAACTACAATGAGGTATCACCTCACACCAGTTAGAATGGGCATCATCAGAAAATCTACAAACAACAAATGCTGGAGAGGGTGTGGATAAAAGGGAACCCTCTTGCACTGCTGGTGTGAATGTAAATTGATACAGTCACTATTGAGAACAGTATGGAGGTTCCTTAAAAAACTAAAAATAGAATTACCATATGATCCAGCAATCCCACTACTGGACATATACCCAGAGAAAACCATAATGCAAAAAGATACATGCACCCCAATGTTCATTGCAGCACTATTTACAATAGCCAGGTCATGGAAGCAACCTAAATGCCCATCAACAGACGAATGGATAAAGAAGATGTGGTACATATATACAATGGAATATTACTCAGCCATAAAAAGGAAAGAAATTGGGTCATTTGTTGAGACGTGGATGGATCTAGAGACTGTCATACAGAGTGAAGTAAGTCAGAAAGAGAAAAACAAATATCATATATTAATGCATGTATGTGGAACCTAGAAAAATGGTACAGATGAACTGGTTTGCAGGACTGAAGTTGAGACACAGATGTAGAGAACAAACATATGGACACCAAGGGGCAAAAGCCGCGAGGGGGCTGGGGATGGTGGTGGGATGAATTGGGCAATTGACGTGTATAAAATTGATGACTAATAAGAACCTGCTGTATAAAAAATTAAATTAAATTAAAAAAGAAAAAAATGACTACATACTGGGTAATTCCCTGGAGGCCCAGTGGTTGGGACTCTGCTGCCACTGCAGGGGGCCCGTGTTCAATCCCTGGTCAGGGAACTAAGATCCCACAATCCTGCTGCACAGCCAAATAAATAAATAAAAGACTACATACTGGATGTGTTTTTTGTTTGTTTATTTATTTATTTTAATTTTGGCCGTGCTGGGTCTTTGTTGCAGCGCACAGGCTCAGTACCTGTCCCGTGGCATGTGGAATCTTAGTTCCCCAACCAGGATCGAGCCTGCATCCCCCGCATTGGAAGCCAGATTCTCAACCACTGGACCACCAGGGAAGTCCCTGGATATTTCCATTTATATGACCATCTTGCAAAGGCAAAACTATGGGACCAGAAAACTGTTCACTGGATGCCAGGGGCTGGGAGTGGGGGAAGGGTTGACTATAAATGAGTATGGGGGAATTTTTTGAAATGATAAAACTGTTCTGTATCCTGGTTGTGGTGGCAATTATACAATTGTATACCTTTGTCAAAACTCACAGAACTGCACACTAAAAAGGATGGATTTCATTCTGTATAAATAATATCTTAATTTTAAAAAAATGAGTAAACAGAGCCCACTGTGTGAGAGAGGGACTTAAAAGCCAAAATGATATAAAAGTCAGCAAAAAAGCAAAAATGATACTTAAAAATTTTTAACAACTGAAGATGTCATTACTCAGATTAAAACAGTTACAATGCCAAAAACTAGGATATAACTATACTAGAAGACTACAGAAAGGTGAAATGTGTGTTGGAGGTGGCAGTAAGCATGCAACTGTTATGAGAGCTAAATCCTCACCTTTCATTGTAGGAAATCATTGGATAATGTTTAAATCTGAAAAATCAAGACAAAGCAGGATAAGCTTTCTATTTAGAACCATGGAGGCAAAATCAAAGGCTTCAGCTAGAAAATTGGAAGCTGGAAAGACTTCCACCCTGGACTGTGGGAATCGTGGGTAAAGAGGGTTGGGACAAAAGACAGCTAGTTTTTTGTTTCACGTCTTAAAACTTTGACTCCTCGAACTATGTATATGCATATCTTTGATGACAATAAAACTTTTTAATACCAAAAATTAAAAAATGAGAAGACCTGAATAGACATTTTTTCAAAGAAGATATGCAGATGGCCACAGGCCCATGAAAAGATGCTCAACATCATTAATCAGAGAAATAAATGCAAATCAAAACCACAATGAAATATCACCTCACACCTTTCAAAATGGCTATCATCAAAAAGACCACAAATAACAAATGTTGGTGAGGGTATAGAGAAAAGAGAGCCCTAGTACAAACTGATAGGAATGTAAATTGGTGCAGCCACTATGGAAAACAGTATGGAGGTCCTCAAAAAACTAAAAATAGAACTACCATATGATCTAGCAATTCCACTCTTGGATATATATCTGAAGAAAACAAAAACACTAATTTGAAAAGATACATATACCTCAATGTTCAATGCAGCATTATTTACAATAGGGAGGATATGGAAGCAACCTAAGTGCCCATCAAAAAATGAATGGATTAAGAAGGTGTGATACACACACAGAGACTGGAGTTACTCAGCCATAAAAAAAAAAAAAGAAGAAATTTTGCCATTTGAAACAACATGGGTGGACCTGAAGGGTATTCTGCTTAGTGAAATAAGTTAGACAGAGAAAGACAAATACCATATGTGTTCACTTAGATGTGGAATCTAATAAATAAAACAAACAAAAAACAAATGAATGAATATAACAAACTCACAGATATAGAAAACAAACTATTGGTTACCAATGGGGAGAGGGAAGGAGGGAAGTGTAAGATAGGGGTAGGAAATTAAGAGGTACAAACTACTATGTATAAAATAAATAAGCTACAAAGATGTATTGTACAACACAGGGAATATAGCCAATGTTTTATAATAACTTTAAATGGAGTATAATGTATAAAAATATTGAATCACTATATTGTAAGCCTGAAACTAATAATATGGTAAATCAACCATATTTTAATTAAATAAATAAGAAAAAAAGAAAATGTAGTCTATACATACAATGGAACATTATCTGGCTTTTAAAAAGGAGGAAACCCTATCATATGCAACAACATGAACGGAGTTTGAGGGCCTCATAATAAATGAAACAAGCCAATCACAGAAGGACAAATACTGCATGACTGCACTTACACATGGCACCTAAAGGAATCAAAGTCCTAGAAACAAAGTAAAATTGTGGTTGCCAGGGACTGGGAAGGGGGGGAAATGACGAACTGTTTTTAATGGGTATAGAGTTTCAGTCATGCAAGATGAAAATGTTCTAGCCATCTGCTGCACAACAATGTACACACAGTTAACACTACTATACTACACACTTAAAAAATGTTAGGATGGTCAATTTATGTTGTGTGTTTTTTGCCACATTTTTTATAAATGTTATCTACTGACCTACTGAGGAAAGTTCATAAGTTTTTGTTTCTCTCTCCTTCTCTCTTTCAGTTGTAAAGGTGGTTTTGCACTAACATTTCTGAATTTTCTCACCAATTGATACTTCTCTGTAGAAAAACAGATTTGGATTAGATTGCTTATAACCACACTTCAAACAATAAAACTGTCAGATTCTGTTTATTTTCTTTCCAATGGTACCTATTCATAAAACAGCAAACTTAGGGTTAAAAGGGCCTTGATCTCAGTAAGTCTTCACTGAACTAAGTGGAAGAAACAATTTTGCCGGGTTATGTAAATTACAGCGTTAGCCCAAGCGCCTTAAACCTTGATCTAGACCAGTGGTTCTAAACGTCACTTAAATATTAGAATCACCTGAGAGCTTTAAGACTCTTGCTCCTCAAGCCATGACTCGGACAAATTAAGTTAGAATCTCTAGCATTGAGTTCCAGGTAACAGTGTTTTTTTTGAAAGCTCCCCAATCGGCCGTCATAGCTGAGAACACTGCCATAGGCTCATCTGATACACAAACCATCAAAAATGAGAAAATTTATTCAACTGAAGTACATTCATCAATTTTATATATCAAACAGAATAACTATTAATCTTCCAGTAGATCTTTCACTGAGTTAGGCGCCAGTCAAAAATTCCAGAATATTTAGTATGAAATAAATGTGCTATAAAGATCTCCAAGTGTAAAGAGTAAGCAAGCGAATGTTTCATTTTCCTGGGCATGATATGAAATAACTCCCTCTCACAGGCTATATTTTAGTTGAAGATAAACAGGGCTGATCATGGTAAAGATACAGAATTTGTAAAGGACGTCCAGTCTTTCCTGCCTTTCTCTAAATCAATTCAGATGCTACCTTCCCACCCCACTCCGCCCCAACCCCATTCCCTAAGTTGACCATCTGTAAGGGAACAGGCAGAATTCTGAATTTTTTTTTCCATCTGTATCTCATTCACAACGTGTTACCTAAACAGCATTTTAAGCTCTTATTTTTAATTGTGTAACTATAGGCTCTCTCCCTGCATACTTGCAAACAGAACCTGGGTTTGGCTCAAGATTTATAGGGTATTGTGTTAGTGAGACTCAGTTTCTGCCTGCAGCAAGGTCTCAAGTCAGACCTTTTTAGGGGAGTTGGAAAAATGCCTGGAGAAGGGAGGGATGAAGTGATTGTCTGAGCTTTCCCAGAGTTAAGGGGGGATGGCTGCAGTTCGCTGCTCCCCAGCGGTCCTGTATCAGCTGAGGACAAGGAACGTGAAAGACCCTGAGCCTCTCTTTTAAATCTACCCAGGAACACCCCCCTTTGGCAATCAGATCACTCCACGACGAACCAGGGATAAATACTGAGAGCTACTAAATATGGGAACAGGTACACAGGAAGTCTCAACTCAGGCCATAAATGAGAGAAGCAGGGCCCCAGGGACCTTCCAGGCTGGTGAATTAGGTGGCTTCCAGGGTTGATTATTCACCCTGTACTAAGTGCTTTACATGCATACCAAGTTTAATCCTCCCCACAGTGCTGGGTTGCAAATATTATTTTCATTTCGAAGATGAGCAGATTGACCCTCAGAAAGGTTAAGTGACTCACCCAACATCACTCAATCAGTAAGTGCCCTGTAGCTTTCTGTGCATTCAAAACTTTAGAAGTAACATTAAACATAACTTCCAAGTTTTATCGTAAGTATCTAAATCATGGCCAAGACCAATCTTCAAAACATTTGGTATGAAACAATTGTTTCACCTGAAATCTTTCACTCACTTCAACTTTAAAATATAAGAGATTTAAAATGCAGTGCACTCATTTCCATTTTATAATGTAAAACATTAAAAGAAAAGCAATAGGAATTTAGAAATTCATCATATTGCAAACGGTAGGGGAAAGGTGGTTATTTATTACTGAATGTGCGGTTATGTCCAAAATAAAACGATTTTTTTCTTTTGCTCTGGCATATTCAATTGCTCTCTGATCTTCTAAACTCAAAGGGATTCTCTTTTAAGGCAAACTTAATTCTTCTAAGATTTGCATACTACATTCTAAATATTAAAGCTATAAAGCCCAGAAACACACCTGGATATCCCAGGTAGACGGAGTCCAAAAAGAGATAATATGATTTAACTTGAACAGCAGTATATCAAGTGTGCATCATATTTTTATCCTTATATTTTATAAACTTGTTTACCAGGCATATGCTATAAAATACACATCACTATAGGCCCATGGAGAAAAGAAATACATTGAGAAGTATGATTTGTCCAAAATAGGTTAGAAAAAAATATGTGCATGCATGACATTTCTGACAAGGTGGTTTTGACACAGCTGTGCACTGATGCAGCTGTTTTCATGCGGAGGATTTTTAAACACAACCCCCAAAACAAACACTTAAACTTTCAGCTGTTTCTATTAACAAGTAATGTGTGAAACGCACATTCTTCCCATTCTAAAATCTCTCCACAGCCTTGAACCTCACCCTGTTGTAGATACCCACCCCCTGGGGTAGAAAGCAGGGATTAAGTGGGGGTCTGGAATAAGGTGGGGTCAGAGATGGGTTGAAGATGAGGGATGGGGTGAGGTTAGGTATCGTCTGGCAGACAAACTCTATGTGACCAGAAGTTATATGTTTACCACACTTACTCATCTCAGAGAGGGCCATCCATCATTCTTAGCAAAGTGCTTGCTCATTCTCTGAGAATTCATTTATATCTTAAACAGTCTGCTAAATTGACAATGGGCATACTCCTTTACATTCATGAATAAACAGAATTGTCTGTGTAAAAATACTACTACATCTGTTTTACATTTGAACATCTAGAGAACTCAATTGTGGATACCTCTGAGTTCGGACGTTTCCTAATTATGCAAACTTGATTTGATCGGATACATATATATAGCACACTGAAACAGGGGAGAATATTTGAACTATGATATTTTTCTACACAGAAAATGTTCAATCTATTTTCTAGCAGTTCTCAGTGGGTTTTTTTTTCTATTTACAAAAGTAATGCATAAAGAATTTCCAGGATTAGATAAAATAAAAAGAAAATGGGGAAGGCATCAGGGATGACAGTTGCATCCATTACACTGAAACAAGAGATCTAACCTTTTTAAAAGAGAAAGGGTACTACCACCATGTCAAAGTAGATGAGTCCAAAGGATGATTTGGAAACCCATATTTTGGAGAAGCTGCATCAACGTGTCTGATTTGGAGCAATGCTTACATATGGCCACACCTAAATCCTCTACTTCAAAATAGTGAAGACATTCTTTCTCTCTTATATCCCCTTTTGCATTTTTTATTCAACTGCTTTATTGAAGTCTCTAATGGAATGGAATCAAATTATGACCTTGCTCCAAGAAAATATCTGATGATGACTGACTTTAGCTATCCTACTACAAAGAAATATATACATGCAAGTTGCCCACTATGTTACAAAAGGAACTACTTATTAAATTAGGACTATCTTGTTCAGTGATACTTATTAAGAAGATAGTCCTAATTTGGTTAATTGCCTAAATGAAAACACTTAGTATATGAGTGGATTCCCACAGTAAAGTCTGTCTTTGAGCTACTATACAATCCAATAAATGTATCCATTATTCGGGATGAGAACTATTTCTTCTGAATGAAGGATTTGGTGCTTTACCTTTAGGGAGTTCTTTGTGTATCATCTGGTTTCAATTTCTTCTTGGGCTCCATTTCCCAATGGGTGTGTGTGTGTGTGCTTGTGCAAAACACATACATAACTAATCCAAACGTATCACTGAGGATTCACATATGTATGAATATACATCCAAATTATTTCAAAGTAAAACTGTTACATTAAAGTATATACACACAGCAATAGGAAGAAATGAAACCTGAAGAGACAATGTACAAGGTTATAAAATCAAGATGGAGCTTAAAAACCCCATATATTAGGTCTAAAGTAGCCACTATAGAACAAAATGAAAATTAGAAAATCAAGAAAGTGGTGAATCTGCATAAAAGTAATATAAAGCATTGTCATTTCACATGAAGCTGCTTAGCACATAAATGTATTAGTCCATATTTTTGAGCTCTTCTTAAACATCACTCACCATTCTGGTCATTAGGGATACAGTGATGCACAAGATGGACCAAGTCCCTGCTCTCAAGAGGCTAACAGTCAAGCAGCATAGACAGATGAAATGGGGAAACAACTAATTATGTAATTTCAGATCATGACAATTTCTTTAAAGAAAAGTAAAGCAGAGTTAGGGAATTCATAATGACTATGGGGTAGGACAGAGAGCAGAGATCTGAATGAAATGAGTTAACCATGCAGATGTATGAGGGGAAAGTGTACCAGATGGAGGGAAAACAAATGCAGATGATTTTGTTTTGTTTTTTTGTTTTGTTTTTTTTTGCGGTACGCGGGCCTCTCACTGTTGTGGCCTCTCCTGTCGTGGAGCACAGGCTCCGGACGCGCAGGCTCAGCGGCCATGGCTCACGGGCCCAGCCGCTCCGCGCCATGTGGGATTTTCCCGGACCGGGGCACGAACCCATGTCCCCTGCACCAGCAGGCGGACTCTCAACCACTGCGCCACCAAGGAAGCCCAATGCAGATGATCTAAGGCAGGAAAAGCATGGTGTGTTCAAGAATCATCAAGGTCAGTGTGATTGGAGGAGAGTGAGAGAAAGAGAGAAAGGTAAATAATGAAACAGGAAAATCAGGCAGGAACTGGATGATGTCCTCTCAGAAAGAAGAGGGGAAGGAGAGGTCAGGAAAATAGGAGTGTGTGACATCACAGAAGCCAAAAGAAACAGTTTCGAGAAGAACCAATACACTGTGTCAGATGACACTGAGAGACTTAGTAAAATGAGGACTGAGAATGAACCATGAGATTTGGCAAACGGACTTGTTTCAGTGGAAAAGAGATCCTTTCCAAGAGTTGTTCCAGCAGAGAAATGGAGTATTGGCTACAGCAGAACATGGGATCAAGAGAGGTGTTTTTGTAAGATGAGAAACATTATAAACGTAATACATGGCCAATGCAAGTCAAGCAACAATAACAAAGATAAATCTTGCACCGTTTATTGCAGTGCACTGATGTGCAAATGTCATATACACAAATGCACACACACACACTGAAATTCCCAAACACCAACTTGTTTAGCAATGCTAAGTCAGATCTTTAACTTTCTGTCAATATTTGTCTTTACCCTTTACCCTAACCTATTGAGTTAATTTACTTCCCAGGGACACTAAATTCATGAACAATATAAATTATTACAGAAATTTTCAAAATGCCATCTTTTTTTTATATTAGGTAATTTTTCAACATCTTTATTGGAGTATAATTGCTTTACGATGGTGTGTTAGTTTCTGCTTTATAACAAAGTGAATCAGCTATACATATACATATATCCCCATATCTCCTCCCTCTTGTGCCTCCCTCCCACCCTCTCCAAAAATGCCATCTTGAGGAACACACCAAAGTAAGTTAAAAGTTATAATTTCAGTCACAAATTGCATTTGACTGTTCATTTTTATAATTTGAGGTTCTATCAGAGTGTAATCAATATTAACATAACTTTTTTACCCTGAGCACTACTTTGGAGGAGATAATGTCTGTAAACACATACAGATTTTGAAGGACATTGGCAGAATATATAAATCGGTACATAAACACAACTGGATTTGTGGAAAGAGTGCAAGTATTGAAACCAGAGAAAACTAGGAATGACATCCCAGCTCCATCACTTACTAACATGTTACCTTGGGCTCCTGAGTCTCATTTCCCTCATTTGTAAAGTGGAGATAATGATGTCCAGCTCACCAGGATGCGATAACAAATAAATCAGTAAAAAATGTAGGGAAAGTACCTGGCACACAGACAGTGTGCTCAGTAAATGGTAGCATTGATTTTTTTATTGCAATATAGTTGATTTACAATGCTGTGTTATTTTCTGCTGTACAGCAAAGTGATTCAGTTATACATATTTTTATATGTATTCTTGTCCATTGTGGCTTATAGAATATTGAATATAGTTGCATGCATTATATAGTAGGGCCTTGTTGTTTATTCATTCCATATATAATAGTTTGTATCTGATAACCCCAAATTCCCACTCCATCCCTCTCTCACCCCTCCTTGGCAACCACAAGTCTGTTCTCTATGTCTGAGTCTGTTTCTGTTTCATAGATAAGTTCATTTGTGTCATATTTTAGATTCCACAAATAAGTGATATCATATGATGTTTGTCTTTCTCTTTCTGACTTACTTCACTTAGTATGATAATCTCTAGGTCTATCCCTGTTGCTACAAATGGCATTATTTCATTCTTTTTTATGGGTGCGTAGTGTTCTATAGTATGTATGTATCACATCTTCTTGATCCATTCATCTGTCAATGGGCATTTCGGTTGCTTCCATGTCCTGGCTATTGTGAACAGTGCTGCTATGGACATTGGGGTGCATGTATCTTTTTGAATTATGGTTTTCTCCAGATATATGCCCAGGAGTGGGATTCCTGGATCATATGCTAACTCTATTTTTAGTCTTCTGAGGAACCCCCAGACTGTTCTCCACAGTGGCTGCACCAATTTACATTCCCACCAACAGTGTATTACGGCTCCCTTTTCACCACATCCTCTCCAGCATTTATTATTGGCAGACATTTTGATGATGGCCATTCTGAACGGTGTGAGGTGGTACCTTATTGTAGTTTTGATTTGCATTTCTCTAATAATTAGTGGTGTTGAGCATCTTTTCATGTGCCTCTTGGCCACCTGTATATCTTCTTTGGAGAAATGTCTATTTAGTTCTTCTGCCCATTTTTCAATTGTGTTCTTTGTTTTTTTTGTTGTTCAGTTGCATGAGCTGTTTGTATATTTTGGAAATTAAGCCCTTGTCAGTTCCATCGCTTGCAAATATTTTCTCCCATTCTGTAGGTTATCTTTTCATTTTGTTTATACTTTCCTTTGCTGTACAAAAACTTATATCTTTGATCATGTCCCATTTGTTTATTTTTGCTTTTATTTCTATTGCCTTGGGAGACTGACCTAAGAAAACATTGGTATGACTTATGTCAGAGAATGTTTTGCCTATGTTCTCTTCTAGGAAATGGCTTAAAGACTTAAACATAGACATGACACCATAAAACTTCTAGAACAGAACATAAGCATTGATTTTTAATAACAATGAGGTATGTCTTTTGATTTACATTACTTCAAATTTTCTACTCTCCATCAATATTCTTTCATTGCACAGAAGCACTACAATATAAGGTATTCAGTCCTTAGGAAGTGGTTTCCCACAATCAGTTGAAGCTGACAGATCATAAGAAAGTTATTATCTCTTGGGTAATAACTAATTATTCCTTCAAAGAGGCAGAAAAAATATGCACATTAAACTTTCTACTAGAGTGAAAATGTTTTTGGAAAATGACTGTATAGGATATTTACCCTTTTAAAAGTCTTGAAAGGCTCTCAAGTGGTAGTTATTAAACTAGTTCTCAGACCTAGGGGATCCTCAGTGGTGCCTCAAAGGCCACAAGGTGGGCAGGACAAGAGAGGTGATGTTTATAGATGGATGGGAGTTCACGCTGCTTGGATCAGAGCAGTTCCACTTTCTGTGTTTACACTGGACTCTACACTGGATTTCATTTGAAGAAACACTCTTAAGATAACAGAAAATTTGAAATCCTTGCCCTAAATGAACAGTTAGAGGCTACAGTGATTCTCTCACTAATCACTCAAGACCTTTTCTCTAAAAGTCCTTTTCACCAAATTTGATTTAAACACTAAAACCATAGAGAAAATTAAATTACAAACAATGCATAATCCAAGTTAGAAATAAGGCTTAAAATTAAATTAGCAGCATTGAGAGTTGACAGGTATCTCAACCTGTTTATTCATGACACACCACATCATTGAAGACACAAGTGAACACTTGTTTTGTTTTGCTTCTTGTACACGGCCCCGTACCATAATAGGGTTTTCTCCTCTTCAATAGTTCGCAGTATAATGGCGAGCTGGAAAGTTAACTCTGAATTTCCTCTTTTCAAATGCTCATAACTCACCTGAAATTCTCACACTTTCTCAGGGTGAGGACCACGTGATTCCCATCGTCTTAATGGAAATCACACTTCTCAGACCCTACAAAGGGCTTTAGCAACTTAGGGATTCACATCTCCACAGCCAAAGCTGTTGCTTTTTATTTCCTCTGGGTTTTATTTTCCTCTGTTAAAACCGTTGTAAGATATTTATGATGCATATCCGTGAACAAGACACTGCGTACAGCTTCCCTTTCCTCCTCCCACTGTGTCTGTCCGTAGCACTATAGTTTCTTCCAATAATCTTCTACGTGGTACAAGAAATGTGCAGTAGTAAACTCACGTGTAATAGGTATAATCCTACTAATCATGGGGGCTCATGAACTCATGTGATTTGTTATGTCTAATACTTTTTAAGTGTGGAAGTACCTTTTAACTTCAAAAATACTCATGAATTTCCACTTAAGGGTAATTGCACTTTTAGGTTCTGAACACTGAGAAAACAAATGGCAAGAAAACACTATGGATTATAAAGTCCTATTAATGAACCTTTGCTTTCTTAATTACAAGAGTAGGTTTGTGTATGTTAATCACAGCATACGTCTGAAAATGGTACATTTGTGTGTGAAATACATCGTACATTTAATTTACAGACAAGCTTAGCACAGTCATGGATTTATAGAGCCTTCGTACTAACTCTGGGCCCTCCGGAAATCCTCTCCCTACATGTCGCAAACTCCTAATAGAGGGAAAAGGAGATGGTCTCGAGTCAGAAAAATCTGGTTTAACTCACAGGTCTTCCTCTTACGATCTACATGAACTTACCCTATTTGACTCCGAGCTTCCTTATCTGATAAAGTTTAGGATCAAGGCTGTGTACATTAAAATATATGTAGTGCAAATCTACAAACAATAAATGCTGGAGAGGGTGTGGAGAAAAGGGAACCCTCTTGCACTATTGGTGGGAATGTAAATTGATACAGACACTATGGAGAACAGTATGGAGGTTCCTTAAAAAACTAGAACTACCATTCGACCCAACAATCCCACTACTGAGCATATACCCTGAGAAAACCATAATCCAAAAAGAGTCATGTACCACAATGTTCACTGCAGCTCTATTTACAATAGCCAGGACATGGAAGCAACCTAAGTGTCCATCGACAGATGAATGGATAAAGAAGATGTGGCACATATATACAATGGAATATTACTCAGCCATAAAAAGAAACAAAATTGAGTTATTTGTAGTGAGGTGGATGGACCTAGAGTCTGTCATACAGAGTGAAGTAAGTCAGAAAGAGAAAGACAAATACCATATGGTAACACATATATATATGGAATCTAAGAATGAAAAAAAAAGGTCATGAAGAACCTAGGGGTAAGACAGGAATAAAGACACAGACCTACTAGAGAATGTACTTGAGGATATGGGGAGGGGGAAGGGTAAGCTGTGACAAAGTGAGAGAGTGGCATGGACATATATACACTACCAAACATAAAATAGATAGCTAGTGGGAAGTAGCCGCATAGCACAGGGAGATCAGCTCGGTGCTTTGTGACCACCTAGAGGGGTGGGACAGGGAGGGTGGGAGGCAGATGCAAGAGGGAGGAGATATGGGGATGTACGTATATGTATAGCTGATTCACTTTGTTAAACTAACACACCATTGTAAAGCAATTCTACTCCAATAAAGATGTTAAAAAAATAAATAATAAAATAAATTAAATATATGTAGTGCTTAATATGTAATGGCAATAATGGCTAATATTTATCACATGTTTACTGTGCACCGTAAGTTGGGCTTAAAATGTATAGATATACAAACAGTGTAAGACATAAACTCATAAACAACAATTCCATGAAGTATACTGTGGTGGTCAAGAGAATCCACATCAGAGTCCAAGCACTTGGGTTCAAATCTAGGCTCTGGGCTCTAAGACCTACTAGCAACAGGACCAAGGACAAGTTATTTAACTTCTCCAGTATTTTCTTCCTCATCAGTAAAAAGGAATAACAATAACCCTTACTTTACATTAAAAACATCTGCCAAGCGCTTAGCATAATGCCTGGAACAGAGTAAGAGTATGTATTAGATTCTATTATTTTATAGGTGAGGCAATTGGGTTCACTCAATTAACTTGCCCAAGGTCACACAGATGCTAAAAAGCATAACTGGGGCTCTAATCAGATTTCTCTAATTTTCCAGGTGTCGGCTTCTTTCAGACAGATACTTGCTCCTCTTCCCATTACTCCTATTTAGGTTCAACCGTCCTGGGTAATGTAAGGAAAAGGCAACTCAATCTAAACAGTACGCAGCTATCATGACTTCAATCACGCACCAATTTATATAGGCCACCAGGAGAATGAACTGTTTTCCCATGTGAAGCCCCTCTCAGGGAACAATGGAAACCAACTGAGGCAACGTAGACTTGCAGACCCTTGGTTTAGCATATTGGTTGCAACTCAGTGGCAGGTGAGATGAAAAGCAAGCAGAGTATCCAGAAGCACTTGAGCACACAGACCCCATCAATCCTTGAACGCACAACCCAGGTCTACCCCCTATGATTCCTCATCACCCTCTGCTACGTAAACATCTGACTTGCTTTCGCTAAATTTTTCTCAAGATGGAGCTAACTTAATCAGGTTTCACATCTTTCCTAAATATTAACCTATTGATTTACATAAGACTTGTCTCTTCATAATATGATTAACATAAGGAAAATGCCCTCTTACCAAGCCAACTCAGCAGTGCAGGCACAGTTAAGTCTTTGCAGAAATCTGTACCCAACTTGGTTGTGCCCCAAATATCCATACACCCCCTTCCCAGGGTACAAGTAACCCGAAACAGGGCCGAGTCCTTTCTCTGTATCTCATTGGCCAGATTTATCTTACTGCTAAAGATAAATGATATAAGTGTTATTCCACTCAAAATCCTAAGCCCAATATAGTTTATTTTTATTAATTCAACACGAACTAAATTAAAAAACTCAACTTCCAATGTATTTCATAAGACCTTTTACCACATCCTAGTGTGACTTATAACCCTTGAACTAAACTTCTATTTTAATACATCTCAGTTCTATCAACTAGTCTTGATAACAATCTCTCCCCTCCTCCAACACAAGAGTATTCACTTCTCATCAGTACTTAATAGGACTTTCTATTTTAACTTGACATCAGAAGTATCTGAAAAATTCCAAGGCATAAATTATAGCAGGCTCAAAGGGCTGGGAGCTCAATGAAGTTCTCGTCAGTGAACTCTTATACATCCGTATGATGCAAGGAATAAACTTTGATCTTATGACCTCAAAGACCTTCACAATCTGCTTCTCTCTGCATACCCCTAGGGTTTATTTTAAATTTTTTGAGACATTCCCCCTCGAAAACATTCAAAGATTCAAATCTGAGGGTTGGTCTCAAGTTTATACATATTCCCAGAGAGCCCTCATTTTTGGCCATATTTTAATGGACCATGCTTTCTGATCAGTACCACAAGCCTTCCACTACATCCCTCCCTTAGACAAAATTGTCACTTAAGTACTAGCAAAGTGGATTGGCATGTCCTCAGCAATTAGCAGATAAACAGTGAACTGAAAGCTAGGTCTCCATTGCTACTGATGGTCAATATAGTCTTTTTTAAAATTATAATTAAAATTTCCATTAGAAACGCACAAAGCTCTCTTTGCCAAATTGAAAAGGACAAAACTGGTACGAAGAGAATTTCCAAGCTTTTGAAAGGTCATTATGAACAATAGGATTTTAAAAAAAAAAAAAAAAACTGTTTTAAAAAATATTGGCACTACCCCCTGAAACAAATTGAAAGAAAAATTAAGCTAAACTGTGACGTCTATAACCGGGGTGCTCAATCAGCCAGTTCCTTGCCAAAATAGTCCCAGAATCATAACTCTGTTCCATTATTCCTGCCTTACTTGTTTGAAGAATTTTCTTTTGATTAAACCCCTTACAGTGCGAGACTCCACAGCGTTCTGAAGGCGAGCTTGGAATGCAAGACAACTAATGACAGGGTGGTTTCCCACAGGCAGGCCTTCAGGAAGAGGTGGGCAGATTAGCCCAATTTAGGCCTCTCTTCTCAAGGAGCCTCAGGATCTACCAATCCAGAAAATGAGCTAAAAGGCAACAAAAGGCTCAATCTGGAAGACACCCAGTCAAAGCTATTTTCTTCTCCCAACACAAACTCAAAACAGGTGTATCACTTATTTTTTATTTTAACTCTGGTAAACTCTCTGAACTTTCTGCTTATATACACAATGACTAAATTTAACCACTAATTCAACCAAATGGTTGACAATTAAGCCCATCACTGTTATTACCGACTGTATAATAAATAATCACAGAGGAGTTTAAAAGCTGGAGCCCAAAGGGCCCTGAAGCCTTACACGGGTAAGGAAGCTGAGGAAAAGGATTTTTTGTCATCTTATAAGGTATCAGGTTTCCAGTCAGCTCACTTTATAAACACACACTAAGTCAATCAGCTGGCCTGCCAGTCTCACAGATACTCTTTGTTGAAGGGTAAGGAAATAAAAGTATGAGGAATGAGAATTTATTTCAGGAGCTATACCAGGCATCGCTCAGGTAAAAGGAAGTAAAAACATGTACCGTGGCCTAAAGGAAGGTGGTGATTATGAGCAAAATGGATTCCTGGCAAGTTCCTTTCTAAACAAAATCTTGTTTCTCTTTTTAAAGTACTGAACAACCAGCACCATTCCCCACTCCCCCACCCACCCACACACACATTTTCTTAAGTCATCAGCTATCCTATTCTACCAAAGAATAATCGCTATCATATACTGAGCACCAGGCTAAATACCATATTGTATCTCATTTAAAATCTCACAGCACTCCACAGAAGGTAAATCTTTTCCTCTTCTTTTCATAAATGAGGGACATGGAAACCAAGTTTTAGAGAGCTTACATAACTTGCCCAAGTTAGCACAAATTGCAAAGGTGAGATTTTCACCCGGGTGTTACTGGTTTCAAAGTTACCTCTAAACACAATTAGATCTAATATAAGGAACAAATATCTAGTAAAACCTTACAATATTGTGCCTCACTTTTTATACTTTCTCATCATCTTAACATTCCATCATGGGGAAAAAAAAGGTGTTAGCCACAAAATAGCAATGTTTAAAGGGCTCAAAATACAACGTCCACCAACATACAACAAATTAGCATCCAGAAACCATGAGCTATGCGTCCTAATTTGACACAAAAGCTTGTAGCTCCTGACTTCTTGACCAAAAAATCTTCAAGGATGTTTCTGATTTTAAGAGAAGAGATATCATCATTCCAAGGGGCTGAGTTTCAGAGACAGTAAAAAGATTATCTATATTGTTGGGCTGTACCACACAGGCCTACAAGCCCTGTACTCACCCAGCTTCAAGACTGAAGAAAGAGCGCAGAGTCAGTGACAGAGACATCAATGGTTTAATGGATGGGGAAGCTTAAGGTCTGAAGCAAGGTCCTGGAACAACACCCCACTGTGTGTGGCCGACAGTGGGCAGGACACGGCGGCAGCCTCCACTCCCAGGGAGAAAGGGGTGGTTACTAGTTATAGGGGGAAGTGACATCAGGTTGGCTCATCAGTTACCAGGGAAACCAGCAGAGGGACACACCCCTTACCACACCTCTGATTAGCTATCTTGTGGAGATGTTCTGATTTAAAGCTAGAACAATGATTAGCTGGGGCCTAGAGCAAGTATGTAGGGTATAGGTGAAGCAGGCATTGGTTGAGTAAGGGATGTACAGAGAGCAAGAGAATAGCCATCTTGAGTGGCCTGATAATACATATATCCTGGAAAGAAGGAAGGAAGGAAGGAAGGAAAGAAGGAAGGAAGGAAAGAAGGAAAGAAAGAAGGGAACTAATAGCAAAAAGCTTTCTCCTCATGATACCTAAAATTTCTTTAATCCTTAATCTAGCTATAAAACAGGTTATATATATACATATATAAAATTATTCAAACTAAGATGTGAATGATGGAGCTCATAGCTTTCCTGAAGGCATGTCCTTCAGGTGGAAGAGTAAACCAGGGCCCTATAACGGTGGTTTTCAAACTTGAGTGTCTATCAGAATCACCTGGAGAACTAGTTAAACAGACTGCTGGGCTCTGCCCCCATTACTGATTCAGTACATCAGCTATGGGGCTGAAGAATGTGCATTTCTAGAAAGTTCCAAGATGTTGCTGGTTTTAAGACTACCCTTTCTGGGCTTCCCTGGTGGTGCGGTGGTTGAGAATCTGCCTGCTAATGCAGGGGACACAGGTTTGAGCCCTGGTCTGGGAGGATCCCACATGCCGTGGAGCAACTAGGCCCGTGAGCCACAACTACTGAGCCTGCGCGTCTGGAGCCTGTGCTCCGCACTGAGAGGCCACGATAGTAAGAGGCCCACGCACAGCGATGAAGAGTGGCCCTCGCTTGCCACAACCAGAAAAAGCCCTCGCACAGAAACGAAGACCCAACACAGCAAAAATAAATTAGTTAATTAAACTCCTACCCCCAACACCTTCTTTAAAAAAAAAAAAAAACTACCCTTTCAGAACTGCTGCTGTAGAACTGAGGCAGAAGTTTTTAACAGAAGCTGCCCAAATAGTAGCTGAACAGATTTCTAAATAGTAATTTGAAAAATACAAACACTTCATGCTTCACCAGGAGTTAAAGGGAGACAGAAGATGGCTCATTTAGTCAAGAATGGAAAAGAATTAAAATTCAGAAGCTTGGATTTCTCTGGGCATGAGTGTGTTTTTGGTTGTGCTGTGTTTACTCTTGGAAAAATGTGGCATCCCACTTTTATTCTCAAAGGGCTTTAAGTGCTTATTAAAAATGTTCTTTGAAATCAAATATCTCTTTATAGCATCTGTATTTTGATGATTTGATTGTAAATGAATGAAAAGCATATGGATTAAGTCACACATGGTTTTAAAGAACTTCAGGCAAAAGTGTCTAATAAGACACATTGAGTTTACCAAATTGAAATGTTTGAAAGAAAAAGTCACTGGATAGAGGAAAACAATCTGACTTCATTCTAACTGGAATGCCTACATAGCTATATGTAAATATCTATATGTTAAGAATGTGAATATCACCTCTAGGTATCTGCATTTATTATTTCTGCCAAGGGTCTAATACATTCCCTTATTGTATTTAAGCTAACCACTCAATTGCATAATTATAAAAAAGAAATTTTATTCTGAAATAGGAGTTTCAGATAAATAATTAATAAGATAGATAATATTTGCCTTCTGACCGTGGCTGAGCTTCGGCACCTAAGACAGCTATTGTATTATCATTAGTGGATGATCCACATGTACAAAACATATGTGGTAAAGAATAGATTTAGATCTTAAATAAGATTTGTTTTCTTAGAGATTTACTTTTTTCCCTCCCAAAGCACATTTTAGAACAATGCTTTCCTGGGTTTATTGCAGAGGGAAGGGAAAGGGCACAGTAGAAGAGATTCAAAGGGAGGATCCACTTGGCTTCGTGTTTCAAAAACAATGAATTTAGGAGAACCAAGAGAAAAGAAAAATGGTTTGAGGGTTAGAGTTTGAACATGTGGGTTTCTACAGCTGTGGGTAAGCAAATGGAATATATGTAAATAGTGAGGAGAGTGGCCAGGCTAAGAGGCTGGACCTAAAAGACCTGGAGACAGAAATGCAGGAGCCATTTTGAAAGCAGAGTCAGCATCTGGGCTGCACTTGAGAGAATATTAAATATGACCTCTGCTCCATAACCCCATCATCATTCCTTCCTGGATGGCAGTTAGAGCCACCTTGCTGTTGGTGTTCTTATATTACGGATTTATTCCTTCTGCTTACTTTTCATGGTCAGTCCTTCCAGAAACTTGTCTGTGTTATTAAAGTTACTACTGTTATTAAAATTTTCAAAGGACCAGATTTCAGTTTTGATGATCATCTCTGTTGGTTTTTCTTTGTTTCCTTGCTTTTTATGTCATCTTTATTATTTCTTTTTTCTATTGTTTTCATGTTTCTTCCATATTCTTTTCCTAACTTTATGAGTTAAATGCTTAATATTTTTATGTTATTTTTTTAAAGAAATACATTTTAGGCTATAAATCTTCCTGAGTGCTGCTATAATTGCATCTCACTAATTTTCACATGCACTAGTTGTATTGTCATGTGTTTCAAAATTCCAATTTATATTTCCTTTTTAATCCTTAGTTTACTTAGAATTATGTTTCTAGGTTCCAAATGCATAACAATAGTTTTTATTTTATTGTTGATTTATAATCTATGGGTATTTTGGACAGGGACTGTGGTCTCTACAAAATCAATTAGTTGGGGAATTGTTATTAATGTTCCATGTTGTTCTTAGAAAAACATGTGTGTTCTCTAATCTCTGAGCGCTATCATATCTAAATGAACTTGTTAAGCATATCATTAAAATTTTCTATATATAGTTATCAAATTTTTTATTGCTGGTCTATTATTTATGACATTCCTCACACCCTGTAAGTAAGCAATTTATTAGTTTCTGCTTTATCTCTTCTATATTTCTTTTTGCACACACAAGCAGATACATATATTTTTTTATTTCCCCTTTCTCTTACACAAGAGATTATACACATACTTTTTGTGCTTTCATTTTTTAAATTTAACTATACATCTTAAAGCACACTCTATGAGTTTCATAGGTTTGCTTTTTATCTTTTCTTACAGCTATATGTACTCCACTGTATAAATGTACCATAACTTAGTCATCCAGTCTCTAATGTATGGGCAAATTACAAATAATGCCTCAATGCATAATTTTTTACATATATATTTTCAATTTGGTGAGGTATATCTTTAGTGTAAAGTCCTAGAAGTGGGGTTTCTAGGTCAAAGAGGAAATGCATATGTAGATTTGTTATACATTGCCAAATTCTTCTCCATAGAAGATATACCATTTTTGCATTCCCATCTGCAATAAATAAGAGTGGCTCTTTCCTCACAGTCTGGCCAACAGTGTATGTTGTTAAGCCTTTAAATATTTGTCAACCTGGTAGGTTAGAAATGTTATCTCAGCACAATTTCGATTTGCATTTCTCCTATTATGAATAAAGTTGAACATATTTTCACATGTTGAAGAGCCATTTTATATCATTTTTGTGAATTGTCAGTTCACGTCTCTTTGCTTATTTTTCAACTAAGTATTTTATCTTTTTTCCTCAAATGTTATTTTTAAGTATATTAGAGGTGTCAACACTTTACATGTGATATAAATTGCAGATTTTTTTCACAACTTGTCACTTGTCTTTTGATTTTGTTAATGGTGCTTTTTTCCATGAAGATATTTTGTAATTCCGTAAAATTTATAAATCTTTTCTTTTATTGCATCAGGATTTTAAGTCATATTTAGAAAACCCTCTCCTACACCTGGGTTATAGATGAATTCACCAATGTTTTCTTCTAGTTTCAGTTTTATGTTCACATCTCTGATCCAGTTGATGTTTATTCTTTTGTATGGTATGAGGAATAAATCTAACAATTTTAAAATTCATCCCTGCCCCAGCAATTTTAAATAATTTTTATCCTATGATAAACTTCTGTATGTACCTGGGTATTTTGAACTTTATATTCTATTTCACTGATCTGAATTTTTATGCACCAGTACCTCATTATTTTATTATTGATTACCTTAGTTATTGAAAACCTTTTTTTATAGAGAGTTATTGTAGTCCCTCCCCACATCAACCCATAGCAGTTCCTTTTCAATGTTTATTGGCCATGATTATGGGGGTTTTTCATATATATTTTAGTATCAACTTGATTACTTCCAGGTAAAAAGCCTGGAGGTATGTTTGTTGGGATCATCCATGTATAAATTAACTTAAGGAGAATGATACTGAGATGTCTTATCCAAGACCAAGGATGTCCCATTTATTTTATTTAGGGGTACTACATAATCTCCATATAAGGTTTGCACATTTCTTAAGTTAGTCCTAAGCATTTTTAGTTTTGGTGGGGAGGGGTGTATTATAAATGTATTCCATTATAATTCCTAAATAATGTTATTTGTGTGTACGAAAGTTATTTCTTTTATTTCTTTTAAATTTTATATCTTGCTACCTTGTTAAATTTTTTCAATGCTTAAGTTAGTTTTATCATTGATTCTCTAAGGTTTTTTAAGTAAACCATCTGCAAATAGTCACTTCTTCTTTTCCAATCCTTATGTCCTTGATCGTTTCCCTTTGTCCAATCACATCAGCTTATACATCCAGTGTTAAATAATACTGGAAGTGGCGAGCTTACTTGTCATGCTGCTGGCCTCTGTGGGAGTGCCAATTTTGAATTTAAGTGTAGATTTTTTACCATATTAAGGAAGTATCCATTTATTCCTACTTTCTCAAGTGTTTTTATTAGTATGGAATTGTGTCAAAGTCTTTTTTCAACAGCTATGGAACTATTTATATAAATTTTTTTTCTCCTGAGATATACTGTATAGAGATTCATATTAATAGATTTTCTAATATTGAATCATCTTTCCATTACTGATATAAATCACACTTGGTGGGCTTCCCTGGTGGCACAGTGGTTGAGAATCTGCCTGCTAATGCAGGGGACACAGGTTCAAGCACTGGTCTGGGAGGATCCCACGTGCCGCGGAGCAACTAGGCCCATGAGCCACAACTACTGAGCCTGCGTGTCTGGAGCCTGTGCTCCGCAATAAGAGAGGCTGCGATAGTGAGGGGCCCGCACACCAGGATGAAGAGTGGCCCCCGCTTGACATAACTAGAAAAAGCCCTCGCACAGAAACAAAGACCCAACACAGCAAAAATAAATTAATTAATTAATAAACTCCTACCCCCAACATCTTCATTAAAAAAAAAAAAATCACACTTGGTCATGGCTTATTGATTCTTTAATGTGGTGATGGAGTCTGTTCACTAATATTTTATCAAGGATTTTTGCATTAATATTCATGAGTCATATAGTATCGTTATCTTTATCAGGCTTAGGTATCAATGTTACACTAAATTCACTTAAAGAATTTGGATATTTTTCCTCATTTTCTTTATTTTCTATACTCTAAAACAATTTGAGTAGTATTGGGTTTATCTGACGCTTAAGGTTTTACATTTAAACCTTAAAACTTGATTTTTCCTGTGTTAGGCATTAGGATTACTTCTTCAAGATCAACCTCATTTGTCAGTAGAGTGAATTGCAGTTACTTTAGTAGATGACAATATTGGTAGGGTGAAAGGGAGGAGTTGGTGTACTCTTCTTCTTTTAATTTCTGTGTGATTCTTAATTCTTCCCTCTTACTTCCTTCTTTTCCTTCTCTCCTACTTCTTCAGGGAAAAACCCATTTTCTCTATTTACCTCTTTATATCCAGAAGCAATGCTTCTGTAAGGCTCTTACCTCCAGTTACACTCACATTCAAGCCCCCTATTCGTGGCTGCTGCTATAAACTAAGTCCAAGACCTTAGTTTGACATTTTAGCTCACAATATCAGAACTTTTTGGTGGAAATTTCTTAAATCTATGCTACATCTTTGTCCTTCATGCTCCTCTGTCCCACCTTGGGTATGTACAGACTAGCAGTGGCAATGGGTACTCCATTGGTAGCTCTACTTAAACTAGTATTTATTTCTCTACTTCTAGGTAATTTGAAGTTTGTGATATTCTCTGTCTCCTAGAAATACTATAGACATGGGTCATTTATGGCTCCTTTGTGTTGCATTTTTATTTTATAGTTTTGTAGGAGGGTTTGCAGAGAGCTCTGGATTTTCGTGGTCATCATTATCCTAGAGCCAACGAAAACTCTCCCTTATCTCTTTAAACATTTCCTCCCTCTTATTTTTCTCCTCTCTCCTTTCAGAACCCATATTATACATGTATTGGACTCTCTCATTCTACCTTATATCTCTCTTAATTTTTCATTTGTATTTGCATAATTTTATATCATTTTTAATTTTTATTTTCTATCTCTTTGCTTCTGCTGTATAATATTCTCAGAATCTTGTAATTCATTAATTCTACCTTCAACTCTATATGTTTAACTCTCCCATGGAGATTTCCTTCCCAAATTATTCTTTCATGACTCCTGGATTTCTAAGATAATAAGAGTATGTACTTAATACTTCATAGGTATGTACTTAAGAGTATTAAGAGTTTTACAGACATACAGATAAATGGAACACAGTAGAGAGCCCAGAAATAAACCCACACACTGGCAGTCAATTAATATTCAACAAAGGAGGCAAAAAAATACAATGGAGAAGAGACAATCTCTTCAGCAAGGGATGTTGGGAAAGCTGGACAGCAACATGGAGATCAATGAAGTTGAACACTCCCTCATACCATACACAAAAATAACTCAAAATGGCGTAAAGACTTAAGTATAAGCTGTGACACCACAAAACTCCTAGAAGAGAAGAGAGGCAAAACATCCTCACACATAAATCGCAGTAATATTTTCTTAGTTCAGTCTCCCAACGCAAAAGAAATACAAGCAAAAATAAACAAATGGGACCTAATCCAACTTATAAGCTTTTGCACAGCAAAGAAAATCATAAACAAAACAAGAAGACGACCTGTAGACCTGTAGAGTCAAATTCCCTTTAGAGAATTTATTTTACTATTTCTGAAACCTGAGTCAAATCCTCTAAGCCAAATAATTTTTAAAAAAAAAAAATCAAATTGTCAGCAAATAGGAGATGGGGAAAAACGAAACAGAGAAGGAAAAGGAAGAGGAGACACCAACTCCAATATATTCTAGTGTACAGATTAGTGAAATTTTTGTCATATCTATTGTTGGTCAACTACATTTGCTGTAGAAATGCTTTTTTAAGCCTATGGGTCAAAGTCAGCCAGGTTTCCTGCTAAAAATGGGCCCTGCTGTGAATAATATTGAGGAGAAAAAGAGCAGTCAGAGGGACTGAGCACAGCCTGGGCAAAGGATGATGGAGAAGATGAAGCTGGAGGCCAGGGCTCTGAAGGAGACACTTGAGTTATACTAATAAGGTGGTTGCAAAGGGAAATGCAGAATAATATGAAAACTACCAAGAACTACCCAAAAGTATGCTTGGATTTTTTTGTGGAACTGGTGAAAGGGTGGGGTTTTGCATCAAAGTTTGTTTGAAGCTGGAAAGTACTGCGTGCAGACAGAGGGCAATTCCTACGTCTGGGTTATGGCAGGAATTGGATCTCTTAAAAGGTTATAGTAGGAATTGTGTCTCAACATAATAAAAATTTTAATGTATATAGTGGAAGGAAATAAATATGCTTTCTGCAAGGAAAAATAAAAAATCTATCTTTACAAAATGTTGTTGTTTAACCACGGTCTCTTTTCATAGCTCCCCCAGTGGCTTCAGTTAGGGACATTGACTCTGAAATACTTTGGGTAAGTATTGAAGGTATTGGTCCCATCTCCCAGGACCACCATCAGTAGGAATAGAATTAATACTTGCTAATCAGCCCAGCACTGTATTGCCTTAAGCAGTAGAGGTGGCCAAATCTGGATGAAATGCAGAAATCACACATCCCTTCCATGCCTGTGTGTTCTTGCCTAGTAATCTATAATTCTCCTGGCTATAAACTGTTCCTTCCTAGCAACAACACACCATGATTTCACTGGCCATTCTTATTCATTAATACCAGCTGCTTAGCAGTGCCTGAAGGTATCAGAAGAAATATGTGTGGATGTTTTTACCATATGGTGTTTTAAAAGCTGATGAAGCCCTTTCATGTAAATCTGGGGTTGGCCAAGCACAACGTGCACACAGCAAAGTCCAGCAAAGTGAAATGAGAATCAAGGCTTCCTTCAAAAGAAGAGTTCTTTTCTCTTTGTCACTTTTGACTGATGACCTTCTTTGTACCTGGGTTACTAAGACTATCTAAAAATATCTCAGACAGTGTCACCACTGTGAATTTATAAATTGTATTTCAAAGATTACTCCTTATTGCAAGCATTGAACCCAAAGGCAGGGAATGTAACTCTTTTGATAAAAATGAAATCTCTTTTACAAAGTTGTTTCAGGTTGACAGTTACTTGCATTAAAATTTCTTATTTGAGAGTCATGCTCAACAACAGGTTTTTATTACACCGAATGACACATAAAAATGCTAAGAATAATTTGAAAAACTTTTACTCCAGTTATTTTTATATTTTTTAATGTACGTGTGTGTACGCATGTGTGTCTGTTAAGGTCTTCTGCCCTTTTTTTTTTTTGTAAGCAAGAGTCTTAAAAAAAGAAAATTTTGTTAATCACGTTTCTCCAGTAGTAGCTGGTCTCATTTTGTCCCTGAATATGGGTAGATTCTTAGAGGAAAAAATCATCTCAAGCTTAGCCTTGCAAAGCTAAGGCAAGCATGCTGCTATAATTGAATAGGACATTATGCAGAATTCATAAAGGCTTTTGCCTGACAGAGAATCATTAAGATAAATCAACTGGAAAAGAACAAGAATCTGGTACCTTGGCATGGATCCATAAAAAATGTTGCTTTTCATTATGAGATACCCTTTGTTCCTTGTGGAAAATTCTGAATCTACACGGATGTATATGTATATGTCTACATGGGAGAGCTACAAAGAGAGAATAGACAGTTAGGCACGCAAAGCAGCTATGTAAATATACACAAAAGGGTATGTCTTCAGAAAGAGGATCCTTAAGATGTCATCTTTTTAAATGCCTTTGGGGCAACTGGATGATTTTTTTGAGGTAAAGATCAAGTTACATAATTTCAAAAGTGATGACTTTCTAATAACATTTAAGATCAAACTAAAGCTTAAGTCAAGTGTAAGGTGAAGATTCAAGACACATGAGAATGTAAGATACAGGGTATATTTCTTTTTCTCTCGTGTGGGCCCAAAAGGAACTCCTGCCTGTGCTCCCCCTCATTTTTTTTTCCCCCTCAAGAATGCTGTTAATCTTAATTACCAGTAAGCCTCAACCACCAAAGACCTCTATGAGGGGGAATTTCCTGGCCGTCCAGTGGTTATGACTCTGTGCTTCCAGTCAAGGGGTAATGGGTTGGATCCCTGGTTGGGGAACTAAGATCCTGCAAGCCAAGCAGCACAGCCACACACACACACACAAAACACCTTTATGAGGGATGCGTATTTATTCTTTATGTTTTGGATGAGGGGGGAGGGTGTACTTACTGCTACATTTATAGATATCCTGGACAAAAATAATATCTACAGAACATTTTCAAGTTTGGCAATGCAACTACCAGAACTGAAACCAAAGAGACATCTTTTTCACTATAAACACCTAAAAAGGCTATAATCATTCACATTTTCTGAAGAGAAGCCACTTTTAATTTCCTAAACAACATATTTGTTACATGGAACAGGGAATGGGGGCAAAAGACATGATGGAGGCCTGAACTCCCATCCCAAGGGCCCCAGAGTCAAGGAATTGTGTGCAATTCATCACAATAATAAGCTAAACATACATATTTAAATGTCATGGGAATCTAATCTCTAAGGATCCTTTTGGCCACTGTTTCCATGTGGAGGAATAGTCCTGCAGTGACAAAGGCATACTGGATAATAGCTAACCTGCTCCAGTTACTCTAGGAAATGAGCTGAGTGAAATGATCTTAGGTCTAGGGTATAAAGGCCATTTTATGGTTCTAGTTGAACACACAAATACCAACCCACATGCTCAAATCTTTCCTTTTTATTTTTTTCTCTTGCCTACATTGAAATTAGAAGAGGTATATATGATAGCCAAAGGAATTGCCCTGCGTCTTTAAAAATTAATTTTTTTGAATACCTTTGAGTTTAAACCAGGCATGGAAAATTTCAACCCAAAAGATTAAATTTGGAGAAAGTTACTAGCAGATGAGGACTAAAGTTATAATGGAAACCACATTGCAGACACCATTATGTATGAGTCATTACTAAAACTGTTGCTTCATATATATATATATATATAGTAAGCTACATATATATACTGTATGCTACAAATTTACTGAGATCAGCTCTATGCATTACCTTGAAGATGTCCACTAATGTTTGCAAAGCATTTTAACCTTCATAAGGAAAGGTACAAAAGAAAGATCCTTTCCCATAGAAGGTATTCAATAAAATTTGTGGCAATGAATTAAACTGGATTGCATTATTTCAGATTTTGTGATAACCTCACCGGTGCTAGAATTAAGGTTATCTTTTCTAAATACCAAAAAAAGCTCTGATTTCCTTAAGTAATGCCAGCAGGATGCTAGAGATGAAAGTGGGCATATTTAATTTGAAACCAATTTTTTTAAGTTGAATAAATGATTTGTGTACAAATACACGTTGCTAATAACAAATAACTCTAAACTACCAAAACAGACTAACATTCAGAGAATTAGCCCTCAACTCTGTGTGTTTTGAAACTGAAGTCTTCTTCCCACATCTTCAATAACGGGGTGAGACACAGGGGGGAGGGAGCATGGGATAGACAGCAGTTAAGACTGGTCATCAAAAAGCTTCACATTTAGTTGGTGTTACCCATCCTAAATAACAAAGAAAGAGCCATTTACATCTAATATAGACACAGAACTGAGTTATAATGCTCCATAGCTCGTAAGTGCCATGAACCCAGGGATTTTTGTCCATTTATTCACAGCTACGTACTCATCAACTGTAGTTGCTAGCTCATAACTGGTGCTTAATAAATATTCAATAAATATTTATTGAATTCTTCCATGAATAATTAATTAACACCAGCTTTATCATTTCACAAGGAATAGGGTTGAAGTTATCTTAACAGAGGAATTTCCTTTCCTATGCCGTCTGGAGAGGAATTAGTCATGATCTTAGAGATAGGTTTGGTCCTTGGTAACGAGTGAGGAAGCAGCAACAACTCCAGCTGGTGGGGAAGCCATACTGGAATCAGAACCCACATTCCAGGCAGGACCTCCTTTAATATTTACAGGATAGAAAAACAGTATTGGCAAAGCCCTCCAGCCAAAGACCACCAGGAAGGCCTCTGTAGTGTGTTGGGCTTATGGGGAACACGGGCTTTCTTATTAAGAAGGTGTTAGAAGGGACGTACAGGATCTGGGCTATGTTAAGTAATTCTGAGGACAGTTTAGGGAAGTGGGATTTTGCCTAGGATTGTGTGCTGCCAGGAAACAGATGTAATTTTATGTTTGGGAATTTCAGTAATTCTTATTTAGAAAATACGAACACAAGAGCAGAAACTAAGTTGTATCCATAAAGAAGTAGCAGCCTCTCACAATAACTAGAAGGGGAGGTTTGGCCATGTTTTGGTTTGGAAAATGTTCTTGTACTCAGAACATGATTCTCAGGTGGTCCTGTTTCCATCTTGCTCCATCATGGTCACAGACTGACCTTGTCTGATGATGGTGTTCTATGAAATTGCCCATGTTCCGTGGAGAACGCCATTACCTAGCTGCAAGTACCAGGTCAGCTCCTAGCCACCTGAAGCCAGCTCTCAGATGTCTGGAATGGCTTTCCTCCTTCTTGGGACAGAGGGACACCCATATATCATTTATCTAAGTCTTTAAAAGTTAAAAATCAACCTAACTGTCAAACAAATTATGTTTAATCCCTTTTCCTTGATAAATACATTCATAACAACAAAACTGAAAAGACTGTATAAAGCCATGGTTTTTATATGAAAGTTGGCAAAATATTTTAAAAGACTGAATTTAAATACTATTCTGCATGTCTGAATGTCCTATTGATGAGTCAGTGATGTTTATGTGAATAATAAAAGAAAATACCTATATGGTCTATAAATTACTATGTTATTTATTTTATAAAATTTTCTTACATACATTCTATGCAGAACAGTATGGAGGTTCCTTAAAGAACTAAAAATAGAATTACCATATGACCCCACAATCCCACTACTGGGCATATACCCTGAGAAAACCATAATTCAAAAAGACACATGCACCCCAATATTCACTGCAGCACTATTTACAATAGCCAGGACATGGAAGCAATGTAAATGTCCATCAACAGATGAACGGATAAAGAAAATGTGGCACATATATATAATGGAATATTAGTCATAAAAAGGAATGAAATTGGGTCATTTGTAGAAACATGAATGGACCTAGATACTGTCATACAGAGTGACGTAAGTCAGAAAGAGAAAAACAAATATCGTATATTAACGCATATATGTGAAATCTGAAAAAATTTGTATAAACAATCTTACTTACAAAGCAGAAATAGAGACACAGACGTAGAGAACAAACGTATGAATGCCAAGGGGGAAGTGGGGGCGGTGGTGGGATGAACTGGGAGATTGGGATTGACATATATACACTATTGATACTATATATAAAATAGATAACTAATGAGAACCTACTGTATAGCACAGGGAACTCTACTAATGCTCTTTGGTGACTTAAATGAGAAGGAAATCCAAAAAAAGAGGGGATATATGTATACGTATAGTTGATTCACTTTGCTGTACAGTATAAACTAACACAATATTGTAAAGCAACTATACTCCAGTAAAAAGAAAAAAAAAGAATGTTAATTCCTTCTGCTTTAAAAGTATCCACTCTTGGGACTTCCCTGGCAGTCCAGTCGTTAAGACTCCACCCCTCAGTGCAGGGGGCATGGGTTTGATCCCTCATCAGGGTAAGATCCCACATGATACACGGAACAACCAAAAAAAAAAAAACAGAAGTATCCACTCTTAAAAACCACAGAGTCGGGCTTCCTTGGTAGCGCAGTGGTTGGGAGTCCGCCTGCCAATGCAGGGGACACGGGTTCGTGCCCCGGTCCGGGAAGATCCCACATGCCGCGGAGCAGCTGGGCCCGTGAGCCATGGCCGCTGAGCCTGCATGTCCGGAGCCTGTGCTCTGCAATGGGAGAGGCCACAACAGTGAGAGGCCCGCGTACCACAAAACAAACAAACAAACAAACAAAACAGAGTCATTCAGATCTCTGACTTTACAGAAAATATTATTGCCTGCTGTAATCTGAAAAAAATTTGCATTAAGTGAAAAGAAAACTATTTTAACTCTGTTAATTTAATGGTTTCTGAGCTTATAGAATTTATTCTTGCTTAATGGTACTTTGCACTCTCAAACTAGGGGGTGTTTGTTGATATTGCGTGGCAGTTTTATGTCACAGACATGTAGGTGCTAACCTCAAATAACTCCCATATTTAAGCCCTCAGTTTACTATGGGTCTATGTATTAGTCAGAAAAAAAACCAATAGGATGTATATATACAAAGAAAGAGATCTATTATAAGGAACTGGCTCATGCAACTACGGAGACTGACAAGTCTAAATCTGCAGTGTGGTCTGGCAAGCTAGAGGCCTAGGAGAGTTGATGCGGATGACGTCCGAAGGCAGACCCTGTACAATTCCCTCTTGATTGGGGAGGCTGGTCTTTTTGTTCTATTCAGGCTTTTAACTGATTGAGAGGCCCGCGTACCAGGCCTTTAACAGTGAGAGGCCCGCGTACCACAAAAAAAAAAAAAAGTCTACAGGTAAAAATTGCTGGAGAGTGTTGAGACCATCAGCACTGAATATGTGACTGAAACCCAGTTAAAGCTTCTATATAAAATTTTAAGATGCTGGCAGGCAGGTGCAGAGAACTACTCATCTTAACACCTGCAGGAGAAAAGTCTCTTATGTTCGCAGGTCAGAAACATGCATGAATCAAGAGCAAATACATTTCCACCCATGTGGCTGACAGGGTCTTGATGCTCCGGCCTGGTGTCAAGCCTGAGCCTCAGAGGTGGGAGAGGCGAGTTCAGGACACTGGACCACCAGAGACCTCCTGTCCCCATGTAGTATCAATCAGGGAGAGCGCCCCCAGAGATCTCTGTCTCATCCCTAAGACCCAGCTCAACCCAAGGGCCAACAGACTCCAGCGCTGGATGCCCCATGCCAAACAACTACAGGAACACAACTACACCCATTAGCAGAAAGACTGCCTAAAATCATACTAAGTTCACAGACACCCCAAAACACACCACCGGATGCAGCCCTGCCCACCAGAAAGACAGATCCAGCCCCACCGCCAGACCACAGGCACCAGTCCCCTCCACCAGGAAGCCTACACAACCCACTGAACCAACCTTACCACGGAGGACAGACACCAAAAACAACGGGAATTACAAACCTGCAGCCTACGAAAAGGAGATCTCAAACACAGTAAGATAAGCAAAATAGGAAAACAGATATGCAGCAGATGAAGGAGCAAGGTAAAAACCCACCAGACCAAACAAATGAAGAGGAAAGAGGCAGCCTAACTGAAAAAGAATTCAGAGTAATGATAGTAAAGATGATCCAAAATCTTGGAAATAGAATGGAGAAAATACAAGAAACGTTTAACAAGGACCTAGAAGAACTAAAGAGCATACAAACAATGATGAACAATACAATAAATGAAATTTAAAATGCTCCAGAAGAAATCAAAAGCAGAATAATTGAGGCAGAAGAATGGATAAGTGACCTGGAGGATAAAATAGTGGAAATAATTACCGCAGAGCAGAATAAAGAAAAAAGAATGAAAAGAATGGAGGACAGTCTCACAGACCTCTGGAACAACATTAAAGGCACCAACACTTGAATTATAGGGGTCCCAGAAGAAGAAGAGAAAAAGAGAGGCTCTGAGAAAATATTGAAAGAGATTATAGTTGAAAACTTCCCTAATATGGGAAAGGAAATAGTCAATCAAGTCCAGGAAGCACAGAGAGTCCCATACAGAATAAATCAAAGGAGAAACACGCCAAGACACATATTAATCAAACTCTCAAAAATTAAATACAAAGAAAAAATATTAAAAAGCAGCAAGGGAAAAGCAACAAATAACATAAAAGGGAATCCCCATAACATTAAAAGCTGATCTTTCAGCAGAACCTCTGCAAGGCAGGAGGGAGTGGCAGGACATATTTAAAGAGATGAAAGGGAAAAACCTACAACCAAGATTACTCTACCCAGCAAGGATGTCATTCAGATACAACGGAGAAATTACAACCTTTACAGACAAGAAAAAGTTAAGAGAATTCAGCATCACCAAACCAGCTTTACAACAAATGCTGAAGGATCTTCTGTAGGCAGGAAACACAAGAGAAGGAAAAGACCTACAAAAACAAACCCAAAACAATTAAGAAAATGGCAGGAGGAACATACATATCAATAATTACTTTAAATGTAAATGTATTAAATGCTCCCACCAAAAGACACAGACTGGCTGAATGGATACAAAAACAAGACCCATATATATGCTGTCTACAAGAGACCTACTTCAGACCTAGGGACACATACAGACTGAAAGTGAGGGGATGGAAAAAGATATTCCATGCAAATGGAAATCAAAGGAAACCTGGAATAGCAATTCTCATATCAGACAAAATAGACTTTAAAATAAAGACTATTACAAGAGACAGAGAAGGACACTACATAATGATCAAGGGATCAATCCAAGAAGAAGACATAACAATTGTAAAGATCTATGTACCCAACATAGGAGCACCTCACTACATAAGGCAAATGCTAACAGCCGTAAAAGGGGAAATCAACAGTAACACAATAATAGTAGGGGACTTTAACACCCCACTTTCACCAATGGACAGATCATCCAAAATGAAAATAAATAAGGAAACACAAGCTTTAAATGACACATTAGACCAGATGGAGTTAATTGATATTTATAGGACATTCCATCCAAAAACAACAGAATATACTTTCTTCTCAAGTGCTCATGGAACATTCTCCAGGATAGATCATATCTTGGGTCACAAATCAAGTCCTGGTAAATTTAAGAAAACTGAAATTGTATCAAGTACCTTTTCCAACCACAACACTTTAAGAATAGATATCAATTACAGAAAAAAACTGTAGAAAATACAAACATATGGAGGCTAAACAATACACTACTAAATAACCAAGAGACCACTGAAGAAATCAAAGGGGAAATCAAAAATTACCTAGAAACAAATGACAATGACCCAAAACCTATGGGATGCAGCAAAAGCAGTTCTAATAGGGAAGTTTATAGCAATACAATCCTACCTCAAGAAACAAGAAATATCTCACATAAACAACATAACCATACACCTAAAGCAATTACAGAAAGAAGAAGAGAAAAAACCCAAAGTTAGCAGAAGGAAAGAAATATTAAAGATCAGATCAGACATAAATGAAAAATAAATGAAGGAAACAATTGAAAAGATCAATAAAACTAAAAGCTGGTTCTTTGAGAACATAAATAAAATTGATAAACCATTAGCCAGACTCATCAAGAAAGTAAATCAACAGAATTAGAATCAATTTGAGAAGAATCCAATCAACAGAATTAGAAATGAAAACGAGAAATAACAAATGACACTGCAGAAATACAAAGGATCATAAGAGATTATTACAAGATTACAACTATATGCCAATAAAACGGACAACCTGGAAGAAATGGACAAATTCTAAGAAAAGCACAATTCTAAGAAAAGCACAAAAGAAATGGACAAATTCTAAGAAAGCACAACTGAACCAGCAAGAAATAGAAAATACAAACAGACCATTCACAAGCACTGAAATTGAAACTGTGATTAAAAATCTTCCAACAAACAAAAGCCCAGGACCAGATGGCTTCACAGCTGAATTCTATCAAACATTTAGAGAAGAGTTAACACCCATTCTTCTCAAACTCTTCCAAAATATAGAAGAGGGAGGAACACTCCCAAACTCATTCTACGAGGCCACCATCACCCTAATACCAAAACCAGACAAAGATGTCACAAAAAAGGAAAACTACAGGCCAATATCACTGATGAACACAGATGCAAAAATCCTCAACAAAATACAAGCAAACAGAATCCAACAGCACATTAGAAGGATTATACACCATGATCAAGTGGGGTATAGCCCAGGAATGCAAGGATTCTTCAAAATACGCAAATCAATCAATGTGATACACCATATTAACAAATTGAAGGAGAAAAACCATATGATAATCTCAATAGATGCAGAAAAAGCTTTTGACAAAATTCAACACCCATTTATGATAAAAAAAAACCCTCCAGAAAGTAAGCATAGAGGGAACTTACCTCAACATAATACAGGCCATATATGACAAACCCACGGCCAACATCATTCTCAATGGTGAAAAACTGAAACCATTTCCTCTAAGATCAGGAACAAGACAAGGTTGCCCACTCTCACCGCTATTAACATAGTTTTGGAAGTTTTAGCCACAGCAATCAGAGAAGAAAAAGAAATAAAAGGAATCCAAATCAGAAAAGAAGAAGTAAAACTGTCACTGTTGCAGATGACATGATACTATACATAGAGAATCCTAAAGATGCTACCAGAAGACTACTAGAGCTAATCAATGAATTTGGTAGAGTAGCAGGATACAAAATTAATGCACAGAAATCTCTCGCATTCCTATACACTAATGATGAAAAATCTGAAAGAGAAATTAAGGAAACACTCCCATTTACCATTGCAACAAAAAAAATAAAATACCTAGGAATAAGCCTACCTAAGGAGACAAAAGACCTAAATGCAGAAAACTATAAGACACTGATGAAGGAAATTAAAGACAGTAAAAACAAATGGAGATATATACCATGTTCCTGGGTTGGAAGAATCAACACTGTGAAAATGACTATACTACCCAAAGCAATCTACAGATTCAATGCAATCTCTATCAAACTACCAATGGCATTTTTCACAGAACTACAACAAAAAATTCCACAATTTGTATGGAAACACAAAAGACCCCGAATAGCCAAAGCAATCTTGGAAAGAAAAACGGAGCTGGAGGAATCAGGCTCCCTGACTTCAGACTATACTGCAAAGCTACAGCAATCAAGACAGTATGGTACTGGCACAAAAACAGAAATATAGATCAATGGAACAGGATAGAAAGCCCACAGATAAACCCTCACACATATGGTCACCTTATATAAAGGAGGCAAGAATATACAATAGAGAAAAGACAGCCTCTTCAATAAGTGATGCTGGGAAAACTGGACAGCTACATGTAAAAGAATGAAATTAGAACACACCCTAACACCGTATACAAAATAAGTCAAAATGGATTGAAGACCTAAATGTAAGGCCAGAAACTATCAAACTCTTAGAGGAAAACATAGGCAGAACACTCTATAACATAAATCACGGCAAGATCCCTTTTGACCCACCTCCTAGAAAAATGGAAATAAAAACAAAACTAAACAAATGGTACCTAATGACACTTCAAAGCTTTTGCACAACAAAGGAAACCACAAACAAGACAAAAGGACAACCCTCAGAATGGGAGAAAATATCTGCAAACAAAGCAACTGACAAAGGATTAATCCCCAAAATACATAAGAAGCTCATGCAGCTCAATATCAGAAAACAACCCAATCCAAAAATGGGCAAAAGACCTAAAAAGACATTTCTCCAAAGAAGACATACAGATTGACAACAAACACATGAAAGGATGCTCAACATCACTAATCATTAGAGAAATGCAAATCAAAACTACAGTGAGGTATCACCTCACACCGGTCAGAATGGCCAGCATCAAAAAATCTACAAACAGGGCTTCCCTGGTGGCGCAGTGGTTGAGAGTCCGCCTGGCGATGCAGGGGACACGGGTTCGTGCCCCGGTCCGGGAAGATCCCACATGCTGCGGAGCGGCTGGGCCCGTGAGCCATGGCTGCTGAGCCTGCTCATCTGGAGCCTGTGCTCCGCAACGGGAGAGGCCACAACAGTGAGAGGCCCGCGTACAGCATAAAAAAAAAAAAAAAAAAAAAAAAAAAAAATCTACAAACAGTAAATGCTGGAGAGGGTGTGGAGAAAAGGGAACCCTCTTGCACTGCTGGTGGGAACGTAAATTGATACAGCCACTATGGAGAATAGTATGGTGTTTCCTTATAAAACTAAAAATAGAACTACCATACAACCCAGCAATCACACTACTGGGCATATACCCTGAGAAAACCATAATTCAAAAAGAGTCATGTACCACAATGTTCATTGCAGCTCTATTTACATTCGCCAGGACATGGAAGCAGCCTAAGTGTCCATTGAAAGATAAATGGATAAAGAAGATGTGGCACATACATACAGTGGACTATTACTCAGCCATAAAAAGAAACGAAATTGAGTTATTTGTAGTGAGGTGGATGGACTTAGAGTCTGTCATACAGAGTGAAGTAAGTCAGAAAGAGAAAAACAAATGCTGTATGCTAAAACATATATATGTAATCTAAAAAAAAAAAAAAATTGCTCTGACAAACCTCGGGGCAGGACAGGAATAAAGTTGCAGACATAGAGAATGGACTTGAGGACATGGGAGGGGGAAGGGTAAGATGGGATGAAGTGGGAGAGTGCACTGACATATATACACCACCAAATGTAAAATAGATAGCTAGTGGGAAGCAATCACATTGCACAGGGAGATCAGCTCAGTGCTGTGTGACCACCTAGAGGGGTGGGATAGGGAGGGTGGGAGGGAGACGCAAGAGGGAGGGGATATGGGTATATATGTATACATATAGCTGGTTCACTTTGTTATATGGCAGAAACTAACACACCATTGTAAAGCAATTATACTCCAATAAAGATGTTTAAAAAAACCCCAAAAATTGCTGGAGAGCATGTGGAGAAAAAAAAACCTTCCTATACTGTTGGTGGGAATGTCAATTTTTGCAGCCATTATGGAGAACAGTACAGAGGTTCCTTAAAAAACTAAAGATAGAGTTACCATATGATCCAGCAATTCCACTCCTGGGCATATATCCAGAAAAGATGAAAACTCTAATTCAGAAACATACATGCACCCCAATGTTCATAACAGCACTACTTACAATAGCCAAGACATGGAAGCAGCCTAAGTGTCCCTCAACAGATCAATGGGTAAAGAAGATGTGTCATATATATGTTTGTGTGTGTGTGTGTGTATATATATATATATATATATATATATGTAAATATAATGGAATATTACTCAGCCATAAAAAAGAATAAAATAATGCCATTTGCAGCAACATGGGTGGACCTAGAGATTATCATACTAAGTAAGTTAGACAGAGAAAGACAAATATTATATGATATCACTTATATGTGGGACCTAAAAAAATAATACAAATCAACTCATTTACAGAACAGAAACAAACTCACAGACTTAGAAGAGAAACTTATGGTTACCAAAGGGGAAGGGGTGGGGGGAGGAATAAATTAGGAGTATGGGATTAACAGATACACACTACTATATATAAAATAGATAAACAACAAGGATTTACTGTATAGCACAGGGAACTATACTCAACATCTTGTAATAACCTATAATGGAAAAGAATTTTTTTAAAGAATATATGAGTGAGTGTGTGTGTATATGTATGTATATATCTGTATATATGTATACTTTTATTATACTTTATTTAATATATATATACATATTTATATATAAACCAAATTACTTTGTAACTCAACTATACTTAAATTCTTCAATAAAAAAACCATAAAATTTAACTGTCATTTAATCCTTATCATAACCCTCTGAAGTAAACATACTAATCATTTAATAGATGAGGAAAATGAATCCTAGAGGTTCAGTAACTTGCTGAAGGTTGCACAGGTAAGTGGGGGAAACTGGGATTTGAAATCAGATCTGTTTGACTCCAAAAACTGTGTTTTTCTCATCTTCCCACACTGGGAAATTGGCATTTGCCCTGGTAACATCAGTCAAATAGAGGTTTGCTCCTGAAAACCTATGAGAAACACTGTCAGTGCCAGTACCTTGTCCCATCCTTCCTCCTTATAGTTATGTGCTCAACTCTCCCTGCATACACATATGTTGGTTGGTAAAAGTAACAAAATCTCAAGATGCACTATCCCTATTCTGTGGATAGGCTAGAAGACTCAGGAGGTTAGGGAGAAATAGAAAAGGAACTAACTCCATTACAAAACGGCACCTGCATGCCTGCAATAAAAAATGGCTCTCTCTACAGACCGCTCGATGACTGTAAACACCCAGACACCAGAATTGAATCCATTAATGACTGTGCAATTACAATAGAGTCTTGTACAGTCACACCGCAAAGAGCATCTCCCTGGATAATGATTTATGGCGGAATGTCTTCTGGTTTTCAATACCCAACCTTTATGGAACATATGTATCTTTCAGCACAACTTATTTTGGCTGACGTCTACATAAAACGAACCTATATTTATATCCCTAAAACTCATTGTGTTAATAGGGTTCTCCAGAGAAACAGAATTAATAGGATACGTAATAAGGAAGAACAAATCTGACTCCATGTTGGATCTGTTTCTTTTACTTTAACCTTTGTGCTCTGTTGCCTGTGCTTGGTCATGTTGCCTCTGCACCTTTTGTAAAAGATTGTTGCCTATAGCCTGAAATATACAGGATAGCCCCATTCTCAAGGCTCTGACTTTTAAAGGTATAACACTCTTCCATTCAGATAGAGATAAAAAGCTGCAGAACAGAGAATAACATTTGTTACAGGAACATCATGACCTGACCTATGCTGGACAGCTGCAAGAACAAAGGATTCTGACACCAAGAAGTTTTCAGCAACCAACCACACCCCCTTCCCTTTTAGTATAAAAGCAGCCTGAATTCTAACTCAGGTAAGATCATTATCTAGGACAGGGCTCCCCAACCCCTGGGCCACAGACCAGTACCTGTCCACAGCCTGTTAGGAACCAGTCCACACAGCAGGAGGTGAGCAGTGGTCGAGCGAGCAAAGCTTCATCTGCCGCTCCCCTTCACTCACATTACCGCCTGTGCCATCCCCCCACCCCACCCCCGACCGTGGAGAAACTGTCTTCCACGAAACTGGTCCCTGGTGCTAAAACGTTTGGGGACCGCTGCTCTAGGACATTAGTCTGCCATCTTCTAGGTCTGCTGCCTTTCTTTGCCCCAACAACTCATCTCCCAATTTACTGGCCTGTTGTGTGGTGAGCAGAACAATTTTGGACTTGGTAGCTGATATATACAGATATATATAAGAGGAGATCTATTACAGGAATTAGCTCATGTGATTATGGAAACCAAGGAGTCCCATGATCTGCTATCTGCAAACTGGAGACCCAGGAAATCTGGTGGTGTTCAGTCTAAATATGAAGGCCTGATAACCAGGGAAGATGATGGTATAAGTCCAAGTCCAAAGGCACGAAAATTAGGGAGCTGAGGGTGTAAGCCCTGATATTAGTCCAAAGGCCAGAGAACCAGCAGTGCTGATGTCAGACGGCAGGAGAAGATGGATGTTTCAGCTCAAACAGAGCAAATTCACCTTTCCTCTGCCTTTTTGTTCTATTGAGGCCCTCAAGAGATTAGATGATGTCCACTTGCATTGGTACAATGATCATCTTTACTCAGTCTGACAATTCAAATGCTAATCTCTTCCAAAAACATGCTCACAGACACACCCAGAAATCATGTTTTACCAGCCATCTGGGCAACCATTAGTTCACTGAAGTTGACAGATAAAATTAACCACCACACTCATTACAACATATTAAACAAAATGATGTATAGGAAAATTCTACAATTCCAAGTGCAATTGCTAAAATGTCAGACTCTACAGACTTTTTTTAAAAGCTGAAGAGTGCAAACAGAGGGGAAGTGCAATGTTACTGTATGCAAAACAACTATTTATAACCACTATTTTTACTGTGTGGGAATCAGGAAGCAATATTGTAAGCATTTTACAATGATTACTTATGTATGTAAGTAATATACATAATAACTGTTTTAGTTCTATTTAAGGAAATTGGTGGTAAGGGAATGGTATATCATACTCATATTTACTACTTAAAGTAATGGGGAACGAGCTGAAAGTCAACATTTGTTGCACAGAACATCTGAGTTTCAGAAATGAATTTCTGATATTAAGAAGGTTATGTGCAATCTTATTTCAATAACTTAGGTAGCAGCGAGGATCACCCTATCTTAAAAGAATACAAAGTATCCATTTCCTCTCTTACACCCTGGACATCAGGAAGCTTTCATTGCTACCTCATCCTGGGACTTGATTCCCTTGGAATCATGAACATCAATGGATTAACAAAGTGAGCAGATTGTTCGGTTTCCCTCTCCCTGTCAGCAAACACCGTGCACCGTGGTGGCGAGCAAGATTTTTGGTGGCAGGAAGGCCTTTGTGATGTTGCCAAACTCCTGTGGAAGGTTGTGGAGCCTGAAACAACTGTTGTCTGCACAGATGCTGACTGCCAGGATTCAGTAGCCTAGAGTAACAACTTTTAAATATTTACTGAGTGATCACTGTACTGGGATTATGTTGATTGTTTAAATACAGGTAATACACAGAAAGTCCTGATTCCTCTTCCCTTGGAGTCAAAAATGAACACAAAAAGGAGGACATGGACTGGGGCAGCTTTTCAGAAGTGGATGAAGTCCCTTGATGCAGCCTGCGAGAACTTCTTTATATATTCACCACGTTGTGAATGAATAAGTTCCCTTTTGTGAACTCCGAGCATGGAAATGTGCTTAAAGTTGCTGGGACCTTGCCTGATGACACTCCTAATTTAGACCTTGATGCTGTCAAAGATACAAAAAAATCCTTCCTCTTAGACAAAGAGAGGATGATGGGGGAGGTGCTACTATTTCTTAAAATCCATCCCATCTTCATTTGCAAACAGATGAGCTAAAGAACAGTCTAACTGTAAAAGAATCAGTACATGAAGATGAATCTGCTTAAGACATGTAGAGGATAAGGAAGGCTTCTGCTTCAAAATCTCTGTACTTTATAAACATGAAAGTTTTGTGTTTCTCTTTTCAAATCAAATATATATAATTTAATGGATTTTATTAAAAAATCTTATCTTCTATTATCTTTGCTCATGGGGAGGAAAGATTACAACTGTTAGTCTAAGTTGGTAACAATGCAAAGTAAACTCCTACTTGTCCTATCAAAACATTAAGATATCTTGGGCTTCCCTGGTGGAGCAGTGGTTGAAAGTCCGCCTGCCAATACAGGGGACACGGGTTCGTGCCCCGGTCCGGGAAGATCCCACATGCCGCGGAGCGGCTAGGCCCACAAGCCTTGGCCGCTGAGCCTGCGCGTCCGGAGCCTGTGCTCCGCAACGGGAGAGGCCACAACAGTGAGAGGCCCGCGTACCGCAAAAAAAAAAATTAAGATATCTAAATATGGTAACATTCATCACACTTTAAAAAGGGGCTGACAATCTACTCTCCAAAAGAAATACTTTTTTCTTCCCATGGAAAAAAAAGAAGTTTTCATAGTTATGCGGGCAAACACACACACACACACACGCACACACACACGCACACACACACACATCTGCATGATCTTATATTTTCAAGCTAAGGAGCAACGACATAGAACGTAAATTATCTTCCATATGTTATGTATTAGTTATTTCTCTTATCGAACACTCCATGTATAAAAACTGAAGCACATGCACATAACACACTCGCTTTCTTCTTCCAAAAACATTCAGATTTGTGGTGTCTAAACTAGATACCCTCCAATGTTTGTTTCTTTCCTTTCTTTATAAAGAAATATAAAAACATAAAATCCCTTCAGGTATTGTAATGTCATAAGGGTAGACCACAGCTCATAATTATTACCCAGATTGGGAGACTTTATGGCAAAGAAAATGAACAATTTACCAGTCACACGTAACAACAATAATGACTCTCACAAACATAAAACCAAACATTAGAATCCAGATGAAAGCATACATACTGTATGACGACGTACACATCAAGTTTTAAAGCAGGCAAAACCAAGCTCTGATATTTAGGGATGTACACTTCAATGATAAATCTATAAATAAAAGCAAAGAAACAAAATCCCCAAAAAAGACTGTGGTTTCCTTTGTGGAGACACTAAGAAATAATGACTGAGAGGGGCATGAAGGGTATTTCTGGACCAGTGACAATATAAGTAAACTAGTGTTTGCTTTGCAGTAAATAGGTGAGAAATAAACTGTGCTTATGGGTGTAGGCACTTTTCCATCAGTGTGTTTCACTGCATAATGTAAAGCTGGAAAAGACATAATTTGGGAATCCAATTATATTTCAAGAGTCTTAAGAAAAGGCTAATACTTTCTGGTCCTCAAATTCCACCTTTGGAAATCTACTTTATAGACATAATCTCTTTAAAATGTCTTATTCCTCATGATATTCACTGAAAAATTATTACTACTTTGGAAATTAATATGACCTAAAATCCAACAACAAAGAAAATGGCTTAAATTGTGTTTATAAATGATCTGATCTAACTATAAAGGTAGTATAATTATGACTATGTTTTTAAAAACATTCTATCCATGGAAACAAGACTTGAAAGATACAATAAAATGTTAAAAGTGAGTTTGAGTAGTAGGAGTACAGCTGATCTCTTCTTCATGTTTGATGTGATTTGTCTATTTTCCTCTAATTAGCACTTATGAATTTAAAATATTTTAAAAATAGACTGCTGTCCAGTTTGGGGAGACCTTTTATATGGTTATGACTTAACAAGACTTATTTATATTTGACTGTGCAATATGCTGGAGTTTCAAGTGTCTTACTTCTTCAAAGCCTCCTGGGAATCTTATAGAGAAGGATTATCATTCTTTGGTCAGTTGAAGAAATAGAGGCACACGGAGCTTAAGTAACTTGGCCTAAGTCACACAATCAAGAAGTAGGAGAGCCAGAATTTGAACCCATTCTTCTTAATTCAAACTTCTGAAATTCACAAAATTATACCATACATACATGTAGGGTTACACATATATGATTAGTTACAAATAAGAATAACAGTAACTAATCCTCTCTAAAAAATATAGTAGCAATGTCCAACAGTGAGATCCACACTTACCAGACAGATAACATATTAACAGTGATTCTCAACATTTTGGGGGAAGATACAGATGCCTTTGAGAATCTGCCGAAAGCCAGAAAAAAAAACACACACACATATAGCGTTTGTTTGTTTGTTTTTACATTTAATTCATAAAATCTATGAAGCCTACCCATATACCCCTGGTTTTAAATCCCTGCCTACACGAACATGAATTCTAGATAGCAACAGACTAGCACTGAGTAGCTAAATGGCTGGAAAAAATACAGCTTAATTATGCAGAAAGGAGTGTTTAGGACAAACATTTTTTTTCTCCTCAAGCTTCAGTAAAATCCCACAAAAAAGGACAAAGACAGTGGAAATAGCACTACTCGTTGTCCACTGTGAAGTTTTCAAGGGTGGCAGATCTTATCCTTTCCTTCCCACACCCAGAAAACGTGCAAGGAACTCCTCAAGGTCAATGATAAATCCCTACTGCCTCTGTATATTGTATAAAAGAGAATTCTTCACAATTATTCTTCCCTGTACATAGTCCTGAACCCAGATGGATAAAAATGGAAATATAGCAATACAAAGCTGATGAGACAGCTCCAGGCATGAGACCAACCTTTCTTGCTCAGATCTTCCCTGGCAAGTGCATCTGAGATACTTGAAGGAGAGAACAAAGGAGACCCTCAGGGCCCTGACATGCTCCATGCTGTGCTTGCCAGGAAGCTCCCAGCACATCACACTGGGCCAGATCATCATTCATACGTGTTTAGCCATATTCTCTCATCCTAGCTCCAAATCCCAAAACAGACTCATTGGATTATGACTATGAGCCTATTTATGTTGCCTCCCCCCATCCCATCATTCTTTCCCCTCCCAACCCCACAAGAATAAAAAACTGACTCAAAGCATGGTGATGTTTAAGGTTATAGATAGAAATATCTGGAATCTCATGTGTTACAGAACAAGCGGACTACCACGTGCTGTAGCACAGAGTTGGAGGACCAGGTTGTAGCGCTTAAACTGATGTTTGTTCCCTCTGCAGCCATGCTCTATATCCTCCTTGCCTACCCCAGTGCCACATCAGATGGGGATGCAGGTTCTGACTAGAAAATATGGGACACCTACAATAAAGTTCAGAATGAACATTTATGAATCCCTTACTATGCGCCAGGAGCTTTGAGTGAGCGGCTTTCAAATATTTTATCTTACCAAACCCCAAATCCCTGTGAGATCCTCATTTTATAGGCAAGAAAAAACCTAGAGGCTCAGAGAAGTCAAGTGACTTTCCCAGGGTCACACCTGCCCTTGACCCTTGCTCAGAGAGATAGAGCATTTGGCTCACAGTCCTACTGAAATCAGCTTTCTAACCGCAGCCAACCATGACACACAATTAATGACACTATCTGTTTATAAGCTTAAATTCAGAATCCCTCAACAAAACTTTACTAAGGGATCTCTCCCAGACCCATCCTCCACCAACTGTCGTGGGGACGTAAGCATGACAATTGCTTGTCTTAGCTAAGGCTTCTATGCTTCTGTTTTTTATAAAATGGGGAAGGCAATACCAGACTGTTTTCTACTTCCTGAGCTCATATCAAGAGCAAAAATAAGTTATGTGGATGTGGCTAATTAAACAGAATGTCCATGTAGATGTCTTGTTTGACCCAGGCACAGGGAAATTGTTTTGGAGTACAAATTCTGAGCTGGCACAATGAGAAAAGGAATAGCAACTATGGTTGTATCCTAAGTAAGAAAAGTGTTTCAAGCTCATAAAACATAAATGCTTAGTACAAAATATCTCACCTTCATTTTTTCATTGTCCTCATTCAATTATTATTGTATCATGTTTTCTCATTTGCATCCTCATAATATAGCTCATATCTTTCTGGACAAAAAAATCAAGATTTTATTTTTTTAATTGTGACAGAGACTAGCTAAATGTTCAATAATTCCTTTAATGCTTCCTGAGAATTCAGGGAAACTACATTTCTCAGTATCCCACACAGTTAGTTTGGAGTTATGTGACCAATCCTGGTCAGTGGAATGAAGATAGGATGAGATAAAGACCACTTTCAAGGCCTGGCCCTAAACCCTTGCATGATTATTTCTGCTCTCTCTGTTCTTCCACAGTGATCAAGGAATCCACAGATTGAAAGTAATGATATCAAAAAATGGAATGATCTACATCTACCTGCAGATTGTGATAAGTGCAAAAAATAAACTGTTTTTGTATTTAACCATCGAGATTTAGATATTATTTTTATAGCAGTTAGCATTGCTTATCCTGATCATATAGTAAGAAAATTTATATTATTCTATCTTGTAAGACTGGGAAACAAAAGGTAGAAAAAAATAATTTTTGAAACCCTAGCAAAGTATACAAACTTATACGTCATTAAGCCCAAGGGAATGTTTCCAGTTCCAGGCAGAATTCCCAACACAATTATCTGAGACCCTGTTTTCAGTTCTTTTGGAGATATACCGAGAAGTTGAGTACTGGATCCTATGGTAATCCTAGGTTTAACTTTTTGAGGAACCACCATACTACTTTCCACAGCTGTTGCACCACTTTGCATTCCCAGGAACAGTGCACCAGGGTGGCAGTTTCTCTACATCCTCACCAACACCTGTTATTTTCTGTTTTTATAATAGCCAACGTAATGTAAGTGATATTTATTTTTATACATGTGTCCACTGTAATTAGTCTTTGTTAATTATGAAAAGTAAGAATAGATTAAATTTGAAAAAGATAGATAATATCTATATTTTTAAATAAATTTCAACTTTTATTAATGTTTCTCAGAACACTGTTTTATACTAAAAATTTAACACTAATGATTTTTTTTTTTTTTTTTTTTTTGCAGTACGCGGGCCTCTCACTGCTGTGGCCTCTCCCGTTGCGGAGCACAGGCTCCGGACGCGCAGGCTCAGCGGCCATGGCTCACGGGCCCAGCCGCTCTGCGGCAGGTGGGATCTTCCCGGACCGGGGCACGAACCCGTGTCCCCTGCATCGGCAGGCGGACTCTCAACCACTGCGCCACCAGGGAAGCCCAACACTAATGATTTTAGTGAACACAAAGTGATTAAGTATACTGTCACAGGCAAAGCCCATTAATAATTCCTGGGGAAAAAAAATAGAATCTGGGTAATAAAGTCTAACCTTTTTTTCCTTTGGCTTAGTCTAGTTTCACTTGCTCACAGGATGCCGCATACAAAGGCCTCGCACCCGACACTTCAGAGCAGAGTCCCTTGGGATAAACGGCGGCACTCCACACTTCAGCTCCGCGGGCGTCCTGCAGAAACACTATCGCAAGACACTGCAATTCAAGATGGCGGCAGCAGGCAGTGCGCAGAGACACTGCGCCTGGCACGTCCAAGCACCCCGCCCCTCCCCCCGCCCAGATTCCCGTAAAGCAGCCCCTCCCCTGGCCTGTGCTCTAGAGCTCGGTCTCATACCTCTCCAATTCTCTGATCAAAGAATTAAGCTTCCTTCCCTTTTCTCCTGAACCGAACTTGGTCTCATTCTATTGGCTCAGATGACACCAGGCAGGAGGACCCTTGTTGGGGACTGTCTGGGGAAGGTCGGTAACAATACTTTGTTATATGTTTAAACCTTAATTCAACATTTTGTGGTGTCACTGAGTTTTAATGGCTGTCATCTGCAAAAAGTTCCTTGCACCGATATTTAGAGCCACACGGGAAAAACTGTATCATTGGTTGTAAATCCTGGAGTTTAATTTTCAATTTCATCTACCAATTTTTTTGTTAAAATACCACTACTAGGGATATTTTTTCATTTTTTCTGATACATCTGTTTTCTTGTAAATGAATCAGAAAGTATTAAATTTTTTAATTATTATCAAATAGTTTCAAAACTCACTAAAACTCTCAATTTGAAGGATGTTTTTTATCAGTTTAGATATAAGAAAATTTGTATGTGACACATTTATGTTGTTTTTGACAAGAAAATAACAATGGAACATTTCCAAACATCCAGGTTCAAAATGCTTTGTTCATAGCAGGAGTTTCTTTTGAAAAGCAATTACTTTCTCTTTCATTGTTAAAACATCACTTTAAACTTGAAGGATAGATTGTGTTTATGTTTTCAAAAAATGCCTGCTGTGTAGCATACTACTGACAGCCACTTGTCATCAGAGAAGATACCAAATTTGGAACACTTGCCTTTTTGTTTAAAAAAGGCAAAATACATTTTTAAGTTACACGACCCTTTAGTACTTTGCCATGAGAAATGTGGTGAAACTGTTATAGTACAGAAGATTTCCACAGTCTCTTCCCATCTCATTACAAAATCCACTGTTTTATTTTGTTTCTGTAAAACTAAGTGCATCAGTACCTTCTGTATCGTGGAAAAGGCAATACTTCAGGATAGGATTGTAGTAAGTGAAAGAGGGAGCGATGTTGTCAAGCCCCGCTGCTTGGTGGGATTCCCATTGGTAACAAAGTACTAAAGTGACCACAAAATACTATCTCCCTCCTTCTATCCTTTGCAATGTGACCTTGCAATTTGACTTTGCAGCTTCTTCCATTGAGAGATAGACTATTTCCCCTCCCTTGAATCTGGGCAACCCTGTGACTTGTTTCATCCAGTGGAATGTGGCAGGAACACCAGGATGCGAGTTTCAAATCTGGGCCTCTAGGCATCTCATGCTCCTACTCTTACACTTGAAATTCAGCCACCAGGTGATCAAGCAGGGGCTTCTTAGAAATACAGATCCTTGAGGCCCTTTCCCCAGAGATTCTGGTTTATTGGGTCCGGAGGTCTATATTTTTATCAAGCATCAGAAGCAATTCTGACTCAGGAAATCTTCAGATAACACTTCAGAAACCCTGTGAGTCTTGGTTATGAAGCAGCCTCAACTCTAAGCATATTATAAGAATCAGAAAATACATAAGAACTAGTGTTCACTCATAGTCTAAAATGTGTGTCACCTTTGTAGAATTCCTGGGTTCGACTCTAGTCCCGACTTTGCATTTTACTAGATTTGTGATCTTAATTCCCCTAACCTCTCTGAGTTTCAGTTTACTTAGTTGTAAAATGGGAATCTTACCTAGCTCTTTAGTCTTCTGTAAAAATTAAATAAGTTGTATAAGCATTCAACACAGAACCTGGGTCACAGTAGATGTTCAACTGTTTATTATCCTTGATTCATTATTATATTGTCCTCTTTAAGTAACTACTCCTCCCAAAGGGCTAATGTGCATTTCTGGACAATGCCAAATCCCTCAACAAAAACCCTGTCTCACACCAAGTCAGGCTCTGGAATCAGTCACACTTTGGTTCTTGTCCCCAACTCTACCTCTTATTAGCATGTGACCTTGAGACTTAACATAAGTCTGTTTTTGCATCTGTAAAACAGGGACAAAGGTATTACCTTATCCCATAAGGTTGTGAAGATTAGAAGAGTCAATGTATGTAAAGCCCTTCGCCCAACGCCTGGCACATGGTAACCCACAGTAAGTATTATCTATTAGGATTATTTCCTCAGGGCTCTTTTTTATTTTAATGGCTGTGTCAGCCCTTAGTTGTGGCATGCAGAATCTTTGTTGAGGCATGTGGGATCTTTTGTTGTGGTGTGCGGGCTCTTTGTTGCAGCATGTGGTCTTCTCTCTAGTTGTGGCGTGCAGGCTCCAGAGCACGTGGGCTCTGTAGTTGCGGCACAAGGGCTCTCTAGTTGGGGCGCATGGGCTCTGAATTTGTGGCGCACGGGCTCTGTAGTTGTGGTGTGTGGGCTTAGTTGCCCCTCAGCATGTGGGATCTTAGTTCCCCAACCAGGGATCGAACCCGTGTCCCCTGCATTGGAAGACGGATTCTTTACTACTGGACCACCAGGGAAGTCCCAGGGCTCTTTCTCATACATCCTGAAACTCCAGTTAGGAAAAGACACCTGCATTTTTACAAGAAACAATCTAGAAACTCAGTGGTAAGGTCGCATCATCACAGGTGTTCTTAGTATATACAGGGAGTATCCTGTAACATGACAATATTGCTGGAGCGATCAGAGGGAGGGCCACCCGAGAAGAGGGAGAGGCCACTAGAGGTTTTCCTGAGGCACAGAACCTAAAAGCAGACACATCTGGTATTTGCAGCTGCCACAACAGGAATAAATTTGAATGATACTGTCAAAAGCTCACCTGTGAGTGAACAGGTGATGTTAAAGCGTATGTGGCCACCAAAGAACAGGTCAGACAGAGCTGCGAGGCCCAGGAGTCATTTGGGAAGATGTAAAGGCATCCTCTCTTCTCCACTGTTTCTTCCAACACAGGCCCTCCTAGCCCCTTGTCTGAAAAAACACAGCCCTTTTTAACTGATCCCTCTGCAGTTCCTCCTCTCCACTCAGCACACTGTGGCCAGAGTTATCTACTTGAAACTTGAAACCCTGCTTGCCTCATGTCACACTCCTGGGTAAAAACCTACAGTGGCTGATCCTGTTGGGTTCAACGGAAATGCTTCATTCTTACTGCAATCAGCTTCACCCCTCCACACGCATGAAATTCTTCTCATTAGGAACATCAGTAATCCTCCAACTGGGGCCTAGTTACGTGGTTTGGAGTCGTCAAAATTCCCCCAGGCCCTCACACCTTATACCTCATTTCAGTGCATCCTAGCCAGGATAAAACAAGACGCTTTAGTTTGTTTTAATTTGCATTAATAAGAAATCTAATCAGGGGTATGAAATGTACAGTGTGGGAATACTGTTAGTAATTATGTAGTACCTTTGTATGGTGGCAGATGGAAACTAGACTTATCGTGCTGATCATTCTGAAATGTATAGAAATATCAAATTACTATGTTGTGTAACAGGGGCTAACACAGTGTTGTAGGGCAATTATACTTAAAAAACAAATTCATAGAAAAAGAGATCAGATTTATAGTTACCAGAGGCAGGGAATAGGGAGAAAGGGAACTGGATGAAGGTGGTTGAAATGTACAAACTTCCAGTTATAAGATAAAATAAGTTCTGGAGATATACAACACGATAAATATAATTAACACTGTTGTATGTTATATATGAAAGTTGTTAAGAGTAAATCCTAAGAGTTCACATCACAAGGAAAAAAATTATTTTTCTAGTTTTTTAATTTTGTATCTATATGAGATGACGTTCACTAAATTGTGGTAATCATTTCATTATGTATGTAAGTCAAATCATTATGTTGTACACCTTAAACTTACACAGTGCCGTATGTCAACTATATCTCAATAAAACTAGAAGGAACAACTTTTTAAAAAGAAAATCCTAGGGACTTCCTTGCCAGTTCAGTGGTTAGGACTCCACACTTCCACTGAAGGGGGCATGTATTCCATCCCTGGCTGAGGAACTAAGATCCCACATGCTGCGAGGCGTGGCCAAAAACAAAACAAAACAAAACAAACTTCAGGAAGCAATTTAAAAACATCTAGTATAGCTGAAGATTTTCCCATTTTTGTATTTTTCCACTGGTTATATTTTATTCTTATTTTTTTTGGACAAGATTTTCTCTAACACTTTTCAATTGATTTCATTTTTAAGTTCCTGGAACTGAAAGCCCTGGTTATCATAAAAAGTCACTTGCTTAGACACACTGTAGGAATCTCCTATAATCATGTCACATAATAAGTCCTTTCATAAGCCTGTCCTGTGGCTTACTTCAGGACTGGAGGGTGGGAATCTTCCACAAGTGACTCTTGGCAGTTGAAGCAGTAGTGAGATGTCTCTCATGGGAAGGGGATGCCCAGACTGAGTGAGGTGTGAGAGAGTTGCCTTGTATTCCTCAGAGTATTAAGCAAACTTAAAAAAAAAAACAAAACCTGTAAATATTAAAGAGCTTGCCTAGAGGACTTTGGTGCTAAGCATTTTTCTGAGACTGAAGTGTTCTTTCTTCTCATATTAAAAACCTTTCCAGTGTGGCAGGATTGTCATGAAGAAAGAGAGGTGGAAATGCTGAGAGACTGGGAGACTAGCTTGGCCCTGAAGAGAAAAAGGCCTGTACTGAGTTCCTGAAAGGGCAATGGGAAGCCTTACCCCATGTGGGGCTACATCTGCTTATTTCCCTAGTGTTGGAGGGTCTTCTAAAGCAGGATTGATTTGGAGGAATCTAGAGATGTCTATAGGTACTCCGTATGCCTGTTAACTTTTCCTTCTTAAAAGTTAAAATCCGGGATTTCCTTGGTGGTCCAGTGGTAAAGAATCCTCCTTACAATGCAGGGGATGCGGGTTCCATCCCTGGTCAGGGAACTAAGATCTCACATGCCATGGGGCAACTAAGCCCATGCGTCACAACTACTGAGCTCGCACACCTCATCTGGAGCCCACGTGCTGCAAACTACAGAGCCTATGCTCCCTGGAGCCTGCGCGCCACAACTGGGAAAGAGAGAACCTGCATGTCACAACTAGAGAGAAGCCCGCACCCCACAATGAAGAGCCCATGCACCGCGATGACAGATCCCGCATACCCCAACGAAGATCCAGCGTGCCACAACTAAGACCTGACGCAGCCAAAAATAAATAAATAAATAAAAAGTTAAAATTCCATTTAATTGATTATAAGTTTTTCAAGTAAGGACGCTGGGCTATCTAGGGAGTATTTTGTCATTTCCTGGATGGAGTCTTGTTTTGTGTGTGTGTGTGTGTTTTTTCATTTTTTGTTTTTTTCTTTATTAACTTTTTTTATTTTGAAGCAACCTAAATGTCCATCAACAGAGGAATGGATAAAGAAGATGTGGTACATATATACAATGGGATATTAGCCATTAAAAGGAACGACATTGGGTCATTTGTAGAGACATGGATGGACCTAGAGACTGTCATACAGAGTGAAATAAGTCAGAAAGAGAAAAACAAATATCGTATATTAACGCATATATGTAGAATCTAAAAACAATGGGCATAGGCAATCTTATTTACAAAGCAGAAGTAGAGAACAAATGTATGGATACCAAGGGGGAAGGGGGGATGAGATGAACTGGGAGATTGGGATTGACATATATACACTACTATATATAAAACATAACTAATGAGAACCTACTGTATAGCACAGGGAACTCTACTCAATGCTCTGTGGTGACCTAAGTGGGAAGGAAATCCGAAAAAGAGGGGATATATGTATACTTATAGCTGATTCACTTTGCTTTACAGTATAAACTAACACAATATTGTAAAGCAACTATACTCCAATAAAAAGTTTTTTTAATTATTCTGGGTGTACAGAAAAGTCGTCCAAATAATTTCCAAATACTCAGAGTCTCTACATGTTAACATTTTACTGCATTTGATTTCTCTGATTCCCCCTCCGCCTTTCCTGGATGGAGTCTTGAACCAAGCAAACCACAATCACCTGAAGAGGTAATCTAGGATCCGAGAAAAAAAGAAATTTTTTTAATGTTCTATTTTTAGCGGTGGTCTCGTTATATTCCTTAAAAAGTTTATATGGACTTTTAGTATCAGGAATCCCTGAGAATTATTTATGGGAGAGCAAATAGGTTTTAACCTTTTAGCAAAGGGAAAAAGACTTATCAAAGTCATAGTCAGGTGAGGACCATCCTTGATCCACCTCTGTCTCTAGTTGCAAATTCTCAACATATTTCTCAAAATGTTCAAAGGACCAGGGCTTTACTAAGTGGTTCTCAACAATAACGTCTCCGTAAACCTCACTTTCTGGAGCTGATAGCCAAGACCGAAGCTTATTAAAATCTTTAATTGGAATGTATATGCAAATAAAAACATGTTATAACTTTTAAACAAACCGATTCAAAAGAACTATCTACCTGAGCTTTTATGCCACCAAATATCATACTTTAGGGTGCATAAGAATGACACAAAGCACATATTTAAATGTATATTCCTGGTTTCACCCAGCGATACCAACCCAGGTATCTTTAATAGATGGGTCAAGGCCACAATTTGAAAAACATTTCTTTAGACTTTTTCAAATACAGCAGAAATTGCTAAATACTGTGCACCATATTCTTGTTACCGAGTTCGCCAATGAAGCATTCTGAAGTCTGCCTACCAGACAGGAAGGAAGGAAATACCATGTGGCTAGCTGTGTCCTCTCTCTATAAGAAAAGCAAAGCCCCCACCCTAACAGAATTCCTCTTATGTCTTCTTGGCCCAAATTGGTCCCATGACCAATGATAGTTACGAGAGAGTCTGGAAAACACGTAGTGTCTACTTCAAAAGGGGAGGAAAAAAACATGTTGAATACCTATTATATGGAAAGGTCTGGATCAAGTACTTTCACATTTTTTAAAAATCCCAGTTAACATAATACCCCAAAGTCCCTTGCTTTCACATCACCTCTGCTCTCTTTCAGAGTTATCACAGTAGACAGTGTCATCACCCCAGTCCCTTTTCTAAAAAGACGGCCTTTTAAAAGTTTCCATTTAATATATTTTAATCACTCAAAACTGAGTTTCCAAGTTTGTCTCTAAGCTGTATTACATTTTCTTTTCTTGATTGAGGTCCTTTGTTCTCTTTTGTTTATTTCTGGCAGTAAAAGAAAAATTTTTATGCAAGCTTTGAGGACAATACTTTTAATCCATTAGAGATATGAATAAAAGGAATCAAATCCTTTCCCAATGTTCCAAACCTAAGACTCTCGAAGCAGCTATTTTGTGGTATATGGTGATTGTCCTGAGAGATTGGGATATTAAAATTTTTCTTTTGTTCTCATTTTTTAAAAGGAAACTAAATGCAAAGAAAAATGTTAATACAATGCACAGGATACAAATTAAAACATGGAAGTCAGGAAATGCAAAGGTGAATGTTCTCATAGGAACCTCAGCTTATATGCCCTGAACACACGCCTGATGATCTGTCAGCACTACACACTTTGTGTTTCTGCTGATAAACCTGATGTTCCTGTCACCAATCATTGTGAATCTGTAATTGCCTGGACAGTCATTGTAAGTATAAAAGTGAAAGAACTATTGGAACCACTGCTTATTAAAATTTGCATTTATTTTTATTCTCTGCCTTGTATGTATTTTAAAAATATACCTATTTGGATTCACAAATTTTTAGTTCCCATCACCAGAAGAAATACTGCTGGGGGACTTCCCTGGTGGTCCAGTGGTGAAGACTCTGCACTTCCACTGCAGGGAGCGAGGGTTCTAGTTGGGGAACTAAGACCCCACATGCTGCGCGGTGCAGCAAAAAAGTTAAAAAAAAAAAAAAGAAGAAGAAGAAGAAATGTTTTTGGATCAACATGATGCTAAAAACTCTGTTCTAGTAATCACAGAATTCCTATAAGAGGGAGGCAGGAGAATCACAGTCAAAGAGAGAGAGAGATCAGAAGATGCTACACCGCTGGCTTTGAAGAAGGAAGAGGAGGCCACTAGCTGAGGAATGCCGGTGGCCTCCAGAAGGTGGAAAAAGCAAGGAAACATTCTCACCTAAAGTCTTCAGAAAAAATGCAGTCCTGCTGGATGCCTTGATTTTAGCCCATGAGACTAATTTTGGACTTCCAGCCTCCAAAACTATAAGATAATAAATGTGTGTTGTTTTAAGCAAAAAACATATATACACTATTGATACTAGGTATAAAATAAGTAACTAATGAGAACCTACTGTACAGCCCAGGGAACTCTACTCAATGCTCTGTGGTGACCTAAATGGGAAGGAAATCCAAAAAAAGAGGAGATATATGTATACATATAGCTGATTCACTTTGCTGTACAGTAGAAACTAACACAACATTGTAAAGCAACTATACTCCAATAAAAATTAATTTAAAAAAAAATAAGTAAAATAAAATAAACACTGTTTTATTCAGTAAACAGTTCAATCAACATAGCTCCAAATCGAGTCAGACTGCAAGTCTGACACTTAATTGAATTATTTGGACATGTTACTATCAGAAGCATCCAATCTCACTCCCATGATAGGAGGCAGTTGAGCATGTACCACTCTGATTTCTCTGACTTTGCAGGTTAAACCTGCTGAGGGTCTGGGTCTCTTCCCCGTTGCCATCTCACTCCCATCCAAGATGAAGAAGGGAATAGAAGGGTGAGCTATACAGACTAAATATTGAGTGTACTGCTCCATTCCCCAAGTCTGTCCCCTTCTTTTAGTAGGAACCCTGCTGTAGAAGTAATTGTCAGCTTAGAGCAGGGGTCGGCAAACTCTTCCTGTGAAGGGCCAGATGAAAAGCATTTTTAGCTTTTCAGGCCATAGGGTGCCTGTCTCAACTACTCACCTCTGCTGCTGGAGCACAGAGCAGCCTCAGACAATACTTAAACGTGTGTAGCTATGTTCCAACACAACTTTATTTACAAAAACGGACAGCAAGCCAGATCACTGTTTGCCAACTCCTGGTCTAGAGAACTCTGCTTCTCTGCTTTTTCTTATTTTATCAAGGATATATTCTATTTTATAGCTCTGTAACTCAACACTTTTTTTATATACAGTGTTGCCTAATTCTGTTTTATCTTGCCATTGCTGTTTTAATTGGTTCTACCATTTATCTTTCTAATCATAAAGCTTCTAGGGGCTACTCCAGTTTCCCTTCTTTTTTTTACCTTTACCACAACCCAAATTTCCCCAGCCATCATCAGCTGGTGAGTACAATTGATACATGGGCTGTAATGCCTGTATTAATTAGTTACTGCTGTATAACAAAGCACCCCAAAACTCAGTGGCTTAAAAACAACTACTATTATTTTTCCTGAGTCTTTGGGTCATATAATTATCTTGCCTTTTTAGTACTTGTTATTCCAAATGAATTGATAAAATTATTGTAATTCCCCCCCTAAAAAATTCATTGAGCTTTTGACTCAAAATCATGAATTTTAGGAAAACTGACATTTTTATGCTATTAAGCCTTTTCACCTGGGACCAAGGTATACTGTTCCACTTTTTTAGACCTTGCTTTTATGTCTTTTCATAAAATTTTATAGTTTTACTCAAGTAGACCGTTTCTTTTCTTCTTAATTCTGTTCCTAAGTATTTGACAGGTTGTGTGACTGTCATTGTTGGGACATTGTTGGTTTACAAACTTAGGAATTTCCCCAGTGAAATCTGAAAGCAGCTCCTGAACACAGAGGGCAGGGAGCAAAGAAAGAAGCAGCCACTCCAGATGCCTAGGCGGCAGTTTTAATAAGCAAGGGAAACTTTCAAGGCTTGTCTCCTAAGGCTGCAAAATGAGTACATCTCCACACCCACCCGTCAGAATCTTGAGTGTGTATAGCAGCCTTAACAGGGTTCAGCCCTGCGTACCATCCAGATGGTCTCAACAACACATTATCTCTCAAGGCTGCATCCTTGAAATGGCCCTGGCTGTGGGAATGGTGAGCGGAATGTACATTCCAAGGATGGAGAGGGATGAGGAATCTCTGATTGCCTGCGTCCAGTTCGCAGGTCAACTGGCAGTCATGTCCTTTTGATGACCCCTGCAACAGACATTTTCACTTGTAGTCAATGATTGTTAATACAGATTTTGATTTTGGCAATTTATGTGACTTTGGTTTTTGCACGTTTCTCTTATACTCAACCTCTATCAAAGTTAACTTTTAATGTTAATTTCTCTTCTAACAAAATTATATTGTTAATTTCTACTGCAATTCTTTGAAAAAAATTTTTCTTCTCCTTTCTTAGTATTTCTTACTATGCCAGTTACTGTTATAAGCATTAAACAAAATAATACATGTAAAGCACTTAGCACAGGGTCTGGCAAATAAAATAGTAAGGACTTAGCAAATGTTAGCTATTATGATGATTTTGATTATTCAAGATAAATTTAAATTTTATGCTATTCTTTACTCATTATCCTACTCTTAGCTATGAGATCTTTTGACTATATAAACAGGAAAAAAAATCCCTGTGTGGAAAACTCTGGGAAACAGTATACTATTTTGTATTTCATATTCCTAATACCTTTAATTCCTGTTATGTCCATAGAAGATACAAATAATTTTCTAGTACATGAAACACCACTTACAGTTCAATTCTAAAAGTTAAATATATTTAAGATTTTATGCTTTGATCAGAGGTGTCAACAAGCTGAACTTTTAAATGAAAAGTGTAACACTTGTAAAATGCAGCTTTAATATAGGTAATGACCACATTAATTAAGGCAGGACTTCTTCAGTAAACTTGATGTTGAGGATAAACTACCTTTCTAATCTTGATCTTCCTCTCGATGATGCTTTCCCAAAGGACTATCATTTTTTCACAGGATTAGTCTATGCTTGCTTTAGGCAAATGTATATATTTTTCTGCTTTTTCTCTTTGCAAAAATGTACTAGTTTTCTTAATCTAGAAAACACAGGAGAAGTTGGACACAGGGAAGAACTGAGGGGAAAGTATGGCTGAAACAGGGATACTGTGTCTGCCTTTAGATTTGTATCTAACATATACCTGTATTTAGTCACTTTGCTCAGTGGGCTAGAGAATGGTTTTATGAAGCAAAGATTACAAGGTATAGTCTCATAAATATTGATATCACTGTGTTTCCTGGCCAAAAGACTACATCTTTAAATAAAATAATAATAATAAAGGAGCAGTGCTTTACAAGCATTACCTCATATAATTCCTGACTATAACCTTTGGTCCACAGATAAGGAAATCAAGGCCTCATGAAGCTGAAGATCACATAATCAACAAGGAATTGGTCAAGTTTGACTTCAGAGCCTGAATTCTTAACCACAAAACTATACTCTCTCTTTTACGCTTGTGCTTCTGTTTAAGTCTAAATGGCTCCTAAATAAACTTTTTTTATTCCAAACTCTCTGATTGCAAATGCCCACTAGAATTGCCCACAACATATCAAAAGTCATATTGCTATAACTGCCCTGTGTACGACATATAGATCACACAAAATAGCACTAGTCACACACTGAGGTTCAAAGTCATTCGGGGCAGGCTCTGGGCAGCCAGGTGGTGAACCAGTCATGGGTCAGACAGAACTCAGTCTCTCCTTCGCTTGGCTTTTTTTTCTTGAGGACCTGATTGTGCAGCAAGGCCCCAGTTTACTTCTAACAGATAATTACTTTCTCTTGGGCAAAAGAAGTGGTTATGCTCTCCGAGAGAACAGACACTTTTCAAAGAGGACAAGCCAGAGCTGTTGGAAGAAAAGCAGAGAGGGAGTCGGTGTTCTAATTCATTTCAGTGGAGAGGTTTTCCTGTTCTTTTCCTTTTTTAAATTGAAGTATAGTTGATTTACAATTTTCAGGTGTACAGCAAAGTAATTCAGTTTTACACACCTATATCTGTATATTTTTTTTTCAATTTTCCAGATTCTTTTCCATTAGAGATTATTGTAAGATATTGAATGTAGTTCCCTGTGCTATATAGTAGGTCCTTGCTGTTTACCTATTTTATATATAGGAGAGTGTATCTGTTAATCCCAGATTCCCAATTTATTCCCCCCCCTTCCTCTTTGGTAACCGTAATTTCTTTTCCTAACAAAGGCAGATCATTATAGATGCTCAGTGCTGATGCAGGTCTGGGAAATAAAGGTCCATGATGAGATTTTTCATGTTTCTAATTTCAGTTCTTCAAATCTAGGCCCTAAACTCTAGTGCCATTTTCCTGAGGATCTGTTGAAACAGGAAGTTAGGAAAAAGAGGTTCCAATCTCAACACACCCCTGGCTCAATTATAGTCCTCAAGTACTTACCTTTAGGGAGGCCAGCTTTTACCTTAGTCCAGAAAAGACTGACCGAGAGTTAGGAGGGCAGAATGTGTTTTGCACAACTTATATATAATTATATTCAGGACAAGACTGTGTGGAGGAGGAAATGGAATCCGCAGAAATACGAAGAGGCTTACAGGCCCTCTAAGAAATAGAGCCCACACATAAAAGCAGCCCGGTCGGCACATACTTCCTTACTTTGTGAGCCAACTCACCCCTGGATACATATGTGCTAATAACAATCTACCATATGTGGGAAGCATGACTTCTGAATTTTTCCTGATAAGGTATTTAAATGCTAACTTCCAAGATATGGACATAATTGTTCCCCTCTTGGATGGAAATGAAACTTAAATACGTGGTCTTATCAGAGTGGAATACAGAATTGACAGATTTAAAACATTATATTTCTGCCAAAACATTTTATTTCTGCACTTTCTTTTCCTCCTTCTTTTTTAAAAAATAATTATTTTTCCATTCATTTTTCCAGCTGATGGGTAGATAAAAATGGCATTCAGATTTCCAACACCACTTGGCAGTAGAGGTTTGGTGTAAGTGGTGAAGGTTTTAAAGATTGGTTTGGGGTCATTTTTATGAGCTGGGAAAGAAAAATAAAATTTCTACATATTTCCTATTTGTAGATTAAAGACACACATACCAACCTGTGGACTGGTAGAAATCACTGGGTACTTTTATTTTCTTCTCCGTCTCTCTAAAACACACAAGTGGGTGGCCAATCCCAAGAGCAGAGGGGCTTAGAATCATGTTCTTATCATGTCCCACTCCGGTGGGTTGAGGACAAGGGGCTCTATGGGACTAAGAAAGGACAATTACGTGACAGAACACAAAGCTCCTTTTTCGATCACATTTCACCCTGATGCTGTTGATTTCTGTTCTAAACATTCTCAGCTTGATTTTATGAGTATATTTTTGTAATTTTAGAAGGATAAGTTTTCTGAGTTCTAAGTATTAAAATTTTTTCTCTATATTTAAACTTTTAAAATATGCTAACAGGGACTTCCCTGGTGGCACAGTGGTTAAGAATCTGCCTGCCAATGCAGGGGACACGGGTTCGAGCTCCGGTCCGGGAAGATCCCACATGCCGCGGAGCAACTGAGCCCGTGAGCCACAACTACTGAGCCTGCGCTCTAGAGCCTGCGAGCCACAACTACTGAGCCCACGTGCCATAACTACTGAAGCCCGCGTGCCTAGAGCCCGTGCTCCACAACAAGAGAAGCCACCGCAATGAGAAGCCCGCGCAATGAAGAGTAGCCCCCGCTCACGGCAACTAGAGAAAGCCCTCGCGCAGCAACGAAGACCCAACGCAGCCAAAAATAAATAAATTTTAAAATAAATAAAATATGCTAACAGTAAAAATCACCTTGAATTTAGCAGTATCATGATTTTAATGTGAAGTATACATTTTTTCACATCACCTGTTACAATCAGGTTCTTGGCAAACAACAGAAACTCTAGATAATTTAGGCAGCAAAGGAATATATGGAGAGGCTGTTGGGTCTCTTACAGAATTGATGGAAAATGCAAAAGAATGAGGCTTGGAAAATGGTCAGGAACGAAAGGAGGTGAGTGGCAGAGGACTCAGCCAAAGTCATGCCCTGGAATATTCAAGATAGGGTACTATTTTTGCACAGGAGACCCCCACTGCCATGAGCACCACCACCACTGCGCCCAGAATCTTGAGTGTCGCTGCCACCATGAAACCACGACTCATTCTGTCCTTACAACTTTGCATCATTCCTACACATTCAACACTTCAGGTTAGAGTTTCTGAATTAGCTGAGCTGAAGCGCTATGTCACACCTTAGCTGTCTGTGGTTGGAGAGCCGCTCTGCAATCTTTCAACCTCTATATATACATAAAAATTGAAGATGTATACAAGATTTATATAAAGGAGATCTCCCTAAAAGAGATCTAGATAATGTGTAACCAAAAAATTCATATCAACTATCACCTCTAATTCTTCCCATCAACATACGCATTCATATACTTTTTACATTGTCCACTAATGAATATTTTCATTCAGTATCCACTAGTGAGTAAATCCATCCACTAGAAACTTTTACTCATATTCTCCATTTTTTTTTCTATTTATCAACTTTCTAATTGATTCCCTCAGTGATCTGCTTTTACTTTGTTTTCATTTTTCCTTCTATTTCTTTTCCTAGTGGTGTTTTATTCCCATTTGCATTAATGACAATACACTCTCTGTGTATAATCTGCCATGTCTTTGTAATGCTGAATTTTCAAGGCCAGATCACGCAAGATTATTTCATTACAGGAAATATGACTGCAAATCAAAAATGCTGGCATCTCAACCAAAATTAAATATCCAGCCCCTAAATAAGCATCTCCTCTTGAATATTCTACTTGAGGATATACTACAAAAGCAAACTTGATATGCTGCCCGCCCCCTGCCATGAACGAACCTCCCTCTATCATGTCTCTATTACTAGTACCACCATCTTAGGTATTTAAGAATATTAGAGAGATATTTGGGGAAACAGCTTGAGCTTTTGGATGGAATGAGAATGCATTATTATTTTCCCACTTAAAAATTCACTATGAAACAGTGCTTGGAACTAATTATTATCAATAGATTCCAGTAATGAAAGATGCCTGACGCCTGTATTTTCCCTTCCCCATGAGAAACTTCTTCACAAGAAGGATAAGGTATGTGCAAACAAAACAATATTTTTAAAAAGTCACATAAATAAGCCAAAAAGTTTAATTTTATTGAATAAAGTTCATTCAGGGCTTACATAGATATTAATATACTTTAGATTATAACAGTTGAGAGATCAATAGCTGATGGGAAGGAAGGAAGAAAGCAGTTTGTACTTTCAATGTAGAAAAAAAAATCTAAATGCTACAGACGTCTTGTAAAATTCCCCAAACAAGGTCTAGCCAAGTTTATTGTTTAGTGGATTTTTTTTCTTTTTTCAAGAGATGAAAAGTGAGATTCAATGTGTATACTATTGGTTACAACTGATATAACAGCTTGAAAAATAATGAGACAGAAGCATAAATATAATACAAAAAGACTGTATTGTAGGAATATTTAACTATAGTAAGTGGAAAAGATACATTAAAACCAGGAGTGTGTTACACTAGTTCAGAACAGAACTCATAAGGCAGACCAAAACTGATGCTAGTTAAGGAAAAGGGTCTGTTTTTAGGAAGCATGTCCATACAGATACCACCACAAAGAAATGCCAACAGTAACTACATGGTCCCCTCTTGTTACTCAGTGAGGTGTCAAAGGTGAAATGACTGGGTTAACAGCTTAAGCTTTCTCCAAGGATTTGTAGTATTCCATCAGCACGGTCCAGGCCTTGGGAGCCATGAAACCTTCAGGAGGTTTCTGGCCTTCTCGGGCAAGTTTGCGCATTCGTGTTCCCGAAATAAATTCAAAGTCTTCATGGCTGAAAGGGAGAGAAAAAAGAAAAATATTTCACATTTTAAAAAACTTAGTTATAGTGAAATTTTAAAAAAACATTCGTTCCTTCTGTTCATGGAAGACAAGCTTAATGAAAAAAATATCTGGATGAAATGTACTACTTATGAATATCAACCTGATTTTAAGTTTGTCATTGAGCAAAAAACACCACACTATCAAAACTTACAAAAAAAACCAACAAAAAAACAATAATGATCCCTCAGGTTGCCCTTTTATAGACATACCCATTTCCCTCCCTCCTCCCCAACCCCTGGCAACTAATAATTTAGACATTTTTTAGAAAAACATCTAATTTAGATGCACATATTGAAAACTTTTTAGGAAGTCTGAATCTGGAAAGCTAAATGCATTTTGGAACATTAAGAGAAAAACTGGAACTTAAAAAATAACAACAGCACGTAAGTAGCAGTAATTAATATTATTCCATTGATAAGCTATTACACAAAGGTAGTGTTAGTTCTTTTCACCTTCACACCTACAAAAACACACAAAAGCCCTTAGACCATTAAGCACAGAGCACCTATGGCTATGACACATACTGTCTACTGGTAATTTCAACCTCTTCCCTCAAACAAGGGAACCGACTAGATAGCAGACCCAAGAACAGAGCAAGAGTTCTGGGTCACTCAAGTCACCAGATCACATCCCCTGTTTACTCCTAGTCAGCGACTGTATGTTCCATCCCCACTTTGCTATTTGTGGAGTTAATCTGAGAATTGAGTGAAACCATAAACTGCAAATGCCCCTTGTTTCTAGAGGTAAGCCAGGTATGTTTTAACTAATAATCACACTTCTAGGAATCTACGTAAAGGAAATAATCAGAGATGCCAACAAACATTATGCATAAAGGTAGCTGTCTGAAAACTGTTTTATGATAGTTAAAATGTTGTAAATAATCTAACAGTTGAAGGTCTAAGTAAACTGTGGTACAGTCCTGAGCAGAATTACATAGTCATTAAAGTATAGTTAAAGATTGGATAAAATGTTCACGATGTAATAATGGGAAGTGAAATAATCAGGACGCAAAACTTTATGTACAATACCAATGCAATTTTGTTAAAATAAGGGGGTGCGGGGAGGAGAAGATCATAAAGAAATACACCCAAACGTTAATAGTGGTTATTTCTATGAAGTGGTATCACAGGTGCTTTTAGTTTTGTCATGATGTTTTCTGCAGTTTTCTACAATGATGATTTATATTATCAATATCAAAATAAAATTTTAAATAATATATTATTATCAATAAGAGCTTATTTTTAAAATCTCTATCCAAAAGTGATTTACAAATTTTAAATAATATGACCTTTAACTGATCTGAAACCTCAATCATTTAGAACACTGCCCTGATGAGAGCAGATAAACAGGATGCTGACATAGCATTACACTCCCTATTCTGGCCCAACAGGAGTTACAATGGCTATTGATTCACCCCTAAATGACAGACATCAGCAGTAAACAGTATATCTGAACAGTGCTGGGACATACAGCATATTCAGTAAATAATGACCAGTGATCAAGTACTTTATTAGCTTTCTAACTAGGCACTCAGTAAATATTTGGTGAAATATGAAAGAATGAAAAGGTATATGTACAGAAAATTTTTATTCAATATAGAACCATTTAGAGTCTTATACAAGTCACTAAAAACGGGTAAGAAGGGGTTTCTGATTGCTGTGGTTCATCTGAGCTCCTTATATATTCCCTTTCCTCTAAATCTGGACTATTCACACTAGAGGTTTCTACATGCCCTTCATGACCTCTTCAATAGTCATCTTCCGATCTAGCTTCTCTCTTGACCTTGCTCACCTCCACTTTATTTGGGGGAACCTGGTTCACTTAGTCTATCTATGAGCTCTTGGGTTGTCCACTTGGTAGGACTGAGCTCCAGACCAAGGAAGAATTATTGTGATTTCCTCATGATCCAGTGTGCCCCAGTTTCTGGCCTCTCCTGCTTTTCTAATTTGCACTGTCTGTGTGCTCAATGACCCGACTGCTCACTGGTCTTCTGAACATTGGACTTGGTTATATTGTCACCAGCCTCTACGTATCTTGCATCTGGCCTGTCCTTAGGCCTGCCCACTACTGTTAGTCCCTAAGATCAACTTGACTCTTGGTCCTGGATCTAGGTTTCCCTCTCATATTTGCTGCTGTCCCTAACTCTGGCCTTTCCAACTCCCCAGTGAGGTACCCAGACTTTAATGAATGTCCTACCCCACTCTGAAACACCTAAGAGTCTGAGAGTTTTATTCTGGAATGCTACACATACAGGATAAGAATATTAAAAAGTGGGCTTCCGTGGTGGCACAGTGGTTGGGAGTCCGCCTGCCGATGCAGGGGACACGGGTTCGTGCCCCAGTCAGGGAAGATCCCACATGCCGCTGAGCGGCTGGGCCCGTGAGCCATGGCCGCTGAGCCTGCGCATCTGGAGCCTGTGCTCCGCAACCGGAGAGGCCACAACAGTGGGAGGCCCGCGTACAGCAAAAAAAAAAAAAAAAAAAGTGTAACTCATTTAATCAGCCACAGGAAAATCAACGTTAATGCTTTATAATCCCATCTCTTGCTATTAAGCAGAAGTCAGTACTTCTTTAACTCAGGCATGTGACACCTTCCCCTAGTCACCTGTCTGCTCTTCTATTCCCTGCACTACCAGAAAGACAGGAAGATATACATTCAACTCGATATTTCAACAGCTCTCATCTTCTTAGGTAAAACATCTTTTAAATGTCTGCTCACATTTTCAAAGATGACCGAAGAAAAGGAAAGTTTAACAGATATTGCTCCAAAGCAAGATGGATTCAAGTAGTTTAAATCTAGGGAGTATCTCCCACTTCTATCATGTGTTCAATGTGCAAGGAAAGTCAAATCTACTATAATAAACTGGCCCATGCAGATGTGTTGGTTACAATAGTTCAAATATGAAGTAAGCTATCATCTTTCTCTTACATAAATGACTACAAACTTAAGGGGAGAAAAAGAATTGACTGCATGTGAGATGGGCCTAGGAAGAAAGCAAGACTATAAGAGGAGATTTCCAAAAAATTCAGGAAAGGTTGATAAATTTTTAAATTTATCAACACTAAAATGAAAACCCAGTTTGAGAAAATGGATAAGCTCTCCAAGAAAGAAGACTTGCCAAAAGGGAAAGCATTTGTCGAAAGAGTAAGAAGAAAACCAAGATGATTATATGCAGGTCATGGAAAAAGAAAAAATTTTAATGTGAAGGCCACAGAGGGGCTAAGGAAGATGACCATGGGGGGGGCGGAAAAATCCACTGGATAAACGCATCAGAATTTAAATTTTCTTTAATCAAGGAGTTTCAGTGGATGATGAAGGAAAGAGATGGAGTGGTAAAGTGGCGGAGACACACAGTGGAGAAAAGATTTTCTTTTTTTTTTTTACAAGAAAAGGGAGGTCTTAGCATGTGTATAGGCAGAAGAAAATAGTGGCATAGAATGAGACAAGGGAGGAGGATGAAAAGCCAGGAGAGGGTAACAGGAAAGAAATGAAAGACGGAGAAGTCTGGGATGAAGAACACACAGAAAGGAGCTCTGACAAGGAGGGTGAAAAATGAAGAAAAGAAGAAATAGTGATGACGTGGAGTTAGAAAAAGATGAGGCGGTTAATGCAAGATGGTCTCAACCTTCTCAATAAAAATGTAAGGTTGTCTCCTGTGGGTAAACAGAACCTGTGTGGGAATGAACTGATAATAGGATCCATCAACACAGTTTGGTGACTATCTCTAGGCTAGAGAGGTTACCCCTCAGGGCAGGGCTCGGCAAAGCAGCATCTGGAGAGGAAGTCAAGGGTGTGGAGGGGTCCAGATCTCTCCAATTGCATCTAAAAAACCCTCATTCCAACCTGATGTAAAACTGGTTAGTTCAGCTGAGAATCATTTGACAAATATTGCTTGAATGTTTTAGTTCCTTAGGAGGGTCACTTATCAATTCCCTAAATAAGTGTCATTAAGGAAAATTATGACCGTAGATCTTTCTGGCCATGTCAATTTAAAATTTTGAATTCAGAAAGGAAACCCTGTGTCCCATGCATAAAGTACCTGTTCCTGATGGGGCAATGAAAAAGAAATGAGGGAGCAGCTTGTAGAATGACTCTGTCCTGACTTTGTGATTAAAAGGAAAAAGCCAGACCAATTAAAGTCCTTTCTTTCCTCACAATGCCAAACCGTCTGAAATCCAGAAGTCGGCTTGCATTCCTTCTGAAATTGAATTTTAAAACCAAAGTCCCTGGGTACCTCTTTTCCTGATGCTATTTCACACTCTATCTGCCCCGCATGCCACAAGCATTTCTTCATCGCATGAAACGGGAGTTTCTGCTGCCACATGCTGGTGGTTCCACTCCACCCTGGCTACGGAAAACATTTATTTCCCTCTGCCTCAGACTTGTATTTCTATCCCTCACATGAGGATTTTATTTTTTTATCAGAAGTCAGGTGCAAGGACTTGACACTAGAGTCACTATCTGTAATCCAATCACAGTTTTCACAATTACATCTTTAAACGGATAGCATTTTACAGAAAAAAATAAATCAAGTTAAAAACTGAGGCTTTTGGGGAATGCTCTAAAACGAGCTCTGAACTTCTTTACCTGTGAGTAATCGGGAATCTGGCAGAAGCAGAAAAGGCTACTAAAGCTTAGGCTTTCACTACAAAGCAATCCTAGCTAGTCCATCAATTACACTCGTTAACCCACCTCCATGGCACCTGAAAAAGGAAATGCAAGTCTGCTTTTTTTTTCTTCCCTTTTCAAAACCACTTGGTCACAGATTCTTACAATCCACAGCTGACAGAACACCTCCTCTCAAAACACACACACACACACCAAAAAACAAAACAAAACAAAAACAACTGAAGGGGAAGGGGTTAGAACGCAAGGACAGAAAAAGCACACCCCTGTGGGTCCAGCATCTTGTCCCATGTGGGACACACAACTACATATGGCCAGCATCTTGACGAACTGCAGAGTACAACAGCTCTTGGCCACTTGTTGAAGATTTTAATTCTTTACAAATATCTGCTGTCTCTCGGTTCACATATGTGGCCATCAGAGCCACCAGCACAAGCTGTCAGACAAGAAGCTGGGGTCAGCCCAGGGGCCTTCAATTTTATCTCTCAAAAGTTCATATTCAATTAGACCAGCTTTTTAAAAAATACTAATTAGATGATAAGCAATCAGAGACGCAAAGGGGAGCTTCTCTGATAGAACTAAAAATAATGGTAGTAACTTATAAGTGAATCTAATTAACTATTTGGGGGCTAACTACCTTTCACTTAACTCGAAAGAAACTCATATATAATACAGTATACATAAAAACACTAAGAATTCTCTTCAAATACAAATCATCTGTTCAAAACCAGATAATTAGTTATTTATGGCTTTCTTTCCAGGAGCCAAAAAGCATGGCATCATGCATGACAAATTTAACAATTTTTGTTTCCAAACCAAAGACCAACTGAAATACATGAAAAATTTAATTGTCTCGAACTAATTTATCAAAATCCTTAATTCATCATGTTTTCCTCCCCTCAAAAATCTTATAAATAAAAGCTAGAGAACAGCTCCTATCAGACATTCAGTCAAACAAGAAGTTTCCAGGGAAGCCTACTCATCTTTCTTCCAACCCCCCTGTTGCAAGCTGCCTAAACCTAAACCATCATTTCATTCATTCTTGCCTGCACTAATGCACACCTTCACGCTGGCTTCCCTCCTATCTTTCTCTTTTCTATACTGCTAGGTCATTTCTATACTTTTATGTGCCGTGTAGTAGTTTCAAACTTGTTTTTGTTTTAATAAACACGGCAAGTATAGTTACTTTGTAATCCATGTCTGGTAATTCTAGTATGTGAAGTCTCTGCAGGTCTGCTTGTGCCAACTGTAGTTTCCCTTTTTTTTTTTCCTTGCTTTGGTGCTATGTTTCCTTGTATACTTTATCATTTTTTACTTAAGCTGTTCATTACGCTTGTATAATTATTTGTGGGAATAAATTGAGGTCTAGGACACAGGAGTAATGCTCTAGCGACAGTCTACATTTGCTTCTGCTGAATATTTAGAAGCATGCCCAGTTAAGAACCACCAAAAACTAATTTCATGGCTTGAGGGCTTTTGGGTTGTTTATCTGTTTTGTTTTGATACAACCCGGGTAGTATGAGTTTGGCCCATGTGAACAGTTCTGAGCTTTGAAGTCTAAAGCTCAGGGCTGTGCTCAGTCTCCTGGGGTAGGGGAATGGGTGGGGTTCCCTTCAGATTCTCTCTTAACTACCTAAGGTGGGAGGGAGCATCAGCTTAATGGGAGTGTCTCCTGTTGGGACTCCCCACCTCCGTCAAGACCATGGAAATCAACACTCAAGTTTGCTAGGTCAACCAGGACAGAAGCAACTTCAACACTCAACTTACCTGAAGTTCTAACCTTCATTTAGTGGCTTAGCCTCACCGTTCTTACCATCTTAGCAGCACCACAATACTTTCATGAAAACGTTTTCCTTTATCCAGAATTTTTAGTTCATTTCTCAGGAGAATCAACCTGTATAATCCAACTTACCTAATTACCAAAAACCTGAACTTCCCAATATTTAATGTACATGGTAACAACACACTATCTTTTCAAAATCTATTCCAGTGTGTACCTTTCAAAGAACTGCCTTATCTAGTCCCCGTCTCATCCTCCTCCTTTCACTCTCTTTTCCGGCCCACCCTGGCCTTCTTCCCAAACCCTCTGAGTCTATCTCACCTCAGCACCTTTGCATGCACTTATCCCTCTGTCCAGAATGCTATTACCTCCTTCTTTACCAAGGGAATGCCTAACTCATCTTTTGGAGCTCAGCTCAAATGTCTCTTGCTCCAGGAACCCATCCCTGATAACCCAGACTTGGTCACACAAGTGCTAGCAGAGCTTCCCACAAGTCTTCCGCAAAGCACATGCCATCCTTAAGTGGTTTACTGTCTGTCTTCTCTAGAATGTAAGTCCTATGAAGGCAACAACAATATCTGCTTGTTTCCAACCACAGTGCCCACATTTAGCAATGACATGTACGTAGTAAAGACTCAACAAATAGTTAATAAATGAATAAAGCATAGCAAAGTTGGAAAGTTTTATACTAATTTCAATGTAACATGTTGACTTTAAAACAAGACACAGCATATATAAAATATATAATTTGACTTTCAAAAATATACATAGTATTATGTCCCTAATTATGATTAAAATGTATAGTAAGAAAAGACAATGCAATAGATTTTAAATTAGACCTTATCAGTTAATGGTTATGCAATAACCCCCTGCAATAAAATATGTGCAAAATCTACAAACACAGGACAAGATTCATTGGCAAGTTCATGCAGTTACAGTCAGACTTCTACAAGTTTTTAAAAGGAACATCAAAATTAATAAAAACAAAGCACGTTATAAATGAATGGAAAAGACAGTTCCCCAGTACTCTAACAGAAATATTTATGTATGGCAAAGACTACATAGCAAGAAAGAAAAAGAAAAGAATTCACACAAGAAATATTTCAGGGGTCAATATGACAAGACCTGGATGTGAAGAGTGAGGTGGAAGGATAAAGGACTTCAAGATTCTACACAACGGGGAGAACAAGTAACTAAGGAAATTTAGGACTTGGAGATATATGAGGGGAAAGGTAAAGTTGCTTCTGGGCATTTTAAATAATAACAAGAAATCTAAGCAGAAAACCCATTAGCGTGGTAGATAGAATTCTAAGATGGCCTTCATGACCTTCACCCCATGGTGTCACTACCATGATATGTCCTTATATGGCAAAACGAATTTTGCAGATGCCATTAAAGTTGCTAATCAATTGATCTAAAATACTGAAATTATCTGAGTGGGCCTAACCTAATCACTAAAGCTCTCTAAAAGCAAATATTCTCAGATGACAGCAGTAGTCAGAGATTTGAAGCCTGAGAGGGATTTGACCTGAGGGAGGTTCTACTGCTGAGATGAGGGGGTCCACAAGGAAGACTCTCAACGTGGCTTCTAGCTGCAGAGAGCAATTCCCCCACACTGTGATAGCCAGTAAGAAGATGGGGAGCTCAGTCCTAAACCCGTAAGGAACTGAATTCTGCCAACAAGGGTCATCTTGGAAGTTGATTCTTTTCAGAGCCTTCAGATAAGAGCCCAGCCTGGCCAGAGTCCAGCTTGGCCCACCCAGACTTCTGACCTAAGGAACTGTGAGGTAAGAAATGAGTCATGTTTTAAGCCACTAAATTTGTGTCACTTTGTTACACAGCAATAGAAAACTAACATAATTAGCAACTTGGAAACACTGAGGAATAGCTTTAAGAGTCACCACACAGAAACCACTAGAACAGATGAGCTTTCCTGTAGAAAGTAAATAAAAGAAGTTAAGAATACATGAGAAAAGCCTTGAAGGACGCCTCTAAGTAGAATGCTTTTAAAAAATGACACTAATAGGGCTTCCCTGGTGGCGCAGTGGTTGAGAGTCCGCCTGCCGATGCAGGGGACACGGGTTCGTGCCCCGGTCTGGGAAGATCCCACATGCCACGGAGCGGCTGGGCCCGTAAGCCATGGCCGCTGAGCCTGCGCGTCCGGAGCCTGTGCTCCGCAACGGGAGAGGCCACAACAGTGAGAGGCCCACACGCCACAAAAAAAAAAAAAAAAAGACACTAATAGTACATGATTTAAGGTATACTCTAGCATTAAAAAGTATGAAAGAAGTACTCTACTGATAACATGGAAATAACCAGACAGCAAACATTTATGTCCACCTGTCCCTTCACTGACCCATTTCCACCAGGCACTCTCACTCATGTGCACTCTCTTTTTGGTGAGTTGCTACTTCAATAATCTCAACCTAAATTTTGCATTTATCTATCCAAATACAAAGAAGATTTACTGCATAAAGGAGAAAAAAATAGAAATAGCTGAATTATCTCTAAAAGTTTGTAATATCTGAAAGAATGGGCTTTAATCTTGTACTCCTAAAACTATATTTCCTTGAGTCATTATTACAGCTAATATGAACCTACTTAACTTCCTAAGTATAAACAGATGATTTTTATCATAATTCTTATCAATAATATCTTGCCTGTAATCTTGATGAAGTTTGTTTCTTTCTCCCTAAGCCTTGCCTTACACTGCTATTTAATCAAATCAAAAGCTACAAAATCATTAATTACATAAAATCTGGCATTGAATAACATCCATTAATCAAACATAAGACAACCTCATATGTGCATAATTAATAACTGTGTTTTCTCACTACATCAAAGACTATCGCCTTTCCACAAAATTTTAATCACTTTCCAACACACCCCATCAACTTAATTATATTTGAACATAAATATAAAAAAATTAGAAAACTAAGGCAGTTTTAAAGCTTCCCAAGTTACAATTTATAAAGATTTGGTAACTCAAAAAAAATTCCAAGAAAATGAGCCAGTTATGCAACTAATATAGAATTCATCACTGGAAAATCTTATGAGAACTGATGTAATTATTTAGCTTTTGAATGATTAAAAGAGAGACTTAAAGAAATATTACACAGATTTAACAAAACATGAAAGTTATCAAGGGTTTCCCAGCACATCATTCAGCTACATACAGATGGGTTCTAGGATCCTGTGTGTGATTAAATCAGCTGATCACGCAAAGAAACCACAGGAAGGAAACACAGCGGCACAAGAAGTGTAAAAGAAAAGCTCAACTCTATTTAGTTTTGCTTCCTTAACTCATCAAAATGGAAACTCACCTAAGTTTTAAGCATTTGGCCACTAGCAGAACAATTCTATTTCTCACCCCTCACTCTATAAGTGATTAATCATTACTTTCAGAACAAGGTTATGCTCAAACATCTTGTACACAAAGTATACAAATAAATTGCATGCTGGGTGAGAAGTGAAGGGTTGCCCTGCCCAGGATTCCATCTCTGACACTATACAGTCTACAGATTTGTAGGAAGGCAAGGCTACCCTCTGTGGGGCGGGGGGGGCAGGGGGGGGGCTTTCAAAAGAACTGTCAAGGCTACCCTCTGTGGGGCGGGGGGGGCAGGGGGGGGCTTTCAAAAGAACTGTCAACGGGTAATCCTCTCTCCAGTCTAAGGAAATTAAAATCTCTGATGGTGGCCCTACATATTTTGAACCACAGAAGGACAGACCTATATTTGAAACTTTTTTATTTTCCTTAACATTTAATTTGTACTTTCAATCACCTTTTGCAGTAATATAGTTCAAGGTTTACTCTAATTGCTTTTTCTTTAAAGAAATTTTCTTTAAGCTTGTAAGGCATCTCTTTGGTCCATTTACAGTTCTCAGCACATCACTTTTATAGCTGCACTTTTTTTTAGACAGTGAAATTGTAGAATGTGTGTATGTATGTATATAAGTATATATATATAGACATACATAAACACATTTATTTTTAGGGCAAAACAAAACACGCCACGATTTAGAGCTATTTCTAGGTATTGGCAAACCCTGATTTTGTACAAGGGTAAAAAATTCTGGTTTATTGCAAATTCTTCTCATGGTGTGGTTCTGAAGTATACTGTAACCTGGGCCACAACTTGGATCTTCAGAAAATAATAGTCTCGAGTGGCCACACCAAGGCTATTGGGAACAGTCAGGAGTTCTTTCATATTTCCCCAAACCAGCTATCCAATAAGCCTTTTCTGTTCATTGACTCATAAGGTTTTCCTGTATATTGCTACAGTCCATCACTCAGAGAAGACTGCTATCATCTAAAATTACGCATTTTCTCCAGAATTATTATCCTTAAACGAGAAGCCAACAAATCCCTCAAACTCCATTGTTAACAGTAGTATTTCTTTATCCAGATAACTTATCATTTAATGAAATGACACCAAATTTTATGTCCCTTTCAGAAACAAGAGAATGTGTTGATTTTTAAAAAGTTTCTTTTTCCTTCTTGTCTGCACCATTACAAAAAAGGCTACAACAAATGAGGACACAGGGTTAGGATCAGCATTATTCCTGAATCGCAGTCAACTGCACAGTATCAAGGGAAAAAGGATGAGCGCTCTCAGATTAGAAGTTATTAGACTCAGTCAGTTTTTAATTAGCACCTGCCAGTAGAGGTGAACTGATAAAACATAAATTAAAAATAGAGCCAACCCTCTATATCCATGGTTTCCACATCCAAGGATTCAAACAACCTCTGATTGAAAACATCTGGAGGTAAGGGGAGAATTCCAGAAAGTTCCAAAATATAAACCTGTAAAACCAAGAGCGGGTTTTTTGAAAGGGTAAACAAAATCAACAAACCTCTAGCCGGGCTCACCAAGAAGAAAAGAGAGAGGACCCAAATAAACAAAATAAGAAATGAATGAGGAGAAATAACAACTGATGCCACAAAAACACAAAAGGCCAAAAATAAAACTTGAATTTATCATGGGCAGGCAACTACTTACATAGCATTTACAACTATTTACACAGCATTTATATTGTATTAGATACTATAAGTACTCTAGAGGTAATTTAAAGTAGAGAGGAGGATGTGTGTAGGTCACATACAAATACTATACACCATTTTATATAAGGGACTTGAGCAGCTGCAGATTTTGTTACCTGTGGGGGGTCCTGGAACCGATCCCCCCCCCCCCCCAGATACTGAGAGACAACTACTTACTGAACATGAATTGCAATTTATACTAAAAAAGCAGGGGTACTAAATAAGCAGATGTAATTTGTACTAAATAAGCATCAATCAACAAAGCATGAAGCACCTACTAATGTAAAAATAACTAGGAGCTACGATTCCCGGAAATGACTACAGGTTTTGAGCTAGAAGGGAATCAGCTCATCCACTGCCATCACTGTAGAGACGAGGAAACAAGGCCAGAGGTGACACAGGAATCTCAAGTCACGCAGGAAGCACAGGGCTAGCACTCATACCTTCTGATTCTAGAGCCTCACACTGCCGCTCTAAATTTACAGAGTGTACTACCTGCAGGCCTATCTCATTTATTGCACTTCACTTTGTAGCGCTTTTCACATATTGAAGGTTTGTGGCAACCCTGCATCAAGCAAGTCTGTTAGCGTCATTTTTCCAACAGCATTTGCTCACTTCGTGTCTCTGTGTCACAGTTTGGTAATTCTCACAATATTTCGAACTTTTTCATTATTATTATATTTGGTGATCTATAATCTTGGATGTTACTACTGCAATGGTTTTGGAGCGCCGTGAACCATGCCTGTATAAGATGGTGAACTTGATCGATAAATGTGTGTGTTCTGACTGCTCCACCAACTGGCGGTTCCCCAGTCTCTCGCCCTCTCCTTGGGCCTCCCTATTCTATTCCCTGAGACACAACAATATTGAAACTAGGTCAGTGAATAACCCTACAATGGCCTCTAAGTTTTCAAGTCAAAGGAAGAATTGCACGTGTCTCACTTTAAATCAAAAGCTAGAAATGATTAAGCTTATTAGTGAGGAAGGCATGTTGAAAAGCAAGACAGGCTGAAAGCTAGGCTTCTTGTGCCCAACAGCCAAGCTGTGAGTGCAAAGGAGAAGTTCTTAAAGGAAATTAAAAGTGCTGCTCCAGTGAACGCATGAATGACAGGAAAGCAAAACAAGCCTTATTGCTGATATGGAGAAAGTTTTACCGGTCTGCACAGATGATCAAACCAGCTACGACATTCCTTTAAGCCAAAGCCTAACCCAGAGCAAGGCCCTAACTCTCTTCAATTCTATGAAGGCTGAGAGACGTGAGGAAGTTTAAGAAGAAAAGTCTGAAGCCAGCAGAGGTTGGTTCATGAGATTTAAGGGAAAGCCACCTCCACAGCATACAAGTGCAAGGTGAAGCAGCAAGTGCTGGGGTAGAAGCTGCAGTAAGTTATCCAGAAGAACCAGTTCAGATCATTAATGAAGGTGGCTACACTAAACAACGGATTTTCCAGGTAGATGAACAGCCTCCTCTTGGAAGATGATGCCACCTAGGACTTTCACAGCTAAAGAGAAGTCAATGCCTGGCTTCAAAGCTTCAAAGGACAGGCTCTCTTGTCCTTTGGCCTCTCTAATGCAGCTGGTGACTTTAAGTTGAAGCCAATGTTCATTTACCATTCCAAAAATCCTACTGTCTTCAAGAATGATGCTAAATCTACTCTGCCTGTGCTCTATAAATGGAACAACAAAGCCTGGATGACAGCACATCTGTTTACAACATGGTTTACTGAATATTTTAAGCCCACTGTTGAGACATACTGCTCAGAAAAAAAGATTCTTTTCAAAATGTGACGACTCACTGACAATGCACCTGGTCACCGAAGAGCTCTGATTAAGATGTACAACGAGAGTAATGCTATTTTCATGCCTGCTACCACAACATCCATTCTGTAGCCTGTGGATAAAGGACTAATTTCCACTTTCAAGTCTTCTTATCTAAGAAATACATTTCATAAGGCTATAGCTGTCATAGATAGTGATTCCTCTGATGGACATGGGCAAAGTCAACTGAAAACCTTCTAAAAAGGATTCGTCAGTCTAGATGCCATTAAGAACATTTGTGACTCCTGGGAAGAGGTCAAAATACCAACATTCACAGGCGTTTGGAAGAAGCTGATTCCAACACACATGGATGACTGGCGGGGTTCAAGGCTTCAGTGGAGGAAAAAACTGTAGATATGGTGGAAATAGCAAGAGAACTAGAATCAGAAGTGGAGCCTCAAGATGTGACTGAATTGCTGCAATCTCACAATAAAACTTAAACAGATGAAGAGTTGCTTCTAACGGAGGAGCAAAGAAAGTGGCCTCCTGAGGTGGAATCTACTCCCAGTAAGATGCTGTACAGATTTTTAAATGACGACAAAGAATTTAGAATATTACATAAACTTTAGTTGATAAAAAGCAGCGGCAGGGTCTGCGAGGACTGACTCCAATTTTGAAAGAAGCTCTCTTGTGGTCAAATGCTATTAAGCAGCGTTGTGTGCTATCGAGAGACCGTTTGTGGAAGGAAGAAAGTTCACTGCTGTTCTGCTTTAAGAAATCACCACAGCCCCCCCCCACTTCAGCAGCCACCATCCGATCAGTCAGCAGCCCTCAACACCTAAGCAAGACTCTCCACCAGCAAAAACATTACAACTCACTGAAGGCTCAGATAATAAAGTTTATTTTTTAGCAATAAATTATTTTTTAATTGAGGTATGTAAATTGTTTTTTTAGAAATACGGCTATTGCGTACTTAATATACTACAGTATAGTGTAAACACAACTTGTATATGTACTAGGAAATCAATATATTTGTCTGACTTGCTTGTTTGAGATACTTGCTTTAATTACAGTGGTCTGAAACCGAACCCACAGTATCTCTGAGGTATGTCCGTACCGATATTATCTATAGAGAGCAATAAAAGTGTGTCAGTCAAAGGAAGATAGATGCATGCTCAATACGACCAATAATTCGTATTAAAAGGTTGTTATTTTTTTGCTCCTTCTAAGATCTTTGAAGAAAGAAGTTGTACTCTCAGTGGTCAAGAGCACAGGCTCTGGAGCCATACTGCTTGAGTTCAAGTGCTGAGCTGCCATTTACTGGCTCTGTGACCTTATGCAAGTTATTTGAACTTTGTAGCCCTCAGCTTACTACCAACCTACAAAAGGGGGATAATAATTGCACCTACTGCACAGGATTATTATGGGGTATTAATTACAGGTATTAATACCTGTAAAGCAATTATGACAGTGCCTGTTCACCCAACGATTATACAAACATTAGTTAAACTCACTCTCATTACATAGATCCCCTGGGCTTACCAGTAAAATCATCACTAGGCCTTGGTACTAAGTCCTAAGCACTTCTATATGCTCAGTAACATGGCAGACAGAAATGTCATTACTGCCCTTAAACACTTCACAACAAAATTCCTGAGATCATGAACCATGAAACCAGATTCAATTTTTATTTCTACTTCTAACTTCTGAAATATTGAGAAATTCGTTTCCCTGGTTTGCCTTTCTCTGAAATGGGTACAACAAAGCTTGTCACTGATAAGTTATAGAAAGATGAGACAATGCGTTAAAGCCCTCGGAGCAGCTTAGAGCACAAAGTGTTTCACAGATTCGTGCAGAGACTGTAAAGCTTACTGCTCAGAGTCATAGTAGTCCATCCGCTTCTTCTTCTTGTTATAAGCCGCGACTCGAAAGGGAACTATTTCCAAGGTGATTAGGCCAGGGGCCATGGTCAGCACTTTGGCGCCATGAGTTGGCTCATAGAGACCCTCCCCTGTTTCTGGGTGAGGCATGCCAGCAGGGTCTCGTCCAACGATGTAAAAGTTGGCTCCTGCAACCATCCGTGCTCTGCAATGCCACTGGACCTAGAACAAAAATTTTCCTATTAGATAACCATGATTTTATGACCAGCACTTAGGAGTAATAAGTGGATAATAAATGCATATACTTCTTATACAGTCAGTATCAGTAGGAAATCTCAACAGATTAAAATGTTCACTTTGGGAAGCGAGAAACAAAACTGGCAACCCCTCGCCTTCCAAAAATCTAAAAGTATATGTGGTATGGATGTTTATGTATACGTATCTATATATTTGTTTTACTGGTAAGAGATATGTGAATGTACATCTGTGTCTATGTGTAGGATTTCATACAACTACTAGATGTCATTTATATATAGTTCAAAATCTAATATGTTGGTTAGAAATCAGGCTAGTGGTTGATCCTCTGAGACAGGCAACTGAAAGGGGCTTCTGGGGTAACGATAATGTTCTTTTTTTCTCCACAGCTTTATTGAGTATAATTGACAAATAAACCTGTTTATATTTAAAGACTACAACGCAATGATTTGATATACATATACATCGTGAAATAGCACAATCAAGTTAATGAACACATTCACTACGGCACAGTTACCTTTTTGTGCCTACGGTGAGAGCACTTAAGATCTACTCTCTTAGCAAACCTCAAGTATGCAATACAGTATTATTAACCGCAAACACCATGCTGTACAACAGATCCTCAGAACTTGCTCATCTTATAACTGAAAGTTTGAATACTTTGACGAACCTTGGAAATAAAAGCTTGTACCTAAACCACTTCGATGTTAGTTCTAGGAGTCCCTGGTAATGTTGTTTCTTGACCCAGGATCCAATCCGGGTGCTGGTAATCAGAGTCTGCTCACTGTAAGAGTTCACTGAGCTGTGTGTACACTGTGATGTATGTATTTTTCTCTATGTTATACTTTAATAGGTTAAAAAAAATTGGATGAAAGTTATTTAAGTTATATGAATATTTACATAAACCGGTATTGAGAAAATCCTGTCACCTAAATGATTACTACCTAAGATACTAGGTAAGAATAAAACAAGGTGTTGGTTGTGACTAATAGCCACGCTGCATCCAAAGCTACCTCTGTAGCCTATACTTTCACATTAATACTGTTTAAAAACAAAAATTAGTTAGTCTAACACCTAGAGCTATAGAACTTTAGAAGTTAAAGTAACTAAGAGACTGTCGTTCTCATTAAAACTCCAAGGAAGTAAACCCTCAAAGGTTAAGTGACTCGGCCAATAGAGTGTAGGACAAACCCAGGTCTACAAACTTGGTCTTAGCTCCCTTTCAGTGTATGGCTCCGTTATTTAGTGATTTACAAAACCATCTCGGTTCTGTGTGAAAAGAGGTATAAATGATGACCACTACACATCACTTTCATTTTATCTCTCTTGATAGTTTCTCTTATACCAAGTACTTTATTTTTATTAACATTGTTCAGAAAGTGCAAGAGCACAGGGGCAATCCCACACCCTACGCTTGAATTGGTCACCCTGAGGAGTTTCAACTTTTTTAGTTGCTTCTACAGATATTTACCTCTGTATTTCTTTTTCTTTTAAATATTTATTTATTTATTTGGGTGCACCGGGTCTTAGCTGCGGCACGCGGGATCTTCAGTCGGGGCACGCAGGCTCTAGTTCCCTGACCAGGGATTGAACCCAGGCCCCATGCATTGAGAGTGCGGAGTCTTAACCACTGGACCACCAGGGAAGTCCTTACCTCTATATTTCTAAGCAGCATGTGTACACTGCTGCATCTCGACTGTTTAATTTTAGATATTATATACTGTCATCCTCAATATCTGTGGATGCTCATGTCTCACAGTCAGCCCTCTGCACCCAAGGTTCTGCATTCACGGATTCAATCAACCCAAAACTATGTAGTACCGCAGGTCTTTACTGAGAAAAACCTGCGTATCAGTGGACCCGCACAGTTCAAATTTGTGTTGTTCAAGGATCAACTGTAACATAGCCATTATTCCCACATGACTTATATTTCCTACTGTAAAAAGATATGGGACTTCCCTGATGGCGCAGTGGTTGAGAATCCGCCTGCCAATGCAGGGGACGTGGGTTCGAGCCCTGGTCCGGAAAGATCCCACATGCCATGGAGCAACTATGCCCGTGCGTCACAACTACTGAGGCCTGTGCTCTAGAGCCCACGAGCCACAACTACTGAGGCCGGCATACCTAGAGCCCGTTCTCTGCAACAAGAGAAGCCACTGCAATGAGGAGCACATGCACCGCAATGAAGAGTAGCCCCTGCTTGCCGCAACTAGAGAAAGCCTGCAGGCAGCAATGAAGACCCAACATAGCCATATATAAATAAATAAATATATCTTTTAAAAAAAGAGAAGAAGAAGATATTTGGCTCTTACTCCACTATCTCATTCCCTATCCAATTTATCCAAGGAATACAGTGATACCAATACTTTGGTGAAATAAACATTCATCTGTAAAATGGGAATTACAATAATATTTATCGCATTCAATTTTTAAGAAAATTAACACATGAAACATGTGAGGACTTTGAATAGTACCTGGTATCAAGTAAGTACACAACAAATGTTCGCTGTTATCATCTTTATTTTATTCCTCTCCTTGTACAACGGTTTGCTTTTCCTAGAGTTAATAATTGTCTTGATTTTCTTCCACTTGCTTAGTTTTCCGTATACCTGTGTTTCTATGTACCTTGTACCATCCTTCTTCTTCCTGAACACACAGTTTAATACAATTCTCAGTCTCCCTTGCAGCGTGGCCATATGGCTGAGTTCTGGCGGAAGGAACGAGAGCCCAAGTGACGTGTGCCACTTCCAAACACAGACCATTAAAGAGCCTCCAGAGCGCTATCCTAGTTTGCTTTCCCCATAAGCCAACTAAATAGAAAGGACCCTAAGGCCCTATAATAAACTACCTATTTTCCTACTACAGTATTACTTCTGCTTGCATTGAGCTGCAACAGTTCTGTATGAACAAGATGGCAAAGCATGATGCTCTGTTCCCCACATACGCCCACCCATCCCAGATTCAGCTCTTCATGAAATTTCAGCTCATTCCCCTCTGCCCCTTCACAACAGACCCACAGAAGACCTGTGCTAGTTCACACTCAGAATTTTTATCGAGGGGTCAGTCAGAACCAAATCATCAATTAACTAACTCTGCAACTCCACTTAAATGGAAAATCTTTTCTGCCTCAGGAAAAATAGCTACTGCTTACAGAGTTAAATTAAAAGGGCAGTCTAAGTTTTCTGATTTAGGTGAACTTACTTTTCTCATTAAGTATTTATGTCTGGATGCTTAAATCATTCAAGGGCCAAATGGCCATTAAACTAGGAATATTTTTCAAAAGCATATTGGTGACAGGGGCCAGTGCTAATTCTGTCTTGTAAAATTGCCAGAAATTTAAACTGCTTCTCTGACTTCTTTTAGAAGGTATATGAGTAAATTAAATGTAAACACAACAAACATGGAGTCAGCATTCTCCTGCAGGTGACCTGAATGATTTCAATATACATTTTAGTGAATGGTTCCCTTATGAGAATACTTTTTAAATTTTAACAGCCATGAACAGGCAAATCACACGTAACTCTTTCAAGAATGCCTAGTGTGAGTCAAGTTACAACCTACTGAACAGGTAATATGTTTTCATCCAGAGAATGCAAGTCAGCCCACAGCTATCAGTATCTGGTTAAGAATACAGGCTTTATTTACAGTCAGGTTGTCCTAGATTTGAATCCTAGCTTTGCCCCTTGGTGATGGAATGCCCTTAGGCAACTTCCTTATATAAGCCTCAGTTTCCCAGTTTAGAAAAATGAGAATGATAATACTTAATGCAAAAGATTGCTGGGAGTTTTGAAAATATTCAGGACACCACCCGGCCCTCAATAGAGGACAGTCACAAATATTGCTGCTGTCAGTATTATTCTGTAAAGTATTTTCTGACAATCACAGTTGAATTAATTGCTTCCTAACCAGTGTTTCTAAAGAAAATTCATTCACTCTCTAAAGGTGACATACTACCCAGAAAACGGCTGCTAAAAATCAGTAAGAGCTATCTATCTACCCAGCAGACTGAGGTCAAGATGTATTATTTATCTTTTCATGCCCAGTGGCTAGCATCATTATCGGGAAACTGAATGCACAGTGAAGAAGGAACACAAGATGATACCTATAAGTTTCCTATAAGCCCCTCTAAGAATCTGTAAATGGCCAACTGAACAACAAATGACTTATTTTTGGCTTTACTTGCACCTGTGTAGCAAATAACAAATAGCTTTGTCATTCTTTTTCTGATTATAAAAGTAATTTAATTCAAAGGTGGCAAAGACTGCTAGTTGCCTCCACAACAACTGATTTCTCTTTGCCCTGATCTCCCTATTCCTTGATGACAGAAACAGCACCCTAAATGATGAAAATGTCGGGTCCTTGCTTTTTCAGCCTTCCCTGACATAGAGCCCTACAGCACGAGCATCTAAGCAAATAATAGAATCTCTTGGGAAGTCTGCTGGAGGGTTCTGAAAAACTTTTCCTCCCTAATAAAATTCTCAACTTTCATTTATCTGAAATGTCTTTACTTCACCTTTATTTTTGCTTGAATACAGAATTCTAGATTACAGACTTGTTTTTACTTCTTTTCTCGCTAAAAATGTTACTCCGTTGCTTCTAGTTCATAATGCTCTTGAGAAGTCAGCCATCATTCCTATTATTTCCCTATTGTTCCCTCTTCCTCTCACCTTCCCCATCCCTCTACTTTTAAGGTTCCTCTCTTTATCATAAACTTTCAGCAGATTGACTACTATGTGCTTAATTGTGCTTTCCTTTGAATTTTTTTTTTTTTTTTTTTTTTTTTGCAGTACGCGGGTCTCCCACTGTTGTGGCCTCTCCTGTTGCGGAGCACAGGCTCCGGACGCGCAGACTCAGCGGCCATGGCTCACGGGCCCAGCCGCTCCCACGGCATGTGGGACCTTCCTGGACCGGGGCACGAACCCGTGTCCCCTGCATCGGCAGGAGGACTCTCAACCACTGCGCCACCAGGGAAGCCCGAATGACTTGTTTTAAGGAGTCTGAATGGTGCTTTTTTCCTTTAGAATGTTAAGCGCCTGATTCTAGCAGGCAGGTAATTTACTGGCACCTCTCCTTATCTTTTTGAGGCTCAGTTTTAAACCTTGTTGGGCAGGTCCAGTCTAGCTTTTGGGGCCAATTATCAACCCACTGCCTTTCAAATCCAAATTCACCCTCAGTATTTGCTCTGAGATAACGGATTGAAAACTAAGCATTTCCCCTTCACAGTGAGCAAAATGTTAAGTTTTATCAGTAGAGGGACATTGTAGAAGGAAGGGTGTGTAGTGGTACCTGAGTATGGGGATAGTTGGCGGCAGTCTGGTCCAGCAGCAAACTCAAAGTGCACAATCCTTCAACAACCTCAGAGCCCTAGCCTGAGTCCAGTGACCACCTTGCTGCAGCCCTCCTAATGCAAACACCAGTGCACTCCAAGCCTACCACCAGCAGCTCCCAGACTCCCTCTGCTCACTCACTCACCACCCTGTGCTCACCTGTGCCTCAGAGGGTTGTTTCTTGCATTAATTCCAACACGGGTATCACACTGTGCACCAATCTGGCAGCAAGCCAGCTCCCAATGCCCTGACCCCCACTAAGCCCAGTCTATTAGCCCCAGCTAGCTTGTGAACCAGAGGGTTGTTCCCTGCTATGTGGCATCTGTGAACCAGTGCAGTCCAGGCAATCCAATGAACTTCACCATCCAGTGGGATGAAACCATACCTTTTCCAATGAGATCTGAAGCCCGGATTTGGGGAGAGGATCCCTTTTCCAAGTGTATCTATTTTTCCTTTGGTAATCTCCCTCAGCCCCAGGACACCCTTTAGAGTTCACTCTGAATTTTTATAGTTACTTCTCTATTAAAGCTTAACAATTCTTTAAACTTCCCCTGTCCAATTCTGTGTGATTTCCCACCTCCTGACTGTACCCAAATTGATACACTGTTTCTCTAGGGTGTGGTCTTTGTTCCTAAAGCATGTGTTTCTGATGTCTTAGTTGAATGCCAAGGGCGTTAGCAAGGTTTCTCCACTCTAGCTGAGCTGGAATGTCATCTTCCAACAATGAATAACCTCTGGTGTCTTCAATGCACTCTCAAACTTACTGCAGCCACTCTCTACCAGGCCTCAGAGTCTTGCCCTGCACGAATGCAGTCCAAGGAACCATGGGGAACACCCTCACAGTCTTCTGCTGCCTTAGCTCTATACTGCAAGTCTCAGCTGCTCCAGCAGCCCTAAAAGCCAATCTCTGCCTTCTCAGCTCAACAGGTATATTTATACAATGGAATATTACTCAGTGACAAAAAAACGAAATACTGCCATTTGTAGCAACATGGATGGACTTAGAGATTATCATACTAAGTGAAGTCAGAGAAAGACAAATATTTTATATCACTTATATCTGGAACCTAAAAAAATGATACAAATAAACTTATTTACAAAACAGAAACAGACTCACAGACACAGAAAATAAACTTATGGTTACCAAAGAGGAAAAGGGAGGGTGAGGGATAAATTAGGAGTACTGTATGGAATTAACAGATACACATGACTACGTATAAAATAAACAACAAGGATTTACGGCATAGCACAGGGAACTATATTCAATATCTTGTAATAACCTATAATGGAAAAGAATCTGAAGCTGAACACCTGAAATTAACACAATATTGTAAATCAACTATAGTAAAATAAAATAAAATGGATGCCAGAATAATGACTACTCAGAATAAGTCATAGAAATAAATCAATATTTGTTTCAGAATTTCCTCCCCAAATACATTTTTGCAGCTAATGTTTACTTGACTCTTTACTTAACTTCCACAGTGTAACAGAAGTAAGAATTAAGTTCTGCTACCCAGTAGTGCTAACAGGGGAGTAGTTCATGATTAAAATTATAATCAACTCTTAAAGAAACGAGATTGATCTATGCAAATCCTATAATGGCTTCTCCCTGCCAGCCATCATAGATTAAGATATTGTGCAGGACTTCCCTGGTGGTGCAGTGGTTAAGAATCCGCCTGCTAGTGCAGGGCACACGGGTTCAAGCCCTGGTCCGGGAAGATCTCACATGTCGCGGAGCAACTAAGCCCGTGCGCCACAACTACTGAGCCTGCACTCTAGAGCCTGCGAGCCACAACTACTGAGCCTATGTGCCACAACTACTGAAGCCGCGAGCCTAGAGCCTGTGCTCCACAACTAGAGAAGCCACCGCAATGAGAAGCCTGCGCACCGCAATGGAGAGTAGCCCCCACTCGCTGCAACTAGAGAAAAGCCCGCGCACAGCAACGAAGACCCAACGCAGCCAAAAATAAATAAATAAAATTAATTAATTAAAAATAAATATTCTTAAAAAAAAAGATATTGTGTGACTAACAAACCAAAAATCATTGATATATAGAAACCTAAATTACCCATCTCCATACACATAATATTTATAATGTAAATTGTTTAGAATTAGAACTGTTCCTGAATCATCCCACTATGGCATATTACCTTGGAGTGTGTCTCTCCCCCATTTTTAATTCACGCCCCTTTTTATAAACATAAAAGTCTCATTTGCTCCCTGACTCCATTAGAAAATGGTACCTATCATTTACCTCTCTACTTGCAAACCTAGCAAGGATTTTGGTAAATTTTATTTTCAGTAGTTTCTGAGAGAAAAACAAATTACTTTCCAAATTTAAAATACTACATTATAAAATTATAAAACTGGACTATACACTTACATACAACACCACTAGTACTACACCATCTTCTTCGTACCCCACAATGGAGAAATTCCACTGTCCTAGAAGCCTGGTTAAGTATGTAATATTTTCAATTTTGTTTAATTAAAAATACTGAAGATAATAAATAGAACAGTTATTTAAGTCCCCACTTAAATAACCTATTTCTTTATACATTTCACATCAAAATTTTCTTCAAGTGTAATGAATTTTATTAAAGTCAACATTCCATAAACCCAAACTCATATACTCAACTGGTTTATGAAAGAACTTCAGGCACAGGGACTTTTTTTTTTTGTAAATGTGCAAATTTGTTTTTTCTAAATCATCAAAAATGTACTTGTTTTAATGTACGAAAATTCTTTAGAAGGTCAAATCAATTATCTATTTTTGTTGGGTAAAAAGATCTATATCTTCATCTCATGAATTTCACATTAAAATACTTGGTTGTACATTATCACATCACTTTAGTATTAACCTATTTTCTTGAAATTCCCAAATCTTAATGGTCTGCCTCTTGATTTCTCAATGGTAGGAACCATTTTAAACTCTTCAAGTTGACTGGGAAAATCAAGAGAGGCAAATGAAAGACAAGGTTCATCCTTCCCATCATGTAGATTCTGGGTACTTATGACTTTCAATCTTTGTACAACTAAGTATTCTAAATGCTTCTAGAATTTCCATCCCTCTGTACAGGCACTGAACAGTATTCAGTCGTCATAAGAGTCACATTTCTGATTTGCAAAAATTATGAAATCTACTTAAGACATTCCATTCTCCAGCTTGTAGGAGAGAATTAGACACACCTTATAATTACTCCCATCAGAGAATTTTAAGAGTTGAAAGGGAATTTAGATTGTGGAATCCAAACCCTTCAGTCTGCACGCCAGGAATCTGAGGCCTGATTCCTCACAAGATACAGACTTTCCCAAAGATTTCCTTTACCTTCAAGGATAAACCTCAGCTGTCTCAGGATTCAAAATAACACAATTCAAATGTAAGAGAAGTATTTGCTCAGAACCATCAGCAACCAAACTGATTTTATTCTTGTAAATTACCTTGCCCTGGCTGAGCCCAGGCCCCCAGCAGGTGTGAAGAGAGAGGGTCATGGGATAGAGAGCAAATCCAGTATCCTCCTCCCTCTTCCTGCCTCCCAAGCACAGCGACCACAAAATTTGCTTTTGATAAAAGCCAAAGGGCTTCCCTGGTGGTGCAGTGGTTGAGAGTCCACCTGCCAATGCAGGGGACACGTGTTTGAGCCCTGGTCCGGGAAGATCCCACATGCCCCGGAGCAACTAAGCCTGTGCGCCACAACTACTGAGCCTGCGCTCTAGAGCCATCGAGCCACAACTACTGAGCCTGCGTGCCACAACTACTGAAGCCCGCGTGCCTAGAGCCTGTGCTCTGCAACAAGAGAAGCCACCACAATGAGAAGCCTGTGCACTGCAATGAAGAGTAGCCCTCGCTCGCCGTAACTAGAGAAAGCCCGCGAGAAGCAACGAAGACCCAACGCGGCCAAAAATAAACAAAATAAATTAAAAAAAAAAAAAAAGCCAGGGCTGCCCTGGTGGCACAGTGGTTGAGCCGATGCAGGGGACGCGGGTTCATGCCCCAGTCCGGGAAGATCCCACATGCCGCGGAGTGGCTAGGCCCGTGAGCCATGGCCGCTGAGCCTGCATGTCCGGAGCCTGTGCTCTGCAATGGGAGAGGCCACAACAGTGAGAGGCCCGCGTACCGCAAAAAAAAAAAAAAAAAAAAAAAGCCAAAAGTCCTTGATAATCTTCTGTCTCTCCACCCCCTCACTGATTATTAAGGAAGCAAAGGAAGGCAACCATGATGCTGTGTCATTGGAAAGCATTTCATGATATCCCTTACAGGGGTGAGAGAAGAAAAAAATAGGTACCAGTTATTGAGTTCTTCCTAATATGAAAACAAAGTGTTTTATAAATACCTCATTTAATGTTTAGAGCAAATCAGTAAGATAATATTTCTGTTTCACAAATAAGAAAACTTTCAATAACACATTCAAAGCTGCAAAACGAACGACTAAGAGATGGAATATTTGAACTGGGTCTTTCCGACCCCAAAGTCCATACCTACTCTTATTGAGCTACTTACACTGCATCACGCCCTACAACACAGGACATCAGAGCAGGACAGGAAACACAAGTTAGTACTACATTTAAGGGAGAAACAGCATAGATTACAATTGCAGAAAAAAAGTGAAAAGCCAAACTAAAACACAGTATCTGAACTTGATGCTGCCTGAGTAAGAAACAGGCAGAAAGAGATTCTGAGTTGGAAATCTACAGAAAAGTCAGGAGAAAAACAGGGTTTCCCACTCCCCCAGGAAAAGCAACCTAAAACACCTGTAAAGTCTAATGTTTCTGAATTAAGTTAGTAATTTCAGTTCTTAAGACACATATAAGCTAAAAGTATATAAAACAGACTATAGGTATCCCCAAATTATTTTTTTAAATAAATCAACAGACTCTAAATGTTTTGGTGATAAAGATCTGCAACTGCTTACCAGAAAACCTGAAGTTCAATTTTTTTCCAGCTTTGTTGAGATATAATTGACACACAACTTTATGTAAGTGTAAAGTATACAACATGATGATTTGATATAGGTACATACTACCAAGTGGTTACCATAAGAAGACTACTCAACACATCCATCTGAAATCCAAAGGCCCAGTTTTTTAACTAACTTAGCAGAACCTGATCAAAACTGACATGAAGTTATCTATGGCCTTTGCTGATCCCAGTTACTGTGGAAAGTCATTCACTTTGCTACAGAAATATTAATGTGTTTTATGTCTCAGAACCATCAGGAGAATTAAGTAGTAATACATGACCCCAAGTATTTTGGATAAGAGACTGTGAATCTGTGTTACGCTATTCCAGATACATCAATAAAATAAATGAGCAGAAGACAAAATTATCAAAGACCTCAAAGAGAGTCAAAGGTTACAATTAAAACTTGGGAGTTTATGGCTCCTATAATTAGGCTCAGACCCTAAGAGTGTCCCTTTAGGTTGTTAAAGCTCTTGGAAGTGTTTAAGGGGAAGAACAGGGTTTATACCCTAACAGACATCCTATTTACTACTCCAAATACTGGTGTAAAGCAGGAACTAATTAAATATACTGGCATCATGTGGCAATATGTTCCTACTGTAGCTGTTTAAGGGCATCTGCTCACTTAAATACAATCAGTAGCTATTAAGGAGTCATTTACCAAGTGCACGGATAACTTTCATGGCAAAGAAAAATCCCAGCTTCTAACAATGCATTTTCTCCAAAATTCAGCTCGTAATTTTCACGCAAATGCCTTAAGCTCAAGACAGAACTTATTATTTGTACATATCCACATTTCCAAGATATATCTTACTTTCAGCACTTTCACGTAACATGTCTTAAAAAGTATTATTTGTCCTTTACAGAAATGGATTTAGCATTTAGTGAGATGGGACAATTTTCTTCATAGTGGATTAATGCCTCAAAAAAAAAGTACACGTATGACACATTTTTAGCATTAGAAAAGTAGCTCTCCCACATGCTGCCCTGCACCCCACCTATCCAATTCCTAAAACGGAATTTAGGAATCAAGCCATTAAATCTTTACAGTCTGAAAAATCAGGGACATCCTGTTGATAACCAAACAGACCAACAGCTGCTCCTTGTTCTGAGAAGCATTTGTGCTGCGGAAGCAAATCTAGTACCAATGCCTTCTAAACGACCTACAGAAAACGATTAAAGGAAGAGTCACTGTTTTTTATTTTATTATTATTAGTTGGCAAATGAGCATTACTGGCAGACTTTTTCCTGATGTCACTGGGTCAGCTACAAAATGAGTGTTGTGTTTTGGTTTTTTTTTTTTTGAACTATAAAAAAATTCTTCACTTGAGGCTGTGAATAAGCCAAATAAGTCAAACACACAAGTGAGGCACTTGAGAAAAAGAAATGGATAGTTTTCAAAATCCACTCAATCTAACAGTTTAAATCCTGCCAGTTCATAAACATTAATAGATTTAATGGTTTAAAAATATGAAGCCGTGGGCTTCCCTGGTGGCACAGTGGTTGGGAGTCCGCCTGCCAATGCACGGGACACGGGTTCGTGCCCCGGTCCGGGAAGATCCCACATGCCGCGGAGCGGCTGGGCCCGTGAGCCATGGCCGCTGAGCCTGCGCGTCCGGAGCCTGTACTCCGCAACGGGAGAGATCACAACAGTGAGAAGCCCGCGTACCGCAAAAAAAAAAAAAAAAAAAAAAAAAGGAAGCCGTTTATCAGAATTTCTAAAGTTTGTTCTATAAAAGTTCAGAAGTTAAAAATGGCCTTTGCTCAAGCACCAGATGCGGTGCTTCCTGAGAAGAGCTACACCTCTTAGCATGTAACTGACACTCCAAACAGAGATCTACGGACAGAAACTACTCTAACACACCTTTATACCCTTCTAGGAAACCTGGGAGCTCTGTGTAGGCTCAGGGGATCCTTAACTTCTTTGCCCTCCCACCGACTGCTAAGGCCCCTTTGAGGCTTCCAGGCAGCAAGGAGCCTTGTGCAAAGAACACACAGGCCTTGGAGTCAGAAAGGCTTGAGTTTCAGTTCCAGCTTTGTGTCTTCCTGGCTGTAAGATCTGACCAAGACTCTCCCTGACCTAACTCTGGTCAGGTTCCTCCAAGCCCTCTATGCCTCGACCTTCAGTGTCCATCCTTGTAGGGCCTGTACCACCCAGTTGCAGCAAAAATCTAAGTCAGTCTTGAAACCCTCCATCCTCGATATCTGATCAAATTCTTCATCCTCCCCACCCCCCAAGTGATATCTGATGAGGCTGTCCTGCCTTCCGCAAGGATCCTGCTAGGTCTGTTTAACTAGAATTATCCCATGCCCACTGTTTCTGATGTTTCCTCTTAGTAATTTTCCATCCACTGACTCCCACTCTGCTCCTTGGCTATAAATCCCCACTTGACCATGATGTATTCAACTGAGCCCAGTTCTCTGCTGAGGTCTCTTTTCCCCTGCTCAGTAGTTCCTGAATGAAAATCTGTTTTTATTGCTTTAAGTACTATCCAGCTCTGGTTTTCTTGGACAGACCAAAGTTATGGTACTTGGTCTCTCTGAGCTTCAGTAACCTCAGCTATAAAATTGACATAAAAGCTATCTCACTGAGCTGTTGTGGGGATGAATACAGGCTAAACAAAGATCACAACCCACAACTCTAGGCTATGATAAACAAAAAGTACGTTTGAAAGGCCCTGTACTAGAGATTCCACCTCTAATGAATGTCAGCCAAGGCCATCCTAATTCAGCGTTCTGGAACTCCTACAGGATATTTTAAGAATTTATTTCCAGTCTGTTTTCCAAAAATCTGCGGCCACATATTTTAATATTATACGATAAGATAAAAAATATTCTGTGGTAGTTATAGTACCTGGCTCTGGAGCCAGACTATCTCGACACTACTGTGTGATCCTGAACAGGTTATTTAACCCCTCTACCTCCGTTTCCTCATCTCTGAAGTGAGAATAATAATAATAGTACCTATTCTCTTGGTGTCGTCCTAAGGATGAAGTTAGCTAATATATGTAAAGCACTTGGAACATGGCCTGGCAAATACAGTAAGAGCGCAATAAAAATAGGCTATTCTTATATTCTCAATCATGGTATATAATTTACTTCTCCATTTCCTCTTCAGTGAAACTGTTTCAATGAAAAAAATTTCGAGGTTCGTTAAGAAATAGTAAAAGTATTACAGAACGTTTGGTTAAATAGGGCTAGAGGGCCCAAATGGCTAGAATGAAAACAGTCATCAAGTTTAGAGGAAGAAATACACTGCTGACGAGAATATAAAATGGTACAACCACATTGGAAAATTGACTGGCAACATCTACTAAAGGTGAACAAAGGCATACCCCTAAATTGTCTAGAATTCCTAGGTATATAACCAACATAAATGCCCACAAAAAGTCATGCATTAAAATCTTCGTACCAGCACTATTCTTAATAGCAAACAACTGAAAACTGCACAAACGCCCATCAACAGTACTGGGTGCAGTCACACGATGGGGCACTCCACAGTCCTGAGTGACCAATTACAACTAACTACACACAACACTAAGGGTGAGTTTCACCAACATAATGTAAAGCGAAAGAAACCGGACGCCAAAGAGTATATACACTGTATAATTTCGGTTATGAAAAGCACTAGGACAGGCTGGACTAGATGCTGTGATGCAACGCCCTGGTCCCCCCAGGAAGGAAGGATTATTCCCCCAGCTTTAGGAGTTGCCAACACAACACCCAGCAGCTGTCAGCCCTCCTTAGAAACTGCCTCCGTGGAAAAGAGCAGCAGTGCCCAAAGGCATCATGCCCTTCTTGTGCAACTCAGAACATCTCTGAAGGGCCTTTCCAGAATTCCACAGGGGGTCAATTGAGGCTTCCACTGAGACTGAACTGCAGCTCAACTTCTCCCCCTGCCCAATCTTGCTCCCTTCCTATCTCTTCTCTTCCACAAGCGTTGATCCCAAGAGCCATCCCTGATACATTTCCTGAACACTAATCTCTCACTCTTAGAGTCTGCCTCCCGAAGTATCCAACAAGCAGATGAGATCTATGATGCGAGAAGTGAGAACAGTGACGACTACCGTGGGGAGAGCAGGTAATGACAGGAGACGGCAGGAAGGAGACCATCTAGGGTGCTGGTAAAAGGCTTTTTACCTATCTGGGTGCTGGTCCTGTGACTGTTCAAATGGGAAAAATTCATTTAATTGTAAACCTATGAAATATGCACTTCTTCCTACGTATATTATACTTCAATACAAAGTTAAAAGAAAATAAGGCAAATAAGAAAATGATGAGAATGGGACAGAACCTTAAAGAATATTTAGTCTCACCTCCTTGTGCATCCCTTAAATAACCCTTTTCTGTGCACTTAAACATAGCTCAGCAAAGTCTAACCTGCTATTACAGACCAGCTGGTGACAAACCAGGCCAAGAACAGGCCCAGGCTTCGACAACAGCCTGTGTTGCCTTGACCAGACCACACTCTTGTGGGTAGCAACAGGAGTCAAATCCGAGGCCGGGGAAAGGCCTGCTGCAGCCTGCTCACCTCGCTGTCAGCTTTGCCTTGCAAGGAGGGAGACTCTGAGGTTAGCCGAAATGCAAGCACTCCAAAGGCACCTTCAGGTACCTTCACCTTTGAATCTTGAGAAACACACCTGGCTCTGAAATCAAAATGCTTAAAAATGTTTCTAGTGTAGACAAAACAGCATGCTTGACCCTTTGTGGTGTTATCTCAAGAAAGGCCTTTCTCTCTTACAATAGCTGTTTTGTTTTGTTTTTTAATTAATTAATTTTTGGCTGCGTTGCGTCTTTGTTGCTGCGCTCAGACTTTCTCCAGTTGCGGCAAGCGGGGGCTAGTCTTCGTTGTGGGCACGGGCTTCTCATTGTGGTGGCTTCTCTTGTTGCGGAACACGGGCTCTAGGCGAGCGGGCTTCAGTAGTTTGCGGCACAGGGGCTCGTAGTTGTGGCTTGCAGGCTCTAGAGCGCAGACTCAGTAGTTGTGGCACATGGGCTTAGTTGCTCCGCGGCATGTGGGATCTTCCCAGACCAGGGCTCGAACCCGTGTCCCCTGCATTGGCAGGCGGATTCTTAACCACTGAGCCACCAGGGAAGTCCCATCTGGCTGCTTTTACTATTTATCTATCCCCTCATTGCCTCCTTCTCAAAAGCAGCTTTTAGTTTATTTAGGTAATAAAATGTCACATCTTCCCCTTTTACATAGGGAATAAAAAACACAAATAGGACAAAATATGTCCTCAATAGGGAAGATAAATTCCTTCATTTTCTTCACTGGCTCTTAATGAGATTATTGATAAACTCATTCCTGACCCTAAATTCACCTACATCATTCCCACAGTGAAAAGCACTCACCCTATAATTCTGGAAAACTTCAGTCCAAATGATTCCCTTAAAATGATGATGATGAAGACAGCACCAAAAAAGTTGAGAAACTATTGGAACAAAATTGTTACTTTATTTCCAAAATAATTCAGTTCATTGAGGTGTAAGAACTAAAGACCATGGTGGTCTCTGGGAAACTAAAAGGGCTTTTGGTGCCCAATTCTTATGAACATTTTATACCAACAACCAGGGAAGAATATGAGGAGTTTTACCTCATATGGAAGTTCTAATGCATTATTTAGGCTGGATCCAAGAGAAGAGTCAAATACATTGTAATCTTTTAGCTTGTTGTTATTGTAGTTTTCTGTATTTCTTAAAGAGTTGCACAGCCCCACAACTAAGGTCAAATAAAAATTTTTAGGCTTGCATAGCACAGGGAGATCAGCTCCGTGCTTTGTGACCACCTAGAAGGGTGGGATAGGGAGGGTGGGAGGGAGATGCAACAGGGAGGGGATATGGGGATATATGTATATGTATAGCTGATTCGCTTTGTTATACAGCAGAAACTAACACAACAATGTAAAGCAATTATACTTCAATAAAGATGTTAAAAAAAAACACAAAATTTTAGGCTTGATCCCAAAGAATAGCCAAACACACTTGTATTTCCTTTTAAACTTTTTTTTTGAAGGAAGATATCTCAGAGTATATACAACTAAATTATTTAATTCTTTCTAAAAGGGTTTGCCTCTCAGATAAATCTAAGTAAATTCATCTCCCTTCAAGGCAGGAATGAAAAAGAATGCAATAATAACATGCATTCCATTCTCTATCTTAAACACTCAACAAGAAGCTGGATAGGAATTTCCCACACACTGTTTTTTAGGTCATTTATTGATTTATTCATTTATTCAAACAAATATTTTTGGAAAGCCAACTCTACTTTGAAGCAAAAACCTAATTAACTCCTCTTCCTTACATATGGCTATAAAAAGATCTCAAAACCTCCCTTTTGACCACTAAGTAGAACTCGAAAACTCTCCTCCACCCCATAACAAGAAGCAATTTTACTTCCTAACCCTATTAGTCCTTCAATAAAGAACAGATGAAAAATGTCTTCTGAATGTTTTTTTGAAAAGATACCATGCTTTCCTTCCCACTGAAATACGAGAAGCAAAAGTCAGACCAAATCTGTCCCCTGGGAAGAGTTACTCTGGACTTTGCTAAAGGGATAAGATGAGTGTTATCAGATCTGCATAACATGGTCAGACAAGAGCCTGTGTCACACCTTCCCAAGCTCGCCCATGCGAGCATGCCCTGTGTTTAGAATAGACCTACAGATGAGAGAAAAATCAAAAGTCAGGTCTGTTGTTGACACTTGCTGTGTGAGTAACAGTGGTTCAGCACTGCTGCCATGAATACCTCAGTTGGTCCAGCATACATCATGGGAGATGGGAAGATGGCCACCACTGTGGTTTCAGGATTCAGGACTCCTTCCTCCAGCACTGCAGCATGCTGCTTCATACGCCACATCAGAGGAACATCATCGTCCTTTGTCCAGCCACCAAGAGGGTGAAGGAGAAGGACAGGGCGCCGGTAGCCCCTCTCTAGAAGTTGCTTATGGGTATCCTGCATTAATAGAGCATGGCCATTGTGCACCGGGTTGCGTAACTGAAATGCAAAGACAGCATCTGAAAGAGAATATTCAGAGTTAATAATAGTCCTTTTCTAACAGATTCCCTTCCAAAGGATAAGCAATGCTTCTTGAAGCTCGATGCTTAGGATTAAGCAAACACGCATGCCTCAGAATCAGAAACTGGTGAAAAACATGTACCGCGCTGACCATGTACTCCAAGGCAACACGATACAGTAATTATTACTTTACAAATCTTACGAGCCTGAGCATGTGTCACATAGTAGTGATGGATTTATAACAATTACTTTCTGAATTCATGGGCAACCTGAGAATGATAATCAGACTTTCTGGCCCTAACATCTCGGTTCAACTGCTTGCAGTGGATATAAATTCTTGGTCTAAGCCTTAATTACCCATCAAGTCAATCCTGCCGTTGGATCTAAGATACTCCTTTATTGAAGGAAGACAGAAAGACAGAGATATGTAGAGTTTAAAAAATTTACTTACTACCCAAATAAGCTCATTTCTACTGATTACTCTGCTTGACTGGAACCCAATGTTGTTTTGTGATGCCAGGTCTCGAGTTTGGATTATAGTTTAGCAACAACAATATCCCTTACAAGGACCATTGCTATGACTCAAATGTTGAAAACTGCTGGATTAATTAAACTGGTTAACTATGTAACATCTGGTTACAACCCTGGCTCCGCTCCTACATGGGGCTCTTGCTCTCAGAAGACCTTTCTTAGAAGGCATGGTTCCTTGGAGTCATAGAGTAATTTCACAGAACAGAGTTAACAACGCAGTTAGAGGAGCTCTGTATTTGATGCCCTCACAATATCTGATACATCATCACGCCGTGTTGACCCAATCTTGACTCAGAGAGGAACAACTTCCTCTTCCTGCATAATTTTAAGCCGAATAATACAGCATCCCCAATCTAGTCTCAGTTCTGACCCTCTTCTATCACCGTGACAAAAGGCACAGAAAGAAAACTATGGCGCCCTACCTGACCAGGAGAGTTTTGGGGACACATCCTGTGATATTCCAAGATTTAGAGCATTTTCACTATGCTTTGAAGTTCTCAAGTTACCTTTTCTTGAAAAACAAGGCTGGTTTTCACCAAAGAAATAGCTGCTAGCTTTTATCTGCTAGTTTTAGCATGCTGCAAATACTGTCAAATGATGATTTTTTTCTAATTCCATCATTCCATCCACATTTATTAGTTGAATTTCTACTATAAGTTAGAGTTTCCTCCTCCTTATATGACATAAGGTACAAAAAAGAAGTCTTGATACAAATATGTGAGTATTTAAAATTATGCTGCTTTAAGGAAATGGGAGGAGGGGTACAGACTGGAAAGTTTTTCTATCCTTCTGAAATCACTTCAAATTTTGGATATAGTATATGGATTTCAAAAGATTTCAAAACATCCCTTTTAGCCATTAAGTAGAACTCCAGAACTCCCCTTCCCCAAGACCAAGAAGGAATTTTACTTCCTGACTCTATTATACTCCAGTCCTTCCAAAAAAGAACAGACGAAGACTGTCTCCTGCATATGAGCACTAAGGCTGTTCCATTTGGGGGCGATTACTGCCTGAACTGAACCTGCATTCTGATTCCGGCCTAAGTCTCATCAGCAAGTTTAGTGCTCTCCCCTCTCTTCCCTTCCCTTTGTACTGCCCATTCTTTGTAAACAGCCTTGAAGCACAACAGAGACACTTACTAAGCATTAATAAATCCTACTACTGGGCTAATGTGAGTTACTGCACTGATGGAGAGGTTGGGGGCGAGTGGCTCCAGGCTCGCACCACGGGGAGGAAAGAGAGTAGGAGGACTCTGGCCCAGCACAAGCCTGTAGCACCAGGGCCGAGGAGATGCCTGCGTGGTAGGGGCAAACACGGCCAGGGCTGAGAAGACAGTTCATTTGCCTGGGAGCGTAAACAGAGCAAGTAAGAGCAAATAAGTAAATAGATTGAGTAGAATGGCAGCCAGGATTCTCACTGTAGGAGAGGAGGCAAAAATACCAAAAAGAAGAAAGGCTAGAAAAGACCGCGTGGTATTGGATTAGGGTTGAAAATGGCAGCGTGACCTCATGGTTTTCAGCTACATAGACAGATATATATACAGGAACAGATATAAATGTGTGTGAGTGTACGTGCTTATGCACATTTCTTGGTTCTGTCTGCTGAAAGGTCCTACGAGCAATGACTACCCAGTGGCAATGAGCAAAACTAAAGCCCAAATCTTACCTTCTAAATACTATTCCCCACTTAAAGCAGGGTTCCTTAGCAAAATGGCCAATTCTAGGGCTAGGGCACGGAAAGTACATGAGCTGGAACGTCTTTTGTGTCATAAGGAAAGGAAGTGCTCAGAGAATAACGAGGACTTGTCAAAAGGATACAGCAACCAGTCTGACGCGGTCCCAAAGGCCAACCTAGGACAAGCTAAATATCAAGTAAATAATAATATTAATGGATTGTAAATCACCGAGTAAAATAGGAACCTGTAAATCCAGAAAGAATAAAATAAATGATAAAAATGAATGGAAAAGTGGAAACTCTAACTTACAGTAGAAAGTCAACTAATAAACGTAGATGGAATGATGGAATTAGAAAAATCACCATTTGGTAGCATGTGCAGCAAGCAGGCTAAAACTAGCGGATAAAAGTTTGATGACAAGGGGATATTTATGGAGTCTCAAGATCTCTCCCCCAAAACACCTGTTAGTACATACAAAATAATTTGTTAACTTTACAGCACAAAAACCTGGTAAACGTGATCTTAAATGATAAAAGTTAACTTTGAAAAAGTTAGCCTCATCTGTAATAGGACAAAATCAAAACTGTGAGCCACCAAATATGACGCCCCAAGAATTCAGCATTGTTTCCTGCAGGATTCCTGACAAAAACGTGTAACCGGAACCTAATCATGAGGTAAGAGCAGATAAACCCAAACTGAGAGACAGTCAAGAAAGTAAACGACATGACTATTCAAAAATGCTTAAGTTGTAAAAGACACGACAAAGACTCAGCGACTGTTCCGAATGAAGTAGACGAAAGAGACATGACTGACATCCCGAACCAGGAAGGAAAGGTGGCAAAGAGAAGATTTTAGTTGTCATTGTTGGTTTTGTGATAAAAGACATTATTGGGACAGTGGCGTGATGTGAGTGAAATGCACAGATTAGACAGTATTTTATCAATGGTATTCTCCTGAGTTTGATGAGCACACTGAGGTTAGGTAGGAGACTGTCCTTATCTTCAAGAAATACATATGGAAATAACTAAGTAATGAGGCATCATGTCTGCAACTTTCAAAGAAAGTGAGAATGAGAAAGCAAAGAAATATAGTGTTAATTATGGAAACTGGGTGAAGAATATATAGGAGTTCTTGGTACTATTCTTGTAATTTTTCTGTAAATTTAAAATTATTTCAAAATAAAAAGTTAAAAAACAAAGTAAAAAATTATGACAGGAGACATATGAACTGGTTATAACATGTAGATTTTATTTCGATCCTGATTCAAACAAACTATAAAAAAAGAAATGTGACTACTATGAAATTATCAGAAATATAAACACTGACTAGATATTTGATAGTATTAAGAAACTATTGATATTATTATTATTTAGGTGCAACAGTGATATCATGGTTGTATTTTTTGAAGTCCTTACCTTTAAGAAATGCTTTCTGAAATATTTAGATGGTAATGACATAGGGTTTGAGATTTGCTTCAGAATAATATGCAGGGATGCAGTGGGGTAGGTAGGGGTACAGGTGAAACAAGAGGAGCCAAGAGTTGGTACCACTGAATTTGGGTTAGAGGTATATAGGGATTTATTCACACTATTGTATCTACTTACAGATTAAGTATCATATGTTTCAAATTTTCCCTAATAATTTTTAAAAGAGAAGATACATGTAGAAGCAGCACTGCTTTGGAACATGATATTTACGGGTTCAAATTACAGGTCTAACAATTTTTAACCACGGACTGTGGTCTTTAAGGACTTAATTTCACTTTTGACATCTTCGTAGTGGGGATGATACTAAGGTTACTGTTATGAAGATAAAATAATATAAAGTACCCAGCACGGTGAGATGTACAGTGCCAATTCATTTAAAAAAAACCAAAAAAACACCATATCTAAAAGTTCCTGGCAGGAAATTGAACCCACTGTTCTACTGGTGACTCAAGGTCTACTCTAGTACGAACCAACACTCCAGTGAGTGTTTCCAAGAGGAGGGTGCATTAGCTCTGTGCTGCAATATGCAGCCTTCGCCTTCCTTAATCAGGAACAGGTGCCTAACTGTGAATAGGACCCCTGGGTAATACATCTCAGGTGTATGATGACTACATTCCTAGACTCCAATCAGGTCAAACCTGATTTTGTAAAACTGCCATTTAGCAAGATTATTTATATGAACAGCATGTGCAAAAGGAAACATAAATAAATTCTGTCTCAAATATACGTATTTCACAGATTCTAATAATTCATCTACCTAGGTTTCCTTTCCAAAAAGAATTAATCTAGCTCCACACTGGACATTTAACAGATAAAGTTAAGATGAATGACTTATTAAAAGTTTACATTAGCAGCATATAAAGGATTTTGCTGCCAAAATTTCTTCCAGGTAGAATTATTTCCTTATTATCAGTTCCATTCAGAAATCCAATGATCATTTGCTCTGTCTGCCCATTTTTTCTTGCCAATATTAACAGGTCTTTCCTAAACTTCCAGCCTTTTCAATCCCTTGTAACTATTTATCAATGAATTACACAAATGGCTTTAACTGCCTGTAGCTCCAGACTGCATTTTCATCCCTACCATCTGGTTTCCCCACTAGAGAACTTATGTGGATCAACAATGTAATGGAAGCACCTGATCCACTGGAAGCTTACATTCCCAAGGTATTGTCCCAACTAACATAACCCAGTATGCATCACCATTACATTTTCCTCCAACAATTTTCCATCAAGGATGGAAAAAGAATAATGGGCCACTATGGACCTGGGGCCACTGATACTTAGAGCAACTTTCAGTAATTCTTCACATTCTCATCCCCATTTTCTAAAGGACAAGCGAATTCCCCGTTGTCACACCATAACTGGTAGAAAATACTGGTCTTTTCGCTTATAACTCTTTACGGATTAGTTTAAGACTGCTTTACCTAAGATCAGGGTTTCAACCGTGTTTGAAAATGGGACATTATCTTCAAAATGACTGGAATTTAATATTAACATTTATGATTTCCATTTCTTTCTAGCCTTCTGCCGCCATCCCTGGGAAAGGACCAGGAATTCCATAATTGTGATTTACAGAAATTACACTGTGAAGCTGCTGGTGCCGTGCACAAGAACAAACTTTTTCCTTCAAGAGCTAGCGTGAATATTTTAAGCTTTGCAGGCTATGCGGCTTCTGCTGCAACTACTCAACCCTGCCGAGCAGTGCAAAACCAGCCACAGACGATGCATAAGCGACTGTGGATATCTCCCAGTAAAACTTTATTTACAAGAACTGGCAGTGGGCCAGATTTGGCGTGCAGGCTGTGGTTTACCAACCTCTGAAAGACAAATGAAATTCGGGTGATGGAAGTAAGAGCACTGCGACCAAGACGCCTGGTGTGAGCAGAAGTGTGGAGGCAGGAAAGCAGATGCGTCTGAGGACACAGAATCGTCCATCTTGTCAAACATGGATACGAAGCCTAGCACGTGAGATCGCGCAGAATTTTGAATGATAGGTTAGGAGGGATACTGTGTTCCAAACAGAGACTGTGAGTTAATCAGTAATGTTGCCCAGAAAATTAGGCTAGTAGACTGTGCGGGACTGAGCTGGGGGAGGGTCAGTGGGTGGAGTGGGGAGACAGCAAAATCAGAAGACTGTGGCGCAGAAACGTGCTCCCATATTTTCCATATAAAATAAACCATCCACCAACTCTTTCATTCTCCCCACTCACTCAATCTATTCCTCCCCCAGGATACAGACAGGCTCGTCTGACCAATGACAACCTACACAGTGGGAATGGGGTCACACGGCAGAGACTGGCGCTGCCCGCTCCCTCAAACCCCTCCCCGGTGCTGAGGTCACTGAGCAGCGCTCTACGTGTTACTGACTCACAGGTCTACGTCATCTGACCGAAACTCCTCTAAGCTCCAGACCGTCTCTCCACCTGCCTCATAGCACTCCCGCCAGCCTCCTCCTGCACCTCTGGTCCTCCTCCACGACCTCTGAGCGCAGGCACCACTACCCACTGCAGAGCCTCAGACTCTGGAGGACCACTGCCATCCTCCACACGCACCGCATCGCTCTGCTCCCTAAACCTCACTAAACCCTGCTTTCTTCACTCCCCGTGCCCACATCAGCCCTTCATCCCTGCTTCATGAGGCAACTGGTCCCCCCCGCAACCCCATCTAGCCTCCATCCAGCAGCCAAAGCAGGCAGGGGGGCAGGGAAGAAAGGAGTTGGGACAGGATGAAAATTCTGTTTTAGATACGCTGTCCTGGGGGGACAGTGAAACTGGTCCTGCCCCCAGGAGCTTACAATCTAGTCAGCGGAGGAGAAGCAAACATTCACTTATCAGAGAATAAATCCATGTTAGAAGGAATATACTTCCTTCAGCTCCAAGAGGACATGATTAGATCTTTGTTTTCAGAAGCTAAGTCTGGTGACAATGTGAAGGATAAAGTGATGGAAGAAAAGAACGGGAATGGAGTCACTCCTTCAACTAATTCCTTCCTGCTCTGCCACACGGTGAGTATGAAACCCCTGGCAAACCCAAAAGGTACTTTCCTGTTTTAAAGTCCTGACCTCTCTGCTGCCTCTGACATAAAAAAAAAAAAAAAGACTATGCCACTGTCTTCATAGCCTCAAGGCCTGTTAACCGTGGCACCAACCTTTTCTATTTCATCTGCCTCTTTATGCTTTTTCTTTAGTAAAAACCATGAAACACTGAAGAAAACTTGGAGGGGAAAAACCACCCCAAATGCACTATCTTAATATAACTGTTTTTGGGGTTTTGCATAGTCTCCTAGTTTTTCTCCTTACGCACACGTTTTTACATAGATGTGATCAAATGTGCATGACATTTTATATTCTGCCTGGCCCATTTTGGTCTAGTCACCTGTTTCTGACATCCTGTAGTCCTCTCAGAGCCACAGAGTTCATTGCTGGGTCCTAGGAAATTCTTTCTTTACGTACTCATTCAGGAAACTTACCCCACTTCGCCTGGATTCAATTACCACGTGCATACAGATGGCTTCCGTTAGCTGCATCCCTAAGTCCTGAGCTTCCAACTCATCAGTTACAGAGACTTACTAACAATGTTTCAATAGACACTGCTCATTACCACCCCACCCCTCAATTCCTTCACCTTCACTTACCACCCTCACATCTCAAGCCAAAAGCAGGTCCAGCTGCTGAAACCTGCACCTTCTCCTATACCTCATGTCTAAGTAAAGGAAGAGCCCCGGACTACAGTTTCTCTCCCTCTCCTCCGGATTCGACACCATCCAGTCCAGGAGCCAACACACCATGTTAACAAGTACGGTCTGATCCCTTTCCCTCCAGCAGACGGAAGGGGAAGAAGACAGTGAAGAAGGTTCTTCTCAGGATGCGCTGATTTCTGACAGGGGAAGAACGGCAACCGTGAGTGTTTTCTGGTGGTGGGAGGGGGCTGGGCCCTGACCCCCAGAATACGTGCAGGACACAGGCTGCCTAATCTAGCGCCACGGCCACGGAACCTTGATGTGGCACAGTACAAACACTGGGCTGGACCCCTGTGCTGCACTTTCTCAGCGAGGGGTCCGGGGACAACTGCAGCTCCCCAGCAGGGCAGCTGTGGGCAACGAATGAGCTGGTCAGCAGGGGAGCGCTGCTAACTCCTTCCCCCAGATTTCTCAGACCTGCGCTTCGCTGCCCAGCCCACAGGCAGAGCCCCGGCCTGCATCCCAACCACTAGACCCAGAATTACAACATCCGCCTGCTGTCTTCCTTTCAACTTCTCTGAAAACTGGCCTGCATACAGCAGTAGTTGATAAGTCTTCTCTTGCAGTCCTACGCAAGCTCTATTATCTGCCACTTTACCCCAAAGCTCTAAGTACAGGCATTTCTGATTTTCCCCAAATCAATACAGTAGCTGAACAAGAGGGTCCTGACAATCACTCCAGCGTTGCTGGGAGGCAGGCTGGGGTGCACGCACGCTATGTTTCTGTGGGAGTTTTTTGAAGAGAGCTGGAAATGAGAAAGAGTTTGATCCCCCTCCTCCCTCGGGACTGTCATTTCTTTTACTTAAACTGCTCATGAGGGGGGAAAAGAAATCAACAAGACAGGGCTAGGCTACTTGAGTAAATATGAATAGACTAGAATTTTTCACCAACAGGCACTCTCATACCCCATAATACGGCAGCAAGTTGTTTCTCTTTCTCAGGACTAGAAATGCTTTCAAATTAGAGTGAAAAATAATGTTGGAAATAAAGCTTTTTTGCCAGCTGGACACTGTACTGCCTGTTCTCCACTCCCCTTCCTGTCCAGTCCTGTCTCGTGCCTCTGTGCGCGTGTGCACATGTGCATGTGTGTACATGTGCATGTGTGTGCGTGTTTGGGGGTGGGAGTGCTGTACTCCTGCCTCCATACGGGAGACACCAGTAGGCAACCAGAGGACGGAGGACAGAAGTCTCGCCCCAGTAGCATCCTGCTTCAGCGCTGGGATCCCAGCGGGGTCTACACCCCGGACAACTAGCTCCTGCCCGGCAGCCCCTTGCCACAGCTCCAGCTCCTCTTATCCCACTTCAGAAACAATGCTGCCTTCCGATGCCCTGCAGGAATGGTCATACTACCCCAAATTGCTAGTCCCCGGATGCCTCATCATTCTTTGGCGGTTCCCTCAGCCCTGACCGCCCATCTTTAAACACTCACGTTGTCAGATAATGTTCACAGCCTCATCTGAGTGGGCCTTGACCTGACTGACAAGAGGCTCCGTCACCCAATCTCAGATTACAGCATCTCCAGCCCACTGCCACATACAGGCAAGAAAGCCCAGTGCCTTCAGAGGCAAACTATCTGCTTCCACCTCAGCTTTCTCAGGCATCTGTTGTTCCCCACTTAGCCTAATATATCCATCTACCGTCTCTATCCATTCATTTAAAATACAGTCTGTGGTTCAACAACTTGACAAAGCTTTCTCAGATGTATTCAACACTGTGCTACCACATACTAGCTTGAGAGAAATGATGTCAGCGTTTCCCTTTGTAACCCAGCAGGACACCAGTACCCTGTGTGTAATAAACACTGACTGGTTCTTACTTGGCTTAAGTGAAATTCAGTCTTTCTTTCCAGGATAGTGGTCAATCATCGGTGGTTCAAAGAACTTGCCATCTGGAACCGTGTCACCTTGCAATCACTGACGTGGGTATTAAAGACCTCTCAATCCTTCCAGCTACAGAATGGTCTAGAAACAGCAAAACTGATCATATCAATGTGCACAGGATAACAACCCACACAGGGTAATCAAAGATTACCTAATATTCCCTAAGACGAGGGAAGGAGAAGGAGGGAGAGGTAAGAATAGAAACCCTAAGTAAAAGAAAAAAAAATATTCCCCGTTTTCCCTCCCTTGAACTATGATTTGTACACAAGAGTAGATGACTTGTTATTGGCTTCCAGAAAGAGTTGAATAAGAACTATAAAGGGACCTCCTCAGTCTGTTGCTTATTTGCCTTAGTCTAAAATGGAAAAGTAAACAAAATAACACTCCATCATCTTTTTTGCTGGATTTAAGGCTAATAACCAGCTCTCAGCTACTTTAAACAAAGTTGCAATCACTCATTATGCAACAAATCCTCTAAATGATTTAAAATGTTTGGTACACAAGGAAGAATGTAAAACAGACGTAATATAAAGTCTTGGATTATGAATGATAATTTCTTGATAAGACCCCTCAACAGTGCTAAAAATTTATTTAGTAACACGAATTCCAGATATAAATTATTTTGAAAACAAATTAAAGTAAGCAAGGCGGTCTCAGCAAGTCCTCAGTGAAACATGTCCTGTTCACCAGAAAAAAAGAGAGAAGTCTACACATATTAAACTATCAGATGCTTCTGGATGGAAATAAACAAAGACCCAACTAGAAGTGTCTTATACAACTCAAACATGCATTAGGTCTTTGAATAACGAATCTGGATACAGATGACCCAAGGGCTGGATCAGAAACTCAAACAGTATAAGATTCTTATGGATCCTCACGGTACAAAATGGCTACCAGAGCTCCAAACACTGCACCCTTACATGACAGCATCCAAAGCAGGAGGAAGAGGAAGGATGGGAAAGGATAACTTTTGTCCTAAGCCAGTTTCTTTTCAGGAAGGAAAACCTTTCCCAGAAGCCCCACTTGCTTACATCTCAAAGGTCAAAACTGACTTACACACGGACCTTTAAGTCACACAGTGACAAAAGAGAATACGGCACCATCACTGACTTACAGCAGTCATAATACAGTTCATGACACAGTCCTCTACGACTGGGCCCAAAACGTGTTAGCAAGAGAAGAAAACAAGCTGCTGTATTAGCAAGCGCCGAGTGTAATATTCGGAGAAATTCCTGCACAAGTAGTTTAAGCCAAATATGTGCTTCAAATTCAGAGGAGAGGAATAAAATTCGGAAGGAAGAACGGGGCACCACACGATCAAATACCGTAAGGGGGCCAAGCAAAAGATGTGCATGAACGAGGCAGGCTGGTGGGGACTGTGGAGGTCTGAAGAGTGTGTGTCCATCTCGGGCCTCCAGTGCTTGATCCCTTTCACATCATTTCAAGTATCAGCTAATTACGACACAGCTTAAGAAAAAACAGATACTCTTTCTCTTCCCTTTACTTGTATGCCCTTTACTTACTGGTAAAACTAGCTTCCAACTCACGTAACAGAAATAATGACACCTTAACCTCTTGCTGTGTGCCAGGTACTGTTACGGTGCCTAAGCATCTTAGCTCATTTCACTTTTTAAAAATAAAAACCTATGTGTCGGGTACCATCACTGTCCTCATTTGTACAACTAGGGAACTGAGCCGTAGAGAGGAAACCCCTTTCCCCACAACCACGTAACTTCTAAGTGGTAAAGTAGGGGGCAGTGTGCACACAGGACTCTGAATGACTACCAAGGATCTGAGAGGTCACAGGACCTAAACACAACTGATGAAATGGGAGCTCTTGCCCAGATTCTGGAGTCACTTGGGAAGGCGGGCTTCTGCTTAATAAATACGGCTGGGTGGCCGGGTAGTCCCTTAAAAGGCATCCATACCCACCTGACTTTTCTCGGCCACATTTCCTCAATTTGTACACAGAAGGTATTTTAAAAAGCAGCACCAAGGCTTAGTGTTTAACCATTTCTGTAGTGGGTGAGAATTCACTAGCAGCATGATTGTAGGAGGCTTCAAATTCTTCAGACCTTAAAAAACAGCCTCCTAAAATCTACAGCGAATGCTGTGGCAGGCCCCCGGAATTTGCAAGTGTGGGCGCACCCGTGTAAACACATCATTTACCTACTTCTGTGTAAAACATCTGCTAATCACAGATGTCTAATATAAAAATCCCTGTCCTGGGGCACTTTCTAAGACAGTACTATAAAGAATAGTTTCTACAAACTCTCTATATTTACTGCTCCATTTCCTCCTAATCCAGAAATCTGAAATCATTATTAACCTACTCTTCAACAACTTTTTCTGTTATTTGTTGACAGTCTCTCTCTTCTACACCATAAACTCCTGTCTTATTTATTTATGAATCCTCAGCACTTGGTACTCTGGCATATCAAGATGCAAAACAGACACTTGCTGAATGAATAGCAAATGTGATACTGTTGTTCTATTATTTTCTGCAGTGGTACATTCCACTCCAATAAGACATTCTGGGATATAAAGCACATTGATATGAGTGAACTACGTAGGGTGATTCAGATTGACTACCTTTCCTTACATATTCCATTGCTAAATTTATCTTTACTCCTCATTCTGCCTTACATTTTAGCAAGCATTGGAAAAAATCTTCGAGAACCTCCCATCAAGGAGAAACTCCAAGTAATCCCATGTTAGATAATTAGGTCCATGTCTTACCTGCATTCATATCTTTAAACTTCTGCTTTAGCTCAGTAGGAGTAAGACGGTACTGATCAAGACCATCATTCCAATAAATTCGGTCCAAGACTTGAAGATCTCCTCCAATCAGCCAATCTCCTTGTTCCATAACCATCTAATGGCAAGAGAAAGGAGATAATTCTTTTTTAACAGGAACCAATATCAAAATAAGTAAGAACATTTCTCTCATACAAGCTAAATATACCTGTAAACTACTCTCATCTTAAGGTCAATGGTAAATCTGTTTGGTTTATCAACTGAACTGGCATTAGAGATGCTGTAGAATTAGAATATATTCTATAATTTTGCAAAGGATTTGTGACGCAGCTATTATATTTGCATATGAAACGCAAACAAAATCAAAATGAATAATTACGACTTTTTTAAGCAACCTAAACATTCTTTTCATTGCTGTTGTATGTCGATTAACAGAAAAGTGTGTGAGCCTGGGTCATCCCGCCCTCTTGTGTTCTCCAATCCTAAACTTTTGAGCAATTAAAGTATTGATGATGGAGCTGAACACAAATTCTTGCCTTCCAATCTCCACACCACCTCAAATTTCTTTCGGCTCCACTCGTGTCCTTTCTCTGCATCTGAGAGGAGAAGATATACCCTCTAGGACCCAACCATTTTTGCAATGCAGCTCAAGCTCTTCCCCCACGGCTTCAACTTACCTGCTAACAATGCACCTCAACTGCGTAGTCACTTCCTGCCTGGTCTCCCTCACTAGTAGGTCTCTACCCATCCACCAAACCACTCATTCAACAAATATTCACTGAGCACTGGTATGTGTCAGGGCCTGTGCTAGGCACTGGGAAATACAGCAGAAAACGAGAGAGAAAGATCTTACTCCAATGGAGCTTATATTTTAGTGGGCAAGACAGAGGAGAAACCAGAGAACTATCAGCTAGTGATAAATAAATGTTGCAGAGAAAACAAACAGGGCACTGGAACACAGTGTCCAGGGAGTAGAGTGAATGGCATTTAAGAGAAAGGAGTTAGTAAATGCCTCTCTGAGGAAGGTGACATTTAACCGGAGATGATGAAAAGGAACTCGTCACAGAGGTAAAGTAGTTCATGCAGAGGGACACCAACTGCAAAGTCCTGGCGAGAAACACATTTCTGTCTTTGAGGAACAGAAAGAAAGCTAATGTGGCTAGAAGGTCAGAAAGGCCAAAGCAAGGAGAGGGGCAGCGGTAGTGGAAGAGATGGTGGAAGAAGGCCAGGGCCGGGTCCCACAGGGCCTCACAGGTTTTATTCTGATTACAATGAGCGGCCACTGGAGAGTTTTAAAGGGAGCAGTGATATGTTCAGATCTATATTTTAAAAGACTCACTCTGGCTGCACTAAGGAGAATGGATTTCAATGAGTATGACAGGAAGCTGGACTCCAGCCAGGAGACCGGGAGGGCATGGCTGGTACCGGGGGGCATGGGGCTGGAAGAGGGACACCCTGCTCTAGACCACCCAGCTGGCTTCCCAAATCACCACGTCGTTTGTGACCCTGTCAAATCTGCCTGCCACCTCTCTGTTCCTAGGAAGGCACAGCAGCATAGGGGAAAGAGCACAGAAGACCTAAGACAGACTCTAATCCTGACACCTCACAGGTACCTCTGCAGCTCTGGGCAAGTTGAACCTACTCTAAGACTCCTCAGAATAAAGAAAATAACCCTGTCTACTTCTAAGGGTCACTGTAAGGACTGAAAAGCAGAAACGTGGCTGAAAAGCATAAATACATGTAAATTGTTATTATGACTGAACAAAATTTTAACACCTTGGAGTAGAAACTGAAGCCCAAGGTCCTCTCTCCCACTCGAACCACCAACCCTCTCTCAAACACACCGAGTCTTTGCTCCCCCTGCCGCAGAAACCTGGGAAGCCGTTTCTTACAGCTCCCTCCTATCCAAATCCTATTGGCTCCTCAAGGCTGCACACCAAGTCCTAACTAACCTGAGAAGTCTTACAGACTGCTCTAAATAAAAGTGGCACACAATATAAACAGCATTCACATACGTTCAGTGATTAAAAAATGTCTCCTCCAATGAATTCACACAAAAAGTACTCTCTAGTGGTAGGGATTACAGAGTACGGGAAGCTCTACGTAAGCCAATAATGACTTTCTGCTAAGGATTATGGAAGATGGCTTTAAAGCCCAAGGTCCTGGATTCAAATCAGACCCTCATCCCAACCATAAGCTGCCTAACTTTGGCCAAGAACATATATCCCCCATAAAGTCTCAATTTCTCCATGTGTAAGATGGAAATGCCACCCATCCTATAGGTCTGCTATGTGGTTCAAAAAATTTACATAAGCATGGTTTGTAAACTATGTTATTTGTTATTAATAACTGTAGAATTTTAATGCTGAAGGAATGTCTGGCACCGTTAGTTCAACCTCTTTATTTTATAGAACAATATATTTGCCTGTTTTTTAAGTTTATCCCTTTTTTGTCCTACATAAGACAATGAAATGAAATTGAACACACTTCCATGATCTAAACAGCTGCTATATAAAGTTTCTAGGTAAAGCTACTAAAATTTCACTTAGTTTCTTTTCTTTTTTTTTTTTTTTTTTTTTTTGGCTGCACCATGCAGCTTGCAGGATCTTAGTTTCCCGACCAGGGGTCCAATCAGGGCCCTGGCAGTGAAAGCGCTGAGTCTAACTACTGGACTGCCAGGGAGCTCCTTCGCTTAGTTTCTTTAAAAGTTCACACTAAGTTCCAGCCTTGATTCTGCAAAATATTAACAGTTCCAATGGCATAGTTGATATACAGGTAATGCCTCACATTTCAGCACAAACATTATTGGCAAATCAAGATAAAATGCGGCAAGGTTTACTCAGGACCTTGATGTAGGGGTGGTTCTTGCATGTTGTTCCCCACTGCCTGGCACAGCGCTCCTCCTTCCTGTGCTCAAAAAACTCTGGATTGCGAAGAATAGCCACGCGGCGGCCCTCGTACATCAGAGCAAAAGCCGTGCAGCCGTCCAGCCTCTCTTTATCTTCCTGAGTAGCTGTCAGAACTATCGGTACTGACAAGTTAATGACACCCCCTGCAGGGCACAAAAGAACATAAAGCACACAGCTTGCATTACTCAGCGGGCCTGACATCTACCTTTCACACTTCAGTAGACACTCTTCAAATAATAAAAGATTTATTGCTCCAGTGACAGTGTTCCACTGGTATCTGGCACAGAAAAGCAGGGAGAGAACAAGCAACAAACCCAGAGTTGAAAACAAAACAAAACAGCAAAAATTAAGAACATCAACACTGTGTGCAGCAATACTCCTCACAACCACTCATGAAACTGTCTTTAGGGGGAAGAAGCGCAGAAGTTTAAGCAACTGTTGAATAAGGAAGAATCAGCGGGTTAAGCCTAACATCACCAAAAATACGTGAGTAAGACAAAGAATTATGCTTCAGGGCCTTTACAGGAAAAATATTATAACTGATACCGCTGACAACTACATTTTGAGTGGCAAGTTGGTTAAGTAACTTGAGTATACTTGGTATACCTGGATATCCTTGAGAGAGGAAGACAAAAACACTCAAAAAGTTTTTTGTTTTTTAATCAGAATGGAACTGATGCCAGCTATACTGGTCAGGAAACAGAGGCAGTAAATAATCAGTGGCTCCATTTAAACCAAAATATGTTGCCAGTGAGCCCAAAAGCACATTCTCAGTTCCCAACCTTTCAAGCTCTGAAAGTGTTTTTTTCTTTCCTATTCGTTAAGCGCAAGTTAGAAAAATAAAATACACTCTCAGATTCATATGTGGATATTATTTACGTTATCAAAGAGAAACCACACTTTTTGGGAAATCATGGCATGCCTTCTTTGGGCAAAAGACGTCAATAAAATCCATGATAACAGTTTGGTTGTTTTAAAATTACCACCGTAAGGTGGAGTTCAAAATGGAAAATTAATAGGTAGATTTACACCACACCCAAGACTAAGTCATAACTAAGAAGGCAGTCCACAAAGACTTTACCATTATTTCCAAGGAAGAAAATCAAGAAGTATAATTTAATTCTTATATTAAAGGTTCTTGAGAACAATGAGTAGGAATTACATCTTCTAGTATCTATTTTACTCCCCAGTCAAAAGAAGTTATAACACAGAAGAACGTGGTCGCAACTTTGCAGGGTTCTATGACTTTTTTTTAAAAGTTAAGTATTATAGTGGACGTACAATATTATGTTCATTTCAGATGTACAGCATAGTGATTCAACATTTAAACATATTAAGAAATGATCACCATAATAAGTCTAGTAACCATCTGTCACCATACAAAATTATTACCATATTATTCCTTATGCTGTATATTATATACCTGTGACTTATTTATTTATTTTATAACTGGAAGTTTATACACCTCTTAACCCCCTTCACCTATTTAGCCTACCCCCACCCCCTTCTGGCAACCACCAGTTTGTTCCCTGTATCTACAAGTCTGTTTTTGTTTTGTTTGTTCTTTTGTTTTGTTTTTTAAATTCCACATATAAGTGAAATCATATGGTATCTATCTTTCTCTGTTTGACTTATTCCACTTAGCATAATACTCTTCAGGTCCATCCATGTTGCAGCAAATGGCAAAAGTTCATTGTTTTTTATGGCTGCATAGTATTCCATTGTGTGTGTGTGTGTGTGTGTGTGTGTGTGTGTGTGTGTGTGCGCGTGTATATATATATATATATATACACCACATCTTTTTTATCCATTCACCTACTGATGGGCACTTAGGTTGCTTCCATATCTTGGCAATTGTAAATAATGTTGCTGTGAACATCTATCTTCTCTAGTTAGTGTTTTTGTTTTCTTCACATAAATACCCAGAAGTGGAATTGCTGGATCATACGGCATAGTTCTTTAACATTCAGCAATATTTTCTTTATTGTAGTACATTAATCTTACCAACAATATACAAAGTTTAAGGTAGCTGGAATGTAATTACAATACCCTAAATATCAATTTCTTTGGCAATTTTTTTTTTTTTAGTGTTTTAAAAGAGTAGGAAGAACCATCCTTTTAACCACCTATTTCAGGACTCCTTAACTTGGGACTCCCTGATTCCTTGTTAGAACACCCGGCTTAAGCAAGCATGGGCTTCAGCACAGCACAATTAGTAAGTATGTACACTTTCTGGGGAGAGGCTTTTTACCGTGATCAGGTAGATATGGCATAGGGAAACTGTATTTGTTTTTTAAATCCATTTTCAGCCTTAATCCCCAGGTTGTCCTTCTCCCCCTGCAATAAGTCACAATCAAGAAAACTAAAAATGGAAAGATCTCATGATACGTTTAAAATATTCAGTACTGATATAATTTAGTCTTTAAGTGCTATCTCCGTTAAGATGTTACCAGTACTCTCTATAAATAGTGACGAATCCCTGCAACTGTGTGCTTTCTTTTCCATACTCAATGTACTTGAATATTTTTAAACGTCTTACCATCCAGAAGACAATCGAAATGAAGACACTGCAAGTACTCTCTCTCTCTCATAAAGCCATTCAGCGGGGTTGCCCAACCTTCTGCCAAAACCTGCACCCACTGCATATCCACCTAGTAAACGAGACAGTAAAGAAAAATGCTTTATTTCATGTACTTATGAACAAAAGCATTAATGGCTTTTTGGAGTTTAATTTTGAAAGCAATGGAAACGAACTTCTCGAGAATGTTTATAGATTTTACAAATCTAATAAACAATAAGGTCACTAGGAAAGTATGTATTTTTCTTAATAAATATGAATAACATTAGGCTTCCCATAAGAATAGCATCTCCTAAACCAGTGGTCCTCAAACTTTAATATGTATTAAGAAACCTCTGGAAGGCTTGTTAAATGAAGACTGCTCCACCCCCCAGTTTCTGATTTAGCTAGTTTGCTGTGGCACAAGGATTTGTATTTTTAACAGGTGCCCAGAAAATGCTAACAATGATGGTCTGGAAACTACACTCTAACAACCACTGTCCTGAACTAAAACAAACTTTAGATAAAATATTTACCAAAACAAAATCCCTCACCAATGACAGAGTACCCTTCATTTTACAAACACTATATTATTTCTTGAACTTTAAGATTTCTAGTAGATCCCATCAGAATATTAAAGAATTGATGAATTAACGCAAGCTGGATATGCTCATTTTTTAACTGTGTGTGTGTGTATATATATACACACGGAGCAGTGATTCTCATATGAGAAAAGATAAAGCACCTGGCCAAGAGGTGTGCATTATGATGTGACTTACCATGTATACCCAAAGTATTAGGTTGGCATGTTCCACTGAAAAATCAAATAATGGTAAAGCATTCCCCTCCTTCAATTCACAGGAAAAAATTATATTCGTGCACCAAATTGTTTCACTTTCAAGTTCTCCTCTTACTAATTTTTCCTAAACCTTTGACAATGGCCACTATTCTTCTCTATTGGAATCTAATTCTAGATGGTATCTATTATGGACTGAATGTTTATGTCCCCCTGAAAATATGTTGAAGCCCTAACCCCCAATGTGAATGTATTTGAAGATAGGGCCCTGAAGAGGTGATAAAGAATAAATGAGGTCTAAAGGGTGGGTCCCAACCCAACAGGTCTGGTGCCCTCATAAGAGAAAGAGACACCAGAGCTCCCACGGACACACTGTGAGGATAAGGTGAGAAGGCGTCTGACAGCAAGTCAGCAAGGGAGCCTCGCCAGGAAACAAATCAGCCAGCACCTGGATCTTGGACTTTCTAACTTACTGAACTATGGGAAAATAAATTTCTGTTGTTTAAGCCATCCAGGGTATGGTATTTGTTATGGCAGCCTAGCATACATTATATGATGTAACCTAATTTTTTTAATTAATTACTTTGCATACTGCTGTGCAAAGAACAAACTACCGTATTGAAAAAAAGATCACATTTAGAAAAGGCAGCTGTTTTTCTGGGTTATTGAGTCTAACTGACCTGGATTCATATGCATTCATTCTCAGTTTTGTTCTCTCTCTCTCTCCTCTTCCCTCCTCCCTGCCCTGTGTGTGTGTGTGTGTGTGTGTGTGTTCGTTCATTTGATGCACAGTCTGTCAGTGACAAAATCTATTGTGCCTTTGCAAAGTCAGCTTTGAGTGCCTCTGCTCTCCAACTCTCCCTCTCTCTGCTCCCCTGCAGCATGTCTTAGCTTCTGGTCAGAAACCCAATCACACAAATCACCTAGATAATATACTCCTATCAGGAATGTGAGTAAGTCTTTGAAGAGTCTTCCTCCGACCTCAGAAGGCTTGGGGGTTATTTTTCTTTCTCCTACTTGCACATTTGGCACCTCCCTGGGTGTCCGGGATTTTAACTATATTAAAAGAAAGGCTGGGAAATTCTAGTCCCGGTCTACGTTCTTATTCCTAAATCTCTCCATTTTTAAAGTATATCTGAATGACACAATTTAAAATTCCCTAAGATTTGAAAGTGATAAATTATAGTCACCACTGTCATATCTAGTTTAACTAAGCAGTTTTCTATTGGGAAAAACACCTAATGCTATTATTAGAGCTAACATACACAACAGAATTATTCTTCACGATATAAGAAAGGGAAAGTCAGGGTTTTGACAAGGGATTAGGAAACATGTTTAAAGGGAAAAACTGTTCATTTTAATTATTTAATTATTAAAGGTTTTTAACCTTTTAGAATCCATTCCTTCTGATAAGCCTAAAAATCTTACATAATCTTTGTTCTTTGATATTTCATAATAAATAAATGTTATGACTAAAATGAAATCAAAGCCATGGTAATTTGGAAATACGGTTTTACAAATAAAACATATTTCCCATCCCTGGGGAATTGTGATATACACAACTACCACTATCACCCACACCCTCAAACACAAAAATAAAATCACAAATTCTACAGACTAACCACTATACATAAGGTTAAATCACTCAGTAGGAAAAGGAACAAAGCACTCACTTTATTAATTTTCAATGCTGGTAATGTTTCTGCATCTGTTTTTGCCAAATGAAGTTTATTTTCTGGCACATACAGTTCTTTCACTTCATAAGAGGCATCCACAGGTACAATATCCTATACATACACAAAAGTACAGTTAAATGTTTGATTCAACAATTTAGCTTTCCCCAAAGGGTATCTTAATGAAGAAAATTAACATTTCAAAATGAGACTTAAAAAACGAAGTGTAAGACAGGGATTTAATGCTGTACCTCCCAATCAATTTTCCTAGTGACAGCTGGTCTACTTGCAAGCAGGTAACATCCCACGTGCAAGACTTCATTAATCATAATCTCCCACTATCTAGTGAGACAGAAATTCCTGGAATATGCCATATAAGTCAAGATCATGCAACGGCAAAGAAGAGGTAACCTCAAGTAAGGGGTAATGATAAAAATAATTTGGAAGCAAAGAAATAAACAAAAAAAGCACTCTAAACATAATCATTATTTTCTGTAACATATTATAAAACCACTTCATTCCAGCTTCCACATGCATCTTTGTCACCATTGTCACTAAAGCCACCTTCTTAGTCATGTAACACAGTATTCCAGAGCACGTCAGCTCTACTCCCACCACTGCAGTTTGAGAAACAGCACTCTCTGACGTCTTACGAAATGTAGTCCGGAAATTTTAACCAAACGTCCTAGTATTCATTTCTATCTCATTTGTCCCACAAGTATCTGTCTGTAATTACCACAAACTTATACACTGCTCTTATACACGGCTCATCCAGTGATCTTTACAAGGCCATTCACACTTGTCATATACCTAGGAATAATTAGTAAATGTGTTTTTGGGGGTTTTCCTTTTTTTTTCTTTTTTGGCCACATTGCACAGCATACAGGATCTTAGTTCCCTGACCAGGAATCAAAGCGGCGCCCCCTGCAGTGAAGAGCAGAGTCTTTTCTTTTTCCTTCTTTTTTAAACATCTTTATTGGGGTATAATTGCTTTACAATGGTGTGTTAGTTTCTGCTGTATAACAAAGTGAAGCAGCTATACATATGAAGGGCAGAGTCTTAACCACTGGACCACCTGGGAAATCCTACCAAATGTGTTTAATTACTTTAAAACTTTCCAGTCAAATCAATCAAGTAATCTCTATAAGCATCCAAAACTGGCACTGATTAAGGGTTTTCCATATGTATCCAAGCAATAATTTCTTATGCAAAATAAATTAATTCTCAAGAGAATGAGAAGACAAGCCACAGACTGAGACAAAATAGCTGGAAAAGGCATATCTGAAAAAGGACTGTTACCCAAAATATACAAAGAACTCTTAAAACTCAACAGTAAGAAAAGAATCCTATTAGAAAATGGGCCAGAGACCTGAACAGACAACTCACAGAAAAGATATACAGATGACAAATAAGTATATGAAACGATACTCTACATCATATATCATCAAGGAAATGCAATTTAAAACAACAATGAGATACCACTATTAGAATATACTTATTAGAATGACCAAAACACTGACCACATCGAACGCTGACAAGGATGCGGAGCAACAGGAACTCTCATTCCCTGGTGGTGTGAATGCAAAACGGTACAGCTGCTTTAGAAGACAATCTGGTGACTTCTTACAAAGCTAAACATACTCTCACCAAATAATCCAGCCATCATGCCCCTTGGTATTTATCCAAATGAGGTGAAAACTTACATCCACCTGCACACAGATGTTTACAGCAGCCTTACTCATAATTGCCAAAACTTGAAAACAACCAAGAAGTCCTTTAGTAGATGAATGGATAAACTGTGGTACATCCAGACAATGGAATATTAATTATTCAGCACTAAGAAGAAATGAGCTATCAAGCCATGAAAAGACATGGAGAAAACTTAAATGCAGACTATTAAGTGAAAGAAGCCCGTCTGAAAAGGCTACATATTGTATGATTTCAACTATGTGACATTCTGAAAAGGCAAAACTATGGAGACAGTTAAAACATCAGTGGTTGCCCAGGGTTACAGGGGAGGGGAGAAGGGACGAACAGGAAGAACACAGGGGATTTTCTAGGGCAGTGCAACTACTATTCTCTATGATACTACAATGGTGTATAAATGTCATTACACATTTGTCAAAACCCACAGAAGGTTCAATGCTAATGTAAACTATGAACTATGGATGATAACAATGTGTCAATGTAGGTTCTTCAATTATAACAAAGGTACCACTCTGGTGAGGGATACTGGTAGCAGGATAAGCTGTGTGTGGCAGGGAGGGGAGCCATGGGAGTTCATTCTCTATACTTTCCACTCAAGTTCTGCTGTGAACCTGAAACTGCTCTAAAAAATAAAACCCATTTTAAAAAACAACAGAAAAAGTAATTCAAAATGAATATTAATGGAAGAACCAGGTGTTTAAGGACAATACCTACTACTTTTAGAAAGAAAATGTTTGGGAAGAAACTTCAACTTACATTTGGACTTTCATTAATATCTTCAGTAGTGGAAAAAAGCAGAGTCAGATATGTGTCTCAAAGCTAGACGATCTCATGAAAGCCTGAGTGCTACCACTCAAGCAGTCCGTATGGGTTCTGAGAATCTAGAAAGAATTATTCTACTACATTTTTCTGATATTCTGTTCCCTCAAAGATGGAAGAGCACTGGCTAAATCATGTACCAAAATCAAGCTCCTCCTACCAGTAAATTCAAGGCCTCTGATCTTTCTCATGAAAAACCCAAGAATGAATAAGAAGAGTAAACATGAAGGAAAAAAGAAAGAAAGAATAAAATTAAAAGACATAAATAAAGAAGCACTGCTTACTACCACACCACGTTCAGCTAGGTCTCTGGAAGCCCTGTGTCCTTTGAGCATCCCACCACTCACGGCAAAGTAGAAAGTGTGTGTTAAGCACAAACTCCGCACAGCACAGGGCACTTCATAAACCTTCCAGACCGCCTTCTGCAATTAAGCCTGCAGTAGGTACCCACAGCAGACGGCTACTTATTGTATTTACTAACGGTAAACACGACATGCGGGCATCAAAGAATAATGATGAAGAAGAGAGACAGCCTCAATTTTCTCTTTGTAGATGTAAATACCGTACAACCTTGTAAAGACTCTTTTTTAAATCTAGTGAGAGAAATAGCTTAAGGTAGTCCATTCTGTACCTTCTAACTCCAGGAATTATTTTTAATACATTTATTTTAAATTATAAAACAGCAATAAAGGGAATGTGGAAAGGAGAAAAACCCATCACCCTATATATGTTCCCCTCCAAGCGTTTTTCACCCATGGGCATTACAGGGCAACTGGTAGTTTCAGCATTTTCTACAAAGGCTATTACTCCCTCAACCAGAAAACAAAAATTCAGAATCAACTTTTCCCAGAACAGTATGATGTACATTAAGGGAACTGCACACACTCCCTATACGTTCAATTAGCTTCTTGGACATGTAAAGCTCTGAAAGGTACCTTGAGGAACACACATTTTTGTAAAATAAAGAATTTAAGTCCTCCACACTAGGAACAAATGCTAAATTAAATTACACAAAAAGTCAGGCATTCATTAGGGCTTTTGTGAGAAAGAGTATGGTAGTTTCACAAAACACACTTGAAATTAAATATCTGCATTAATCACAAAACATTAGACACACAACATTTTCAAAACCAAAAAGAGCTACAAGAACGCAACACAGGTCTATAGGTCAGTTATTTCTGATTTTTGTACTTAAGACCTGAGTTCAGATTCTAACAGTGCAACCTTGAGCAGGTTATCTAACATTTCTCACCTTGTCTCCGTCTCAGCTGTTTAACAACACTGCCACCAAAAAGTGTGTGTGTGTGTGTGTGTGTGTGTGTGTGTAGTTACAGGGCTGCTGTGACAAATGACTTGAAGTATGTAAACTGCGGGGCGGGGCTCACATTTACTGGATGCTAACAACAATACCAGCAATGTTCTAAGGGCTTCACGTGAACTAATTCATTTAATTTTCATGCAATCCTACCTATGAAAATAGGAGAAGCTATTGCTGTCCTCCTTTTACAGATGAGGAAATTAAGGCTCAGGAGACGTTAATAACGTGCCCCAAATCCCTGCTGTACTGTGTTCCAACGTGCTTACCACACAAATAAATACTCAATAAATAATAGTTACAGTGTGCTTGCTACATGCCAGGAACTGTCCTAAGCACTCTACAGTTATTAATAGAATCCTCAGTACAATTCTGAGACAGGTACTATTTTTATTTCCCATTTCACAGATGAGAGAATTGAAGCCAGAGAAATCAGGTTATTTTTTCCAAGGTCGTACAGTTAATTGATAAGTGTTGGAACTGGGATTCCAACTCAGGTCCCAACACTATTCTCCTCCAGATAAGAAAACAAATTTTAAAAAATAAAAATTAAAAGAAAAACCTTTACTGTTTTTCCCATAAAACTAAGTTATGAAACATTTTGCCACATAAATTGTTCTTAGTTTACTTTCATGATTTTATTAAACATTTACAGTTCCCAGGGTTTCTGGTCAGTGTGTGATCTTTCTGTGTTAATAAAGTCCTAGACAAAAAGTAAAGATATTCAACATTTCAGTTACATCGAAACATTTCTATTAATAACAAGTGAACGATGTTCAACCAACTTTCTCAAACTCCATCACTGTGAATAAATTGAAAACCTCCACTGCCACCACTTGAGACCCCTTAGAACTTTGAAAACCAGAATCACAGTCTGGGAATAAATGACACAGGAACTCCAGGGAAGAGAAGAATTTCACTGATACAAACAACTCTACGTAAAGCTTTCTTTGCCATCTCTGAAGCCTATATTATTTTGTAAGGATGAGATGCCTTTTTTGCGATGTGTGTTGACTACTCTCCCCCACCCCCCATTTACCACTAATAGCTGTCAACAATCTTGGAGGGTCAGAGGAGCGCATCCAATAGACTAAATCTTTTCATCTCTGTTGGACGCAACAGGGCATTTTTAGCTGGTTTCCTAAGCCATCATCACTAGAGTCAGCTCACAAATACTAATGAACAGCAGCAGTGCACACTGCCCACTGTAACGCTCCCAGCACAAGGCTGGGTGTGTCTCCGCCTTGCCTCCACCCTGGAATCCCCCCTTCTGTAGAACGCCAGGACACTGGAGTGTACACTCAGGTATGTGAATCTGCTCCCTCTGAAGAGACTCTGTTCAAAGTAAGAACTGAGAACCAACAAATGTTTCTTTCTATATGTCGTGTCTATTTCTTTCCAACCACACCCTAAGTTAAAAAACAAATTACAGTTTGTGAGCAAATCCAAGAGAACTAGTTTGAACATGAAAGAGTGGTATCTATATTATAAATCCAACCAAATTATTTTTTTATGTTCTGTACACTAACAATGCCACAGCTTTAGTAATGCATGTTAGTAATGTGCTGCTTTGTAGGCATGAACTTAGAGGCTATAATCACTTTTTTTTTTTTTTAATTTTTATTGGCCATGCCACATGGCTTGCAGGATCTTTGTTCCCCAACCAGGGTACAAACCCGTGCCCCCTGCAGTGGAAGTGTGGAGTCCAAACAACTGGACCGCCAGGGAATTCCCCTATAATCACTTTCTTTTCAAGAAGGAGGGAAGTCTTTCAAGAAAATAATTTTAAATTACATAAAATTTTATTGTTTAATATTTATAATTAAAATTTTATTAAAATTATTTAAAGGGCTTCCCTGGTGGCGCAGTGGTTGAGAGTCCGCCTGCCGATGCAGGGGACACGGGTTCGTAACCCCGGTCCGGGAAGATCCCACATGCCGCGGAGCGGCTGGGCCTATGAGCCATGGCCGCTGAGCCTGCGCGTTTGGAGCCTGTGCTCCGCAACGGGAGAGGCCACAACAGTGAGAAGCCCGCGTACCACAAAAAAAAAAAAAAAATTTAAGTATAAAACTGTTTTCATTACAAGCATGTCACAAAATTCTTCCCTTTTCAAAACTCACACCCTGCAATTATTTTAAACTGAATTTTAACCTCACAACTTAGATAGAAAATTCTTCTGATATCTAACCAATGGCAAAATAAAGGTTCAAGAGGTTGCTACTGTTTTTCTCTTCTAAAAAGGTACATAAAGTGAGCACTTTTGGAATTAACACAAACATAGCAGGAGCCAACAGGAACATGGAACACATACTCAGAGGAAGCGAGTTCTCTGTGGACTGGACCACTATCAGGAAGACAAAAAGGTTTTAAAATGCAGACACAGTCAGTTCCTAGCACATTCTACTGACAAATAGTTTTCGTTTCCAAAACCACTACTGAACATCTAAAAGAGTCAAAACCACCTCAAAGTGAGACAAGAGATCTGGACAACAGAATATGAAGTCCCTGCCACGTGAGCTACCCATTTTAGTTGGGATTCATTCAGATTCCCAGAGACACGGTCAGCTGTTAGAAAATCATGTGTTCTTCTGAAACCTGTACAAATGAAACCCTTTATTTCAGGAAATTTCCTTTAAAACAGAAATAGTTCACAAGCCAGGTCAGGAACAAGTGTTCATGTACCTAACCCCTTACTTCCAGTTTTAAGAGCGCCAGAGTCGCCAAGTACTCAAGGGTAGAGAGGAAACAGGGGTGCTCCCAGGAGTTCTCCTGAGTAGGGGGTCAGTAAACAATTCACATGCTACCGTTAATGAGGTAGGTCTAGAAATATTTTAAAATTTAATTTTAAAATGTAACATGGATACTCAAAACTTTTTTTTTTTTTTTGCTTGACTGACTAAATACAATCTAAGACCTAACATATGTTGTATCCATATCTTTGTTCAAAGAGAAAATTGTTTTTTTCCTGGAAACTGGCCAGCAGAACAAACAACATTCACTACCTGAAAATATTAGTTCTTGCCTTCTCTTTTTAATCTTCCTAAAGAACTGTGAATAAGTTAATAAAGGCAGTGACTTCACATTTAAAATTTTTCCTTTAAGTATTTCCTGAACTTTTTCTTGTGCCAAATCTCAACAGATTTGAACACCAGAGCTCAATCATCTTGTTATGAAACTATTAAATTTCTATTATCTAAGCTACATGCCTCCAAAGCATGAACACCAACGACATACTGGCATCACTTTAAAACTCAGCTGCAAAGTCTGGTTTTACATGCAGTATAAAACCCATTTAGAGCACTAAACCATCATTTCATAAGAAGATAAACCCTTAAATAATTTATAGCACTACTAAATCTAGAGTTCCTAGTAGATTTAAAAACAGTATTTAAAATATCACTTTAGATTAAAACCATCAGCAAGAAGCCTACTTCTTTATGTCATAACCCGCCAAGTTAAAATGCAATACCAGCAGGCCATCTAGTGACCATTCAAGGGTTAGGAAAAAACTTAAATAAAAAACCCTCAGTATTCTCCAGTGTCTTCTATCTTCTTGGATAAAAATGTGCCAACTGAAGCATACTGAGAAAATAAAGATGCTCTGACACAATACTGAGAAATTAGGTATTTATTTAAATGACCACACTGCCTATACCAATTATACTACGTAAGCCAGATCGAAAGAGAAATAAGACAATCCAGAGATGACAGAACCAAAATACCCACCATCCTAAAATACCCACTGTAGACCACACTAAAAATATTTTTTCTTGGGCTTCCCTGGTGGCGCAGTGGTTGAGAGTCCGCCTGCCGATGCAGGGGACACGGGTTCGTGCCCTGGTCCGGGAAGATCCCACATGCTGCGGAGCGGCTGGGCCCGTGAGCCATGGCCGCTGAGCCTGCGTGTCCGGAGCCTGTGCTCCGCAACGGGAGAGGCCACAGCAGTGACAGGCTCGTGTACCGCAAAAAAAAAAAATTTTTTTCTTGGACAGTGAAAATCAATTCCATATCTTAATAATGATAAAATTTCATATTCTAAGGCAAATCAAGGAAAATTTAAACATGAAAATTTTTCACTGCCCTTTGACCTCTCTCCCCTCTACTGTGCATTGTGTATCCGCATTATGCATTGGCCTAACCTTCCCCACTGGCAGAAATTCATGTTCAATCATAAAGAGCAATGTTCTCCTAGTACCAACAAGACAACTCCTTAAAAGATAATATTCCTTCTTGGGGACTTCCCTGGTTGGCGCAGCGGTTAAGAATCCGCCTGCAATGCAGGGGACATGGGTTCGAGCCCTGGTCTGGGAAGATCCCACATGCCACAGAGCAACTAAGCCCATGTGCCACAACTACTGAGCCTGCGCTCTAGAGCCCGCGAGCCACAACTGCTGAAGCCCGCGCGCCTATAGCCTGTGCTCCGCAACAAGAAAAGCCACCACAATGAGAAGTCTGTGCATCACAACGAAGAGTAGCCCCCACTCGCCACAACTAAAGAAAGCCCACGCGCAGCAACGAAGACCCAACGCAGCCAAAAATAAATATATTAATTAATTAATTTAAAAAAGAAGGTAACATTCCTTCATGATCTTGTAAGGGGCCACAATGACCCCCACTTTGTACTCACAGATCTGGATTGTGCAAACTATCTACGTCATTTAATGTACAGCCCTCTGTCTCAAAAACCTATACAACTGTGCTTTGACCTTTAAGGGCAGAACAGTCCTCAGCTTGCTGAGGGCCTGTTCCTGGGTTAAAATCCTCTATTTGACTTGAATAAAGCCTTCCATTTCTTTCTTAGATGGATTAATTTTTTCTCGACGGTAAAGAATGTTAAAGAAACAATACCTGGTAGAATTCATTTCAGAAGAGTCTCTCCAAAGTAATATGGAGCATCAGACAGAAAAAATTCCACTTATCACCAGAGGAGGCAGCACTTGTCAAACACCTGAACTATCCTGAGACAAACAACTTCACCTCCCTGCATCTGTTTCCTCATCAGTAAAATGAGGAAAATTATAACTACTTCTCAGAGTTTTAACAAAAATTAAATGCAATAATGCTACTGAAGGGACTACCAAAGGCTTTGCACATGCTAAGAGTTCTGCTCTTCCATCTCTACCTGTGCCATTCCCTGCCAGCACTCACAATTATATTCTTAGACATAATGCTAGTCAATGAAGAACCTCTAATCTTCACATCCCCACTCAAAGCACACACTAGAAAGCTATGGAGATTTAGTTACTATTCCCTGAAAACACCATTGCACTCGACATCTCCATCCCCTCCACCCGCAATCTGTATTTGTGATATTAGCTCTACCATGTGAGCTCACATAACCCACCCTTGGAAAACCTAACAGATATCTTTGAGGAACTTCCCAGGTGGTGCAGTGGTTAGGACTCCAAGCTCCCAATGCAGGGGGCCCGGGTTCAATCCCTGCTCAGGGAGCTAGATGCCCCACGCATGCCACGACCAAGAGTTCGCATGCCGCAACTAAGGAGCCTACGAGCCGCAACTAAACGAGCCTGCCTGCCACAACTAAGAGCCGGCACAACCAAAATAAATAAATAAATAAAATATTTTTTTAATGTCTTTGTGATGACAATGAAGTTGAATTGCACTGGCTACCCCTGGACCACCCGGGAGAAGGAGCTTGTTAGGAAAAGCACATTACGCTAAGTCACCTTGCGATAAGGGTGCAGCAGGCAAAGAAACTCCTTGTATCACCAACTGACCATAAAGTCTGAGCTGAACGTCCGGTATGAACCGGTTTCTCCATGTATCCTAATGTTCATCTGAGATTCAACTTTGTGAGAAAATCAAAGGAGAATATGCCAGAATAGAAGTAGTTGGTATGTGTGCATATTTCTTCCTTCAATTGTACTTTTAAATTCTATATCATGGTATAAAAGAAAAAAAAGAATTTATATAGTCATTCTAGTTTATAAATAATGGTAGCAAGGACCAAAAATTAAGGTCCATGGGGCAGGAATCTGTACTGTCTAATTCACTGCCACATCCACAGTGGTTTACAACAGTGCCTAGCATGTATGGCACTAGGTATTTGTTAAATTAACTCAGAGGATCAACCAGTACAAACAGAAATACATACTTTCAACGGGAAGTGAAGTCATTTACTTAGGAAAGCACACAACTGAAATCTTTTCCCCAAAAGAAGGTGGTTCCCAAAAAAGCAATTGCATTAAGGAGGCATTTACATTTATTCTTTTGTCACCACCCAGCTTTAGAATAAAAATGAGTAATTTTCAAAAGAAAATTTCCCTGTCTTAAACTAATATAACCAGAATACCTTTCTGGCCGTAAATTTAATTATATTGTACTTGAGTTGTAATAAGAACACTCTTGAAAGTAAAAGCCAGAGGCATATGAAAATGAATTCTAGGAATTCATGTACCTGGAATCCTAGGTATGGAGTCTAATAAGTTCATGAACAAGTTAATTAATATCTCTGAAATACTTCATAGGTTTACTCTGTGAATAAAATTAGACAACATACACAAAGTACTCAGTGCAAAGACCAAGTAGGAAACCACCAAAGTAATTCAAGGGAGAGGTGGTTAGAAGCTAAAGTAGGACAAAAGACCACTTCCCCTGAGATTCTAACAATCAAAGCAAATATTTTAAAAGACACAAAGCCCGACATACATGTCCCTTACAATAAGTATTCACTAGATGTTAGTTTATCTATCCCTCTTTTTCAAAACCTTGAGTGAAACTGTCCAATTATCAGATTGTCTAGCAAGAATACTATAGACTAATATCTGTATAAAAGGAAGAATAATAGGTATAATCATTAATTAGGAACAAACACATTGGGAGCAAGGCATTAAGGCCACAGAGACTAAGGCAAGCAATGGCATCAAAAAAAGAAAAAAAGTAAACACTGTGGTGAAAGGCATAAGGACAATAATTTTTAAAAAAGCAGCTTGGAACCAAACTATGGAGAAGCTTGAACACAAATTACCTTAATTCTATAAACAATGGGGAAAAAAATCAATATATATTTTAGAGTAAAAAACGGAAGGGATTAGACCACACTTTAGACAGATGATTCTGCCAACAATATAAAATGGAATAAAAGGCAGACAGGACTGGAGGTGGGGTGACCAATTGTACAGTGGCAGTCAACACTCAATTTTTTACCGTTACAGGTGGAAAAAAAAGGCAAAGTCCTGTGCATAACAGACACCACATGAGCCTGCATTTTCATTTTACAGAATCATGGTTAAAAATAATTTAAGTCTAAATACAGTGAGGGATCTTGGATTGAATCCAAGGATAGGAAAGGATAATAGTGGAAAAGCTTGTGAAATCCAAATAAGTTTGTGCTTTAGTACAAAGTACCAAGCTTAATTTCTCAGTTTTGAGAAATGGTCTATGATCATGTAAGTTATTAACCTAAGAGGAAGCTGGGTGAAGGATATACAAGAACACTCTGTAATATTTTTAGAGTTTTTCTTTTTACAGAAGAATTGCCAAATTTTCTCAAGATAAATTTTTCTTGAAAAACAGCAAATCATCTTCCCACTACAAAAAAAGAAAGAAAGAAAGAAAGAAAAAAGCCTCTATGTAGGTAAAAGTGTCAAACTCAAAGGACACAACTCTGAGTAGGGCCCCAAAGAAGTATTCAGGAATTGAAGGAAGGAAAGAATGGAAGGAGGGTAGCCATCACACTCTAAGTTTAATAATCCCTTAAGTGTCTGAACTATCTGGAATTATCTATAGCCCATAAAATGGCTTTTGAGATGCATGAGCCCCCTAAAATTTTATGAGAATATCTATGTGTATTTTTCTGAAGTTTTGTAAAACACTTAAGAATCAGTAATTAGATATAAAAAACAGACAATCCAAACTAACAGAAAATAGAACTATCGGGAATTCCCTGGCAGTCCAGTGGTTGGGACTCTGCACTTTCACTGCCATGGGCCGGGGTTTGATCCCTGGTCAGGGAACTAAGATCCTGCAAGCCGCATGGCACGGCCAAAAGTAGAAAAATAAAAAAGAAAATAGAACTAAGTATAACTTTCTAACATTGATATGACAAATCTCAAGTTAAAAAAAAAGATAGGTTCAACATATAAAAAATGCAAGCAAAACTACAATCTAAATATAAAGGAAAAATACTGAAAACATAGTTTCAATGAAAATGGCACAGAATTAATATTTATTGATTTCATACAAATTTATAAGAAAACTATAAACAACCCCAACAGAGTAAAAGTAGAGTAAGGATAGACAATTCACTGAAAACGAAACAGAGATTACACAATAGACCACCACCGAACAAGCAGAAAGGCCAGCTAATCTATAAAATCAAACTTTCTTGAGTTCATCACAGAGCTGAGGTCCTAAAGCAGTAACATGAGCTGCTTCCAAAGAGTGACAAGTCCCACCAAGAAAAGTCAAGACCCGTGAATTATCTCCCTTTAGTAAAGCCTGGGAGGAAGAGATGGCTGCAAGAAAAGCAGGAAGAAGAAAACAGCTTTAAAGTTTTGAAAATTCTTCAAGGCTGAGTGTGGACTAGTGTGACAGGTGAGTATCCCTGGGAACCCAGACGTGAGGAGCTCTGCGCTCACTCACAAGCAGGCCTACGGGAGGTATGCAGAAGGAACGCGAAGAGCAGGTCTGGAGACCAGAGCGCGCTCCCTCGGTGGCGCGCAGCACAAAGCTCTGCCCACTCCCTGCAGCACTGTCTCATCCAAGACAAAAGCCTGAGGCTGATGGGGGAGGGCACGAAACCGCTCCCCACCCGATCCCTAGCCTCCCAGGGTCTGCTGTTTTGGGGGAGGGGTAGAAGCAAGTATGGTCTGCCAAAAGGAGGTGGAAGAAACTCTCTTGGTCCAGGATCCTGAACCGATACAAACCAGGGATCTGCACGTGAGGAGCAGAAAACTCACCCTCCAAGACCTCCCAGGTTCAAAGAGAGGCTGGCTACCATGCAGAGAGGGGAAGCAACACTGAGGAAGACCCACTCCAAGATCCAGAAGCATAGGTCCTGCTTAAGGCTGAATCTGGACCAGCAGAACTGAAAACCACCACTGCTCCTCCACCATGAGCTTAGCACTAAGTAATAAGCAAGAGTAGTTTACTGCTGTGACAGAGGAGCAAGAGCCTGGAACGGGACCCCTTCTGTGGTACAGGCATATAGGGAATGCTAAAAGCTGAGGACGGAGCAGAAACACTGGGGAAAACCCTCCAGCAGGCCAGATCCCACACTAAGCACAAGGAAAACAGCTCACCCCTGGAGAAATGTGAAGCGGGTGCTGCATGAAGAATAACTATAGAATAAGGAAACCCTAACCCAGCTGAACTACTTATTAAACTCACTCAACTCACTACACTAACAGTGTGACAGAAGAAGCATAAATGCCCAAAGCATAAATACCACTTACCTCAATCTCTACTGTTCTTCCAGACACAACACCCAGCATTCAATAAAAAATTAGGACACATCAAAAAGAGCAAGAAAAAACACCCACTGTTAAGAAATACAGCAAGATCCAGAAATGACCCAGAGGTTAGAACCATCAGGCAGGACTTTAAAATAATTAAAATTACTATGTTAAAAGATCTAGTGCAAAAGTGGACAGCATGCCTAAAAAGATAAAGGATTTCAACAGAGAGATGTACACTATACTAAAAACAAAAAAGATAACCAAATGATGATAGGATTTTTTAATAATCAGAGTTTAAAAATTCCTCCTATGGGCAAATCAATATATTGGATACAGCTAAGGAATCAGTAACCTTGAAAATAAGTGAATAGCAATTAATAAAGCTGAAAAGTTAAGACAAAAAAGGGTGAAAGAACAGAGCATCTTTAGGCTGCGGGAAAATATTATATTGTCTAACATATCCGTAACTGGAGTCCCAGAAGGAGGAGAGAGAATAGGACAAGAGAAATATTTGAAGACATAATGGTCAAGAGTTTTCAAAAACCAATAAAAGAATAAACTACCAACCCAAGAAAGTAAAAGAACTCTGAACTGAGAGAAATCGACCTAAATATACTGAAAGACCTATAAACCTCATACTAAAACTGCTGAAAACCAAAAAGATTAAGAGCAAATGTTGAATTTAGGCAGAAAAAACCAGAAACATTATAAAGAGAGGGGGAAAAAAGAAAAGAATCACATCAGACTTTCATCAGAAACAATGCAAACAAGAGGACCATGGAACAACATCTTTAAAGTACTAAAAGAAAAACACCTGTCAACCCAGAACTCTGCCCAACAAACACATGAAAAGATGTTCATCATCACTAATTATTAGAAAAATACAAATCAAAACTACAGTGAGGTACCACCTCACACCAGATGGAATGCCCTTTATTAAAAAGTCTACAAATAATAAAACGCTGGAGAGGGTGTGGAGGAAAAGGAACCCTCTTATGCTGTTGGTGGGAATGTAAACTGGTGCAACCACTATGGAAAATAGTATAGAGGTTCCTCCAAAAACTAAAAATAGAGTTGCCATACGATCCAGCAATCCCACTCCTGGGCATACACCCAGACAAAACTATAATTCAAAAAGATATACGCAGCCCAATGTTCACAGCACCACTATCTGCAATAGCCAAGACATGGAAACAACCTAAATGTCCATCGACAGATGAATGGATAAACAAGATATGGTATATACATACAATGGAATATTACTCAGCCATAAAAAGGAATGGAATAATGCCATTTGCAGCAACATGGATGGACCTAGAGATTATCATACTAAGCAAAGTTAAGTCCGAAAGAGAAAGACAAATACCACCATACATCACTTATATGTGGAATCTAAAATACGACACAAATGAACATATCTATGAAACAAAAACAGATTTACAGATATAGAGAACAGACTTGTGGTTGCCAAGGGGGAGGGGGGTGGGGGAGGAAAGGACTGGGAGTTTGGGATTAGCAAATGCAAACTATTATATATAGGATGGATAAATAACAAGGTCCTATTGTATAGCACAGGGAACTATATTCAATATCCTGTGATAAACCACAATGGAAAAGAATATGAAAAAGAACATATATATGTATAACTGAGTCACTTTGCTGCAGAGCAGAAATTAAACACAACATTGTAAATCAACTATACTTCAATAAAATTTTTTAAAATGTATCCTATGCCCTCCCCCAAACATCTTTTTAAAATGAACAAACAGATGAGAAAGATCTGATATAAAGCCTTTCCAAACGCAGTCATCTGTGCCTCCCAGTATGCTATGTATACATTGAAACTATGGTTTCTAGGACACTTTCTAGGAGTTATATACTCTAATTTCTATCACCTACAATGTAAATTCCTCAAGGACAGAAACACAGCTGGTTAAGCTCTGTAGTGCCAGTGCCCTAGAATGTGACTAACTACAGTAGCGGGCTTTTAACAGATATCGGATTGATGATGGATAATGAAAGAATGAATAATGAAGGGATGAGAGGGAAGCCAGAAGCAGAGCAATAGGACTAGCTCAAGAGCTCAGAAGTTGGTTAACCAACAGAAAAATGAAGAAGAGCAGAAAGATGAAGTACGAAACCTTCTGGGATTAGGTCTCATTGACCTGCAGAGAGTACACCAATACATATGAAGAAAAACATCAGAGCAGGGCAGTTAGCAATTCATTTTATTTCTATCTATTCAGCTAAAATGCTTATGTAAGGGAAATAAATTAGGAAAGCAAGTCCCAGACTAATCATCTGGTAAACATTTTATAATATGGAAAAATTCAAAGGCTAAACATTCATAGTATATTCAGATATAGGTAATTTTTATTTAAAAGTTGTATGCCTAGTATATCCAGTAAGAAATACTAGATGAAAGAGTTTTATGGTAATAGGATTTTAAAAGTCAACAGTGGGTTGAGAAATCACAAGCCACAGTTAGGACAGAATGAGGAGCAATGATACAACGCCGACTGTGTACCACCATATCAGGAGTTCCTGTGCAGCACTGAACAGCAAAGGCAGGAACCCCATGACTGGGGAGAAAGGAACTACTGACCCCCACATGAAGGCCAGATCCTCTTCAGCTAAATGAACTGTGACCCTCCACTAGGAAAGGGGAAGTATGGAGAAAGGAGCAGAGAAGGGAAGAAAAATAACTTCTAAAAACTGAGATTAAACTAAACTCAGAGAATCACGCACCTAGTGGGCCTGATAACATCAAACCTCTTTACGTTTCCATATGTTCAGGAATGAGACAAAGGTCGTTATGTCCTGGAACCTTCACCTACCTAAAATTCAACCATAAGATGTCATCAAGTTATCACAGGGGAAATCTGGACTCTCTAAATGTTTAGGAAAAGTTAAATACATTATATAACTCAACTTAAAAATATACTGATGCCAAGTTGTAGAGCTGAATAACCAAGGCTGAATTTCCTCTATAAGGCATTTGTGTGTTAAAATTACAGGTAAAATAAAAGATTGTTTGTCTCTCAAGCCTCCTGTGGTTTAGACTGACTGGAATATTTCACATGTGATACATATATGGTGCCCCCCACAGCACCTAACACAGTGACACACATGCACAGAAAACTGTCAGTGCTATAAAGAATTTTAAATGCACGTATTCAGCACTTAATGTACTCAACAACACATTAAAAGGATCATAAACCTTGATCAAGTGGGATTAATCCCAGGGATGTAAGGATGGTTCGATATCCACAAATCAATCGATGTGATATGCCACATTACCAAGATGAACAATAAAAATTATATGATCATCTGGATAGAGGCAGAAAAAGCTTCTGACGAAGTTCAACATCCATTTACGGTAAAAACTCTCAACAAAGCGGTTATAGAGAGAACACACCTCAATATGATAAAGGCCATACATGATACGCCCACAGCTAACAGCATACTCAATGGTTAAAGCATTTCCTCTAAGATCAGGAACAAGACAAAGTTGTCTACTCTCACCATTTTTATTCAACATAGTAATGGAAGTCTTAGTCACAGCAATCAGACAAGAAAAATATATAAAAGGCAACCAAACTGGAAAGGAAGAAGTAACACTGTCACTGCAGATAACATGATACTTTACACAGAAAATCCTCAAGACACTACCAAAAACTACTATAGCTAATCAACGAATCTCGTAAAGGTGGAGGACACAAAATTAATATATAGAAATCTGTTGCATTTCTGTACAGTAAAAATGAGCTATAAGAAAGAGAAATTAAGATAATTCCATTTACGATCACATCAAAAAGAATAAAATAGGAATAAATCTAACTAAGGAAGTAAAAGACTTCTTCTCAGAAAACTATAAGACACTGATGAAAGACACTGAAGATGACACGAACATGCAAAGATATACCTTGGTCATGGACTAGAAGAATTAATATTGTTAAAATGACCACACTACCCAAGGCAATCTACAAATTCACTTCAATTCCTAACAAAATACTAATGGCATTTTTTACAGAACTGGAAAAAATAATTGTAAAATTTGTATGGAAACACAAAAGGCCCCAAACACCCAAAACAATCTTGAGAAAGAAGAACAAAGCTGGAGGTATCATGCTCCCTGATTTCAAACTACACTATAAAGCTACTGTCATCAAAAGAGTATGGTACTGGTACAAAAAGAGACACATACATCAAAGGAACAGAACAGAGAGCCCAGAAATGAACCCACACTTATATGGGCAATTAATCTATGACAAAGGAGCCAAGAATATACAATGGGAAAACAGACAGCCTCTTCAATAAATGATTTTGGGAAAAGTGGACAGCAACATGCAAAAGAATCAAACTGGAGCAGAAGCAAGAACTACAATCTTGCAGCCTGTGGAACAAAAACCACATTCACAGAAAGACAGACAAGATGAAAAGGCAGAGGACTATATACCAGATGAAGGAACAAGATAAAACCCCAGAAAAACAACTAAATGAAACGGAGAGAGGGAACCTTCCAGAAAAAGAATTCAGAATAATGATAGTGATGATCCAGGATCTCGGAAAAAGAATGGAGGCAAAGATCGAGAAGATGCAAGAAATGTATAATGAAGATATAGAAGAATTAAAGAACAAACAAACAGAGATGAACAATACAATAACTGAAATAAAAAACTACACTAGAAGGAATCAATAGCAGAATAACTGAGGCACAAGAACGGATAAGTGACCTGGAAGACAGAATGGTAGAATCCACTGCTGCGGAACAGACTAAAGAAAAAAGAATAAAAACAAATGAAGACAGCCTAAGAGACCTCTGGGACAAAGTTAAACACAACAACATTCACATTATAGGGGTCCCAGAAGGAGAACAGAGAGAGAAAGGACCCGAGAAAATATTTGAAGAGATTATAGTCGAAAACTTCCCTAACATGAGAAAAATAGCCACCCAAGTCCAGGAAGCGCAGTGAGTCCCATACAGGATAAACCCAAGGAGAAACACACCGAGACACATAGTAATCAAATGGGCAAAAATTAAAGAAAAATTATTGAAAGCAGCAGGGAAAAAAAGGCAAATAATATACAAGGGAATACCCATAAGGTTAACAGCTGATTTCTCAGCAGAAACTCTACAAGCCAGAAGGGAGTGGCATGATATACTTAAAGTGATGAAAGTGAAGAATCTACAACCAAGATTACTCTACCCGGCAAGAATCTCGTTCAGATTCGATGGAGAAATCAAAAGCTTTACAGACAAGCTAAAGCTAAGAGAATTCAGCACCACCAAACCAGCTCCACAACAAATGCTAAAGGAACCTCTCTAAGTGGGAAACACAAGAGAAGAAAACAACCTACAAAAACAAACCCAAAACAATTAAGAAAATGGTCATAGGAACATACATATCGATCATTACTTTAAACATGAATAGATTAAATGCTCCAACCAAAAGACACAGGCTTTCTGAATGGATACAAAAACAAGACCCATCTATATGCTCTCTACAAGAGACCCAGTTAGACCTAGGGACACATAGAGACTGAAAGTGAGGGGATGAAAAAAGATATTTGATGCAAGTGGAAATCAAAAGAAAGCTGGAGTAGCAACACTCATGTAAGATAAAATAGACTTTAAAATAAAGAATGTTACAAGAGACAAGGAAGGACACTACATAATGATCAAGGGATCAATCCAAGAAGATATAACAATTATAAATATATGTGCACCCAACATAGGAGCACCTCAATACATAAGGCAACTGCTAACAGCTATAAAAGAGGAAATCGACAGTAACACAATAATAGTGAGGGACTTTAACACCTCACTTACACCGATGGACAGATCATCCAAAATGAAAATAAATAAGGAAACACAAGCTTTAAATGACACAATAGACCAGATAGATTTAATTGATATTTATAGGACATTCCATCCAAAAACAGCAGATTACACTTTCTTCTCAAGTGTGCACGGAATATTCTCCAGGATAGATCACATCTTGGGTCACAAATCAAGCCTCAGTAAATTTAAGAAAATTGGAATCATATCAAGCATCTTTTTGGACAACAACGCTATGAGATTAGAAATGAATTACAGGGAAAAAAACGTAAAAAACACAAAGGCATGGAGACTAAACAATACGTTATTAACTAACCAAGAAATCACTAAAGAAATCAAAGAGGAAATCAAAAAATACCTAGAGACAAATGACAATGAAAACACAACGATCCAAAACCTATGGGATGCAGCAAAAGCAGTTCTAAGAGGGAAGTTTATAGCTATACAAGCCTACCTCAAGAAACAAGAAAAATCTCAAGTAAACAATCTTAACATTACACCTAAAGCAACTAGAGAAAGAAGAACAAACAAAACCCAAAGTTAGCAGAAGGAAAGAAATCATAAAGATCAGAGCAGAAATAAATGAAATAGAAACAAAGAAAACAATAGCAAAGTCCGATAAAACTAAAAGCTGGTTCTCTGAGAAGATAAACAAAATTGATAAACCATTAGCCAGAATCATCAAGAGGGAGAGGACTCAAATCAATAAAATTAGAAATGAAAAAGGAGAAGTTACAACAGACACCACAGAAATACAAAGCATCCTAAGAGACTACTACAAGCAACTCTATGCCAATAAAATGGACAACCTGGAAGAAATGGACAAATTCTTAGAAAGGTATAACCTTCCAAGACTGAACCAGGAAGATACAGAAAATATGAACAGACCAATCACAAGTAATGAAATTGAGACTGTGATTAAAAATCTTCCAACAGGGCTTCCCTGGTGGCGCAGTGGTTGAGAGTCCGCCTGCCAATGCAGGGGACGCGGGATCGTGCCCCGGTTCGGGAAGATCCCACATGCCACGGAGCAGCTTGGCCCGTGAGCCATGGCCGCTGAGCCTGTGCGTTCAGAGCCTTTGCTCCGCAACGGGAGAGGCCACAACAGTGAGAGGCCCGCGTACCAGAAAAAAAAAAAAATCTTCCAACAAACAAAAGTCCAGGACCAGATGGCTTCACAGGTGAATTCTATAAAACATTTAGAGAAGAGCTAACACCCATCTTTCTCAAACTCTTCCAAAAAGTTGCAGAGGAAGGAACACTCCCAAACTCATTCGATGAGGCCACCATCACCCTGATACCAAAACCAGACAAAGATACTACAAAAAAAGAAAATTACAGACCAATTTCACTGATGAATATAGATGCAAAAATCCTCAACAAAATACTAGCAAACAGAATCCAACAACACATTAAAAGGATCATACAACACGATCAAGTGGGAATTATCCCAGGGATGCAAGGATTCTTCAATATATGCAAATCAATCAATGTGATACACCATATTATCAAATTGAAGAAGAAAAACCATATGATCATCTCAATAGATGCAGAAAAAGGTTCTGACAAAATTCAACACCCATTTATGATAAAAACTCTCCAGAAAGTGGGCATACAGGGAAGCTACCTCAAGATAATAAAGGCCATATATGACAAACCCACAGCAAACATCATTCTCAATGGTGAAAAACTGAAAGCATTTTCTCTAAGATCAGGAACAAGACAAGGATGTCCACTATCACCACTATTATTCAACATAGTTTTGGAAGTCCTAGTCACAGCAATCAGAGAAGAAAAAGAAATAAAAGGAATACAAATTGGAAAAGAATAAGTAAAACTGTCACTGTTTGCAGATGACATGACACTATACATAGAGAATCCTAGAAATGCCACCAGAAAACTACTAGAGCTAATCAATGAATTTGGTAAACTTGCAGGATACAAAATTAATGCACAGAAATCTTTGCAGTCCTATACACTAATGATGAAAAATCTGAAAGAGAAATTATGGAAACACTCCCATTTACCATTGCAACAAAAAGAATAAAATACCTAGGAATAAACCTACCTAGGGTGACAAAAGACCTGTATGCAGAAAACTATAAGACACTGATGAAAGAAATTAAAGATGATACCAACAGATGGAGAGATATACCATGTTATTGGATTGGAAGAATCAATATTGTGAAAATGACTATACTACCCAAAGCAATCTACAGATTCAATGCAATCCCTATCAAATGACCAATGGCATTTTTTACGGAACTAGAACAAATCATCTTAAAATTTGTATGGAGACACAGAAAACCCCGAATAGCCAAAGCAGTCTTGAGGGAAAAAAATGGAGATGGAGGAATCAGACTCCCTGACTTCAGACTATATTACAAAGCTACAGTAAGCAAGACAATATGGTACTGGCACAAAAACAGAAATCAATGGAACAAGATAGAAAGCCCAGAGATAAACCCACACACCTATGGTCAACTAATCTATGACAAAGGAGGCAAAGATACACAATGGAGAAAAGACAGTCTCTTCAGTAAGTGGTGCTGGGAAAACTGGACAGCTACATGTAAAAGAATGAAATTAGAACACTCCTTAACACCATACACAAAAATAAAGTCAAAATGGATTCGAGACCTAAATGTAAGACCGGACACTATAAAACTCTTAGAGGAAAACATAGCAAGAACACTCTTTGACATAAATTACAGGAAGATCTTTTTTGATCCACCTCCTAGAGTAATGGAAATAAAAACAAAAATAAACAAATGGGACCTAATGAAACTTCAAAGCTTTTGCACAGCAAAGGAAACCATAAACAAGACGAAAAGACAACCTTCAGAATGGGAGAAAATATTTGCAAATGAACCAACGAACAAAGGATTAATCTCCAAAATATATAAACAGCTCATGCAGCTCAATATTAAAGAAACAAACAACCCAATCCAAAAATGGGCAGAAGACCTAAATAGACATTTCTCCAAAGAAGACATACAGATGGCCAAGAAGCACATGAAAAGATGCTCAACATCACTAATTATTAGAGAAATGCAAATCAAAACTACAATGAGGGGCTTCCCTGGTGGCACAGTGGTTGAGAGTCCACCTGCTGATGCAGGGGATGTGGGTTCATGCCTGGGTCTGGGAAGATCCCACATGCCGCGGAGCGGCTAGGCCCATGAGCCATGGCCGCTGAGCCTGCGCGTCCGGAGCCTGTGCTCCGCAGCGGGAGAGGCCACAACAGTGAGAGGCCCACGTACCACAAAAAAACAAAAAAAACAAAAAAAAACAACTACAATGAGGTATCACCTCACACCAGTTAGAATGAGCATCATCAGAAAATGTACAAACAACAAATGCTGGAGAGGGTGCAGAGAAAAGGGAAACCTCTTGCACTGCTGGTGGGAATGTAAATTGATACGGCCACTACGGAGAACAGTAGGGAGGTTCCTTAAAAAACTAAAAATAGATTTACCATATGATCCAGCAATCCCACTACTGGGCATATACCCAGAGAAAACCATATTTCAAAAAGACACATGCACCCCAATGTTCATGGCAGCACTATTTACAATAGCCAGGTCATGGAAGCAACCTAAATGCCCAATGACAGACGAATGGATAAAGAAGTTGTGGTATATATATACAATGGAATATTACTCAGACATAAAAAAGGAACGAAATTGAGTCATTTGTTGAGACGTGGATGGATCTAGAGACTGTCATACAGAGTGAAGTAAGTCAGAAAGAGAAAAACAAATATCGTATATTAACGCATGTAGATGGAACCTAGAAAAATGGTACAGATGAGCCAGTTTGCAGGGCAGAAGTTGAGACACAGATATAGAGAACAGACATATGGACACCAATGGGGGAAAACTGCATTGGGGTGGGGATGGTGGTGTGCTGAATTGGGCGAATGGGATTGACATGTATACACTAATGTGTATAAAACTGATGACTAATTAAGAACCTGCAGTATAAAAAAACAAAGAAAACAACTAATACTAAACTTTCATTGGGTTATTTGTATGGAAATATGTTAATATAAATGTTTCAGACATTACATGAAATTTCTAAAAATCTTATATGTTCTGGTATAATGTTATAAGTCATAATTCTAGTTATTACTTTAAAATGTATATCTCAGAAATAACTAAATTTCCTTGTCAATTGCCTTATTATGAACTTTCATCAAATCTTTAACCATGGTCATTTTTAAGTCTTTTGTCATTCACAGACAGTTCTGGGTGTACTCAGGCTTTTGCAAAAATGTTCCTATAAAAGGGTTTCATCTTCAAGGAATTCATGGAAAAGACTCTGACAAGTACAGGTTTCTGGTAACTGACTATACTGCTGAACTGAATGAATAAGCATTTTCAGAACTCTAATGAAAAACTGATGAATTCATAAAAGTGCTAACAAAAGATCAAGATGAAAAACAATTAATTACATGGGACTGAGTGAACTGATGAGGATGATTATAATTTTTGTGACTTTCTGTCTGAATTTAAAAAAAAAAATCCCACAAGGACTCAGAGGCAAAAAATATACAAATCAATTTTCACTGCAAAGTAAAGGAGCTGTTACAGTGGAGGATTACTGGACTGAATGTCAATATTATGACATAGTATGAGTGTGTTTCGTGTTTGGTAATTACATTCATTGTTGCTTCTGTTGTGGTCATCCATTTACAATGCTTGGTGTCAGTCTATCTCTTGTAAAAATAAAGTACAGTGTGTGTGTGTGTGAAAAAATAATTAAAAAAAAAATCAAACTGGGACTATTTTCTCACACCATATACAAAAATTAATTCAAAATGGGTTAAAGACTTAAATGTAAGGCCTGAAACCATAAAACTTCTACAAGAAAACATGGGCAGTATGCTCTTTGGTCTTAATAGTATTTTTTTTTTGGCTATGTCTCCTCAGGCAAGGGAAACAAATGCAAAAGTAAACAAATGGGACTACATCAAACTAAAAAGCTTTTGCACAGCAAAGGAAACGATCAACAAAACAAAAAGGCCACGTACTGAATGGGAGAAGATATTCGCAAATGATATTGCTGGTAAGGGGTTTATATCCAAAATATACAAAGAACTCACACAACTAACATCAAAAAAACCAAACAGGGCTTCCCTGGTGGCACAGTGGGTGAGAGTCCGCCTGCCAATGCAGGGGACACGGGTTCATGCCCCGGTCAGGGAGGATCCCACATGCCGCGGAGCAGCTAGGCCCATGAGCCATGGCCGCTGAGCCTGCGCGTCCGGAGCCTGTGCTCCACAATGGGAGAGGCCACAGCAGTGAGAGGCCCATGTACCGCAAAAAAAAAAACAAAAACCAAACAATCCGATTAAAAAATGGGCAGAGGATCTGAGGATCTGTTTTTCTAAAGAAGACATGCAGTTGGTGAACAAGCACATGAAAAGATGCTCAACATCACTAATGATCAGGGAAATACAAATCAAAACCACTATAGAGATAACACCTCACACCTGTCAGAATGGCTATTAACAAAAACACAACAAATGACAAGTATCGTCGATGATGTGTGGAAAAGGGAACCCTCATACACTATTGGTGGAAATATAAATTGGTGCAGCCACTATGGAAAACAGTATGGAGATTCCTCAAAAAATTACAAATAGAACTATCATATGATCCAGCAATACCTCTCCTAGGTATTTATCCAAAGAAAATAAAAACACTAATTAGAAAAGCTATACACACCCCTATGCAGCATTATTTACAACAGCCAAGAAATGGATGCAACCCAAGTACCCATCAATAGATGAATGGATAAAGTTGTGGTATATGTATATAATGAAATATTACTCAGCCATAAAAGAGAATGAAATCTTGCCATTTATGACAATATGGATGGACCCACAGGATACTATACTAAGTGAAATAAGTCAGACAGAGAAAGACAAATATTGTATGATTTCACTTTTATGTGGAATCTAAAGAACAAAACAAATGAACAACCTTAACAAAACAGAAACAGAGTTATTGATAGAGAGCAAAAAGATTACCAGAAGAGAGGGGACTGGGGGAGGAAGAAAGAAATAGGTGAGGGTGATTAAGAGGTACAACCTTACAGTTGCAAAATAAATGAGTCATTGAGTATGAAATATATAGTGTGGGAAATACAGTTAATAACTAAGTAATATCTTTGTGGCAACGTAACTAGACTTATTATGGTAATCATTTTGAAATGTATATAAAACATCAGTATGTTGTGTAACAGAAACTAACACAGTGTTATAAATTATACTTCAAAAACAAATGAACATACAAACAAACTCACAGAAAAAGAGATCAGATTTGTAGTTACCAGAGGCAGGGGGTGGGGGGAGAGGGAACTGGATGAAGGCAGTCAAAAGGTACAATCTTCCAGTTATAAGGTAAATAAGTACTAGGGATGTAAGGTACAACATTATAAATATAATTAACACTGCTGTATGCCATATATGAAAGTTTCTAAGAAAGTAAATCCTAAGAGTTCTTATCACACACACAAAAAAATTTTTTCTATTTCTTAAATTCTGTACCTATGTGAGATGATGGATGTTCACTAAACTTATTGTGATTATCATTTCGTGATGTACATAAGTCAAATCATTATGCTGTACACTGTAAACTTATACAATGCTGTATGTCAATTATATCTCAATAAAATCGGAAGAAAAAAAAGAATATAAAATACAAATGTTACTCCACATCACCAGCACCCTTTTTTTGGAGGGGGAATGTTATGAGATGGATATAATTATTCTCTGGGGATTCCCTCTTGGACCTCCTCTTACCCGTTCCTGTAGAAGTTCCACAACCTGCTGGACACAGTCATTTACATCACAGGAGTCAGTTTTCAGCACCAATTCCGGGGCCTCTGGTTTTTCATATTCAGAATCAATCCCAGTGAAACCTATAAAAGGTAAAAGATAATAGAGGGAGTGGAAATTAAAATAGGTTTGTTTCCTCAGTGTAAGTCTCTGCTATGCTGAAGTTCATATTTATGCTGCCCCTTCTAAGTTACGGGGTTATAATATTGAAACTTCTTTCCTGGGAGAAGATTTCTAATTAAACTTTTGTTTCTTCTTTGAACACAAACAGTCGATCCTTCTTATTCGCAGTAGTTCTCTTCAATAAGTTGCCACACATACAAAATTAGTGAATACTGAACCACTGCTTCTAGGAGAAGTGTGGGTTTGGTTTCCTGTGGGCCTCTAGTCACCAAATTTTTGTCAACCAATTAATATATTTGTTTTATGAGTGTTTCTGTTTAAAGACAGCTTATTTCATATATAGTACTGATTCATTAACACCGAACTCATGGCCAACAGCACCAGAACTCATGTCTGAACAAAGCTTATCTAACACATGTATTTTCTCCACAAGGCAGGTCAGTCTTCCTGCCCTTGAGAACACTGGACAGTACTTCAGCACTGTGCCGGGGGGTCATTTTAAACAGCAAAATCACCAACAAAAAGAAAAAAAAAAGTTAAAACACATGGCACTAAACAGGCCATCAAAAGGACACTTCTTGGGCTTCCCTCGTGGCACAGTTGTTGAGAGTCCGCCTGCCCATGCAGGGGACATGGGTTCGTGCCCCGGTCCGGGAAGATCCCACATGCCGCGGAGCGGCTGGGCCCGTGAGCCATGGCCACTGAGCCTGCGCGTCCGGAGCCTGTGCTCCGCAACGGGAGAGGCCACAACAGTGAGAGGCCTGCGTACCAAAAAAACAAAACAAAACAGAAAAGGACACTTCTTTACAGTATGAGAGCTGATACACAAAAGCTTTGTTCAACTTCAGCTGGGAATGTATATTCCGGGTGACTAAAATTCTGCTGCTCTGTGTGTGTCTACAAGTGACAGCCAAAGTACTGTGGGTATATGGATGTGGGGTAACAAATTTTAGTGAGTAGGCACACTTGCAAATTTGGAATCTTCCAATAATGAAGATTGATGATATTTCTATCACCCTTCCTTTTTTCTGTTAAGTAAATGCCTACATTGCCTGTGAAGAAAACAGGAATGAATACCAAGTAATCCAGAGCATCCCATTTCTCCACGGGAACACAGGATATAGTGCCGAAACCCTGGGCAGAAAACCAAACTCCACAAGATTTTTTTCCCTCTCAGTGCAAAAACCAACGCCAAGCCAATCTGTCCATTATATTCACCAGGATTATCTACAGCCGAATTGAAGCTCTGCAGGGTTCTTCTGCCATCACATGAAGTGTTCAGGCAAGACAGATGAACTACTATTAGCTTAAGCAGAACATAAGTAAGGAATCCTGTTATATCACCAAAAATGTTCCACAATCAAATGTAACCCATTTAGATATTAACCACTATTTAGATTTTCCCTATCTGTACATGTGCTACCGTGTAACTGCCTAGAAGAGAAAGAACGCATGATGTTAACCACAGAATGGGCTGGCTGAGCTGAAGATATGCTATTCCTATCTTTCATATTATTCCATACCTAAGTCATTCGAGATCTGTCTGCCTTGGAATGCCAAGTCATTCTTGGGTTAGAATGGTCAACATGAACTTAAAATCATTACTAAAAAGCTTTAAAATAAACACTACAAGTCTACAGCCCATCTATTTTTTTTTTTCTATTTCATATTTTTAAGTATCACATGAAGTTCTGAACCCAAGAAGAAATTTTTGCATTACCAATATTCCCGACAGTATTAGTGGTGAGTCACAGTAAAATACGTGGGGAAAAAACAAACCTGGTTAAAACACTAGTTCTTAAGCTCTGATTCTCAAATGTGGCTACATGCTGGAATCACTGGGTCCCACCCTTAAGAGATTCTGATTTCAATGGTTTGCGGTACAGCCTTGGCACTAGATTTTTTAAGTCCCATCAGATAATGCTTATGTGCAGCAAAGCTTTGAGGATCACTGTGTTAGAAGACTTGGTTTAACATTTTAAAAGCCCAGGAAGTCTCTTCCTAGTTAATTTAGCCCATAAGTGATTACAGTAAATGTATACTGTGAGAAAAACGTTTATATTTAAGTAAATAATAACTACTTGAGCGTTACTCGTGAAAATAATCTAGGTATTTAAGAGTAGCTGACACAGGCATATATTTACAGTTTAGTAAATGTCATATAAAGGCCTACAAAAGCCTGAAGTCTGCTGAATGTATGCAATCTCACCTGTCCCTGAAATGTTTACCATCAAGGCTCTGAAATAGCATTGGCAGGAAACTTTTTAAGCACCATTCTTACAATGAGTAAATGATTTTGAAAACTGTCCAGTCAGGAACTCTAGAACCATGGCAAACCTAAAATAAATAAACGTGTGTACACACATGCACACAAGTATACATTAACCTAAGAACATTTTAACAATGTCTATTCAAAGGAGTTACGAAACACCTGGTAAACAAGTAAAACATAGAAAACTGAACTAATACAAGCACATTCCCAGATACAGAATGCAAACTGTAAGTGACTCAAGGTATTTTGGATTCAGTCTTATTATTCATCTTTGCATCCCCAGCACCAGATATAAACCTTGCAAATAGAAAGCATTGATCAAAGTGTTGAACATCCAATTTCCACTCCACCTTCTAATCCATCCGAGAAGCATTTACTGTGTGTGTGTACCAAGTATTATGCTTTGGGCCACGCTCTGTGCTAAATTCTAAAAATACAAAAATGGTAAAGATGTTGTCCTGGCTCACAGGGTGCTTACTCCAGCTGAGCAAACAAATCTACCTCCCTCACCAATCCATCCTTGCAAAACCAACAAAAGCAACTACAGTTAAAATAAGTAAAAGATTCAGACTTCAGGATCCTGGACACACTGTTCTGCTTCTCTTTGCAGAAGTGCACACTGGCCGTCAACAGAGAGAGGGTGACCTAGAAATTAAATGGATAAACTGTTTTCCCTCCTGTTGTCATATATTATTCAGGTCAGGCAGCCTATTCTCACTGAGTCAAGAAAGTACAGGCTTAATGGGTGAAACTTGAGTCTCCATGATGGCAAGACTGGATACGAGCCCTGCCCAAGGAACCAGATTCATCACGGCCAGTGGAACTTGCCCCAACTGCTAATGGGCGCCCAGGTCCAAACAGAAGAGCCCAGAATAACAAGCATTTTCCTTCCTGTTCCACCTTTTCCTTTCTAGGGCCAGAAGCTGGTGCTAAAATCTACACTTCCTAGAGCTCCTGGGAGCTCCTGGAGTCCAGGCTATCACACTCCCTGCTGGGAAGGCAAACAAAAGTTAGGGGCATGAATTGATCCCAAACAATGCTGAACCTATGTGCCCTCTGTTACTGTTAATAATAATACCGGTAACAGACCAGGGCTAATGTCAAAGGATGTCTAAAAGATAAACAGAATGACTGGTATCAAGGGCGACAGCAGAACGGGTTCTAAATGTCTCTTTCTATGTCCAAATTTTCATCATAGTTGAAACTCTGGGAGCAGACCATAAAATCAAAAATACAAGCTGTATGTACTTTGATAAAATCACAGATATGTTAATTTAATCTAATGCAACAATCATACATAGAATGAATTTCAGACCATTCCAGGCACTATGATATAAATAAGAATGAGACATTTTCCTTGCTCTCAAGATGCTTGTAATTCAGGCATTTTTCCCAGCAGCTATGGAATGTCCTACATCTTCACTGGAACAAAGAGAACAGAAGTGGCAGCAACTATCCAACTAATAGCCAATCTAATGCTAGGTACCTAATTATACCAAATAGGCTTCCCAAAGTCCCAATCCTCTAAAACTGCCTTGTGAGTAGGATTTCAACCTGATCGATGATACTGAGGGTACACGGTGCCAGGTACTACTGGTAGGCCTGAGAGATACAACAGTGTAACAAGACCTGCTTTCTCTTCTCAAGTAGCTCCAAGTTGTTTGAAAACTTCCATCTCTTAGAAAAGATTATCAGTCTCAGATATGGTAAGATGAAACATCTAAGGAAAGACAAACTGGGAAAAAAATATTGCTTACCTTTAATTTCTCCAGCCCGTGCTTTTTTGTAGAGTCCTTTGACATCCCTCTGTTCACAAACATGCAGGGGAGCATCAACAAACACTTCAAAAAAAGGTAAACTTGCACCCTCATGAATTTGCCTTGCATTGTTGCGATCCTTAGAAAAAAGGCACATACAGAAACGTAATGAAGAGTGCTCATACGAATCAAGGGTACTGTATTAATGTCAAGGACAAGTAAAAGTGCTTTTCAGCTGTGTTAGTGGAAAATAGACAAAGTTTAATTTATATTTTGAAAATATAAACTGAAAAAAAATAAACCCAAGAAATTATTAGATTAACACACCCATTCTTCATTAAGGATTTTTTTTTAATTTATTTTTTTAACATCTTTATTGGAGTCTAATTGCTTTACAATGGTGTGTTAGTTTCTGCTGTATAACAAAGTGAATCAGTTATACATATACATATGTTCCCATATCCCCTCCCTCTTGCGTCTCCCTCCCACCCTCCCTATCCCACCCCTCTAGGGGGTCACAAAGCACCAAGCTGATCTCCCTGTGCTATGCGGCTGCTTCCTACTAGCTATCTATTTTACGTTTGGTAGTGTATATATGTCCATGCCACTCTCTCACTACGTCCCAGCTTACCCTTCCCCCTCCCCGTATCCTCAAAAGGCCTGCTATTCTGAGATACTGGCAAGTTCCAGGAGGGAGAACAATGGATGCCCCATTAAAACTTTCACCTAAATTTTATGAGGAAGCTGAGCCAAAGCCCAGCTTAAATGCAGATGTCAGTCATCAGGCCTCTCTCTTAACAACAGGCTCCACCTCAGCCTGAGCTAGCGTGAAAGTAACTTCACAAGGGATCCATTCAGAACCCAGAGGTTAGTTTATTCACTTGCCAAATACAAACCCCTGCAGCCGCTACACACCTCTAGCATTCCCAAAACTTCACTTTTCTGCATGGCTCCTAACCCCCAACTCTGCTAACACCTTCACTGCTCGGCCTCAACTCTCTCTGGAACACTGCTTCCTTTGTAAGTGAAACTCTTCTTCTTTCTGGTCTTAACTGAAACCAAGTTCTCCCTTGAGGATTCACTCATCTTCCTGTTCTCAAATGCAGGCTCCACGTTCATATTCTATAGACAAGGCAGCGCCACCATTTTCAAAGCTAGCCCCTACACCTTCCTCCATCCTATCCCCACATGGCTCATGTTATCATTTACCACCTTTCTTACGGCCCCTCAACCCATGCCTACTTCCACTCTTATCAGATGGCCACACTTCTCATTTCAAAAAGAAAATCCCCGGGGACTTCCCTGACCGTCCAGTGGTTAGGACTCCGTGCTTCCAATGCAGGGGGTGTGGGTTCAATCCCTGGTCGGGGAACTAAGATCCCACATGCCGTGTAGCATGGCCAAAAAAAAATAAAGAAAGAAAAGAAAAGGAAACCCCAGACACGAACGCTCTCAATCTCCCCTCTGCCATATAATTTACCTATATCCCCCACCTTTATCTCCTTCCCTCCTGCCGCTCCTCCCTTCACAGATTCAAAATCCCCTACTCTGCAATGGAATACTATTCAGCCATAAAAAAGAATGAGATTTTTGCCATTTGTAGTAACACGGATGGGCTTGGAGGGCATTATACTAAGTGAAATAAGTTTGACAGAGAAAGACAAATACTGTATGATATCACGTGTATGTGGAATCTAAACAAATACAACAGGACTTCCCTGGTGGTGCAGTGGTTAAGAATCCGCCTGCCAATGCAGGGTACAGAGGTTCGAGCTCTGGTCCGGGAAGATCCCACATGCCGTGGAGCAACTAAGCCCGTGCGCCACTACTACTGAGCCTGCGTTCTAGAGCCCGCAAGCCACAACTAATGAAGCCTGCGTGCCTAGAGCTCGTGCTCTGCAACAAGAGAAGCCACTGCAATGAGAAACCCGCACACAGTAACAAAGAGTAGCCCCTGCTCGCCGCAACTAGAGAAAGCCCACGCATGGCAATGAAGACCCAATGCAGCCAAAAATAATAAATAAATAAAATAAATAAATTTTAAAAAGTACAACAAACTAGTGAATATAACAAAAAAGAAGCAGACTCACAGAGATGGAGAACAAACTAGTGGTTACCAGTAGGAGAGGGGGAAGGGGCAACATAGGGGTGGGGAGTCAGAGGTACAAACTGTTAGGTGTAAGATGAGCTAAAGGATGTAGCGTACAACATGGCGAGTAGAGCCAATATTTTGTAATAACTGTAAATGGAAAGTAACTTTTAAAAATTGTACATAAGAAAAAAAAATCCCCTTCCTGCTAATGAACCTTGCTCAATCCATTATTGCTGCTGCATCTGGAATTTTCAACCTCCTCCTTCTCCACTGGCAACAAACAAGTAAAAGTCACTCTCTTCCATTAAAAAGAGATGAGCTAACAAATCATACAAAAATTCCCTCAATCCTGGCACTTTCCAAGCCATTCTGCCACATGTCATACTACTAACCCTGCGTACTGCAATCATGCTACTCCCCGGTCGTTCCTATGCTCCCCTGCGGCACTGGTGCTGCCCACCTTCTACCAGGAGACCACTGCTCACACTGCACAGTCCCTGAGCACTTTTCTCAACTGCTTTCACTGTGTAAACTACAGCATATAAACCAACACTCAAGCCTGAACTCTGACCTCTCCCGAAATTAAACACACCTTTCCAACTTCCTCCAAAATACACCCACCTGGAGATCTCCCAGGTACCTCAAACTTAACACGTCCAAAACTGAACCCACTCTCTTTTCTCCCAAGCTTGCATTCCCACCTATACTGCCCAAATCAAGGGATGACGACACTACTCACCCAGAATCCCCAGAGTTGTTCTGGTTTCTTCCCTTTGCCGTTCCACCCCCTGCATTTTGTCACAAAGTCCTTCAGATTTTACCTCTAGACATAACACTAACCCAGTCTGCACTTCTTCCCTAGCTCCTGGCTCAACCTCATTTTTCCTGCCTGGACAACACCCTTTTAATACGTCTGCTGGCTTCCAGCTTTGACCTGCTCAAAGCCACACTCTACACTGTCCCCAGGATGACAGAGGATGCAAATTCAACCACGTCACTAAACTCTTCAGAGACTGCCCAGCACCATCAGGGTAAAACCCAAGCTTCTCAGGCCTTCTCCAAGAAGCGTCAGGCCTTCTCCACCTGGCCCCACCATTCTCAGTCTTGCACCTGATGTTCTATTGATAATTAACACCTGCCTGGTCTACCAGGCTGTTTGGGCCTAATGCCTTTGCCATCCCCCCTGCCAAAAACACTCCACCTCTCTCTGGCTACAGCAATGTGTCCCCTCACAGCACAGCTCCATGCTAAGTCCTCCAGGAAGCCTACCCTCATGTCCAGGCTGACTGAGGTCTCACTTCTGCTGGGTTCTCAGAGTACCCACCATATACATCTGTCACAGATCTCATCCCAATATACTGAAATAATTTCAGTAGCTTTATAGCCTTAGTATCTGGCAGAGTGATTAAGTCGTGATCCTACTATTCCAACTGTCCTTTTTTTTTTTTTTTTTTGAGGTACGCGGGTTTCTCACTGTTGTGGCCTCTCCCGTTGCGGAGCACAGGCTCCGGACGCGCAGGCTCAGCGGCCATGGCTCACGGGCCTACCCGCTCTGCAGCACGTGGGATCTTCCCGGACCGGGGCACGAACCTGTGTCCCCTGCATCGGCAGGCGGACTCTCAATCACTGTGCCACCAGGGAAGCCCCCAACTGTCCTTTTAAATGAAGGTGTTCCCCAAGTTTCCATCTGTGTCTTGCTTCTCATTCTATATACTCTTTTGTACACTCAACTTCATCAAGGTTTCAACAATAAAGTTAATGATTCCCCAATTTTTTTTTTTAAATTTATTTTTGGCCGTGCTGGGTCTTTGTTGCTGTGCGTGGGCTTTCTCTAGCTGGGGCGAGCGAGGGCTACTCTTCGTTGCGGTGCGCGGGCTTGTCATTGTGGTGGCTTCTCTTGTTGCGGAGCATGGGCTCTAGGTGCACAGGCTTCAGCAGTTGTGGCACATGAGCTCAGTAGTTGTGGCTTGCAGGCTCTAGAACACAGGCTCAGTAGTTGTGGCGCATGGGCTTAGTTGCTCCATGGCATGTGGGATCTTCCCCGACCAGGGCTCGAACCCGTGTCCTCTGCACTGGCAGGCGGATTCTTTAACCACTGCACCACCAGGGAAGCCCCTGATTCCCAAATCTTTATCTCAATTCTACACAACGTTCCTGACCTCCAGAACCAATTTCCCAATGACCCAGTGGTCATCTTCACCTAGATACGCCACCAGCATTTCAAACCTAACCCAGCTAAAATCAAACAGTCATCTTCTCCCTTCCTACCCTATATTTTCTAACTCAATCATACCATCTTCTCTTCTGAAAGCACCATCCATCATGTTCACCCCCAAATTCAGCAATCAACCCAGGCACCACGTTCTACTGATGTTACAGGCTCAAGAGCCCTCAAATATGCCCCATCTTTTCTATTCCCATGGCCGATACCTCAATTCACTCCAAAAGCCTCCTGACTAGTCTCCTACCTCCAGACCCTTCCCATTCCAGGCCTTAAGGGTGACCTCACTAAAATACAAAGGCACCAGAGACACTATTCCCCAGCACAATCTCAAACTCTCGACCACCTGTGGGGCAAAGTCCCGAGCAGTCCGGAGGTCACCGTCAGACCTCTGCAAATCGCTCAAGCCTCATCTCCCCTCACGTTCATCCGGCAGAGCAGCCAAAACAAACTACCTACAGTTCCCCAAAGACCTAAGTCCCTCACATTTCCATGCTTTTGCAAATCCTGTAGCATCTCCTCTGTGCAACAGTTTTCTCCTGCGAGAAAACTGACTCATCTTTCATGACGCATTTCAAGCAGCACTTCCTCTGCGAATCTTCCACAGCACCTTTATATACATGTACCTAATCACTTGCCTCACGATACTGCAACTGTTCGCATCTCTATGCTCCCACTACCTACTGACTCCTCAAGGATAAGAACTATCAGGTTTATTTTTACAACCAAGATGCCCAAGGTTAGTGGTGACAGAGAATACACATATCCTATAATATATGATTTGGTCCAAATATTATCATGAATTTTTTTATTTATTTTTTTTTTTGCGGTACGCAGGCCTCTCACTGTTGTGGCCTCTCCCGTTGCGGAGCACAGGCTCCGGACGCGCAGGCCCAGCGGCCATGGCTCACGGGCCCAGCCGCTCTGCGGCATGTGGGATCTTCCCAGACCTGGGCACGAACCTGTGTCCCCTGCATCGGCAGGCAGACTCTCAACCACTGTGCCACCAGGGAAGCCCTATCATGAATTTTGACATGACCTAAGCATAGTCCGAACCTCATTTTCATTCTTAGTGCTTTTGGGGGTGAGATCAAGAAAAGTGTTGCTCCGTGTTATGGAAACAAGGGAGCCAAAAAAACAGATCAGCGTATACTTTTCGATACCCAGGTCTCAGCTGCTCGCTCTCCAAATTAGGTGTTACTAACTTTCTCTTTTTCCAAGAGTTGCAGAGCTTCCCAGAAAGTGCAAGAAAATCACTGTTACTATATTACTATGAAAACTGTTTATATCCTAGAATTCAGGAACTCTAACAACTCTCATACACTTCATTATTCAGGATACCTTAAACTGACATATTGACACCGATCCCAGTGTTTCAGGAAAATGAAAAGTACCTAGTCCTCAAAGAACCTTTTAGGACTCCTGCCATGAGTGAACCTGTATGATTAACACACAGTCTCACACTTATCTATAACCCTTACCGCTCAAATTTAGTTTTTGTTTTAAAAAAAAGTCTAAGTAACCAGACAGATTTATGATACAGTACTAGAATTGCACTATTATTTACTACACTTACTGAATATTTATTACACATCAGGCACTATGCTGAAAGCTGTGAATGCAGGATTTACCTAATCCTCAGAGCAACCCTACGAGGTAGGTATTATCTGAGCTTGGAAGGTTAAGCAAATCGGCCAAGGTCCTAACAGTAACTGGCAGAGCCGAGATTTCAGTCTCCTGTTTCTGGCTTCAAAGCCGCTGTGTTTAACTACTACACTAACTCACCTGTTCTTTCATATGTGGGCTTCCTAAGGGCTATGCTTCCATTTAACAAACACTAAATATCTACCGTGTTCCAGGATCTGGGCTTGGCATCAAGATTATAAGGATAAATCAGAGGTAGTCCCAGCCTTCAAAGAGCCAGTGGGGTTTAGAGACAGCAGAGCACAGTGGGCAAGAGCACAGGTTCCACTGACACTGTCTGGGTGCAAATCCTTGCTCTGCCACGTAGAGTGTGTGAGGTGGTGTGATTGACACCTGTTTCCTCACCTCCACCCTCCTCACTGGGTGATGAGAACTAAGTGAGCTAATTCACATAAAAGCACTTTAAAACCGTTACCAGTACACAGTAAAGTGTTCAATCAACGTTAGCTGCTATTATTATCATTATTATTATTATTACTGCTGCTATCAGCACCACCAACCAAAGAACCGGTATTTATAATAAAACAATGTGCTATGGTACAATAACAAGGGCACCAAAGACAGGTACCCAACAAAGCCTGAGAGACTCAGGAGGAAGAAATACCCAACCTGAGTCTCAGAGCATGAACAGGTGTCAACTGATGCTGAGGGGAGGCTAAGAGGAAGGAGAAGAGGGCCTTCGAGGCAGAGGGAAACAAAATTCTCGTGGTAAGAAACAATGTGATTTTTTTCAGAGAAATACAAAAAAGTGAATTAGTGCTCTATGGTCTCTAAAATAAGAAAGAGTGTGATGAAAGATGAAACTCAAGGATTGTGAGCAAAGAAGCCACGACAGGACACATGTTAAGAAACCTAAGATTCTCCCTGGTGTTTGATACAGGTTGAGTATTTATTATAGGATTTTTGAACTGAAAAGTCAAACTTGAAATAGTTTGGCCATTGACTTGTTCAACAACTTTGATTATACTTTTGAGGGGGGCGGTGGGTGTGTGGGTTATAGCAAGCTTTTCAAAAATGAATTTACTCAGGAAGTTGCGGCACAAAAATGTTGTAGGTTAATTGTTTTAATTTGGACTTAGCCTCAAGGTACATGTCAGTGTTTAAATTATTCACTTTGCCTGACACCATATTCTCAATACACGTAATTCTAACAGCAATGGCGCAAAAGCCACATACCTGAGTATAAGGTGATATAAAACTTGTGATGCATACTAAGCCAGCATCTGCAAACAGCTTAGCAACTTCTGCGATGCGTCGAACATTCTCTTCTCTGTCTTCAGGACTAAAGCCAAGATTTTTATTGAGACCTTGACGAATGTTGTCACCATCCAAAGTGTAGCATGGAATACCATGGCAAACCAAGTACTCCTCCAAAGCCATGCTTACTGTGGTCTTTCCTGCTCCCGATAAGCCTAGAAGTGAACAGTCCAAACAGATTCCATACATAAAGTTAGGGGGATAAGTAATAAAGAATTTTAACCACAGGCTTAATTATATTCATTACTCAGAGCAGTCTCTTAGCAACATTCTTGTCTAATATTTCTCTGTAAAATTTTACTACATCTTAGCTAGAAAAAACATCTGTAGTTTAAATATAATAAGCATTTATCTTTTTAGTAACTTCTGTCTAACCCCAAAGGTATCCTAGAAATCACTGAGCTACAAAGGCTTAACCAATTTTAATATTACACGTGGCTGGGTAGATATTCACTTTGTCCTCTTGTTACCACTATTCTAAAGCTGCATGCCAATTTTAAAAGAAAGTTATATGACCAAATTATTTCTGGTGAGGGAAGAAAAAGAAAGGACAAAAGTAAGTGAAATAAATACTAGAAAGTTACCTCTATATCCCAGGATCAACACCTCCCAAAGGCAACCATGATAAAAGCACCTGGGAATCCAATTTATAATATAATTAACCTTGAAAGAATATCCTCATTTCACCTTCCTCTACCAATGTTTAGTCACTAAACAATGAGGAATAAAGGAAAAGGAAAGAGTACATTTATGCACTAATATTTGCCACCTTGGTGAGTGTATCAGAATTCACAACTAAGACAGGTACTTCCCTGGTGGTCCAGTGGCTAAAACTCTGCGCTCCCAATGCAGGGGGCCCAGGTTCAATCCCTGGTCAGGGAACTAGATCCCACATGCCACAACTAAGAGTTCGCATGCCGCAACTAAAGATCCCACATGCCACAACGAAGATCCCGCGTGCCGCAACTAAGACCCAACGCAGCCAAATATATAAATACACAGATAGATATTTCAAAAAAAAAATTAAGATAGTTATGAGACAAGAGATAGAACACTGAAACCTAATGTACTGATACTTTGACATGCTAGTATAGAAGGCTAACTGAAAAATCAATTTTAAAAAGGATGATATGTTAAGAGGATCAATATAGTGTTATATGGTTTCTACATTAAAAATGTATATTAACATGAGTACAGCAGGTAGTATTTTCCAAAGATTGACTGAAAGCTTGTTTACAATGTGACACTGCCACTGTCACACCCAGAGGCAGAGTATTTCTCAGCCCTTGAATCTGGGCTGGACTTAGGAGTCGCCTGTAGCCAAAACAATATAGTGAAAATGATGAACATGACTTCCAAGACTGTCAGAAAAGGCTGTTCAGCTTCTCTTTGGATATTTAATTGGGGAGAAGCCAGCTGTCAAATACTCTGAGACCACCGTGCTAGAGAAATCACAAGTAGGTGTTCCTGTCGATAGCCTTAGCCAGCTCAGCTCCCAGCTGACCAGCAGCGTCCACTGGGGAGTCATTGCGGACACCCAGCCAGTTGTGGCTTTAGATGACTGGAGCCCAAGCCAGCATGACTGCAACCAAGCAAGACCCGGGGGGAACCGCCCAGCAGAGCACTCCTGAATTCCTTACCCACAAAACAGTGAGCAAGTTAAAATGGCTGTTTCACACCACTAGGGTTTGGGTAATTTGTTACATAGCAACAATGACTGAACAAAGAGATGGATGTTGGGGGGACTAGGTTTTTCTGTTCTTTGTTATTGTTGTTTTTAACTACTAGTTGAACACTAGGAATCAGGGGGGAAAAAAACTGAAAACATCAGCTTCTTATACAACAAAGACAACCTAATCAACTATACTCCAATATAAAATAAAAATTAAAAAAAAACAGATAACCTAAACTACAATTAAAGTGTCTGTTTATACATACATGTGTACATGTATGTATTTTATGTATATATTTAATTTGAAACAAAGAACAGACACTGCTGAAAACTGAACTAATGACACAGAAAATTTCACTGAGATGATTATAGTGAACGTAGACAAAAAGGCTAGGATATCAAAGTGGTTAGAGAAAATTAATAGATAATACAAGACAGATAATTCAAAGCTAAGATAAAGAAAACTGGTACACCAAAGAGAAACCAAATGTACTAGGTTGAAGAGCGTCCTCCCCAAAATTCACATACAGCTGGAACCTCAGAATGTGACCTTATTTGGAAACAGGGTCTCTGTGCATGTAATTAGTTAAATTAAAATGAGGCCACACAGGACTACGGTGGGCACTAAATCCAGTGACTGAAATCTTTATAACAAGGCCACCTGAAGGCGAAAGCAGAGACTGGAGTGGTACCTCTACAAGCCAGGGAACGCTAAGGATTGCCAGCAGAACCAGACGCTAGGAGAGAGGCTGACAGAAGGAACCATCTTTGATTTCAGGTTCCCAAACTGTGAGAGAATAAACTTCTGTTGTTTGAAGCCACTCGGTTTGTAGTGATTTGTTACAGTGGCCCTGGGAAACTCATATACCAATCAATGTAAAAATACAAAACCAGAAAGTTTATCCGAAATAAGATGTAAGAAAAAACAGTGTTCCAAGAAAATGACATACAAACCACTCCATACCTGGACAGATCTGGTTAAGCTACTGAATTGCAAGAAAAAGAAAGAAATCATGACTTCCGTTTCCAACAATATCAAAAAAAAAAAAAGTGAAGGCTATAAATTTGACAACATAATTAACAACCTTGATCTGATGGACGTATATAGAATATTGCCCACATCAGGGGAACACATTTTCTTTACAAATACACATTTATGAAGCTGATTACATCCTACACTGTAAAGCAAGTACCAAAACAATCTGATAGAAGTATTTATAAGCATCATTAGTGGTAAAATAAATGGAATATACCATGTTTAAGAAAAGGAGTACCCAATATTCTAAAGATCAATTTCCTCCCAAATTGACCTTTAGATACAATGTAATCCCAAATCAAATCCCAACTGGATTTTGGTGGAATTAGTTAAACCTATTACAAAATTTATACAATACAAAGAGCCAAAAAAAAAAAAAAAACAGTCAAGACATTCCTAATGAAGAAGGTAAGAGGATTTACTCCACTAGATTTCAAGACTCTACAAATATATAGTAATTAAGACAGTGTGGTAGTAATAGAGCAATAGACAAGTATACCAGTGGAATAGATCAGAGCTCCCAGAAACAAATCCACACGTAAATGGAAACCTGATCTATGACAGCTGGCACAGCAGATCAGAGAAAAAGGATACCCTCATCTTGGGACAACTGATTATCCGTATGGAAAGAAAAGAAAATGGATCCGCCCCTCACACTACACACAAAAATCAATTGCAGAAGGAAAAGGGCCTAAATGAGAAAAGCAAAACTTCCGAAAGAAAATATACGAAAAGAAGTAATTCTTCAGGCATGCAGATGAAAAAAGGAAAGCTCCTTAGAAGAAGAAAAAAAAATTGGATTAGTCACCACATTTAATAGAAGAAATGTCTGCCTCTTATGACAACTTGGCTGGGTAAAATATATATTTGGTTCATACTTTCTTTGTCCTGGAATTCTTAAAACATTACTCCAACACAAAAACTCAGGGAATTCAGAATCCAACGGAAAGCCATCTTATAAAAACCACTGAACAAAAAAATACAGACCATAAAAACTTGACTCAAAGAAAGAGCTCATGAGTGGGCATGCCATAATAAAAGAACTGATGGGAAGGTGATAAGGTTGAATCAATTTACTTACAGAACTCAAATACAAACACCTATGGAAATTTAAGATTTGGAACAGAATGTGTCACAAGCCTAGACAATATAAATATAACAATTTAACATCTATCTAGACTTAAGAATGAGGAGATGGGAAGAACTCAAAAATGCTCTCTTCTTTCATACAGAAACACACAGACCTATCTACAGTTGAAATTCTCAATTTATAAAAACAGAAAATGGGAATGCTGTTTTTTGGCAATCAGCAAAAGTTTTAAGGATGGGTAATATCCATGTTAACAAAGACATTGGAAAATGGACCCTCATCCACCTTTGGAAAATAAATAGGTATAAATTTTAGTGGGTTGTATGGCTGTCGGCATAACTGATGCCAACTTGGCGCTTCTTTGTCATCAAGGCTTTGTAGTTAACAGATTAATGTTCGTTAGGTCCAGGTGGCCTCTATGCTCTGTTAGTCCCCAAACAATGCTGAAGACCTTTGCTAATATATTCCTGGTGCCCAGAAGACTAGTTACCCATTCATAAATCCTGACTTAGGAATACACTTCCTGTTTCCGAGCACGTACCCCCGTACCCTAGGTTAACTATGAAATTGTCCCAGGGGCCCCTCAGCAGCGCAGAGTGCAGCTGTGAATGTTTCCAGATCACTGCTTGCCAGATCCCACCCTGTGAATAAGTTACCCTGTAACATAAACTGATCCACTGATTATACGGAGCTGCCTGCCTTGCTTTTCAGTCTCAAGATTCCTTCTCAATTCAGTGGGCGCTTTTCATTCCCTCTGTCCTCCAGCATGGGTAAATTGGCGAGATGCAACAAAATTTTATTTAAAACTCCTAGAAGTGAAAAAAGATCCATCATTTTTAAAACCACCTCCAAAACCTGGATCAATTTACCCTCTCAAAGAGAGATTCTGGGAAAATCAACACAAGAATCAATCAGAAGCCAAAGCAAAAGAAGAATCATTAGAAACTGATTGCGTGAAATTCTTTACCACTCATTCTTTCTCTTCATATGGTCTACATTATTAGCATTTTGAAGGCAGAATCCAGGTCCTATTTGCATGCAGAATTTTATAGAATGTATGGTAGTTATCAACTAGAAAGTAGTTTTAAGCTGCATTCTGATTTTTCCTCTTTAACAGCAATTATGTAAAGAACAAAAGGAATCACCAAAAGAAAATATGTTATTATTAAGCAACTTTTGTCAGTTACATATTATGGTGCTCCAGATACAAGAACAGAGCTCAAAATGTAAGTATCCTTACTCCTGGCTCAAGGCTGTCTATACCACTGCTTTCGAAACAGACTGGCTTGTCTCTCCAGACCATACCTGTTAGCCAAACCGTGCAACCACGAAAGCCACCTCTGGTCCCCACCACCTGACCTCTCTTGTTCCTGCTGACGTGGTGAGCTTGATAGGTGACGTTAGTGGCCCTCTGCATCCCCTGGAAAAAAGAAAAAAAAGAAAGAATTCTGGTTTACCTGAGTCCCTTAAAAGGTAAACATATATTCCTTGCAAACATACAGTAACTGCCCTATGTAACATGCCAAAAGAAAGGAAAAAGATGAAAACTAACAGCTTTTTCTTTCTTTAGAGTACCTGGCACGGTGTTCAGTTCTTTACAAACACCAATTAATTAGTCTGCAAAGCCCCTCAAGGATGCACAAACTCCTACTACTGTGGTTTTCCAGATGAAGGTGGTAAACCTGAGCAAAGTTAAATAACTTGCCCCAGTTCCCCTAACTGGTAAGTGGCAGACTCCAGAGCCCAGTCTTCTCACTCATTCCTTCGTTCAACCATTGTTTCCTGAGGCCCTACTAGTACACCAAGTGAACAAAACAGGGTCCCTACTCTCACTGAGCTCATTCCACTGGCAGGAGACAGACCAATAACACTTAATTATTAAGTCAGAGAGTGACAAGTGCACTCTGAAAATAAAACAGGGTAAGAATGGAAAGGGAGATAGGGGATGAGTGCCTCTTTAGGCCGGATGATCAGGAAAAACCTCTGAGAAGGTGGCATCTGAGCAGATTCCTGAATGAAGTGTGGAAGGGATGTCTGCAGGTATCATGAAATGCATGATGAAAAAAATGGAAGGTAATTGTTGTTCTCTCAAATTTTCTTCTCCTTAAACAAAAAGGGCATAAAATTACATAGTTCTCAAAGGATCTTAATAGACGTTTCTCCAAAGAAAACAATACAAATGGTGAATAAGCACATTAAAAGATGCTCGACATCATTAGCCACCCAAGAAATGCAAATCAAAACCACGAGATACCACTGCACACTCACTCGACGGCTATAATCAAAAAGACAGGAAATAACAAGTGCTAGTGAGGATATGGAGAAATTAGAATCCTCATACGTTTGCTGATGGGAGTATACAGTCACTCTGGAAAAGCGAAGTTCTACAAAACATTAATTATAATTATCATATGTCCAAATGATTCGCCCTCCTAGATTGATGCTCACAAGAAATGAAAACATGTCCACACAAAACCTGTACACATATGTTCTAGCAGCATGATTCATAAAAGCCAAAAGGTGAAAACATCCCATCTGTCCATCAATTAATAATCAGATAAACAAAACTGTTTAATTATATGGTATATACATACAGTGGAATATTATTTGGTAATAAAAAGGAATGAAGTACTAATACAACCTACAAGACAGACAAACCGCAAAAACATTATGCTGGGCTTCCCTGGTGGCGCAGTGGTTGAGAGTCCGCCTGCCGATGCAGGGGACACGGGTTCGTGACCCCGTCCGGGAAGATCCCACATGCCGCGGAGCGGCTGGGCCCGTGAGCCATGGCCACTGAGCCTGCGCGTCTGGAGCCTGTGCTCCGCAACGGGAGAGGCCACAACAGTGAGAGGCCCACGTACCGCAAAACAAACAAAACAAAACAAAACAATTATGCTAAGTGAAAGATGCCAGTCACAAAGACCACATATTGCATAATTCCATTTATATGAACCATCCAGAATAGGAAAATCTAAAGAGATAGAAAGCAGATTAGCAGTTACCTCAGGCTGGGATGTTGGGAGAGGAATGTGGAGTGACTTCTGATGGATATGGGGTTCTTTTCTGGGGTAATTAAAATGCTCTAAAATTGACTGTGCTGATGGTTGCAAAACTGTGTAAATATAATCAAAACTATCAAATTGTACATTTTTAAGTGGGTAAATTGAACGGTAGGCAAATTATCTCAATAAAGCTGTTTTCTAAAATTAAAAAAAATGAATCACACAGCCTCTATTTTCTCCTCCTATGGAGCAAAAATATAATTTAGATTCTTTTCAACAAGTTATGCCTTTATAAAATAGGTAAGTGTCAGCATTCTTTTAATAGGGTGTTTGCATTTCATACTGCGTATAGCTCTTATTTTTTTTAAGACAGTTTTATTCATCATTCACTCAAAGATATCTACTGAATGCACACTACATGCTTGACATTCTTCTAGCTGCTGATGAAACAGAAGTGCACAATACCAATAAAATCACCATCCTCCTGGGGCTTCTCTAGTCTTCCCTCCCAGGGAAGCGGTTCTCAAAGCGTGGTCCCTAACCAGCAGCTTTGGCATCTCCTGGGAACTGCCAGAAATGCAAATTATCAGGACCTGCTCCAAACAGACTAAGTCAGAAACTCTGGCGTGGGGCCTGACAATCTGCATTTTAAAGCCTCCAAGTGACTCGGATGCCAGTTCAAGTTTGAGAACCACTGGACTAAGAGGAAAAATAGAGGCGAGAAAAGAAAACATCAAGATAAAGAAGGAAATTATGTAAGTTAGAAATAAGTATCAAAGAGGGGGAAAAAGTAAATAAAGCAAAAAAAGTGAAGAAATATCATACGAAGTATGATATTTAGACAGGGTGGCCAGAGAAGGCTTCAGCAAAAAGAGGATGACCTCTGAGGGAAGCACCTTCCAGACAGGGAACAGCAAGTGCAAAGAAAAGTGAAAAAGTAACTGGGGAAATCCAGAATGATTCCTGGGCAGTCCAAACAAGCCGTCTGGAGGCAACGGTCATACATCTAAAACAAGAGCAGTGGCCATGACCATGTCTTCTGCAGCCACGTGAGTGGCTCAGGTTGAGGCACGAAATACACTGATTCACCCTTGACCCAGAGGCCTTCAAAATGGGGAACAAACACCCTGATAGGTACATGAACATGGACTTTGTCAAGGGACCATTTCTATCCAGATCTTCAACTTCCAGATGAGTTCTTTTCTAAAACTGGTTGGCCTGAGAAGGTGCCTGAGGTTCAGGATCTCTTTCCCCCTCTCCCTGCACAATTCCCCTAGTGTACAGGAGAAAGCATCTCTGCCCATCTGCATCTTACTCTCACTCACTGCCCTGGGGGTGTCCTCGGGAGCCAAAGGGACAATTGGACAATTCTTTTAATAGGCCCACCACAAAAGCTGCAGCCCTCCCCCACTAACCATCTCATTAGCAGATGTATCCATAGTTCCAATAATCACAAAGAATTCTACTATGGGTCTCCCAAACCATTTCCTTTCAATTAAACTGATGAAGCAAACATAACTTTCCAGCTCTGCATTTTCAGAATTTTAAACAAAACCCGGGGTGTCTGACCCAGACGTCTGTGTCTCCCGGGAAGCAGCGGCCCCTCTTTCCTGAGGTATCCAGTTTTAGCTCCCAGGCAGGCAGCCTGGGAGGAGGAGACAGGAGCTGGGTCTGCTGGAAGGGGACAGGACAGGGATAGGGGGACAAGGAGGGTGCTATACACATTAGCTGCCTACACTTGCAGAACCTGTTTGACTTCGTCATTTTGTTTCGCGATTTTTTTCCAAGTTACTTTGCTTTAGGGCAAGAAGAAACATGTATTTAATGAGTTTTAATTCATTTTGGCACCATAAAATATCTTCCGCTTTTCTTTTTAAACTGAGTAGAATGTATAAAAACTGAGAAGCTACAAAATGCTGAGGCTGTGGTTGAGAGCAAATATAGGATAAGAGATTGTTTTAATCACTAGAAAAGTATGCTCCCTCCGGGCTTCCTGCCTCCTACATTTAAAAGAATTCTGGCAGTAAATATGGCAGTCTGGGTACAAGGAGGCTTACTGTTTATGTATGCTTGATATTTTCCATATTAAAACACAAACTTAAAAAAAGATCTGCCACAATCTCCTACCTCCTGGTTTTTCAGAATAAATCAAAGAGCACTTTTTAAAACTCTTAGAATTGCAAGGTGGTGGGTGTATGCCTGAACTTTACTAAAAATCTAAAGCTCACTTCCATATGTAATCTTCTAGTTCCCCTTCCCCTCTTTTCCTTTTCCACCCACTCTAGCCAAAGCCTTCCTATAATCCCGCCAGGAAAACATGACATTAGTGGGTGCATCAGTGAGTTATTTCCTTCCAACTCTCCATTCCTGTTCTCAGAGTCTTCAATGCCCTAGTTTCTATTCACAGAACAATGAAATCAGGCTTATTCTTTTCTAAGAGTCTGGGTGGTTGATAGTAATATTTGGCTTGTTGTACATATACCCAAGGCAGTCCCTGTAACATTTACTGCCCATAGGATTTGTCTGTTATCTATGGACCATTTTATACGGTCTTTTTGTATATAATTTTTACTTCCTTGGGAGAATAGGTCAAGCACTATGAGTTATAGTTCTTTGTGTTTTTCACAACACCCAACCTCTTTTCTTGTGCCTTGTCAGTGCTCAGTAAAAGATATAAGGCATTTATTTTAAAGCGTGATTTGTGTTCTCTGTATAACCTGCAAATGAAATGATGATTGACATTCAGAAGTCTTAAGAATAGCGGAACTGGGACAATTCATTTCAAAAGAATTCCTTCTCTTTCTACGATTGGGACTAAATGACTACCAGTCCTGTTACTAAGCTAACGTCAGGTGGCCTCTCATTATGTGTGGTGTACATTTCCTACACATTCTACAAACTGCTGTCCTCAGCACCCACACGAGTGGCCCTGTGTCCCTTTTTGACCCACCTTAACTTCCACATGGGCTGTTTTGTTATCTTATCCACTTCCGTATGGGACAAATTAACTTCTCCGATGATGCTACTTAGAGAATTTCATGGTCTGTGAGTTTATGATGATTTTATGAAGAACTCTGCATTTTTCAGTGAAATTTGTAAAGGCACAGAAAATACACCACATATGAAGCATAATTCTGGACTTCAACATCGATCACTCACCCCACCACCCATCTTAAACTGACTGCCAAACAGTATATTCTTCCAAAGAGAATACCTGAAATGGTAACCCGGATGTGTCTTTTATATCCCAAGACATACTGTGAGTAAACTGGAGAGATGGTAGAGTACCATGTGGATAAAACTGAAAAGAATACAGTGAGAAGAAAGCTTTCGTTCACTGCGTTATTGATAACTGAAGTTAATCTTTTGAACATTAACGTTAACAAGCCAAAGACAAACAGCAAAACCGAGGCTCATGCATTCCTGGAGGTTAAGAAAACAACTTGAAAAGGCTACACTTAAAACCTTGCTGCTACAAAGCATGGGGCACAGCAACACTGGCAATGACCCAGTTGCTTCTCAGAAAGTGAATCTCAGGCCCTACCCCAGATCTCCCGAATCAGAGCTAAGATACTGGCATGCCTATTCGATCACAGATTGTCACGCATACACTCCGCATATACATTATGGCTCTCCGACTACTCTGTTTTAAAGATTAAAGAACACTTAAATATTTACTGAATGGATATTTTAAACTGTCAATACTTTTAATGGAAGGAGCCCTGAATGGCCTCCACTTGGGAAGTCCAGCCAGAAGAGATTCTTAGAAGTCAGAAATGAGCCTGAGACTACCTGTTCATTCATCATTTGTTGATGGATCCCTCCTAGATACGGGGAGTAAAACGGATCAAAAACATTTCAGGGGAGGAGACAAACAATAAAGAGAGAAAGACACCTTTACACTATGACAGGCCCCTGCCTCCCACTACGGTGACAGCGGGGCTTTCCCTACATACATGATGGGGATGTGTCCTCTACAGGTGGTAGTGCTTTCGTGTACTTTACTGTACAATACTGTATAGAGTACAGTAGTACAGTATCTTTATTTCAAGCCCAGGATGTCCAGAAGCAGTGATGTAGCCAGTACTGCACTGTACTTTTCAAGGTATGTACTGTAAGATTAAAAATGTTTTATTTTTTGTGTTTGTTTGTTTTTTATTTATTATTTTTGTGAAAAGCGTATAAACCTATTACGGTACAGTACCATATAGCCGGCTGTGTTAGTTGAGTACCTAGGCTAACTTTGTTGGACTTACGAACAAATTGGACTTATAAATGCGCTCTCGGAACGGAACTCATTCGTATGTAGGAGACTTACTGTACATGAATGTTCACAGCAGCCTTATTCATAGCAACTGAAGAGGAGAAACAACTCAAATGTTCATCAACTAATGAAAGGAAAAGCAAAATGTGATACATCCATTAAACGTAATATTATTCAAGCATGTAAAGGAGTGAAGTATTGATACATGCTACATGGATGAACCTTGAAAACATTATTCTAAGTTAAAGAAGTTAGACACTAAAGGCCATATATTATATCATTACATTCATAGGAGAGTCTAGCATAAAGAAATCCAGAGACAAAAGGTAGATTATTGGTTGGCAGGTGCTACAGAGAGGGAAAGGGGAAGGATAGGGAATGATTGCTAATGGGTACAGGGTTTCTTTTGGGGGTGATGAAAATGTTAAAAGTAGATATTGGTGATGGTTATAAAACTGTAAATATACTAAAAAAACAATGAACTGAACACTTAAACATATGAGAGATAAAGACAGAGGGAAGGGATGCAACCATCAAAGAAACTACAGAGAAGAATAAGAACAATGGCTGCAGTCATCTAACGGGATTTCTATATGTACTGTCCAACTTTTCCACTGTTTACTCAGCTAAAACTTACTTGGTAGAGAACTGTGTCCTTAGGAAAGGATATTTCACGGAAATAATTACCACTTAGGTAAATACCAAAATAAAAACAACAAGCAAAAACAAAACCAAAAAAAAACCCAGTGTCTTCATTTGAACTAATTACTTAGTAATTCGCTTTCAAAACAATTCAGGGTTGGATTTTACTGTTTTGCTGTTGGTATGCTATGAGTAATTGATCCATCTCAGAGCAAAAGATGGTCACATCCTAGCTGGTGGAGGAGAAAATGCTAGTATCGGATTTTATTTTAAATTACTAGGTTTGCATTTCAGAGTTACCTAATTTATTTCCCCTTTTTCTTACTCAAAGAGAAGAATAGAACAGGGTTTCTCAACCTCAGCATTAGTGACTTTTGGGCCTCAGCATTAACGATAATGCTTTGCTGTGGGGACTGTCCTGTGCACTGCAGGTTTTGTAGCAGCATCCCTGGACTCTACCCAACAGATGTCAGAAGCAACCCCCCCCACACACACACACAAATATAACAACCAAAAATGTCTCCAGATATTTTCCAAACACCCCCCTGGGGGAAGTAAATTTTTACCTGGTTGAAAATCACTGGAGAAGAAAACTGCTCCTCAAAGGTCAATGTAATAGAGCCAAGCTGGGGAAGCTTATTTCATATTTCAACTTTATAGAAGCCACTATGCTAAAGGGGAGGCTAACTGACAGCTGGGTACCCTGCTGGAGCCAGGACTACAGAATTGCCCAAAACCGTGATTCCAAAGTTGCTACCATCTCTCGAAATTTCCTTCCCCGGGGAAGAAAGTAAGAACAAATACACGAGTACAGAAATACACACATAAGTAGGAAAAAATGTCAGCAGTCATCCCAAAGTTACTATCTAGACCTGTCCAGTATAACTTTCTGAGATGATGAAAATGTTCTACACGGCACAGTCCCATACAGTGGCCACGAGCTTCCTATGGAAATGTAGCACTTGAAACATGGAACATTTCATCTTAGTTTAACTAAATTTAAGTTGCCACAGGTGGCTAGTGGCTACCAGATGGGACCATGCAGATCCAGACCCTGCTGTCATTCTTCCCGTTCTTGTTTTCAGTCAACACGGAGGGCATTCTTGGTAAAGTCCAGTTCTCCTTCTCCTTTAGGCCACTTTTCCAGCAGTATCTCCCTAGCTTCCGGGGAAGGAAACTCAGTAGCTGCCCCTGCACACAGCCAGGCCAATGCTCTGAAGGAGGAATATATGGCTTTCCATATGCTGTGTGTTCCATTTCTGCATGCTTGCTTCATTTTTGGACCACCTCAGTCTTCCCCCAAATCCAGAATGGGCTGCTGGCCTTCTATGAAAGGCATCGAACAGTATGAGGGACACATTGTTCAGAAAAGGTAGAACTGATAAAAAGGAAAAATATCTCATTCATTTATTTGCTTTTCGATTAACCCTCTCCCAGGTAGAATGTAATATCCATGAGAGCAGGACCATTGGCTGTCTTTTTACCACTGCAGCCCCAGCACCTGGAACACAGGCATGCACAAAGCAGGTGTCAAGTATTCGATGACTTAATAAATAAGAACATCTTAAACAGTGCCCATGTGCCAGCACTAGAGTGCTCTAAATGTATTAAATAACTGAAACCTCATTATAACCCTATGAGATACGCCCTATTAGCTCCACTACAAGCTGTGTTTCATTATCCACATTATTACATTTGAAGACAGTGAGGCACAGAGGAGTTAGGCAACATGCCCAAGATCACACAGGTAGTAAGTGACAAAACTATAATTTTAATTCTACCACGTATGGAGCTTATTCTCTTACTTAAGCTGTGCTAAGTTACTAGTAAGTTATCTAAGACTTTTAATAACAGAAGTACCGAGGCCTACTCAGCACCCTAACCCTTATCCCCATCCTGTTATATAAGGAAAAGCTCCGTGTAGACGCAAAACCTCTATAACGAAATATGATTACATGATACACAATAATTGCAGACTGCAACATAACACAGAGGTGCACAAAGAATTCAGCCTATGTGCAACAGTGTGTGGACACAGGAGGCCACAGTTTCAGTACAGGAGCCCGAGGCTCTTAAGATTTCCACAAGTGATAAAGGTCAACAGGCATCAGGGCAGAAGGAAAGGCTTGTGTAAACCCCTGAGGATGCAAGGTATAGAAAGAGAGTTGGGGCTTCCCTGGTGGCGCAGTGGTTGAGAGTCCGCCTGCCAATGCAGGGGACACGGGTTCGTGCCCCAGTCCGGGAAGATCCCACATGCCGCGGAGTGGCTAGGCTCGTGAGCCATGGCCGCTGAGCCTGTGCGTCCGGAGCCTGTGCTCCGCAACGGGAGAGGCCACAACAGTGAGAGGCCCGCGTACCACAGAAAAAAAAAAAAAAAAAGAAAGAAAGAAAGAGAGTTGGTGCTGGAGATATGGAGCTATGGGAATTGGGGGCATGGAGGAGAGAGGGGAATGGAACGGCAAACCAGAACGAGATTGTCGTATGTGCTTCTGAACGGCAATGCTAGATCTCAGACTACTCTGTGGGTAGTAGGGTCCAGCTCCACTGTAAAGCGGGTCCAAGCAAGGGATTTGGCCCAACATGAGTCTACAAAATAGGGAGTGACACCTGGGTCTGAACTGAGGGCCAGCTAACACACAGTTTGAAATGTTTTATGGAAGGCAGATGAAAACCGGTCCCAATAGAGAAAGGTTCAATCAGATGTTAAATGATACTCATTACAACTGATGCTTCGTCAGACTGAGATAAGAGGAGGCTAAAGGGGCATGCTCATTCTTGATTTTCTTTACTATTCTTGTAGGTACATGGAGACACCTCCCTTCTCTCTAGTATATTCTCTAACTCGAATTTAACCATCAAATCTTTATTTTCGACCTTAACCTACCTCAATCCCTATAGTTGTGCTGTCCACAGGTCCCGACTGAGTTTTTAAAATGTGGTTAGTGAATGTAAAATAGCTAGCTAGTGGGAAGCAGCTGCATAGCACAAGGAGATCAGCTCGGTGCTTTGTGACCACCTAGAGGGGTGGGATAGGGAGGGTGGGAGGGAGACGCAAGAGGGAGGGGACATGGGGATATATGTATACATACAGCTGATTCACTGTTATACAGCAGAAACACAACATTTAAAGCAATTATACTACAATAAAGTTGTTAATTAAAAATAAAATGTGGTTAGCCTGAAGTGAGACGTGTGCTAAGTTAAAATATATACTTATGTATATCTTTTAATAATTTGATATTGATTATGATAGTATTAAACTCATTTTTATATTGAGATGACAGTACTTTAGCTATACTGGGTTAAATAAATACTAAAATTTATTTCAACCTGTTCCTTTTACTTTTTTTTTTACTATGACCTCTAGAAAAATTTAAATTGCATTATGTGGCTCACGTTATATTTCTACTGGATAGCCTTGTTCTACAGACTATCTCTACTAAGGCCATCTGTCCCTTACGTGCAGCATACTTAATATTGGGTCCACCTTTTACAAGCTCTATGACATCTCTGTGCCTCAGCTTCTTCATCAATAAAATGGAGATACTAATTGGAATAAAGAGGATAACTAACAATAACAGCTAACACACATAATACTCAGACTGTAACAGCTAACACACACACAACACTTACAATATGCCAGACACTGTTCTAAGCATTTTTCATATATTAACTCCTTTAATCTTCACAATATCCCTGTGAGGCCATCACCCCCATTTTACAGATGAGCAAACTGGCACAGAGAAATTAAGTGACTACCTAAAGGTTACACGGTTAGTAAATAGTGAAGCCCAGGTTCGAGTCCAGGCAGTCAGTTCCAGGGTCCTTGCTTTAAACCACTGTCTCTCATGATACCCACCTCAAAAATGGTACAGAAATTCAATAAGTTAATTTAGGTAAAAAATTTCAAACTGTCTCCAGCACATAGTAAACTTTCCTTCAGTGTTTAACTATTATCACCATCACTCCAGCCCTCAACCTACTTCCCAAATTCCCTGCATGCCGCGACTTTTCCCCTCATTTCCCAGGATTAAAACCTCAGGATCCTCTTTTAATACGTCTCCCTCTTTCATTCCCTAACTCTTGTCAGGTCCTTCTTACTCAACCTTGAATGCTCTTAACGGATCTATGCTGCTTTTCCACTACCACCTTAGCCCAGTACTCTGCACCCTCACAACTGTATGAATTCATAGCAGTAACAAGACAAAGACCTTAACTGGTGCTCACGTACCAGGCATTCCTCAAGTCTATTAATTCATTTAAACCTTACTATAACCCTGTTTGTTCTCCAGGACTTCTATACCTGGGCTCTAACAGTGTCTTATTTCTTTAGCAGACCTGTCTTCCTGGAATACCAATTTCATCATGTGATGGGAACTTTAAAGGTGTCTGGATTCGTTACATGTGTCCCTATCAGTTGATGTATGTGAGAGGAAAAGATGATGGGTGTTCCCTACTGGGGCAAAGAAAGATTTACAAGGCCCTGAAAATTAAAAATTCTAGCCTCATCCAAAATCTCTCACAGAATCTAGTCTCAACTCAGCAACCAAACATTAACAACTATACAACCTAGCCCCATCCCGCTCATTCAATCTTATCTCCAGTCAACAAAAGCCCTCCAGAGTGGTTAAACAGGTCTCTTCATTGTTCCTGGAGTAAATAATGGTAATTATTATTATTATTTATATTATTTATAATAATATATATTATTATAAATAATATAAATTATTATTAATATTAGACCTTATTCATACAGTTCCCCTCTGCCTCAAAAATCTGAGCACACTTCACCTCCATCACGCCCAGACTAAACTAATCTCCCCTCTAAACTGTGATAAAACAGCTGTCTTACCCCACTCACTGCGGTCTATAATGATATATTCATCATCCGGCAAATGCCAATCACAACCCCAACCAGGCCCTGAGCAACTGGAAGGCAAGCACTGAGTCCCTCATTTCTCACCTTCCCCGTGAGTAGCACACGCCTCTACAAAGAACACGCACTTATTTGGCAAATGGAACAGTAAATGAGTTACAGTGTAGCTGAAATGACATGTAAATACCCTAATTCAGCCAACCGTATTTCCCTAACCAGGAAACACCTCAAGGTAACAGGAGCAGTATCAATAGTTTCATAGCAGTGTTATCACTGCACTCTCCAAGTCATTATCTTCTTTACTCCTCAAAACTCTCCAGTGAAGTACCACTACTATACCTTTAAGTCAGCTGAGGTTTAAAGAAGTCGAGGGTTTTTACTCAGGATCACACAACTACTATACGGCAAAGCTGGAACCAGAGACCAGGCCGCTAGTCCAGCGCTCTTTCCAATGGTCTAATTCCCCTTTTATCTCTTCTCCGTCCTTATCACCTAAGGAAGAGTTAAATAACTAAGAGGGGAAAGGAATCGGGTGAGAATACTTGGTAACAACAGATGTGGTAAATTAATGACTTGAACATTTGTCTGAAATGGCTTTTTTTTTCTTTGACTCACCAAGGGTAATGACGATTTACAAGGCTGCATTTAAACCTCATGATCTTGCTGTACTGTGAAATAAAAATTTCCACCCAAACTTAAAACCAGTATCTTTCCGGCCTCCAGAGCTGGACATCACCTGCTCCACCCCACCCCCTCTACACTTAAAATCTTAGCTTAAGGCTGTTTCTTACCAAGAATAATTAAGGAAGCAAGCAACCTTCCGAGGTTGCTTAACCATCAAAGCAAACTGGCAGTCCTTGCTAAACGTTATAAACCATTAGTTTCCCCACACTTCACTGTTTCCATGTTATTTGCTGGATATTCCGATTTAGCACCGAATCACAAAGAACCTCAGTTCGGGGCAGTCTCAGCTCATGAATGGCCGCATTGTTGGGTACTCTCCCTTCACGCTGAAAGTCAGAAATGGAAAGACGTGGAGATGGACCCAAACCTGGGCTCACTGCACTGGCAAAGCCAAGAAAAACCAGGAAACGTACCAAAGACGCCTGCCTCTGCCTCCTCCGCAGACCTTCAGGCCACTGGAGGGGGATGCGGGCAGCTCCCCCTCGAGGGATGCAGGTTTCAGCAGCCGCCAGCTCACTGCCGAAAGAGCGTCCTCAAGGTCTCCTCTGAGGCGAGGAGCTGGAGAAGGGGGAGTTCTTCCCACGGACCCTGGATCGGACCCCCGCCCCCGCCGCGCCACTCCACCCGGCACAACCCACCGCCCCAGGTGGAAGGCGCCGCGGCCTCGGGTACCACCCCCAATTCTCCAGGGAGGATACAGAGGAGGCGGAAGGGAGGTAGCGGCTACGAAATAAGCTGCAGCCGGAGCCTCCCAGAGCCTCCTCCGCACCTCTACTCCGACTCACCCAGTTCTGCGCGTTATTGCTCAGCTTGACTTTCTTGCACAGGCTACCGGGAACCTCCATGGCTGCTCAGCGCGCGGGTGCCCGCGTTCTCAGCGCCCAGTGAGTAGTCAGAGAACTGGAGGCCGGCGTGGGCGGGACGGGAAGGCGGGGTCTCCTCGCGACCGCGCTGGCACGCGCTGTCGTAGGCACGCGCTCGTGCTCGCGGCTCCGACTGAGCGGCGCCTCGGCCCCGCCTCCTAAATGGGTCCCGGACAGAGGTGTGTGGGGTGGGGCGAAGCACCGGACGAGAACCGGACGCAGAGGGTGGGAGCGGGCCTTCAGGGCGCGCACCGACGCGAGCGCGCACGACGCTCCTCCCTCTTGATTCTGAAGTAGGGGCGGGGCCTGAGAAGGTAGTTGTGGAACTTCCAGGGTCCCTCCCCCGCTCGCTGCCTTGCGCTGCGCATGCGCAGAGGCTGGAAACGCGTCCCAGGCCTCGACCTGGAAGGACAAGGAAGATACTAGCTCCCCACCTCTTTGCGGGTTTGGGTGCGTGCTGCTGTTTACTAGATGGCAGAAGACATTGACGTGGTCTCCCGGCCCTCTGGTTTTTACTCCGTAAACCCGGCCACCAGTTTCCTATCCTCCATATCTGTGCCCTCCTCTCCCTGGCCACATTTAAAAAGGAATTTTCCAGCTTCGCGGAGGGAAGATTTGCTAAACAGCTCATTCTCCACACGTTACACTTAGCTTTAAAATTCTGCTCAACGCACAGTTTCAAAAAAAAAAAAGTCAATACCCCATCCCTGGACATCAGTAATTAATATCTCTCAGGTTTTAGTGGTTATCTGCAAGGTGCCTCCTTCCCCACTTGCAGATGTCTCTTCAGGAGATTTCTGTCGGATACTTCTCACCCGGTAAGCCAGAAAGAGACCTCTATTTTATTAGCTTCTCAGGAAATCCTTAGAGGAATGAAATCCAGGCTGCAGGAGGGCCCTTGGTTACCACAGAGTAGAATGTCCATGTGTGAAGGACATTTTCAAATTCACCGAAGTATATACCACAGCTACTTCACGGGAGGATGGGCTGGGGATGGAGGGGAGCCTGCTCTAGGAGTTATCTCCCCTTCCACCCCCAGTACCCTAAGGGACTTTCCATAGCTTGTCCCTGGCACCAAGATAGTTGTTTGAAGTGCTTCTCCTCCATAACCCAATGCCCTACCCTACAAATACACACCAATCCCAAAGACCTGACATTACTGCCTCTTTGCTGGAGGACAAGAGGGAATGAAAAATGCCCACCAAACTAAGAAGGTATCTCGAGACTGAGAAAATGAAGCAGGTGGCTCCATGTAATCAATGGATCCGTTTATTATACAGTAACTTGCAGGGTGAGATCATGGAGGACTGTGATCCAGAAGCATTTACAGCTGCATCCACACCGCTGAGGGGACATTGGGACAGTTGTATAGCTAACCTAGGGTATTGGAGTAGTGCTTAGAAACAGGAAGTGCATTCCTAAGTCAAGGTTTATGGATGCGTAAGTAGTCTCCTAGGCACTGGGAATATGTCCGCAAAGGTCTTCATCATTGTCTGGGGACTAAGATAGCATAGAAGCCACTGGGTCCTAATGATTATTAAACAATATCTATTAACTTCAAAGCCCTTGACAACAAGAGAAGTGATTTACTGCAGAGTACAGTCCTGGGTAGGGCCAGTGGAAGGACAGGAGGAACTTCTACAGGCCGAAGTTGCCATCAGTTATGCTGACAGTCATACATTCTTTTTTTTTTTTTTTAATTTTTATTTTTGGCTGCATTGGGTCTTCGTTGCTGCGCATGGGCTTTCTCTAGTTGTGGCGAGCGGGGGCTACTCTTTGTTAAGGTGCACGGGCTTCTCATTGCGGTGGCTTCTCTTGTTGCGGAACATGGGCTCTAGGTGCACGGGCTTCAGTAGTTGTGGCTCACGGGCTCTAGAACACAGGCTTCAGTAGTTGTGATGCACGGGCTTAGTTGTTCTGCGGCATGTGGGACCTTCCCGGACCAGGGCTCAAACCCGTGTACCCTGCGTTGGCAGGTGGATTCTTAACCACTACACCGCTAAGGAAGTCCCAACAGTCATACATTCTTAATAGCTAGCAAATCAGTTCCCTGTTTATTTACCCCACTGCTACTGTGTTAATATTAGGCCTTTCCTATATCCAGGATGAATCACAACTAATCCCCGTATCTGGGCATCCTGTGCATCTGCTGCCCACACACTCCATTCTTAACATTGCTGTCAGAGTGTTATTTCTAAAACTTCAATCTTGTTACTTGACCTCAAACTGTCAATGGTTTCCTTGTAGCTTTTTCTTTGGGGACTCTTCATTTGCAGTCTGTATATAGAACTTAATTTCAGTATATTTCTGAACTCTGCCAATAACGGAATGAGCTTAGAAGAGTATCCAAAGCTTCAAATGAAAACACAGCACCACATTTGGAATCAGCCATTTCTCTAAGGAGTCCCAGGATTCCTGGTTTTCAGAAGGGAGTGGTATTTAGATATCACAATCTGGGCTTCTAAAACTGTTTAGTGCTTCTGAGTCAGTCCATATTTCTGGACTTTTTCAGTGAAAGACTTTTTTCAGGTAAAATATATCATAGGTTTACCTTGATACTATCAATTCAAATGTATTATTTCAGACATCATTCATGCAAATGAGCCTGAAACATCCTGTCAAATCCAAAACAAGAAATTATCAAAAACCACTAGGATTATGTCAAAAGAACTCAGAAGCCAAACTGAAACTTTCCCCTGTCAAAATTACACAATTAGAGCACTAAAGGGATAATATCTATAAGGTATTGAAACAAATCAAATATGTTTAAATCTAAATGTTCATAATGATGACAATTTAAAAAGAACTAATTGTCACACTTGGAGGATGCTAACAAACCAACTCATTGTTTTGAAAACTTACAAATAAAAGGAAAGAATTAAGCATTTACTCTGGCTTCCATCACTAACTGTAAGTTAGGTAATGAAAAAGCTGATTGTAAGGAACGGCACCAAAAACGGAGGAGAGCTTAAACAAGCTCTATTTGGGTACGCTCCCGGGCGAGGTTCACTGGTCCGAGAGAAAGGGGCCAGAAAAGTCGCGCCCGGGCGAGGGTTTGGGCAGAATTTATAGGGGAAGAAGGGAAAGGGGTGTGGTGAATCCGGGAGGGCGCTGGGTATTCCTTCTTTGGTGGTCTTTTCAGGTATCGTGGGGGACCGTTAGTCCCGCCCCTCGAAAGGCGGGAAGGCTGGGCCGGGTGGAAAGTCCCCAGGTCAGTTCCTGGAACTGGGTGGTCCGGAAAGTCTCCAGGTCAGTTTCAACCTGTGAGTCTGATTGCGTTCCCCTGCCTCGGGCCAGTGGGCCTTACACTGATAAGTTGTTTTTCTTTGTAGACATACAGCTAATAAATTAGGAAGGAAAGGTAGATTTTATAATGTCACCATTTTACAACTTTAAATGAAATAAATGGATCAAGACCATGGTCCTCAATGGCTGCTAAATCATGAAAATAAAGAACATTAGAACTTTCCTGCTTCCTGATGAAGTATTAATGCCCCCAAAAAAGTTAAAACTGATCTTAAGTCTTCAGGTTTCATTATCAATTTATAGCTAATGCAGAGGAAAGAGGAAGATGTAATATCACCATAAATGCAATCAGTCAAGTCCAAACTGTGAAAAACTACATCATAAATGACCTGACTCTTCAATAATTCAATTATAGGAAAAACTAAAGATTAAAAGGTAACTTATGAGAACTATCAAGCAGTTGAAATACATGAACTTATCTGAACACTGCTTCAAACAAAAAAATATTTTTAAATACAGGAAATTTAGAGAGTCCCTAGACTCTTGATATTAAAGACATTCTTTTGGCATTATAATAGCATTGTTATTATATCTTTAAAGGAGTAATTTTAGAGATAGGTATTGAAAGATTTACCAATGAAATGGCAATGCCATTGGTATTCAGGAAACAAAATTCGTCTCCTGGAAATTAAAAACAAGATAGCAGGAGTGGAAGAAAAGGTGAAGATATCTTTCAGAATGCAGAGCAAAAACCCCAAAAGATGAGAAATAGAGAATTTTTAAAAAGAAAGAACAGTCTAGGAAATTTAAGATTCAAATATTAAGAGTTCCAAAAAGAGAAAACCCACCAGAAGAAATAACCAAGGAAATTATTCAACAAAATTTCCTATAACTGAAGGATTTTAGACATTCGTTGAATGTCCAGCTTAACAGATAAAAATCAAAGCACAGCACTATGAAATTTCCAAACCCTGTTCCCCAGTGTTCTGAAATTGTTTGGAAATCCTACAAGCTTCCAAGGAGAAGATGGAGAGTTCACAAAGAAAGAATCAGGAGTATAAATGAATTGAAGCTATCAAGAAACACACCAAGAGCTAGAAGACAAATGGAACAATAGCTTCAGAGCTCTAAAAAAAAAGGTATTTCCGCAAAAGAAAAAAAAAGGGAAAAAGAAAAATATTTCCAATTTAGAATCTAGAATTATCATACACCCTCTCTTAAATATTAGAGGATATGCTTCACCTAAATAGGAAGAGAAAAACATTGCATCCAGAGAATAGGAGTTCCCACACAGGAAACAACTGGAGGGAATTCTAGTGAAGGGAGATCCCAGGATGACAGCAGTGTACCAGGTCTAGAAGATAATCATTCAGAAGCCTCTCCAAGAAGTCAGGAAGCCCTTGGAGAGCCCTGTTTATGAAGATGAAATTGATAGAGCATTTGACGGGAATGACCATACTGAAAATAATTTAGATAGGTGACAGAGTTTGGGATTAAATTAGTGATAACTACTTAGAAAACTAAGTCATCAAAAAGGATACATTGGGACTTCCCTAGTGGCACAGCGGATAAACTCCACACTCCCAATGCAGGGCGCCTGGATTCGATCCCTGGTCAGGGAACTAGATCCCACATGCATGCCGCAACTAAGAGTTCACATGCCACAACTAAGGAGCCTGCAAACTGCAACTAAGGAGCCCGACTACCGCAACTAAGGAGCCCGACTACTGCAACTAAGGAGCCCACGTACTGCAACAAAGAAGCCCGCCTGCCGTAACTAAGACCCCATGCAACCAAGACCCCATGCAACCAAATAAATAAACAAATATTTTTCTTTAAAAAAAGGATATATTTATCGCACCCTTTCTGTACAAACTGTATTTCAGGGTAATCAAATAGTTGATAAGGGAAAGCTCAGACTGATAGAATTTTAGCTAATAAATGCAGAAGGAATGTTGGCATTTAAAAATCACCATTTTAAACAACTGACGAGGGAATTCCCTGGTGGTCCAGTGGTTAGGACTTGGAGCTTCCACTGCAGGGGTCACGGGTTCGATCCCTGGTTTGGGAAATGAGATCCCGCGCTGTGTGGCACGGCCAAAAATACACCTGAGGGGGTAATTGATATAGGCAATAACCATTAGCGACTGATAAAAGTATTAGGTGAAAGGTAGTGTGATGGCTAATTTTGTGTCAACTTGACTGGGTCATGGGGTGCCCAGATATTGGTTAAACATTATTCTGGGTGTGTCTGTGTTTCTGGATGAGATTAACATTTGAATCAGTAGACTGAGTAGCTTGCCCCTCTAATGTGGTGGTCTTCATCCAATCAGCTGAAGGTCTGAGTAGAGCAAAAAAGATGACTCTTCCACAAGTAAGAGGGAACTCCTCCTACCTTACTTCCTGGAGCTGAGGCATTGGTCTTTTCCTGCACACTTCCTTCCAAATGTACATTATGGAAACGGAGAGGAAAAGAGCAACTTTACAGTGAATAAACTTGACAAACACTACCTCAACCAGGTAATCAAGATCGACATCAACAGTGATAAGTCATGTTGATGGTATGCAGTCTTAATGTGATGTGATGAAAATAACACTTTACCTCTGTGATCCTCCTTCAAAAACCCATGGCTACCGTCGAATCATGAGGAATACATCAGACAAATACCAACAGAGGAATAACCTACAAAATACCTGATCGGTACTCAAAACTGTCAAGATCATCAGAAACAAGGTAAGTCTGAGAAACTGTCACAGCCAGGAGGAGCCTAAGGAGACACGACAACTAAATGCAATGCGATATCCTGGATGGGAACCTGGAGCATAGAAATGAATTAAGTAGAAGCTAAGAAAATCTGAATAAATTGTGGATTTTAGTTAATAATAATACATCAGTATTTGTTCATTAAGTGTTTCTCCTGAAGCTATTAACCAAAGAGTTTCCTACAACAGTTGAAAGAACTTCCTGAGCAATTTGTGTGCCGGCCTACCCTACCATTCTACCTATTATTGGCACCACTAGTAGCAGTTCCGGCTGTGTTTACAGGCTTCTGAAGAGAGCGCATCATAGTGGTACTTCTTCCCTGAGTAGATAATTGAATAGACTGTTTTCTCATTCTGAATAAGAGAGCATCAGGCCTCCCTGACATCACATATTAGACTCTTTCAGATACTAAGAAATAGGGACATAGTTGGGCTACCACAGTTAATGGGTTTTATTCTAAAGATGGAGGAAGAAAGGGAAATAGGAAGTGTTTTCAGCAGCCACAAAACCAGGATCATGAGGAAACAGCAACCTAGGGTTGCGTACAATGGAAACTCATGTGTTCTCTGCTTCTGCTTCTACGGCTCCTACCCCGGCCAACTAACTGACTGATTTTCCCACATTCAAACTACCCAAGTGACGGGATCTAATTTGCTCTGCTGATCACAATCCAATTCAGACTACTTTTGGTGAAAGCTCTTTTGCCAGGCTATCTTTCAAGTTGCTAGCCAGCCTGTAGACAACTGCCTTTGAGTCAGGTACCCATGCGAGTCTAGTCACCTGCAGCCAGGAGATGGGGTCATACTAAAGTACAACAATTAATTCATTAGGAAGCCCCTAGATGGGGGCTGTAGATCAGGAGGAAACCCAGAATCACATACTCCTTTCACAAAGTTCTTTCCTGGAAACACCAATTCTTTGTAATATACATGTATGTTTTGTGAAAAATGGATAAATCTCATTCAACAAATATTTATAAGTGATTACTAAGTGCCAGGCACAGTTCTATGCACTTAAATGTTTGGGAAATGCCAGGTTAAACAAAGTACATATATTTTTATACTGCAAAATCCTTATTGTTTTTAGTAAGCCATTATAAACCCAAGAGAAGGGCTATCATTTCTACTGTCTCCCAAATTATTAAACTAAGTGCTCTTTTTCTGAACGGCATTTCTTAAGCCTCAGATAACACAAAGGATACATCCGGAGAAATATTCAGTTTTACCCTTGAGGATGCATGAAATGATGCCATCGAGGGACACATGGACCGAAGTAGCTGAACTCCACAAGGTACCTCCTCTCCCATGATGAACTGCTCATCCTGGTATTCACACCCTGTGTAGTTCTCTTCCACCCTGAATTCATGCTGACCCTGTGATTTACTTTAGCCAACAGAATGCGGCAGAAGCGACCGTGTATCTGTTCCAGGCTTACACCTGACAACTTGAGTCTAAGCTACTTTGCCAGAAGAACTAGAGAGAGGCCACATGGAGAAATAGAGCTTCTAATGCTATCTGGAGAAGACCAAGGAATGCAGCCAGCAGGGGGAACCAAAGCCCCAAATATCTGACCGTAGGAGAGCCATTCCAGTAAGACCTATTCAATCCATCTTAGCCCAAGTGACAAATGTGAGTGAAGCAGCCCTCCTGGACATTCCAGTCCAGTCCAAGTAGAGAAATCAACAAGCCGTAGCCAAATCCCAATCCACGAACTGTGAGGCATAACAAAGTTGTGGTTGTTTTAAGCCAATAAGTTTTGAAGTAATTTTTTTAAACAGCAGTAGGTTAACAAAAAGTTTATTAACTGTTTTGGAAAAAATATTGCATAAACTTAATATATTGTGCCTAAACTATATTTATAAACACGTGTCTGCTTTATAAATGACCCATTTTAGAGGAAATACCTTAGATATTTACTTACAAATACTTAAATAATTTCACTGTTTACTGCAATCATTTGCCTTCATTTACTTTTGAAAATAACCACTTTATCAGTAAAAATTACAAATCAAATAAAGGAAGTTATGAAATATTTAATCACAGAGAAGCCAATTTAATTATGCATATTTTTACAGTAATCAAAACTAAAATACTTTCATACAATAAGGAACTAAGCAAAAATTGTATTGAACCTGAGACATCCATTAGTTTATAATAGGCAAATCTAATTTACAAGAATATCTGCTTGTTTTAAGTTGCAACAAATATCAATAGCAATTAGGAAATTATAAATTCATAACATAAAAACAAGGTCCTAATTTCAGTGAGGGAACATTATCCTGCTATTTACAAGTTTGCAGATACTCAGGGTTTGCCCTAAGATGATGAAATGTTAAACACAGTTCTCTTTCTTTCTTCCTCCTCCTCCTTTCCCCTTCCCTTCCGCCCAGCCCTCTCCTCACCCCTAATTCTTTTCTCCCCGGATGTCCAGGACACTAGGTAGGTCACACTGGTCTGAGTTTTTGTGAGGTGGTGTTCTGAGAAACCCACAGGGTCATTTCACACAAGCCAGTCCGAAGCCCATGCTGTGTTATTATGTTGTAATACTGAAAAATCGTCCCTATTTTAGGATTTGCCCCTTTCTAGGTTGAGCAATCTAGCAACATAAGAGTCACAGGATCCCAAATCAAGCTCCTCACTCTTCCATAAAAGCTGTATTCTTGGTTAACTTTATTGGGCATGACTTCCAGAGAAGTCACTTCACACAAAAATTATTCCACTTGGATATTTTAGTACATGAAATTCATGAAAGCAAGAGTTGTAGAACAAGAATTCCAATATTTAAGAGTAAATGTTTATTTTGGAATTATAAGAACACATTTCAAGATAATATGAAAAGACACACTAATAACATTAAGTCCAATAAAACACAAAGTTAATGTTGTTAAAAGAAAAGGTAGAAGAAAGGAAGGCATCATGGAGCCTCAAAGACAAAGCTTCTGCTCTTCAAACCAGTGTGTCATAGTGTTTGCTATGGACTTGATATTTGTGTGTCCCCCACCCCCAAATTCATATTTTGAATCCAAACTCCAAAGTGATGGTATTAGGAGGGAGGGCCTTTCTTTGGGAGGTAATTAGGTCATAAGGGTAATCAACTTTAAAAACATAATAGCCAGTTATATTACCAGCAAAACTGAGTTTATTCAGAAATAGCAGAGGAATTGCAATCCAGGATACGTGAACCATGGCAGAGCACAGGTAAATCCAGAGAACGGGGAAGGGGAACTTGCCTTTATAGGGGAAAGGTGGGAGTTGGGAGGGGCTGTGGTAACCAAAGAGTCCATTGGAGTCCAAAGTATGGAGGCTTTTTATTCATTGGGCTGTCACTGTCTCAGATTGGCTGGGCTGTCATGGGGCAGAGAGTTTTCTTCTTCCTACTGGATGGTAGAGGCACCTTCCTGTTGTAAATATAGGCAGAAGTCTCTTCCTAGTTGAAGTGATGATTGATGATGTATGGCAGGATGTGAGAGCTCCCCCTACAGGCCTGTCCTGATTCCAGTTTTAGCTGAGCTTCCTCAATTAATTCCACAGGTGGAACCGTCATGAATGGGATATAAAAGAGACCCCAGAGAGCTCCCTAGCCCTTTCAAATATGTGAGGACACAGTGGGAAGACACCAGCTATGAACCAGGAAGAGGGCTCTCATGACAACTCAACCCTGCTGGCGCCTTAATCTTAGACTTCCCAGCCTCCATACATAACTGTAAGAAATAAATGTCTGTTTTTTCTAAGCTACCCAGTCTGGGGAATTTTGTTACAACCAACTGAACAGACTAAGACAGTGCTTATGTCTATAGTTTCTCCAGGGCACTCATTTATGTCTCATTTCGTAATTTATGCAGAAACACAACTTGAGAACTAGATTCTTGATATATCTAGGTACAGTAACTTTAATGAACTATTTCCTCCAAAGTAAATTTAGATTTAAATTAGTGATACTGATCTGTTTCCTTCAGTACAACAGCTGCTCTTAAGATAAGTACAGTGGGATCTGATTTATGATTAGAAGAGGAAGGACAGTTAAAACTAGGCATTGAAAGCTAAAAGATGAAACAAAGTAAAGCAGGGTACAATTGTTACTTGATAGCGCTCATAATTCTTACAGGAGACAGAGAGATGAAAGTCTGCCTGAACTTACAGTACTGCTCTATTAAATGTGTGTGTACATCCCAGCATTTAACCTGGAATAGTCAGATGTAGGAAAGAAATTGAAAGATCAAACCTGAGGAGAGTGAAGCCAGCATGTTAAAAAGAAACAAAATTAATGCAGCAAAACTTATGCTGACCTCCAAACACTGGGATGCAAGAAACAGCAAAATAATTCTCTGTTGCATTCAAGAGAAAACCTGGATAGAGCAAAAAATATATAGAAAAATATATGCAAGTATGTTTTCTGTTTCATCAAATCATAAAAAGGTCATTTTATCTAAAGAGAAAGAAACCAAGATGAATAAAATCTTTGATATATTTACTCCATTTTTGCCTTACTCTGTGTGTTTGTGTGTGCATGTGCATGTGTGGTATATACACACTTATATAAAAACAAGGCCAAGTTTTTTTTTTATTTGGACATCAAATTAGAGGTACTATAAATGTTTGTTAATCAGAATGATTAGAGGAAAATCTGTAGTAATTAACTATTTTATTTAACCAATAAAATGAGTCAAGAGTCTTTTGGTTGCAAGTGACTGAAGACATTCAAATGCATTTAAGCGGAAAGTGACCTTACTGGCGTGAGGAACTGAGAAGTCCAGAGGCAGTGCAAGCTTCAAGCACAGCTGGTTCTAGGTACTCAAGGGATATTAGGACTGTGTCTATTTATCTCTTGTCTCTACTTTCCACTGTGTCGATTTTACTCTCAGGAAAGTGCTCATCAAGGAGTATCAGTTTAGTCAACAACAGCTCCACGCTTGTGCCCTAGCCTAGCAACCACAGCAGAAAGAGAGGAGCCAGGAGAGGCAAGTCTGTCGTTCTAGGAAATATCCTTGGACTGAGAGTCTCATTAGTTTGTCCCGGACAATTTTCCTGCCTATTCTAGAACTAATCACACAGCTGGGGAGGAGGGCTGGTATGTGTATGTTCTGATTGGCCAAACTGAGCCTAAGTCTTCTGGAACTTGGGCTGGAGCAGCAGAGTAGGGAATGTTATCCCCACAGAAACTATAGGGAAAGACGGGGAAGGGATGATTCACTGAGGAAAACTGGGGATTCTTTGACCAGCCTAAGGAGGAATAACTACTTGGCAAGCAACAACTTCATATCAACCTGCTTAATTTCTTTCTTTCTTTCAAAGGTAGACAGCAAGGTGGGGTGAGGGGTCCAGCTATTTGTGCTCGATAGTCATTTGATTTCTAGACAAGGGAGAGGTTTTATCCAATGAAAATAAAAATAGATGGAAGTGTATAGCATGTGTGTTAAGAGCATGGATATTGGAACCAGCCTCTTGGTTTAGAAAAATCAAATGACAATGTTTTGTCACTTACCAGCTTTGTAACCTTTCTGTACCTCAATTTTCTCATCTTTAAAATGGGGGTAACAGAGTAATTACAGAAGTCAAGTATGTATTACATGCAAAGCATTTAGAATATCTGGTACTCACTAAATACTCAATAAATGGTAACTTTTTATTATCTAAAACAGAAATCCTTCAAAAGTTGTAAACATCTAATACACTTTATTTTAAAAATTTCCCAACTAATACATTTCAAAGACTAATTTCACTATTTTTCTACTGCTTCAAAGATTTGACCCTCAGCCTTCTCACATTCTTTATTCTCCCTAAAGAGTCCTGGGCATTTGCCATTTTCTCTTTCCATTGTCTATCCTCATTCATTGCGGTCCTCACACGTATGTACACACATCTTTAGTAACCTCCTCCTCTCTTTCCTTAATTTAAAAAATTCTCAGTTACCTCAGGAAACCCTCTCTTGATCTCTGGCTCCAATTTCAAAGAGTCAAGATCTTAACTACATTTTTTTAAAAATAGTTCTTTATTGGAGTATAACTGCTTCACAATACCGTGTTAGCACAACAAAGTGAATCAGCCATATGCATACACATGTCCCCATATCCCCTCCCTCTTGAGCCTCCCTCCCAGCCTCCCTGTCTGCTATGCTGCTGCTTCCCACCAGCCAAATATTTTACATTCAGTAGTGCATCTATGTCGATGCCACTCTCACTTTGTCCCAGCTTCGCCCTCCCACCCCATGTCATCAAGCCCATTCTCGTGTCTACCTCTTTATTCCTGTCCTGCAACTAGTTTCATCAGTACCATTTTTCTTTTTTTAGATTCCTTATATATGCGTTAGCATACAGTATTTGTTTTTCTCTTTTTGACTTAACTTCACTCTGTATGACAGACTCTAGGTCCATCCACCTCACTACAAATAACTCAATTTTGTGTCTTTTTATGGCTGAGTAATATTCCATTGTATATATGAGCCACATCTTCTTTATCCATTCATCTGTTGATGAACACTTAGGCTGCTTCCATGTCCTGGCTATTGTAAATAGTGCTGCAGTGAACATTGTGGTACATGACTCTTTTTGAATTATGGTTTTCTCAGGGTATATGCCCAGTAGTGGGATTGCTGGGTCATATGGTAGTTCTACTTTTAGTTTTTTTAAGGAACCTCCATACTGTTTTCCTTGGTGGTTGTATCAATTTACATTCCCACCAACAGTGTAGGAGGGTTCCCTTTTCACCACACCCTTTCCAGCGTTTATTGTTTCTAGCTTTTTTGATAATGGCCATTCTGACTGGCGTGAGGTGATACCTCATTGCAGTTTTGATTTGCATTTCTCTAATAATTAGTGATGTTGAGCATCTTTTCATGTGTCTCTTGGCCATCTGTAGGTCTTACTTGGTGAAATGTCTATTTAGGTCTTCTGCCCATTTTTTAACTAGATTTTTTTTTGGATATTGAGCTCCATGAGCTGTTTGTATATTTTTGAGATTAATCCTTTTTCTGTTGTTTCATTTGCAAATATTTTCTCCCATTCTGAGGGTTGTCTTTTTGTCTTGTTTATGGTTTCCTTTGCTGTGCAAAAGCTCTTAAGTTTAATTAGGTCCCATTTGCTTATTTTTGTTTTTATTTCTGTTACTCTAGAAGGTGGATCAAAGAAGATCTTGCTGTGGTTTATGTCAAAGAGTGTTTTTCCTATGTTTTCCTCTAACTACATTTTGAAATAATCTGTTCAGGTTACACTAATTTTGTGGGACCAATTCTAAAAGTGAACACTAGATGGCAACCTTCCTAAACTGTGCTGTTTTCCCAGGAGAGTTTCTGACCACGACAAATGTTGAGAGCCTCAAAATGGGACTGCATGATTCTTTAATTTCTTAAACTTTTGTTTGTTGTAAAAATCAAATAAGACTTTGGATCTCTCCATAAAGGATCTCTATAGTGGCTCATTCTTGAAAATAAAGTATTCCTTTTTATATCTTGCATGATCATTAATCTCTACCTTTAAAACTTTTTTTAAATTTTGTTTTATTCCTTAAAATAACGCAAATAGTAGTTGTGTCCATTTATTCATTATACCATATGATGCTTATGGCATATTAAATAGATTTAGTTCTTTGTTATATCTAATATATTTTTTATTTAATTTTATAGCCATCCAGAAATGATATTTTATATAATATACAGAACAGAAGAACATATGCTTTTTTTCTTTCTCCATGTTATCCTTATGGAAATTTGAGCTCAGGAACTGTATAATAATAGCTGAGGATTTCCTGATAGTGAGGATGAAGGAGAGCAGAGGTATGTTTTCTTTGAAAAGGGAATTGTATAACTCTCCTAAATTTCCTTAGGAAATTAAAATGTTAACTGGGAAATTATCTCTGGTAAAATGAAAATTTTATTAAATAAAAATACATGTTATTGTGGTTAAGGCAAGGAGCTTTATGACTCCAAGATAAAAATAGACAAAGAATATGAAAAATAGACTAGAGAAGAAATGCAAAAAGCCAAGTACTACATGAAAAAACGCGAAAATCACTAGCATTAAAAAAAGCAAGGGAGGGCTTCCCTGGTGGCGCAGTGGTTGAGAGTCTGCCTGCCGATGCAGGGGACACGGGTTTGTGCCCCGGTCCAGGAAGATCCCACATGCTGTGGAGCGGCTGGGCCTGTGAGCCATGGCCGCTGAGGCTGCGCATCCGGAGCCTGTGTTCCGCAGCTGGAGAGGCCACAACAGTGAGAGGCCCGCGTACCGCAAAAAAAAAAAAAAAAAAAAAAGCAAAAAAAAAGCAAGGGCTTCCCTGGTGGCACAGTGGTTAGGAATCTGCCTGCCAGTGCAGGGGACATGGGTTTGAGCCCTGGTCTGGGAAGATCCCACATGCCGCAGAGCAACTAAGCCCATGCGCCACAACTACTGAGCCTACGTGCCACAACAACTGAGGCCCACATGCCTAGAGCCTGTGCTCCGCAACAAGAGAAGCCACAGCAATGAGAAGCCTGTGGACTGCAGTGAAGAGTAGCCCCCATTCACCACAACTGGAGAAAGCCCCCCCGCAGCAATGAAGACCCATGCAACCAAAAATAAAAATAAACAAAATAAATAAATTTATTTTTAAAAAAAGCAAAAATAAAATTTTCTTTTGCCAAAAACAACGTTTTGGTTTTATCCCTCCTTTATGGTATAGTTAACAACTCAAGCTCAAATCCCAGCTCAGAAATCTACCTAGCTATGTGACCTTGGCCAAATTTTTTGACCTCTCTCTGCTGCAGTTTCCTAATCTGTAAAACAAGGTAAATCAGTAAAATGAGAGTTAAATGAGTTAATGAAAGTAAAGTTCTTAAAAGAGTACCTGGTTGAACTAATACTTTGGGTATACTAGGTTAAAGAAAATAACTCACCAGATAAATGACTGATTGTACAATTATATTTTTAAAAATCCAGCTAAATACTGTTTAATAGAGAGGGACATAAAACATAAGGACAGGGGCTTCCCTGGTGACACAGTGGTTAAGAATCCACCTGCCAAGGCAGGGGACACGGGTTCGAGCCCTGGTCGGGGAAGATCTCACATGCCGCGGAGCAACTAAGCCCGTGTGCCACAACTACTGAGGCCTCGTGCCACAACTACTGAAGCGTGCGTGCCTAGCGCCCGTGCTCCACAACAAGAGAAGCCACCGCAATGAGAAGCCCGCGCCCTGCAACGAAGAGTAGCCTCCGCTCGCCGGGACTAGAGAACGGCCGCACACAGCAATGAGGACCCAATGCAGCCAAAAATAAAAAATAAATAAAAATTTTTTAAAAAACATAAGGACATAAAAAGGTTGAAAGTAAAAGTAAGTGAAAAGACATATGTGGCAGATAGTAACCAAAAGAAAGCTTGTTGTCATGTTAGTATCGAAATGGGGGTGGGGGGTGGGTTTTGTTTTGGGGGCGAGTTTTTTGTTTTGTTTTGTTGCTGCAAAAAGCTTTACTGTTTCCATTTGGTCCAAGGCTTGGGGGAGGGCTCCAGGGTGGTTAAAAGACTGCATAGTGGCTGCAGAGAGAGGCTTCAGGCAGAAGCCCTGGCACCAGAGGGCTCCTCAAAGGCCGCTGGGCTCCAGAGGCTCCTTCTTAGTCATGCTTGACGGTGAGCCTTTGGAAGAGATACTCACACAGCCCAGCCTGGGGACCAGAGAGCCATCGGAAGTTAGTCAGGTGGTTGCCCATCTTCTTGATGAGTTTCACCTCCTCATCTAGGAGGTGGCTCTCCAGGAAGTCACAGAGCTGAGGGTCTGCGCGGCAGAACCCAGAGCAAGCAGATCTAAAAGGGCCTGGTTCAGCTTCTTCTCCATGAGAATGGCAGCTTCCATAGTGTCCTGGGTCTTATTCCACTCATCTTGAGATGGCTTCTGCCCATCCTGGAAGAGGGCACAGCCGCTGCACTGGTTTTTCATTTTCAAGAGAGGCTTGGCGCCCTCCTGCTTCTTCTCAGCCAATTTGTGGAAAACGTGGCCCAAGCCCTCCAGAGCTGTGGTGGAAATAGAAGCCCAGAGACAGGTAGGTGTAGGAGGCCAGCCCATGCAAGGTGACCAGGTGGGTGAAGGCGGCTTCCACCTCGATGGAATAATTCTGAGGAATCTGGTTGATGGGTAATAAGGAGTTAAGTTCGAAAAACAGTGCTGACTGGTCCCAGAGGCCGAGGATAACTGAGGGGCTGGTTCTGAAAGTTGCCACTGGAAAAAAGATGGAGGGTAGTCGGAGGCTTGGAGGAAGAGGCCTCCCTGGGTCTGTTCCGTCCAAACACTGTTGAAACAAGAGACAGATCTGCGGGACCTCTGAGCGCACTGCCTTGAAATAGGTTTCATGACCAAAATATAAAAAACAAAACACTAAAAACATTATTAAGAGAGACTGAGTTCATCAAGATGCTGCAACAATTTTAATTTTGTATGCATCTGATTAAAAAAAACCTTAAAAATTTAAAGCAATAGTTGATATAATTATAGGAAGAAATTAACCATGTAATGGAAAATTTCAGTGTCCATTTGCTCATTTTATTTAATAAATGTTCTTGGGTTCCTGCATGCTAGGAACTCTTCTAGCATACATACGGCTAGAATGAAATATAAAAATACTCAACCTTTTGAAGTTTACCATAGTGGAAGGAGAGGGGGAAACACACAAATAAATACAGTAAAATCCTATGAAAATACACCCAGGATATCATGAATTCTGAGATTATAGAATGAAGAATTTGCTCCTACCCACCACCAAACGCCACAGGTGGTAGGAAGGAAGGAGAGTAAAGTTCTTATTCTGAGGTTGGGGAATGGAATATGACAGGGGGTGAAGGAAGGAGCCTGGCAGGAAAATAACACAAAAGCCAGAGGGGAGGTGAAGTTTGAATCCTGCTAGCTCAGTGATCTACCAACTCAATATTCCCAAACTGGGCCAACAAAACTATTGCCAACTGGCCAGCATTTCCTGGAATCACTGGTGCTTTCTTGAAGTCCAGTCAGCTGCAGACCCTGAATCCTTCCCATCAATATGGAAACTGGAGTGGACGATCACCACTAGATGGTTCCAAACTGTAGTGGGGACCCCGATGGATTCTGGGTAATGAAGCAACAACCCAGCATTGTGCACGGTCCCCTGCCCATTTTATTAATCTCATGCTGAAAGACAAAAAGAAATCAAAGACAAAAAGATTGGAAAGGAAGACAAAGGACTGCATTTTTTCAAAAAGGATGTGATAGCCTATGTAAAAAAATCTAAAAGACTGCTTATTAGAAGTAATAAGAATTTACCATAAGATCAATATGCAACATTCAGTTGCATTTATATAAAATTTAACAAGTATTCAGAAAACAATTCTGTAACAACATGCACATAGAAAACATAATTTAGAAAGAGATTACATTTAAATAGCTTAAAATAGATATCTAAAATGAAATCTAATAAAAGATATATAAAGCCTACACAGAAAAAAATATAAAATGTTATCAAAAGACACTCAGAAGACCTAAGTAAGTGGAGAAATATGCTATGTTCATGGAAAGGAAGGCTCAATTTCTTTTAAAAGAAAGTTGTTCTCCCCAAATTGACGTGCAGAGTTAATGTAATCCTAATTAAAATATCAACAGAGGTTTTGTGAAACATGACAGTTGATTCTGATGTTTACATGGAAAAGGAAGAATAACCAAGGCACTTTTCAATTTTTACTGAAGGAGAAAACTTGGTCAACCAGACACTGAAACTAATGATGAAGCCATAATAATTGAGATAGTGTTGTTTTGGCACAGAGAAGGCCAAATGATCATTGAACAAAAGAGAAAGTCAAGAAAGACCCGAGAACATATGAAAACTTGACATATGACAGAGGGGAAAATGCTGATTAGTGAGGAATGTTTATACTGAGATTAAATAAATAGACGAGTTTCTTCTGATAATAAATAAATAAATAAGGAAGAAGGAAAACTTCTCCCTTACAGGAGAATCTCATGTAGAAGGAATAAGGTAGAAAATCACCATTTAGCACAAGTATAGCAGTAATTGATTCAGACAAAATTGTTAATGAATGCCAAAACTATTGGGTTGAAATTTGACGAAGATAGCTACATAGTCTCAAAGTATCTCTCCACAAATTACTTATTATTAATTACAAAGGGGAAGATAGTGCTTTTAGAGAGGATAAACCTGGAAGAGATCACCATAATCAAGTAGACAAAGTCGACATTACCAAAAATGGAGAACACTGACACCATATGCTTTCTGAGTGTTGCATTGAAAAGGACACAACCTCATACAGTATTACTGCCAAAAGGTCATCACCTACATCTAACTGAAAAAACATTCCATGAAGAAAATCATGAAGAAAACCCACATTGACAGACATTCTACAAAATAATTGACCTGAACTGTTCAAATATGTCAAGGTCAAGAAATACAAAGATTGACTGAAGAACTGTTCCAGACTAAGTGAGACTGAAGAGACAATTCAACTAAATGTAATATGTGATCCTGGACTAGATCCTATAATGGGGAGATGGGCTTGCGGGGTGGAATAGAATGGCTACAAAAGATATTTATTAGGATAACTGGTGAAATTTGAAAATGGGCTATAGCTTAAATATAGTAATGCATCAGTGTTAATTTCCTGATTTTGATAATTGAATGTCCTTGTTTTTAGAAAACATACACCCAAGGCAAAGAGGTGTAATATCTACAACTTATTCTCAAATGGTTCAGAAATAACAACAACAACCATATGCATAGAGACACAAAACAAGAAAACAAATGAAAGAATGAACAAGAGAACAAATGAAGAAAACAAGAAAACAAATAATAACAATTGTTGAATTTAGTGAACAGTATACAGAAATATTTTGTAATAGTCTTTTTTTTTGGCAAATACATGAAGTTTCCATTTTTTTACAGTTTTATACCACATTAGTTCAAATGCATTTCTCTACAACTACTCCAACAGAGCTCCTCTGGAATTATTTCAGTTATCCTTAACATGTGACTTTACCAGACTCTGAATGTAAAATAAACATATAAGATTTAAAATTAGTAACTTTTAATTATGAATGGGATAAGAAATAAAGTCATCAGATGATGGCTGGGGCTATTAATTTCCAACGAGACACTTTGTTGAAATGTTTCTCCTGATACCCCAGGTATAAATGAGAACCTTCAAAGAACAAGGGCAGAACCAAAGTACAATAAAGAAGCCTCTGCAGCTTAAGCGTCCCATAGTCCTAAACCTCTGACAGAAGCTAGGCAAAGCATCTTTCTTGCAAACTAAGTGGGTGTCCAGTATTTCCATGTAGTTGAGCTTTCAGAGACAGACACTCAAGCATATCATTAGGATACACCATCTTGGCTCTGGTTGGATTAATTATGCCTGAAGAGTTTAATACCCATCCAAGTCCAAAGGTGGAAGAACACATAAACGGGTATGGTGATCGGCAAGAGCCGACTGTAAAATACAGGCTGGCTGTGCTAGTGCAGCCCTGTGGGAAGTTGTCTTCCACAGAGGCCGAGTATAACAGCCCTGCTAACGAGACCAATGGAATAAGGACAGTCAACGTAGGAAGAGACAGAAACATTCTTCTCCACTTATTACGCGCCACTCTTTTTTTTTTTTTTCTTTTTTTGCGGTACGCGGGCCTATCACCGCTGCGGCCTCTCCCGTTGCGGAGCACAGGTTCCGGATGCGCAGACTCAGCGGCCATGGCTCACGGGCCCAGCCGCTCCGCGGCACGTGGGATTTTCCCGGACCAGGGCACGCGAACTCTCAACCGCTGCGCCACCAGGGAAGCCCTCGCTTTTTTTTTTTTTTTTGCGGTACGTGAGCCTCTCACTGTTGTGGCCTCTCCCGTTGCGGAGCACAGGCTCCGGACGCGCAGGCTCAGCGGCCATGGCTCACGGGCCCAGCCGCTCCGCGGCATGTGGGATCTTCCCGGACCGAGGCACGAACCCGTGTTCCCTGCATCGAGCAGGCGGACTCTCAACCACTGCGCCACCAGGGAAGCCCCACTCTGACTTTTTAAAAGGTGGGTGGTATTTAGAAAATTTAGTTGTGTGTGTTGTCGTTTTCAAGTATGAGCTAATGCCTGCTCCATTTCTTCTTGCTTCTTATTTTGATGTGTCATCCTAACCGCCTGTGGTATCATATTAGGAATCCCATCAATAATTGGATAGGCTATTTCTAACTCTTCGTTAATTAATTCATTTGGCGATGCCTCATATCGGAGCGGCTTCTTGGAGAATGGGCACACCAGGAACTCCAGCAGCTCTGGGTCGAAGACGCGGGGCGGTTCCCTTGTCCTCTCGCTCTGGTCTGAGGACGGCCGCGACACCGACGCGTGCACACACCTCTGGGCGACCGCGGGCGGCTGTGCCCATGTCCCCCGCAGCGCTGAGGCGAGCCGGCTGCACACTCCGCTCGGCATGGCCTAGCAGCCCGCGACCGGGCCTCTGCGCGCCCGTGACCACCCTGTAATAGTCCTTAAACTTTTCTGTGTTTTAAATTGTTTTGAAATAGAACGTTTAAAAATAGCCAGGGAATAATGAATACAAAACTGAAAACAGGGCTTTCCTGGTGGCGCAGTGGTTGAGAGTCTGCCTGCCGATGCAGGGGACACGGGTTTGTGCCCCAGTCCGGGAAGATCCCACATGCCGCGGAGCGGCTGGGCCCGTGAGCCATGGCCGCTGAGCCTGTGTGTCTGGAGCCTGTGCTCCGCAACGGGAGAGGCCACAACAGTGAGAGGCCCGCATACCGCAAAAAAAAAAAAAAAAACCTGAAAACAGTGGTAGCCTCTGGGAGTGATGGGAGAGGCCTGAGGGTGGGAGAGGGACACATAGGTAGATGCAACAGTACTGATTGTGTTCTAGTTCCTAAATCAGATGATGAGATTGTGGACATTTATTATTTAACTTTCACAATTATATATACATTATGTATTTTTGTACGTGTAAAATATTCTACTTTAAAAGATAATAAAGGGAAAAACAAAGGAAAAGATAATAAGGCAAGAGTCAGAGGCTATCTGATGAGCTGTGTGTGCTTATGAGCTCTGTGCCCTTAAGTATGTTTCTTTTCCTCTCTGAGGTTGTCCTCACCTACAAAAGAAGAATAAAAGATCTACTGTGTAGTTTTGTTGTAAGGCACTTGGCAGTAAGTGCTAAGTGCCAGCTGCTGTTGTTATTGTCTCTGACAGAGCAGAGATAAAGGGAGTATACATACCTACAGCGGTGGGCTTGAGAAAAGTGATAGACGTTTGGAATAGTCTTTGGGGTCAGTTGGTAAGCAGGTTATCTAGGGAACAAAACTGAGCCAATGTTGGAAATCATCAAGTAGTTGTAGAGCCAATGAGCTTTGTGTATTTTTCCCAAGCTGCACTCCATGGTCAGGAAGTAAGACTTGGAAAAAACCAGATCTTTATGCTGGAAGGTCTAAAGGAAGGTCAACAAAGCAGAAAGGCTGCGGAGAGTGAGGCAGATATGACAGGTCAGAGCATCATACCTAGGCAATGAGCTTTCTCTCATCTAAAATTTTGGAAAAGGAGACACAATTTAGAAGAAGTGGAAGATAAAGAGCGAGCTGATAATTTACTAGATTAACTGGAGACTGTATGAAGCACACCTAGCAGAATAATGATTTTCCAGCCCAGAATAAGGACATCCATTCCTACCTTTTATGTATCAAATAAAAAATAATTCTATCATGATATATGTACACCTAGGTTGCACAAATTCCCTCATAGTTTACCAACATTTTATATATGAAAGTCCTTAACAAATTGCAACCAAAAAAACACAAAAAAGCAAGCAAATATGTATTGAGCTGCCACTTCATTCAAAATAGCTCTGCTGTAAGGGTTATAATTGAGGATCTAGTATCAGCCAGTCCGTGATTGATTGAAATTTTAATTTTTCAGTATTAATTGCTGTCTGAGTATATACACACAGCTAATTTCAGCCTATCGTGCATGAAATTAAACTCAGAAAGTATGAACAGTAGAGCAAATTTGATGATGCTTATACATTACTAACACTTAATTCAGTGAAGAAAATAAATAATATCAGTTTTCTGGCATCTCAAACCCCAAATGTTTTTCAATACAGATAGGATACAGAGACAGTCTGTCACCCTAAAGTACTAGAAATACTGCCGAAGAACCACTATATTAGCTGTTGGTGTATGGGAAATGCTTTTGGTTTCTTACTTAAGTGTTTATTTCTTAAATATTAATTATCTATACTATATATCAACTATTATCACCTTATTTTATATCAATATGGTATATATTCATTCACACATTATTATCCATTATTTATTCTTTCCTTGCTTCCTGAACTAAATGCACAGACAATTCCAGAGATGAAGGCGGGTATATGTGGTATTAAATTAGGGATTTTAAAAGAAATTCATTATAAAATCTTGGAGTTAACGTGTGTAAGAATTGGTAACCCAATCAGTGTCTTGTTCTGACTTTGACAGTTTTGCATCAGCCACTGTATTCTCCAGAAATACAATTATATAGAGAAGTTATAATAACTAATGTAAATTTCCTGAGAAATGCAATTCTAGAGGAATTGAAGAATATGTGGAGGAATACTTGCAGAGACTTAGGAATGTTGTATTTGAGTCAATATAACAAACTAACCAGGAGGCACCAATGAAATGAAAAGATTTTGAAGAGAAAGGTAAAAAGTTACTTGTGACCAACTGAAAATCAGACTTTCAAAGGCAGCCCAAAGAATGATAATGCTACATTTATTTTAATTCCCGTGTTTAAAAAAAAGAGTAGGATGACTCAGTTCATGACATATTTCTGCCAAGACTATGTTTGAAAAATAAATTTCACAATGAGTGAAATAAAATACTATACTACCACCACAGGATTTTAAATAGAAATAGGGATTTCTGATTCCATATGGTAAATTGAATGGATGTATCACTCCCATTCTCTCCTGAATGCCTATTAAAATGACAATCATAATATTTAAAATATATAGGCCTGAAAGACTAAAAAAACAGGGGAGAAGACACCAGGGGATAGGAGATAGCAACAGGTATTGGAGGATGGAAAGCTGATGAATTGGGAGAATAGAGGAAACAGAACATTATTTCTTCAGAACAAGGAGAAAGAACCAAGCTGCAAAGGCTCAGGAACTTGGTTTTACAGAAAGGAAGTATGAGGCACAGATCTGGAATTCAGAGAATCGTTTGAAAGTCTGCACAAGAGGCAGTTGGACCTCAAAAAGCCTGGTGACTTCCTCTTACAAATCCTCAGACATGAGATTGATTCCTTGTAGAGCATGAATCAAAAAGGTTCTGAGCTTAAGGAGAGAAAAGTTTCAGAAAAGCTCACGGGGAGCTGAGGGGCCGAAAATAGGTGGATTAAGTGGAAGTATATATATTTATGGGAGAAACACACCTGCACCCTTCACCAGCCCTCTTTCCCCATCCAGGTCCTCAAATACCTGTAGCCAGGCACAAGACTTGAGGGTCTTTCTGTGCAGAAACTGAGTGACGCCTGAGAATACTCCACAAATTCAAAGCCATTGTCAGGCATGCAAGTCTCAAACAAACATACAAATTATAAAATACGGCTAGAAAGCAACCATTCAAGATTGGAGCAGGAGAGCAAAGGTTTCTAGAAATAAATTAAAAATGGAACTCAGATTATCTGACAAGTATTGGTCCATATTTAGAAAATTTATTTAGAAGACTTCCAAATGAATAATTGATACAACTATTGACTCCAGGGGAAAAGAAAAGAAGCATAATCATGGTACACTACTAGATTTAGCAGTGAAATATGTGTAGACAGTCAAAATAATGTAAATACATAATGACGTTTAGCCAAATCTGTGATTTAATTATATTGGGAGGTCGGAGGGAAAGGAAGCAGCGTGATTGTATGAGAGATAAGTCCTCATTTATCAATGTGAAAAGTCAATAGATCATGTATAAAATAGAATAAGATATAGCAGCATAAATATATAATTCTCATGTATAAAGATAAATATCACAAGACACAGGGAAAGGACTAGAAATAGGGGATGAGACTGGCCACAGGGAGAGGTGGGTCATTTTTAAAAATTATAAGTGTCTATTATATCTCATTTTTTACTTATACTAGTGAAAAGTAGCTTATACATGAGCTTATATTCTGTGTTTTTCAATCATTTTTAAAACATGATTGCATTTGATAAACAAACAAAGCCATGTTTTGTTCTAATTCTATTTGGAGATTGAAATGAAGCAAACTTTGTAACTAAAAACAATGTAAAGCAATGAGACAAAATGCTGTTTTGTTTTCAAACTGAACATGCTCCTTCTTGCCCCTGCCACAGAATTGGATAAGAACATGCCTCCCCACCCTAGTAAGAAAAACAACTGTTCACTTTTTCTCATTTCCTGGCTGAGGATCTTCAAGTGTCTCCTTATTTCAGTCAATCCAACTTAATGCATTCAATCTAAACTCTTTTCTGCCTGGCTTTCAAAGCCTGTCCTTCCCTCCCCCAGTCTTCTACGTATCTAAACTTATTTTCCATTACATCACAACAGACACCTTCTGTTCAAGTTATATGGATCTCTCAGAACCCTGCATACTCTAGGCCATGCCTGTTTTCATCTTTTGGGTCAAGCTATTACTTGAATACCTGGGCCCATTTCCTCTGTACCTGGCCAAGGTCTTCTTGTGCTTCAAAGCCTGCTTCAAGATTAGCCAAGATACGTCTTATCATAATTCTGCTATTTTATCATCCTTGGAACTTTGGTTTTTATCATTACAACTTGAAAATACTACTTATTGAAGGAAAAAATTTGAAAATTTTCTTTATGACCTTCTTAGATAAAAGGGAAATTTAAACAAATGAACATTTGTCTAAAGTCAAGACAAATGTGCTGAATCTATTGGGTTGGCACCATACCAGTAATTTCCACAGTGTGATATGCCAGTAATTTTTTTCAGCATTGTAGCGTTCCCTATTAAAGGACCATCTCTTTAAAGCACCTAGTCCCAACAACATGAACACACATATAATTTTTCAATGTCTATTTGAAGGGACAAATAGCAAATCAAGGCTAGATTGAGATACCAATAAATCTGATAAGAATTTATTTTTATATTGATCCTTCCTATTATTTAAAGGTTATCATTTTTATTGTATTTATTGTAGGAACAATATAATAATAATAACAGAAAAAAAAAGGAAAAAAACTATCTCTTCTTCTACCACCCAAAGAAACTGTTTTTACTTTTTTCATGTAACTCTTTCATTTCTCATCTGTTGGGAGCCATATGGGAAGTGCCTTTGAGTCACAGCACAGACGAGACCCATAGTATCAAGCAAAGTTGATGCTATCGGGTATAAATATGGAAAAGCAAAGTTCTCGTTTGCAAAGCTTCCTGCCTCCTGGTGGCTGGTGCCGTGTAATTGGTCTCTCTTGCCCAGTGCTGTAAGCTGGGCCCTCTCTGGAGGAGAAACCTGGGTTCCCGAAGACATGTGATCAGAGCCGGGGCCCCGCCAGTTGGCGAGGGAATCCCAGGGCAGGTGCTGGGCGTGGAGGCCACGGGGGCATAGGCTACCAAGGTGACAGAAAACTGACCTTCTCTGGGGGCGCTGCACCTCGCTCACTCGCACACCTAACATCTCCCTGCTTGGCCCCGGAGGATGGCTGGTTAGCCAAAGACGGGTAAGATTCCTCAGGGAAGGAACAACCTAAGACAGGCACAGTCGCAGAGGGGCCATCAGGAGAGAACTTGGGGGCCAACAGAGGTGGGGCATAGACCCTCACCCCCCCAACTTTGCAGGAGCCTGAACCCTCACCCCTTTTGAGAGAGGTCTCTTGCCCCCATGGCTGCTTCGCTTCCCACGCCCAGCTCAGATGAGAACCCAGGTAGCAGACCAGAGACCTGGCCAATGGCAACTGCTCTTCCACCACAGCAGGGCTCTGTTTCCCATTTCCTCCGTGAACCATAGCTTTTCTCTGTGTTTTTCCCTGCCTTTGCCTAAGGTGATTTTTATAGGATTGCTATTGGTGTTGGGAAAAATGTATAGTTTTAATGCAGGGGTTTAGGAAAGACCCCAATTTAGGGTAAAAACCAAGAGGAGGATTATAGCTACTTTGGCTCCTTTAATGATTATATTTGTTGGGGAAATACAATGGTGGGAACATTTCTGCAGCAGCTTTGTACTTTAAAAGAAAAATTGCAAGAGTTATGGCCTCCCAGTGGAGTTATAAACATGCTGGGAAATACCTGGGTATGGTGACAAGGTTTTATGCAACAGTGGGTTTAATCAATGAGCTTACGGTACAATGTCCGCTCCCATGGTTTTTTAGAAGTATAAAAAATGATGTGTATTGTTTTGATTGTTTTGATTACTATTGTAGGTTAGGAAATTTTTGGCTATGGTGGTGGGAAGGTTTTATGCTACAGTGGGTACATAATAAATTAGAGTAGGCTACTTGGTAGCCTTTTATAAGTAAAATTGTTTTTTGTATAATTTAGTGCCTTGTTTTGATTATAAAGGTAGAAGAAAATAGTCTATAAATATTTACAATTGTTAAAAGAATAATGTGCTTGAGTTTGTGCTTTGAATAGTTGGCTGATTGAACAAGAACATATAGGTACAAGAACATCTAATTTTCTAAAGAAGACAATGAAACCACAGACTGTGTTCCTGACGTAGATGTGACCAACATGTGACTAACCACAGGAGAAGAAAGAAACTCTGGGCGATGGGAAAATTACCTAACCTGTTTTAATCAATCTGCTGATGTAAATTACCTTTGTTTTGTGGCCTATGTGGGGGAATTTTTGGCGTGGGAATGAGAATGTTAAATTTGAAAATGAGATCACTTTATAGTATAAAAGCTTTTGGAATCTTGAAAATAAATTTGTCAGATCCTTGCATCCTCTGAGGTGTACTGAGTTCTGTCCACGCCGACTCCGTCTTCTCCTTTGGGTGAATCCTGTTCAGCTGGGGCTGGTCCCCAGCACTCATCCCCATAAACACATAATTTTACATATAAAGTATTCTACTTTTTGCCTTAGCATTGTATTATAAACATTTTCATGTTGTAAGACTTCCTTCATACTTATTTTAATAGTTATACAATAATCCATCTATAAATATCTATATAATAATTCGTCTGTTGTAGTACCAAAATTATTTGTTTCTCTATCATTAGTCATTTACAGTTCCTTCCAATTTTTTTAGTAGGCTGTGGGCAAATAAGGAATGAATTTGGGTAGTCTAAGTGATCTAGTTTGGCTGACTAGATTTTTCCTTAATAAAACAGTCGATTTTTCTCTTCACTTTGTACCTGAGAAACTTAGTACAAGGGTACTCGTTTATAATTTGAAGTGACCTGTTTTTCATGATTCTCCAGTAGTGCTAATACCTATAGAACAAATATTTTCTCAAAATTTTGTGCTCTACTGATAGCATATTTTTATCCACTAAATAAGCATTTTCTTATGTGGGATAGTTCTTTTTAAAACCACTGTAATTATCCATCTGCTTATCTTACAAGTGGGAACATAATTTTTGTGGCTGTTTCACTTACTATGGAAAGAATACAATGTTTTACTACAAAAGTACATCAAAAAGCCCTTTAATTCTGGTACTTCTTATCCTTCAGTCATAAAAACAGGCTAGGATTATGGAAGAAAAGAGATTAGAAGGCAGTGTAGGCAAAACTATACCCTAAACTAGCTACAAAAATAAGTCTTTTTAAAAACATCACACTCAGAACTATGATTTTAAACCCCTTAATTTAACTTTGCCTTGCCTTTGAAAGGAAAAACTCCTTGAACTTTAAATAGCTTTTAAATTTTAACTCTGCTCTCTCATTGAATGTTTCAAGTCCCAAAGCCACTATTTGTTGGATGACAAATAACATTTGTGAGAGAGGCCCTCACTAACTATGCATGTGTACTTGTCAGCTATCATTTCTAGAGCTAATTTCCATACCAGTGACCAGATAAACCCAGGGGGTAAGACAACAGCTAAGCGAGCAAAACTCTGTAACCTACAAAATCTTTCTCACACTGAATTTTTAAATGTACTGAATAAAAGTAGGAAGGAGGAGAAGGTAGAGAAACTATTTTCTCTTGACTTAAAAAAGATTGGGCAAATGCCTACATTAAATCTCATAGGAAGCCTAAGTTATTAAAGATAAATGATTGAGAAATGAAAACCTGTAATCAGGTAAATGTTAAAATAAATTTCCCAAAACTTTGACCTGCATAAGTGGTTCTCAACCCCAGCACACATTAAAATCACCTGGAAAGCTTTCAAATAATACAAAACAAGGTACTGAATTGTCCTGCTGTGAAGCCTGAGCATTGGCATATTTTAAATCACCAAGACGGTTTAATATGCAGGAGGACTGATAACACAGATCCACATATTACCAAATAAAATGGCAGGTTTTTTTTTTTTTTTTTGGTCTTAGTTCCCCCACCAGGGCCAAATCTGTGCCCCCTGCAGTGGAAGCATGAAGTCTTAACCATTGGACCACCAGGGAAGTCCCAGTGGGGTAGATTTTTAACCAAAAGAACTTGTTGCTTTAGCATGAATAAATCCTCACCAAGGGCCTGCAAGGGCCAGGCACCGTGTTAGGCTCTGAGGATACAAGAGTATTTGAAAATTAAAGACTTCATGACATATCTGCAGTTCAGATTCTTTAAAAAGTATTATTTAAAAAAATCTTCCATCATTTTTTCCTGTAAAAAGAATATACACCAACACATATTTCTGATGAAGTCCGCTCTTTAAGCTTGATTTGAAAATGAAGGAGGGATGGAGATGCAAGAGGGAAGAGATATGGGGTTATATGTATAACTGATTCACTTTGTTATGAAGCAGAAACTAACACACCACTGTAAAGCAATTATATTCCAATAAAGATGTAAAAAAACCCAAAAAACAAAAAAATTTAAAAAAGAAAAATAAAAAAATGAACTATAATTTGAAAAATAAGAACATAAATGGCAAAAACAAAATATTTACTAAAAAGAAATGAGGATTCATGGCTCTAGGATTCTGGTCAACACTAGAATCAGGCTTTCAAAGTAGATGGGCAAAAGACTCTTTTTCATATTTATACACAGTCGGTTTTAATGAAAATTCTGAGAGAAACAATATCCATCACTTAACCATGAATAAGCCAAGAGACTTTTCACAACATGAAGGAGATAGAAATCACGAACTCTGAACTGCAAGGAAAAAAAAAAACATTTCAGGCTAGTACTTTGTGATAGTCAGAGAGAGAAGGCTTACAGCCAGTAGAGAAGCTGAGGTGGTAAGATGATTTGAATGACTGCAGTTAAGGAAGTTGAAACACCCACAGCGTCCTCAACCAGAAATTTAATATGGCGTTATTTCTCTTGATATGTAAATTCTAAGGAATCATAACAGTCCATATTCAACTGTGAAAACAAAAATGTACTCCAAAGTTAAGTGAAATTACCTATAGGTTATTAATAAACAAACTAAAAACCTTAAGAATTAGAGTTCTCAATTGGATTGCTCTGGGGATTTGATCCATAAAGAGGCACTTTCACAAAAACTGAGAGCTTGACCTTAAAAGAACATAAAAAATACCTTGGACACTATTTGAACACCCAAATAATAACTATTGGTGCTGGCATTATGACCAGTAGTAACATATATTGGTCTGATTCCAAAATTAGAGCTAATAATTATGTTTCATGAGGAAAACCTAGAGAGTACCTATCACCTATTAAAATATTTAAAGTTTTCCTTAGATTTAAAATGGATCTCTATTCAAAGGCCACCTATGAAAAAGCACTCTTTTTGAGAAGTGTGTAGCATTTGTTTTTAGTCTCCTTGTACTTGGTTTCCTGAGAACTGCAACGTTTTTTCAATTATGTGCTATCTGAAAAAGTTCTTATCATTTAATGTCTATGGAATAGTCCACTATTTCTATATATAAGTTGTTACTACCATCATCCCGCTTCATAATAAAAATGATTATGACGATGAGACAATTCATTGGGCCCTATTATATACCAGGTCCTTAATGTATACTAAGCATTTGTATATATTATCTCATTTAATCCACACAATTAATTCATTTATTCCTATTTTAAGAATGAGAGGACTGCAGCTAAACAAGGTTTGAAAATTTGCCCAAGGTCACAGAATTAGGAAGTGGCAGTAATTAAACCAAAGTTCTTTAGTTTTTTTTTTTCCAGTTTGGAAATCTAATACATTCTAATAATATATGTTCTCTGCACAAAAATTCTAAAATATAGAAAAATTGAAAAGAATAGAAGGGTTTAGCCCTGAAAGATAACTGTTGCAGAATTTTCATTGTATTTCCTTTCCATCTTTTTCTGTACCTTGTAAACAAGTGCCTGTTATCTTTAGTACCAAGCTCAGCTAACCCCTCTATGCTTCCTTCTGTGTGTATTCAAAATCTGCCCTTTTAGAGATTCCCTGGTCATCTTCTGTCCCCCATACCTACACTCTGGTTAGAAGTACACACAAAGAGAATTCCTTGGTGGTCCAGTGATTAGGACTCTGTGCTTCCACTGCAGGGGCCAGGGTTCGATCCCTGGTTGGGGACCTAAGATCCCACAAGTCGCGCAGTGCAGCCAAAAAAAGAAAAGATGAGAAATACACACAAACACACAAGGAGTTACACTTCCTTTTTCCGTCCTACCTCTCACATGGGTGTCATTCCCTCTGCCCTGTCTATCCCTTATCAAAAAACTGGCAAAAGAAAAAAGCAAAACCCAGATGACCAGACAAACAAAGAATATCTTCAGAACACACCAAAGTAATATAATGAATCACTGGAAATGATGTCGTAGGTCTCAGAGTGTAGAGATAGATGTCATCAACCCGGGTCTCTGGGGAATGAACAGCATGCAAGATGGACTCTTTAAATGTCCATCAACAGGGGAATGTATAAAGAAGCTGTGGTACATACATACAATGGAATATTACTCAGCCATAAAAAGGAACAAAATTGGGTCATTTGTAGAGATGTGGATGGACCTAAACACTGTCATACAGAGTGAAGTAAGTCAGAAAGAGAAAAACAAATATTGTATATTAACACATATATGTGGAATCTAGAAAAATGGTATACATGATCTTATTTGCAAAGCAGAAATAGAGACACAGATGTAGAGAACAAATGTATGGACACCAATGGGGAAGGGGGGTGATGAATTGGGGGATTGGGATTGACATATATACACTATCGATACTATATATAAAATAGATAACTAATGAGAACCTACAGTATAGTTCAGGGAACTCTACTCACTGCTCTATGGTGACCTAAGTGGGAAGGAAATCCAAAAAAGATAGGATATATGAATACATACAGCTGATTCACTTTGCTGTACAGTAGAAACTAACACAACATTGTAAAGCAACTATACTCCAATAAAAATTAATTTTTAAAAAAGTTTCTAAGGAAAAAGTTTCAAAAGGAATCTAATGAAGTATGCTTTAATCTCTAATACACACACACACACACACACACACACACACACCCCTTATAACTGTCTCCCTAGTGACTGTATGCTTTTTTTTAAACTATAGTTCATTTACAACGTTATATTAGTTTTGAGTATACAACATAGTGATTCACTATTCTTATAGATTACACTCTACTTAAAGTTATTATAAAATATTGGCTATATTCTCTATGCTATCTAATACATCCTTCTATCTTATTTATTTTATACATAGTAGATTGTACCTCGTAATCCCTTACTCCTATCTTGTCCCTCCTCCCATCCCTCTCCCCACTGGTAACCACTAGTTTGTTCCCTATATCAGTGAGTCTTTCTACTTTGTTATATTCATCTTTGTTTTGGTTTTTAGGTTTTACATATAAGTGAAAACATACACTATTTGTCTTTCTCTGTCTGACTTATCTCACTAAGCATATTACCCTCCAGATCCATCCATGTTGTTGCAAAGGGCAAAATTTTATTCTTTTTTATAGCTGAGTATTATTCCATTGTATATATATACTAGTTTCTTTATCCGTTCATCTGTGGGTAGACAGTTGCTTCCATAGCTTGGCTATTTTAAATAATGCTGCTATGAACATTGGGATGCATTTATCCTTTCAAATTAGTGTTTTTGGTTTTGTCACATATATACCCAGGAGTGGAATTGCGGGTCATATGGTAGCTCTAGTTTTAGATTTTTGAGGAACTTCTATACTGTTTTCCACAGTGGCTGCACCAATTCACATTCCCACCAACTGTGTCCAAGGGGTCCCTTTCCTCCCCATCCTCACCAACATTTGTTATTTGTGGTCTTTTTGATAACAGTCATTCTGACAAGTGTGAGGTGATATCTCATTGTGGTTTTTATTTACATTTCCTGAATACAATGTTGAGCGTCTTTTCATGTGCCTGTTGGGCACCTCTATGTCTTCCTTGGAAAAATGTCTATTCAGTTCTTCTGACCATTTTTTAATAGGGTTTCTTTTTGTGATATTGAGTTGTATGAGCTGTTTTTATATTTTGGATATTACCCCCTTGTTGGTCATATCATTTGCAAATATTATCTCCCATTAAGTAGGCTGTTTTTTTTGTTTTGTTGATGGTTTCCTTTGCTGTGCAAAAACTTTTAAGTCTAACTGTGTCCCATTTGTTTATTTTTGCTTTTGTTTCATTTGCCTGAGGAGACAGAGCCAAAAAAATTACTGCTACAATTTATGTCAAAGCGTGTCTGCCTACGTTTTCTTCTAGGAGTTTTATAGTTTCTGGTCTTATGTTTAGGTCTTTAATCCATTTTGAGTTTATTTTTCTATATGGTGTGAGCAAATGTTCTAATTTCATTCCTTCACATGTAGTTGTCCAGTTTTCCCAGTGCCATTTATTGAAGAAACTGTCTTTTCTCCATTTCATATTCTGCCTCCTTTGTCGTAGATTAATTGACCATATGTGCATGAGTTTATTTCTGGGCTTTCTATTCTGTTCCATTGATCTATGTGTCTGTTTTTGTGCCAGTACCATGCTATTTTGATGACTGTAGCTTTGCAGTATAGTCTGAGGTCAGGGAGCATGATACCTCCAGCGTTGCTCTTTTTCCTAGTGACTGTATTCTTGAGTCAACATTTCTGAAACACAAATTTCAGAAAGTGTAGTTTCCTGCGACTTCTTTGAAGGGAATTTTGGAAATAACTATAGGAGTGTAAAGTATACTTACTCTTTAATCAGCAGCAGTTTAATTTCTAGAAATTTATTCTTCAGACCTACTCAAATAAGTGCACAAAAAACATGTACAAGGATATTAGTAGAGCATTGTTTGTAATTGAGAAAAATTAGAAAGCACTTACATACCCATCAATGAGGGACTATGGTAGGTGCTGGGGACACAGAAGTGGTACCCACCCTGCTGGAGTTTCATTCCAGCAGATATATGACTTATCCTGAAGTATATGTCTTAGTTTGAAGCACACTCTGTGAATTTGCATTCTGGAACCTTTCCATTGCTACCTCAGATGGTATCACTGAGAGATCATAAAATTAGCTTTTCTTATACTAGCACAGCAGGAACCACTAAATGGAGGACCAGCTAAGCTGTGTCATTATTTGTTTTGTTTAAACTAATCCACCTTTAAATATTTTTTCTACTGGAACTCTTAATATATGGTTTTCTTTCCCCAAAGTGTCAAGGAATTCACATTCCCTGTTTGCCTTCCAGATTTTCTTGCAGTGACAATGGCAGCTGGGTATCCAAACCAGTTTTTAAAACACCAGAGCCACCACTGGTATCCTTCCAGAATTTCCATGAAATACAGAAATTGTGGAAACAGGAGAATAAGAGTGAAATTCCTTCATAGCCACTTTCCCCAAGCAGAGGTTCAGGAACAAGGGTTATAGCGTGTATGATAGCCTGAAGTCAAACATTTCAAAATGTGAGCAAAATATATATTTTGGAACAGAATTGAGCAACAAATATTGTAAATCTTTGAATGGGATTTGCAGCCAACCATTGTGTGTGTTTTCTAGAATCTATTTACCCTTTTTTGCTAATGCAACTCATTAGGAAAAGATGGGGATGGGACTTCCCTGGTGGTCCAGTGGTTAAGACTCCACGCTCCCAATGCAGGGGGCCCAGGTTCGATCCCTGGTCAGGGAACTAGGTCCCGCATGCATGCCGCAACTAAGAGCCCGCATGCCACAACTAAAAGATCCAACATGCCGCAACGAAGATCCCGCGTGCCACAACTAAGACCTAACACGGCCAATAATAAATTTGTTTTTTAAAAAAAGAAAAGATTGAGACTTCCCTGGTTGCGCAGTGGTTAAGAATCTGCCTGCCAATGCAGGGGATACGGGTTCAATCCCTGTTGCAGGAAGATCTCATATACTGTGGAGCAACTAAGCCCGTGTGCCACAACTACTGAGCCAGTGCCCTAGAGCCCACAAACCACAACTACTGAGCCCATGCGCCTAGTGTTCCACAAGAAGAGAAGCCACCACAATGAGAAGCCCACACACCACAACGAAGAGTAGCCCCCTCTCACCACAACTAGAGAAAGCCCACACGCAACAACAAAGACCCAATGCAGCCATAAATCAATAAATAAATTTATAAAAAAGAAAAGAAAAGAAAAGATGGGGAACATCAGGTCAAAATCAATGTCAAGGCTGTATATTTACTTTAAATACAATTTTATTGATTTCATACAGTAACATATATGTAACTACCATAAGAATCATGCCAAAATTTTTAACAAAAGATATAGAGTATCCTTCCTTTAGATTAGGACATTAACTATATGCAAATTGGATTCCCAGGGTTTTGACTGGGCAAAGGGAAGCTTCAGCATAACCAAATCCACTATGCTATCACAAATTCAGAACAGTGAAATAAGGTTGGAAGAGATCTTATAGGTTATCTGGTTGAATCATCAAATCAATACTCCCTCCCAGTTAGTAAGTATATATTTGTTAGGCACATACTATGTGCCAAGCCTGTAGTAGGTGATTTCTAGCCTATTCTGCAGAAAATCTCCAAAAGGAGGAACTCCCCACCTCCCCAAGCAAGCCGTTCCTTCTTGGGCAGCTCTAACGATGAACTCTGAGCTGCCAGCAATGTATCTTCTGAAACTGCCCTTACCATATTTGTCACTGACCTCCCTATTGCAAGAATCAGTGCCCTGTTTTTGTTTTTTTGGTTTTTTTTTTGCATTATGCGGGCCTCTCACTGTTGTGGCCTCTCCCGCTGCGGAGCACAGGCTCCGGACGCACAGGCTCAGTGGCCATGGCTTACGGGCCCAGCCGCTCTGCGGCATGTGGGATCTTCCCGGAGCGGGGCACAAACCCATGTCCCCTGCATCGGCAGGCGGACTCTCAACCACTGCGCCACCAGGGAAGCTCAGTGCCCTGTTTTTAATTGCATATTGCTTGAAGTACTTGGAGCACTTGACACCAATGACCGCATCTTTTTTTGAACTTCTGGTCTAATTTCATGTCTTCCCCCCAAATTAGATCAAGATCCCCTAGTTAGAAGCTGTTATTGCGCCCTATTGCAGTTTTCCTACAAAACACTGATGAGAGTTTGTAAATGAATGTTTCAGAGCCTGGACCTCACTTCCAGACAGCCTAGATTCAAATCCTGCTCTAACATGCACTAGCTGTGTGACCTTGGGCAAGTTTTCACTATACATCTATAAAATTAAGTTAATATATTGATACCTACCTCACAGGCTGTTATGAGTATTAAATAAGTTAATATTTATAAAGTGCTTAAAACAATGTAACTGGCAAATAGTAACCACTATGTGTTTGTAAATTAAATAAATGTGATTAAAATCTGTGGTCTCTACTGAATTATAAATTCCATGAGGATAAGATGGAATCATGTCTACTCTGCTTAACATTTTATGTCCACTGCCAAATTCTGTGTCTTTCACATCAAAGTGTTTGTTGAATGAGTGAAAGAATAAGTTTACACATGAAGGAAGAATCAAACAATTCTGGTATAAGTTTTATCATCTCATATGCAGAGTGCACCCCCTCAAGTATCATCCCACATCTGGCCCATGATGGTTACTGGCAAACACCTATTCTAGACAATCTCTCCGGAGTGTACCCTCCCTGCTAGTACTCAATTGGCGACCCTTGGTCTCTTCTCCTGACTTTCATGTTTCTGATTCCAGAAGCTGAGCTTGAGAAATGCTCTGACCCCTTCAATCTTGGCAACCTGAAAAGATATCATTTTCTAGCACGCTGAATGGGCCTCCCCCTTAGCCTTCAGTTTTGCTCACTCCCTTAATTTTGGTGTTTCCTCGAAGCCCGAGGTCCATAGCTAGTGTGTTTTAAGCTGACACTAAACCCAGGTGTCAGCTTATGATATATGATGTCATTTAAACTCTAGAAATATGCAGTTCTTGGATAGAAGGTAAAGAAATTTGGCAATCTACTACTCAGAACATTTTATTCTCTTTATTTCTCTGAGGTAGGATCTTTCCATTTTGGCCAGATCGAAAGATGTGGTTACTATTCAAGGTTTGCCTAGTATACGTTCTATAAAATCACCTTTGCATTTGCAACATTGCTCTGTTTTGTTCTTGTTGCTGGGTTCTCTGTCATCCTTTAAAGGAGCTGCTTTATAGCATTTAGATCCTGAAAAACACTGGGACCATGCCAGAAATTATTTGGCAAAAGGGAAGATTATGGGGGTAAAAAATCTGCACTGCTATAAAGCAGTGGCAAAGATCCTCATAGTTTTCAGGTTAAGAGATAATAATAGGATGGAGGAGGAAAAGGATAACGGCAAATAGGCTTTGGGTAAAAATCTTAGTTTCCTCATATGATATTTAGTCATTAGGTCGTGTATATGTGCCCACTGTAAAACTCCTAGGCACAGAAACAAAACTTGAAAGCTACTACATGACAAATTCATGGGTGTCAAAATGAGTTTGTCTCCATTCAGTCCTCCAGGCAGAACTATTAGTAGAACTTGGTTGAGGAGGTAGACCTGTTGACCTTTGAAAGTCAAGAGAATTAATACAACAGAACCATAGGATAACTAAGGTCAAAGTTCACAAAAAGGGCTCTTCAAGTCAGTCATTTCTCACCATCTCAATTTCTCCTCTGGTTAGTTCTCAAGAAATAAACTAAAAAGATGATAGATAGATAGATAGATTCTATTTGCCCAGAAACAAGTCCTTCTCTAAATCTAAGACCAGAAAATTGGTGGTAAAGTTAACTCCAAATGATTTTTTTTAATCATTAAAATGTTCAAACCTTTCAAACACACACACACACACATTTCAAAGTTAACGTTTGAAAAATTTTTATAAATATTAATTTTGTTGTTGAAGATTTATCTGGTGATACTATTTGCTATATATCTAGTATTAGAGGAAAAGTTTAAAATTTTGTAGCAAAGAGACTCAACAACCTCAGTGGACTAAAAATAATGAAGTCTATTTTTCTCTCATTTAAGAGTCCCACAGGGTGAACAAGTGGGCTGCTCTGCCCCACAGAGTCATTTGGAGATCCAAGCTCTCTTCATCCCTCTAACTTTTTTTACTTGCCTATCAGGACATCACACTTACCTGGTGTACTTCCTATCTTTCTTGCTGCTCTTTCTCAGTTTTGGGAGGTGGGACTAGTTGTCTATCATCAGCCATACCTCTGAAGGTATAGACTTCAGTCCTTGGACCATTCAACTTTTCTGTAGCACTCACTGTCTAGGTAATCTCCTCCAGTCTCATGGTATTAAATAACAACAATATTGGTGACTTCCAAATGAATACTTGTAGACTGGATCTCTCTTCTGAACTGCAAACCCATATTTTGCTGGTCACTGATCACCTCCTTTGGAGTCTAATAGACATCACAACCTTGATATCCAAAACTGAGTTATGGCTATTTCCCTCCAAACCCTCCTATGGTCTTTCCAATCTAACTTAACAGCAACACTATTTTTCAAGTTCCTCAAGCCAAAAGTCTTGGCGTTAACCTTACCTCCTTTTTTTTTAAATCTCTCCCATGCTCCATTTCCAGTCCCTCAGCAAACCTCCTTGGATCTCCCTTCAACATACATTCAGAATGCAACAGCTCCTCCTCCCATTGCCTTGTCTATACCACTATTTGGTCACATTTAATTTCCTATAATTGCCTAATATCCAGTCAAGATTTCAAGTCTCCCTTCCCTGCTTTATTTTTCTCCTTAACATTTATTTCTAACAAACAATGCATGATATTTACTTATTTTTTTATTGTCCATTTGAGCTCAAAGGGAGCAGCGACTTTGATCTCTTTTGTTCACTGACATATCCCCAGAATTTAGAATGCTGCCTGCCTAGAGTAGACTTTCAGTAAATATAAGCTGCAAGAATGAATGACTCTTGCTTCTCCTCCATAGTCTAGGGTGTTTTACTTACCTACATGATTGAGACCTGGTCCCAGGATGGTTCATGTTTGACTCCTGGAGATGGGAAAGAGCACAGAGGAGTTTACATATAGTGTTTCACAGTCTGAACCAGGAAATGGCACACATCACTTCCATTTATATTCTATTAGGGAGACCTTAGATTCATGGCCATAACTTGCTGTCAGGGGGGTTGAAAATAGCACTCCTAGCCTGTAAGCCATGGCTCACCTGCAACTCTATCATTTTAAAAAGTGGAACAGAATCTAGTAGGCAGCTGGCAGTCTCCACCTTACCTGCTACTTACACAGCTCATTTTATCCAGAATGACAGTTCAGTCAAACGCTTTGGAGTTCCGGAAGTAAATTATAGACTGAAGGTAGACCAAACTGTTCAATGGCGTGCAAATCAAGAGTACTTTATAAGCCATTGATCACAAGTTTGTTCATTAAAGCATAGCTGGGGCAAATCCCATTGGAAAGGCTCAGCCAAGCCTCAGGTGGTCTTACTAACTGTTTTATATGTAAACTGCCTGGAACACGTGGACCATATCTTGAGACTTTTCTTATTTTATTGCTTAGGGCAACTTACAAAAGTTGTGCAGAAATAATATTGAGAACTAAGGGTAAAAAGAAGTGTGGGTGAAAACACCTGAAATAATATAATGAAAGAAACTTGTTATTGAGTTTTCTGTTCTTATCACCTCAGTTACTAGAACTCCTGAAATAAAACAATGGACTAATTTTCCTCCTTCTAAGAGATTCTAGCAACCTATGAAATGACCTCCAGAGAACTGGATGATGTAGAAGCGCTGGGTGTGGTAAATCTACAATCCAAAGTCCAAGCGTAGATCTTTGTAGGAAACATAACCTCAGGTGTTGGAATTAATCAGTAGGCTAAAAATTACATTGTTGTGCTTTACCTAAAAATTTTTAAAAAATCTTAAATCCTTTCAAGTCTTGAAAATTAATTGCAGTTAATCCCATAGTTAGCAGATAGAGTTTATGTTTTTATGCATCAGGATATAAACGTAACACCAAAAAGCATTTGTTAATAAGGCCTATTCTTTAAGCAAATAAAATGTATTAAGTACCTGAAAATAACTGTGGCTCATATCAAAAAGATTTATTATTGCCTCATTGAAAATTTCTGGTATTTTAGGCAGTGAGTTCCTCTGCCAAGGAATCCGAAGCAACAGTTTCAAATGACCATCCTTTTTTCCATTTTTCCCACGGTCCCATGAAAAGTGTTCAGATAAAGGCAGCTGGTGGGAGCAAGGCAGGGAGATGAGGCCTCTCAACTGTACACGTAAAATTAGTATCTCAATTGCTGTAACTCCAAAATAGCTCAGGATCTAGATGTTCTCTCCTCTTTTTAAAATAACTAACAGAATTTTGGATTTCATCTGACTTATAATTTATTGACATATGTGAAACGTATAGGATATGCAGAGTTAATTTTTAGTTACTATTTCAGGAGTTTCTTTTCTTGATTATAGCTATATCAGAAAACTCTCAGTTTATTGAAGTTATGCACCTTGTGCTCTCAGCATTTACTTGTTTTTATTTTATTTTATTTATTTTATTGCAGTACAAGATTATATAAGTTATAGGTATACAATACAGTGATTCACAATTTTAAAGGTTATACTTCATTTGTAGTTACTATAAAATATTGGTTACATTCTGTGTATTGTACAATATACCCTTGTAGCTTATTTTATTGACTGATTGATTGATTGATTGCAGATCTGACCAACTTTATTTTACTTAGTGAGTAAATAACATACATATAGCAAAGTGCATAAAGTGCACTAATCTTAAGCATTATAGTTTGAATTCTTACATATGTATACATCTGAATAACCACCATTAAGATAAAACTGTAGAATATTTCCTGCCCTCTATAAGATTCTTTCATGCACTTTTCACTCTTTTCCCTGAAGGGTTGATGACTGTTCTGACTTCTGAAAACATCTTCTGGTTTTGCTTGTTCTTAAACTGTATATAAATGGAATCACATACTCGAACTCTTTTGTGCCTGGCTTCTTTCACGCCATAGAGTATCTGTGAGATTTCTCCGTCTTGTGTTGGAGCCATCTTGTTTTAAAGTGATGGGTAGTATTCCATTATGTAAATTATCACAGTTTATTTATCCGTTTGTGTGCTGAACACTTGCATTGTTTCATCTTCTGGATATTATGAATAAAACAGCTATGAATATAATGTACAAATGAGAGGGTATATGCATTTATTTCTTTGGGGGTGAAAAGTGGAACTGCTGTATCATGAAGCATGACTCTAGTAGAAACTAATAAATGGTTTTCCAAAGAGATTGTATCATTTTGCAACTCCCACCACCTTGTAGCTTATTTTATACCTGATAGTTTTTAACCTCTTACTCCCCTATTCTTACTTTGCCCCCTCTTCCCTCTCCCCACTAGTAACCACTAGTTTGTTCTCTATTCCTGTGAGTCTGCTTCTTTTTTGTTCTGTTCACTAGTTTGTTGTATTTTTTTATTTTTTATTTTTTTAATACATCTATTTATTTTAGTTATTTATTTTTGGCTGCGTTGGGTCTTCGTTGCTGCGTGCAGGTTTTCTCTAGTTGCGGCGAACAGGGACTACTCTTCGTGTGGTGCGCAGGCTTCTCATTGCAGTGGCTTCTCTTGTTGCAGAGCACAGGCTCTAGGAGAGCAGGCTTCAGTAGTTGTGGCACGGGGTCTTGGTAGTTGTGGCTCATGGGCTCAGTAGTTGTGGCACGCGGGCCTCAGTAGTTGAAGCACGTGGGCTTAGTAGTTGCAGCACGTGGGCGCTAGAGTGCTTGGGCTTCAGTAGTTGTGGTGCGTGGGCTCGGTAGTTGTGGCTTGCGGACACCAGAGCACAGGCTCAGTAGTTGTGGCGCACGGGCTTAGTTGCTCCGTGGCATGTGGGATCTTCCTGGACCAGGGCTCGAACCTGTGTCCCCTGCATTGGCAGGCAGATTCTTAACCACTGTGCCACCAGGGAAGCCCAGTTGTGATCTTTTTGATGATAGCCATTCTGAGAGGTGTGAGGTGACATCTTATTGTGGTTTTGATTTACATTTCCCTAATGATTAGCAATGTAATTAGCCATCTGTGTGTCTTCCTTGGAAAAATGTGTATTCAGGTCTTCTGCCCACTTTTTAATTGGATTGTTTCTTTTTTTGTTATTGAGTTATATGAGCTGTTTATATATTTTATATATTAAACCCTTATTGGTCATATCATTTGCAAATATTATCTCCCATGCAATAGGTTGTCTTTTCATTTTGCTGATGGTTTTCTTTGTTGTACAAAAGTTTTTAAGTTTAATTAGGTCCCATTTGTTTATTTTTGCTTTTGTTTCCTTTGGGGAGACACATTTATGTCAAATGACTTATGTCAAAGAGTGTTCTGCCTATGTTTTCTTCTAGGAGTTTTATGTTTTCTGGTCTTACATTTAGGTATTTAATCCATTTTGAGTTTCTCGTGTGTACAGTATTAGAGAATATTCTAATTTCATTCTTTTACATTTAGCTGTCAGTTTTCTCAGCGCCACTTATTGAAGAAACGGTCTTTTTTCCATTGTATTGTATATTCTCATACCCTTTGTGGTAGATTAATCAGCCGTAAGTGCATGGGTTTACTTCTGGGCTCTCAATTCTGTTTCATTGATCTATATGTCTGTTTTTGTGCCAGTACCATACTGTTTTTTTTTTTAAGATTTATTTATTTTGTATTTGTTTTTTTAATTTTTTTTTTTTTTTTTTTTTGGCTGCCTCGGGTCTTAGTTGCAGCATGTGGGATCTTCGTTGAGGCATGCAGGATCTTTCACTGCGGCACACAGGCTCTTCATTGTGGTGTGCAGGTTTCTCTCTAGTTGTGGAGTGAGGGTTTTCTCTTCTCTAGCTGTGGCGCATGGGTTCCACGGTGTGTGGGCTCGTAATTTGCAGCCCGCAGTCTCTCTAGTTGAGGCACATGAGCTCAGTAGTAGTAGTTGTGGCGTGTGGGCTTAGTTGCCCTGCAGCATGTAGGATCTTAGTTCCTTAACCAGGGATTGAACCTGTGTCCCCTGCATTGTAAGGTGGATTCCACTGGACCACCAGAGAAGTCCCCATGCTGTTTTGATTACTGTCACTTTGTAGTATAGTCTGAATACAGGGAGTCTGATTCTTCCAGCTCTGTTCCTCTTAAGATTGTTTTTGGCTATTTGGGGTCTTTTGTGTTTCCATACAGATTTTAAAATTATTTGTTGTAGTTCTGTGAAAAATACCATTGGTATTTTGAAAGAAATTGCATTGAATCTATAGACTGTGTTGGATATATGGTCATTTTGACAATATTGATTCTTCCAATTCAAGAACATGGTATATCTGTCCATCTATTTATGTGGTCTTCAATTTCTTTCATTAGCATCTTATAGTTTTTGGAGTACAGGTCTTTTGCCTCTTTAGGTAGGTTTATTCCTAGGTATTTTATTCTTTTAGATGTGATGGTAAATGGGACTGTTTCCTTAAGTTCTCTTTCTGATAGTTCGTTGTTAGTGTATAGAAATGCAACAGATTTCTGTGTATTAATTTTGTATCCAGCAACTTTACTGAATTTATTGATGAGCTCTAGTAGCTTTCTGGTGGCATCTTTAGGATTTTCTATGTGTAGTATCATGTCATCTGCAACACTAACAGTTCTTTTCTTGATTATAGCTATATCAGAAACTTCCAGTTTATTGAAGAAGTTATATACTTTGTGTTCTCAGCATTTATTTTTTTTATTTTTAAAGACTTCACAACTTGTTGTTGGGAGATTATAAAGAATCTTTATATAAAGTGTGAGATATTAGAATAGAGAAATTACATAACATTTTCTTTCTTTCTTCCTCTCTTCCTTTTTCTTTCTTTCTTTCTTTCTTCCTTTCTTTCTTTCTTTCTTTCTTCCTTCCTTCCTTCCTTCCTTTCTTTCTTTTCTTTCTTTCTTTCTTTTCTTTCTTTCTTTCTTTCTTTTTCTTTCTTTCTTTCTTTCCTTCTTTCCTTCTTTCCCTTCCTTCCTTCTTTCCTTCTTTCCCTTCCTTCCTTCCTTCCTTCCTTCCTTCTTTCTTTCTTTCTTTCTTTCCTTCTTTCTTTCCTTCCTTCCTTCCTTCCTTCCTTCCTTCCTTTCTTTCTTTCTTCCTTTCTTTCTTCCTTTCTTCCTTTCTTCCTTCCTTCCTTCCTTCCTTACTTCCTTCCTTTCTTCCTTTCTTCCTTCCTTTCTTTCCTTCCTTCCTTCCTTCCTTCCTTCCTTCCTTCCTTTCTTTCTCTTTCTTTCTTTCTTTCTTTCTTTCTTTCTTTCTTTCTTTCTCTCTTTCTCTCTTTCTCTCTTTCTTTCTTTCTTTCTTTCTCTTTCTTTTTCTTCGATGCTGCATGGCTTGCAGAATCTTACTTCCCCAACCAGGGATCAAACCCGGGCTCTTGCAGTGAAAGCACTGAGTCCTAGCCACTGGACCGCCAGGTGTATTCCCAACATTTTCTATTTTAATAATACTCTAATGTACTTTAACTATAACACCAAAAAAAAGCATCAACACAAGCTATAAAATCAGAAGAACTCTGTGTACAATTCTAAATAAAACAGTGATTAGCATGGTCAAACCCTTTCCTTCTTTATTAGCCTTCTCAAATATTAATTAATAAATCTTAGGAGCAACACTTTTAGGGATCATTCTTTAAATATTAGCATGTTACCTAAATGCATCCTTAAGTTTCTTGAAAACTAAGTAACTGCAAAGAAAAATTAATTTTGAAACAATTAAAATATGGTACAAAGCATTTGGAATCATCTGGGCTCTGAATGAGAATCAGAATTTTACCCTCTCACCTTCATGCCATTTTCACAGCTGAGAAGTGCTCATCTTCCTTGTACTCTAGCATGGAATCATCTGGATTTTTTTTTTTCTTTTTTTTTTTGCGGTATGTGGGCCTCTCACTGTTGTGGCCTCTCCCGTTGCAGAGCACAGGCTCTGGACGCGCAGGCTCAGCGGCCATGGCTCACGGGCCTAGCCGCTCCGCGGCATGTGGGATCCTCCCGGACCAGGGCACGAACCCGTGTCCCCTGCATCGGCAGGCGGACTCTCAACCACTGCGCCACCAGGGAAGCCCCATCTGGATTTTAAAAATGGGAATCAGTGGGCAATGGAGAATCAGTAACAGTAATGATGAAGTATTTATGGAACACTGAGTCTCTTCTCATCTTGTTTATATCACATTTTATGGTTAGACTGTTTAGTTCAGCTGGCTATATCCAGTCTCATGGTCCAAGACTAGCTAGGGGATAAGAATGGCCAGGCTGTGCTCTCTAGAAGGCCAGCTTCACAGTCCCATGGCAGTAGGACTTGAGAAATATTTGTTCAAACTGCATACTGTTCAGTTCTGTGGATCCACTGGATCTGCCAGTGGCTTTAGAATCATTTTTTTCATGGTCATACTTCTAGTTGTCGAGATTATTATTATCTTCCATTTTTCTTAAGATTAGGCAGATGAAACAGAGGAAAGCAAAGTTATTTTTCTATGAACTAAGGCGCTTAATGGGATAAGTATTAATTCAGATTTACTTCTTTAGGAAAGGAGGCTGTTGTTCATCTACTGAGCAGAATTCACATATACTGTGCATTCCTACCAGATTTTTGTTCTCATTCTGTCTTTTGAAACAATTAGTCCATTGCCTCTCCAACTCATTCAGATTCATTCTGTAGCAGTCATGGTTGTGATCTGTATTTACTTAAAGCCGAGAATTTATTACTCTTCTAACTTAATACATCTGTAGACAATAGATTATATATAATCCATCTGGTAGTCTATGAATAATGCTTTTAAGCAACAACTTTTTTTTCATATTTGATGGCTGAACTCATAGAAACATAGAAATGATAGCCATTTCCTCTACTAATCCATAAGTTTTTCCCTGGTTCATTGGGGTAGGTTTTAACACATAACTGTTTATATTCTTCCCATCCACCAAATTTAAAAAGAAAAAGAAATCACTTCCCAAGTGAAATGCAAAACATGTTGAATTACATACTTACAATAAACATCTTATAAGGTACCTACTCCTTGGAATTATTGTTAGAATCTTAATCAAAAACAAAATCCCAATGGATAAACAGCTAGGTCCTACTGTATAGCACAGAGAACTGTATTTGATTTCCTATGATAGGACTTCCCTGGTGGCGCAGTGGTTAAGAATCTGCCTGCCAATTCGGGCACACGGGTTCGATCTCTGGTCTGGGAAGATCCCACATGCCGCAGAGCAACTAGACCTGTGTGCCACAACTACTGAGCCTGTGCTCTGGAGCCCGCAAGCCACAACTACTGAGCCCACGCACCACACCTACTGAAGCCCGCATGCCCTAGAGCCCGTGCACTGCAACTGCTGAAGCCCAAGCACTCTAGCGCCCATGTGCTGCAACTGCTAAGCCCACGTGCTGCAACTACTGAGGCCTGCATGCCTAGAGCCCGTGCTCCACAGCGAGAGAAGCCACCGCAATGAGGAGCCCGCGCACCGCAACAAAGAGTAACCCCTCACTCGCTGCAACTAGAGAAAGCCCACGCACAGCAATGAAGACCCAAAGCAGCCAAAAAAAAAAAATATATATATATATCCTATAATAAACCATAATGGAAAAGAATATTTAAAAAATAATGTATATATATACATATATATATGTATATATGTATAACTGAATCACTTTGCTATACAGCAGAAATTAACAAAATATTATAAATCAACTATACTTCAATAAAAACAAATTGATTAAAAAAAGTCCCAGCCCAGGCTTTGCGAATATGGGCAGCACCATAGGCGATGCTTTGGAATGTCAAAGATTTTGCAGCTTGGTAATTTTTGATTACCCTTTCCTAAGAAACATACAAGAAAAAAATTTTTTTCAAGCTTAAGAGAAGGGTCCAGTGAGTGAGTTGTTTAAACATCCCTCCTGTTTCCTGAACTGAGGGGCAGGAGGGAGCAGCTTACAAGAAGTTCTAGTAGGGCAGGATGTGGGGTGAACAATTGTTTGCAGACTCTGCTGTCAGCAGGGACCGTGGTGTTCACTGACTGCCTTCCTGGATGTCTGCACACGTGCTCATGGTGTTCGAGGTTTGGGGGCGATCAAACAAACGTGAAGTATTTTCCTGCATGATTGCATTCCTTTTTCACTACCTTGATAAAGCACTATCACCATAATTGATAACCTACAAAATGTGTTATGAAATGTGACCCTGTTTCACTGGCATGGCACCCAAGGTCACACTCCAATCCCGGTCACTTACAGGAAGAGAAGCACCACCATTCAGGTTAACAGCTGGCGTACACCCCAACCCATCTTCCCACAGCAGGTCACCAGCAAACACGCTCCGTCCTTAGGATAAATCACAAATGTTACACATGGCCCACAAAGCCCTGAATGGCGTGGCCCCTGCCTGCCTCCAGCTTCAACTCATACCCATCTCTGCTTCACACACACCACATGGCAACCACGCCAGCTTGCTTTCAGTTTCCCGAAAGAGCCAAGCTTCCCCCACGGGATCTTCGATGTTCCTTCAGCCCAGAACGCTTCCCATGTCCTCAGCACTCATCTTGCACTCCTCACACACACAGGCACAGGTACACACGCACACACACACTCTGCTAACTCCAAGTCCAGGCTTCAGCTCCTAGCTGAATGTCATTTACTCAAAATAGGGCCTTCCCCACCCCTCAAATCTCTTGCTCTAAGTCAGCTGACTTTACAGTTCTTGGGCCATTTATTTTAAGTGTAGTTCCCTTGCAGTTCCTAATAGGTCTTGGCTATCCATAATTTATGGCTTCTATTTTAAAAGTGCTATCAGAAATCAGTAAGAATACAAACACACCCGCACCCGCTGTTTAAAATGTCCTCACAGCAAATATCGTCCCGTGCCATGCTATTCTTTTCACAGAGGTGACTAGAACAATTGATGCCCTTCTTACATCAGTTATTTCACTCAGGTTGAGCCACAGCTGAAGGAAACATTAGCTAGTATTAAGGAAGAACCCTCTACCTCGGGACTTCTAACTCAGGATGAATCATTTAAAACATAGGTAGAACTCAGCAGTGCTGTAGCACAGTTGAGGTTTCAATATATTAAAGAATGTTTACTGTATAGATTATGTCGGGATGTTTTTCCAACTAGCAAAACTCATTTAAGTTACTCCCATGCAAGTCACTTTTTGGTATTGTTTGAAGTCTTCAACTATATTACATTTATTTAGTTGTTTAACTTACAGTGTTATCATTGTTTTATTAATGTATGACCAATACCTTCATTAAGTCATTCAATAAGCATTTATTAAATGCTTCCTACATGCCAGCTGCCATGCCAGGGACTGGTGTTACTGTGGTGAATAAGTCCCCATCCCAGCCTTCAAAGTGTCTTCAGTCTACTCCATTTCCATGTTTAAGTTCTCCCCTAAACCCTGGAGGACAGGCAATAGGTCTCACTCATCTCTATATCCTCAGTGTCCTACCTAGTGCCAAGCACAAAGTAGGTACACAATAAATGCTTATTGAGGAAATTAATAAATGGATAAACTAATAAATTGATAAACTAATAAATGAATGAATGAAGAAATAGAAACTACTGGACAAGTACTTAAAGATCCAAGCTGCCCAGAGACCAGCAGGCCAAGAAATAATATTCATTTTTCTCTCTGAGTTTAGAAAACAGAAGAGATATAGTCTTTGCCACCATTCCTACCGTTTGGCTTCCACTCAGCCTCCAGTACCTGCCATTATCTCATGAACGTATTATTTCCCCCTGCTCTTCCATTTGTTCTATATGAGAAAATCATCTAGAGTAGCACAAGGACCAGGGTGTTTAGTTTAAATAAGCAGCTAATAGCTGGGGCTTTCTCTCCTTCCATTTCCCAAAGCAGGTCACATGGTCAGCTCCCATTAGATTTTGATTTGAGATTCTTCTAATAGGCGCATGTCCCTCTGTGAATTTATTAGACCAAGCCTATGCCCCAGGGGTTCCAGAAATCGGGCACCTCGTGGGAAGCAGAATGTAACACAAAGGTCAGCCAATTCCTTGTGTTCCAAAATTCACTATGTAAATGAACTCCAGATTCGAATGGGGCAACAGATTGATCTGTGGTTCTCTACTGACAATGGCCTAGAGTCACCCCTGTCCCACCTATTTTAGGAAGAGCCTGAGTCAGTGACCACTCAGCAGGTTCCCTGAAGACACCAAGGCACCTGGCATTGAGCACCATGCCCTGGACACTTCCACGAAGAGACCCAGGAAGAAATCGGGCTCTCTCAGTTTAGACTGTGGGGAAAGTTCTAAGTAATGGAAGAGACTGGTCAGCATATTGTCACTGCTGTAATACAGGTCATTAGCCTGGGTGTGTGTTTCTGCGTGTGACGCAGTCACAATTCATGAGTCATACTACTTTGAAGACTGGACTAAGTGTGTGGATCAGAAAAATCTGCAAGGGTTCTTCGGTAAAAAGTTATTCGTTGATTTAATCAAAAAGTTACCTACAAGGTGACAGCAAATTAGGCAATGAAGGTGAGTGTGGACCAGTTCCTGTCCTGGAGGGGCTCACAATCAAGGAAGGGAATAGCTCCAGATGTATTCAGTGCTGTGGAAGAAATTACATAAACTGTTTTCAGGACACAGAGGTAAGAGCAGCCTCCTGTGTTTCAGATAAAGGAGGCTGTGTAGCTCAGTGTTTAAGAGGACAAGCCCTAGAGACAGATGTCCCTGCCCCACAGCGCACCAGCCAGACTCACAGGGTGTGAGGATTAATCAAGCTGGTACGTGTGAGGCACAGGGTAAACACTCAACAATTGTGACTCCTCTCCCCCAACGAAGACACCTGACTTGTTCTATGCATGGCTATTTGAAACACTGTCTTTGCTTGGTGTGTACCTCCATCTTTTCCCCTCATCATTGAATATTCATTCCCCTCATCCAAATCTTTATTAAAAATCTAAATATATATTGCTGTTGTGTATTAGCTGCTAGTAGTTGTTTCTAAGACTAATGAGGATATTTTCTCCCCCATACCCCAGAAAAGGTCAGGCTTGAAAGAACCTTGTTCCCAAGGGCACAGCCAACTGAACGTGGCCCCAAGTGCAACACCAGGGAGTCCTCAAGTTCCCCAGCATCTAGGTAACCAGTTTTTTCGGTACACGCAGGTATACTCTTGAGCCCCAGGAGAGACGGAGGGACTCCGACTGGCAAATTTTAAGGCAGGACCACAAGCAGTTCTGAAGACCTATTTAAACCCAGTCATCCTTGGACTGCATTTTGGCAATGGAGGTGGGAATGGGGATGTTTCCCTACTTCCTCATTTTCTGTAGAGTGGGGGGAGATTTCTCAATTCCAGCCGGAGGAGGAGAGAAAGGACTTGGGAGCACTTCCGGACTTCCTTGACCCCCTTTCACTCCTCCCCAAGCAAGGAGACATGATGTCTCTGACTGGTGACATGGGGAAGAAGGATCAGAAGTGATCTTCAGTCCCTTTTCCTCTATGTTGGATGGCCTGGTCTCAGGATGTTATGGGTTGCATTGTGTCCTCCTAAAAAGGATATGTTGAAGTCCTGACCCCCAGTACCTCAGAATGGGACCTTATTTGGAAATAGGGTTTTTACCGAGGTAACCAAGTTAAAATGAGGTCATGGGACTAACCCGGCAGTACAGCGGTTAAGAATCCATGCTTCCACTGCAGGGGGCACAGTTTCGATCCCTGGTCGGGGAACAAAGATCCCGCAAGCCGCACAGCACAGCCAAAAAAAAAGAAGAAGAAGAAAAAAAAAATGAGGTCATTTGTGTGGTCCCTAATCCAATATGACTGATGTCTTTATAAAGAAGGGAACATTTAGACATAGAGACAGACACACGTGGAGGGAAGGCTGTGTGAGAACAGACGGGAGAATGCCGTGTGATGATGAAAGCAGAGATGAGAATCATGCTGCCACAAGCCAAGGAACATCTGGGGCGAGAGAAACTGGAAGAAGCAAGGAAGGATCCTTCCCCTACGGGTTTCAGGGGAGCATGGCCCTGCTGACACCTTGATTTCAGACTTCCAGACTCCAGAACTGTGAGACAGTAAATTTCTGTCGTTCTAAGCCGCCTCGTTTGTGGTACTTTGTTAGAGCAGCCCTAACCAACGAATACACAAGACAAACACTTACTTTGTTCCCTCTGCTGTAATTACCTGACCCTACCAAGAAAACCTGCATATCCATCTCTGCCTGTGATTGAGAGGCTGGAATCAAATGGGGGTGCAGTGGGTGAGGTGGTGAGTCCTATTCACAAACATAATAGCAAAGCTTCCTCCAAACAGCTTTTATTGGTAGCAAAGCCAATAGTTGGATGACATCTTATTTCTGATTTTTTTCTGAATCTGAATTAGGGAGAGAGGCCTGATTTTCTGACCAAAACTCCAAATTTAGGCTGAGATACATAGTTTATATGTATTAACTCATTTAACCTTCACAATAGCCCTATAAGAGTATGTCTTACTATTACGCCCATTTTACAGATGAGACAGTTCAGGCAAGTAACTTGCTTAGGTCAAGTAACTTACCCAAGGACAATGAATGCTGAGGATTGGGTTGTAGGCAGCTTGGAGCCAGAGTCTGTCCTTGCTGCCTCTGCAAGGGCTACATTCCAAGGAGCAAGTCCTTAAATGATCCCATTAAAAGGATCCCATGGCCAAATATAGGAAGAGAATCCTGGGTGAAAAAAGTAAACTTTTTTTTAATTTCTCCTCATTTTCTCAGAGCCTTTACAATGCCAGTGTGCCTTGTGACTCTATCAGGATACAGACTGCAGCATTTGACCACAGAGCACTTCTCAGGGAGCATCTTTTGGGACTAATGCTCGGAGGAACACCCGTTTGGGAAACACTGAGAGAATACTTTAGGTGGGAGGTACTCTTTTCTTTGAATACATTTCTAGGATTTTAAAATAATTTCTATATGCCAATTAAAATACTCAGAAATCCCTTCATTTAAATTTTACAGAGAGTTATATAGGTTTACATAGTAAGGGCCCTGAGATCTGGGGGCTGAAGCTGACACAGATCCAAGCCGTTGTAATAGAAGACAGTGGACCTCCTGTAACAGAGGTACAAAGCAGAGCTAGCAGAAGGTAAGGCTCCATCTCTGAGGGAGAAAGGGATGATTTCATGGAGGAGTGGGGCTTTGAGCAGGCCTTAAAGGCTAGGTGGGACTTCAGACAGTCATTTTGGATTAAGTACTTGAGGCCTAAATTGGTTCTGCTCCAGGAAGGAGTCAGAAACCCTGGTGACTCTCGAGGGAAGTTAAGGTCTGAGTTTGTACAGGGAGCATTATTCCCACAGCTAAGCAGAGATCACAGATTGCTAGCCCCTGGGAAAGACGCGAGCAGCAGACTCTTGTGGCCAGCACAGAGCGGCTGGTGTGTGTATGTGTAAGTGTGGGTTTGATGTAATCCATGTACTCTTGGGTCTCACGCTCACTCCCATTTTACTCACTTGTCTGGTCCCTGAAGGCATCTGAGTGTTGTCTTCCAGGCTAGTGTAGCCACGCAGCACAGCTAAAGGGTGTGGAGCCTTTACTGCTCTATCAGCATTTCAGGAGACGGACAGCATCATGGAAGATGTCAGGGAGCTAGGTCCCTGTTGGGGAATATTATGAAATATCCATCTGGAAGTGGTTGGCTAACTCTCCCCAAGTTAGCTACCACAACTTCCCTCCAAAATGATCCCCACTCCAGGGCGGTGGCATATGTCTGCACACTAGCCCTGTCTCTAGCATTCGAGTTCAGTAATTTTTATAATGAATGACATTACATGAAACCCGGCAGAACGGTCATCCTCTTAAACATGCTGTAAAAGAAGAAGCATAGTATGTCAAACAATGTAAAATATAATCTTTAAAAATCATTAGCTAGGGCTTCCCTGGTGGCACAGTGGTTGGGGGTCTGCCTGCTGATGCAGGGGACGCGGGTTCCTGCCCTGGTCCGGGAAGATCCCACATGCCGCGGAGCGGCTGGGCCCGTGAGCCATGGCCGCTGAGCCTGCGCGTCCGGAGCCTGTGCTCCTCAATGGGAGAGGCCACAACAGTGAGAGGCCCGCGTACCGCAAAAAAAAAAAAAAAAAAATCATTAGATAATGATCTACAGGTCATTTTCCTTAGGGACTTTTTAAAAATCTCTCATAGATCTGGTTGTTCTTCTGTACTAGTATGGTTGTTTCATTAATGCTCAGAAAGTAAGCACTGTATGTTTACAATATATTGTCATGATTATAGGCACTTGAGTGCAATAAAATTTATCCCTACCTACAGCACCCTCAGTAGAGGTGTGACCACAAAAACCATCCTATGCCTCTTTATAATTATGGTATACAGGGTCTGGATAAAGATACAACAGAAACTTTTGTGAGCCTCTTTTCACCTTTTCTTCTCAATGGGGGCAGAGAGAAGAAATCACTCTCCTGACTTCCCCAAATCGAGACCTCACAGCTTTAAGCTATGCCGCAAACAGAACCGGATTTTTCTTTCCCCTTTGCACAGGTCGTAATGAGGACTCTGTGATTCTGAGAGATCACAGGACTCTGCAGAGTAGCACCACTGCATGCTTCTCAGCTTCCCCTCTGGGCTTTCCTCTCTCCGTACGGGCTGGGTGGTGGTAAGACCTGGGCTGAGCAGTGTGCCAGTCGGCTTGCTCACGGACTGGTACGACACTGCTCTCCATTGGCAGAAATCCTGTCTCTGCCCTCCTCTCCCAGGGCACTAAACTGCACTAATGCTACCGGGCTGAGAGAAGCCATAGTTTAAATGTTTACAAGCGAATGGAAAGCAATGTGTTGGAAAGGGTGTGTGGGGCAGGAAACTTTGCTTTCCATTATAAACCCTGCACTATTTGATTTGGTAACTGAGTATTCTCACTTTAATTTAAAAATATTTAGATCCAGGGAATTCCCTGGCAGTCCAGTGGTTAGGACTCCTGAGCTTCCACTGTAAGGGGCGTGGGTTCAATCCCTAGTCGGGGAATTAAGATCCTGCGTGTCTCAAGCAAAAAAAAAAAAAATTTAGATCCACCCTTGAATGTTTGAGCTGCTACCCCATCCCTTTGCTCCCCTCGGCCACCAAAGCTTCTTGAAAGAGCTGTCCGCACTTCCTATCTCTTTTTTTAAACCTCCTGTTCGATATATTTTATTTATTTAATTTTTAATTGAGGTATAGTTGCTTCACAACATTATATAAGTTTCAGGTATACAACACATCGCTTCACAATTTTTAAAGGTTATACTCCATTTACAGTTATTATAAAATATTGGCTATATTCTGCTGTATAATACATCCTTGTAGTTTGTTTATTTTATACACAGTAGTTTGTATTTTGTAATCCCCTACCCCTATCTTGTCCCTCTTCCCCTCCCCCCTCCCCACTGGTAACCACTAGTTTATTCTCTGTATCTGTGAGTCTGTCTCTTTTTTGTTATATTCACTAGTTTGTTGTTGTTTTTATTTTATTTTATTTATTTATTTATGGCTGTGCATGGCTCTTCGTTTCTGTGCGAGGGCTTTCTCTAGTTGCGGCAAGTGGGGGCCACTCTTCATCGCGGTGCGCGGGCCTCTCACTATCGCGGCCTCTCTTGTTGCGGAGCACAGGCTCCAGACGCGCAGGCTCAGTAATTGTGGCTCACGGGGCTAGTTGCTCCGCGGCGTGTGGGATCTTCCCAGACCAGGGCTCGAACCCGTGTCCCCTGCACTAGCAGGCAGATTCTCAACCACTGCACCACCAGGGAAGCCCTAGTTTGTTGTATTTTTTAGAGTCCACATTTAAGTGAGATCATACAGCATTTGTCCCATACAATATACATTTTTTAGTTTTTTTATTGAAGTATACGTAAAATATATTTTGAAAAGTTTTGTGTATCTGATTTTTGTCCAATATATGCAAATAAGTTTTAAATATTCATCTAGTACTAAAAGGCTCTAGTGAAAACCACACTCCCTGGCCCAGTCTACGGTCTTGCTCCCCACCCCACTCACTCCCAGTGGAAACACCCCCACTTTCAACTTTTATTCTCTTTCTACTAGTAATTATTGACACATTTTTATAGGATTATACTGCTATTTCTTGAGCTATTTTAAACATTTCCTAAACACCACCTGTTTCAGAAGTTAAAGTATGTTATATCTCACACACACACACGCACACACACACACACACACACACACACACACACACAACTTCCCTTTCCTTCTTCATCCGCGTCATGTAACCTTATAATTTTTGGCTAAGTCGGCCATCATTTACATTTCTATGCCCAGTAACGATTCCCTGTTTAACCCAAGATGCATGTTATGAATATTTTCTTTCCATCCAACATTTTGTTTTTCCTGGAGTTGAAATTGCCTTGCTTAGCTTCCCATGTGCTTATCATTTATTTTTTTCTAAATGCTTCAATAGACTTGCTGAACCTTTACCAATAGTTTTTCTCAATTGTTTGAACAAATCGGTTCCATTTTTCGTTTGGTGTCCTTCCTCCAAAAGCCCCCTATGTTCGGTTCTAGGCAGGAGAGGTTAGTTGCCCTCTAGAAAAGTCTGGTGCGTGGCTCTCTTTTCACTATTCTCCTCTGTTGGAATTGCTTGTATTAATCAAGGTGGGATAACTGCCATTTAAACCAGATCCCAAATGTATAAAAAGGCACACTATCAGTGTTTATTTCTTATTCACTGATATGGACTGAATTGTGTCCCCCACTAAATTAATATGTTGGAGCTCTAACCCCAATGTGACTGTATTTGGAGATAGGGTTTTTAGGAGGTAATTAAGATTAAATGAGGTGGGACTTCCCTGATGGCAGAGTGGTTAAGAATCCGTCTGCCAATGCAGGGGACACGGGTTCAATCCCTGGTCCAGGAAGACTCCACATGCCGCAAAGCAACTAAGCGCATGTGCCACAACTACTAAGCCTGTGCTCTAGAGCCCGCGAGCCACAACTACTGAGCCCATGCGCCTAGAGCCTGTGTTCCGCAACAAGAGAAACCACCGCAATGAGAAGCCCGCGCACCGCAACAAAGAGTAGCCCCCGCTCGCTGCAAGTGGAGAAAGTCCGTGTGCAGCAACAAAGACCCAACCCAGCCAAAAATAAATAAATTAATTAGTTTTTTTAAAAAAAGATTAAATGAGGTAATAAATGCAATAGGATTGTTGGCCTTATAAGAAGAGGAAGAGAGCAGCTGTCTGCAAGTCCGAAAGAGGGCGCTCATCAGACACTGTACCTTCCAGTGATCTTGGACTTCCCAGCCTTCAGAACTGTGAGAAATGTGTCTGTTGTTTAAGCCACCCGGTCTATGATATTTTGTTATAGTAGTCTGAGCACACTAAGACACCACCTTTGTATTGTATGATTCTGAAAGTACCAGTATCTGTCAGTCTTTTTGTGTGTGTAGTTTACATTCTCCAATCTACTCTCCAATCTGTTCACAGAATTCTGGGAGTACAGCAGGAGAAGGGAGTCTAAGAATTATAATTCAGTATGAAAAATTTCACTTAATCCCCACATTTATAACTCCATGCCTTATTTACTCTTCTATCTAGAAGAGAATAGGGAGCCACCAAAGTGTTGCCAGCCAGGAAAGATAAGATCAAATATGCTGGTAGGTCTGGGGCCCAGAGAATTGTGAACAGCAGCAGGCAGCTTACTTGGGACACAGATGACCCTTTGCTCAACAAACAGTGGCCTCATCCTACCTCCCCAGGGGTACCTCCAGTAATTCCCTATGGTAGTGTTTTCCAGAATGGGGCATGACTATCACTGGGGGCTCTAGGGATAATTTTAGTGGCATGTAACCAAATATTTTTCAAAGATTAACAAATTTATTTCAATGGGAATTCAAAAATAAAACTTGCATTCGAAACCCATGGAAAAAAAAATAACAACTCCATGCCTTGTTCTATCCTTGCCTTAGACCTGGTGTCCCAAAGTCAAGTGTCTCTCTCTGATCCAGTTTCTCCAGAGCATGAAACTCTTTGGGCAGGCTGGAGGTACATGGATTTGTGGTCCTCTGGGTAGGTCATGTAAGGAAGGGAATCAGTGAGCTCAACTATTCTATAAAAATTTTCAACCACCATCCCTCTTTCTATCCAGGCATATTACCTTTACCTTCTGTAGTACCTGCTGGATCCAAGTGCAGAACATCTAAAGAGTTCTACATGGCAAACTGACTTGTTCATCATTAAAACTCCTCAATTCTGCCACTGTCCCCAGGCACATAGGCATATATCCCCCTGCTCTGCTAAGTTAAGTCAGCTTCTACTTCTTCACATCTTCCAAAAATGTATTGACATTGCTGATCTGTTGCTGTCTCCTTTCCTATCAGTTCTGACCCTGTGAGTTATTATCCCTTGTTATCCTTTGTTCTTATTTGGTGGAGTTATATTAAAGTACAGTCCTCCAGTATATCCTCAAGCCATTTTTTTTAAAGAATTTTATTTATTATATTTATTTTTCAGTTGTGTTGGGCCTTCATTGCTGCACACGGGCTTTCTGTAGTTGTGGCAAGCGGGGACTACTCTTCGTTGTGGTGTGCAGGCTTCTCATTGCGGTGGCTTCTCTTGTTGCGGAGCATGGGCTCTAGGCGCACGGGCTTCAGTAGTTGTGGCACGTGGGCTCAGTAGTTGTGGCCCATGGGCTTAGTTGCTCCTCGGCATGTGAGATCTTCCTGGACCAGGGCTTGAACCTGTGTCCCCTGCATTGGCAGGCGGATTCTTAACCACTGCACCACCAGGGAAGTCCCCCTCAAGCCATTTTGGCAAACCCCACCTCAGCTTCCATCTTCCCAGAAACCGTTCCTACCTAGGTGGGCAAAGATCTCCTTTGTTGCCAATATAATGGAGGATTTTCTAGGCTTATCTCACCTAGCTACACAGGAGGAGATGACATTGTTGACTCCTCTTTCCTTCACACAGTACTCCCCCCACCCCGTCCCACCCAGGTATCTCCTGGTTTTTCTCCTACATTACTGGTTCTAAATATCTGCCGCCTTTTATTGGTTTCTCCATCTCTACCTGATGTCAAAATGTTGACACTTCCTGAGTCTTAAAATTGGAATGTCTCTTTCCTAGTCATGTCTTTACCTTGGGTAACTTTATTCATTCTCATATTTTTAACTAATTTATCACAGATGAATACTTCCAGACCTCACCTCTCCTCTGAGGTCTAGACTCATCTATCCAACCATCTATTTGACATTTCTTAGACATCGAATAATTATTTTTACTCATATTTAACCATACGCATAGTAACCAATATTTATTGGGTACTTACTATGTACCATGGAATATTCTAGATTCTTGGGATATATTAGTATTATATTTCTCTCCTTCGTGATGCTTACGCTCCAACGAGAGGAAATGAAGATTAACAATTGACCTTATAAAAGAATCATAGTATAGGGAATTCCCTGGCAGTCCCATGGTTAGGACTCCGTGATCTCACTGCCGAGGGCCCACGTTCAATCCCTGGTTGGTGAATTAAGATCCCACAAGCCATGCGGCATGGCCATAAAAAAAAAAAAAGGGGGGGGGGTCATGGTATAATAGAAGGTGATGAAACAGAAGTGCTATGTAAAAAGAGAAAGAGTGCTAGGGCTGGAAGAGCAGTCGTGGTTTTAAATAGGGTGATCAGCGTAGACCTTACCAAGATGCTGAAATCTGGGCAAAGGCTTAGAGGTGAGGTCAGTAAGATAGCTAAGATATCTGTAGGAAGAGCATTCCAGAAAAAAAAAAAGAGACACTACAAAGATCCTGAGATGGGAGTGTAGCTGGTATGTTCATGGGACAGCAAGGAGAACAGTGCAGCTGGAAGGGAATGAACAAGGACGTGTGTAGAAGACGAGGCCATGACTTTGGCTTTTACTCGGAGCTGGATGTGGCGTCATTGGATGGCTTTGAGTACAATTTAAAAGGATCCTCTTGCTGCTGCACCGTGAAAAGATACTGTAACAGAGTATGAGTAGAACAAGGGAGATCAGGTAGGACTCTCGTGCAGAAATTTCAAACTTAACATGTGCAACATTGAATTTTAAAATTTTTTCCCCTAAATCTCTCCTTCCCTATGTCAATAACAGGCTCCACCCAGAAGCCAAAGCCACACATCTAGGGATCACGCTTGTTTCTTCCTTTTCTATCACCTTCTTCTCCTTAAATCCATGAACAGGTCCTGTCCCTTATCCAGTGAACTCTCCATCACCAAGCCATTATCCCTGATCAACAACCATTGTCTCTTGTCTCTTAACAAAAGACAGCAGCCAAGTCAAATAAGGTTCTAGCCTCAGCTTCCTGACAATTACTGCCAGCTGCATCTTCTGATGATGAGGGGATCCCTCACTCACTTAGAGATCCTCTTGCCTTCGTATCCCCCAAGTCATCATTCTCCCTCCATTCTCCAAAAAGTAAAATGTTTTCCATGAATTATTCAAATTTTTTCTGTTTTATCAAAAGGAAAAGCCTGCTGAGATGATTTTTTAAAACAAGTCAGTGTCACAGAAACCATCAAAACAATTCAGAAATCAGAAGAAACAGCAATAAAATTTTCCATTTGGGGAAGGGAGAAAAATACAACTACAAAAGCATTTCTTTGCTTTTTTCTCTCTGCCACCCAAGTCCTGTTTGTACTTGACAAGGCCAAGTTAAACTTTTTTTTGCCTTGTTAGGAACTGCAAAGATTTTTTCATTCTTCTCTTTTTCTCAGACAACAGCAGTGCTCTTCCAAGACAGCAGACTGACTTCAATTTTTCACCATAATCCCACCGGATTTCCCTCCCCATTTTCTCTAGAGAATGTCATTTGAGTATATATTGCAGTGTTAAAAAGGAAATTTTAGTTGAATGTCTTTTAAATCACTGATTACTCAGTGAAGCTGAGACACTACAATATAGAAAATGGTTTTTTCTTCCAGACATGTTTTCATTTGGTGAGAACTATGCATCTATCTTTCTGTTGTGGGTAATGTGAAGACTTCATGGGAGGCTGTCTGAAGGACTAACAAATTGCCTAATTAAAGATGGTCTTGGGGAATTCCCTGGTGGTCCAGTGGTTAGGACTCTGCGCTTCCACTGCAGGGGAACCTAGGTTCAATCCCTGCTTAGGGAACTATAATCCCGTGAGCCACATGGTGCGGCCAAAAAAAAAAAAAAGGAGTCTCGATTTGCTTTGCTTTATTGACTGTTTCACCTCTTTCCTTAACATTTCTGCAACTTGAAGCATTTCTGCTCATGCAAAGGAAGGACAATCTAATGGTTAAGCGTGCAGACGTTCTGAAGCCAGACGCTTAGGTTTAAATCACAGCCTGGCTACTTCCTCGCTGTGTGACCATGGGCAGGTCACTTAACCTTTATCTCAGTTTCCCCATCCTATTGACATAAGATTGAGATATGCCCAGCACATTCTAAGTGCAAGGTAAGTGCTAGCTACAGCTAAGGGCTAGGTATACATTTGTTGCCAGGGATCAAATGATAGGCAAGAGCAACGCCATCTTGCCCTATGGAGCTTTCTAGCTGTAGGACTTAAGCAAATAACTTAACATGAGCCTCGGTTTAATTATTTGTCATCAAGTGTTTCCCTCACAGGATTCTTACGGGAATCACATGAGATATGCCAAGGAAAATGCTTAATAGGGTGTGGTGAATATTAAACACTCACCATGAGCTAATACTGTACAGCAAGACGGGCAGATCATTAAACAGCCTAAGAGATGCAGTAACTTATAATAGAAGTTTAGAATGCTATAGGAGCGCCCACTAGGATATCGAAAGGGAGTCCTAAAAAGTAAGGAGGAGTTCACCAGAGTAAAAAGAGGAAGAGAGTTCCCAGAAGAGGAAGCCAGAGAGCTTCACCGGTTTAAACAAACTAGAAGTTTGACGTAGTAAAGAATGGAAGCCGGGAGTGGCAGGCAGAAGTCGAGTCATTAATAGAGCTTTTCAGCTATACTCAAAGTTGACCTTACCCTGAGAAATGGGAGAAATGAGAAGCCAGGTAATGGGCTCAAATAGGGGGTGATAAAACCAGAATGGCATTTTAGAAAGAGCCTGATGGCTGCAGACTAGGGAATGGAATGGAGGGGGTCAGGAGGCAGGACGCCCTTTGGGAAGCTGCTGCAGTTTCTAGGTTCTAAGTGAGGGCTGGAAGGTGGTGAACTGGGACAGCGTAGTGACAATGGGATGGAGAGACCTGGTGTCCTTCCTCAATCCTGCTGCTTTGGTGGGCACTTCGTCTTCAGTCTGAAGTCTCCTTTCCTATGTAGATCCCACTGTGACTGTTTCTCACCTACTGCAGTGAGGGGTGTTACTGTCCTCGTGAAACTTCCCCAAACATCCTGCCCCAGCAGCAGGCACTGGAGGAGAGCTCGCCAGCTTAGCTGGTTTGAGTGTTGATTTCCTCCCACAAAGAGAACAATTCTTAATCAAATGTTGCTTGAGGCCCCCTATCATTTGTTTTACATGCTGCCATCTGGAGCTGCCCCCAGGTATGTCATATGACCACAGTGTCGCCAAGATGATTAGGACTTCAGTTTTCCAGCTAGAAAGTTAATATTTACCAAACCTGGAGGAGAAGTGCAACTACTTCTTCATATGATAAAATAATGATTTACAAACTTCTTCACCACCTGACCATACTGTATCCAACTATTTATAAATAATTCCTTGGAAATGACTTGGGTGTTGGGCATTGGGGAGGGTAAATTAGCTCTGTTATGGGAGCCCAACCCACCCTAATCACCTAATGCACCTTATCTACGGTCAGAGTTCAATGTAATCCCATATAGAGGTTGTGGGTTGTGATAAGTGAGCAGTAAATATCTAATCAATTGAAGAAGAAATGCCATTTTAGAGGTCATTGGCCTCACTGTGCTTCTCCAAAACCATTATGGGATTTGGGTGGGAGGTTAGTTTTATGGTTTGTTTTTGTTTCTGTTGTCATCTTTGCTCAGTAGCAGTCCTGACTGGAACAGCCTCAAGCAAAATTGCAAGGGTGGTGAATTGAGACAGCGTTTTCCACATTTCACCACTCTTTGCTTTCCTAAACTTCAATGCCTTCACCTGATACTCTCTTGAAAGCAGGAAAAGGTATGAACTAATTTACAGTAAGACTAGTGTGTGTGTCTTAGCGTAAGGTGGACCCAGTCCCAGGGAAGCAAAGGTGATCTCAGACTCCGAAGGCCTGGAAAATTTGCTGAAAAACATGAATTTACGATCATGAAGATACTAGGGGGAAGTGCAAGTCAGAACCAGTTCAACTGAAATCAACATCCAGCCTGAGAGCCATGAACCTCAAGTCCTCCTCCCCTGCTTCCCTCTGGTCATGCCCCGCGCAACTTTAAATTTTAACTTCACAAACCGTCCAGCACCATAACTTCAGATCTTTAACTGCCATGCTGTAGCAAGCTTCACCCCCTGGTACTTATGCAAAATCCCTTAGCCAGAAACAGGTGAAACCGTACCGCTTGAACTGTCCCTACTCCAAACTAATAAACTTATAAATCCCTCTCTGAAAACAATGGCCTCAAACCTACACTTCAGGTTCATGGAGACTTCAGTCTTTAACCCTTTTCCCAACCTCAGCCCTTCCTAGTTTTATTTTTATTTATTTATTTATTTATTTATTTTTGGCTGCGTTGTGTCTTTGTTGCTGCGTACGGGCTTTCTCTAGTTGCGGTGAGCGGGGGCTACTCTTCATTGCGGTGCACGGGCTTCTCATTGCGGTGGCTTCTCTTGTTGCGGAGCACGGGCTCAAGGCGCACAGGCTTCAGTAGTTGTGGCTTGTGGGCTCTAGAGCGTAGGCTCAGTAGTTGTGGCGCACGGACTTAGTTGCTCCGTGGCATGTGGGATCTTCCCAGACCAGGGCTCGAACCCGTGTCCCCTGCATTGGCAGGCGGATTCGTAACCACTGCACCACCAGGGAAGTCCCCCTTCCTAGTTTTAGAGCCTCTGTAATCTGACCTGAATTCCATTCACTGAACTGAATTTATTAGGTTTCTACTTTATGCCAGACATTGTTCTAGACCAGTTATTGTCAGCCTTGGCTGTAGACTGGAATCATTCAGAGACCTTTAAAAAAATACCATGCCTGGAACTCACCCAGAGAGTCCAATTTAATTGGTTCAAGGTGCAGTTTAGGCATAAGGACTTGCTAAAGCTCTCCAGGTGATTATAATCCACAGTTAAGAGCCATTGCTCCAGGTACGGGAGATACAGCAATGAACAAGACAAACAAGGCAGAACTCTTATTTTAACAAGTTCAAATCCTGTCCCTCCTCTGATTAGCAGCTGCCTCAATTCTCTTGCTAGCTTCTCTTTTCTACTGTTCTCGCTCTTCCAGGTCGTGGTCCTAGATAAAAGCGTCTAACACTGTGTTTTCTCAAGCCCCCAGGCGTCCTGTCCCGGCTGTGTGAAACATATAACTGCCGATTAGCTTCCTTACACATTTATGAGCTCCATTCTCAGCCTGGCTCTCAACATTGGCGAATTACTTATCTTTTGGCAGCTTCCTTTCTCATTTTTGATAGCAAACATTTCAAGTCTTTATGTCTCTCTTAAAACCCCATATCAAGATCCTGTCTCTCTCACTCTCAGCAGATAACTCAACCTCTTTTTAACAAAGAAAATAGTAGCCAGAGTGGTGAAATCCTTCAGCATTCTTCCTTCCCACCTTAACAGTGCCTTCCTTTTCTCCCCCTTGTATCTGTAATTCCTCTCTACAGGCAGACCCTTTTCTACTTGTTACAAATGTCCTCAAGCATCTGTCTATTAAACCTACTTAGAGGACCCTTCCTGATGGTCCAGGTAAGACTTCGTGCTCCCAATGCAGGGGGCCCAGGTTTGATCCCTGGTCAGGGAACTAGATCCCACATGCATGCCACAACAAAGATCCCACGTGCCGCAACTAAGACCCGGCACAAGCCAAAATAAATAAGCAAAATAAAGAATTTTTTAAAAACCTGCTTAGAATCAATCTATTTGCTCTCTCTCCTTTCACTGACATATATATCTGGAAAGACTTCTCTACACTCACAGCTTCCACCTCCATGTCTCCACTTAGTCCTCGTGAATTGCAATTTGACTTCCACTGCTATCACTATGCAGCTGTGCTTTCCAAACTTTTCCATGTCACGGCAGCCAGAGAAAATGACTATATTTATTTGGTATCCTGAGGACAACATCAAAGTTAATCTAGCTCCTCCCGGCCATGTCAGGAACTTAAGGGGCTAAGTTTTCAGGCCCCTTGCAGTCATTCATACCTCACCAGCCTACCTCGGCGTACCAGGGGGGAGGCTGTCTTCCACTGAAACTGGTCTGGCCAAGGACACCAGTGACCTAACTGACAAATGCAATGTCCGCTTCTCTGTTCTCATCCGTTCTATAGCACAGTTTATTGAACATGGAGATTCTATTTAAAATGACCACGATTTGGTCAAGATAATGTGGAATTGGAGGCCAGGAAGTAGGTGGAGATGAGAAGAGCAGGCTACTTTCCTTTCACTGTCTCCTTAATCAAAGCCCAGTTGTATAGGAGAATCAACAGGCAACGCCTGGGAGTCCATGGTCAGATTACGCGGCCAGAGAAGGTCATTTGCCCCAGGCAAAGGGCCCCAGAGTCTTTTTTTTTTGGCTGCCTCCCGCAGTTTGAGGGATCTTACTTCCCCAACCAGGGAACAAACCCGTGCCCCCTGCAGTGGAAGCATGGAGTCTTAACCACTGGACCAGTAGGGAAGTCTCAGGGGCCCCAGAGTCTCAACTGACTAAGCAATTGGTAAATTGTGACACTCAAGAACATTTTGTGTATTACTGTACCCCTAGAATGCTCTCACAAATTAATTCGAATTCATTAACATCCTGGCCATAGACGATCTGCATATTTCTGAGGAGAGGCCATTTAGGGAGTCTGCATTACAAACCTTAGGATGGTTTTTGTTGTGTGTGTGGTTTAATTTGGGATTGTCCACAGCATCCACGCGTCACTGCTTACCTTACCTTCACGTCGGCTTCATTTTCTCCCAGTTGGCCCTTACTCTAATGGTAAAGTTTGGCCTGACAAAAGAGCATTTTCCCACCAAAATAATAGGGGTAAACATGTTAACAACTTGGCTACATTTAAACTATATAGTACGTAGTTGGTGTGTGGTGGGAGGGGGTTTGGGAGACTGACTCGTTAGGTTAAATTCTAAGGTCATGGGTCTCTTCAATTTGCCCTATTATGCCTATTGCCAACCAGGCTGAGGATGCTGGAGTTCACTGCCTTGGAAATTCCTTACCATAAACCTACCTGCAGAGACTCCTAAAACTCTGTAGGGATTTGTGCTGGTTATTCTCTGTTTGCCCTTCCAGATCCCTTCTCACCCATCTCAGCTCTGTTCTGTACCCCTGGACACTAAACCTTTACCAACGGTATGGTCTGGGTTTTCTTACCCTTCAGCTTTGGGTTAGGGTCAGTCAGCAGGAGGAAATCTGAGGGCAGGAGGAGAGGGAAGTCAGGGTCATTGTTCTCACTCTTTCCCCTCTTGTAACAGTTCTGCCTGGTCACACTCCTCCCCCTAAGGCCATAGCTCCCATCAGGCTGCCCCCTTTACACAGAGCTGGCTCTTATCTGCTGCTGGAAACATCTTTCCCTTTCTTTCCCCTTCAGGCCTAGAGTTAGTAATGACTTCCCAATGTCCCTGGGCACTCCATCGTCTTATTTTATCTTTGTACTGGCCTCTCTGACTACACCCTTTATAACTAGTCCCTTCATTAAACTCTTTGTAGTTAAACCCTTTGGGTATATCATCTTTTTCCTGACAAGACCCTAACTGTATGAGGACATGTATAGCTGTATGCCCATGGTTCAGCATTTCAGTGAATATAATTATTATTGTTATTCTATGTTTTCCTCTTAACTTTTTCATTTATTTAGATATCTACTACTTTAATTCCCTAACATATTTCAAGGGGTATTATCCTAGTGATGGAGGGACCAGGGGAAACCCAGAAGCTGTTGGCACTAGTAGACACAATTAAAGTGGGTTCTAAACAGCATGGCATGTCATCCATGAGTTGGGTTGAAAAACTTTGAAAACAAATGTGAAATAAGTACATTAAGTTTTAAGTTACTTCCAGATGAAATATCATCACATTTTCATCAATGTAATTGTGATGTGCTTATCTTATTTTCCCAACTGTATTGAGAACATTTTGAAACCAGGAATATAGGCTATACTTTTGTCTCCCTTGTAAAACTCAGTATTTTCCAGAGTAAATACTACAGTACTATGTGATCTACAGCTGGTTTAATCTGCAAGTACAGAGGAACCAAGAAAATGAAGGGCCCACTATCAATTGTACTCAGATTTTCAACTGTGTGGAGGGTGGTCACACGTAACCTTCGAATTGTTCAAGTGTCAACTGTATAATGAAGGAAACCAGACCAGAGGAAGAGAGGATTAAAAGAAGGACACAATTAATTTATGAGACCTAGCTACAAAAGGGCAAGGGCAACAGAAAGTGAAGAATGCCAGGTTGGGTGGGTAGGGGTGATGTAATGTCAAGAAATTAGATGGAAAACAATGGGTTTTAAAAGCACAAAAGAAAACAGAAAGTGGTTTTTTAAAACTATTACAGGCAATTACTTTCTTCTGAATCTTAGAGCATTTGATATTAAATAAATTTGCAATTCAAGTCCCATCCCTTTTTTTTAAAAACATCTTTATTGGAGTATAATTGCTTTACAATGGTGTGTTAGTTTTTGCTTTATAACAAAGTGAATCAGTTATACATATACACATGTTCCCATATCTCTTCCCTCTTGCATCACCCTCCCTCCCACCCTCCCTATCCCACCCCTCTAGGTGGTCACAAAGCACGGAGCTGATCTCCCTGTGCTATGCAGCTGCTTCCCACTAGCTATCTATTCTACCTTTGGTAGTATATATATGTCCATGCCACTCTCTCACTTTGTCACAGCCTACCCTTTCCCCCTCCCCACATCCTCAAGTCCATTCTCTAGTAGGTCTGCGTCTCAATTCCCGTCTTACTCCTAGGTTCTTCATGACTTTTTTTTTTTCTTAGATTCCGTATATATGTGTTAGCATACGGTATTTGTTTTTCTCTTTCTGACTTACTTCACTCTGTATGACAGACTCTAGGTCCATCCACCTCACTACAAATAACTCAGTTTCGTTTCTTTTTATGGCTGAGTAATATTCCATTGTATATATGTGCCACATCTTCTTTATCCATTCATCCGATGATGGACACTTAGGTTGCTTCCATCTCCTGGCTATTGTAAATAGAGCTGCAATGAACATTTTGGTACATGACTGTTTTTGAATTATGGTTTTCTCAGGGTATATGCCCAGTAGTGGGATTGCTGGGTCGTATGGTAGTTCTATTTGTAGTTTGTTTTTTTTTTGCGCTACGCGGGCCTCTCACTGCTGCGGCCTCTCCCGTTGAGGAGCACAGGCTCCGGACCTGCAGGCCCAGTGGCCATGGCTCATGGGCCCAGCCGCTCCGCGGCATGTGGGATCTTCCCGGACCAGGGCACGAATCCGCGTCCCCTGCATCGGCAGGCGGACTCTCAACCACTGCGCCACCAGGGAAGCCCTATTTGTAGTTTTTTAAGGAACCTCCATACTGTTCTCCATAGTGGCTGTATCAATTTACATTCCCACCAGCAGTGCAAGAGTGTTCCCTTTTCTCCACACCCTCTCCAGCATTTACTGTTTCTAGATTTTTTGATGATGGCCATTCTGATGGGTGTGAGATGATATCTCATTGTAGTTTTGATTTGCATTTCTCTAATGATTAATGATGTTGAGCATTCTTTCGTGTGTTTGTTGGCAATCTGTATATCTTCTTTGGAGAAATGTCTATTTAGGTCTTCCGCCCATTTTTGGATTGGGTTGTTTGTTTTTTTGTTATTGAGCTGCATGAGCTGCTTGTAAATTTTGGAGATTAATCCTTTGTCAGTTGCTTCATTTGCAAATATTTTCTCCCATTCTGAGGGTTGTCTTTTGGTCTTGTTTATGGTTTCCTTTGCTGTGCAAAAGCTTTGAAGTTTCATTAGGTCCCATTTGTTTATTTTTATTTCCATTTCTGTAGGAGGTGGGTCAAAAAGGATCTTGCTGTGATTTATGTCATAGAGTGTCCTGCCTATGTTTTCCTCTAAGAGTTTGATAGTTTCTGGCCTTACGTTTAGGTCTTTAATCCATTTTGAGCTTATTTTTGTATATGGTGTTAGGGAGTGTTCTAATCTCATTCTTTTACATGTAGCTGTCCAGTTTTCCCAGCACCACTTATTGAAGAGACTGTCTTTTCTCCACTGTATATTCTTGCCTCCTTTATCAAAGATAAGGTGACCATATGTGCGTGGGTTTATCTCTGGGCTTTCTATCCTGTTCCATTGATCTATATTTCTGTCGCGTCCCTTTTAAGGTCAAATTGGAGTAAGGCGATATCATCATGTACAGTACCCTTATGTAAACAGTTTGTAAACTGTAAAAGTTATGTAGATAATGGCCTTATTGTTATCACTATTAACAATATTAATATTAAAGTGTGAATAATTTAAAAAATCACAGTAAAAACAAATCATATACAGTGCCTTAATAAACCATATGGAGGAAGATGTGTGTGTATGCACATTCTAATTGGAATATAACCAGGGATACAGCTGGAGATCCAGCCAATGAAGAAGGAGAGTGAGGCCTGGGAGGCTAGCAAGCTGTCCAGATGTGTTCTGCAGGGGGTCATTTTGGGCACCAGTCTGTGAAGTCCAGTCTTTAGTTTGGCAGGCTTAAAACTCAACTTTGCTAGAATAGCAAGGTGACTGGCTTTCTAGAGGCAGCCTGACCAGAATTATGTCATAGAACACTCTAAACAGCAGAATATAACTAGTAAGCTCATTAGGGAATTCTCTTCCTCTTGGCTAGAGTCCAGACCAGTGACTGTCAAACAGAGAAGGAGGTTGGAAGTAGGGTGGTGGAGGATGACCCTCCCTAGTGAGAAGGAGCCTCAGTTTCTCTGGGGAATCTGTTTAAAGCGACTTAAATCCACACTAGGCTCCCTTCGTTCCTCCTTCTTACCCAATCCCAGACAGTCTTGTAATTCTGATAGCCCCGTCCAGGAGGGCATGGTCCCTGATTGAAAATCATGGCTGATATTTCTTATTATTAGAAATAATAATAATTATTATTGAGCAAATTACACAACTATATAGGGAAATTTGCTCAACTATATAGGGAAAAAGGTAGAGAATCATTGCCTTAAGCTAAAATTTTCCAAGTTTTTCCTCAGCATAAGAATTACCTCAGGGCTTCCCTGGGGGTGCAGTGATTGAGAGTCCACCTGCCAATGCAGGGGACACGGGTTCGTGCCCCGGTCCGGGAAGATCCCACATGCCGAGGAACGGCTGGGCCCGTGAGCCATGGCCACTGGGCCTGCGCGTCCGGAGCCTGTGCTCCGCAACGGGAGAGGCCACAACAGTGAGAAGCCCGCGTACTGTAAAAAAAAAAAAAGAATCACCTCAGGGGAGTTGGGTTCAATCCCTGGTCAGGAGGGAGCTAAGCCCACGTGGTGTGGCAAAAAAAAAAGAATCACCTCAGGCACTTACTTAACATGGTGTCAGGAATCCGTCCCCTGAAGATTCATTGAGTCATGGGTGGGCCCCACATGATGATGGTATTTAGCAAACTGGCTAGTTTGGGCAATGCTGCTCCAGGCTAACCTCTGTGGGAATCAAGTCATTATCATGCAGGCCTCCTTTTTGCTGTTGCTGAATTTTCCAAGGCACCTGTTCCCACTACCCTCCAGGAGACTCTCAGAAATATATCTGCCATTTCTCATGTGGCCCGAACACTTACCCCTTTATGGTAGAAGTGAGGGTCAAAGAGTAAAAACAAAGCAAACTCAAAGTTAGCCAGTCAGGCATATACACAGACCCCAGAGGTTAGACCAGCCCTTACTTCTGATTCAAGTACTATATTTCAACCAGCCAGATTCCCCCGACTGATGCACCTTTGGTACTATTCTCTCGATCCCTTGGATGCTAACCACATAAAGACCACCTGGAGCCGTCAATATGACAGATCTCAATATTAAAATGGAAGGAGGGACTTCACTGGTGGCTCAGTGGTTAAGAATCCGCCTGCCAATGCAGGGGACGCGGGTTGGAGCCCTGGTCTGGGAAGATCCCACATGCCGCGGAGCAACTAAGCCCGTGCGCCACAACTACTGAGACTGTACTCTAGAGCCCGTGAGCCACAGCTACTGAAGCCTGCGCTATAAGAGCCCGTGCTCCGCAACAAGAGAAGCCACTGCAATGAGAAGCCAGTGCACTGCAACAGAGTAACTCCCTCTTGCTGCAACTGAAGAAAGCCCGCGTGCAGCAGTGAAGATCCAATGCAGCCAAAAATTAAAAATAAATAAATTTATTAAAAACAAAAAAACCATACGGCACTGGCACAACAGACACATAGGTCAATGGAACAGAATAGAGACCCTTTGCCTGTCTATTCCATCACTACTCCCATTCTCTGCGCCATGTCCAAGTGGCTGAGTGCTGCCTGAGAAAGCCACTCTTGGTATCACCATGGCCCCAACCGTGCCATCTGTCACATTTACAGAGTTTCTCTAGTCAGTTCATGTTCTTACTCTCCAGTGTGGTTACTTCAAACTTTTCCCATTCTCTCTAAAACCTCTCACGTCTTCCATTTCCTGTTCTCACTTGATGATGTCACTTTGCACTCAGCAGAATGGGCCTCCCAAAGATGTCCATGCCCTAATCCCTAGAACCTGTGAATATGTTACATTACATGGCAAAAGGGACTTTGCAGATATAATTAAGATTATGGGTCTTACAATAGAAAAAGTAGCCTGAATTATCCAGGTGGGCCCAATTTAATCACATGCTCCTTAAAAACAGAGAACTTTCTCCAGCGGAGGCAAAGAGATGTGGCAGAGAAGTAAGAAAGATTCCAGTTGTGAGAAGGATTCAACATGCTGTGGCTAGCTCTGGGACAGATGCCTCTGCTGCCAAAGGTGACCCCCCCCCCACCCCCCAGCTGACAGCCAGCAGGGAAATGGAAACCTTTGTTCCGCAAGCGGAAAGAACTAGATTCTGCTAATGACCTGAGGAGTTTGGAAGCCTGCCAGAACCTGCTGAAACTTGGAGCAGAGAAACCAACAGACCAGCACAGCTGTGAGCTAATACATTTGTGTTATTTCAAGCTAGTAAGTTTGCGATCATTTGTTACAGCAACAATAGAAAACTAATACACACCTCCTGACTCACAGAAAAATGGAAGCATCCAAAGGGGTGAGTTCAGGGCATCCCTGGTGGCGCAGTGGTTGAGAGTCCGCCTGCCGATGCAGGGGACACGGGTTCGTGCCCCGGTCTGGGAAGATCCCACATGCTGCGGAGCGGCTGGGTCCGTGAGCCATGGCCGCTGAGCCTGCGCGTCCGGAGCCTGTGCTCCGCAACCGGAGAGGCCACAACAGTGAAAGGCCCGTGTACCGCAAAAAAAAAACCCCAAAAAACAAACAAAAAAAAAACAAAGGGGTGAGTTCAACTTTCTACACGCAGTCTACAAACATAACTGTGTCACTCCCATGCTTCTCTTTCTTCCTTTTTCCCTCTTGTTGTATTGGACTAGCTGTTCTTTCTCATCTCCCAGGCCATTCCTTCCATCTGTTCTGAATACCATCTCCTCTTGACTTCTGAACTTTGACTATTGATTATGCTCCCCGTTGTCTCCTTCCTCAACCCCCTTACTGATTCCTTCCCATCAGCAGTCAATTGTAGAAAGTTTTCCTCACCTCAGAAAGAAAACCTATACCATTAGCCCTCATTTCCCACCAACCCAAGTTTATTTTACAAATTTATTCTGATACTGCTTTAGCACCCCTTATAGATCAGCCCTCCAGGAAGACAGCTCACTGGCCTGCTGCTGAACCCGGCTCTTTTTCACTCCCACTCAACCAGGATTCCACTCAACATAGCATAACCGAACTCCCTCTGGCTAAGGCTAACAAAGACCTCTGTGTTACCAAATCCAGTGGACTTTTACATCTTTATTTTACCTGAGCTCTCAGGAGCATCCGATATATTATAGATGGCCATTCTACCTTTCTCAAAAAGTCTTTTCCTTGTTATCCTGGATACTGCACTCTTCTGGTCTTCTTCCTGTTGCTCTAGTTATGAATTTACAGCATCATCTGCGGTGTTCTTTACCAAACCTAAAATTTTGGGTTCTCTCTTAGACACTCTGTATTCTTTTTCCAGGCCATCTCATTTTTTCCTATGGCTTGCTTTTTTTTTTAATTGAGGTATAATTGATTTACAATATTATATTAGTTTCAGGTGTACAGCACAGTGATTCACTATTTTTATAGCTTATACTCCATTTATAGTTATTATAAAATATTGGCTATATTCCCTGTGCTGTACAATATATCCTTGTTGCTTATTTATTTTGTACATAGTAGTTTGTATCTCTTAATCCACTACTCCTATCTTGCCCCATCCTTTCCCTCTCCACACTGGTAAACACAGTTTGTTCTCTATATAGACTATTTCTGTCTTGTTGTATTCATTCTTTTGTTTAAATTTTTAGATTCCACATTTCCACATATAAATGATAACATTCAGTATTTGTCTTTCTGTATCTTACTTATTTTACTAAGCACAGTACCCTCCAGGTCCAGCCCTGTTGCTGCAAATGGCAAAAGTTCATTCCTTTTAATAGCTGAGTAGTATTCCATTTTATATGTATACCACATCTTCTTTATCCATTCATCTGTTGATGGACACTTAGGTTGCTTTGATATCTTGGCAATTATAAATAATGCTGCTATGAACATTGGGGTGCGTGTATCTTTTCAAGTTAATGTTTCAATTTTCTTCAGATATATGCCCAGGAGTGGAATTGCTAGATCATACAGTAGTTCTAGTTTTAGCTTTTTGAGGACCCTCCATATTGTCTTCCACAGTGGCTGCACCAGCTCACATTCCCACCAACTATGTCCAAGGGGTCCCTTTCCTCCACATCCTCACCAACATTTTTTATTTGTGGTCTTTTTGATGACAGCCCTTCTGACAGGTGTGAGGTGATATCTCATTGTGGTTTCAGTTTGCATTTCTCCGATGATTAGTGATTTTGAGAATTGTTTCATGTGCCTGTTTGGCATTGGTATGTCTTCTTTGGAAAAACGTCTGTTCAGACCTTCTGCCCAGTTTTTTCTATTTCTGATATTCAGTACCGTGAGCTGCTTAGATACTTTCAACATCAACCCCGTATTGTTCAGATCACTTACAAATATTTTCTACCCTTCAGTATGTTGTCCTTTCGTTGTCAATTGTTTCCTTTGCTGTGCAAAAGCTTTTAAGTTTAATTAGGTCCCATTTGTTTACCTTTTCTTTTGTTTCATGTGCCTTAGGTGACAGATCCAAAAAAATATTGCTACAATTTATGACACAGACTGTTCTGCCTGTGTTTTTTTCTGAGTTTTATGCTTTCCAGTCTAACATTTAGGTCTTTAATCCATTTTGAGTTCATTTTTGTATATGGTATGAGAAAATGTTCTAATTTCATTCTTTTACATGTAGCTGTCCAGTTTTCCCAGCACCACTTATTGAAGAGACTGTCTTTCCTCCATTGTATATTCTTGCCTCCTTTGTCGTAGATAAGTTGACCATAAGACGTGGGTTTATTTCTGGGGTCTCTATTCTGTTCCATTGATCTATGTGTCTGTTGTGCCAGTACCATAGTGTTTTTTTGTTTTTAAAAAATTTATTTATTTATTTTTAATTTTTGGCTGCATTGGATCGTTGCTGCACACGGGCTTTCTTCAGTTACCGCAAATGGGAGCTACTCTTTGTTGTGGTGCATGGGCTTCTCATTGCAGTGGCTTCTCTTGTTGCAGAGCACAGGCTCTAATAGTGCAGACTTCAGTAGTTGTGGCTCACGGGCTTAGTTGCTCTGTGACATGTGGGATCTTCCTGGACCAGGGCTCAAACCCGTGTCCCCTGCACTGGCAGGCAGATTCTTAACCACTGCACCACCAGGGAAGCCCCAGTACCATACTGTTTTGATTGATGTAGCTTTGTAGTATAATCTGAAGTCAGGGAGCATGATACCTCCAGCTCTGTTATTCTTTCTCAAGATTGTTTTGACTATTCGGGATCTTTTGTGCTTCCATACACATTTTAAAATTATTTTTTCTAGATCTCTGATAAATGCCATTGGTATTTTGAAAGGGGTTGCAATGAATCTGTAGATTGCCTTGGGTAGCTACTATGGTCATTTTAACAATTATTAATTTTTCTAATCCATGAACACAGTGTATCTTTCCATCTGTTTGTGTTGCCTTCAATTTCTTTCATCAGTATCTTACGGGTTTTTTTTTTTGGCCACACTGCATGGCATGCAGGATCTTAGTTCCCTGGCCAGGGATCAAACCCATGCCCCCTGCATTGGGAGCATGGAGTCTTAACCACTGGACCACCAGGGAAGTCCCATCTTAAGTTTTCTAAGTACAGTTAGATTTATTCCTAGGTATTTTATTCTTTTTGATGAGATTGTAAATGGGATTGTTTCCTTAATTTCTCTTTCTTGTAGTTGTTAGTTTTAGAAATGCAACTGATTTCTGCATATTAATTTTGTATCCTAAATTTTACTGAATTCATTGATGAGCTCTAGTATTTTTTTGGTGGCATCTTGATGATTTTCTGTGTATAGTATCATGTCATCTGCAGTGACCGTTTTACTTCTTCCTTCCTAATTTTGATTCCTTTTTTTAAAAAAAAATTACAGTTACCCTGGGCTTCCCTGGTGGTGCAGTGATTGAGAATCTGCCTGCCAATGCAGGGTACACAGGTTCGGCCCCTGGTCCAGGAAGATCCCACATGCAGTGGAGCAACTAAGCCTGTGTGCCACAACTACTGAGCCTATGAGCCACAACTCTAGAGCCCATGATCCACAACTACTGAGCTCGTGTGCTGCAACTACTGAAGCCCGTGTGCCTAGAGCCCATGCTCCGCAACAAGAGAAGCCACCACAATGAGAAGCCCATGCACTGCGATGAAGAGTAGCCCCCATTAGCCACAACTAGGGAAAGCCCACGCGCAGCAACGAAGACACAATGGAGCCAAAAAAAAAAATTACAATTTCCTTTATTGCTGTTTGCTTTGATTATTGTATCACTTAGCTATTGCTGTATAACAAGTGTCCTTAATTCAAATGGTTTAATATAATGCCTTTATTTTTTTTAGTTTTTATTGAAGTGTAGTTGATTTACAATTTTACAATGTTGTGCTAGTTTCAGGTGTACAGCAAAGCAATTCATATGTGTGTGTGTGTGATATATAGTCTTTTTTAGATTTTCTTTCATTATAGGTTATTACAAGATAATGAGTACAGTTCCCTGTGTATACAGTAGATCCTTTATTTATTTATTTATTTATTTTTGGCTACATTGGGTCTTCATTGCTGTTTGTTGTGGTGCATGTGCTGTCATTGTGGTGGCTTCTCTTATTGTGGAGCATGGGCTCTAGGGGCGTGAGCTTCAGTAGTTGCAGCACGTGGGCTCAGTAGCTGTGGCTTGCGGCTCTAGAGCGCAGCCTCGGTAGTTGTGGCACACGGGCTTAGTTGCTCCGCGGCATGTGGGATCTTCCCAGACCAGGGCTCGAACCCATGTCCCCTGCACTGGCAGGCAGACTCTTAACCACTGTGCCACCAGGGAAGTCCCTACAGTAGATCCTTGTTGGTTATCTATTTTATATATAGTAGTGTGTATATTCTCAATTTGGATTCCTTCTATTTCTTTTTTTTTGTCTGGTTGCTGTGGCTAGGACTTCTAATACTATGTTGAATAAAAATAGTGAGAGTGGGCATCCTTGTCTTGTTCTTGTTCTTAGAGGAAAAGCTTTCAGCTTTTCACTGTTAAGTATCATGTTAACTGTCAGCTTATCATATATGGCCTTTATTATGTTGAGTTATGTTCTCTATATACCACTTTGTGTAGAGTATGTGTGTGTGTGTATGTGTAGAGTTTTTATCATAAATCGATGTAGAATTTTTTCAAAAATTTTTTCTGTATCTACTGAGATGATCATATGATTTTTATTCTTAACTTTATTAATGTGGTGTATCACATTGATTTATTTGCAGATACTGAACCATTCTTGCATCCCTGAGATAAATCCCACTTGATCATGGTGTATTAGCCTTTTAATGTATTGTTGGATTTGGTTTGCTAATATTTTGTTGAGAATTTTTGCATCGGTGTTCATCAGTGATATTGGCCTGTAATTTTCTTTCTTTTTTTTTGATATCTTTGTTTGATTTTGGTTATCAGGGTGATGCTGGTCTCGTAGAATAAGTTTGGAAGCATTCCTTCCTCTACAATTTTTCTACAGTTGTTTGGAATAGTTTGAGAAAAATAGGGTTAACTCTTCTGTAAATGCTTGGGAGAATTCACCTGTGAAGCCATCTAGCCTTGGACTTTTGTTTGGGAGTTGTTTTTTGTTGTTGTTTTTGAATTGGAGTATAGTTGCTTTACAATGTTGTGTTAGCTTCTACTGCACTGCAAAATGAATCAGCCATATATATACATATATCCCCTCCCTTTTGGATTACCCTCCCATTTAGGATACCACAGTGCATTAAGTAGAGTTCCCTGTGCTATACAGTATGTTCCCATCAGTTGACTATTTAATACATAGCATCAATAGCATATATGTGTCAATCCCAATCTCCCAATTCCTCCCATCCCACCCCTTTCCCCCTTGGTATCCATACATTTGTTCTCTGTGTCCATGTCTCTATTTCTGCTTGGCAAATAAGGTCATCTATGCCATTTTACTAGATTCCACATATATGCATTAATATACAATATTTGTTTTTCTCTTTCTGACTTACTTCACTCTGTATGATACTCTCTAGGTCCATCCACGTCTCTACAAATGACCCAATTTCATTCCTTTTTATGGCTGAGTAATATTCCATTGCATATATGTACCACATCTTCTTTATCCATTCCTCTGTTGATGGACATTTAGGTTGCTTCCATGTCCTGGCTTTTATAAATAGGGCTGCTATGAACATTGTAGTGCATGTATCTTTTTGAATTATGGATTTCTCTGGGTATATGCCCAGTAGTGGGCCTGCTGGGTCATAGTGTAGTTCTATTTTTAGGTTTTTAAGGAACCTCCATACTGTTTTGTTGGGAGTTTTTAAATTACTGATTCAATTTCATTACTGGTAATTGGTCTGTTCATATTGTCTATTTCTTCCTGATTCAGTCTCGGGAGATTGTACATTTCTAGGAATTTGTCCATTTCTTCTAGGTGGTCCATTTTATTGGCATACAGTTGTTCATAGTAATCTCTTATGATGCTTTGTGTTTCTGTGGTGTCCATTGTAATTTCTCCTTTTCATTTCTGATTTTATTGATTTGGGCCCTCTTTTTGTCTTGATGAGTGCAGCTAAAGGTTTATCAATTTTATGTTTTCAAAGAACCAGCTCTTAGTTTTACTGATCTTTTCTTTTCTTTCTTTCTTTCTTTCTTTCTTTCCTTCCTTCCTTCCTTCCTTCCTTCTTTCTTTCTTTCTTTCTCTCTTTCTTTCTTCCTTCCTTCCTTCCTTCTTTTCTTTCTTTATTCCTTTCTTTCTTTCCTTCTTTCTTTCTTTTTTTCTTTGTCTCTATTTCATTAATTTCTGCTCTGATCTCTATGATTTCTTTCCTTCCACTAACTTTGTTTTCTGTTTGTTCTTTTTCTAATTAATTTACGTATAGGGTTAGGTTATTTATTTGAAATTTTTCTTGTTTCCTGAGGTAGGCTTGTATCTCTATAAACTTCCCTATTAGAACTGCTTTTGCTGCATTCCATAGATTTAGGATTATTGTGTTTTCATTTTCATTTGTCTCTAGGTATTATTTTTTCTTTTTTTTTTGCCGTACACGGGCCTCTCACTGCTGTGGCCTCTCCCGTTGCGGAGCACAGGCTCCGGACACGCAGGCTCAGCGGCCATGGCTCACAGGCCCAGCCGCTCCACGACATGTGGGATCTTCCCGGACCGGGGCACGAACCCGTGTCCCCTGCATCGGCAGGCAGACTCTCAACCACTGCGCCACCAGGGAAGCCCTCTAGGTATTTTTTTATTTCTTGTTTGATTCCTTCAGTGATTCATTGGTTGTTTAGTAGCATATTGTTTAGCTTCCATGTGTTTTTGTTATCTACATTTTTTTTGTTATTTTTAGTTGATTTCTAGTCTCATCCCGTTGTGGTTGGAAAAAATGTTTGGTATAATTTAAATTTTCTTAAATTTACCAAGGCTTGTTTTGTTTTCTTTTGTGGTCTAGTATGTGATCTGCCCTGGAGAATGTTCCATGTGCACTTGAAAAGAATGTGTATTCTGCTGCTTTGGGATGGAATGTTTTATATATATATATATATGTATTTGTTTTATGTGTCCTTATTGATTTTTTTCTGTCTGGATGATCTGTCCATTGATGTAAGTGGGGTGTTAAATTCCTCTCCTATTATTGTTTTGCCATTGATTTCTCCCTTTATGTCTGTTAATATTTGCCTTATGTGTTTATGTGCTCCCAACTTGGGTGCATACATATTTACAATTGTTATATCTTCTTCTTGGATTGATCCCTTGATCATTATGTGATGTCTTTCTTTGTCTCTTGTTACAGTCTTCGTTTAAAAGTCTATTTTGGGGCTTCCCTAGTGGCGCAGTGGTTGAGACTCCGCCTGCCGATGCAGGGGACACAGGTTCGTGCCCCGGTCCGGGAAGATCCCACATGCCGCGGAGCGACTGGGCCCGTGAGCCATGGCCGCTGAGCCTGTGCATCCTGAGCCTGTGCTCTGCAACGGGAGAGGCCACAACAGTGAGAGGCCCGTGTACCGCAAAAACAAACAAACAAATAAAAGTCTATTTTGTCTTGATATAAATATTGCTACCCTGACTTTCTTTTGATTTCCATTTGCATATTGCATCTTTTTCCATCCCTTCCCTTTCAGTCTCTGTGTGTCTTTAGATCTGAAGTGAGTCTCTTGTAGGCAGCATATAGATAGGTCTTGCTTTTTTTATCCATTCAGTCACCCTAAGTTTTTTGTTTGTTTGTTTTTTAGAATTCTCACTTCTCTTTAATCACTGAGTTTCAGATTTTACAAATAATCTTAGAACAATTTAGGTAACTAAGGTTTTGGGGGGAAACAGTTCTTACTTGTACATGAAAAACTACTACATGCTACATTTTTCTGTAAATAACTCCATTGGCTGGATTAACAAACATTGTCACAGAAACACAGAATTTTTTTAAAGCCATAGATCACTGCATATATATTCACAAAAAGCCATAAACAAACGTGCATTTCTCCTTACTAGGAGAACTTAATTAGATGTTTGAACATTAAGGCAGTGATGATTCTAAAACATAATGAAATTCTAAGTTAAGCCTTTATGTTTATTTTGAAACCCATATTCATAGGCAACTGTGACCAAAGCAAACTTTTTTTTTTTTTTTTTTTTGCGGTATGCGGGCCTCTCACTGTTGTGGCCTCTCCCGTTGCGGAGCACAGGCTCAGGACGCTCAGGCTCAGCGGCCATGGCTCACGGGCCCAGCCGCTCCGCGGCATGTGGGTTCTTCCCGGACCGGGGCACGAACCTGCATCCCCTGCATCGGCAGGCGGACTCTCAACCACTGTGCCACCAGGGAAGCCCCAAAGCAAACTTTTATCTACCAGGTTGAGTTCACCTGCCCAGGGTATGTTATTTATCCACTACCAAAAATTCTTCTACAGGATAGGAATTAGTAGAGACACCATTTATTTACCTTAATGAATTATTAGTCCCCTCCTTAGGTTTTATTTTGAGGATTTAGCTTTCAGCAGCATAAGCATGTGCCACAGAAGGAACAGAGCATTTTTCTGGGTAAACTTAGAAAAATATACAGACCGCACTGATTTTTACTTGCTTGAAATTTGGCCAACAGTCAAGAACTCAGAATCTCCTAAATACAGAAAACCCCAAAAGCATGCTTCACCACACACCCATCTCAAAACATAGATGTTCTTGATTGTTGAAGCACTTGGTCTTCACCTCATTTTCTTTGAAGACTGTTTGCTATTACCCTCTCTAAACAAACAAAGCAACAAAATGCAGAAAACGTATTTTAGATGGATCCATTCTATAATTGCTATCCTCAAGGCACAGATACTATCCTTGCTAGACCAATGTGTTTCCTCATTTAAGGAAAAAAACGAGAGGTGGATGAAAAGAAGATTCTCTTTAAATAGTTGTTGATTGCACTCTTGCCCTATCAAGCTTATGCAAAGTGTTCACATTTAGCGGGGTACGTCCTTTTCTCCTTACGTTATTTTTTTTAACATTTAGAGAGACAAAACTCAGACTCAGGGCTTCCTTGGTGGCGCAGTGGTTGAGAGTCCGCCTGCCGATGCAGGGGACACGGGTTCGTGCCCCGGTCTGGGAAGATCCCACGTGCCGCGGAGCGGCTGGGTCCGTGAGCCATGGCCGCTGAGCCTGCACGTCCGGAGCCTGCGCTCCACAAACACGGGAGAGGCCACAACAGTGAGAGGCCCGCGTACCGCAAAAAAAAAAAAAAAAAAAAAACAAAAACTCAGGCTTAGCTGGTGGGTGCACTTTGAGGAGCAGCTCCGGGGCACCATCTTGGCCTTCTGTAAGGAGTAGGAGAGATGCTCGTAGGACACACTCCAGTCTGAGCTAACAGGCATGATTTCATAGCCCAGTGTTTCCATAGTTGGGGTGACTTACTGTCACTTAGACTGAAAGTCAGTCACCCTAAGTTTTTTGATTGGGACATTTAGTCATTTACATTTAAAGTAATTACAGATAGGTTGTATTTAATCTCATTTAGTTAATTGTTTTCTGGGTGTTTTTGTAGTTCTTCGCTGTTTCTTTCTTTTTCTCTTGCTCTCTTCATGATTTGATGATTTTCTTTAGTGTTAGGTTTGAATTCCTTTCTCTTTAGTTTTTATGTCTCTATATTAGGTTTTTGGTTCATGGTTACCATGAGGTTTATATATAGCAATCTTTATATATACATGATTATTTTAAGTTGCTGATGTCTTAATTTCAAATGCACTGTAACAACCCTCCATTTTTACTCTCCTCCCCCCATCATTACTGTTCTTGACATCATATTTTACATCTTTTTGTTTTGTGTATCCCTTAACTGCTTATCACAGATATAAATAGTTTTACTACTTTTGTCTTTTAACCTTCCTGCTCATTTTGCACGTGGTTGATTTACTGCCTTTTCTATATATTTGCCTTTACCAATGAGGTTTTTCTTTTTTGTAATTTTCACGTTTCTAGTTGTAGCCTTTTCTTTTTCACTTAGAGAAATCCCTTTAACATTTCTTGTAAAGCTGGTTTGATGGTGCTGAACTCTTATCTTTTGCTTATCTGTAAAACTTTTTCTTTGAAATTTATTTATTTTTTTATACAGCAGGTTCTTATTAGTTATCCATTCAATACATATTAGTGTATATATGTCAATCCCAATCTCCCAATTTATCACGCCCCCACACCCCGCTTATCTGTAAAACTTTTGATCTCTCCATCCAATCAGAAAGCAAGCCTTGCTGGTGGATTACTCTTGGTTGTATGTTCTTCCTTTTCATCACTTTAGATATGTTGTGCCATTCCCTTCTGGCCAGCAGAGTTTCTGCCGAAAAGTCAGCTGATAGCCTGATGGGAGTTCCCTTGTATGTAATTTATTGCTTTTCCCTTGCTGCTTTTAATATTCTCTCTTCATCTTTAATTTTTGTCATCTAAAATACAATGTGTCTTGGTATGTTCCTCCTTAGGTTGATCCTGTTTTGCACTCTCTGTGCTTCCTGGACCTGGATGTCTGCTTCCTTTCCCAGGTTATGTAAGTATTCAGCTATTATGTCTTCAAATATGTTCTCAGTCCCTTTCTCTCTCTCTCCTCTTTCTGGGACTCCTATAATGCAAATGTTAGTATGCTTGATGTTGTGCCAGAAGTCTCTTAAGCTGTCCTCATTTCCTTTTATTCTTTTTTCTGTTCAACCTCAGTGATTTCCACAGCTCTATCTTCCAGCTCGCTGATACATTTCTCTGTATCATTTAATCTACTCTTGATTCCTTCTAGTTTATTTTTCATTTCAGTTATTGTATTCTTTATCTCTCATTCTTCTTTATATTTTCTGACTCTTTGTTAAAAACTCCTAATTTCTGACTCTGTTCATCCATTTTTCTCCTGAGCTCTTTGACCATCTTTACAGTCATCACCTTGAACTCTTTATCAGGTAGACTGCTTATCTCCACTTCACTTAGTTCAGGCCGGGGCCTGGGGGTTTCCAGGGTTGGTGCGTTGGCTGGGTCCTGACAAGTCAAGCTGCAGAGCTGCACTGGTCCTGGGGCCAGTGTCTGCCTGCTTCTGTGTGGGGTCGTGGCCCAGAGATCCCAGGACTGGTGGGTCGCCTACTTAGGTGTATGAGTCTTGACTGTACTGTGTGTGACTCCACTCCTCCTACCCATCTCATTGCTGTTTCTTTCTTTATATCTTTAGTTGTACAAGATCTTTTCTGGTAGATTCTGGGTTTTCTCATCAAACGTTGCTCTCTAAATATTTGTAATTTTGGTATGCCCATGAGAGGAGGTGAGCTCAGGGTCTTCCTACTCCACCGTCTTTGCCAAGGTCTCCTGTGGCTTTCTTATCTACATGCTGACTCTCCCCAAATTTATATCTGCAAGTTCCTGGCTCTTTTCTGAGTTCCAGACTACTATCATCAGCTCCCCACTTGACATCTCCAATTATACGTGTCAGATCTCAAAGCCATCATGTTTAAATATAATTCATCATCTTCCTTCATAAACCTGTTCTTATCTTGGCATTCCTTGTCCTGGTATAAGGGCACTACCATCCATCCACCCAAGTGCTCAAGTCAACAAAAAAAGTAGGAGTCATCTTTGGCTCCATCCCCACATCCAGTTGATTTGCAAGTTCTGTCCATTATGCTTCAGATCTGCTCTACCTTCTACATTCCCATCACTACTCTCCTAACGCAGACCACGGCCATGTCACACCCGGACTGCGGCAAAACTGCGTATTGCTGTCCCTACACCCTCCTCATTTTCCTCCAGTCCAGAAACAGCATGGACAGTAATGTTCATAAAATGTGGCAAATAGTACATTTCATTTACCCTTCTGAATACCCAAAACACTTTCCTTTAATATAGAACATCTGTATAGATAGTGTAGTAGTACTAACTCTAAAAAAGATAGCCCAAGGATTTTCATTAGTAGAAAAATATTAAAATATTAAACTAAATTGCTCCCCAATCAAGAACTAGACTACCAGATTTCAGAGAGACCAAGTTCAGTGCACACACATACATGTACAAGCATATATATATTTTTTTGGCACACCTTCCAGCCACTAAAATAATAATCTTGAGGAAAGAGCATATGATATAGTGCTAATTTTTTTTAAAAAATCAGAATAAGAATAATTTGTATGCTGTTGTTGAAATTATCTTAAACAATGGAAATCTAATGGAAGGAGACTGGACACCAAAATGTTAACAGTGTTTATACATTTTTTCTTCATTTTCCAATAGCAGCATAATATGGTACTATTACCTTACTTTATTTTATTTTATTTTTTTTTTTGGCGGTACGCGGGCCTCTCACTGTTGTGGCCTCTCCCGTTGCGGAACACAGGCTCCGGATGCGCAGGCTCAGTGGCCATGGCTCACGGGCCCAGCCGCTCCGCAGCATGTGGGATCCTCCCGGACCGGGGCACGAACCCGTGTCCCCTGCATCGGCAGGCGGACTCTCAACCACTGCGCCACCAGGGAAGCCCCTATTACCCCTGTTACTCAGTGTGCATGCAATTTTTTTTTTTTAGAGCATGTTTCAATGTCAGTGTTTAATGTGTCACAACATTTGGCTCATCTTGGCAAATCATGAAATTTTTCTAATTCCTAAGGTATCATTAAACAGCTGTTGTTTTTTTCTAAATAATAATAACTCTGCCCCCTCCCCAACCAGGACTATCTAGGTTTCAATAGCCTAGATTTTCAGTGCAATGGTGTCAATTTCACTTTGGAATCCTTTCACAGATTATGGATGTCCACTTCTCATGAGGGAGTATGAACATGCAAGAAATGGTCAAGAGTTTGCTGTTTGTGAAAAGACTCAGCTGTAGCGGCATCTGGACAACACACTTTCAAAACGGGGTTATTTCATAATTGCATCGGCTCAACTCCGACTGCGCTGGACCTTGTCAGTTTATAGTTGGCTCCGCAATTTCACGCTCCAGGGTGGCAAGAACTGCCCTGCTTGGCCAGCCTGGAGAAGGCTTGGTGAATTCCTGCAGCCATGGCTCCATTTCTTGCTGCCCACGATTGGCATGGCATTGGAGTGAAGTCCATTTGGCCTGTGACTGGACCTCTTATTAGTCACAGGCAAAAAGTCCACTGAGGTCCCCAGGAAAAATAACATGGAATCCAGGTGATAAGGTCTTAACCTCTTCTTGCGCGCTTGGTCTAGTTTCACTTGCTCCCAGGGTGCCGCATGCAGAGACCTTGCATCAACGGCCCTTCACACCACAGCTCCTAGCATGAAACAGCCGGGCCTGACCCCTCAGCTCCGAGATCGTGTGCAGAAGCGCCGCGCACAACACTCAGTGTGGATGCAATTTAAGGAATAGTGGCCAAAAGCATGAACTTTAGGGCCAGAAGGTCCTGGTTTTATGCCCCAATGATGCCACTTACTTTTTTTTTTTTTTTTGTCGCATGGTTTTAGTTCCCTGACCAGGGATTGAACCTGGGCCCTCAGCAGTGAGAGTGCAGAGTCCTAACCACTGGACTGCCAGGGAATTCCCATGATGCTACTTACTTGAATGTGATCTCCAGAAAATGACAATCTCTCTTTTCTTTGGTTACCTTATATGTAGAGAAGGGCATTATGAGTACCTATCTCAGATTGTTGCTGAAATTGTTAAATGAGATAATATAGGTAAAGCAATTTGCACAGTCCACGGCATACAATAAGTACTCAATAAATGGTAGGTGTTTGCTCTTTGGATGGACCTGGCACAGAATAAATATCTGAAACCCCAAATTCAGAGGGTGATCAGCCTTAATCTCTATTGTTCTGGGTGTTATTATCTCTCCAGCTAGACAGTAAGCTTCCTTATGTCATGGACTCGTATTACTGCCTTCTCAGTTGTAATATTGCTTGTGTTGTCGTTTTTGATTTCAAAAGTAATACGTCTTATTGAAAAATAGTCCAGAAATACTAGTTTCCCCCTCCCATTCTTACCTTCTATACAGTTGCCCTCAGTATCTGCAGGGTATTGGTTCCAGGACCCTGGTGGATACCAAAATCCAAGGATGCTCAAATCCCTTATATTAAATGGCAAAGATTTTGCATATAACCTATGCACACCCTCCTATATACTTTAAATCATCTTTAGATTACTTATAATATCTAATACAATGTAAATGCTATCTAAATAATTGCTGGCACTGCAAATTAAAGTTTTGCTTTTTGGAATTTTTTTCTGAATATTTTCGATCTTGGTTGAATCGGAGGCTACAGAACCTGCAGATACAGAGGGCTGACTGTATCTCGTTGCAAGAGGTAATATATAGTTTGATTCTGGATTTTTTGGGGGGAATTTGTTTTTTTTTTAAAACCTGTCTTCCTCCTTTTTTAAAAAGTGTTTTCTTTTTGGCTACCTTGGGTCTTAGTTGCTACATGCGGGCTTTCTTCTAGTTGCGGCCAGAGGGGGCTGCTCTTCGTTGCAGTGTGCGGGCTTCTCATTGCGGTGGCTTTTCTTGTTGCGGAGCATGGGCTTTAGGCGCGCAGGCTTCAGTAGTTGTGGCTCACGGGCTCTAGAGCACAGGCTCAGTAGTTGTGGCGCATGGGCTTAGTTGCTCCACAGCACGTGGGATCTTCCTGGACCAGGGCTTGAACCCACGTCCCCTGCATTGGCAGGTGGATTCTTAACCACTGTGCCACAAGGGAAGCCCTGGGAAGTTATGGGGTTTTTTTTTGCTTTTTAAATTTTATTTATTTATTTATTTTTGGCTGCGTTGGGTCTTCGTTGCTGTGTGTGGGTTTTCTCTAGTTGTGGCAAGTGGGGGCTACTCTTTGTTGCGGTGCACGGGCTTCTCATTGCGGTGGCTTCTCTTGTTGCAGAGCGCAGGCTTCAGTAGTTGTGGCACGTGGGCTCAGTAGTTGTGGCATACGGTCTTAGTTGCTCCGCGGCATGTGGGATCTTCCTGGTTCAGGAAGGACACGAACCCGTGTCCCCTGCATTGGTAGAAGGATTCTTAACCACTGTGCCACCAGGGAAGTCCCGGAAGTTATGTTTGATTCATAAAAATTGTGGGTGAATATATTTCTCATCAACTCATATTTTTCACTTAACACAGAGTTTTCTAAGAGCCTATGGAACTATTTTATTCTTTTTTTTTTCCATTGCCTATATAGTATCTCATAACATGGGATTACTTCACTATTAGTTTGTTCTTTGAGGCTTGTTCATTCATTTATTTCACTCACTGAATAATTACATGCCAGGCACTGGACCCTGGGGAAATTATAAATAGTACTGCTCTAAACATCCTTAGGTAATTTTTCTAAAAAAGCAAACATTCCCATTGCTGAGACATATGTTTAGAAGATGCACATGGTGATTCTTAGACAAACAATGTGGGCACAAAGTGGGAACTCAATAAACATTTGTTGCTTGAGTCAATGACTTAGGTACATCTAGAGTAGGAGTTATTATAAGAGCAGGTAAGTACTACAGATATGTATGTTTTCCTAACTTAACCAGTATGTTGTGTCATACCAAAGAAATATCTGTAAAACTCGCTTTACAGCATGTACTGGTTTAGAAAAAAAATTGACAGGAACACAACTGTCAGCCCTATCTCTCCTTTAGAACATTCAGCATTATTATTTTCGGAAGGTGATTAATCAGGGACTTAGTAAACTTTGATACGTTGTATGAACAAAAAGTTCAGTTGAAGAAAAAATCACCTTTCTGTGAGACAGACAATCAATGTTTTTCAAAACATGGAAATTAAGATGAATAATTTGCTTTCTCATATGTTGACAATGAATAGAATGGAAAAGCTTCATGGAACTCAATCACAATTATATTATTCAATATTACATTTACTGGGGTGTATTTAAGTGGTATAATAAAATCACGTAATTATTTATTTCACAATATTTAAACTGAGACATAATAGTAACTGCAAATTTAAAACTACCCATTAAACAGCCTCTCATACAGACAGAGACCTTTGTATGATAGAGCTGCAGGATTTACATCTGCAACAAGACACACAGGATGGGAGGCCTTCTTTTGAGCTTTTTGACTTCACCCATGGACACAGACCCCGAAGCCCACAATATCATTTTCTGAGATCTGTAGAAAATCTTACTTAAACATATCTCCATAATGCCTGAACATTTGGGTCACAAAGTAGGGAGTAGGTGGGATATTCACTCAAACTTTCCTGTGGCTACACGTTTGAATCTAGTCCTTCTGTGTTACCAGCGGACAGGACACCCAAGCCTCTGATTACATCTGTGATGGTCTATAAAAACTGTTGGTTTGAATTTCTATTTACTTTACATCCTAGCAAGCCAATCCATTTGCTAGTGCCTTCTGGGCAAAATGCCTGGGTTTTGTAAAAAACGAACTCCTATTGAAAAGGAAACATAAACCCAAGTGAAATACATTTCAATTGTTGGTGTTCTGGGTTGTTACCTTTCTGTACCTTGATGTACATTTTCCACAACAATGATGTTGAACCTCTGGTTAACTCAGGAGCGTTTTCATTTCAGGGAAACTCCTGTAGTGACATCATACAGTTGTCCGTTTTGGGACTGTCCTGCAAGTTTTTTTGTGTGGTTTTTTTTGTTTGTTTTTCTGTTACCATCCTGTTGTATTATCATAAACAGATGATTGTTTACCGCCATGATTTCTGCACTGAGCACCCAGACATGTCTCTTGATTATTTTTGTTGACTATATGTAATCACCCATAAGCCAGTGCAAATCCTAAGCATAATTACCCTGTCCGAAAGTAGAAATTAACATAAAACATATCTGTCAGTTAAATTCAATAAGGATTTGACCGAATTCCCTCTGATTCATCCTCGTTAGAATCCGAGGCAGCCATCGTTTACTTTGAAAACTGCCCAGCAGGTGTATGAATAGCAACTCCAAAAAGTGTAGAGCCTTGACCATTTTAAAGAAGGCAACACCCCTTCTAAAAACATAACTGCTGAGCTCATCAAAGAAATCTCACACCGCCGTCTTGTGCTCTCGAAAAGCTGCGGAAAAGCGCAGTGTTCCGCTGAGCAAAGAGCTACTCTCTCACTGTTCATTTTGGTTTCTGTTTTCTATCCTTAATGAGAAGCAAATCAATTAACAGGACATATGACATGGTGGTTAGTCACCTAAGGGAAAGTATTAGTAGCCTCATTAACTTGGTGAACCCTTCCAGCTCTCACCTAGAGTTACCATCGTGCGGACCCATGACTAATCCTGCCCGGCAATCCTTGAGGTCTGGAAACCCACTCTTTGACCCAGGCCAAAGCGATACCCAGTGAATAACCGCTGGTGCCCCAAGCCCACTCACACCGACGTCAGGAAACCGTTCCCGAGAAAGGCAACGTGCGGGGGTGGGGGGAATCTCTTCCCGGCCCCACCCTTGAAAGTTGCAGGGAGTGGCACCCAAAGAACTTTCCCAGATTGTTCTCTGTCACCGCTCAGGGAGGTCCGCTCCAGCCTTTCCCCGCTGAGCCAATCTGCCCCGCCTGCCAAGCCCCTCCTTCCCTGCACCTTTAACGGCTGGGAGCAGAGAGCCGCGGCTGAGGGTTCACTTCTCAAGAAGTCGCACCGGTTTTTCGAGATCCGCTCTGCGCCTGGAGAGCCACAGCAGCGGGAGCGGGCGCCGCCGGGTGAGTCACTGTTTGGAAACGGAGTGGGCGGGCAAGGGTGTGAGAGAATGAATGATGTCAGGAGCGCGCAGGGCGGCGGGCGGGGAGAGCGGGCCGTGGGGCCGCGGTAAACACCGAGCGCCGCGGCGCGGGCTGAGCGGGGAGACCCCGCCCTCCGCGCGCAAGGAGCCGTCCTCGGCAGCCAGAGCCCGGCCGGTGCTGCAGCGCCGCCGAGAGCGGCCTCGGAAGCGGCAGCCGCGGGAGAGACCCGGGAGGTGCTTCCCTGGCAGGGCCGAGGCAGGAGAGGGCGAGACCCCGAGCAAACTTTACAGCGGCTTCGGCCGGGGGCGGCTGCGGCTGCGGCAGCGGGCTCCGTCCGCTAGCAGATCCCGGGCCCGGGAGCTGGTGCGTCCGGCCGGGAAGATCTGGAGCCCCAGGTGAGAGCGGGTAAGGAGCGCCGGAGGGGCCGGGGAGGAGGATGGGCTGGAAAGCCGTGCGGCGGGCGCAGCGCGGGGGGGCATGGTGGACTGCGAACGCGGACGTGGCTCTAATTCGGCTCCCACGCGCCCCGCCCCAAGGCATCCTTCCCTGATTTTGCCTGATAGAGAGGATGGACGTGTGGCTTCGTCTCCACGCTCTGAGCATTCATCTCATTCATTTGCAACCACTGCGGGTCACTCGGTCCTGACGTTGAAAGGACACAGACTGAACCATAGATTGTCCTGAGCCACTCTGGAGGTCAGGACTTTAGTTCAAAGGAGGTGGAGGAGGGACTGTCTTTAAGCTTTTTTGAGAGGCACTTACTGATGATGTGTGAACGGTAAGAACCCAGCTCTGGGCTGCCCACACTGAAACGTTTCCACGTTTGGCATTCCAAAGCTACTACCCTTAAGGAAAGGGAGGCTTGGTGTTTCAGCGCAGATAGGTGCGACTGGACCCGTCTACTTCTCTGAGGTATGGATGGTTAATAGCCCGCGGCTACGTCTTTAAACAACTCAAACGTTATGTCCTGTAATTTTTATGTATCAGTCTCTGCCATTCTTCTATTTCATCTTGCTTGCTCTAATACGACCTTAGGATCGTTTTGACACGTATGTTAAATTTTTGAAGAGATTCAATTGTTTAGTGCCTCTAGGTGGGCGTGGATTTTGAACTTAACTTTCCAAATCCTTGGTTTCAATCCTAGTCACATCTGTTAATGGTGGGTTCTCAGTCGCATTAAACACTCTGAACTAGTAAAATGGGACTGTAACAACTTCAGAGGATAATAATGAGAGTTAAACCTCAGAAGACCTATCATAATGTCTGCCACAAAGCAGACCTCAACAAATTTTAACTGTTTATATATAAATAGTGTGTTCCAGCTGGCTTAGATAATCACCAATTAATTTCCACAGGATTTCCTACTTACAAACCTGGTGGGTTGAGGTTTAGGGTGTGAAATCCTTTGGCAAGTTCCTCAGAGTGTGAAGTAAGTTCAACGCTTCTGTGTGGATACCTGAAAGAGTTCGGGTTCCCACCCCATACCAGGGGAACTGCCATTCACTAAACAGAGTCAGAGCAGTGGCTGAAAGTGACAAATGGAATTTGGAGGAAGAAAGGATGTGTGGATAACTCTCTAACTTTACCCTTAACTTGTTTTTTTGCCTTTTAAAAAAATACGCAGGACAAAATTGTAGCCCTTTCCTTGGTTTGCTGCTGACCTTACTTCACAGTAGTCTTCTGGTTGAAGTGTTTTTTTTAACGAGTTAATGTTTAATTTGGTTTCTCTAGTTTCATTTTTCAGTGAAGCTGGTTGACTTTTGAACGTGGAGGGAAACACTTGGACACCTTTGGGTTTTCACGGAATCTTATAAAAACCCCTAGGAGACAGTTGGAGAGATAGGGAGCATTTGCTCAGGTGTTACTGAAAACATTTGTTCTTACCTTATATCTGCAACAACTTTTAGGGTCAAAGGTTACAGGGAATGTTTTTTTCCACAGTGTGATGCAGAGATCTTGGGCATCAGAATCCAGAAGACCTAAGGCTATCTGGGTGGTAACTTACTGGCTGTGTTTCTCTGAGCAATTAAACTCTCTGGAATTCTTGTGGGACTTTAAACAAAATATAGGGAAAAACATAGAAATAATCTTACCTCTGTTAAAATAGACAATGGAATACAAATGAGAACTTTTAAAGAAGTGATACGTTGAAGTGAGATGTTGTTTGTTTTCTTTTCTTAAGGAAGAATTACCGAGAATTCTAGACAGTTTCAGATAAGAGTAGCCTATCCACCTTTATCTAATTCCCTTATGAGGGATTTGAAGCCTCCATTGTGAACTACTACTATCAGATATTTATTCAGTTGGTGAATGTTTAGTGAGCGGCTACTATATTCCAGCCACTGTGCTAGGTACTAGCAATGCTAACATGAAGGAGGCACTGTAACTGGCCTAAAGACTGGTAGAAAGAGCCCCTAGCCTTTGATTATGGAGAGGAAAAGAGTCAAAAAGGAGAGAGGAAGGGACTTGGGAGGAAACCAGAAATGATTAGGCTATGATAGGCTGCCTCCCACTGATAATTTGAGATCTACTGGCTTTCTAGTGAACTGGGTCTCATAAGTTTTGAGGCTGAACCATGCACGTATGCCTGAACCATGCACGTATGCCTTGCTTTACCCAGTAACAGTATTATATAGACAAATTTAGCCCTTAAGTCAAGTTTTTTTTTTTGCGGTACGCAGGCCTCTCACTGTTGTGGCCTCTCCTGTTGCGGAGCACAGGCTCCAGATGCGCAGGCTCAGCGGCCATGGCTCACGGGCCCAGCCGCTCCGCGGCATGTGGGATCTTCCCGGACCGGGGCACAAACCTGTGTCCCCTGCATCGGCAGGCGGACTCTCAACCACTGCGCCACCAGGGAAGCCCAAGTCAAGTATTTTTAAAATAAATTTATTTTATTTTATTTTAATTTTTGGCTGTGTTGGGTCTTCATTGCTGCGTGCGGGCTTTCTCTAGTTGTGGCGAGCGGGGGCTACTCCTCGTTGTGGTACGTGGGCTTCCCACTGCGGTAGCTTCTCTTGTTGTGGAGCACGGGCTCTAAGCACGTGGGCTTTGGTAGTTGTGGCTCACAGGCTTAGTTGCTCCGCGGCATGTGGGATCTTCCCAGACAAGGGCTTGAACCTGTGTCCCCTGCATTGGTAGGCGGATTCTTAACTACTGTGCCACCAGGGAAGTCCTTTTTTTTTTTGATGTGACCATTTTGTAAAAGTCTTTATTGAATTCGTTACAATATTGCTTCTGTTTTATGTTTTGGTTTTTTGGCCGAGAGGCATGTGGGATCTTAGCTCCCCTACCAGGGATCGAACCTGCAACCCCTGCATTGGAAGGTGAAGCCTTAACCACTGGACTGCCTGCGAAGTCCCAAGTCAACTAATTTTAACCATATCAGAGCAGACTTGTTTAAATGAAATCTGAAGGGTGAAGTCAGTTCAGCCAAGATTTATTTACTGTGAGCAAAGAAAGCACCGTCGTAGATTTTTAAGAGAATAATCACTGTATGTGAATAGTGTAATATTTCAGTTTCTTACTTGTATAGGTTTAAAAGTACAAGGTAAACAAATCAGCCGCCACCCAGAAAATCACTTAGTGTTATATCCTCAAATGCTTTCTCACCGCTATGAACATACATCGAGAGCTAACATGTATAGCATTTACTGTGGTAAGTGCTGTATGCCAGTTACCTTATACTGAGAATCTCATGTTATCCTCACTCTAACCTATAAGGTAGGTACAATTATGGAGGAAAAAAACTGCTTTAAGAAAATTAAGGAACTTTCCTGAAGTTACACAGCTAGAAAATTATTCTCTACAAAACCGGGTTTGTTCTCTACATACTGTTTTCTAACTTTTTTTGTCACCCAAATATGGATGCCTCTACATCACTAAAATATGCTTAAACAGCGTCTTTTATAGTTTTCTACTGAATGGCTGCATCTCAACTTAACCAATCCCTTATCGTTGGACAGTTAGTTTGTTTCCAGTTTTCACTATTTTAAGCAACTCTGCAATAAGTATCCTTCTAACTATATATGTGTGCAATCCATGATGATTTTAGTCATTTTAAAAAGTGAATTATGATCTTTAATTTATCTGCCTTTTTTTTCACCGTATTCAGAATTAGAAACTTTCTCCTTTCTCTTTCAAATTTGTTATAATTTCTGTTCCTTTAGTGTTTCTCATAAGATTTCAGCAATAGGATCAACATTCTCTATGGAGGGGCACAATAAGTCAGCAGCTCATTACGCAAGGGATTTATGATGAAAACGGAACACAGAGCCTTTCTTAACAACTATTTGTGTTTGTATTATTGTTATTAGACATAAAGCTGAACTTCTTTTATGGGGAAATATAGCAGAATGGAGCAGTGCTGATTTTGCCAGGCAGAAAAGAAATTTTAAAAAAAAATTTTATTGAAGTATAGTTGATTTACAGTGTTGTGTTAATTTCTGCTGTACAGCAAAGTGACTCAGTTATACGTATATATTCTTTTTCATATTGTTTTCCATTATGGTTTATCACAGGATATTGAATATAGTTTCCTGTGCTATACAGTAGGACTTTGTTGTCTATCCATCCTGTATATAATAGTTCGCATCTGCTAATCCCAAACTCCCAAACCTTCCCTCCCCCTTGGCAACCACAAGTCTGTTCTCTATGTCTGTGAGTCTGTTTCTGTTTCATAGGTATGTTCACTTGTGTTGTATTTTAGATTCCACGTATAAGTGTTTGTCTCTCTTTCTGACTTACTTCGCTTAGTATGATCGCTAGGTTCATCCATGTTGCTGCAAATGGCATTATTTCATTCTTTCTTTATGGCTGAGTAAGTCTATTGAAAATATGTACCACATCGTCTTTATCCATTCCTCTGCTGAAGGACATTTAGGTTGTTTCCATGTCTTGGCTATTGTAAATAGTGCTGCTGTGAACATAGGGGTGTATGTATCTCAGAAAAGAAATTCTACTTCTACAATTTGCCTCCTTGGTACCCAGTAGGATAGACAGGTTGCATTTTGCAGATATTACATATACAGCAGATGTATCATCAGGTTTAGAATAAGCTCATCACTTTTAAACTGATCACCTTTTAAACAAATCTTAGAGGGCTTCCCTGGTGGCGCAGTGGTTGAGAGTCTGCCTGCCGATGCAGGGGACACGGGTTCGTGCCCCGGTCCGGGAGGATCCCACATGACGCAGAGTGGCTGGGCCCGTGAGCCATGGCCGCTGAGCCTGCGCGTCCGGAGCCTGTGCTCCGCAACGGGAGAGGCCACAACAGTAAGAGGCCCGCGTACCGCAAAAAAATAAAATAATAAAATAAAAATATCTTAGAAATTTGTTGTTTGATCTCTTGAGAAGTGTATCACTGCTAAGACATTTTCCGGTTGATTTAATGAATGAAAGTGCAAGAAATATCCATTAGCTAGTTTTCATTATAGGTATAAAGCATTTCTTCATTTAAACATTTCTCAAGTTTTATTATAATATCATACCCTCTTTGCTACCTTGAGTCAAACTTTTATTTTTATTATTATTATTTTTTGGCTACATCGGATCTTAGTCTCAGCACACAGGCTACTGTCTAGTTGTGGTGCACAAGCTCAGTAGTTGTGGTGCGCGAGCTCAGTAGTTGCGGCACATGGGTTTAGTTGCCCCAAGGCATGTGGGATCTTAGTTCCCCCACAAGGGATCGAACCCACGTCCCCTGCATTGGAAGGCGGATTCTTAACCACCGGACCACCAGGGAAGTCCCAAGTCAAACTTTTAATTTTGCTTTGGGTTTATATTTCCATATCCAATGCTAGTTATTTTATCCTCATGGTTTTGATAAAGGATGTTGGAATATGAGTAGTGTTCAATTCAGCCTCTTCATACAGAAACCCAGATAAGTTCAATTTGTTAATTCCTAACAATGACTTTTAATTCAAAGCAGAATTTAAAAAACAGTTAATAAAATTGTAGTATAAATAGGTTAATCAGTTATTTGCTGATTGGTTTTCCCTACTGTCAAACCCTAATTTGATGATTTGCTTACAGTTTAAAATTCAGCCTTACAATTTTGTGTCTTTAGATTGATAGTGTCACTTAAAACTTTCAAACAAACTTGTGCACGTTCTTAGATCTTTTTTTAAAAAGCAGCATTAACTGGATTGAGTGTTTGTCTTATATTTACATCTTTTCTCCCAGTAAACCCCTTGTACTATTTAAAAAGAATAAAACCACATACTAATATTGTTAAAGAGGAGGGAATAAAAGGAGATGAAAGATAATTTTGAAGCCACAGTTGTCAGAAAAGACAGCTAGCTACTAAAAGTCAGATGAAGTGAAAGACTCTGGAAGGGACCTTCAGGTAAGTGTCATTTCTCCGCCTGGTAGTAGCTGTGCTGAGCTTCATTTAGGGTGATACATTTGACTGTGGAAAGAGAAATGCCCAAGTGTTAGGGCTGGCCTCAGGCAAAATTGAGACATTGAGCTGAAATTCTCACCTTAGGGCATCCTTAACTCTGAGTTTACCGGGCAGGACTTGCCTACACTGAGAAAGTGCTCGATGAGTACCTGTATAAGGGCAAATTGCTATCCAGTTGAAACTGTGGACCTGGAGGCATCATATTTATGGAAAACTAGGGGATGAGTATCCACCTCTGGAATTTATTTTATTTTTGGCCACACCACGCAGCATGCGGGACCTTAGTTCCCTGACCAGGGATCGAACCCGCCCCCTGCAGTGGAAGCTCTTGACTGCTGGCCCAGGGAAGTCCCCTACCTTGGGCATTTAATGACCTCTTTTCAATTAAGATGATTAGAAATGCAAAATACGTGATAAGAGTTAAACTTCTGAAAAGCTTTTCCACAAATGGGAGGGACTGAAGGGAGGAGTAGCCCTGGAGGTGGGGAAACAACTGTAGAAAGATGCAGATGTGCCAAAGGCAGACTCTGTGTCCCTTGGAAGGTAGTACCTAATCCCAAGGCTTGCTGGGAATTGGCTCCTGCTGTTGAAACTGGGGTCACCTGTGATCCTGTAGGGTCTGGCCTGCCAGGGGTGAAAATGCATGTTCCGGGCCTCTCTTCCCTGCTCTGTTGGTGAGAATCGTCCTGGGAAGCCCCTCTTAACATGCACCCCACCCAGATGGGTTCAGGATACTCTTCCTTACCTGGGAGTACTTTAAGTAGGTAGTCTGATCTAACTAGAGAAAATGTGAAGGAACGAGTTTTCATTTAGGGAGTAGGGAAAAGGGTTAAAGTGGTTTTGAATTAGGGATCACTTAGCTAATTGGTATGCCAAGGAGGGACACCTCTAGATAGCAGCCCACTTCCAGTGAGAAGTGAAGACCTCTCAGGAAAAGACTGGCAGCAGGAGTTGAAAATGAAGCTAAGCCTTTAAAACAGAGAGCTGCCAAACGCTTGAGTCAGTTCTCCAAGCTTCACCAAACACAGATAGCGCAGTAAAATAGCGATGGTTAGATAATGGTAGATACTCTGAGATAGGTTCTAGAGGAGATTAAATCAAATTCTCTATCTTCAGACAGCCCTGCAAAATAGAAATTGTGTTATCTCCACTGTGGAAGTAGGGAAACAATTTAGAAAGGTTAACATACTCAAGGCTGCAGAGCTGGTGAGAAGAAGAGCAGGGTTTTGAAGCCAGGGGCAGCCGACTCTCTTGCCCACGCACTGCCCAGTATCCCCTAGGCTTTCTGTAATCTCTCCGCTAGCTTTGGAGATACAGCAGGTTTTGGGGGGGGACATATTTTGATATGGGATTGTATGTCTACCACCCATCTCCTGGAATGCTTCTCTGGTCTGTGCTGCTTCAGGCCATGAAGTAATGCCAGAGAGACAAAGGCCCATAGGCTTACTCGGGCCACACTTGGACTTAAGTCCCAGCAACATCCCTCACCACTAGGTGACCTGAGCAACTTCCTCTGATGAACCTCCATTTCCTGGCTGTGAAATGGCAATAAGATAGTTTTTACTTCCTAAGGTGATAATGGATTATATTACTTTAAATGTGTAAAACACTGATGATAATGCTTGGTTCATAGTTAATATTTGGTGGCTCAGCTATTACTTTTTAAAAAATATTTATTTATTAATTATTTATTTTTGGTTGCATTGGGTCTTATGCTGAGCGCGGGCTTTCTCTAGTTGTGGCGAGCGGGGGCTACTCTTCATTGCGGTGCGCGGGCTTCTCATTGTCGTGGCTTCTCTTGCTGTGGAGCAGGGCTCTAGGTGCGCGGGTTTCAGTAGTTGCGGCACATGGGCTCAGTAGTTGTGGCTTGTGGGCTCTAGAGCACAGGCTCAGAAGTTGTGGCGCACGGGCTTAGTTGCTCTGTGGCATGTGGGATCTTCCCGGACCAGGGCTCGAACCCGTGTCCCCTGCATTGGGAGGCGGGTTCTTAACCACTGAGCCACCAGGGAAGCCCTCAGCTATTACTTTTTGCATATAGACTATACTTCTAACTTTTCAAACAAAGGGTTCATTCCTGTTGTCCCCCAAATCAAATTGTTTCTCGTTATTTCTCATGAAGGTAGTGTATTTTTCTTGTAACCTAATAGCCATTTGTGATATCTCGCCTGCATTGGTAGGATCTGGGTCCTATCCCTCTCTCCTCCTCCCTTCCTTCAGGGTTAAAATAAAATTATTAAAATTGGTCGTCCACTGCCATTGAATTCAAGAACTTTCGTAAGAAGTATATAACATCAGCTGTGAATGCTGAAAAGCTTTCAAAGCTGCCATCACAATATGCCAGCCCTCTCAGCAGATGCTGGTAGCGCTGGTGAGCATAACTGCCACTGTCCCTCACAAAGCTCAGCCTTCTGCGGAGTATTGTACCATGAGCACCACTGTCCCAGAAAATGCGGGGCCATTAAGAATCACAGACCCTACTGTCCTCCCCGGACAGTATGCTCTACATCTTTCTTTAGGAGGCCCTGAGACGGTCTATCTAACACAGCCGCTACTGTTTTGTGAGATTTGCATTTGATCTGCAAGTTATTTAACCATCCAGTTATTACTGCCCCAGTAGTTGCTACCAAACTTTAGTAGCAACAAAGGGCATTGTTTCTGTTAAATCAATATTTATGTGTGTATATATATAATATCATATCCTCTGTGATGGGTTGGCTAGTGCTGAGAGGTGCACTCCCTTGGTGTATAGTTTGGTTGGCAAGTTATAAGCAGCAAAGCAGGAACATTTACAATTTTATTTTCCAAATACTTGAAGCATTCACTCTATGCCAGGGTTTGTTCTGAGCACGTAGAACTCTTATTCTCATCTCTTCCTCCTTAAACACTCTGAGACAGATATCATTATCCCCATTTTAAGACTCCTCTTTTGAGACAGAGAAGTTAAGTCACTTGCCTAAGGTCACACAGCTAGTATGAGGCACTGTGGTTTGTAGAATCTAGCATGTATCTCACACCTTGGGCCTCATTTTATCCTTGCACATGCAGTTTTAGCAAAGGCAACATCACACCCGTCCACACATGCTATCACCTCCTTATGATTTACCGTGTGGAGGACTACAGCTAGGTCATATATTTCAGTGTTGCTGTTGAAATGTATTGATGATACAGTATTGTCAAACATTTCTCTCAAAAAGCCTGTGAGTGCTCAGTCAGGCCTGGTGGTGTGTCCGGGAAAGGAGCCGTGCATTCATTCTCCCAGTCCCCTGATCAGCACACTCAGCTGCAACCTCTTCCTGCTGCTTTTTTTTTTTTAAACATATTTTTTGAGTTCTCAATTTTTTAAAAAATTATTTATTTATTTATGGCTGCGTTGGGTCTTCATTGCCGTGCACGGGCTTTCTCTAGTTGCGGCGAGCGGGGGCTACTCTTCGTTGTGGTGCGCGGGCTTCTCATTGCAGTGGCTTCTCTTGCTGTGGAGCACGGGCTCTAAGGTGCGCGGACTTCAGTAGTTGTGGCAAATGGGCTCGGTAGTTGTGGCTCACAGGCTCTACAGCACAGGCTGAGTAGTTGTGGCGCACGGGCTTAGTTGCTCCGTGGCAGGTGGGATTTTCCCAGACCTGGGATCGAACCCGTGTCCCCTGCCTTAGCAGGCAGATTCTTAACCACTGCACCACCAGGGAAGTCCTCCTGCTGCTTTAATGTTACTTATTTTTTTAAGTTTTAGGGCTTTCACCCATTGTACATTAAAATATTTAAAAATCCTTATTGGAGGAGACTAGCTTGCATATGTGAGGTTTCTTTGAATGTTTTCTAGTTACTCTTGGAGATGGTCATAGGCAGAATAATGGTGCCCCAAAGATGTCCATATCCTAATCCCCAGGAACTATGAACCTGTTATGTTACCTGGCAAGGAGGGATTAAGGTTGCTAATCAGCTGACTTAAGATACGGAGAGTATCCTGGGTGATCTGGGTAGACCCAATGTAATCACAAGGGTCCTTATAAGTGGAAAAGTGAAAGAGAAGAGTCAGAATCAGAGAGTTGGCACCTTTAGGAAAACTTCCAATGGCCATTGCCGGCTTAAGATGGAAGGGGGCCACGAGCCAAGGAATGCACAAGATCTCTAAGAAGCTGGGAAAGGCTGGGAAATGGATTCTCCCCCGGGCCTCCAGAAAGGAGCACAGCCCGGCTGACATTTCAGTGTTAACCCACTGAGTCCCCTTTTGGACTTCTGATTTCTAGAAGTGTGAGAGAAGAAATTTGTGTCGTTTTAATCCATTAACTTTATAGTCACTTATACAGCTGCAACAGGAAACTAATACAGAGAATTTCTAGAACAATCAGTGCTTTGATTTGTTCCTTTATGCCAGCCCTGTGAAAGAGCTGCTTCATCTCGTGATTTATCGTATGCACACGTCAAGTATAGCAAGTATTTACATTTGAGGGGGGGCTGTTTTATTTTGCATATAAACTGAACCACTTTGGGGCAGAGGGAGTTAACTTTTTATCATTCTATACATTTGTGTACAGATGTATGCTGTCTATTTTAAAGGACAGTATCAAGGTGTTAGCAAAAAAAGAAAAGTCTTATTGATTCCAGAGCAAGTGGAGCCTCCCGGGCCTTTCATCAGAGTTGCCTAACAGAAATGTGGCCGTCCTTACAGCCTTGCATTTGTTTGGGGTAAGATGATGGTCCACATGCGATGGTGGTGATGGTTGTGGCATTATCCCTTGAGTTTTGACTCCAGATTCTCTTTATTTTATTTTTATTTATTTTTTATTGAGGTATAGTTGATTTACAATATTATATTAGTTTCAGGTGTATGACATAGTAGTGATTCAAAATTTTTATAGATTATACTCCATTTATAGTTATTATAAGATATTGGCTGTGTTCCCTGTGCTGTACAACATATCCTTGTAGCTTATTTATTTTATATATAATAGTTTGTACCTCTTAATCCCCTACAGCTATCTTGCCCCTTCCCCCTTCCTCTCTCCCCACTGGTAACCACTAGTTTGTTCTCTATATCTGTGAGTCTGTTTCTTTTTTGTTATATTTGCTAGTTTGTTTTATCTTTTAGATTCCACATATAAGTAATAACATACAGTATTAGTCTTTCTCTGTCCAACTTATTTCACTAAGCATCATATATCCTCCAGGTCCATCCATGTTGTTGCAAATGGCAAAATTTTATTCTTCTTTATGGCTGAGTAGTATTCCATTGTATGTATATGTGTCTCACATCTTCTTTACCCACTTGTTTATTGATGGGCACTTAGGTTGCTTCCATATTTTGGCCATTGTAAATAATGCTGCTATGAACATTGGGGTGCCTGTATCTTTTCGAATTAGTGTTTTCATTTTCAGATATATACCCAGGAGTGGGATTGCTGGATCATATGGTAGTTCTATTTTTAGGTTTTTGAGGAACCTCCGTACTGTTTTCCACAGTGGCTGCACCAGTCTACATTCCCACCAACAGTGTCCAAGGGTTCCCTTTTCTCCACATCCTCACCAACATTTGTGGTCTTTTTTTTTTTTTCTTTTTGCGGTACGCGGGCCTCTCACTGCTGTGGCTTCTCCCATTGCGGAGCACAGGCTCCGGACGTGAAGGCTCAGCGGCCATGGCTCACGGGCCCAGCCGCTCCACGGCATGTGGGATCCTCCCGGACCAGGGCTCGAACCCGTGTCCCCTGCATTGGCAGGCGGACTCTCAGCCACTGCGCCACCAGGGAAGCCCATTTGTGGTCTTTTTGATGATAGTCATTCTGACAGATGTGAGGTCAGGTTCCCTTTACATTTTAAAAATCTTTTTCTTGCTGTGCTTGCCTAGCAATGTTATTATGAATTCTTTGAGAGCAAGAGCACTTCTATACAATGGCTTTTCAAATTGTAATAAATTAAACAAATAAAAGGTGGTATCATTCATTGGGTCATCTGTAGTAAGTACCTAGAGGGTTATAGACCCCAGAGTAGACGATATCTTGGAATCAATGTGTCAATTATGGAAATAAAAAATAGCAAGAATTATCATAATGGACGGGGTTAGTTTTTGGTTTTTGTTTTTTTAAGGAATCCTCCAGTAACAATCTTAAATTGTTATTTGGAGACAGCTTGCATCAGTTAAGGATCCTTTTGTGCAATGTAGAAATAGCACCAGTGTAAGAACTAAAATCTTGGGAATTTTCCTGCTTAAGAAATGAAATAAGGGATAATATAAGATTTTTGGTAGTTTTAAAGAAATATGGGTGGAACACTAGCTGGATGGTGTAATATATACATATAGCAGTTTCTAGAGGGAAGAGACTGTCTTGTGTAGAAGTAGAAAAAAATTGGAGACTCTTAAAACCACAGAGATAGGATATTTGGAGTCATTTTGTTAAGGACATATTTTATTTAAAAACATATTTTATTTAACCAATGTATCAAAATGTTATCATATTTAGTATTATCGATTTTAATCATTATCGATTATAATCAATATAAAAATTCTTGACATTTTAACCTTTTTTCTAAATCTTCGAAACCTGGTGTGTATTCTGAACTTAACTACGCATGTCAGCTTGGATGGGCCACACTTCAAGTGCTCAGTGACCACATGGGGCTAGTGGCTGCTTTGACAGGCAGTGCAGCTCTGGCCAGCCTTATCCTTAAGGAACAATACCCTGCATGAATCTGAGGTTATCCTCAGAACTATCCCTGTATTTTATTTTATAAACTGAATAAAATAATAATATAATCTATATAATATAAAATATTATTGTATTTTATAAATTATTATAATGATTATTATAATTTATTGTATTTTATAAACTGAATTATATCATGGAGTCACCAGAGAAAACTGGTTCTGGTGCCTTTTGCTAGAATGAGTGAACTGGCTGAACGATACAGTGAAACATGTCTCTAAGGTTGTCTGTAATATACATTTGTGAATTTCAATGCCAGGAGGTGTGCCTGGGCCTATAAATGAAATATTTAGATTATTAGGTTCTTATTATTATGCTTATAGGAAATATGGCTGCTCATATGCCTTGGCGAGCTGTGATAAGTGGGATGTGTGTGGCATCTACCCTGGTCTCAGTCCCAGAGCCTCACCACACTTACTTCCTCTCATGTGTCACCTCGCTGTCTACCTGTTCATCCGTCACCACCTTCACCCTATCCTTGCCCTGTTTATATGCATGATGCTGCTTACTAATTTGTGTTCTTGTTCAGTTGCTTATTGTGACAATTTAGGAAGCAAGGCCACTGTAAGACCTAGATCAGAGAAATCATTACTTGATATCAAATATCAGTCTGCCAGGAATAGATAAGATTAGACTGTAAGAAAACACAGGTGCAGTATGAGAGGTAGAGGGCTAGGGGAGAGAGGGGTAGAAGGTGGGGGAGGGAGGGAGGGAGGAAGGAAGGAAGGAAGGAAGGGAGAAAAGGAGGTCGGAAGAAAGGGAGAAAGGAAAGAGTACCATTCTGTGCAGGAAAATCACCTAAATGCAGAGGAAGGAAATCATGGTGGAGGATTTTGTAGCAAAACATTCCCCCAGCCACTGGACAAGCTGCTGTTCTCACCAAGGTCTCAAGATAGGTTGCTCTGGATTTCATAAATATATTGACTTTATCAAATACCTGTACTACACAGGTGGCTGAGACCAGTCCTAAGCCCGCCTCAGCCCCTTCTGAAATTGATAAACGCATTCAACACAGTTTTCGAGCACTTGCTATGTGCTAGACTTGATTCTTGATTCTAGGGATTCAGTGACCAATAGATACTCAAGGTTTCTACCCTTAATGGAGATTGTATGAGTTTATGTGTTGAGAGAGGAAAAAGTGCTGAAAAGGGAGGTTGAGCAGATGATAAGCAAGTAAAACTAATAAACAAGATCAGTTCAGACTTGGACCAGTTCTTTCAAGGACACATGTAGAGATGACTGGGGAAACCTGCCCTAGCACAGTCCGGAAAGTTTGTCAGAGGTTGGACTTGCACTGAGGGGTGAAGGGTGAGAAGGAGCTAGTAGAGGGAACAGGGAGAGCGCTTGGTTACACAAGGGAAGGAAGGGAGACCAGTCTGGCCGCAGTGTCTGCGCAGGAAGGAATAGTGAGAAAGACGGTGGCGAGGCAGGCAGGACCCGGTGAGGAGGGGCTGGTACTTGCAAAATTTGTAAGGCCTATGGATTTTATTCCAAATGCAATGAGAAGGCATTGTGAAGTGACCTAAGAAGGAGAGACACATGGTCCGATTTACATTTGTAACAGATCTGTCTGCTGGGCAGAGCGGAGTAGAAGGGGTCCAGCGTAGAAGCAAGGAGACCAGTTATGAAGCTATTGGCAGCATTCTACGTGAGAAGTGATGCGGGCTGGAGCAGCGTGGCAGTATTAGAGATGGAGAGCAGTGCATGGTTTTGAGAGGTTTGGAGATAGAGTCGACAAGACTTAATGGATAGGTCTGGAAGGGTGACGTGACAGAGTAGGAGAAATCAAGCAGGACTCCTGGTGGGTGACGGGGTTGTAGGGAATAGAGTTCTGTTTTGGCCATTGGTTAGTATGAGTTGTCTGTTAGTCGTCCTAACGGAGATAGTTGTCAAACGGCCAGTAGTGATTCTGAGAACTGCATTCAGGGACAAGATCAGGGCCAGTGGGTGTCAGCATAGAGTGGTATGTAAAGAGATGGGAAATCTAGAATCACCTGGGGAGATTTCCTAGGCAGAGAAGAGAGGCAGCGGAGATCAGGCCCCGAGGAATAACGGAGTTAATAAATAGATCAAGTAGGAGACCAGGGAGTAACCAGCGAGGTAGGAGGAGCACGAAAAGAGCAGTGTTCCAGGGGCTTCCCTGGTGGCGCAGTGGTTGGGAGTCTGCCTGCTGTTGCAGGGGACACGGGTTCATGCCCCAGTCCGGGAAGATCCCACATGCCATGGAGCGGCTGGGCCCGTGAGCCATGGCCGCTGAGCCTGTGCGTCCGGAGCCTGTGCTCCGCAACGGGAGACGCCACAGCAGTGAGAGGCCCGCGTACCGTAAAAACAAACAAACAAACAAACAAAAAAGAGCAGTGTTCCAGATGCCAACTAAATCGAGTGTTTAAGGCAGGATGGAGTAATCAGTTCTGTTGTAAGTTCTCGAGGAGTTGAGTAAGATGAGAACACAGTGCTCATTGGGTTTTACAATGTGGAGGATTCCTTTACATGGTGATCTTGTTGAACCTTTCAGAGGAGTGATTTAAAGCACAAATGACCTCCAGCCTCTCCTGCAGGGAGCTTTCCTCACTCTCTTCCTTCTCCAGTTCACCCCCATAGGCTAGGTGTCACCTCTTTGTTCCAAATAGTTAGGCTTTTCTCTTGTCACTGGACTACCATACTGTAATATGATTTTTCTGCTGAAACTATGTTTCTTCCAGCCTAAGCTCCTCCGGAGCAAAATTTATACATTTTTGTTCTTGTTGTTATTTCCTAGCATGATGTAGGCACTCAACACATGTTTTCTTTTAATATATATATATATTTTTAAATAAATTTATTTATTTTTGGCTGCATTGGGTCTTCATTGCTGCGTGCGGGCTTTCTCTAGTTGCGGCGAGCAGGGGCTACTCTTCGTTGCAGTGTGCGGGCTTCTTACTGCGGTGGCTTCTCTTGTTGCGGAGCACGGGCTCTAGGTGAGCAGGCTTCAACAGTTGTGGCACGCAGGCTCTGCAGTTGTGGCTCGCAGGCTCTAGAGTGCAGGCTCAGTAGTTGTGGCGCACGTGCTTAGTTGCTCCGCAGCATGTGGGATCTTCCAGGACCAGGGCTCGAACCCGTGTACCCTGCCTTGGCAGGCAGATTCTTAACCGCTGCGCCACCAGGAAAGTCCCTGAACACGTTTTCTAAATTAATGGGTATTCTTTTTTTTTTAAACAAGATGTTGGAGGTAGGAGTTTATTAATTTATTAATTTATTTTTGCTGTGTTGGGTCTTCGTTTCTGTGCAAGGGCTACCTCTAGTTGTGGCAAGCTGGGGCTACTCTTCATCGCGGTGCACGGGCCTCTCACTATTGCGGCCTCTCTTGTTGCGGAGCACAGGCTCCAGACGCACAGGCTCAGTAGTTGTGGCTCACGGGCCTAGTTGCTCCGCAGCATGTGGGATCCTCCCAGACCAGGGCTCGAACCCGTGTCCCCTGCATTAGGAGGCAGATTCTCAACCACTACGCCACCAGGGAAGCCCAGTATTCTTTTTTTTTTTTTTTAAATCATGTCTTTTATTTTTAAATTTTATTTACTTATTTTTTTACATAGCAGGTTCTTATTAGTTATCTATTTTATACATATTAGTGTATATATATGTCAATCCCAATCTCCCAATTCGTCCCACCACCCTGCGCCCCGCCCCATGGGTATTCTTAAAAACTGCTTTTTTGCTTGCATTATTTACGCCTGTGTTGTGTCAGGCAGAAGCCAATGAAGAGCCCAGGTTTCCTGATACTCAGACTGCTGCCCTCTGCCTTCTGTAGCCACTGTCGGGCCTGGGCTGGATATATTTTGCCCAGGATTGCCCTCCCCTCCCTCCCCTCTCTCCCTCCTCCCTCCCTCCACTTCCCCCACTCCCCCATACACACCTCACCAGTTGCCAGGGTTTGGTTTGGGAGGGTTACAAAGCTCTGATGCCCTCTTAGACATTTACCTGTACCTTGTTCTCTGAACCTTCTTGGGAGCCACATGTGAAAACCTGTGGAAATCACTTCTTATCTATTTCAGGAACCTCATCTCTTCCCCACCTCAGAGTTCTTTGGGTGAAGTCATCTGCGCTTGCTCCATAGGATTCACCATTTTGGAAACCTTTATTTGCCTCGTTGGATACTTGAGTATCTTTTTTATTTTTTGTGGTACGCGGGCCTCTCACTGTTGTGGCCTCTCACTGCTGTGGCCTCTCCCATTGCGGAGCACAGGCTCCGGATGCGCAGGCTCAGCGGCCATAGCTCACGGGCCCAGCTGCTCCGCGGCATGTGGGATCTTCCCAGACCGGGGCACGAATCCGTGTCCCCTGCATTGGCAGGCGGACTCTCAACCACTGCGCCACCAGGGAAGCCCGATGCTTGAGTATCTTAAAGCCCTAGTAGCGACTGCGTAAAGCCACCCCCAAAGGGTTCTTTTTAGCAAGTTTCCTTCTTTCTTTTTGGTAGTTATTTTCCCATCAAGGCTGTGAGGAAGTGGTTTTTTCTTCTATGCTACTTCTATCACTTTGTTTTGCACTTCATTATCCTCCTGTTGCAACACCCCAATTATACTAGTTGCTGTGGAGATATTAAGTGTATTGCTAATAATGGAGGACTGTTCTTTTAGGTGGAAGAGTAAAAGCAAGGAAGGATATAAATCTTGTTTTTGTGCAAATGTCTCCTAGTAACAGCAATAACTAAGTGGTACTAGAGGCTATGGCGCAGAAATATCTATACGGGGTTGGTTTATGTTTTTAGAAAGGATTGGCTCTCTTAATTAAAGAAAATATTAATTTAAGCTTCTGGTCCTATTAGAGATTAACTCCTTATGTTAATACTTTACTATTCATTCTTTAATTTATATCCTTTGTTTAGTAGGATGTTGCTTCATATGGACAAAATCTTTTGTGGACTTTAGCCTTTACGAATTCATTTCTTAAAACCTTTTTTTTCTTTAAAAACTTTACTAAAGGAGACACATTTTTAAATTGTTCATCTGATTTGTATTTCATGAAATCTTACAATTTTCCATGAACTCTATTAAAATTAAGGTGATGATGTGTCCTGATTTGCCCAGGACAGTCCCAGTGTATACATATTGTCCTGGTTTAATTATTAGTAAGTCTCTCTTTGACTCAAAAGTGGCCTGGTTAGGGTGTTAAATTATATGGTCACCCTAATTAAAGACCACATTCAATAGAAAACTGAGGGAATGAAGTATCTTATATATTTTTTGGTTTTAGTCCCTATAACTTCGATAGATAGATATAGATATATAGATAGATATAGATATATAGATAGATATAGATATATAGATAGATATAGATATATATGGATATACATGTGGATTATATACATACATGCATACATACACACACACAAGTATATCTGTGTTTTTACTTTTTCCAACTAAACTTATAATTGAGAACTTGCCAAATATCTTGATACTGTGGAAAGATATATATTTGTTGTTGTTCTAAGCAAATCAAAAGACTTGCTCATCTTCCTGATTTCCTCACGTAATATTTTCACGAAGATAATTTTGACTGTGATAACGCCTGACCTGACTCCTAGGTGGGCAGGATCTATTTTCAGGGGGCGATATCATCCTAACGGCAGCTGTTCTGATTCTTTTTTTTTTTTAAATAAATTTATTTATTTAAAAAATTTTGGTGCATTGGGTCTTTGATGCTCTGCGCGGGCTTTCTCTAGTTGCAGCGAGCAGGGGCTACTCTTCATTGCGGTGCGCAGGCTTCTCACTGCCGTGGCTTCTCTTGTTGTGGAGCACGGGCTCTAGGCGCGCAGGCTTCAGCAGTTGTGGCTCGCAGGCTCTAGAGCGCAGGATCAGTAGTTGTGCCGGCTCGGTAGTTGTGCCGCATGGGGCCAAGTTGCTCCGCGGCATGTGGGATCTTCCCCGACCAGGGCTCGAACCCGTGTCCCTGCGTTGGCAGGTGGATTCTTAACCGCTGCGCCACCAGAGAAGTCCCAGCTGTTCTGATTTGAAATGACTTCCTGTACGTCAAGTTTTATTTCCGTCTGCCCAATACACGTGTCACCTCTTGTTCACGTTAGAATTTCCCCGTCTGCATGTGGAATGGGTGTATGTCCTAGACTGTTCTATTGCCTTGTCTGTTAGTAGTTCCATTATTGATACACCCGGAAGCAGAACAACAGCTGTGGAGTAAGAAATGAAAGGTCTTTTAAAATCTTAGATACCTTGAAGAATAAAAAGTGCTATTTTGATATTCATTCTTGCATTTAAAACATATGCACATTCCTTGCCTAATCCTTTTCTCTTAATATCAGGTTTATTATTGTAAAAACTCTGAAAATCATACTAAAGTTTTTATAGTTGATCAAAGATCCTTGGGAAATTTCTGGCAGGTTATGCTCTGTGGCCAAGGGGACCTTGAAGTGGTTTTAAAAGAAAGTAAGAGTGAATTAGGAGCATTGGAGACCATCTCTTGCAGTAATGTCTGGAAAAGGGTTCTGACACGTCCTTCAGTATGTCAGGAGAATAAAAGTTGGTTAAGGGGAAAGGCTTGGCAGGAACCAGCAAGCACCTGTTTTGTGCCAGACAAGGTGAACTCCTATAAACAAACAGACATGGTCCATCATCTCGTGAAGCCTGTCACCCAGTGTGGGAGACACCCAGGCAAAACAAGGAAATAAGAATATAATTAAAAATTATGAAAGTGGATCAGCAGTGCTGAGAGAGAATAAGAGGAGAGACTCACTTTAGACGGTGGTTAGGAAAGGACCCCTTTGAGGAAGGAGCATTAAAGTTCTGTCTGGGTTCCTCTCTCAGTGTTTCTCCACCTTTTGCTTTCATTATTGCCTTTTTCGACAGGTTTTTTCTAACCACTCCCTTCCCCCTGAGTAATTTTAATGCCCTTTGGAGGACCGCAAACTATTTTTCCACTCTTAGAGCACTCATTTTCACCACTGAGAATGCACACTCAATCAGTTACTGTCTGTGGACCTCATTTTGGGGGCAGTCAGAAATAAACTTTTATTAGGTTTAACATAGCATCCTTGGATCCTCAACTGGATTTTAAGTTCCTTGAGTCAGGGAACCATCATCTAGTAATAATAGATGCCACTTACATGACTTAAAAAAAAAAAATTCTTCCATGAGGTTGAGAAAGGTGGAATAAAAATGTTGGAAGTAGAGCATGAAAAACAATCCTTCAGTGGTCTAGTTAGACTAATTTTTTATTTAGATGAAGAAACTAAGATTACTAGGAAGTTATTAATCAGTCTCTCTAAGCCAGTTTAGTGCCATTTCCAGGCCACTCTGGGTAAGGAGAAGATTCAGGAAGGTGGTGATTGTCAAGAGGAGGACTTCAGGTTTTATTGTAGAGCCTGAAGATTTGCCTGTGCACAAAGTTGAAATCTTAGAAAGACTGATTTGGCAGGCTCTTCTAATACTTTTCTGGAACATGATGATGATCATGACAAGGGTGCTGTTGCTAATAGGGACAAAAAGGAAAAATTTGATTAATAATTGCTTCTGTGTTTCAGAGGCAGCATGACACTGGTCTACAAAGAAAACTTTATAGGACTTGAGGAGAAAAGTGAACGAAAGATATAGAATACTAATAACCTTTTTCAGAGAAAGGAATTAAGGGGGTGATATAACTGTTCTTTATCATTGAGGTTCTTTTTTTTTAGGGTGAGATTATACATGTCTAAAGGACATGGGTTTATCAAAGATAATTCATGTTATATATATTAGGTTGGGAGGAAGGTAGAGAAATATATTTGAAATTAGGAGAAGGAAGCTATATTCTGGAGCTTTTTCTGTGTCTCTGTTTCTCTGTGTTAGTGTGTATGTGAGAGAAATTTAGCTCAAGCTACGTCTACTTATCTGGCAAACAGTCTTGGAAACTGGAGTAAAGTGTACCTGTCTTAATGAACGTTCGTCTTGTAATTTCCAGTTGTGCCTCAGTGAATTTTGGAGGTCGGCTCAGTCTGTCAAACAGACATACATTTTGCAGTGATTTCTTCCTTTTACTGTTTCTCCATTGACCACTAGTCACATATAGGTCTTAATTTTTTTTAAAGGTTCTTTATCCAGTGGTGTAATCTAAGCCTACTCCCCCCACCCCCCCACCCCCGCCGACCCCTTTTAATCTTTTTTTGTTTTGTTCTCCTTCTTGACAAGTCAATTGCCTTTAGTAGGTGAGCAAGGAGCAGGAAAATTGTGAGACAACAGCCAGAAGGATATAATTTGCAAAAGTTCTTTCTAAATGGTTTAGTAGAGAAGACAGAATACTAAAGGTAATATATGGTGTTAGACCCTAAGTTTCATTTCTGTTCTTTTTGCCCCATTTGCCAACCACTTGAGCCCCTGCCCTACTCTACCATCATCATTAAAGAAAATGAGGGTGAATTCTTCTGTTTTAAACGATGTACTTGAACCTAGATTCTAAAGTGCTATTTGTAAAAATAATCTTAAGATTGGGTACATACTCACTTTTTCATACAAGTAATTAATTAGCTATTTTTGAATTCTAAGAATCCTTTGATCCCTTTCAACATGAATCTTAAAAAGAAGGAAATATTGACAAAATGCTTTTTTTGAATCACTTGTCCTCAAACACATTTTTATTCATTTAAATGAATAAATTTGATTATATTCTAATGAGAATTTGGATTTGACTCTTTAAATACAACCAGTTTAACAAATATAGTTGTCTGATGAGCCAGCTTTATTATTGTTTGTTTATAAACCACAAGTGTTACTAATAGTTTCTAAATATTGTGTCTGAAAAGGGAAGTAGTGGAAGTACTGTGGTGTCAGCCATGAGTTGCCATGGAAACAGTTGTCATCACCTGTGAGTTGCCAGGGACATGGTTGTCAGTGAGAAGTAGAATGAGCAGAGGGTGTGACTGCAACAGGAAATTAGAGGTGGAGCTCTGAGGTCTAGCGTCCTTAGGGTCTACCTCCATCCTAAGGCTGCCTACACAGGAAAAGGTTCAAAGATCCCACACCCTTTGAGGTAGGACTGAAGAGTAAAATTACCACTCAGGGGGTGCTACTTTACAAAAGGTGCTCAGGGTGACCACCTAGGTCACCTGCACATGGTTCCATGTGTAATTCTGAACTGTAATTCACAGAAGACTTAAGAAGGCTGTTTGAAGTTGAAATGTTTTCATTTAAAATCACAGTATAAAAACTTACATGGAATTTTGCAAATAGCTGAAAAAATATCTTTTGGGACCTGGCTGTTATTTCTGTGGTCAGATTTCTGTCTTATTGCCGGATGTGTCTCACGTTACCTGCATCTTCTTAGCTGGTAACAAGGCTCTTGGTAGCAAGGTTCCTTCCTTGAGGCGAGCAGTTTGGGAACTCTTCACTTAGGGAGCTCTATTAAAGTGCATCTTTGGCTAGGAGAATGTTCTTAAGGGATGTGGTAAAAATGTCATTTTGGAAGGAAAGCAAGTCTTTTCTTAGGTGTAGTTTCATCAGGGTACAGGTTTGCAAATGGCACATTACATATTTGTGCTGAGCCCCCTCCTTATGTGTATGTGCTTATGTTGCGCCCTGAATGAAGTCTTTAATTTCAGCAGGATAAGGTGTGCCCTGCCATGTGGTACACGAAGCATCATCTTCATGTCTGTTGGAATGAATATGTACATAGAGTATGAAAACCTGTGGCGGCAGAGTTATGAAATGGAGCGCTGCCCTGACCACGAATGTTGCTTCATCAACATTAAGCAGTATTTAGAAAGTTCTCTGTATTTAAAAGACTTAAGTGCTTTCGAATTACAAGGCAGTTTTAGATTAGTGGTCGGTGTTTGAGCAAATTGTCATTGTCCTTAAAGGACATAACTGGAGGCTATTTTGCCATTAATTTTTGAGTGTTGCTTTACAGGTTAAATCACAATATTTGGAGTATTTCTTGTTTTTATTTTTGAAAAAAATTATTGCTCTCTTAAAAATATCTTTAAAATGAATGAGTTTATAGCTAATTCTGAGAAGTAATTTTTTGGAAATTAATAAGCTTTATTTTTTGGAGCAGTTTTAGGTTTACAGAAAAATTGAGCAGAAAGTACTGAGTTCTCATATATGTCCCCTCCTCCCCCAGTTTCCTCTATCATTAACATCTTGCATTAATGGGGTACATTTGTTACAACTGATGAGTTAGTGTTGATACACTATTTTTTTTGAATTTTATTTTCTTTCTTTTTTTTATACAGCATGATACACTATTATTAACTAAAGTCCATAGTTCACATTAGGGTTCACTCTTGTACATTCTTTAGGGTTTTTTTTTTAATTGGGGTATAGTTGCTTTATAATGTTGTGTTAGTTTCTGCTGTACAACAGAGTGAATCAGCTATATGTATACATATATCCCCTCCCTCCTGGATCTCCCCCCCACCCCGAGTCCCACCCACTTAGGTCACCAAAGAGCACTGAGCTGAGCATAGCCATCATTTACAGTATCATATAGAATAGTTTCACCACCCTAAAAATCCCCTGGCAACCACTGATCTTTTTATTGTCTCTGTAGTTTTGCCTTTTCCAGAGTGCCATGTAGTTGGAATCATATAGTATGTAGCCTTTTCAGATGGGCTCTTTTACTTAGCAATTTGCACTTAAAGTTCTTCCATGTCTTTTTGTAGCTTGAGATAGCTCATTACTTTTTGTCACTGAATAATATTCCATTGTATGATGTATCCATCCCCCCCATTGAAGGGCATCTTGTTTGCTTCCAATTTTTGGCAATTCTGAATAACCTTGCTATAAATATTTGTATGGGTGCAGGTTTTTGTGTGGACATAAGTTTTTAACTCCTTTGGGTAAATACCAAGGAGCACGATTGCTAAACTGTACGGTAAAAGTGTATTTAGTTTTGTAAGAAACCATCCGACTGTCTTCCAAAGTGGTTGTACCATTTTGCATTTCGACCGTCAGTTAATGAGTGTTCTTGTTGCTCTATGTACTCACCATCATTTGGTTTTGTCAGTGTTCCAGATTTTGGGCATTCTGATAGGTGTAGTGGTATCTCACTGCTGTTTTAATTTGCATTTCCTGTGTGACATGTGATGTGAAGCATCTTTGCATATGCTTATTTGCCATCTCTGTATCTTCTTTGATGAGGTATGTTCAGGTCTTTGACCCATTTATTTATTGGGTTGTCTGTTTTCTTATTGTTGAGTTTTAAGAGTTTTCGGTATATTTTGGAGAACAGTCCTTTACCATATGTTCTTTTGCAAACAGTTTCTCCCAGTCTGTTGCTTGTCTTCTCATTCTCTTGACATTGCCTTTCACAGAGCACAAGGTTTTAATTTTTGTAAAGTCCAGCTTATCAGTTATTTCTTTCAAGGATTGTGCTTTTTGCTGTTGTATCGGAAGAGTAATCTCCGTATCCAAGGTCAATTGGTTTTCTCCTGTCTTATCTTCTAAGAGTTAGTTTTGTGCTTTACATTTAGGCCTGTGATCCGTTTTGAGTTAACTTTTGTGAAGGGTGTAAGATCTATGTCTAGATTTATTTTTTTGCATGTGAATGACCAGCTGTTCCAGTACCATTTATTGAAAAGACTATCTTTGCTCCAAGGTACTGTCTTTGCTCCTTTGTCAAAGATCCATTGTCTTTATTTATGTGAGTCTATTTCTGGGTACTCTATTATATTTCATTGACTTCTTTGTCTATTCTTTCACCAATATGAGACTATCTTGATTACTCCAGCTTTAAATTGTCTTGAAGTCAGGTAGTGTTATTCTCCTTCAGAACTGAGTTGGCTATTCTGGGTCTTCTGTCTCTCCATATAAACTTTATTTATTATTTATTTATTGGCTGAGTTGGGTCTTCGTTGCTGGGCGCACGCTTTTTCTCTAGCTGTGGTGAGTGGGGGCTACTCTTCTTTGCAGTGCATGGGTTTCTCATTGCAGTAGCTTTTCTTGTTGCAGAACACGGGCTCTAGGCACATGGGCTCCAGTAGTGGCAGCATGTGGGCTTAGTAGTTGTGGCTCGCGGGCTCTAGAGCACAGGCTCAGTAGTTGTGGCACGAGGGCTTAGTTGCTTTGTGGCATGTGGGATCTTCCCAGACCAGGGATTGAACCTGTGTCCCCTGCATTGGCAGGTGGATTCTTAACCACTGTGCCACCAAGGAAACCCTCCATATAAACCTTAGAATCAGTTTGTCAATATCTGCAAAATAACTTGCTGGGATTCTGATTGGGATTGCATTGAATCTGTGCTTCAATTTGGGAAGAACTGACATCTTAACAACATTGACTCTTCCTATTCATGAACATGGAATATCTCTCCATTTAGTCAGTTTTTCTTTAATATCTTTAATCAGTCTTGTAGTTTTCCTCATGTAGATCTTATACATATTTTGTTAGATTTATACCTAAGTATTTCAATTTTGTGGGGAGAGCTGCTAATGTAAATAGTATTGTGTTTTAAATTTCAAATTCCAGTTGTTCATTGCTGGTATATAGGAAAGTGGTTGACTTTTGTATGTTAACCTTGTATCCCGCAACCTTGCTATCATTGCTTATTAGTTCTAGGAGTTTTTTTGGTCATTTCTTTCAGATTTTCTACACAGATGATCATGTTGTCTGTGAAACAAAGATAGTTTTATTTCTTCCTTCCCAATCTTTATATTTTTTATTTCCTTTTCTTATCTAATGGTATGAGCTTGGATTTTCAGTTTGATGTTAAAAAGCAGTGGTGAGAGGGCACATCCTTACCTTGTTCCTGATCTTAGTGGTAAAGCTTCAAGCTTTCAGCATTTAGTACAATATGATATTAGCTGTAGGCTTTTTGTAGATGTTCTTTATCAAGTTGAGAAAGTTCCTCTCTCTCCCTAGTTGACTGAGAGTTTTTATCATGAATGGGTGCTGGATTTTGTCAAACGCTTTTTCTACATCTATTGCTATGATCATGTGATTTTTCTTCTTTAGCCTGTTGATGTGATGGATTGCATTAATTCATTTTCAGATGTTTAATTAGCCTTGCATACCTTTTATAGATCTCATTTAGTCATGGTGTATAATTCTCTTCTTACATAGTTGGATTCAATTTTTGATATTTTGTTGAGGATTTTGCATCTGTGTTCATGAGAGATAGTGGTCTACAGTTTCCTAGTATTGTTTTTATCTGGTTTTGGTATTAGGGTAATGCTGGCCTCATAGAATGAATTAGGAAGTATTCCCTCTGCTTCTGTCTTCTGAAAGAGATTGGTATGATTTCTTCCTTAAATACTTGGTAGAATTCACTGGTAAACCCATCTGGGCCTAGTGCTTTGTATTTTATAAGGTTATTAATTTTTTTTTTTGGCTATGCCTAACCACTGGACTGCCAGGGAATTCCCAAGGTTATTAATTATTGATTCAATTTATTTAATAGATATAGGCTTATGCAGATGGCTTGTTTCTTGTGAGTTTTGGCAGATTGCCTCTTTGAAGCAATTGGTCCATTTCACCCAGGTTATTAAATTGATGGGCATAGATACGTTCATAGTATTCCTTTATTATCCTTTTAATGTTTGTGGGGTCTACATCACTCTCTTTTATTTCTGGTATTAGAAGTTTGTGTTCTTTTTTTTTCTTAGTTAGCCTGCCTAGAGACCTGTTGATTTTATTGATCTTTTCAAATAACAAGCTTTTGGTTTCATTAATTTTCTCTTGATTTCCTGTTTTCAATTCCATTGATTTATGCTCTAATTTTGTATTATTTCTTTTCTTCTATTGCTTTGGGTTTAATTTGCTCTTCTTTTTCTAGTTTCCTAAGGTATAAGCTTAGATTATTGATTTTAGATCTTCTTTTCTAAAATGTGCATTCATTGCTATAAATTTCCTTCTGCTTTTGCTGCATCCATAATGTTTTTTTTTTTGCCGTACCATGTGGCATGTGGAACTTCCCCGACCAGGGATTGAACCTGTACCCTGCAATGGAAGCGCGCAGTCTTAACCACTGGACCACCAGGGAAGTCCAAAATAATTTTTTTTTTAATTTGGCCGTGCCACGTGGCATGTGGGATCTTAGTTCCTTGACCAGGGATTGAACCCTCACCCCCTGCATTGGAAGCATTGGAGTCTTAACCACTGGACCGCCAGGGAAGTCCCTGCATCCATAAATTCTGATGTTATATTTTCATTTTTATTTAGTTCAAAATATTTAAAAAATTTCCCTTGGGATCTCTTTATTGGCTCATGTGTTAATTAGAAATGTGTTATTTAATCTCCAAGTATTTTGGGATTTTCCAGCTATCTTTCATTATTGATTTCTAGTTTAATTCCATTTTGATCTGAAAGGAGACATTGTATAATTTCTGTCCTTTTAGATTTATTAAGGTGTGTTTTGTGGCCCAGAATGTGGTCTCTCTTGGTGAATGTTCATGTGAGTTTGAGAAGAATGTGTGTTCTGCTGTTACAAGATAGAAGTAGTCTAGAGATGTCAGTTAGATCCAGTGGATTGATTGTATTGTTGAGTTCAACTTGATTTTCTGTATGCTGGATCTGTTAAAGTGACTTTTAAAGATCACACTTAGCAATGTCAGAATCCAGGTTAAAACCAGGTCTCCTGACTATACTAAAGTATTCTTTGCTCATGCTCTGTCCCTCAGGAAGCCTCTTTCCTTTCTTGTTTTCATCGTATTTCCCACTGCTCTCAATTAGAGAGTGACTCACCACCTAATACATTATTACAGTGTAAAGTACCATGAAAGAGTGAAAAATGAACGTGTGTATTCTCAGTGGGGAGAATACGCATGCTTGCGTTTCCTTGACATATTTTTGTTTGTTTGTTTGTTTAGAAATGTGATCCAACATCGGGATTATTTACTGTCTGTAAACCTTTCCGTAAGGGTGAATAGCAATTATTCTTTACTTTTCTCTAGAGCAAGCTTTAGACACTTCAGGGAGGTTAGGGAGGACCTCAGAGTTTCTTTCTCAAGGCGCTAAACCTCATCTCTCTTCTCTGAAATCAAGGTGGTGTCCAAAGTATTCAAAGCCCATGGGTTGATTTCAATAGCAAGAGAGAGGGTAGGATGGTCATTAATAATGACATTCATAATGTTTACTCAGACTCTTCCTTCGTGCACTCTGAGAGATAGCCTCTGACCATGCATGACTTAGAAGCTCAACGTAAGAGTACACAGCTGATTTACTTACTTGGTCAGCATCGCTATCCATTTTTATGACAGCCCGGTAGAGCCTGGTTTCTACCAGCAGGTGCTACCAGCAGGAGCTCTGGTTTACATCTTGATTCTCACCACTGGCCCCTGCCCTCAAAATATGTTCATCATCCCTGGGCTTTGGATGCGTTGCTTCATTTTCCTTTATTTTGCTCAAGGTTCAGTTGCAAAACCTTCTGCTAGTGTGCCCCTCATTTCACTTCTTTCTTCTTCCCCCTTTCCAGTTATTCCTGGTATTTTAATTGTTCTTTTATTTGGACACCACATAACTCTTTGTGGTCCTGAGAGTTTACTTTCTTGACTCAACATTTTGTTCTCTGAACATCATCCTTCCTCCAAGACTTAAAAAGAAGATCTTGAAAGACATTGCTTTATGAAACAGAGGATTATGTAAATATGCCAGTATGTATTTTGCTTTGATATTGCTTAGAAGGAATGTTGGAAACCTGTTGGGTGAGGATGTCTGTGATGGGTCATGATACACAGGTAGACCAGGTAAACTTTGTAAGAGTTAAAGTAAGTACAAATTATTCATGTTCTAAAAACAAGAGAAGCAAACTGCTGATAACTAGTGAGGAGGCTGGAGTAATCAATCTCTTAGAAACGTTAAGAGCAAGGACCACAAAAGATTAAGAGAGAGAAAAATAAGAACTAGAGGAAATGGATCACAGAAGCAAGAAACTTGGGAATCTAAAGGAGACTTCCCAAGCAAGAGCTGGAGAGCTAGCGCAAGTCTAGTGCTGGCTGAATTACTCAGGTGTAGCTAGTCTGCTCATTCTGTTAATCTACTCAGGTACCTATACCACAGAATCCTTGCGGTTTTGATTATAATGCTTCTGTATCCTGAGGAGTTACTCTGCCTCCCCACAAACGTCCTTTCTCCCTGACCAGAGGTGAATTCTCTCTGTCTGGCAGCCTCCTTCTAATAACACCCCCTCCACTGCCCCCCCCACCCCCCCGCAGTTTGTTTCTTTCTTAATTCATATTTATCCATGTCTGGTTTCATTTTTACTTCTAGTTTCATTTTTATTTTCAAAGACAGCATTTTATTTGAGCAAGAGTAGTAATCACAGCAAATATGTACATTTTACTTTAATTTTATGAACTATATAATTATGCTATATTTAACTAGAGGGGCTGATCTCTTTGCTACCTGGTGGCATGTTACCACAAATGGCATCTTGCTAAAAAGAAAACTTCTTAAGTTTCCGAGACAGAATGTTTTTATTTGCCTACCCCACACATAGTTACCAAAATGAAAAATGAGGTTTATTATTTTTATCCTTAGTTTAAACAGACTCTGTGCTTATCATAATACTAAACTTCTTTAAGAGACTGTTAATATAATAGCTGATATTTGGAAATTTATTTTGGGAGTTTAAGACTCACCTTTTCTCTTTAACTTTTAAATTATAGTAACAACTCATGTTTATTTTAGAAAATTTTGAACCTTGATACGCAAAGGGAAACCTTAAGTCATCTATAATCTATCACCTGTTAGAATTTTGCGTGATCTTTCCAGCATTTACATTTATGTGTGCAACTTTTTTTTTGCAGCGCCGCCCGGCATGTGGCATCTTAGTTCCCCGACCAGGGATCGAACCCATGCCCCCTGCAATGGAAGCGCAGAATCCTAACCAGTACTGGACTGCCAGGGAATTCCCATGTACAACTTCTAAAAAACAAGATAAATAGGGTCAGACATATATCACTGTTTTGCACTCATGGATATATCATGAACCTCTTGTCACTCCCCACTCAACATGGTAGAGAAGTATTTCAGTATTCTGTTGCATTCATTCATCACAATTTATTTAAGCATCCCACTGTTGTTGGATACTTAGTTATTTCCAGTTTTTCACTGTTATTAATAATGTCAGAGGCTCAGAGTTAAATCTTGTTCACATTCTTAGGGTGTTTGTAAAATATAAGAAATGTATTTTACAGTAGTCCTAGAGAGCGGCTTGATAATTTTGTGGGTTTTTTTAACACAAATATTTTGATTCGGGTTTCTTTGCTCACCAGTAAGTTTAAAGCACCTTCTCACTTTCAGTGTTAAATTATAAAAATATTGTTTTCTTTGGTTGCAGTAGGTCTGAAAGCATTTCTTAAAATTAAGTAATTATTGACGTTTCACTGTTATGATACTATGTGGTACTATTTCTTGCGACTTTTACTCTAAAGAGTTGAGGAATTCGAATGTAACAACAACTTTGTGTCCTGAAGGAAAGAACTAGATTGACAATTGTCTCTTCATGGAAGACCTAACAGAAAAACTGTAGAGGCTGAGAGACACAGGGCTTTTTAAATCTGTTCAACTTTTTCTCTCTGGGCTTTAAAAAAAAAAAAAAAAAAAAAGCGCTCCTATTTCTGGGATGTTTGAATGCTGCTTGTATTAGGCAGAGAGAAGTACAGAGTGACCTTTCAAATTTGAGTCTATAATTAGAAGACACTATTTGAGTTCTCATCATACAGTTTTACTCTTAAAGCCCCCGCCTAAATTAGTCCATCCTCCCTCCCCCCCCGTTTCTCCCTCCCTCTCTCACTCATACCTGCCATGTGTACATCCAAGGACTCTGCTTCTGAAAATTTTCAAGGCATCAGACTTGCAGGTTTCATGATATGTAATGCTTTCCTCCCTTCCTCCCCCCTTTATCAGATTACTTCAAGGACTTCATTGTCTTACTCGCCAGGGGCTTACATGGGAGTCTTCAGGAGCACAGATGGCTATCTCATAAAGCGGGGGTTACTCAGTGAACAAATAATATCAGCTATGTGCCAGGAACAAGATAAACCTGACAGATGTGGTCCCTTCCCTCATGGGGTTTACAGTCTGACAGAAAAGAGCCAGTAAACCTTTACCAGTAGTTGACTAGTTAGTTACAATTAGCAAACAGTTATGGTGGAGAAAAAGTATAGAGCGATGTGGAAGCAGGTAAAGGGGATCCTAATCCAATCTGGAAGAGTCAAGAAAAGGCTTCTTTTCAAGGAAGTGATGTTTGTCCAGAGATGCACGGGGATTTATTATACATGCCACCCTCGGTTCTTCTTCCTTGCCAAGTGCTATGTTTAGTGCCTGTAAACTGCAAGTGAATTCATCTATTTCTGCTTTCTTTGGGTGGCTTTAGTAATACCCCCCAAGAATTAAAATGAAAATACATCGCTACAGTTGATTAACAACTTTAAGATGGAACACGATTTCAATCTGAAGAAACATTCTTAAATAATCAGTCCTAAGAGCAGCACACTTTGCCTGATGGAATGAAACAAGATGACAAATCACTGGAACATCAGCTAATTCCCAGGGTTTGTGGAATAGCGTGGGAGTTCAGCTGTGTCGTGTCTTCCATGTACAGCAGGGGAATATCTGAAGGAACAAAGGTCCTTTGCTAGCTAAGGTTTGCCCTCTAACAACTAGTCTTTAAAATAAAAATTAATCTATTTTCCAACTTACAATGAAATGTACCTCCAGCACAATGGCTTTTGTAATTTGGAAATGCTCCACGTTTAACTGTTAGATAGAGCCTGAGATGACTGTGACAAATAGGAATATTCTTTGAGCTGTTCAATCCCCTGAGATATTATGGCTGTTCTTTGGCCAGATGGTGACTCTCAAGTCCATTAGACTTAAAAACAGAGGCTTCTGTGGAAAGTCACTTTCAACGCATCAGGTTACTTAGTGTTTTTATGGGGCTGTATCTTGGCCATCTCCTGATGGTAGAGAATTTGTTCCACAGATTTGGAACTGTCTTCTCTTCAGCTCTTATCAGATGCGTGGCTGAGGGATATGGAAGTAAAGGATGGATTTCTGGTGCAGTTGTGTCCCTGAAATGAGCCAGACCATCAGAGCTGCTTATTTGTATTGCATTGCGTTGGCTTCCTACCAAAGAAACTCCAGAGAGCCATGCTTCGGAATTTATTGAGGGTCATGGTGAAAAACTAACATGTGACATGGTCTCCCTGATCTGTGCTGTTGCTCACTGCCTCTTGTGTCTGTACACAGTGAGCATGTTAGAGCTAAGTGTCAAGAGAAGCTTTTTTTCCGCTAGGGAACAAACATAGTTCCCCATTCCCCATCCTCCTAATACGTGCAGATACGGAGATACTCATACTCTGAGTTTGGACAATTTTGTCTCTTCTCTTTTTTGCTCTAGCTGCAAAGGAACTGAGAGCCAAATATGTATCCCAGTATTCGTCATGTTGTAAAACTTAACCAGTACACTCAATCCCCCCTGTTCTTTCCTTTCTATTTTAGTTAGTTAACAAATATGGATAACGCATACTATATGCCAGGTGCCGTTTCTAAGGTCTTTATAAATATTAACTCCTTCACCCCTCTTAAGGACCCTATGAAGTTAGTGCTATTGTTATCCCTATTTATAGATGAGGAAACTGAGGCACAGGGAGGTTCTGTATCATGTCTGGAGTCCCAGAGGTGCTGAGTGTGGCGATTTCTTACTGGGAGTGGGTGAGACAATATTCAGTCACAGGAAACACACCCGCACTCCTCCCTCTGCATCTTGTGATCAAGAACCCCTGGGCTTCCCTGGTGGCACAGTGGTTGAGAGTCCGCCTGCTGATGCAGGGGACACGGGTTCGTGCCCCGGTCCGGGAAGATCCCACATGCCACAGAGCGGCTAGGCCCATGAGACATGGCCGCTGAGCCTGCACGTCCGGAGCCTGTGCTCTGCAACGGGAGAGGCCACAACAGTGAGAGGCCCGCGTACCGCCAAAAAAAAAAAAGAACCCCTGGTCTCTATTTACCTGGCTTTCTGATCCTATGTTACTCCTTTTACAGGAGTATTTTACTTCTTAGCTGTATCATTTACTTTATTCCTTTCTGAAGTGATGCATGGTATATATACTTCAAATTAAAATAAATGAACTTCCATGACACTCTTTTAAATGGGTCTTCTCTTAAGTACTTCAGGATGTGTACAGAGTGTTTGGAGTAGTGAGCATGAATTTGCAGTCTAACATCCACCCCCTTTACCCATCTCCTTTTCAACAAGAGCACACATTTTGAGTTTGACTAGATGAAAAAAACTATAAGCTGATGATGTTATCAGTATCATTAATACCATGACAGAAACAATTATAAATGTCCACAGACTTAAGTTATGGCCCAGGAACCACTATCTGCTCTTCTTTAATTTGACTTACCCCTGCTACCTAAGAAATAAACTGTTGCCCTGTTTTATGAGCTACTTTAAGTTTCAGCTTCTCCCAACTTGACACTCTGGGCTTGTTTCTACATACCGCTGTGTGTAGGTACACGAAAAGCATTGGACCTTCGGGATGTGTGTCTTCTTGAGAAATCTCTTTCTTAGCCCAGTTCTTACCTTATCAGGTATCTTACCTTATCAGGTATTTATCTAAGCTAACTTGACTCTTGACCTTATAAATAGGTAATTGAATTGATCCTTTTGATAGAGTAGCTCAAGTTGGCAGATACAAAGATTAGCCCATGAGATTATTGGTGGGTGTTAACAGTGCAACCAGTGTCCCTACAGGCAGGGACAGGCATGGTTTGGGGATACTTTGAGGCCATATTTTTAGGCACCTTTACTATTAAGAGGCACATGTACTACCTGATTGAATATGAATATGCATTAATTTCTTCTAACAGTACCTCAGTGTTCCAGAAATAGCTTAAATATGGGGAACCTCTGAAGGGTTTCAAGTGAGAGTAAATTTTTAGAAAGATCAGATTTTCCTGTGGAAAATCCGGCGCGGGAGAAGATTAAGGCAATCCAGGGGAAACACTGGTGGCTGGAAGTAGGGTCAGTTTAGTGGCAGTGGTGGGTGAAGTCAAGAGAGAGGTCATAGCTGGAACGAGGTCCCAAGTGAAATGAGAAAGACATTCTCTGAGGGTGGGGCGGTCTTTTCAAAGGAGTGAACATGGCCCACTGAGAGTATTGTATGGTGTCTGTAATGTAAACTAAGTTGCTTCCTATTATGGGCCTTATTGGAACGTAGCATTGTTGACCAGTCTATTCATCTCTACCCGGCATTTCAGATATACTTACAATTTTTAATTTTAATTTTAATTTTAATTTTTGGCCACGCCGAGCGGCTGGCAGGATGTTAGTTCCCCAGCTAGCAATCGAACCTGGGCTCCGGCAATGAAAGCACCAAGTCCTAACCACTGGACTGCCAGGGAATTCCCTTGTTCTTTAATTTTTATAACAACTTTATTGAGATGTAATTCATACCATAAAATTCACTCTTTTAAAGAGTACAATTCAGTGATTTTTAGTGTATTCACAGAGTTGTGCACCATCACACTAATTTTAGAACATTTATATCATCCCCAAAAGAAACCCCATACACACTTTTTAAAAAAATTTACTTATTTTTGGCTGCGTTGGCTGCACGTGGGCTTTCTCTAGTTGCGGTGAGCGGGGGCTACTCTTCTTTGCGGTGCCTGGGCTTCTCATTGTGGTGGCTTATCTTGTTGTGGAGCACGGGCTCTAGGTGTGTGGGCTTCAGTAGCTGTGGCTCACGGGCTCAGTAGTTGTGGCTCATGGGCTCTAGAGCACGGGCTCAGTAGTTGTGGTGCGCGGGCTTAGTTGCTCCACAGCATGTGGGATCTTCCCGGACCAGGGCTCGAACCCGTGTCGCCTGCATTGGCAGGTGGATTCTTAACCACTGCGCCACCAGGGAAGCCCACTGCGCCACCACTGCGCCACTAGAAACCCCATACACGTTGATATTCACTACCGATTCTCTTCTGCCTCCAGCCCTTGGCAATGCTCACCTACTTTCTCCATACCTACTTCTCTCAGAGGTACGGACTTGCCTCTTCTGCACACTTCAAATAAATGGAATCATGCAACATGTGATCTTTTGTAACTGGCTTCTTCTATTTAATGTTGTCAAGGTTCATCCATGTTCTAGCATATATCACTCCTTCATTCCTTTTTATTGCCAAATAATATTTTATGATAGGGATACACCACATTTTGTTCATCCATTCATCAGCTGATGGACGTTTGGATTGTTTCCATTTTGGGCTGTTATGAATAATGCAGAATGAACATTTGTGCACAAGTTTTTGTGTGGACTAGGGCTTTCATTTCAAGAACATTCGTTCTTGAGTCTCTTCCAACAGTTGAGTATTTTTGGTGAAAGTGGGATCTCAGTTGAAAATCAGTTTCTGGTTGTGGATATGTATGTATATGCCCTGTAATTGTTAAACATACATTTTAATGAAATCTGTTAAGCATTTAAAAGGTATATATACGTCAACTACCAAATATCGTGTGTGTGTGTCTTTGTGTGTGTGTGTGTGTCTGTGTGTGTATCTCAGTCTATACTCTTAGGATATTCATATGGTGGTTCTATGAATTGTAAACTTCTGGAAAATGGTATACATTTTACTTCCACCCCCCAGTCAAATTTCAGCTACTTAAAATCCGTTGAAAGAGAGGAGGGAGAGATGAATAGGTGGAGCATAGTGGATTTTTAGGGCAGTGAAACGACTCTGATACTTTAATAGTAGATACATGTCATTATACCCATGTCCAAACCCATAAAACGTATGCCAGCAAGGGTGAACGTTGCTGTAAACTGTGGACTCTGGGTGATTATGATGAGTCCACGTAGGTTCATTGATGGTAACATATGTACCACCCACTCCATGGGGGACGTTGATGATGGAGGAGGCTATGCGTGTGTGGGGAAGTATGGGAAATCTCTGCACTTTCTGCTCAATTTCACCGTGAATCTAAAACTCCTCTAAAAAATAAAGTCTATTTAAAAACCCATTAAAATATCACAGCAGTTGTGTGTATTTCGAAGGGAATCCTCCACCATTTTGTTTGAACATGACAGATTATGCACCGCACAGCAGCCTGGGTTTCGGTGACACTGAGTTTGCCTGTGTATTGGCAGTTCCTCACCTGCTCTGCAAAGTCCTCGGTGACCTGGCCTCTGGCCTCTGGTCTCCGCTGCACTTCTCTATTCCTGAGTTTCAATGCTCCATTGCCTTTCCATTCTTTCAACCTGCCTGGCTCATTCCTGCCTCAGGGCCTTTGAACCAGCTGCTTCTTTGACCTGCAGTGCTCTTCTTCCATATCCCAGCCCCCATTATTATTAAGTCTTAACTCAAATAGCATCCCCTCACTCCCTAACCACTTGCTCTAAATCAGCCACGCCAGCCTCGCTCTGATTCTGACTGACTCCTCTCAGTGGCATTTATCACAGGCTTCTTTTATCTGCTTGTGAGCATCATGATGGGAATCCACCTATCTTCCTCGCTCCACCTCTGAACAGGTCTGTCAGGTATTAAATTAATGTTGGTGGAATGCATGGCCAAGTTGCTTTTCTCCCCCTGAAATTCTGGTACCTGTTAGAGCCAGTGTTCTCCCATGACTCCTGCAGGGAGGGCAGTATCATAGAACTCATCGTTTCACCCTCACCCCCAGAAAACCAGCAAAACATAACAAAGCATCATTCTTATTTAACCTCTCACTTCATCTGCCTTTTAGAGCTATCATCCTCTGCCCCTCCCACTCTTCGCAGAAAGGATCTGCTACAAGACTGAATGTGTTCACTGCTTCGAGGACCAGGGACCACGGTGGGATTTGCTGTGCTACCATCTGCAAACAGTAGGTTGGGTGCTTCCTGGTGCTATATCAGAAGTGTGATTTGCGTCCGCTGAAGGTTGGTTGCCTACCAGTTGTCCTGCAACTTCTCGGCTATCTTCTCTTTTCTAGTTAAGACATTTTGAAAATGCCTTAACTCTGAGAATTTCTATTTTATCCTCAAGAGAGTCTTAGATTTCAAGCTGTTTCAGGTGAGTGGATGTTTCCTTACTTGTTGGATTGTTGTCTTAAATGACAGCAAGAGAAGTAGAGGTGACACCCAAACTTCCTAACCTCTTTGCGTGACTGCCAAACTACAGCGCTCAGTAACTGCCTCAGCTGTGCATTAAGAAAAATTAGTGGCACTAAAAATCTTCAAAGAAACATTGGTCAGCTGTGCACCTGTTCAACAACATTACTGAAATGATTACTAGCAAAGTTATTCTGTTTCTGCACTTTTTAAACTAAGGTCAAAGAAATGTGGTAGTTATACCCATTCTCTGCCCACCGAGGAGGAAGGAAGTTTTCGCGTTCATGATTGACATTGTGCAACTCAACTCACTGTCTAAACTAATTTGAATTTAGTTCCTAGGATAATTTTACTCTTGAAAATATAAATAGGAGTTGCATTTTTAATGCACAAGATTTTCTTTTCCTTCTCTATAGCTAGGGCACCTTAGGAGCGGGGCTCCGTTGGCTCTTATGACAGCCATTCTTCTTCATCATTACTAGTTAGTGTGGTGTTTGCCTAAAAAGTCTTCAGCCCAAAGATGGACCCCAGGGCCATGTAATCCCAAGTTAATTAAAAATAAATTTTTAGGAATATTTAAGAGTCATTGTTCAGCACAGCATTCCATAGGCGTATTTGTTTGTCTTCTGTAAAATTCAAAATAATTCTAAGAATGTTGCTAGGATTAGAATGCCCATATGAGCCAATACTAGGAATGACAACTATTTCTGAATATTTGACCGCAGTGATATCTCTCCCTTTGTCTGATAGTGTCTGTCCCATGGAAGCTGGGTAAAGAAAAGAATTCATGTATTCAACAGATACTTACTGAACAATTTCTGTGGGCCAGGCGCTCATTTCAGTGTTGCGAATGAGGCAGTGAACAAAGCAAAATTCCTGCTTTCATGGAGCTTTTAAAAAGCCCCTAACTAGGGCTTCCCTGGTGGCACAGTGGTTGAGAATCCGCCTGCCAATGCAGAGGACGCGGGTTTGAGCCCTGGTCTGGGAAGATCCCACATACCGCAGAGCACCTAAGCCTGTGAGCCACAACTACTGAAGCCCGCGCGCCTAGAACCCTTGCCCCGCAACAAGAGAAGCCACTGCAATGAGAAGCCCGCGCACCGCAACAAAGAGTAGCCCCCGCCCGCTGGAACTAGAGAAAAGCCCGTGCGCAGCAACAGAGACCCAACCCAGCCATAAATAAATAAATAAGAAAAGCCCCCAAATATCCTCAGCAAACAGATGGGAGAAGGGAGGCGCAGATAACTTGACTCACTCTCAGGTGTCCTGGGTAAAGCTCCTTCTAGATGGCAGACAGGCACAGATGAAAAGGAGAGAGTTGGAACCTGATTCGGAAAATAAGATAAAGCAATCTTAATGCTCTAGTTTAATCACTGCAAAATAGAGAAGCTTATTAAAACAATAAACAAAAAACAGGTGCCAGGATGATGTGACCTAGGCTTAGAAAAGAAGGATTACTTTTCAAGGATAGCATTTTACTTCATGTTTTTCAGGTTCGCAGATTTCTGCCCAAATTCTGCCTCCACCACCCGGTCCCAGCCTCAGCTATCAGTGCCTAATGCGGCCTTCCAGAGTATCTCTGTGCACAAATATGACTTCATATTTGCCCCCTTCATAAAGTAAAAGATAGCAAACTATACTTTCGAACAATGTATTTTTTTCTCCTGATATATGTAGGAGGGTTTAACAAATCAGTACAAAGAGAGCGTCCTCATTCTTTTTTTTTTCTTCTCTCAACAGTCACAGAGTAGTCCATTGTATGGATGTACCACAATTTAAATAGTGACCTATTGATGCACATTTGGGTTGTAGCCAATCCTTGCTCTTAAACAATGCCGCAATAAATAACTGTGTGTGTAGGTTATTCTGCATGTACACAATTATATGTGTATAAATTTGCAAAGTAGAATTGCCAGTCATAAAGGATGTGTATAATTTTCATAGCTGTCTTGTCAAATTGCCTCCCAGAGGGGATTTATCTTATTCTCACTCCCTGCTAGAAACTTGTGAGACTAGCTGTCATTTGGGTCGGGATTTTTCACCAATCTGATAAGTTAAATGGTTTCTCACAGTTTCAGTGTAGGAATACTATTCATTCAGAATTTTCAATGGCATTTTTAAGAAGAAAGTGCCCAGAAAAGTAAACAGGACTAGAATTCAGCTCTTTTTATTATGCAAAAAAAAAGGACACTGAAGGCCATCTTAGCTCTGCTACTATGTAAGTTAAGACAATGTCCATGTTAAAAATGCTGCATTTTAAATCCTGAAAATATACAGGGTAAAAGTGCTTCTTAGGATCTTGATGTACCTAGGTGACCTGCTAAGAGTAAGACCTTTCTCCTATAGTTTGGTCCTGTATGGTAGCTAATTGAAATAGAACAGTGGACAAAAGTGAGTTAACACAGCAGGTCTGAGACTGCGCTCCTTAGAAACACCCACTTGCAAGGTTGGCCCTTGACTGGTGGTACCTGGTAACTTAGATTTGAGGAGGGTTCCCACCGTTTCCTGGTAAGAATGGCTCACTGTGCCTGGACTGTTTGTGCAAACAGTATGGTTTCTGTTGAATGCCTGCTTGCATTCCGGGAGTGTAGAATTTAGGTACATGTCTAGCAGAAGGTTCCTGTGTGACCAGCCCTAATAAAAACCCCAGACACAGAGTCACTAATGAGCTTCTCTGGGAGACGATATTTCACAGGTGTTGTCACAACTTCTTGGGGGCAATTAAGCACCACCTGTGTGATTCCACTGGGAAAGGACTCTTGGAAGCTTGCTCTGGTCTCCTCTGGACTTTACCCCATGTACCTTAAAACTTTGCTGATTTGCTTTGTATCCCTCTGCTGTAAAAATAGCCATGAGTACAACTGTATACTGGGTCCTATGAGTCCTCCTAGTAAATCATCAAACCGGGAGTGGTCTTGGGGACCCTGACCCAGTCAGCTTGCAAAGACTTTAATATTCTCTCTGTCTATATTGGTATTAGTGGTGAGCGACACATATTTTTAGCATGCAATTAATTGACCTTTGACATTTTATCTTGACTTGTAGTCTGTGTTCTATTGTAAAATGTGCTTCAGAGTTCTAACTGTGATTTACATCTAACAAGTGGAGGCAACAAGACGGCGGCTGGATATTGGAGAGTTTTTTTTAATATATAAATTTATTTATTTATTTTTGGCTGCGTTGGATCTTCGTTGCTGTGCGCAGGCTTTCTAGCTGTGGTGAGCGGCAGCCACTCTTTGTTGCGGTGTGCAGGCTTCTCATTTCAGTGGCTTCTCTTGTTGCGGAGCACGGGCTCTAGGCATGCGGGCTTCAGTAGTTGCAGCACGTGGACTCAGCAGTTGTGGCATGCGGGCCCTAGAGTGCGCGGGCTCAGTAGTTGTGGCTCGTGGGCTCTAGAGCTCAGGCTCAGTAGTCGTGGCGCACGAGCTTAGTTGCTTTGTGGCGTATGAGATCTTCCCGGACCAGGGATTGAACCCATGTCCCCTGCATTGTCAGGCAGATTCTTGACCACTGTGCCACCAGGGAAGTCCCATATTGGAGAGTTTTATGTTGAGTGGTGAATCCACAATTGGTTCTTTGGTCTTCCCAGTGTCTATACTTAGGCACCACAAAAAAGAAACCAAAAACTTCTTGCTTTAATTTTCTATAATTTGATTATTAGGTAAAGGAATTTATTCATATTCTTCTGGATTCATAGCCACAGAATTTTAGCTAGACAGTCTGATTTCTAAGTATGCTCTGATTTTAAAGCTTAACTGCAAACCAATAGTTCTGGAAACATCACTTAGCATAGCAGATCTTTGTCCAAATAGGACATAAGGTCTAAAGATTGAAATAAAGCTTATTTTGCATAATTGTATTATATTAGCATCCCGTTTTAAATTTTTCAAATGGAAAACTGGTAAAAGTGTTAAACATAAAGATTTATTTCTTTAAGCTGCTTTTTTTTTGTTTTTTTTTTTTTTTTTTGCGGTACGTGGGCCCCTCACTGTTGTGGTCTCTCCCGTTACGGAGCACAGGCTCCCAACACGCAGGCTCAGCGACCATGGCTCACGGGCCCAGCCGCTCCGCGGCATGTGGGATCTTCCCGGACTGGGGCACAAACCCGTGTCCCCTGCATTGGCAGGCGGACTCTCAACCACTGCGCCACCAGGGAAGCCCTAAACTGCTTTTTAAAAAAGAAATTAGATGGCTTCTGAAGAGAAGTGTTTGTATGGTTTAAAAATACTACATGTAGTCCAGAGCAGTGGTTCTTCATGCTTACGGTTGACGGGTGTATTTTTGTTGATAATAACTAAGATTGAATGACATTGTGGCAGCCATTGTTGTTAGTGTTTTACATATAGAACCTCATTTAACTTTGTGAGGTAGCTATTATTAACTCCAGTTTGAGACAGAAAGAGTTTAAGCAATTTGCCCAAAGTTAAGTGATTGGCTGGCCAGAACATGGTAGGACTAGAATTTGAATTTAGGTCATCTTTCTCTATAGGCTGAGCTCTTAGCCACTCTGCTTTCCTGGGTCTCATGGTAGCATCTCACTGGTGCTACAGAAAATTGGTTCTTCAAAGAACCTTATACATTTATCCTTGGGTATAGGGATGATCTGGTAATTTTCTGCTGAGAGTAAGAAATGTTCATCTTCTCAGTTTCTAAGTGTCGGAAATCATATGTGGGATCCTTCCAAAACACAAAACGCTCCTTGATCCCATTATCCTGGAGGCAAAATCCAAGTGTCATAACAAGGCCTTACCAACCTCTTCATAAGCCAACCTTTCCGCATTTCAGCCAAGCTGACTTTCCTTTTGTTCCCATACGCACAAACCACATTCTGCTTTGCTCCTTAAGGCCTTTGCACGTGCTATTCCTTCTGCCTTAAATAACCCCACCTGCACCTTGCCTGACTTTTCTTCACCTTCAGATCTGAATTGAAAAGTCCTTCTTCCAGGAAGCCTTCCCTGACTTTCCTGAACTGAGGGGCATGTGTGTCCCTGTAGCATCTTAATTTTACTATCCAAACATTTATCTCCTCGTGTTGTAGTTATTTGTTTCCCCAACTAGACACAAGCTGTGTGAGGGCAGGGACTAGGTTTGTCTGGTTTACTTGGTCATAACAGGCACTCAGATAGCAGACATTCAAATACCTAAATGAAGGTTAAATAAGATTTTGAAAGATGAGGCAGAATTAGCAATTTAGGGACTTCCTTGGTGGTGCAGTGGTTAAGAATCCACCTGCCAATGCAGGGGACACGGGTTCGAGCCCTGGTCCAGGAAGATCCCACATGCCGCGGAGCAACTAAGCCCATGCACTACAACTATCGAGCCTGCGCTCTAGAGCCCGTGAGCCAAACTACTGAGCCTGCACGCCACAACCACTGAAGCCCGCATGCCTGGAGCCCGTGCTCCACAACAAGAGAAGCCACCTCAATGAGAAGCCTGCGCACTGCAACAAAGAGTAGCCCCCGCTCGCCGCAACTAGAGAAAGCCCATGCGCAGCAACAAAGACCCAACACAGCCAAAAAAAAAAAAAAAAAATTAGCAATTTAGCTTTCGGAGTACACAAATGCAATAAACTGTGGTGGTATCATAGATGAAGCTCTACTCCCATTAATTATCTGAATTCTTCAGTTATAGCATGGGAACGAACATTCTTTTGTTACTGAAACTCGCATTAAGCAGGTAGTCAGCAACAACTTCATGAGCTTAAATACTAAGCTTTCTGCTGGCAGTTTCGTGTCCCAAGTCTAAACTGCATTTTGGGAATCTGAAGAACGAAGCTCTATACCCCCAGTTATATGCATGAGCCTAAACATCTCATAGGGCTGCAGCAGGTCCACTCATGAGCTCTGAACCCCAAATTGGGAGAATCTGCTTACACATCGTTAAGGACTTAACAATACTTTGGAGAGCGATTCACCCCCACTCCCCCGCATGTTGCTTGCCAGCAGTAATTGTAACCTGCAGTTATCCATTTGTAGATAATGAGAGTACCCATTTCTTAAATCTGCTATGGAATTTGTCTGGTGGACTTCAAGAAATTTTTAGACATGGAAAAAAATTTTTCCCTAAAAATACCTTTCAAAAAGAAAATATTTTGGAGAAGATAAAGTTTTAACATATATTTAAGATGAAAATCTTTGCTAAGTAAACTTATACACCCCTTTGTCAAGAACAAAATAAAACATCTATTATTCATTATACTTTTAATAGTACTTAAAGATATCAGGCATACTGAAACCCCTGTGTTAGGATGAATATTATTTGATGAAGGGAAGAAGAAAACTTTCTAAATTATATTTGTCCCCTTCAGTCCATTAGCATTAAATAAATTTAGGATTCAGGACTTTCCCAATAAGATTAGAGGTAACATTTAGGCACATCCTTACAATCTTACTTTCTGTGTCCATAGCTCACATGGCTGAAAAGGACCAGACAAAAAAGCAACATAGTATCTAGTATGTGTACATGTGTGTGGCTTTTTTAAAACCACTTTCCCCCTTTGAATATTTAATGCATAGAAATGATTAGTAAGAATGGTAAATCCATAAAATCTTAGGGAACTAGTAATAACTGGTGGAAGAAGTTACATACAATGCAAACCCAGAGTGTTTTATTCTAGATTTTTGGCTTCTAGAGTGACCTAGGCATGCGTGCTACTTTATGTTTAAAGACAAAGCTCAGCAAGGTGACCTTAGGCTGCCAGTGACATTTATTTATTTACTTATTTTTGGCTGCGTTGGGTCTTTGTTGCTGCGTGCGGGCTTTCTCTAGTTGCGGTGAGTGGGGGCTACTCTTCATTGCGGTGCACGGGCTTCTCATTGCGGTGGCTTCTCTTGTTGCGGAGCACGGGCTCTAGGCGCACAGGCTTCAGTAGTTGTAGCTCACGGGCTCTAGAGCGTAGACTCAGTAGTTGTGGCACACGGGCTTAGTTGCTCCGCGGCATGTGGGATCTTCCCAGACCAGGGCTGGAACCTGTGTCCCCTGCATTGGCAGGAGGATTTTTAACCACTGCACTACTAGGGAAGTGTAGTACATTTATTTATATTCACAGTGGTGTTTGAGGGTGAACCCCTTCAATTCTGAAGCTACTTGTATTTTGGTATCAGTTCTTTCAGGTAAAAAGACAGGTATATGTAAAGGTGTAATAGTTTTTCTGGCCTGAAATATGGTCCACCAAATGAGTCAACCCTCTGGTTGCCTGAAAAAAATTCCTTCTTTGACTATGAGGTCAGAATTAGTGACTCAGGACTGTTCAGGAATATATAAACTGTGAATTCATGAGAGAATTAATTCTTATAGGGATGGCAAGTAACTTCCATGACAGCCTATAATTCCAATTCACTTTTATATGTAAGAATCCTGTAATTGCTTTTTGTGTTAAAGCTCTTCTTCAGAACTCAATAGAAAAAATAATGTAGCCTGTATTTCAGCTACAAGAGATCTGTAGATTCTGTGCACAGCATAGTGGCCTTTGAATTCCCTGACTTGAAAAGAATTGAAGGAGCCTCTGCTCCCAGTGACATGGAAAAGAACAGTGTCAAGGTTAAGCATGAAACCCACCGTCTAGTGCTGGGAGGAGTTCGCACCGAATAAATATCTGCCCTGCATCTGACTGTACCTGTGCCTGAGTCACTTTCCTCCTGCCAAACACAAACAGGTTACTAGGCAACAGGAGTGATTCAGACACTCTAAACATGTCACGACAGTGAAATGTCCATCTGCAAGATTTCCAGGAAATGCCCTTCTTGTAAGTCACTGGGGAGCTAGATAAACATTCACACAGGCACCGAAGGCATCAGATGACCCAGAGCTAGTAGCTGTGTGTTAAATTGTAGGGCCAGCTAATATCTGGAAGGAAGTCATCTCTCAGGGCAAACACAGACTGTTATCTGCATGGTAACTGTGGGAAGGAAACATGGAGGAGAAAAAGGTGAAATCTCTCCCCAGAAGGACTCATGGGGAAGGAAATCCGTTGCTCTTGGGGTAGGGGGAGGAATAAAAAGCACATTCCAGATTGTTAAAGTAGACCAAGATTTCAGAAAACCTAGCAGAGTGGCTAAGATTGCCTGGGTTCAAATCCCACCTTTGACCACTTGCTGGATTTCTGGGTTTCACTTCCTCATGCCTCACATGGAGGTGATAATGGTACCCACTCTGTAAGGTGGTTGTACGTATTAACATGTTGATGTTGGGGAAGCTCCAATGCCTGGTACCATAAGCTCTGGGGAAGTGTAATCACGTCCTCCATCCTCCAGGCATCTCCCTAAGTAAGGGGTGGGGGCAGAATTGTGTAGGAATGAAGGAAAACCCAAAAATAGGTGAGAACTTTTCAGGGGTTTATCTGTTCTTTTTATCATTTTGAGAACTGCAATTATAGAAATTATAGCATCTTTTAAGAAACGTCTCCAAGGGTTTTCAGCATTACACACTTTGAAAATTATTTATATATTGATAAAGTACATCAGGATTATGCAGGGGGAGGAGGATATAATCATGGAGATTGCTTGAGGGCTTCCAGGGTATCAGTAATATTCTGAAACTATGTATGGGTTTTTGCTTTACTATTTTTTATACTTGATGTTTTATCCCCCTCTTCATATAAGATGTATTATAATTAAAGATGCAGTCACCCAAAGTAAAGCACTCTTAAATTGGGTGAAATTTTGGGGTCTTGTATCCCATATGGAAATTATAATTATGCAGATCCATTACTGACTCCTTTAGAAAAAGAAAGGTGCTGGTGGTATTTTGGAAAAGGGTGAGATAGAGCTGGAGTCTTTCAGTGTGTGAACTGACACGTTCATTCACAGCCGTTCTAGTGCCTCTGAATGCCAGGCCCTTGGCTGGTGGCCACATTGACACAAATCAGACGTGGACTGTCCTTGCACCTTCTAACCCAGCAGAGGAGATACCCTGTGTAGGCTGCAAACTACAAACCGTAGGCTAGACTAAAGACATGGGAGGAGCATAGGTAAGGGGAGAAAGGCATGGCATTGAATCCCAGTCTGATCTTTTCAGAGTTCTCACTTCCCTTGAATTTATTTTTTGAAGGGAAAGCAGAACGTTAGCAGATTGGATTGAGAATACGTTGCTGCACGTTGGGCTGGGCTTAGTGGTACAGCAGTGCTGCGGTGACTTGAGAGAGTTGTGAGATTAGGAACTGTTTTTCCTCCTGCATTTGGAGAGTCTGGTTCTGTCAGGTGGGGAGGCATCCCAGGGAGGGATCCACTGTAAAGTCAAGTGAAAGAAGGGGATTAGAGAAGTGCCTCTCAGGGTTGTCTCAAGAGCTCAACATAGTAGTCCATGGTGTAGCACTGGTACCTGACACCATTTTATTCAATAACCATACAGATTTCTTTATTACCGAACTAGCAGCCAAATGACTTAAGGGTAACTTTTAACTTTCTATAAAAGGTAAGAGACAAATCCATTTAACTCTAAAATTTCTCACTTTCCCTAAAGCCACAATGTATAGTGCTTCATTCACTGAATTTAGCATTGAAGGTAGCATTGTTTTATATTGTCTTATACCTTGAATAACTTTCTGAGTGTAGAATATTGATTTTGGGGAAATACTTTTTTTTTTTTTGGCCACTCCGCACGGCATGTGGGATCTTAGTTCCCCAACCAGGGATTGAATCCGTGCCCCTTGCATTGGAAGCATGGAGTCCTAACCACTGGACCGCCAGGGAATTCCCAGGGAATGCTTTTAAGTTTGACTTGTTTTATAAAGAACCTAGAGTTTTCCCATTAATTAATTAATTATTCAATAATTATTGAAGATAATTGATATACAGTAATATTATATAAGTTACAAGTGTGCAATATAGTGATTCACAATTTTTAAAGGTTATACAACATTTATAGTTATTATAAAACATTGGCTATAGTCCCTCTGTAGTACAGTATATCCTTGTAGCTTATTTTATAGGTAATAGTTTGTACCTCCCATTAATTTAGATTCTCAATCTTTCATCAGGAATCTTTATGTTATTTGATGGAAAACTGTATTAACCATTATTCATAAAAGCTTACTGAACCAACATAACTTATTTTCAGAAACACAAGAAGCCATAAATAATGCCTCAAATGAACTTTGATGGAGTTCACTTAACTTTATTTGTTGCAAAAATGTTTGCAGTAGGAATTTGTTATTTTAATTAATGAAGTTCTAACACATGATCGGCTGCTTTTCTAAAGTTATTTGTTCCTCTGCGTGTGTGTGTATGTGTGTGTGTGAGAGAGAGATGTGTGATATTAAAAGTGGAATAATCTGCTACCCAGAAAAAAAAAATCAATCTAGGATGGCTAATCCTAATTACCAGAGAAATCTAGTCTTATTTGACTCTGTAATTGTCTGCCTTTAAACATTAATGCTAGTAGAATAGGTAGTTTAACTCTTCAAATCAAGATATACAATTTCCAGTTACTTGGAACATTTTTACTTCTTAATTTTTAATATTTCATAAAAGGCCTTTTAAAATATAGTTTATACTAATTTGTATTATTTCCTAATTTTGAATCTGCATCCACATAGTGGTCAGTTGGTATAATAAAGAATAATACTTGATTTTTTTATACCCTTTGGTGTTGGTCCTGAGCTGACTCAATAACTTTCTATTTACCTTGCATCTAATTAACCACCTCTTATTCTATGGGATAGGACCTTTCACTTCAACCTTATGAAATTATTTTCTTCAGTTTTAATGTCTTATTTCTTCTCTATTTAATTAACCTGAGGTCAGAAGCTCTTTGTTAAAATTTTATTTAATTGGCTTCAATCATGGTAGGAAAGGGGTTCTGCATCAGGCCCCCCACAAAAGTCTTCTTACTCCATACAGATGCCCAAATAGTGGATGGAACCTAATGGGTGATTCTTCCATGAATTTATTTCCCTTTTCATGTGGTCTGTTCTGACAGGATGACTTCTGACATTGAGAAATAAAGACATAAGCTAACAATTTTAAAATTGTAATGTGCCAATGGCCAATCATTTAACAGAGTCCCCTATTTGAGAATGTGAGACAGGTAAGGCAGAAGAAACTGAGGACCAAGGGGATTGCTTTAATTCTCATCAAGTAGTAGAGTCAGGGTTAGAACCCAGATCTTAGGATTCTAAGATGTTACCGCACACGGTTGACCTGTATTTATTTTTTTTCTGGTATTAGCAAGGGCATGTTTTAGGGGCCATGGTTATTGAGTGAACTTTTGTTGTTCATTGTTTTAATAAACTCATGTGGACCTGTTACCCATAAATTACCTGCATCAAACTAATTAAAATGCCAAAACATTTTAAACCTTTGAGAGAATCGATTTCTCACCCACAGGACCAATCTCGTGGTGTTCTGAGCACTAAGAGGAAATACCTAGACCCTCTGATGGTTAGTACACTCTTTATCAGTAAGGTACCTTACTCTACTTCTTTTCTTTCTGTGAGAAATGAGATTTTTGTTTGCTTTCTTTAACCGTCTTTGGTGGAATCACCAAAAATACAATAATCAATTGACTTCACAATGTGAATTAGATTTGTTAAAGCCCCAGAGAAATCTTCTCGTCTACCTAGTTATTAGGCATGGCCTTATTTTTGTAGATAAGGAAAGCTACCAAAGTGGTCAACCAACATTTCCAAGAAGACTTTCTGACAGCTGATCTTCAACTATAGGTTTCTGATTGCACTTTGGTGAAAATCTATGCAGAGAAAGCCTGTTTATTTAGCCAGTTATCTGTTGAAGTACACTAATGTCCTTGATGAGTGCATTTTTGTTTTTAGAGTTGGTGCCACTTTTAGAATAAAATGAAGCAATTATCTGCTCCAGTAACAATAGGATTCTGAGCTTTTTTTAGAGTTAGCGTCTTCTTTTGCCACTAGCTCTTTTGTCCCTGTCGCTACCACACCCAGATATTTGCCAAATATCAAATTCACATTTGAAAGCTTCATGATTATTAAATATAATGTTTAAGTAATTCTGTGGATTTTCTTATTACTGAGATCTTTGCACTGATGTCTGATTTGCCTCTCTAGAACACCATTTATAAGAGGTCTTGTATAATAATTGTGCATGAATATATAGTCAAAAGGCAAAGTAACAAATGGTGACCGTACCATGAAAACGTCAGACACAAAGCACCCCAGAGGGGAAGGTTGGTTTCTATCTAACAAGCTGGAAGTTATAAATTGGCATTTGTCTTTCAACGGGGACACTAGGTTTTGTAACCTCTCTGGGCAGTGAGTGCTGTGTTTGACAATTCTTTTCTGAGTCCAGGAGTTGTAGCAAGAAAGGTTGTTTGGAGGAAGTGACATCTAAGCTGGAACCTGAAGCATGAGAGGCAGGTGAGCAAGCAGGAGGGTAGGGGCGAGAGGAGATTCGGGCTGCTGAAAAATTATTTGGAAAGGCCTGGTAAGAGGAGATATTGCATGTGAAGGGAACAGAAGTTAAGCAGTTATGTCTGGAAACACAGGATTTAGGGAAAGGAAAAAAAAAAAAGACTCACAAACTGAGCCTGAAAAGGAGGGCAGAGGCCAGATTATGAAGGTCCTTGTAAGCAGTGTCACCCATCAGAAAGACACACCAGCATCTGAGAAGCAGTCTGGGGAAAAAAGATAATTGGGGAAAGGTGATCTGACCAGATATTTGTCATTAAGGAAAGAAAGTTTATTTTGTTTACCTATAACAGCATTAGTGTTCTGTTGTTTTTGCTTTTGTTTTTGTTTTTTTAAAGAGAGCCTTGAAGAGGCATACTGAAATATTTACAAGTGAAATGATGTTTGGGATTGTTTCCCAAAAAACCCAGGGTAGGGGATAGATGAAATAGATTTCCCATGATGATCATTGTAGCTGATGAGGTTTGCTGTACTATTCTCTCTACTTTCAATACAACATTTGAAATGTTCTATTATAAGGTGTTTTGTTTCTGTTTGTTTTTTGTTGTTTTTTAAGTCAGAATAAACAATGGACTTTTGGCCATAGGGAGCCATCTAAGGGCTTTAAGGAAGCCAGTAAAGCAGGAAATGGACTGGGAACAAAACCAGTACTTGCTCAGTCCTTTTCCCACAGTGACTGTGGCGCTTCAGTTTCTCCTTGTGCAAGATTCATAACTTCAGGTCTTCTTAGTGACCTGTTCTCTATTATCCACTTCTTCTTAATACTTTCACTTTGTATTCAGTAGTCCAAAATACTAGTAGTACCCGATACTCCTAGTACTACATCAGCTTTCTTTTTATTAAAAAAATTTTTTAATGTATCTTTTTGGTGGATGGATTTAATCCATTAAAAATTTGTTGTAGCTATTGATATGTTTGGACTAATTCACACCCTCTGTAAGGAAGGGTGTTTGTGAGCTGAACTAAGCTAGAGAGAGCAGAGTTAGGTGGATAGATGGAAGATTAAAATGGACAGGACCTGGGGTGACTGGCAGGGCAGCAGAGGAGGGAGTTTGAAGCCCAGATGATAACTAAGGTTTTATTTACCCTACAAATAACGCCCCCCCCAATGGAATTCCTTCATTTCCTTTAAAGATAGCCCCCATCAACCCATCATCCTTTTTGACGTTCTGAAGAAGTACCTCTAAAGTATATAAACATATTAACCAGAATGTCATTTTTCGTCTTGTTCAGTACAAGCCTTGGAAACGGGCTCGCAATCTTCTGATAACTTTATTGCTGCGGATTAAGCTACAGAAGAAAAAACCGAAAACAAAAAACCAGAAAGTGAAAAACTTCTAGGCTGTCACTTTGTTTCAATTTATTTTAAATATAGGTTTTTGATAACATTTTTTTTCAAAAACAATTTCAAGTGAGTATTTATAGTCAAATACTTTTATTTATATAGAGTCATCAATGAAAATTACATTTAATGGAAATAAGATTAAATATGGAATTACACCTTTTAGCTGCCTGATACTAATCAAGCATTCAGTTTACAGCGTTTCCCGACTACCTCTTGGCATGAGGTTGAGGTTTAGAGACAGTGCTTTTAATCATCCTGAGTTTTTCTAAACCTGCTTCACTCTGTAGAAAACAGTCTGACCATAGTTTACTCCCAAGGATAGACCAGTGCTAAACCTAATAGAATGATTTTCTATTCATTACTGATTAGTGGAACTTGGCATTTTAAAAAGCTGTTTAAAAAAAAAAAAAGCTATTCTAGTTTTTAAAATTTTTGTTTTCAGTTTTCATCTATATACCCTAGACTTCTAAAGTTTCTAAGACATATATATATATGTTTCCCTCCCCACCCTCCCCTTTTATGTTCATTATTTGAATTTTCTTTTTACTTTTACTTCTATCAGGTACCTGGTTTTACTAAACTTCAAATGCTATTTCAGGCTCTTCTCTAATTTGTAAAAGTTGTTTTTATTGCTCATTGGTCTTTTTAAGTGACTTCTGGGTGGAAGGGGGAGGGTGGGAGTTACTTAATCAAAAACCTCTTGAGGATAGGAGCCAGCCTTCTCTTCAGCTTACCTTCCTGAGCACTTAGAGCTGAATTCCACACAGAATGGAAGGCCAGAAATAGTTCTCCTGGTTGGCCCGCCATTCATTTGCCTCAGCTTCCAGGCTTTCAGCAGTGTCGCAACATTTGCTATGTATTTAACCTTTGAGTATTGCTTATCTTGAGTTTGGTCGCTCTGTTTCATTAAACAGCTTTTTAAGTTTTCTATATCTGTAGTTTCTATCCTACCTATTTAAGATAAAATAAAATTTCTGCATCGAAAGTCAAATTGAGTTCTGAATCCTTATTAGATATTTGATAGCTTCAGCTCTTCTGTCCCCACATAATATCTTTCTTTTTATTCTTCCTGTGTTTATATAATAACATTGCATCTTTAACCTTTTCTTAAATCCTCATGTGGGTTAAACATTTCTTAGAAGATGCCCTGGGGTGATCAATTTTTTTAGAAGTCCATTATGACTTCTAAAAAAACAGAATAGAGGGCTTCCCTGGTGGCTCAGTGGTTGAGAGTCCGCCTGCCGATGCAGGGGACACGGGTTCGTGCCCCGGTCCGGGAAGATCCCACATGCCGTGGAGCGGCTGGGCCCGTGAGCCATGGCCACTGAGCCTGTGCGTCCAGAGCCTGTGCTCCGCAACGGGAGAGGCCACAGCGGTGAGAGGCCCATGTACTGCAAAAAATAAAAAACAGAATGGAATTAGAATACTGTAAACATGCATACATTATTTCAATCTATTAGAAATGGAAAGGACTCAAAAGCAAAAATCCACGACTGAGTATGAGAGCATTTTCGGTGGAATTCCTTTTTAGTTTTAAAAAGTTGTATTTGTGGGACTTCCCTGGTGGTCCAGTGGCTAGACTTCATGCTCCCAATGCAGGGGGCCTGGGTTAGATCCCTGGTCAGGGAACTAGATCCGACATGTCACAACTAAGAGTTCGCATGTTGCAACTAAAAGGTCCAGCATGCTGCAACTAAGACCGGGAGCAGCCAAATAAATAATTTTTAAAAAGTTATATTTGTGCAGGTCGCTAGAAGCTATTTATTGTAATTGGGTCTCAGCAGGTTGGATGTTCTTGATGATCTTTTGACTTGATGGTGTACTGATTTTTTTTTTCTGATAACGAATATTCATTTAAAAATTTTAAATTGAATGTTGCCTCATAAGCCTGGTGATCTAACTTTGAATAACCCTCCTGATTTATTTTTCTTCATAGCACTATATATATTTTTTTTAATAAATTTATTTATTTATTTTGGCTGTCTTGGATCTTTGTTGCTGTGCGCGGGCTTTCTCTAGTTGGCGACTAGTGGGGGCTACTCTTCATTGCGGTGCACGGGCTTCTCATTGTGGTGGCTTCTTTTCTTGTGGAGCACAGGCTCTAGGTGCTCTGGCTTCAGTAGTTGTGGCTCGCGGGCTCTAGAGCGCAGGCTCAGTAGTTGTGGCTCACAGACATAGTTGCTCCGCGGCATGTGGGATCTTCCCAACCCGGACCAGGGCTCAAACCCATTAATAAGTTATTATTAACTTGTTTTTAAAAATGTCATACATTTACATTTTAAGAAAATAAGAATATGGTACTGTTTTTTAAATAGTAAGTTTAATGAATTTCATGGATCCTTCAAAATGTCTACTCTAGACATTTAGACTGTTTTAATGTTTCACTGAATGTATTTTTGGATAATGTTTTTTCTGTATTTAAAACTTGTCCCAAAATAAATTGTTAGTAATAGTTATTATAATATGTCAAGAAGTAGAAGCATTTTTTAAAACTCATCATGTGTTTAAAAAGAGATTTTCAAAAAAATTGTACCGATTTATGATCCTACCAGTAACTCGTATTTTGTATGCTTCTTTCTGATTACAGCTTAAACTACATTTTAATGGGCTTTGTTTCAAGGTAACTTCCCAGTGTTCTCATCCATGGGTTACAATCAGGTAGAAGCTTGCGTATTTAATCTGTCAACGAGACGTTCTGTAGGAAGTTTTTGTTTTTAGAAATTGGGAGACATTTAGTCACAGAAATTCTTTTCTTAGGATTTGTCAGAGGAGGTGTAGAAAGTAAGGCAGTGAACTCTGGCAATTGTATCCTTTACTTCTGTTTCCTTTCCTGACCAATCTTCACTCACTGCATGGATAAACCAGCAAAAATCATTCTCTGTTCCTCTTGTCTCTTTCCATGTTCTCCCAGTGGCTTTCTTTTTTGCGGTATGCGGGCCTCTCACTGTTGCGATCTCTCCCGTTGCGGAGCACAGGCTCCGGACGCACAGGCTCAGCGGCCATGGCTCACAGGACCAGCCGCTCCGCAGCATATGGGATCTTCCCGGACCGGGGCACGAACTCACGTCCCCTGCATCGGCAGGCGGACTCTCAACCACTGCGCCACCAGGGAAGCCCTCCCAGTGGCTTTTGAGGGTGGACTTCAGGGCTTGGGTTCATGAAATCACCTGCCCTTACTGCAAAGATTGTGAGAATGAAAAGCTGACTTAATATGCAAATAAAGATGAGAGCCAAGGCCCACGTGAAAGCCTTGATTAAATAAATCATCATACTTAAAGGATTTTACATGTTATTTGTATAGAACCTATCTATATGTTATAATTATATATTTATTTATTTACATATAATACCTAACCATTTCTGCTAAATAGAATATCTGACTTTTTCATATGCTGAATTAATTTTACTGTGGTTGTGTGTACTATTGCTTGGGTAGAAATGTTTCAGTAAAGGTGGTCCCCAGACTTTCAAACCTATGTTGCTGTGTAACAGTGCCAGCCCCCAATCCCTACCAGTTTTTTGGTTTTCTAGCCAAATCCTCTGGGCTCTCCTGGTTTTGATGACAAGGATTAATGCTCACCTACAGTGCCCCTCTGGATTCCCCAAGCTGTAAGGGCCCTTTTATGGAACATGTCTTACTAGGAGCCATTTAAGTGCAGCTCTGATGTCTATACTTTTCCATATTGTCTTTCTCTTTCAAGGCTTCCTTGTAAAAACTCTCACTCTTGTACTGTTATCCCTTTTATTTCCAAACTCTCTTCCCTCTTTTTCTAATTATCTCCTGGAGGGACAGCTTGGGTGTATTGGAACTAAATTCCTCATATTATGGTATTCCTAAAAGAAATACAAAATAAGAACTGTGTATCCTGTTCTAGATTTTTGCTTAAGAAAAACAGGCAGTTGGCTAAGGGTCACTACGAAACCAGTGGTGTGCAAAAACTCACTCTGTGGTCTTTATTATACCAACAGCCACCTACGCTTTGTGGTGGAGTGCTCAAGTTTCATACAGGGGACATTTCGTAGAGTAGGCAACAAAAGACACATTTGTTTATTAAACTTTGCAACTTTGTGAACCAGCGCAGTTGGTCACAAAAGGAAATAAAACTCTAGAGTGAGCTGTTCTCCCTGCTTTGAGAGAGAAATGCCTCAAAACACTTTGACACAGCTGAAGGTTCCTGGATCACTTGCTCTTGCTAAAGACATTGAGATTTAGTTCTGAACAGCCTCATTTTCCCTAGCAGACCATGTCTGTTGACAGTTATTCTGAATATCCAGATATTCACTAACATTTTGCAAAACAATATTTAAATACTATGGTGTATAAACCAGATTTCTTTATTTCCTTCAAATGAAATTTTTTAAATATGCAAACTTTCTGGTGAAAATTATAGAAAGGGACACTTTGTGAGTTTCTTCTTTTCCTTAATTTATTAAGATAAGTTAAAATTTGATAGATAAATATTTTATAGATCTATTTCAAGTCCCGATATAACAGTCACTTGTATTCCTTAAAATTGTTAAAATGGCATTGGTAGCCTCAGGATTTTAATCTTTTTAGTTACTCCTTTGCTGCCTCTTCCCCATGTGTGCCATTCTTTATGTTGGAGTTATATGCAGAAACCAAAGCCTAGGTTGGAAGCGTTGGTCAAATAAGTGCTTTTTGAGAAAGAAATAATTTATTTAAATACAACATAGTAGTTTAAGTTCTGGAAGCCAAATATAGTGACCTTAATGGCTTTGGAGAAGGTATGGCTTTTTATAGCCTCATACCATTTGAAAGCAATGGCTTATTCAGCCAGTCATTGCAAAAAAACCTTTTTGTGGTTGGCAGAAGAGAATGAGAAATGAGGGCTTTATACAGACCTTTGTGGGTCTTCCATGCTTGCTTTCTTTTCCTACTTTGTCCTTTCCTTATATGAAACCGTGCTCTGCCCTGAGGATGCCAGATGGGCTGCAGCACAGGACTTTAAAACCCAAAGAGTTGTCTAGCCTTCCTGCTCCCCACTTGCCTTTGCCCTCTACCAAAGCCTGTAGAACACCACACCTAAATTGCAGCAAGCAGATGGGACTAACCTGCTGAAGGTGCAGATTCTAGAAACTTCCTTTTCCTTAATTTTTCAGCGTTTAATTCTTGCTAACAGGAAGTGTTCCCCTTAACATCTTAGGCTATACTAAGTGATTTTTTGCACTTGTTTCGTTGGTACAGAGCACTAAGCAGAAATATAATAACAAGTAACCCATTGTATTTTAAATACATATTGCACTGTCCCAATTCTAGACTTTAGACCTCTACAAGGAAATTGTGTTAAAGTGTACCTAGGTGCAGTTTCTGAAGCAGCACTGGGGATTGAGTAAGCTTCCTGTTCTTAGGCATCTGCCTCTGTTTACAACTATGAAATGTACTAAGCGTACTAACCGCAAGCTCCGGGTTAAATGTTTCTGCTGAAGTCTGGCCTTTGCCTCCACACTAGAGCAGGATTATTTAACTCCTTTCTATGGATTCTTGCTTAAAGGTGATTGCACTCAAATCTCAAAACAAAGTGTTAATATTGTTTTCTAATGTACTAGCGAACAGCAAGCAAAGTTTCAAGATGTCATTTTTTTGAATACTCATTTAAATAGCCTGTTAATAGTATTTTATGCAAACTTTTGAAATTGTATAAAATATACACAAAGTTTGGTCACCACGTGGTAGAGGGAGAAATCAACAGGTGTATTTTATAATAATCTGAAAGGCATGTAGTAAAGGAGCTTTATTAAAGGAAAGAATTATGAAATTATTTTTAAGGAACTATCTTTTTTTTCTTCTCGTGGTTTTCCTATAATATTTAAGATACTATGCTTCCAACAAATCTAGAATATTTGTTGTTGACAAAGAAATATACTGTTGACTTTGGTCTACTTATTTGTTTAGCATGAGATCTCTAATATAGTTTAGAAAATGGTGTGTGGTTTGGGAGTATAGTGTTAAGCTCTTAGACCTAGCTTCTGCATTTCTCTCTTTCTCAAACCAGCCACTGTTGTTGGGAGAACATGTAAGCTCCACTGTCATTTAAAAATATTAAATGGAGTAGTTTTTTAATGGTTTTCAGAAACCTCTCACTTCAGTAGGTAATCTGTGCAGACTCCTATTACAGAGTAATAAGTATTAAAACCTACGGGAATCAGTTTCTAGGTATATAAACCTTTGGGGTATATAAGGAAAGCTAGGAATGGAGAAACATAATTACCACTGTTGTTCAATTAGGCTGTTAGATTTAACCTTTGTGATAAAGCCCCCAGAGTGTTTCTACTAAACCAGTGCCAGCAGCTTTTGTTTGACCATTAAACACGGAGCCGGTGGTACCAGTTAGCGCAGAATGATTCTCTGACCAAACATCTCTCTGGCAGGGTTGCTCGGGAATTAACGGAATCACAGTTCAGGTTGTTAAAAGTACAAATGTCTTTGTTTAAATTATTGGGGACTTCTTTTGCTTACCTGCTGAAGTAGTTATAAGCATTTTACCACAAACACAAACCTTCAACCCGCCTTACTTATTCTCCGGGGACATGGGTTTATCATACTGGCTGTGAATTCATAAAGGGGTGGGAAGTAAAATATGCCTGCCTTGTTCTTTTTTCTCAACACTGAAGACACCCAGGCAAAGGAGGAAGAAACCACCTGGAAAGCCCAGCCACCCCCATCCTCCAGAAGTTCTCTAAGCTCCTAGATGTATCAGGAATGGAGGTGGGGAAAGGGGTTGGGGCAGGCGTAATCCAGTATTTGGGGAAAATGTGTGATGTTCCCCCACTCTACCCCTTAACTCTCAAAACCTCTGATTTAGGGTATTTCCCAAAGAAATACAAAGGATTATTTAAATATTCCCTAGTCTTTCACCTTGTTTTACAGCCCTCTTCTCTCTTCAGGGTCCTGTCTGTCTGTGTGTTTACTTATCTAATCTAATCTAATCTGTTCATCTACCCCCTCATTCCTTTATTCATTTGTTCGTTCATTCTCCTTACCACATGTTCCACACTGTACCAGGGATTGTTACGTTGTCTTTCCCTGGGTCTCCACCTCTCTTTAAGAGTCCTCTCCTGGAATCAGATCTGATCTTCGGAATTCTCCAGCCACAAATAAAAAGGTGAACAGGAAGTAGAATTAAAACATCCTATGAAACATTTTGCATGTCAGGTTTTCGTGAAGGTATTTTATTCTATCAAACTTAGTGATGTCAGAAACAGTTGCTCCAGGCTGAGTGCCGTACCGCCCTCTCAGGCTGCCCTGTGGACTACAGATTATCCCTTCCTGTGAAATACTCCCAGTCCCACAATTTGTTTTCAAATTTGCACAGCTAATATTTGCTCTGTGTAAATAAGTAGTATGCATTTCAACAAGTATTAAATGGTCTACCTTGCCAGTTAAAGGGATCAATTTTTTTTTTTTTTTTTGGTGAGAAAGAAAACAGATCGTCTCTTTTTCCTTGGGATCCAACTCATAGTAAATTTTGCTGAATTCTGTTAGAAAATCCTTCTGTTTTTCGTCACTTCATATTATTTAGTTACAAGTTTATTTTTGAAGCAGTTTACACAAATTTTGTAAAACAGTTTGCATTTTATTGGCTTGTTCTTGATCCTGTGTGTAGAAAACTTTAAAATGTGTGTTATTTCCAAGTCACTGCTCAAGAAGTGCTCAGCTGGTAAGTACAGCACTTTAAAGGGATAAGCGAGCCTGGAATATGAGAACAGAACATGGGTTAGTCCCTGGTTTCTAATTCTTTAGAAACCATATATCTCCATGGGCTATAGCTTTTAAAAAAACTTAATTGAGTTATAACTTTCATCCTATAAAATTCATGTGTTTTAAGGATACAATTAAATGATTTTTAGTAAATTTACAGAATTGTGCAATCATTGTCACGATCTAATTTTAGAACATTTCCATCATTCCCCCAAAGAAACTTGCAGCCTGTTTGCCGTCACTCTCCATTCCCACCAGCAACCACTATTGATAGGCTGAGTCTTTCTTTTATAACAACTGGATGCAGAACTATAGTTGTCCAGTCTACCTTAGTGTGAGATAGTAAATTAGTACCGAAAATCAAAACGTCTATTCTCTACCCGAGCATATCTCTTCCAGAGTTCAGAATTATAGTCATGGGTAGCTGCTTTTTCAATTCTATCTTTTAAATTTAAAAAAAAAAAAAAAGTTTTTTTCCCCCAGTCCATTCTCAGAAGAGTGTCACAAGCCACCTTACCCACCTGTCCGTTTCCCTAATTTAAATCTATCATACTTGTACAGATGTGGGACCTGTAATGGTATGACAAGGCCTCTTTTCTGTGTTCCTTTTGTTGGGAAAGTATTTCACAAATATACGCAATAATTTTTGAATAAACAGTGGATCTTCTTTTCAGTTTTCAAGAACTTGTTAGTAAAAATATTTAACAAATTTTATGGGTGTTTCTGAAATTAGAATGCCGTGACTCACAAGCACCCTTGTTTCTGTAAGCATATTAATGCCTGTCCATTTTAGGCAGGAGGATTTTTACAGGTAAATTAAGCTCTAAGAATGTTAATAAGGAAAAGCTAAGATGTCTTGGTCTCTGCAAAAACTTTTATAGGCATAAAACTTCTTAGCTAAAGTGGATGCTGTTAACATAGCAACATACCTATATTATAAATGTAATATAGTGGTTTGTTAGTTACGGTAATTATAATTAAATGGCAAGTATGGGTAACAGGGAAATACTTAACAGGCTCCTTCCCTCTCCCCCCCAAGAGAGGTGATTTATATATTAAATTTTTTCTAAGTTTATATTAATTTTTGCAAAATTATGAAGATTTAAAAACGCCTGTAATGTTATCTGGAGACTTTCCTATGTATTTTATGTATCTCTCTGTTTTAAAAAAGCTTGTCATTGATTGTCTCAATCTTTTTTTTTTTTTTTTTAACAAATTTATTTATTTATTTATGGCTGTGTTGGGTCTTCGAGGCTCCGTGCGGGCTTTCTTTAGTTGCGGCGAGCGGGGCCTACTCTTTTTTTTTTTTTTAACATTTAACACAATTTTTTAAAATTATTAATTTATTTATTTTTGGCTGTGTTGGGTCTTCGTTTCTGTGCGAGGGCTTTCTCTAGTTGTGGCAAGCGGGGGCCACTCTTCATCGCGGTGCGCGGGCCTCTCACTATCGCGGCCTCTCTTGTTGCGGAGCACAGGCTCCAGACGCGCAGGCTCAGTAGTTGTGGCTCACGGGCGGGAGCTACTCTTCGTTGCGGTGCGCAGGCTTCTCATTGCGGTGGCTTCTCTTGTTGCGGAGCGTGGGCTCTAGGCGCGCAGGCTTCAGTAGTTGTGGCATGCGGGCTCAGTAGTTATGGCTCACGGGCTCTAGAGTACAGGCTCAGTAGTGGCACATGGGCTTAGTTGTTTCCGCGGCATGTGGGATCTTCCCAGACCAGGGCTCGAACCCGTGTCCTCTGCGTTGGCAGGTGGATTGTTAACCACTGTGCCACTAGGGAAGTCCTAATCTTTTTCACTGACTGTGTTGTTGACCTATAATATGTAATGCACTAGAGGTAGTGATGTGGTATTAAGAACAGGGACTCCTGAGACTGGATTCCTGGTTCAAATCTGAGCTCTGCCACTTCCTACCTGTCTGACCTTGAGCATCTCACTTATCTCAATTTCTTTTCTTTAAAATATTTCCTAGCATTGTTATGAGGAATAATTAGATATTACACAAAGCACAGTACCTGGCACATAGTAACATTTGCTGAGGACTATTATATTGTGGCCATTTTATTCTACAACTTGACTTTTTAATGGCTTTAAGGTGACCACTGGGTTTTCTGTTTTAAGGGCTGAGAAAGCTTAATGTCTGTTAAGAAACTCATCAGCTCTTTTGTTTCTATTGATCTTCAACTCTGTTTCAGGACCTTGTTTTTCTTAAGCCTTTAAACAACGCCTAAATCTCTTTCATTCAGAATTGCAATTTGTAAATGTTGGCACCACATGGTCTTTGGTCAATGTTTAACCTCTATCTTTAACAGCTTACATCCTTTTAACCATTGAAACCCACATATAAACTTAGATAAGTTTCCTTAATGTTTAAACTACGTTTACATGTTTAATACATCTTATCTTCTTAACCACTGCAAATGCACAAGGAGGCCAACATACAAATTTAACAAGCAAAGCATTTCTAAGCCTGTCAGCTGGAGCTCATGCCTGCATTTAACCTCTTCTGTGGGATGCTGTCCGTGAGCTTCAGATCAGACCTGGGAGTGAGTCACGAGTCTCACACTTGCACCTTTTCTTTGAGCCTTGAACCTCTGTCACGTGGCCCCTTTCCTATTTTTTTGGTAAACCATAACCTCTGATATGAATTACTGAGGTCCTACACCTCCTATTCATATCTAAGTCTGTACTTAATTGGATACTGCATCCTTCTTATAGTATTAATATACTTGTCTCACAATTCTGTAGTTACTATATCAAAATAGAGTATTAACATGGCTATAATTTATTTAATCCCCTGTTGATGGATATTAGGCTGTTTCCAATTTGCTCTTATAAATAACTGTGTTGAAAGCATATTTGTAGAAACATTTTGTGTACATCCTTATCTCCTTGGGATAAATTCCCAAAATAGAATGACTGGGTACCATTACCCCAATATTGGTTGTATAATGTAGTCTAATATCTACTGGTACAAACCTTCTACTGCTGCCCTCATTTTCACTCCCTGATGAACCTTAGAATCATATTTTGTCAAATTACAGGAAAAATACTATTGGGATTATTAAGAGAAAATGACTAATGTTGTATACTAATATGGTAAGATCAAACCCTTTATGGTATAATAGAGGTGAAATAAAACATAGAAGCAAAATTATGTATTTTCTTGTAATTTGACAGAAAGATCCTGAAGTTCCCTTAGGGGTGAAAAGTGGAGGATTTTTTCCACTAGATATTAGAACACATATGACACAGCTAAAATAGCGATATTGGCATTGAAAGAGCACAGCTATATACATACTTCTGTTCCTACTGCTGAGTACTTTCTCTCCCCCAAATCAAGTGGATACTGAATTTTATCAACTGCCTTTTTTAACTTCACTCAAGATGATCGTATCTTTTCTGTTTACATTTCTTTTTTGTATTTAATAAAGTACAAATTAGTCATTTCCTAATTTGAAACCTTCCTTGTATTTCTGGAGTAGATCATACTTAGTTCTTAAAAACAAAAGCAAAACCTAGTAAAACAGTATCATTGTACTATAAGTTTCAGAGTTTCACAGTTGCCTTCAAAAGAAAGATTAATCTATAGAGATTTTGAACTTTTAAAATATTATCTAGACTAACTTCCAGTATATATTGCAATGTAAGAGAACTCGGAAATCCTTTCGTCTGCTTTGTGCTTTGACAGAGTACCCTAAACAAGTGACCTAATGGGATTGCCATCCCTCAAGAGGAACTGTTGTGGCTTTTGTCACTTTCCAGATCCTTACTGGTAGGAAAGTCTCACCATAGGGATGAGTATGTTGTAATCATCATCTTGATGATAAACATTGCATCTCAAGACTGGCTGACACATGATGAATGTGCTTTGTATAGTTAATCCTCTTGATGAAACCCCAAGGAAAATATCAATCTCGCCACTAATGTTGATAAATGGGCTTTGTACTCACAGAATGCTATTGCTCCCAGGAGCACAAAGCTCTTCAGGATTAATTATTTCAGTCATTCTCACAGTTGTCCCAGGAGGTGGATAGCTGAACGCTTCCTCTTTAAAAAAAAAAAAAAAAGTAACTGTTTTCTGCTGTTCTACATTCTGTATTCTAGAACTAGGTAGCTACCTTTTTAAAGACCATCTGTATGTCCGCTGGTGGACTTGGGTTTCAAAATCAACAAGATTCTTACCCCTATAGACACCAGGCTCGGAGCAGATGTGTGGTAGTAAAGTTGGACGGAATTTGGATATTAGTTTGGCAAGATGCTATGAGTGGTGTAGCCTGAAGTTGGTAACGAGAGACAGGCAATGGCTGAGTTAGTGCTTTGGTACCTCCGTTAGAAGTAGTTGTCCATGGTGTTGAAGGTTTGTTTTTGAAAATGCCTTACTCAGGCACCTGTTCATTATACTTGTCCTACAACACTGAGCTAGGGCACTAAAGAGAATCTCTGTCAGTCTTCTTTCACAGAGAGGGGCCCTGGTCCTTTCTCACCCTGCTCTGATGCATTAGTATCTGGGGGCTTTTCACAGGGGCAGAACAGTAGAAAGGTGAGAGGTCCAAAATTTTTGGTACTACCTCTTAGCCAATCTCCATCTCTTCTGTTTCCCTGCCAGACTAACTTTCCTCTTGCTTTCGCTTCCTCGGAAATGGACAGTGACTTTCTGTGGACACTTCTTTAGGGATACAGCTAAGGCTACATTTTTTCTTTTTTTTTGTTTGCGGTACGTGGGCCTCTCACTGTTGTGGCCTCTCCCGTTGCGGAGCACAGGCTCCGGATGCGCAGGCTCAGCGGCCATGGCTCACGGGCCCAGCCACTCTGCGGCATGTGGGATCTTCCCGGACCGGGATACGAACCCGTGTCCCCGTGTCCCCTGCATCGGCAGGCGGACTCTCAACCTCTGCACCACCAGGGAAGCCCTAAGGCTACATTTTGATCTAGCGATCCACCTCATTCTTCTTCGTCTTAACAATATGCCAGTCAGTCTTCTCCAAAGTTCTGCTATTTTAGTTCCGTCTCTTCAGCTAAACTTCAAGCTCTTTGGGTGAATGTTCAGGTCAGTGTTTGTTTTTTTTTCCTTCAAACTCCTTTTAATTGCACCCACATATTCCTCAGTGCTGGGACATTTAGGTGCACAATAAACATTTGTGGTTGATCATCTATTTGCCATTCACAACTGTTAAGAAATATTGCTTGTCCATACTGACTGTGCCATTTTAACTTTTTTTTTCCTTTTTTTTTCATTAAACAAAGGCTTAGCTGTCACCACTTTGAGTTTTTCCTCCTCCCTATTTTTCTCCCCTGAAGTTACCCTGAAGGGGAGGTCTTTAAAATGCAAAGGATTGTGCTTAAGTTGTGCAGTGTACTCTGGGTGGGGACTAATTACGAGGTTTGAAAACTTCTTCAGGCGGCTGGGTTCTGGATTGGGCCGAAAATACTGCTTTCCTAAATTGACAACAGCTGGGGCCGTGTTGCTGACACATATAAAAGAGGTGGTGCTGGTGCTGTGTTGTGGAGAAATCGTCACTCTTTAGAACCTGTGGAGCTTTAAGCAGAGGGCACCTTTCATCGCTGGTGTCGTGGTGGGTAAGTGCCCCGAGCTGGTCCTCTGGGTTCGCGTTTCTGTTGTTTGGTAGAAATTGTGGTGACTGTATCGAAATGTTGTCAGTTACTAATTTACCATGTTAGTTGTAGTGAATTATTTTATCCTTCCAGTAATGAGGAGAATTTCTCCCTAAATGGGCATAGCTAATAAGGCTTTGTGTATCTTTTCACTGTGTTATTTTGAAGGCTGTCAGTTTTCCTTCTGTATGGTGTGCATCTCTGAATATAAAAGGATAAACAGAGGTAGTGCCATTTCAAGGATCTTGAATGCATAGTTCTTGAATATGTTCTGAAAAGTAGTCACTTAAAAACATTCCAGTTTTTAATATGAAAGTAGAAAGTTGACCATTTTGACACATGCAGAGAATAACAATTATTCTATGCATGAAGCAATTCATCACAGTTTTTTTATCCTTTAAGGTTCATAGAAAAGACCCAGTCTTAGGAAGGAATGATGTGATCTCTGGGTGGGTTCTAGCTTATTATGACTTCATGGTTTGCAACAAGTGATAGTGTTTGATGAAGTGTTTGCAGTGCTGGGTCCTGACATGAAGTGTTTGCAGTGCTGGGTCCTGACTTTTATTTATAGAAATTTAAAAGGAATTGTTTATTAAAATTTTCCTATTTATACTGACATCAGCTCAAAAAGAGAAGAATTCCAAGATGAAACAATTCAATGTTTTATTTTTATTTATTTATTTTTAAAATTTATTTATTTTTGCCTGTGTTGGGTCTTTGTTGCTGTGTGTGGACTTTCTCTAGTTGCGACGAGAGGTGGCTACTCTTCATTGTGGTGCGCGGACTTCTCACTGTGGTGGCTTGCGGAGCACGGGCTCTAGGCACACAGGCTTCAGTAGTTGTGGCACATGGGCTCTGTAGTTGTGGCTCACGGGCTCTAGAGCAAAGGCTGAGTAGTTGTGGCACACGGACTTAGTTGCTCCGCGGCATGTGGGATCTTCCCAGACGAGGGCTTGAACCCATATCCCCTGCATTGGCAGGTGGATTCTAAACCACTGCGCCACAAGGGAAGTCCCTCAATGTTTTATAAATAAACATCATCTCAGCAGATTTAACTATGTTCTGACGATACATTTATAAAGCAAATGGCTTTGGTATTTGTTTCCTTATTTTGATAACGTTTTTGCTTTGGATGCTTGACAACTGGGCAAGCGCAGTTTCTGAACATAGTTCTGTTTTGTTTTTACAGGTGGGATAGTAACATCTTTGGGGGAAAGAAAATTGGCTTCCTTTCCTGAAAACGGTGAATGTACAGCAGATGGTTGCCCAGGAGGAACAGTAGTCCGATGGAGACCCTCTATGTTTTGTACTAGGAAACAGAATCAGTTGTAAGAGTCCATGTTGATCTTGGCAGTAGAAGGATTAAAAAAAGTTGAGTTTCCACAAAGAACAAGAACTTTACCATCTCCTTTTTGATCTGAAGACCGGAGGACAATGGATATCATAGAGACAGCAAAACTTGAAGAACATATGGAAAACCAAACCAACGATCCTGCAAACACTTACACAAGACCTGCTGAACCTGTTGAAGAAGAGAACAAAAATGGCAATGGTAAACCTAAGAGTTTATCCAATGGGTTGCGAAAGGGCACCAAAAAGTACCCGGACTATATCCAAATTGCTATGCCCACGGAATCGAGGAACAAATTTCCCCTAGAGTGGTGGAAAACGGGCATTGCCTTCGTGTACGCTCTTTTCAACCTCGTCCTGACAACCGTCATGATCACGGTTGTGCACGAGAGGGTCCCTCCCAAGGAGCTCAGCCCTCCACTCCCAGACAAGTTTTTTGATTACATAGACCGGGTGAAATGGGCATTTTCTGTATCAGAAATAAATGGAATTATATTAGTTGGATTATGGATCACCCAGTGGCTATTTCTGAGATACAAGTAAGTAAGGTCTAACATGTTTTGGGGATTTGCCATGAGTTTATATTTTAGTGAGCCGGTGTGTAATTGAAATGATCTTTCTCGGTTTTATCTGATAAATTCAGTCTTATTTATCCAGGCACTTAATGAAAAGAATCAATAGAAAGATCTACAACCTTGAATAAATCCAGTCATTATTCCATAAGCATTTATCGAGCAACTGTATGAAAGTGGCAACTGTGTGTGAAGGTGCAGAAGTACTGTGGTGGATGATTCAGACTTTGTAAATTGAAGGTGCAGTTCTAATTTCAAGCAACTTGGCACTCTGGTATTTGCATGATACATTAAGAGCCTTGGAAAGGAATAACATTCACTTCATCATGCTTGTGTTATTCCAAGCTCTTGACAGGTGGGGAAAGTTGTGGGCTGGGAAGCTTTTTTCTCTATTACTCATAATGTGATGACTATATCGGTCTATAGTCAATTGCAGGCTTTGAGGTTTGCCTCTCTTCAAGAGTTCTCGAATTTTACATGCCTTTTCCTTTTGCCTTTTGGCAATCCAGTCACAAGAGTTTGTTTAATAAACGGCATTTAGAACTGGGTCCATGCGGTTTGGGTTTTAGATTTCTAAAGTAAACGTGCCTTCTGGTTTCCTCAGGCCATCACAAAGGAGCACTTAGTTCATTGGTTTCGGTCTTCCCATTTTAGAATAGCAGGAATCAGGAAGTGTAGTAAGCCAGGTACTTTTGCTTTGAAGATTCTTAAAAATAGGACACAGCTCGGAGGTGGTTATTTCTGCTTCCCTGTTGAATTCTGACTGCTACTCCATTAAGAAAAAAGGCCCCTCAATTCCTCTTTTCTCTTCAGCCATCATTCAGATGTTTTTTCTCTACTAAGATTCTAATAATTAAATCACAAATATAAGTTTAATTAAAACATTGCCCATAAACGGAGGCTTTTGAAAGCGTAATACATACTAACATAGTCAGTACACTTCAGAGTCAAATAGGGTTTCAGTAGCAATGCCACAAGATCATTTTTTGAAGAAGGAATTTACGCTCTATTGTTCTTTCAATTGGTTATTGCTTTGAGATTTGAAGAGTTCAGTCTATTTTTGTTAAAGAGTTCCCCACATGCAGGTGTGCAGGTTTGAAAACTTATTCCACAAACTGAAGTCATTCCTAAGCATTTTCTTTAAAATATTTCTCTTAATAATGTATAAGTAAAAGACATAGCTGTCAATTGTCTTTTACTTAGTAGGGGAACTTTACGCTAAAGTTGTTAGTTATAACGTGCTTTATGCTAAAAGCAAACAGTGTAGCAGTTGAACTCTAGCGTTTTCCTTTTTAGTGTCTGGAATTGACACTGAATATAAGAGAGACTGCTCAGGCCAAAGATATTTGCTCTCTCCTTTGTTTTAGAGCAAAGTTTTATTTGTATATGTGTGTGAAAGAGAAATTTCCCAGGGCCGGGTAAGTAGCTGGCTTCCAGCCTGCAGTACAGTCTCGGTGTATTTGCATCTTCACGTAGAGGACAGTTGTTACCTGTCTCTCCAGTGCCAGCTTCGGTTTTACCGTGTCAAAACTTGTTTTCACACAGGCCAGCCGCATGTTTTAATGACAGCTACTGTTTGGGTCACAATCCACCAGCAAAAACTTGGGGAAATCACACTAATTTTCCTTTTTACTTTTCATATAGAATTGGATCTTATATTGTAATAACTGGTAGAGTAATTTTTATAACCCGTTTTGAACGTTCCAGCTGAATAAGAAATTCTAGTTGTTCTCTCTCTTACACTCTCACTCTCACTTAAAACACCTTGAAAGCTATGGGGGGAAAAAATCACTGGCAGTAGTTCTTTAAATAAGGCTGCAGAGTGCATGTTTCACCTCTTAAGTTAATTTTCTGTTCTGAGTACAGCTGAACTCTGAATACTGGAATGAATATAATTGACCCATAATAATTCCTGCTTATTACTTCACCTTGTCTAACAGCATGGAGCACCATTCAGCACTCTTTCTGAACCTGGATTTGAATCAAAGGGAGAATAGTTTTTCACTTAACCAAATGGAAGCATTCAGCAATGTTCATTACCTGTTCCTTTTCAGTACTAGAAAAGGCAGGGCTAGAATAGCAAGCCTTTGAAAGAAATGCCTTGCAAGAAATAGATACTTTCATCAACTAGTCAAGGTGTTTCTCTCTATATGTTGACCCCAGAAACCCTGGAATCTCCTTAAAATAGCTCTTGGAGACAGGCAGCTAAAATTATATTTGTACACGATGCTTTAGAAGTCCCAACAGTAACCTGAATTAGACCTTGATCCATGGCAGACCACAGTCTTGGAGGAAACTTAAAATATTCCACATGCCTAAAATTGCCTGTTTTTCCACAGGTTTTTGATCACTGGTTTTGGAAGTTTGAGAGCTCTGAAAATGGGAGACCTGGAGTAACATATTTTGTGTACTAGGGAAGTTATAACTAGTAATTCTAGGGGCTGTGTGGATCCCAGCCATCTTTATAGAGCCCAGAGTTTATAGGCCCACCTCCAGCTACACAACAGGCATCTTCAGAATTCTTGATGCCCATTCAGGTACCCAAGAGACAGTGGTACAGATGGGCAGAACCCTTCCCTTTGGAGGACAGTGTGCTCAAAGCCAGCTTCTGGGAACCACTGCCTTAGACTGACGACACTTAGGGGGCGAAGGACAGGGACTAATGTTAGTCAAGACAACTGTATTCGCCGAAACATATAAAGTGAAAAAGGGCTTGTGGGATTCTTTTTTTTACCTCTTTTGATCAAGATTGCATAAAATCAGGGTAAACTAATCAGTTTACAGCTTCACTCTTAAATGTCCTTAAATGCATGAGGACACTGTGAACATCTTCAAAATATAATTCTCTGAAAATCTCTATAGTTACAGACAAAATAGTTCATGCCTAAGTTGTCAGAATATTTTTGGATAGTCTCCAAATAAACCTTGCTTATATAACTTAGGTTAAAAGAGTTGTCCCATTTCCCTGTGTGCCCAATTATGTCGTATCACGTTAGCTCATTAGTTAATTCCTCTGTGACCGTGGCTCGCTTATACCTCTGCTGTGTTCTCAAGAGGGGGTTTATTAATGCAGTGAGTTGACTGACAACGTAGAGAGGTTCATTGAATTCTCGGGCAAAGAGGGCCTTTTTTAGGAGTTGTAGTTGTGTAAAACCCTTAATCTACTTTAACACCCCCTCTCCTCAGAGACTCCTTCCTTTGGGGCCCAACCCACCTAGATTAATTGCAGTATGCGAATCTTCACTTCTGAAAACTACAATTATTCTTTATTCTGTTAAACATTATTTTATGTTGCCTTAGGAGCAAAAAAACCCCAGTAAACCTATTTTTCCCCATCCCTGTTTTTCCTTTAGGTCAATAGTGGGGCGCAGATTCTTTTTTATCATTGGAACTTTGTACCTATATCGCTGTATCACGATGTACGTTACTACTCTCCCTGTGCCTGGAATGCATTTCCAGTGTGCTCCAAAGGTAAGCCCCTCTGAATTACCATTTAGAGGACATTAAGCGAACAGTGACTGAACACCTGCTCTCTGTTATGCATTCTCCTAGACACGTTCATATATGTTCATTGAAATCTAGCATATTTTGTTTTGCTTTAGATTTTGGGGGGAAACATTAAAATGTGTTCCTAAAACTTATATGTTTGTGCATAAAAAATTCATTTTCTGCTAACTGGAAGTTACTATTGGGTCTTTGACCCTGCATTTTTGCCTTCTCATTTACTCATTCATGAATTCACTTTGAAAGTATTAAGTTCCTGTTATATACCAGGCACTGTGTAACAGCAATGACCAAAACAAAGTTCTCCTCCTCCGAGAACATATATTCTTTTTTTTTTTTTTTTTTTTTGTGGTACGCGGGCCTCTCACTGTTGTGGCCTCTCCCGTTGCGGAGCACAGGCTCCGGACGCGCAGGCTCAGCGGCCATGGCTCATGGGCCCAGCCGCTCTGCGGCATGTGGGATCTTCCCAGACTGGGGCACGAACCCGTGTCCCCTGCATCGGCAGGCGGACTCTCAACCACTGAGCCACCAGGGAAGCCCTTAGAGAACGTATATTCTTATTGAAGGATGGCGACAGTTAAATGAAGTCATAACTTGTTACATGGTGGTAAGTCAGGTGGCTATCAGATGGAGAACAGTAAAGCTGGGTAAGGGTGAAAGGGTCTATGAGGGTAGGTACTAATTTATAGAGTGGTCAGGAAAACTTCTTCAATAAGAAAGCTTTTGGGCAGCCAAGATGAGGGAGTGAGCCGTGTGAATGGGGTGAGAACTCCGGGACAAAGAAATAACTTAATCATAGTGCATTCAGGGAAGAGCAGGGAGACACGTGTGGCTGCAGAGTTATGAAGAGTTCAGATGATGCAGCCACAGATCTCACAGGGCCTCTGTGCCCATTGTAGGAACTTGAACCTTGGTGGTGGCAGTGGAAATGAGGAGAAGCCGTTTGACTCGGGATATATTTTGAAGGTAGAGCCCACAGGATGTGCTAATAAGTTGGATATGGGTTTAAGAGAAAGAAGTCAAGGATGACCTCAAAGTTTTTAGCAACTGGAAGGATAGAGTGGCCTTTCACTCAGAGTGTGAGAATGGATATTGAAACTGTTGTAAGCAGGATTTATAGTTTCTCCAGGTAGAGTCATTTCTCAAGAGAGCTGTTAATCATCTTAGACCCCAGTGTGCCCTGGTTTAAAAAGGAAACTTACAAATCATGTGCTTTCTGGGCAAGAGAATGAAGTCTATCATATTTAACTGAACACTAAGTAGATGTCCAAGGTGGAAGGAAAAATAGAGTTGTTCTGAAGAAGTCAGCAGTCTCCTTCACCAAATATAGGTGTGGTTTGGAGAAGCTATAATTTTCCAAAGCCATCAAAGCAGAAAGTCTCTGTAATTGAAAGTGTACATATTGAATTTAAACATTGACTGATTTTTAGTGAAACTAATTTAAGTCATGGGAGAAGTTCAGAAGCATAATAAACCCTTCTAAGGGGTTATTGCAATGGGTTAAATGAAGAAATGGCCACAGGAAAGAAGGCAAGCCCATCCTAGTAACGGGTGAGGTTTGCAGGGATAAATTGCTATGATTACAGAAAGCATGTAAAGATTATCTTCTGTGGAAAAGTTGCAATTTTCAGAAGCCACAAGAGCAAATGTACTGCTGGATAACCAAGCTACAAATGTTCACAGTGGAAGCTCTGGGAACAGGCCCTGTGTTCAGATGTCAAGACCTAAGACCTTTTCCTGAAGCATCAGCAGGCTATTGGTGCCTGGATCGTGGTTCAGTAAAACAAACACAGATCAATTTGTTTCAGTAGAGGTGATGTGGTCTTACAGAGCAAGAGGCAGAATTGCATTCTAAATGTGGTTCAGCTGCTGGCCTCGAGTGTTCCTTAGATTTTTGTGGTTACAAAACTGTTAGATAATCTACCTGTCTCCTTTGTTGCTGACTCTATAGAATGTCCTTAGTGACTGAGAGCAATGACAGAACTGTGTATACTGAAGCCACTTGCTATGGAAGGTTATCTGACTAGTCACTGATGCCTCCCATCACTTGTTACTTAGTGGATGTGATCACAGAAGCCATCACAGTGATAGGCCCTTAGTGAAATCCTTGGCTCTCACAGTTTTCCAGTCGTCTTCCCCCTTCTCTATCCTATGGTTTACTTTAAGTCCTTGGTTTAACGATTTGCTTCATCCCACACACCCAAGTTTTAGTTTGCAGTTGCAAAATTTGAGTTCTGAAAATTGTGTTCAAATAGATATTGACCTAGTTATTAGAACTCACATGAAATGATTTAGCTTCTCGAACCCCTCTTGCCACAGGCATGTTGGGCTGGCACAGCTACATTCCTTTCCCTGAGAAAGCTTCCCTCTCATCCTGGCCACAGAGGTCCAAAGGACTTCTCTTCTAAATTGAAGGGATGGTGTGGATGGTAAGGTTTCTGGTTTGGCAGCAGCCAAGTTGGGCTCTCTTGTACCTAATTTATTTCTGTGGGAAATGTTGTGTGGCGGTCATAGTTTGAGGAACCCTTGAGAACACTGAGCTCTGTCTGTTTTGGTTATTATGGTCAATGCTTCTCTCCCTGGTTTTCTACATCTTCAGCTTCACAACCAGGAATGGCATAGAATGGGCCTGAAAAATGAGGAAATTAAGAGGAACTAGAGTCTTTAGTGGTGTGTGATAGAGGGCCTCAATGAAATACAACAGAACTAGAAAATAATCTGTTAATCCCAACTCTCGCTATTACCCTCCCCCTTCCCAGTTCTCTTTCAGCCCTCTTTTAAAATTTCCTTTCTTGAAGTTCTGTTTAACATTTATGCTGAGCATGATCTGACATCTTAAGATAGCAGTGACAGGACTGAGGAATTAAGAACTGAGAAAGTACAGAAAAAGCAAGAAGAGAGTCCTTCCTCTGTTCTGTGAAGGCATATGGAATCAAGGGGGGAGAAAAGAAAGGGGGGAGAAGAGAATGTGTGGCAGTATTTTAGTTCCTGGTTTAATTATGCCTTTTGATCCATCTAAATTTCTTTCTAGTAAAGAAATTCAAGTGTTTCTGCCCTTAGAAAATTCGAGTATTGAGTTGGGGTGGGTCAGTGGATAAAAAAATATTATTATAGTTTTGAAATGAATAATGTGTCCTTTAAACTGGGAACACAATGGTCAGGCGGAGTGTATGTACCTTTCTGTTTCATCTCATTGTTGACAGTTGTTTGTACCAACCGCACAACCAGAAATTCCTGAAGGTCTGTGGCTGATCTGATAAGCGCATGCTAGATTCTATCCTCCACATCAAGGGCTTTCACGTCATTTTATGTGGTTTGCAGTACGCCTTTCCTGAGGGGCACCTGAAGTGAGTCCTGCGACTCTGTCAACAGTCCTTATCTTCTCCGGGTTTGGATCCCTTACTGCCTGCTAGACCCTGTCTTTTCAAGGCAGGGTCACCTGTTACTTGGCATGTTTGGTTTAAGGACTCGATTCTTGATAAAATGCACATGTTCTCTCGGTTTTGCCAGCTGGGCTCAGCCTAAGCAAACTCTTGAAGAAAGTTGAGTTTCTTTGAAACCTCCAGTTTCTCACGCTGCCCTCTAATCCTGTTTCATGTCATTTTCTGCTGCAGAGCCTTATTCTCAACTATCACCCGATAGTGTGTTTGCCTTTTTACAAGGGTCACCTGAATACCAGAAAGCTTTCCAGATCCATAAGATATTTTTAATCACGAAAGTTTTAGGCAAGGAATCCTGCCATAATTCCCATTTTACCATATAGGATGGTTTCCCACCTGCTTTGGAGACTCAATTTCTCTACTCCTAGACCGTCTTCTCCTCCATCTGTACACATCTTACCCTCCTTCACCACTACATGTCTACTTGGACTAGACACTACCTGTCTACACCACCAAACAGTTTGCCACCATCATGACTGGCCTGGCCGTGCTTCGGGGGCCAGTTGCCCAGAAGGATCATCGCTGAGTATGAAAAGCACTGTATCTTACAACTGTGCCCCCGGTCCCAAGTGAAAATAGTCATTAATGGTCTTTCTATATTTCTCTTCTTGTGTATACTCTGACTCCATTTTATTTCTGAGTGTCATTCTTTGATTTTCTAAACCTATTCACTTGCTATTAGACTGATCGGAAACCCTCCATCCGGCCGTACAGTGTTTCAATGTTCCATTTTCCCATGTATTCTATCTCAGTCCACTACTCCTTCCTGTATGCTTAAGGTTTAGGTTTTGGGGGGCGGTTTTTGGGGAGGGCTAATACAATTTTTAAACGTTACACTCCATTTACAGTTATTGCCAAATTATTGGCTCTATTCCCCGTGTTGTACAATGCATCCTTGAGCCGATCTTATACCCAGTAGTTCGTATCTCCCACTCCCTCACCCCTATATTACCCCTCTCCCTTCCCTCCCCGCTGGTAACCACTAGTTTGTTCCCTATATCTGTGAGTCTGCTTCCTTGTTTGTTATTTTACTAGTTCGTTGTATTTTTCAGATTCCACATGTAAGTGATACCTGTATGCTTAAGTTTTAACGGGATATGAACTTTTGACTGTTGCCTCATCTCCCGCCCTCACCCATCATTGTTCCCCGTGTCATCACGACAGCTTCTCGGGGCTTCTCCACCCTTGCCCAGGGAGCTCTCTCCTGACCTCCTGCCACAGCACACAGGGTATTGCTTCGGAGGATGTTTTTCCTGATCGAGCTACTCATTTTACAGCGGCCAGTACATCCCTAATCCGTCATTTTCAAGCCTGTTTAAATGAATGTATTGCAGCTCTTTTTAACTGTAAATGTTTTGATCAGATGTTAATACAGCTACATGCATACTTTAGGTTGCCCACCTAGCACCAGGTATGAATACACTGTAGAATATTAGTGATGTGGAGTGCAGCCGAATCAGGTATTAGCCATCTGAAACCCCAGCCTCCCCCTGCAAAGTGGAAAGGAAGGAGCTTTGATCTTTGTAATCCATAACTGTGGTGAAGTCATTGGTTATTAGTATTTTTAAAAGCTTTGCCCAAGGACACACCACCACTAAAATGTATTATTAGTAACATATTGAATAATTTAAAGCATATCACTAAAACTGGCCAATACGATGAATAAAATCCAGTTTGAGGAGCTTCCCCCTTGGATTCTTTTTGACTGAAGTTAAAAAGAAAAAAATCACAACCTGGTGGCCTTTCTAAATATCACCTAAATTACGCTAAAACATGATTTTATCAGCTTATACATTTTTTTCCTGATCTTCTTGTGTCATTCAGCTCAACGGAGACTCTCAGGCAAAAGTGCAGCGGATTCTACGGTTGATTTCTGGTGGCGGATTGTCCATAACTGGGTCGCATATCTTGTGCGGAGACTTCCTCTTCAGCGGTCACACCGTTGTGCTGACACTTACTTATCTGTTCATCAAAGAATGTAAGTAATAACTCATTCCTGCTTTATTGATTGTTGTAGTGGGCGGGATCCCTAAGCCCTGAAACCGATGAGTCCTTATTCTATTGGAATCGATAGCTATGGAAAGAGGGGGTGTGTGTGTGTGTGTGTGTGTGTGTGTGTGTGTGTGTGTGTGTGTGTGTGTGTGTGTGTGTGTGTGTGTGTGTGTGTGTTTAAATCATTTCAACCAGTCGTATGTGATTTGAACACTGAAGGAAGGCTTAAAGCTTGGCCCTGGCTTCTTGCTAACATTTAGCATGCCTCCAAAATGTCTCCCTCCTTGGTTAGTACTTCTTAAGGTATGAAAAGCTATTTTAATGTTGAAACAAAGAAGAATCATTGTTAAGGTTACTGCAAAAAAGAATCAGTGTGTTCCAGAGCCAAATGGAAAGGACTTTTTTTTTTTTTTTTTGCGGTACGCGGGCCTCTCACCGCTGTGGCCTCCCCCATGGTGGAGCACAGGCTCTGGACGCGCAGGCTCAGCGGCCATGGCTCACAGGCCCAGCCGCTCCGCAGCATGTGGGATCTTCCCGGACCGGGGCACGAACCCGCATCCCCTGCATCGGCAGGCGGACTCTCAACCACTGCGCCACCAGGGAAGCCCTGGAAAGGACTTTTGAATGAAATTTCCATTGTATGGAACATGCATTCCATCACCCCAAATACTTTGGTTAATATTTTCCCCTTTTTAAACCTTTTGTAACGTTTCCTTATCCCACTTTATTCTAATTTCGTCCCTTCCAGTAGCTTTCTGTGCTTGAATATGCATCTTCATGAAACAGTTTGCCAATACTAACCGTTCTCTTCTTAGAAAGCAACATGGACATGAGGAATATCTCCCCGTATTTATATGCTTAATTCCCATTATACAAAATTCTTCTGTATTCCAGTGGCTTTTTTTTTTTTGGCTGGAATAACGTCTTGTTCATTGTGAAGGAGGTTTTACTTGGTTTTAGCTGCCTAGCAGATTTCTGAGGCTTTGTACATTTGGGCCCATTATCTCAAAATTCTTGTGAAGTAGCGATGCTTCTCCCTCCATTTTTACCAAGCTGGTAAAAATTAACCTTCATCTTTAGTTCCAAGATACCCTATCCCCATGCCATTGTTCTTTTAGAGGCTTATCTCAGTTTTCTTCACTTGCAGAGCATATCACGGAGGTCTTTGGGCAGAGACCAGGGGAAGGAGGCCCTTCCCCCGCTGTCCTCCGTGGTTAATCCCCTTCTCTTAGTCTGTCATTAATCCAAACAGGTTTAGACCCATCAAGGTTTATCTTCCAGTGGTGCAGAAGTAATTCTTGCCCCATAGACTGCCCGGGGTTATAGGTTTTAATTCTGCTTTGAGGGCAATATGACAAAGAGAGGAGAGTCTCTGTAGTAGATGAAGTCTTTTTTTTTTTTTTTTTGTGACAATTGTATATCTTCTGAATTGTTTTCTTTCTAAATGCTACACACAAGCTTTGAGTTAGGAGAGCAGCGTGTTAAGTGTTTGGCCTTTGTCATACTGTCTGACTTGAAGGCAGAGGGCCTTTTGCACCTTGCCCCATAGTTCCGTTCTTACACGGTTGGAGAGGGGTGGTGGAGGGGAGGAACCTAGCTCTGTCTGTGCGCCAATAACTCCCCCTTAAATTTCAATCTTCTGAAATTTCTCATTTCTCATACCTAGTTACAGGTTCTGGGTGGTGGGCAGAGCGACTTATGTTGTTTATAGTGCTCACTCTTTTGCAGTGGAAAGTTCAGCAAAAACTGATCTGTGTAAGATCAGTCATTTTTCAGTTCAGAGGTTCATTTGGGTTGTAGGATCTTCCCTCTAATCTGCAGATCCTAAAAGCTTATAGAAGAAGAGGAGGAGGATGGGCTTCCCTGGTGGCGCAGTGGTTGAGAGTCCGCCTGCCGATGCAGGGGACACGGGTTCGTGTCCCGGTCCGGGAAGATCCCACATGCCGCGGAGCGGCTGGGCCTGTGAGCCATGGCCGCTGAGCCTGCGCGTCCGGAGCCTGTGCGCCGCAACGGGAGAGGCCGCAACAGTGAGAGGCCCGCGTACCAAAAAAAAAAAAAAAAGAGCAGGATGAGGGCCGGGAGGAATTACATGTTAGAGTGAAGCTACTGTGGGTGGAAAACATAAGGTAATGAAGAGAAAACACCCCAGGAAACTGAGAGTCAGTTTCATAAAATAATTGAAGACCAAGTGATATTACCAATAACAGCAAATAGACATAGTACTGTTTTTTCTGTTCCAGGCACTATTCCAAGGCCTTGATGCAAATTAACTCGTTTAATCCTTGTAGCTACCTCATGAGAGAAACACTTTTTCCCCCTTTTTCGGAGGAAACTTAAGCATAAAGAAAGTGAATGAATTAAGCCACAGTCCGCAGTTAGTAATTGGAGGATGGGGTATTCAAACTCAAGCAGGCTGACTCCAGAGGGTACACTACCAATTTCTTGCCTCTGTTTAGAATTTTTGGAAACCCAAGCTGTCTGATCTTATAGAATTGCTAAGAAATAGCCTGGATGTATTGCTCATTGTTGTACTTTCACCTCAGAGCAATAGCAGGGCAACTTTGTGTTTATTTCTCTGCTTTAATAAAGGCTGATGCAGTATGTGGAGACATTTTCTTCCCCACGTATGATTTGAGCTTGAGGTGGTTTAAATTGTATAAGTCTACGTACAGCAAGGAAAGAATTACATTCTGCCTTTTCCTTTCTATTTTTTTTTAAATAGATCTTTAAAAATAAATAAATAAATAAATAAATAAAATAGATCTTTATTGGAGTATAATTGCTTCACAATACTGTGTTAGTTTCTGTTGTACGACAAAGTGAATCAGCCATATGCATACATATATCCCCATATCCCGTCCCTCTTGCGTCTCCCTCCCACCCTCCCTATCCCACCCCTCTAGGCGGTCACAAAGCACGGAGCTGATCTCCCTGTGCTATGCAGCTGCTTCCCACTAGCTATCTATTTTACATTTGGTAGTGTATATGTGTCGATGCGACTCTCACTTTCTCCAAGTTTTGGTGAGAAACAAAAGGGCACATCTGTAATGCTTGATACAAACCCAACTTCAGAGTCAGTTCTGTACATGAACTGGGCATTCCATGTTTACGCCCATTTCCTATGCAATTAGGAAAAACAGTTACCTTCTAAATTATACCATGTGTCGTTGTTCCGAGTAAGCATTGGTTCCAGTGGTTTCTTTGAACATTCTGCTTCTAGAATTAGATACATCATTTGTATATTTTTTGCTTTCCTGCCTTTTGATCATTTTGGACTCTCTCTGTTTACTCCGTTGTCACAAGCAGATTTGAATTTAGTCATGAGAGGAGTTGAAAACGTGGGACCAGAATCATTTTGTGGATTAGCAAGAGAGGGTCTGACACAGGTGTGCAAATATTATCTTTGGGACTTAGGTTCCTTATAAAATTAGCCTGGAGAAATCAATGTAGCTCTTAGAACCAAATGTCTTGCTAGTCGAGAAAACTACTTTTTCTTTTATTTTTTTTTTACCTTGCTACCACACAAAGTCTATTGTCTCTATTATTCATTGACAGCTAGGGCTAGGATCCCACACAGACAGTGGAGTTCATTAATAATTGTATCATCATCTCTCAGCTCAAGGTTATCCCTGTGGGTAGAATGAGAGAACAGAGAGGATTACCATTTTGCCATTTCTATTTCAAAATAGTTTATATTAAATCTTTTCTTTGGGCCAGCCAGTGTTCTCAATTAATGAGCAGTGATCCCAGTGTGGTAGCTCATAGAGAATACATTTTTATGTGCTAGGAGAGCACTGCTAGGGCATCTAGCCATTCCTGAAACCTCATTTTCAATTCCACGAGTAGTAAAATGGGCCACCTCTTTACTCCCTACCTACTTCAGCTTTGCTTCCTGTGGATAAACAAATACAAAATAGTTCTGCTTTGCTCAGACATTTTGGACTTTTAAGGTAAATACCAGATGACCTGTTAGGAAGGGAAGCAGGGCTGATGTGAGGCTTCAGGGAGGGGTGAGGTCTGTGGTGCTGGAGAATGCATATTTAGTGAAATGTCCAGATTTCTGAATGTTACTTCAATTTTTAACATTCAGATCCTAACAGAACAGTTATGGGGACTGGATCTGGCCCCCCAGGCTGCAGAAGCAAGGCCTCTCCTAGCTATAAACTTCTCGGATTTCCTGAGTTATCTGCTAGAACCTCGTGGCAGAATGAACCAAGCAAGAGTTGGAAATAACGAGCTGCACGTTCAGAAGTAGGAAATCAGACTTTGAAATGCAAATACGGGTTTATCATCTTACTGTTCCACGTAGGACTCAAAGAGCAACAGCTATTTAATTTTTATTTGAACCATGTTTGATTTGACGTGTCAGGTAAAGTTCTGGAAATGGACCTTTTTGCTATTCAACCATTCTTCCACACTTGAAAGTAAATATCACTATAAATATAAACACAGTTAAATATGAAATAAATTTTAGTTTATTCGATTATTATCTTTGTGAGCTAATAAAGCTTTAAAATAGAAAAAAGGAAACAGTTATTCAAAGAAAAGAAAAGTTATTAGAGATGAGCACTGGTTCCAGTTACACCTGTGTCATTACCACCTGTGTGGGAAGGCTGGGGGGCGTGCGATCACGTGTAACCTGCCGAGCGCTTTAGTTCTCTCTTATAGCCGATCAGTGTCGTGAACTTAGTGCCCTCTCTAGGTAAGGCTCAAACCCATAAGTGAATAGGCATGAATCCCACGCTTTACATAGGGAGTGTCTTATAGTTGCTATTGGCAATAACAGTATAAAATTGCTGAGAATCAAAATATTGCTAGCCACAAATACTATTTTTCTCCCCCTGCAGAAATCAAAGTAAGTTTATATATGAGACCTAAAATTACTCTTGCTTTCTCATTACCTCCTCCACCCCACTGCCCCTTTTTCATAGACAACGACCCTTTCTTTTTCTTTTTTTGGCCACACAGCACGGCTCATGGGATCTGAGTTCCCTGACCAGGGGTTAAACCCAGCCACAGCAGTGCAAGTGCTGAGTCCGAACCCCTGGACCATCAGGGAGTTCCCGACAGCTATCCTTTCTTTTCACTCTACTGTTTCTCTTTCCAGTGGGGTCCCTACAGGAGCCAGTGTGAGCCAGTTCCAACCTAATGTGAAATATTTCTGTTCTCTTCCTAATTATTAAACGCTGTGGGTAAGACCTAGAGTATCTAGTGTTACCCACCGCCCCAGGGAATTACTATTAGACCTGTTACCAGCAGCACCTCATCTCCCCCGGGGCAACCGGAGCAAATCCCGGCCAGTTCACAGGGACTCATTTTGGGTTATCCATTTTCTCCTTCAGTGACTTCCCGGCCTTAGACTTTTCTCCGGTCATTAGGATAGACTGTCATCATTCAGTCCACGTCTGGGAATCCTATTAACTGTTCCCTCTTCTGCTGTCCAGATTCGCCTCGTCACTTCTGGTGGTATCACCTAATCTGCTGGCTCCTGAGCGCTGCTGGGATCATCTGCATTCTTGTAGCGCACGAACACTATACTGTCGATGTGATCGTTGCTTATTATATCACAACACGGCTCTTCTGGTGGTACCATTCCATGGCCAATGAAAAGGTGAGAGCGGTGAAATTATCCTTGGAGGATTTCTTTTCTTGAAATGCAGCGGACCCCTTTTCACACAGCGGAGTTTCCAGTAGCTTAATGGGAATAACTGCTGTTGCCGCCTAAACGTGTGGTTTAGGTCAATTCACTTAAACTTATATGCTCAACCTTATGAGCTCTCCTTTCACTCTTCCATCTTCCTTGACCCACAGATCTGACCACTGACATAGCCTGAAAATTTTTCCTCCCGGAGAGCTAGCTCTCCCACCCACTCTTGAGTCTCCAGTCTTACTGGAATTGCAGGCAGAAGATTTGCCTGAGAACTTCTCTGGTGGTCCAGTGGTTAAGACTCCGCGCTTCCAATGCAGGGGGCACAGGCTTGATCTCTGGTTGGGGAACTAAGGTCGCACATGCCACAGGCACGGCCAAAAAGTAAAAAAAAAAAAAAAAAAAAAAAAAAGATTTGCCTGAGCCACAGAGAGGGAAAGAGTAGAGGGGGTTGGAAGTGTGGCCAGAGTCCTGTCAGAGTTAGGGGAAAGGAGCAAAGACAAGCATTGCCTTGCGATCCGGATTCTGCTGCTTTCCCTGTTCAGTTACAGCAAATGACAGTTTAATTAAGAAACAAATTAGGATGCAAATTGTGAAAAATATGTCTCATTTTACTTTTTCTCTACCTTTTACAGAACTTGAAGGTCTCTTCACAGACTAATTTCTTGTCTCGAGCATGGTGGTTCCCCATCTTTTATTTTTTTGAGAAAAACGTACAAGGCTCAATTCCTTGCTGCTTCTCCTGGCCACTGTCCTGGCCTCCTGGCTGCTTTAAGTCGTCTTGCAAGAAGTATTCACGGGTTCAGAAGATCGGTGAAGATAATGAAAAATCTACCTGAGGAGCAAAAACAAAGGCATCAGCTCTTAGACCAAAAGAGTTATCGCTGTAACCAAAGGTATAGTTTTGTTTTTGTTTTTATTTTAGGAGAACTGATTGCTAAATGAAGCAGACCAAATTTTGTGCAAATGATTAGAAAGATGAACGAAGTATTACCTTTTGACTGGTTTTTTATTCATCCTGAGAAAGTTATATTCTCCTGCAGCTCTTCATTCATTGGTCACAAGCCCTCAAACTGGGATTTTACTAATGAGCTTGTTAAGGAGATGCCAGAGAACATACTGCTCCTTCCCTCATTCTTTTTCTCCACTAAAGCTCTCTACTTCAGAATTTTTTCAGGAATCTTTTTCCCTCCAAGGTCAAAAGAATTTGTTAATGTTTTAAATAAAAATCTGATATATACGGCCACTGTGTAAATAGAATCACCTAACGTTGAGAGTGATTTTTAGCATTAGGCTTATCAGCGAAGGGGAGATCCATGGGTTGTGAGTGAACTTCAGGTGAACTTTGTTTCTACTCTGTCAAGGGGAAGGTCAGGGTCAGGTCTGGGAATATGCGCTGCTGCTACCACCCAATGTACTATATCACTTTCACTTTATTTTTTTTTTTTAACTGATAATTTTATAACTTGAAAAAAAAAGATGAACTAAGTAAATATCCAAGTATTTGACACACCCCACAGATTTTACATGTGTGTAAATATTTCATTTTAAGATCTCTATGACAGATATACAGGAGACATGGGGCTGTTTATGCTAACGAGGAGTCCTGCTGTCCACCTGGTAACTTTGCACCTGTACCCCCAGAGCAGTCAACAGTGTAGCACAGGCTGAACACACATAGCTGTATGAACTGATGCTCATGTCCTTGTGGGGAACAAGCCTGTGTTTCTCTCCCAGGTCACGCCCTGTGTGAGATCTGTTTTAGAGCTGCAGATTGGAACTCAGAAATACAGTTGGTCACATTTCACTGAAATCCATTTCTTCCTAGTGACATTGTGCTTTATGGAAAAACCAAGATGGAATCCAAAAGTTTAATGCATCCTTGCCTTTTAGCAAGAGACTCCGTTTCTTACGTACTGGTCCTAAGGACACATACCACAATTGAGTAATTTTACTTTGACCCTAAAATTATACCACGGTGCTGCACTATAATCTACGGTTGGAATTGGTGTGTTAGTCGGTTACAGCTACTCAGTAAAGGGGGATAATAGTTTCTAAAGTTCTTTCAGGTGATGCAAAAAAAAAGAAAAGATGGATTTTTAAAACTCTGACCAGATGTAGTGCATTATTTAATGCTGTTGAATCTTTTGGATAATTCTTGGCTTAATTTCTTTAGACTTCTAGTAACCGTAGGAAAAAATTTAAGGTCACAAAGTCATCAACACTAGTCAGAGAGTGGAGAGGCCAGGGGGGCTGGTAGGAGGCAGTTACATTTATACTGAAGGTGGAAATTTCTCCCCACTTAGAATGAAAAACATCCCTAAATTTGTCATTGTAAACAAGTCGGCCTTGAGTCGGTACACAAAATTGACCTTTAAATTGTTGGAGAGAAGCACAATACAGATCTGTTCAGAAGGGTCATCATCCTTTGGTGCTAAAATTCTGTATATGTTTTCAGTATGGCTCTTTCTCTGTGTAAAAAAGAAACACTAAAAGTTGAATTCGAAGACAGAAAGACAGACTAATCTGGTTATTTACAACAAGAATTGAAACCCTAAACATCCTTGGCAGGCTTTGGAATGCAAGAGGTTTTTCTGGTATTTATTATTAAGTAAGTCAGTAAGAAACATATGTGTAGCTTACCTGCTGTGTTTAGCTATATTTCTACATAATTTTCACTTATTTTCATTTGTTAAATATTGACATCTGCGATAAGACAATGTGTTCTACTTGAAAACACTGATTTTAAATTTCTGGTGTCTAATTGTGACGAAAAGTATCTGATATGGAAGCCTGGGTTTTGCTCTCCTAACATTGGTATATTCCTTGAGCCTCGAATTCAAATAAAACAACCTGATATACCTTAGAGCCTTATTCAGCTGCATCTTAGATAACCCACTCTCCTTCAAATTAAGTAAGGAAAGGTGTTTAAGCTTTAAAAATCATGGAGATCCTTGAAAACAGTATAAACCTTGCATTTTAGTCAAATAATCCTGTTTTTTTTTTTTCCACATAATACCATCACCTTTTAAAGAACTTTAAAAACATCTATGACCCCATTTGTGGACACTACTGCTCCCGTGTTCTTTACATGTATATGTCATAGCTCTCTAATAAATGCTGTGGAAGCATGTGCTATGAAAATAAGGGGGGTGGGGAATATCAAAGTTTCAAGATGGGAAAATAAGAGAAATAACAAAACCCATTTAGGAAAGCAAACTTCAGTTTCAACCCAACATGCCACTTTGGGATATAAAGCATAAACAATTACTAGACTTACTGTGGTGATCATTTCACAATATATACAAGTAAATCATTATGTTGTATACCTAAAATTAATATAATGTTATATGTCGATTATACCTTGATTAAAAAATCATAATTATGAGCTTGCCTTTTGAAACAATAAATTTTTGGAACTCCTTTTCCTTGCTAATCAATCTATAAGATCTTATCCGTTATCCTTGTTTGAAGCTTTTTCTGTGATTAAGTCCTCGGTGCAGTATTTCTATAATAGTTCCTGTAAATGGTGCCACATTTTTTTCTAAATTCTTTCAAATGAAAATGAATTCCTTTCAGATTCTATTTTTTTGATCTCCTCCACTAGCTCTGAAAATAAAGCCTTCTTACCTACTCGGTTCCACCCAAAGTAATTTAGAATTTGTTATTTAATTTACTGGCATCTTGGGAAACAAGTTTTGCTGTGGAAGGAAGGTGGTTGTGAGTGAGCCCGAGTTTCTAGTCTTGGTTGATGGATGACATTGCAAAGGTTCTTTGCTGTATAGCAGTGCCCCCTTGTGGAAATACCTTATATAACTTGGAACACAAATGCCACTTTTTTTTTTTTTTTTTTTTTTTTGCGGTACGCGGGCCTCTCACTGTTGTGGCCTCTCCCATTGCGGAGCACAGGCTCTGGACGCGCAGGCTCAGCGGCCGTGGCTCACAGGCCTAGCCGCTCTGCGGCATGTGGGATCTTCCCGGACCGGGGCACGAACACCTGCATCGGCAGGCGGACTCTCAACCACTGCGCCACCAGGGAAGCCCCAACTGCCACTTTTTAAAGTGTATTTTCGTGTTTTGAAAGGCATTTTAAAAATTATTTTTGTCAATAATCTGAAAGCATCATGCAAAAGGATAATTATTTTCAAGGCATTTTAAACCTTTCCCAAAGGGAAAATGTGCTTAGATCACAGGGGGTTGCAATTCTAATCTTTTGTAAGTTTGATCAAAGAAAACTTGCGGACCGTTTTTACCTCTCACCATCACAATCATTAATGTCTCCCTTTATAACTGCCTATTCTTTGTTTACTTTGAAACATCAGGTTGGCTGTCTTTCTTATGTGATTTTTTTTTTTACATGCTAGAACTCATGCAGTTTCTTTTTCAGTCGAGAGTTCACATCTTGTTCCTTGAATATTTTGAACATTTCTTTTAAAATTCTTTTATAAAATTTTTTTGTTTTGCACTGTAAAACTGATTAAAAGTTTAAGCTGGTCTTAACACACTCACTTCTGTAGTGTAAGGAAGTATGAGAAGGAATTTCTTAATAACTGAGTTTACATGGTTAAATCAAGCATATTATATATAGTTAATATGCCCTGTGTTAAAGGCTTTTCTATTTGTATGTATAGAGTCCTTTTTTTAATGTCATTGTGTTGCAATAATTTAACTCCTTTGACTTACTTGCTAAAAATATTTCTTCTATTTAAGAAGTGCTCTTGACTTCAATACCTAAACACTGAAAATCATGTCAAAAGGTACCCAAAGATAAGTTTTTATACAGATACACACCTTATAAGTTGTGATTTATTTTATGATTCATTTATCTAAATATGTTGTGTTCTGAATGAATCATGAATGAGAATAGTTCTTTATTGTGGAATTATTTAAAACTGTCCTTTAAAAGAAAAAGAAGAAACTATAAACATAAGTTAATCTAGTTGCCAAGTTGGAATTCATTATTTAATTTACCTCCTATGCAATGATTAATGCTGCAAAATGTGTGGTTATGTTAGAGTATATCCACAAAAGAAATATTATTACAAGGTTTGAGAAGTAGCCAATTACATCTTTTGGAAATTTACTGTACTGTTTCAATGTGTTAAGTGCCTTGTTGTAAAGTAAAATTTTAAGTCTAGAATTCATTATTTTCCTGACATATTTTTCATTATCATATATACTGTATATTATTGTAATAGTTTTATTAAATGCTTAAGTTTTAATTAAATATGTAAATTTCAGAAGCTCTTTTCCCCTACCCACCAGTACCTTAATCATTGGTCTATCATATGGGATTTGAATTCAGGTTCTTTTTTTAAAAGGGGAAAATTATCTTAGTTTAGAAATATGTTTTCCATGCTTGTGCATTTGTGTTTATAAAAACATTTCAGGAGGAATTTAAGAGTGTAACTATAGTTTGTACTTCAAAAAGCCATTTTACATTTACATTTTAAGTGCCTAATTGTTAGTTAAAACTAATTTATGTTTCTATTCTAAAGAGAATATGTCTACTTGGTTTCTAATCTCTTTGGCTTTGCTTAAAAAAATAAAAGAGCAAGGGCCTATACTTTGTATTTACCCAATAAACCACCATGACATCGACAGTCTTTTCAAAATTAGTATTACTGTTTTTTTAATTAATAAAACTGTTTTCTTTAAAGATTTGTAAAAAATATTTAGTTTTAAGTAGTTATTAGAACCACAAGAGGGTTATTTTCTTCAAGCACTGTTTTTTTGTTTTGTTTTTTTTGCTGTATGCGGGCCTCTCACTGTTGTGGCCTCTCCCGTTGCGGAGCACAGGCTCCCAACACGCAGGGTCAGCGGCCATGGCTCACGGGCCCAGCCGCTTCACGGCATGTGGGATCTTCCCGGACCTTCCCGGACCGGGGCACGAACCCGTGTCCCCTGCATCGGCAGGCGGACCCTCAAACACTGCGCCACCAGGGAAGCCCTAAGCACTGTTTTTTAAATAAGCTGATAACCTTCAAGTAATGGCACACTAAATAAACTGGAATGTGTTATTTTACCCGCCCTTGGATTTAAGGTGAGAAATAATTCACACCAATATAAGGTCACTCGTGGAGAAGGTTAAAGTCAGTTACGAGTTCCATGATTCTCATTCTCATTGTTCACAGAGGAGCAAATATCATTAATTCTTCAAGGAAAGCATTCTCTCTGTCACTCAGTTGTGAAAGAAATGTCATCCTCTTCCTTCACAAAGGGGCACCAGGGTATGTCCTCAACCAGACTTTAGTAGTCATTGCAGCAGTAGATCGCTGTAAGTTGTTTTTGGACCCCCTGAGAAAAAATGAAAGCATGACCCTCAAAGACAAATTTAGTAAAAGAAACTCAGTGGGATGAGGGGACAAGGATAAGATAATATGGTTCAAAGATCAAGTTGTTGGATAATCCAAGTTTCTTTGGATTATCTGGAAATGATAGAGGATAAATCACAATAGTCTTTCTGCCACCTCCACCCAGGTCTTGGATGAAAAGCTTGTCCCATCCTCCTGTTTGAAACAATGGCTTGCTGATTTTTCTGGCCAGAGCCTCAAAGACTGCCCTTATTATCGCCAATGCATTATACAAACCTTGACACATAACATTTCATTTCTTCTAATAAAATATGTAAGAATATCAGAAGCATAAGCTAGATTACTCACCGACATGTTAGAACAAGAGTGGATACTGTGTGTCTATACAATGCGTATTCAATACAATACGTGGCAGGTTGTAATGAGGCATCTCATTTTACTGTTTTTATGCTTGACATACACTCTTGAATCTTCACAAAACCCCACGAGGTAGGCAAGGAAGGAGTTGGTGACCCCATTTTGTGAGATGAAAGAACTCGGAAGTATTAGGGCTGGAACCTGAATTTTGTTTTCTCTGTTTTGCTACCTTCCTGTGATAATTACTGTGGTCACCATCACTGTTCAGAGGTTTTGCTGTTGTCACTGTTGTTGCTTGTTTTTTAGGGGAGTTTATTCCCTTATCAGCCAGTTAGTTTGTTGAGAGGGCAGCTGGTCGTTGGAACAGGTTCTTTGTCAAATGCTACCGATTTTTCCTGTAATTGGAATTTACTACATTTCAGAGGGGAGAAAAGTCAATTCTTCTAGTGCAAAATGGCCTTGAAGCAAAAGAATCCCTAAGTGTTTGAGCTTTCAACTTTGTTAGAATAAAGCTAACTCGTTGCAAGTATCACTTATAGGATAGTAGGTAATCATGTACATAAGCCTTACACAAGTTGGTGGGGTGGGGGGGGGGCGGACCAAGGTGCATAAGGTTTTATCTCTAAATGTGACTCTCTCAGGGATTATTCCCAAGGGAATGTCAAAAGGCGGGAGAGATACAATGACCCGTTTTCAAAGGATAGCAAAGCTCTGAGGAAATGGAATGGAGTCTTGGGACACACTGTAGTCTGGATTGATTCTGGGCTCCCCAAGGGACCAAAGTGAAGCTATAGGATTGTTTGGTCCTGGTGTGAACTGGTGAGTTCTCTGTGCTAAAAATCTGTCCAACCTGTGCCCTTGCTTCTGATCAAGTTTCTGGGCACGCTTTACTTCAGTTCTTATATCCAAGAAGTTATCTCTCTTTCTTCCTAAGTTCCTTAAATCATGTGTTTATTTGGGTAAAGAAAAAAGAAGCCACTACTCTTGAGAAGCTACCATGGATCAGGCGCTGCTCCTTGGTTTCCTCTTGTTTAAAGCCAGGTGAATCTCATTATGCTCTTTTTTACACTTGAGGGAACTCCAGACTCAGATAGCTAAATATAGTACAGGGAGCCCCGCTGGCTGATTGGCACACAATTGCCCAAAGCCCATAATTTTCCCACCATATTAATGGGATGGAAGAATCACCTGCCGTGGGAGGAATGCAGGAGAGGAAGAATTGCCTCTTCCAGAAATCTTTGGACAGCCAAGTTTTGTGCTGTTGAGAGCAAAGTTATGGAGGGCTGGAGCTTGAGCCTGTAAGATTCTTTGACCCACGTTCAGCAGATTTCCTGTCTCCACCTTCACTCTAGTCCTCTCATCTATAAATATGCTCTCTCCTCTTTATATCCTCATGCCCTATTACTGACGTGTGATGAAGAGGGCAAAACCCAGGTGCCCCGTCATTCCTCTCCTGTCATCACACACCTGCCTCTGGCAGATGGCAGGGGCTCTGGGTCTGCGAGGAGACTGAGCCCCCAGAGCACACACCCCAGGTCCCCAAGCACACAGGGTTTTGCAGGGAGGAAGTGATACTTTTGAACATATTTTGTATTACATCTGGTCAGTTTCCCAGTCCATGGGTTGAAGGGAATGTTTACATTTGACACCAGGGGAAAGACATTTCCCTGATGTCTACGTGGGTTTAAGCCGTTTTAACAAAATACCATAAACTGGGTGGCTTAAACGAAAACGTTTACTTTCTCACAGTTCTGGAGGTCGGGAAGTCCGAGGCCAGGGTGCCAGCATGGTCGGGTTCTGGTGAGGGCCCTCTTCCTGGTTTCCTCCCCTGTGGGACCAGTGGAGGAGTGAGAGCTCTAGTGTCTTTCTCTTCTTCTAAGGACACTAATCTCATCACCCTCCTGACCTCCTCTAAACCCAATTACCTCCCAAAGACAACCTCCCATACAATCCCCTGGGGGTTAGGGTTTCAACTAATGGATTTTCACCGGTACACAAACATCATGTAGTCCGCAACACCTGGGTTTTTTTATTTTATACAAATACATCTTTTAAAAGCAAAGTGCACTTTTTTGTGCAAGATCTTAAGCTCTTTGGGTCCCGTGGCTTTTGGGAATCTGTGAGCCTGTCTCTGCAAGGCACTTTCCCACTGCTTCGGTAAACGGTGCCCTCTGTCCCAGTCAGGCTGCTCTCCTCCCGGTCCTCTGTGCTGCAGCACCCAGTCCAACCACGTGAGGTGCTTCCCCCAACCAGACTGTCACCTGTGTACCCAGGAAGGCAGTGTGACATGGTGGCCCTGTGCTCTCTGGGTCTGAATCTCGGTTCTTCCAGTGCTGGCTGGATGTGGAAGACGTCAAACAAGTTGCCTAACCTCTGTGCCTCGGTTTCTTTATCAGTGGGATGGAAATAATCATAGTCCATGTCTCACAGAATTGTTGGGAAGACTAAAGATGTTGTTATGAGATACACATTCGGTTAAGTGTTAGCCAAATTCAGTTAAATATTTTAGGTATCATAGTTCTAGCTCTGAGATTATTTACATATCACATCTTGCTTGTCCTGATAGTTCAGCTGAAGTCTCATCTCCTGAAAACTTTACCTCACTTCTCTGAATCTGAGTTCCTCCCTAAAAGATACATACAAACTAATTGTCAAAATGTGAGATACACTCACTGATGTAAGATTTTAAAAAATATGTCCTGTTAACATACCAAATTTCCTTAAGAGAAGGAATTGTCGTAGTATTCATTCCAGTGTCTAATAAAGTTCTTATCACATATAGCAAATATTTGTTGAATGAGTTTTTTTAAATATCATCTTTTGTGTTTGGAATATTAACAGAATTTATGAGGCTTCGATGAAAAGGAAATTGCCCGTCATGCCTCTAAATAATTTGCTTTAAAATAATTGAAGCACTTATCAAATCATCAGATGTTTATAATTTAAATGTTTCATTAGCCATCATATTATATGTATTTTATGAGATTTTAGCCAAAAATATGGATAGAAAAATAAAGGCTGAAGTGGAAAATCCAAAGACTTTGGACTCAGCCCCTAGGTTTAATTCCTAAGCAAGTTACTTTACCTTTCTGAATCATCATGTCCGTCCCTTCTGTAAAATGAGAGTGAAGAAACCTACCTCCCAATGTCATGGTGAGGATTGGAGATAATGTTTAGTAAAGCACTTGATACTACCTGACTCATTAATATATATTCAATCTAATCAGAAAATAAATTCATGGGATTTTAAAACTTTTAAATTTTATTGGAAGGAATTTTAGAATTTTTAAATTGCAAGGATTTAGAATTTTCTACTTAATACAAGATACATATGTTTGTCACACTGTACAAGCTTTTGGATTTCAGTTGAGAACAATGTCAGGTGTTTAAGCTTATGTTTCCAAAGCCTCCACTCTGCCTCTTCCCCACATTTTGTACACTAATCAGATGCATGAATTGTTTTGCTGTATCTCTCCAGAAACATCCAGAAAAATGAGTGATGAATTGCTAGTGTGGAAACAGTTTTTTCTAATGCAGAAGGACAATTCATTCAAAGAGGTAAACTGCGGCTTGCCCTTGACCATTGAGTTAAGGGTGATTATCCCGGTCATAAATAGCTACAGCTGGTCCATCACAGTGGGGTTATCTGTTTGGTGCAATGTTGAACTACCAACAAAGTTACTAGATTTCACCAGAAACTAATCTAGCGAGCTGACTTTTGAATGACCTGCCTATATATTGGGGGAACACCAGAGTTTGGGCAAGTGCCAAAAGGTCTTAAGATTAAAGAGAGTTAAGCTCAAAAGCAGAAAAAGTTGTTAAAGACTGTTTTGCTATACGACAGCCTTTCCAAGAGAAGTGTTGAGAAATCTGCTTCTGGAGCTATTTAAAATGAATTGTCCAAACAGAAAAATTCACAAAAATATGAGAATTAGCCAATATACTCTTTTTTAAAAAATTTATTTATTTTTGGCTGCATTGGGTCTTCGTTGCTGTGCGCGGGCTTTCTCTAGTTGCGGCGAACGGGGCCTACTCTTTGTTGCGGTACGCGGGCTTCTCATCACAGTGGCTTCTCTTGTTGTGGAGCATGGCCTCTAGTCGCTTGGGCTTCAGTAGCTGTGGCATGCAGGCTCTAGAGCGGAGGCTCAGTAGTTGTGGTTCACGGGCTCCAGAGGGCAGGCTCAGTAGTTGTGGTGCACAGGCTTAGTTGCTCCGCGGCAAGTGGGATCTTCCCAGACCAGGCCTCAAACCCGTGTCCCCTGCATTGGCAGGCGGATTCTTAACCACTGCACCCCCAGGGAAGCCCAACCAATACACTCTTAACTAACGGGTCAAGGAAGAAGTCACAAGGGAGATTTGAAAATACTTTGAGACAAATGACAATGAAAAAAAAACACCAAAATGTATGGGATACAGTGGTGCTGAGAGGGAAATTTATAATTATAAATACATACATTACAAAGAAAGATTTCAAACCAATAACCTACCTGTAGTTCTTAAGGAACTGGAGAAAGAGAAGCAAACTACACCCAAAGTTAGCAGATGGAAAAAAATAAAAGTTAAAGTAGATATAGAGAATAGAAAAACAACAGAGAAATCAATGAAGCCAAAAGTTGCTTCTTGGAAAAGACCAACAGAATTGACAAACATTTAGCTAGATTGACTAAGGAAGAAGAGAAAGGAGGCTCAAATTACTAAAGTCAGAATGGAAGTGGGGACATTACTACTTGATTTTATAGAAATAAAGCATTTATAAAAGACTATGAATAATTGTAAGCAGACAGATTGGATAACTTAGATGAAATGGACAAATTTCTAGAAGCACAAAGCCAGCCAGTACTGAATCTTGAAGAAACAGAAAATCTAAATAAACCTTTAATAATGAGAATTGAATTAGCAATCAAAAATCTCCCAACAAAGAATAACCCTGGACCAGATGGCTACACTGGTGAATTCTACCAAATATTTAAAGAATCAACACCAGTCTTTCTCAGTCTCTTCCAGAAAATCGAAGAGAATACTTCCTAACTCATTCTGTGAGGCCAGAATTACCCTGACACCAAAGCCAAACAAAGGCACTATGAGAAAAGAAAACTTCACACCAATATCCCTTATGAATATTGACACAAAAAGAAACAAAATATTAGCAAAACCAAATTCAGCAGCATATTAGAAGGATTATACACCATGACCAAGTGGGATTAATTCCTAGAATGCAAGGATGATTCAATACATGAAAATCAATAAATATAATACACTACTTTAACAGAGTGAAGGGGGAAAATAACATCATTTCAATTGATACAGAAAAAGCATTTGACAAAATTTAACACCCTTTCATGATAAAAAAAAGAAAACCTCAATAAACTAGGAATAAAAGGAAACTACTTCAACATAATAAATGGTATATATGAAAAACCCACTGCTAACATCACACAATGCTTTTCCTCTAAGATCAGGTAAAAGACAAGGATGCCTGCTTTCATCACTTTAGCATAATATTGGAAGTTCTAGCCAGAATAATAAGACAAGAAAAAGCATCCAAATTGAAAAGGAAGAAGTAAAATTAACTCTGTTCAAAGATGATACGATCTTATATGTAGAAAACCCCAAAGATTCCACACACAAACTATATTTAGCTCAAATAAATGACTTCAGCAAAGTTGCAGGATACAAAGTCAAAAGACAAAAATCAGTCACACTTCTATATACTAACAATGAACAATCTAAAAAGGAAATTTAGAAAACAATTTGATTTACAATAGCATCAAAAAGAAAAAAATAGGAATAAATTTATCCAAGGAGGTGAAAGATTTGTATACTAAAAAGTATAAAACATTACTGAAAGAAATTAAAGAAGATCTAAATGGGAAGACATTCCATGCTCATGGATCGGAAGACTTAATATTAAGATGATAATACTACACAGAGAAGTCTACAGATTCAATGCAATCTATATTAAAATTTCAATGGTGTTTTTTGCAAAAAAAGAAGAGCCCATCCATACGTTCATATGAAGTCCCGAGGGACCAAAACAATAGCAAAACTGTAGCCAAATTGTTTGTCCATATAGCCAAATTTGCCAGAATAGCCAAAACAATCTTGAAAGAAGAAATAGTTGGAAACCTCAAGCTTCCTGATTTTAAAACTTACTATAAAGTACAATAGTCAAAACACTGGTACTGGCAAAAGGATGAACATACAGACCAGTGGAACAGAATGGAGAGCCCAACAATAAACCCTTGCATTTCTGGTCAATTTTTGGCAGAGCTTCCAAGAGCATTCAGTGGGGGAAAAGACAAGTGTTAATAGTCCTAGAAAAACTGGATATCCACATGCAGAAGAATGGAGCTGGACCTTTAGCATATAGCACACACAAAAATTAACTTGAAAAGTGAATCAAGACCTAAATTTAAGAGCTAAAACTATAAAACTCTTAGAACAAAACAGTTCTAAGTGAAAATCTTCAGGACCTTGGATTAGACTGTGTTTTCTTAAGCATGACACCAAAAGCACAGGCAATAAAAGAAAAAAAATTACATAAATTGGACTTAATCAAAATTAAAAACCTTTGTGCATCGAAGAACAATGTCAAGAGAGTGAAAAGACAATCACAAAATGGGAGAAAGTATTTGCAAATCATAATATATCTGATAAGGGATAAGCATTCAGAATGTATAAAGAACTCCTACAACTCAAAAACAACAAAACACCCCAATTCAAAAATAGGCAAAGGACTTGAATAGACATTTCTTTAAAGAATATATACAAACGGCACATAAATATATACAATGAAAGCACATGAAAGGAATCTCAGCATCATTAGTCATTAGAAAAATGTAAATCAAAGCCACAATGGGATACCACTTCATACTCATTAGGATGGCTACTATGAAAAAATAAAAAGAACAACAAAATAACAAGTGTTGGTAAGGAGATAGGAAATTGGAGCCCTCATCATTGCTGGTAGGAAAGTTAAAACTGGTACAGCTACTGTAGAAAAAGTTTGGTGATTCCTCAAAAAGTTGAACATGGGGTTACTATATGATTCAGCATTCCATCCCTAGATAGATACCTGAAAGAACTGAAAGCAGGGGCTCAATCAGATATTCATATACCAATGTTCATCACAGCATTATTCACAAGAGCCAAACGTGGAAACAACCCAAATGTCCATCGACGGATGAATGGATAAACAAAATCATACAGATGACCCCTAACTTATGATGGTTCAATTTAAGATTTTTTGACTTTACAATGGTGCAAAAGTGATATGCCTTCAACAGAAACCATACACTGAATTTTGAATTTTGATCTTTTCCTGGGCTAGCGACATGTTACAGTACTCTCTGGAGACACTGGGCAGCAGGAAGCAGCTGCAGCTCTCAGGCAGCCACGCAATCGCAGGGGTAAGCAACCGATACGTGTACAACCATTCAGTATCAGAGAACCTTTCTGCTTTTCACTTTCAGTACAGTAGTCAAAAAATTACATGATTTTGCCCAACTGTAGGCTAATGTAAGTGTTCTGAGCATGTTCAATGTAGGTTAGGCTGAGCTATGATGTTTGGTAGGTTAAGTATATTAAATGCACTTTCGACTTAACAGTGTTTTCAACTTAGGATGGGTTTATGGTGTATCAAGATGTAACCCCGTCATAAGGAGAGGAAGATCTATACAATGGAATATTATTCAGCCATAAAAAGGAATTTAATTCTGAGATGTGCTACAACATGGATGAATCTTCAAAACATTATGCTAAGCAAAATAAGCCAGAACAAATATTGTATGAATCCACTTATATGAAGTATCTAGAATAGGCACTTCAGAGAGACAGAAAGTAGAATAGAAGTTACCAGGGGTTGGGGGAGATAGGGAGTTATTGTTTAATGGGTACAGAGTTTCTGTTTGGGATTGAAAAAGCTCTGGAAATAGATAGTGATGGTAGTTATACATCATTGTGAATGTCCTTAGTGCCACCGAATTGTAAACTAAAAATGGTTAAAATGGTAAATTTTATGTTATGTAAATTTTACCACAATAAATAAAAACAAGCCCCTCCATATTTATTCCAGCATAATTTTAATAGAAATTGGAAATAACCTAGATATTTGTTGACAGAGGATTGGGCTAACATTGTGACATGCCTGCATGGATTTCTTAATAGTCTTGCTTTCACCTCTGCCCCTTTACAGAGCAGCCAAAATGATTCTATTAAAACATCAGCGTTAAATGAGAAGAGTAGGTTAGTGAACTAAATGCATAGTATGATGCCATTTATGGGGCGGCGGGGGAAATCTATATAAGCATAAAAGAAATCTGAGAGGAGAGATATCATACTTTTAACAGAGGTTATCTCCAGGTGGTAGAAAGACAAAGTGCATGCATGCGAGTGTGTGTGTGTGTGTGTGTGTGTGTGTGTGTGTGTGTGTTGTGTGTACTTTGTTCTATGTAGCAACAGCCTTAGTACCAGTTCTGTTTCTTGGTATTTATCTTACTGAAATAATCCAAAATGTATATATCACATTATTGTTCATAATAGCAAAAAAATTGAAAATAGCCTGTGTTGACAATAGCATATCTGTCAGATAAATTTTGAAATATTCCTAAACAATGAACTAGACTTTTAAAAGTCCAGAAGTCAACAAATAATGGCCTGCAGAATAAGTCCAGCTGTTGTCTTTTTTTTTTATAAATAAAGTTTTACTGAAATATGGCCATGACCATTTATTTACATATTGTCTATGGCTACTTTCCTGCTCCCATGGCTCAACTGTACTGTTGTGACAGAGACCAAATTGCTGGCAAACCTAAAATATTTACTATTTGGCCCTTTTTGGAAAAAGTTGCTGAATCCTTGGGCTAGAATATAGTAATTAAAAATGATTTGTGGGAGAAAAACATGGAAAATGTTAATGATACATATATATAATATACATATCCATGGTTATAAATTAAACTATTTATAAAGATTAAAGATACCATAGATATATGTGTAAAACGGCTGGAAGGATACGTACAGAAATGTTATAAATTACTTCTGGGTGGAAAAAAATAAAAAGGTGATTATTATTTCCTCTTTTACAGTTTCTTGCATTTTCAAATTTTCTACAAAAACTATGTATTGCTATTTTTTGAATCAGAATAAAAAATCAACTTTCAAATATCTGGTTTGCTTTCCTAAAGGAAAGAGTAGGTCATCTTTCAAAGGGCCAAGCATGCTTACCGCCACCAGGAAGTAAAAACCCTATGCTTTGCTGAGGCAAACAGGTTATACTTTACCTTGTAAATGCACTTTATTTTTTCAGATTGTATTGACTAAGTATGTTATTAATCAGGGTCCAAGTTCAAGGTCCTGACAATCTACTTAAGAAGGTGAATCTTAGGGACTGGAGGTATTTTAGAATCCTTGTGTTAAGCTCCCTCATTTTACTATGAAGAAAAAGTCCAAAAGGTTAACAACTTGTCCCTGTTAGATCTGGGCAGACTCCCATTTGGTTTCCATGCTGAGTTCTGCAAAATAAATGGAAGTAAATGAGGGAGAAGAAAGGAACATGGATTCCAGCAATGCTTTGGCTTACATAAAAATCAAAGTCAGGAGTCCGTAACCATTATGGCCAGGCTAATTAAAGTAAGTGTATGTTTTTTTTTTAGAGGAATGTTACTCTAACCATTTTCCCTTCTATCCTTCTTTATTTACATACTAAACTACTAGTCACTGTTGTTACAATAACAATATATCACATAACTGTTACTGTGGGCATACATTTCACAATAGGTAACTAAGTCTTCTTACTTCACCATGTCTTTTCCTTCTAAGATATTGGATTTTATTCTATTTTATTTATTTATTTATTATTTTATTTTTATTTATTTATTTTTTTGCGGTACGCAGGCCTCTCACTGCTGTGGCCTCTCCCGTTGCGGAGCACAGGCTCCGGACGCGCAGGCTCAGCGGCCATGCGTCACGGGCCTAGCCGCTCCGTGGCATGTGGGATCTTCCCGGACCGGGACACGAACCCGTGTCCCCTGCATCGGCAGGCGGACTCTCAACCACTGCGCCACCAGGGAAGTCCTTGGATTTTATTTTTTTAATTTGTTCTACTGAGGTAAAATTTACCTTGAGTGAAATGCACAGTTCAGTTTTGACAAATGCGTATGCTCAAGTAACTAACACCCCAATCAAGACATAAAACATTCCCACCACCTGGGAAAAATGTCTCATGTCCCTTCCCAGTCAATCTTGTCCTCTGTCCTGATTTATATCACCATGAGTTAGTTGTGCCTTTCTAGAACTTATAAATGCAGTTCTTCAGTATGTAGTCTTTTGGGTCTCGCTTCTTTACTCAGCATAATGTTTTTTTTGAGAATCATCATGCTGTGGGGTGTATGATAACTTATTCCTTTTCATTGCTGACCAGTCGTCTATTTTACAAATATATCACAGTTTCCTTCCTCCTCTTCTTTTGTTGAAGGACACCTGGATAGTTTCCAGTTTGGGCATTAAACAAAAAATTTCTTCTAATCCTGGAACCTCTTTGTCCAAATAAAAAGTTTTGAGAATTGGACTTTGTTACTTTGGAGATGCTGCCTTCCACCGATATGTTTCAGGGTCCTTCCTCCCTTCATCTCTTCTCCAGGAAAATCATAATACATTCAACTGGAGAAGAATGATATGGGTAATATTGAAGATGGGCAAGTTTATTTGTTCATCACACAAGTCCTAAAGGCTGAATATAGAAAACAAGTTAATATCTTGGCCAGTCTCACAATCTAATTTTGGAAAGGGCAGGTAAAGCTGCAAGGGGTGAAAACGTGAGACAATACGGCCAACCCATAGAGTTAAAAGCATTGTCAGGGCCCAAAGGTAATTATTACAATTACAGCTTGCACTTATCGAGCCTGAGCTAAATGCCAGACATTGTGCTAATTACTCCATCCAGTCTTTATGCTTGATGTAGGCACATTTGTTATCCCAATTTCATGTAGGGTACGTGGATGCTCAGAGAGTACATAAGGAAGTACCTAACACTATATGTAGAAGACACTCAAAGGAGTATATATGAAGCAAATCATAGGAATTTAAAGGAAATGAAGGGGTTAATTTTTAAATGGCTAGTGGAGTTGTGCCACTAAATAAATAATTAGCATTTCAACTTTCTCTTCTCATTAGCATTTTGCAAACTCTTCTTAAGCCATAAGCCCTCTCTGTTCATGCTCACTGACTCTGGATGGATATACTGTGTAGCATTCACCTCCCAGGGAATTACCAGCCAGCTGGACAATTGTAGTTTTACAAACAGAGTAATTTAACACCTCTCTCTTTTAACACCACTCTTTTTTTAAAAAAATTTTTTATGTATTTTTTTTTTGGCTGCGTTGGGTCTTCGTTGCTGCGTGCGGGCTTTAGTTGCGGCAAGCAGGGGCTACTCTGTTGCGGTGAGCGGGCTTATTGTGGTGGCTTCTTTTGTTGCGGAGCACGGGCTCTAGACCTGCGGGCTTCTGTAGTTGTGGCATGCGGGTTCAGTAGTTATGGCTTACAGGCTTAGTTGCTCTGCGGCATGTGGGATCTTCCTGGACCAGAGCTGGAACCCGCATTCCCTGTATTGGCAGGTGGATTCTTAACCGCTGCGCCACCAGGGAAGCCCAACACCACTCTTGATAACAAAATAATAGTACAGATATTTTGGATATCTGTACTATTTGTACTGTTACCAACAATTCTGTTGTCTGTACTGTTACTAACAATTCTGGCTGAAATCCATGTACAGCAAGAAGGATTCCAGTGAGAAAGCAAGTGGTTTAAAATTATCTTTGGGGATTCAATTTTAAAATGTTTTCCTTAATGCCCTTCTTGTCCTCCTTTCCCTCTCTCCCCAGCCCAAAGATCTTTTAGTATTCTCTTCCTTTACTGCTACTGATTATTATATTATTCATCTATTTAAAACAGGAAGGATGGAGCAGAAAGTATTCCGTTTTCTGGCAAGAAAGCCCTGAATATCATTTGGGGAAATTCATCCCTAAGAAGCACTGAATGAGCTATGTGGTGTCATGTTTAAAATAGTTTATCCATAGTATGTATTATGAACAATGTAGCTTCCTCTATTAGTTTGCAAGGGCTGCCATAACAAAGCACTACAGACTTATTTCCTCACAGTTCTGGAGGCTAGAACTCTTAAGATCAAGGTGTTGGTAAGGCTGATCTCTTCTGAGGACTCTCTCCCTGTCTTGTAGATGGCCATCTTCTCCCTGTGTTTTCATGTTGGCTTCCCTGTGTCTGTCCATGTCCTAATCTCTTCTTCTTAAAAAGACACCAGTGATATTGGATTACAGTCCACTTATATGACCTCATTTTACTTTACCTCTTTAAAGACCCTATCTCCAAACAGTTTCATTCTGAGGTACTGGGGGTTAGGACTTCAACATATGAATTTTGGGGGAACACAACTCAGCCTATAATACTTCCTATCTGCATCACAGAGCTGTTAGCCTAAATAAGAGAATTACTTAGGAGAACAATGTGAATGTAATTATATCCTGTATAAGAGGGTGTCTGTTAAGGTCGTTAAATTAGTCACATGGTCAACTATTTTAAAATCATTTGTGAATTTAAGTTGCTTGTAAGGAAAGATGTTAGTGGCTACTATTTTGGAGAACAGGCTATGAAGAGAATCAGATGATATATTGAAGATCATCTGTGCAAACAAGTGGTAAAATTTTTTAAATTCTCTAAATTGAAAAAAAATGAGAAAAGTAATCTAACAATGGTTACTTATAGAAGATAAGAGGTGTGTTTTTTGGGGAAGCTTAAAATAATTTATGAAGAGCATGGCAAAAATAGTATTAGAACAGAGTAGATGTGAAATAAAGAATAAAAAGGATCAGAAAATGGGAAACATTTGTTCATTATCATCAGTTACGTTGATTTATACGAGACTGGCCTTTTAGCAGACAGAAAATGGTCTAGTATCGACAATTCTGTGTCAACCTAACATAAAAGAAACCAGAGGATTTAGCCTGTAGAAGACAGAAAAGGGAAGTGCCTACGAGCCATAATTACGGAAAATTAAAGGACTTTGTATTTAAAGCATTACACAATTCTCACTTAAAATCTCAACCTCAGCATAGTTATAATGATATTGTGACCCACTCCTCACCCGATTGATTTTCTTTTTATGTTATTAGCTACTTAAATCCTCCAAGCAAATTTCTGGATTAGGTCTTCGGCTTTACCCAGGCCACACGCTGAAACGGACGCTGAGCTTTCACTCTCCACATAAAAGGGATATTCCCGTGTATGGCAAGTTATAAGAGCTTTACTGCATCACCCCACCCACCCCACTATTCCCCACCCATCCTTTCTCCGGAGCGTTGGCCACCTACATCTACAAATTCTACACATTGCATTTCCATCATCCTGCCGTCAGTGGGTGGAGGAAAGGGTCATTTCTTCCTCCGAATCCCGATTTGGATAAAGCAGTACCCCTGTCTTTTTGCTACCAGGAGATAGGGCGGGGACCCCCCTCGCCCAGCTCAGGGTAGAAGCGCTGGTGTTGAGGCCGAGTCGTACGAGGGGCCTGTTGACCTGGCACGGTTTAAGCATTCAACTGACAAATAACACAAGAAATCCGGTAACCAATCAGAGCGTAAAGGTGTGGTGCGAGCATCTTTTTTTTTCAGGGGCGGTCACAGCCAAGTCTGACCCAGCGGAGGGGCGCGACCCGGATAGGGCGGCCAACTTCCAGACAGCTTGCCCAGCCTGGTCCGCGGACTGCCACAGCCTGGTTGCGAGCGCGTCCCCGTTTCTTCTTGGGCATCGCTGATTGGAGGGGCTGGAGAGGAAGCGGTGGGCGCAGCCAATCCGGAGCGGCCTCCGCCGCTCTCCTCCCCGCCCCCGGGCTTCCAGGGGAGTTGGCCTTAGGGCCGCGCACCGGTGTCTGCGTGTGCTCTCCTGAGGATAGCTGCAGGAGGCCGGGGCTGAGGACTCCGGCGCACAGGCCATGGCTTCCGCCGGGCTGCCCCAGGCTCCCGCCGAGGACTCCCCCTGGCCTCTGCGCCTTCTGCACGCGCCCCCGGGGCTGCTGCGGCTGGACCCCACGGGCGGCGCGCTGCTGCTTCTCGTTCTCGCCGCGCTGCTGGCGTGGAGCTGGCTGTGGCGGCGCCCGAAGCGGGGCATCCCCCCCGGGCCCACGCCCTGGCCCGTGGTGGGCAACTTCGGCTTCGTGCTGCTGCCGCCTTTCCTCCGACGGAAGAGCTGGCCGTACCGGCGGGCAAGGACCGGAGAATTGAATACCTCGGGCCTGGGCGTGCAGTTGCTCCTGGCAGACCTGGCCCGTGTGTACGGCAACATCTACAGCTTCTTCATCGGCCACTACCTGGTGGTGGTCCTCAACGACTTCCACAGCGTGCGCGAGGCGCTGGTGCAGCAGGCCGAGGTCTTCAGCGACCGCCCGCGGATGCCGCTCAACTACATCCTGACCAAGGGGAAGGGTGAGCTGGGCCGCGGCCGCGGGAGCCTTGGGGGTCAGGGGTCACGGGCCGTGTGAGCGCGCGGATGGGGCTGCAGGTGCGCCGGAGCTGGGGGTTCTGTTTCCCCTGCGGCCGCGCGCACCCAACCTGCCTCACACCTGCACCCAGCGCGGGAGGGGGAGGGCGGCGCTGCCTCCCACTCCCGCTGCCTTTGAGATCCCCTGCAGCTGTGATAGGTTCCATCTTTCCAGGAGTATTCGCTCAGGTTCCATCTTTCCAGGAGTATTCGCTCCTTCCCAGAATAAGGCCTCACTCTTCAGAATGTGTTCCCGACGAGAAACTTAGGCCGTGTTAGAAAGAGAGAGGGATATTTACACCTTTTGCGTTTTGGGTGCAAGAGTTTAAGATTATTTCCCCGTAAGATAGGAAGTCCAGAAAACACGATAGGAACTAATTGGCAAACCTAATGTACAATAGGTTTATAGTTTCTGTGATTCCTGCTTATGGAAGGCTAAGTTGGGCAGTTTTGAGCGTTGGTAAACATGTTATCCGCTGCAATAGAATATCACATTTGCCCTTTTTGTTTATCAGTGTTCCCCTTTGTCTTATTGGCTGGCACGGGTCCCAGACTGTGTTTCCGTCTGTGTCAATCCTACTCTTCGGTCAGGTGTTAATTTTTTTTTTTTTACATCTTTATTGAGTATAATTGCTTTACAATGGTGTGTTAGTTTCTGCTTTATAACAAAGTGAATCAGTTATACATAGACACATGTTGCCATATCTCTTCCCTCTTGCGTCTCCCTCCCTCCCACCCTCCCTATCCCACCCCTCTAGGTGGTCACAAAGCACCGAGCTGATCTCCCTGTGCTATGCGGCTGCTTCCCACTAGCTATCTGTTTTTACGCTTGGTAGCGTATATATGTCCATGCCACTCTCTCACTTTGTCACAGCTTACCCTTCCCCCTCCCCGTATCCTCAAGTCCATTCATTCTCTAGTAGGTCTGTGTCTTTATTCCCGTCTTACCCCTAGGTTCTTCATGACATTTTTTTTCTTAAATTCCATATATATGTGTTAGCATACAGTATTTGTCTTTCTCTTTCTGACTTACTTCGCTCTGTATGACAGACTCTAAATGTCTTTCCCTCAGGGAGTTTTTTTCCTCACTTCCGTTCCAGGTAAGTTAGTCTCCCTTGTTAGAACGAGTTTCATTGCACAAGTACTTTTCCTTCACTGCACTTATCAATATTGAGGCTTCATAATTCTGTAACCTTGGCCTGAATGTGAGTCTTCACCACTAGACTGACATCTAGGAAGACAGAGTTATTCCTTGTCCTGCCTGGCACATATAGGAGTCAATAACTATTTATTAAGTAAATGAACTACTACTTCCTCTTCCTGGCATGTGGTATAAAGAGATCCAGGCTTTTCAGAATCTGATGAAGCCAGAATTTTGCAACAGGATTTTAAATGAATAGTAATGATGATCTTAATATTCTAAATGTCCCACTGAAAAATAAATCATACATGTCACAGTTCATACCTTACTCTCTCCGTGTCTTTACACATGCTGCTTCTTCTACCTGGAATTCTCTTCCGTTCTCATGGCTGCCTGGAGAACTCCCACCTCTGCTTTTCTTTTCCTCTCTCTTTTTAAAAAAATTGTGCTGAAATACAAATAACATAAAATTTACCATCTTAATCATTTTTAAGTGTACAGTTTAGTGGCATTAAGTCATTCACATTGTTGTGAAACCATCACCACTATCTCCAGAACTCTTTTCATCTTGCAGAACTGAAAGTTTATACCCATTAAACAAACACTAAAAACCCATTAAACATTTAAAAACTCTCTAACCCCTGGCAACCACCATTCTGTTTTCCGTCTCTGTGAATTTGACTATCCTGGGTACTTTATACAAGTGGAATCATACAACATTTATCCTTTTGTGACTGACGTATTTCACTTAGTATAATGTTTTAAAGTTCATCCATATTGTGGCATGTGTGAGTATTGCTTTCCTTTTTAAGACTGAATACTATTCCGTTGAATGTATGTACCACATTTTGTTTATCCATTCGTCCCCTGATGGATACTTGCATGCTTCCGTCTTTAGACTATTGTGAAAAATGCTGCTGTGAACATGGTATGTCTACAAATATCTGTTGAAGTCCTTGCTTCCAGTTCTTATGGGTGTAAATCCACAAGTGGAATTGCTTGATCATATTATATGTTTAATATTTTTGAGTAACTTCCATACCATTTTCCATAGCAGCTGCACCATGTTACATTCCTGCCAGCAGCAGCCAATGTTTCAGTTTCTCCACATCCTCACCAACACTTGTGTTGTATTTTTTCATACCTGCTTAAATGTCACCTCTCTGAGAATGTGTTCTGTGACCTATTTCTCTATCCTCCCAGGTACAGGTGAGCTACTCTTTTCTCTGTGATACCACTGTTTTCGTTTAAACCCTCATCGCATTCCCTACCAGTCAGTAAGTCTTGTCAGCCTGCTGCAGATGTATCCATGTTCTGTATCCATTCACTTCTCTCCATCTCCATCTCATCCAAGCTACCATCGTTTTTCATTTCTTACTCCAGAAGCCTTTTAACTAGCCTGCTTGCTTCTGCTCTGATCTTTTATCCATACAGCAGCCAAAGGGATTTCTTTAAAAAAAAAAAAATGTGAATCAGAACAAATCATGTCGCTTCCCCCACTGAAACCAGTTGTTTCCGACTCCATACTAGACCTACTGTGCCCCAAAGGATCTGGCCTCTGCCTGCCTTTCTCACTTTATCTCTTTCCACTCTCGCTTTATTGTACATTTCAAGTACAGTGTCTGCTCTGGACACACTAAGCTGATTCCTGGAAGGTTGGTGACTGCCTCAGGCTACTGGGTTTTGTCATCCTTAGGCCTGGGATAACTTAAAAAAATTTTTTTTTAATATTTATTTATTTGGTTGCACTGGGTCTTAGTTGCGGCAGGCGGGCTTCTTAGTTGTGGCACACATGTGGGATCTAGTTCCCTGACCAGGGATCGAACCCGGGCCCCCTGCATTGGGAGCTCAGAGTCCTATCCACTGCGCCACCGGGGAAGTCCCCTGGGATAACTTTTTACTTTGTTTATTCCTTATCATCTCTGAGGCCAGTTGTCACCTTTCACTACTATTTTAGACACTGCCCAATATCACAACTTATTTTATCTCATTTATATTTCACTAACCTCATTCATTAAAAACTTTGAAAGCATTTAGCCTATTACCAACCCCACTTACCATTGGAATGTGAACTCTGTGAGGGCAAGGATCTGGCTCATCTTGTTAACCACTGTATGCCTTCTAATCGGCACAGAGCAGGTAATCAAGAAATGAACGAATGCATGCATACATCTATTGATACATACATACATCTAACATCTGTTAATGCACTTACCACATTATATTGTCACTTTTGTTGCTCATCTGTCTTTTCCTCCTGATTTTTAAAGGTAGGAATTAGATTTTCTTCTTCGAAGTCCTTCTTGGTGGGTGTATAGTTTGGTTAAGAATCTGTAAGGCAGTTTCTGAGTATTAGTTGGATCACAGTTTATTATTGGATCCCTCCTTATTTTGTAAAGTCCTGGGAGCCTGGGGTAATCTGGTGCTTCAGCATCTCAACTAAAGCATTAATTCCTCCAAGAGACAGTTAGGACTATTTAGGTGATGCTGCTCTTGTATTCTGGTGGATATGTGTTGGGCAAATGTGCTGTAAGAAATTTATGTTGCTGGTGAAAGTGATTGGCAGGAGAAAGTAAAGCAAGAACCATATGTCACAAGGAAAATGCTTGTTGATTTAACTTGGAATAAAGAACAGGCCATCTGAATAGGAAAATGTAGATAGTCAAGGAATCGTTTCAAGGGTGAAAAATAAAAGGGGAGAATGTGAGTTTATTTCAAGATGCCCATCGAAGGATGAAGAAGCAGATGAGTTCTGGGTAGCCGTCATAGATCAAGAATTGGATGGCATAGTCATCCTGAAGAAGATAGGCCACAGGAGTGAAAGGCTGAGCGGCTCAGCTCAGCAAGATGTGAGGAGTGCCCGCGCCACCTTCAGTGCTGTTTCCAGTGGCAAGATTGTAAAATGGGAAGTTGTCCAGAAGCAGGATGCATAGACTCTAAGAGAAAGAAAAGTGATATTAAGAATTAGAGGCCAATAATGTTATTAAATGTTTATATTTATTTTTATAAGATATTTGTAAAAGAGTTTTGCTGCTAAAGTTGATGAGACTCGAAGAGAAGGAATATTTCATGACCAGTGATGTGCTGGAAATAGTTCACTTAACACATTGCCATCAAGTTCTAGAATGTAGGGAGGTTATTTATTATATTTAAGTTTTTCAAATTATCATGCTTATACAAGTTGATATTCTTTTTAAGCATGAAAATTATAGTAAGGTAGATAGGCCAGAAAGATGTTCTACATTAGGTATGCCCATCATACTTATTCGTCCATCTGATTCTGTTCCTGAGCAGGAATAGTTAATAAAGTTACAAAGTCAGATTAAGAGGTACAAACTACTATGTATAAAATAAATAAGCTACGGGGGTATGTTGTACATCACAAGGAATATAGCCAATGTTTTATAATAACTTTAAATGGAGTATAATCTAAAAATTTTGAAACAGTCTTATATGCCTGAAACTAATATAATATTGTAAATTAACTATACTTCAATAAAAAAAATACTTACAAAGTCAGAGCCAAGGCTACCAAAAGAGTACTTTAAGTGTGGTCTGTTTCTTCTCAAAGGTTTATGCACATCACATTTTTATTATTAAATATTTCAAATATAAAGTGAAGAGAGTAATATAAACTCATTCATCACTGTTCACATTTGCTTCAGATTCATAAACAGTGCATAACTTTATTTGGTATGTTTTTTAAAACCTTACATATGTCATATATTTATAAAGTATCTTTCTACCTCTAGCTTTTGTAATTTATCTATTTCCCTGTTGATAGAAATTAGATTACTTCTAATTTTGAGAGATTTCTAGAAACTTGGAGCAAGAGTCAGAGGAAATTGCAAAGACATGAAAATGGGAGGCAAAAGGAAATTTTGAAGAACTTTAGAAGTACAGGATAGACCAGTCAGGATTGACTACCTCGAAGGGGTACAAGATACAAAATGAAATTAGGAAATAAAGATAGAAAGTGAAAGTTCATTTGAGCAATTTGAAAATAAATGAGGAAAACGAGATAACTGAATCTTGTAGTAAATGCAGTAAAGTACATATTTTAAATAGTTACATGCTCATTTCAAGAAGGCCTGAATTCCCACTAAGAGGGACACTTATATGACCCTATGGAAGGGAAGGGCAAATATAATCAGTGGATAACACTTTCTCTGCTTCAAGAGAAAGAAAACGTATGTGTGATTAATGTAGAATTGCATCAAATTTAATGTATTTTAACTATTTTTATTTTAGTAATATATGTTGCTTATTGTAAAACATGGAACAGGAGTAAAAGAATTCCTTTTAATTCTTTTAAAAAATAATTGAAAATCATCTGTGATCAGTGTTATTTTGAGATAGCCACTATTAACATTTTTATGTATCACCTTTGTTTTAGTCTGTTTGAGCTGCTGTAACAGAGTTCCATGGGCTAGGTGGCTTATAAACAACAGAATTTATTTCTGGAGTCTGAGCGTTCAAGATCAAGGTGCCAGCTGATTGGGGTCTGTTGAGGGCCAGCTTCCTGACTCACAGACAACTGTCTGTAACCTCACATGGTGAAGGGAGCAAGGGAGATCCCTGGGGCCTCTTTTATAAAGGCACTAATCCCATTCATGAGGGCTCCATCCTCATGACCTAACCACATCCTAAAGATTACTTTCAAATACCATCACACTGGGCATTAGGATTTAACATGAATTCTGAAGGGACACATTCAATCTGTGGCAGCCTTCTAGTATTTTTTTTTTCTATATGTACAGGTAATTTAAAAAATATATTTGCTTCCTTGAAATGGAAACATATTCTTCACACTCTTTAAAATTATTTTTATCACTTAAAGTATTATGAATATTTTTCCATATTATTGAATTTTCTACAAAGTTCTTAAAAACTGTACAATATTCCTTTGTGAGAATGTATCATAGTCAATTTAGCCTATCCTTTGTTTGGTTTGAGGTAGATTTTTGTTGCAGCCGTCTAGCACCTAGTCCTCTGACAAGAGCACCCTCTTCTTCTGAGTAACTCTGGCTCCACCACCCTTTTGTATCCATTAACTGTGGTTGGAATGGGAGATGCCATATCTTTACATGAATTCCCCTCCCTGACCACAGTGATTAGTCAGGGGATAGACCCCTGATCAAAGGTGATTTGATCAGAATATCTCACCTCTTTGTGATGGTAGTGAGTCTGTGGGCTGGACACAACTCAAAAGTTCATAGCTACAGATCGATCCACACATAGTTTTGGGGTAAGAATTGATACTTGTGGCATAGTTTGGAAACCTCAAGCCAAATAATAAATGTAAAGTATTCCAAATTGGTATCAACATGGAATACATGACTGAAACATCTGAGTCCTTCCCCAGCGTTTTTCAGGTTAGAACTAGAGAATAAAGGGCTTTAGAGAGCTTTTATCTCCCGTGGTGAAAATGGGAGAATGGGCATCTCAAGATAGCTCCCAGTTCTTGGAAAAGCTGGTTCACAGTAGGAAAGAATGAAGTCAGTCAGGAAGAAAGAAGTGAAAAATAGGTGCAGAGAGGAGTTCAGTGGCATTTAGTCTTCTCCAAGGTGGTAACACCCAGCTCTTCCTGCTTTTTGGTTCCATCCACAGCCTAACTGGCCTTTTTGCCAGACTCACTTGAGGGTATGTTTTTGTCATCTCCAAACAATAGTCCTGGTTTTTGCTTTGGAGCCATGTTTATTTTTCAGTGTTATTATCCTCCTTGAGATGAAGTCTTTGTATACATCCATTGTATACATTCAGGGCTAAGAATGGAGATGTCAGCAACTACAGGGTATGCCTGAACCTCTTCCAAACACTCCAAGACTCTAAGCCAGCGGTCCTCGGCCTTTTTGGCACCAGGGACCAGTTTCGTGGAAGACAGTTTTTCCACAGATGGGGGGGCGTGGTATGGTTTCAGGATGATTCAAGCACATTACATTTATTGTGCATTTTATTTCTATTATTATTACATTCTAATATATAATGAAATAATTATACAACTCACCAGGAGGCAGAGCTCAGGCAGTAATGCAAGCGATGGGGAGCAGCTGTAAATACAGGTGAAGCTTTGCTCACTCACCCACCGCTCACCTCCTGCTGTGCGGCCCGCTTCCTAACAGGCCACAGACCGATATCGGTCCGTGGCCTGGGGGTTGGGGACCCCTGCTTTAAGCCATTCTGGCTTCATGACATGGATATTTTGTAACGTTTGAAACCCTGAGGCCATTAATTCTGTCCCTGCCTCTCATCCCTGGCATTCTCAGGCACTGTCTCCTTGGTCAAGTCTTATCTTGCACTTCATACCTGTCAGATTGTTGTCGAATACCTAATGCCCAGATATTAGTCTCTTTTGAGAAGCCTCCCTCCATTTCCTTGCCTTATCTAAACCTGAATTTTTCCCTGAAGATAATTCAGCCCTCTTGAAATACTGTACCCTCTTTAACTTCCCCCAAGTTCTTTATTTTTCTAAAATGTGCCTTCATACACATCCTTATTTACAAATGAAGTATCGCTCAGATGTCCTCTCTGAGAAGTACTGCTTTCCCTCAGCTGACATGGTGCTTTTTCCTTTGTCTACATTGCAACTTCAATACACCTCCAACATACAACATTTAATACAATGCATTCCAACAATGCAACATTCAATATAGTCCAACATAACAACATTCGATACTGTACATCCCAACAGTGCAACTTCAGTACAATCCAACATATAACACTCAATACCGTACAGTCCAACAATGCAGCATTCAATACCATGCATTCCAACTGTGCAACTTTAGTGCAATCCACCATACAACATTCAATACAATATGCAACTTCAATACCGTCTAACATACAACAGTGTATTAGAGTTGTTGGTTTATCCAGCTCCTCACAAAACTGGAAGCATCTCGAGAACAAAGACTGTGTCTTTTAAATCTGTATGCCCTTAGTATCTGGCATGTAGGGGACTGTAAGTAAATATTGAAAAAACTAATAGAAAGAAGACATTTATTTCTAAATTTGAGTGTACCTAACAATGTTGTCTAGCATACATATGTACCTAACAAGGTAGATATATACACTTTTTAATACATTTTAATTTTATATATTTATATATCTTAATTTTAAAATATTTTATATATTATGTATAAATATCTATATAGCCATGATATATATCTATAAGTAACAAAAACTTACAGAACTGAAAAAAGGAATTGACAAATGCACCATTAGTGCAAATTATTTTAACGTAAGTATTTGAATAGTTGATAGATCAGGCAGATAAAACTTTGGCAGGGATAAAGAAGATTTGATTCTGACAGTTCTGTAGCTTTCTCTGTTGGAAAGAGGGCCCTATACCCAACAATTGCTTATATAAAAATTCTTCTCAATTTTATTTGGAAATTTTATTAAAATTGATCACATACTAGACTAAAAAGCTAGCCTCATCAATGTCAAAAATCATCATACTTCCCTGGTGGCGCAGTGGTTGAGAGTCCGCCTGCCGATGCAGGGGACATGGGTTCGTGCCCCAGTCTGGGAAGATCCCACATGCTGTGGAGCGGCTGGGCCTGTGAGCCATGGCCGCTGAGCCTGCGCATCCGGAGCCTGTGCTCTGCAATGGGAGAGGCCACAACAGTGAGAGGCCCACGTACCGCAAAAAAACAAAAAGAAAAACAAACAAAAATCATCATAAGCCAAATTAATCTAGGTGGCAAAAGAGAATCATAATAGAAAAAAATGTTTATACTTTTTTTAAAAAGATTTATTTTATTATTTACTTATTTATTTTTGGCCGTGTCAGTTCTTAGTTGCAGCATGAGGGCTCTTCGTTGCGGCGTGTGGGCTTCCCTCTAGTCCTGGCGTTCAGGTTTTCTCTCTCTAGTTGTGGTGCACAGGCTCCAGGGCACATGGGCTCTGTAGTTGTGGAGCGAGGGCTCCAGAGCGCGTGGGCTCTGTAGTTTGCAGCACGCAGGCTCTCTGAGGCGCGCGAGCTCAGTAGTCGTGGCGCGCATGCTGCGTGCTTAGTTGCCCCGTGGCATGTGGGATCTTAGTTCCCTAACCAGGAATCAAACCAGCATCCCCTGCATTGTAAGGCGGATTCTTTACCACTGGACCACCAGAGAAGTCCCCAAATTTTTATACTTAAAATGCATTGAAAAGACATGCACACAGTACTGGTGGACTGCAGCTAAAGTGGTACCCAAAGGCAATTGTACAACCTTAACTATCCTTTATTAGGATAAAGGTCTGAAAATTAGTTAGATAGCTAATTTTATATATCTGAAAAAGAACAAAAGAATAAAGGTAAGGAAAAAAGAAGAACATGCCATTATAATTATAGACAAATTCTTCCAGAGAGAAGGAATACACCATGGCTCATTTTAGGAGGTGAGTATATCCAGACAAATACATTATGAGAAAGGAAATTTATAGTCCATTTTCATGTATGAACATGAATTTTTAAAAACTTAACATATTAGGAAACCAAATCCAACAATGTCTTTAAAAAAGCATAAAAATATCATAACCAAAGTTGGATTTATTCTTGGATTACAGGTAAGTCCAATTATAAAGAAGACAATTTTCAAATTAATCTGTAAGTTAAATGCAATTCCCATCAAAATCTCAAAGGTGCTTTTTTAAAAATAGAACTTGACAAGCTGATTAAAGTTTGATAAATATGAGTAAAGAGCCAAGAGTAATCAAAAAACAATTTTGAAAAAGAACAAGGTGGTGGCGGTGGGGACTTCCCTAGTAAATATTAAGACTTACTATAAAGTCTATTTAGATCTTATTATAGAGTAACAATAGTTAAGACAGTGTGCTTTAAGCACAGTCATAAATAAATATACCAGTGTACAATATAGCAGACTAGAAAACCTATAACCTGAGCTGCCTGTGTACAGCAAATGTTGTAGATCAGTAGAGAAAAGGAGAGGCTGTTTCATAAATGGTGCTTGAACAATAGGCTATCAAAATAGGGAGAAAAGTGGATTCCTTCTTCACAATAAGTAGGAATACCTAACATAAATATAAATTCCAGGTAGGTTATAGAGACTTAAATGTGAAAAAGCAAGATTTTTAAATTTTACAAGAAAGTAGAGAATGTATTTATAAACCTGTGGAAGGAAAAAATTTCTAAAGTAAGACATGCAGCACAAATCACTAAGAAAAAGATTGAGAAATGGAACTACCTTTAAAGCATGTTTATCAAGTAATAGCATTAAAACATGAAAAAGCAATTCACATGATAAGAGATAATGTCTGCTATGCATGTAGAATATATAAGAAGAAGAAAATTGCACAGTTATTAAGTACAAATCACAGAATAAGAAACCTGGCCAGTAACCATATGAGAAGCTGCTCCAACCCACTGTAACAATCAGGGAAATGCACATAAAAATCAGATGAGATGCGTTTCAGCCCTCTGATTGGCAAAAATAAAACGTTGATGACTAAAATTGATAGTAACTATTTGACAAGAGATCATTCATGTACTTCTGGTGTACTCTCCACTTTGGAGAAGAATTTGATAATGTCTAGTCCCATTGAAGGTGTACATATTTTATGACGCATCAATGCACTCTTAGCAATGTCTTCAAAATTCTGATGGAGGGGAAAATGTACAATAAATACATTTTCGAAAAATGTTTAGAAATTTGCCTCTGATGCGTCCTTTCCCAGGAACCTATTAGAGGATGGCCGTCAGCAAAATACAGGAGTGAAATAAGGTAAAGACATAGAATCCAGGAAATGAATTCAATACAGGAGGGTCAAAAAAATTTTCTAAATGATGTCAAATGGAAGTCACAAAACACCTGAACAAAAGGCCTAGAAAGCAACATCAGATTTGAGCAGATGTGTGGAATATTCGAGGCAGGAAAATGGACGTGACAGGTCATCCAATACATTTGACCATGTGGCTGTTTCTATTGAGAGTCATTTTATATAGGTATCAAAGATTGTGAGAAGACATAACCACCGAGAGAGGTCTTTATTTCATTCTCAGCTGTATTCACAGCATCCCAGTGTCTAGCACATAGTAGGCATTCAGAAATATTTGTTAAATGAATGAAGCATGTCCTTGAAGGTAGCAGGAATGAAGTGGATGTAAAATGGAAGGAGGAGAGCTGGCTGAAACAATAAAGCACACCATGGAAAAGAGAATGAAGTAAGTGACAGGAAACAAGGAAAATTTGAGAACAATCTGATACAACATCTGGGAGCAATTCTTTTGGGTTTGATGGTGGAAGATGTATAACATAAGTGAGAATCAAATAAGATGTAGTTGTGAATGCCCTTGAGTTCAGATGTTTTTAAATTAGGGCTGTTTGCAACTACAGACATTTTAGATTACCTGCCAGTTATTTGATCCAAACTTTGATGGCCAATGGGCTGTTGATTTATTCATTTCATATTTAACAATCTCCTCCTTTGTACACAGCACTATGCCAGAAGTTTGGATTTTAATGATGAGCAAAATCAGATATTGTCCCTGCCCTCATGTGCAATCTGTTAACCGTGCTTATCCTTCTGTTCACATTTATCTAGCCTGAAATATTTTCTTAGTCTGTATTCACTCTTATGAAAATAAGGTTTTGAAATTTACACTAACTCTAGAAATGGAAACTCGTTTCATTTCACCAGGAGTTAGTATATATAATAATAAGCTTTATAGAAAATTTTCCTAATCAAATTGGATATGACTTTTGTTATTATAAACATACACTATCTTGATAACTAAATTTTGCTAGTCATTCTTGGCTGGTGATCTTTATCTGTTCGTATATGACCTTTGCACAAGTGACTTGAGAAATACAAATACCCTTCATGGTTGGTCCTGTTGAGTATTAATTATCAAGCATTGCTCTTTCTTACCTTCTTTCCTTGGTGTCCTTTTGCAGGGATTGTATTCGCACATTATGGTCCAGTCTGGAGACAACAGAGGAAGTTCTCTCATTCAACTCTTCGTCATTTTGGCTTGGGAAAGCTTAGCTTGGAGCCCAAGATTATTGAGGAGTTCAAATATGTGAAAGAGGAAATGCAAAAGAATGGAGAAGTCCTCTTCAATCCTTTCCCCATTGTCAACAACGCTGTCTCTAACATAATTTGCTCTTTGTGCTTTGGCCAGCGGTTTGATTACACCAATAGTGAGTTTAAGAAAATGCTTAATTTTATGTCACGAGCGTTAGAAATCTGTCTGAACACCCAGCTCCTCTTGGTCAACATATGCTCGTGGCTTTATTACCTTCCCTTTGGACCATTTAAGGAATTAAGACAGATTGAAAAGGATTTAACTATTTTCCTTAAAAAAATCATCGAAGACCATCGAGAGTCTCTGGATGTAGAGAATCCTCAGGACTTCATAGACATGTATCTTCTCCATGTGGAGGAGGAGAGGAAAAATAATAGCAATAGTAGTTTTGATGAAGATTACTTATTTTATATCATTGGCGATCTCTTCATTGCTGGCACTGATACCACAACTAACTCTTTGCTTTGGTGCCTCCTGTATATGTCACTGAACCCCGACATACAAGGTAATAAACAGATGTTTCCTTTATTCATGGCAAAACCAGGATATATTTTTTTTCATTTCCATTTAAATCAGCAACCTTTGTGATCCTGTGGCTCCTGTCAGTAAGCAATGTCTTCAGGCTGGAAAACAAAATGGAAATACTTGCATCTCATAGGGAATGGGTAAGGTGTTAACAACGAAACTCCAAGTTTCTAGACAGTGGCACTAAGATCACAGCTTGCTTGAATCTGCTTTAAATCTCTACAGGTCTGATTCTGTGTGAAATCTATGATGAAGAAAGAACTTTAGAGAAGACTATTTTAGAGTTGAAGAGAGTCATAGTGATCATCTGAACCCATTCATCTTTTTTGAAGATGAGACCAGAGGCCCAGAGAAGTTCTGTGATTTTCACAAGGTCACGGAGCTAGTTCCGCCACATCAATACCAATAGGTAGTGAATTTCAGTGGAAGTTCATAGTGGAAGGATACAGGAGAGAATAGTGTATTCATTTTCCGTTGCTCCTACAACGAATAACCACACACTTAGTGACAACACACATTTGTTATGTTACAGTTCTATACATTAGAAGTCTGACACATGTCTCAGTGAACCAAAATCAGGATGTTGGCAGGGCTGCGTTCTTTTCTGGAGGCTCTGGAGGAGAATCCATCTCCTTGCCGTTTGCGGCTTCCTTGGCTCGTGGCCCCCTTGCTCTATCTTTGAAGCCAGCAATGTTGCATCTCTCTGACCATTCTTTCATAGTCATATCTCCCTCTGACTCTAAACCGGGAAAAGTTTCCAATTTTTTTTTTTTTTTTTGGCTGCATCGGGTCTTCGTTGCTGTGCGCGGGCTTTCTCTAGGTGTGGTGAGCTGCGGCTACTCTTCGTTGCGGTGCGCGGGCTTCTCATTACGGTGGCTTCTCTTCTTGCGGAGCACAGGCTTTAGGCGCGCGGGCTCGGCAGTTGCTGTGCACAGGCTCTAAGGCGCGTGGGCTTCAGTAGTTGTGGCTCGCGGGCTCTAGAGCGCAGGCTCAGTAGTTGCGGCGCACAGGCTTAGTTGCTCTGCAGCATATGGAGTCTTCCCGGACCAGGGCTCGAACCCATGTCCCCTGCATTGGCAGGCAGATTCTTAACCACTGTGCCACCAGGGAGGTCCCAGTTCTCCAATTTTAAAACCCATGTTATTAGGCTGGACACACCCAGAAAATCCAGCATAATCTCCCCATCACAAAGTCCTTAATTTAATCACATCTGCAAAGTCCCTTTTTACCAAATAAGGTAGCATATTCACAGGTTCCAGGGGATTATGGCGTGGACATCTTTGAGGGGCCATTTCCTGCCTACTATAGATGGGATTGTGCCTACCTATATTCATTAACTATTGATGAGTAACAAATTATCCCAAAATTTAGCATCTTAAAACAACAACCATTTATAATCTCACATAGTTTCTGAGGATCAGGTATCCAGGAGCAGCTTAGCCTGGATGGTCTGGCTTAGGATTTCTCACGCAGTTGTAATCAAGATGTTGGCCTGGGGCTACAAACATCTATAGACTTGACTGGGACTGAAGGATCCACTTGCAAGATGACTCATCCACGTGGCGGCTGGCTGCAGGTCTTGCCACTTGGAACTTTCCGTAGGGCTGCTTTACTGGCAGCTGCCTTCCCCCAGAATGAATGACCCTAGAGAGTAAGTGGCCAAGACAAAAGCCATAGTGTCTTTTATAACCTAAGCTCAGAACGGTCATGCCATTGCTTCTCCTTTATTCTGTCGGTCACATAGACCAATTTGGAACAGAGTGGGAGGGGATGGCACGAAGTTGGGAACACCAAGAAGTGGGGGTCACTGGGGGTCATGTTGGGCTACCACACATTGTCACAGGTAAAAGCTTAGAGTCAATCAGATGTTGATACGAGAGAATGATTCCAAGTGCTCCTGAATCCAGAGTGCTTTCCCCTTTGCCACTCTGTCTGTTCTGCCATCGTCCTTCAGAATCCCAGGCTGGTACAGGGTCCCTGGGACCAGCTGCCTCCACTGGAATATCTGATCAGTGTTTCACTTCACTGAGGCCAAGTCAGGCCTGTGCTGCCGACTTATCAGCTGTGTGGATATGGTGATGGGAAGAGTGTATGGGAGGGCAGTCTCTCCTGGCTTATCTTTTGGATTATGCTTTCCTTTTTTTTTTTTTTCTGTATAGAAAAGGTTCATGAAGAAATTGAAAGGGTCATTGGTGGTGACCGTGCCCCCTCCCTCACTGACAAGGCCCGGATGCCCTACACAGAAGCCACCATCATGGAGGTGCAGAGGCTGAGTGTGGTGGTGCCACTGTCCATCCCTCACATGACCTCAGAGAAAACAGGCAAGTCCAGGGCCTTCCTCCTTGGAACGCCCTCGAGGGAAGCCCGTCCCCTTCATCCAGAGGACTTGAGGTGAGGTTGTGGCAAGCGTTTGTTGTCATGGATAATCAAATGACCAGAGGATGCTTCCGCCTCAGCTGTCCCTTATTTGGTGTACTGGCTGGCGTTCCAGCCCTGCTTGTTTGGTAAATAGCTCTCTAGCCTTCAGAGCGTGCACACTTACACTGGTCAAATTATGCTGCCGTTTAAGGTGGCTGTACTGGCAGAAAAAAACTCCAGAATTAACAAAGGCCCCTCTCTGTCCTCCTGTTCTTGGAGGCCCGAAGAGCTAGCCTAATTATGAAATTAAGGAGTTTAACTGGGAATTATTCTACTTCAATTTTTGCGGTTCTGCAACTGAAGCACAAATATTAAAGAATTAGAAGAGCCCATCTGATTCTGAAGGCACATGTTTCAGCCTTTCACCTGCAGTGACCTTGACATTTAGGCACTCAGACTCACTGTAAGCATCCCTCGTAACAAGGAGTTTTCGTCCTCCGGAGATAGCCCATGATGAAATGGGCTTAAATCTAGTTATAAGACAGTTGTAGGAGGCAATCACTTATAAATGACATTGGATCACTTAACAGTTTCTTTGGTGTAAACTAAATATAAGGTGTGTGCAGTATCCTTGGGGCATTGTTTAAAGTGCATATGAACTTGTCAGCTGGTATGAACCAGCATTGACTTCCCTGTACATCCCTTTACCTTAGTTTACCTTCTTCATTGTATTGTGTCACATAAAAGACTGGGAACTGTAAAATTGTATACAAGTATTAGGAATTTGTAATTCTTTGGGAAAGTTAACCTGAAATGCCTTATGATTCCCGTTTTAATGTTTTCTCTTAATTGTAATGTTTTTATCATTTGATTTAATTGATTAACTCAACATCCATCAGAGCAACTCCTGTGCCCTGTGTCAGGCTGGGTCCTGGGAGGGTATGGAGAGGATGCCAGTTGATAAGGTTTTGCCTCTGCCCTCAAGTACCTCAGCAAATTAAGAAGCTAGATATGTAACTAGTTTTTGTTTGTTTGTTTGTTTGTTTTTTTAGAGAGTGATGTTTACCAAGAGTTATCAGTAAAAGCATGTTGAATGATACAGTGGTTTCGTTTTGTTTTGTTTTAGTGCTCCAAGGGTATACCATTCCTAAAGGCACGATAATATTACCCAACTTGTGGTCAATACACAGAGACCCAGCCATTTGGGAGAAGCCAAATGATTTCTACCCTAATCGATTTCTGGATGATCAAGGACAACTTATTAAAAAGGAAACATTTATTCCTTTTGGGATAGGTCAGTTAAACTTTTATTTTCTTAATGGCATAATTTTAAAAAGAAACAGAACCAAAAGAATCTTTTATTATTTCATGATACTCTTTTAAAAATGTTTCTTTCTTGGCAAGCTAATATAAGAGAGAAATAACTTAGATAATGCATCTCCACTATGTTTATTTCAGATTTTAAAAACAAAGTGAAAGCAATTGGTTTTAAATCTTTAAATATGACTAGAAATCTTCCTTTTTGAGTTGTCCAGGTGATTGTTTGAGTCCCAGGGAACTGTTGGAGTTAAGAGCAGCTTTTGACCTGCCTGAATGGTGGGTGAGAGGGTGGGCTCTCTAATCTCACCAGTCCCTCTTTTAGGTTCCTAGATTAGGGCAGGTAGGCTTCTTTCTATAGAAAAGGAATGCTCCAGAGATTCTTATTTGATATCTTTTCTCCTTAATCTTTCAGATAAGAGCAAGGAAAGAGATAAGTCAGTATGGAGGAGACAAGGTAGCCCACCTCATTGGCTCCGTCTCTAGTTCCTATCTAGAATGTGGATAGATTTTTATGAGTAGGAGTTAAAATGTGAACTTGGTATGCAAAAATTCTGATCAGCATAGACTGTGGGAAGCCACGGGGTATATGTGGCAATTTTATTTCAAAACTCTCTATGTCTGCCTTTAAAACACTCAATTTAGAAATTTCATAAATTTATCCCTTTTGAGGTAGGAAAAGGGCCGGTATTATAATCCTTACCTTTTTTCCTGGTCTCATTTTTAGGGAAGCGGGTATGTATGGGAGAGCAGCTGGCAAAGATGGAATTATTCCTGATGTTCGTGAGCCTCATGCAGAGTTTCACATTTGCTTTGCCTAAGGACTCGAAGCCGATCCTGACTGGGAAATATGGTCTAACTTTAGCCCCACATCCGTTTAATATAATCATTTCAAAGAGGTAAAGAACATCTCCAGGAAGAGATGGTGCAGAGAATGTAAATACATGTCCTTCTAAACAGATTCTTCCTTTTGTAATTGACAGCGGATCCAGCAATTCTGCAAGTCTAGGTTAGGCTTGGATTAGAGAGAGATTGGAAAGAGGGTAGAGCACGTGGGACCTTTCGTCTCGGAGGGTTCCTCAGAAGGAAACTTCAGCCATTTTAGTAATGCACGTGACTTGGGGGATGGTGACGAAAGTACTGGATTTGGAAGCAGGGGATCCGGATTTTATTCCCAGCAGCCTCCACCAATGAGCATTTCTTCTCATCCCTCAGTGCCTCAGTCATTCCACGTGGAAAATGACGGTAACAAAATTTGACTTCTCTCTCTGTCTTGGCATGAATGATGGTCAAACGCTCCATCTTTTCTGACATCACCAAAGCACTGTTAAGCTCTGGAGAACAAATTCAGGAGGAGGAGGAAGACCTACCTGTTTAAGACCCATGACAACATGAAAGTGGTGTTCAGACTTGAATACTTCATCAGAGAAGGATGTGGGTTTAGGGGACAATGAATTAGAGCTTTTCTTATTTATTTATTTTTTTACTTAATTTCTTTTTGGCTGTGTTGTGTCTTCGTCACTGCGTGGGCTTTCTCTAGTTGCGGTGAGCAGGGGCTACTCTTCATTGCCGTGCGTGGGCTCCCATTGCGGTGACTTCTCTTGTTGCGGGGCACAGGCTCTAGGGCACACGCGGGCTCAGTAGTTGTGGCGCACGGGCTTAGTTGCTCTACGACATGTGGGATCTTCCTGGACCAGGGCTCGAACCCGTGTCCCCTGCATTGGCAGGCAGATTCTTTTTTTTTTTTCTAATTTTTTTAAAATTTATTCATTTATTTTTGGCTGTGTTGGGTACTCATTGCTGCACGCGGGCTTTCTCTAGTTGTGGCGACCGGGGGCTACTCTTTGTTGAGGTGCACAGGCTTCTCGCTGCAGTGGCTTCTCTTGTTGCGGAGCATGAGCTTTAGGTGCGCAGGCTTCAGTAGTTGTGGCACGTGGGCTCAGTAGTTGTGGCTCATGGGCTCTAGAGTTCAGGCTCGGTAGTTGTGGCGCATGGGTTTAGTTGCTCCGCGGCACGTGGGATCTTCCCAGACCAGGGCTCGAACCCATGTCCCCTGCGTTGGCAGGTGGATTCTTAACCACTGTGCTGCCACCAGGGAAGCCCTAGAGCTTTTCTTGACACAGATCTTATGTCGGTTTTGGAGGACTTGTTTTGTTATTATCTTTTCGTTTATGATTTTAGTTTTTACTTTTTGTAGACATGCGATGAAGTGGACCCTTGTTTAGTATGTTGAGGAAAGGTTATTGTCTGAATGTATACATCTGCCTTCTATTTCAGCTACATGAACAGTGAGCCTAGCTGAAGAAGTGGCTTCATGGCAGAATTCCTTTCTGCTGTGTTTACTCACAAGGATGTAGCTCTGGCTTCTGACTTGAGCCCTGAATAGTGAGCTCTGGAATTTTAATACTGAGATTTATGAGAAAAGGATTCAAACTGTACTGAACATTCCTTAACCGTTCTTCCTGCCACCAGGCCTAATGTATCTCATCCTTGAAGACTTGCAAAGACAGGAAGGCATTCTTAATTTTTTTAAGATAACTAAATTGTTTCTTAATAAATAAACTCCCTCTAAAAGAACAGTTCTCAAAAAAGGTAATGACGTCTTTCAGGGGATATTTGGAAATATGTGGGTGTGTTTTCAGTTATCACAGTGATGGGGGTGCTAATGGCTTTTTTGTTGCCATGAGGCCAGGATGCTAAATGTCTGAGCAGTCCTAGACAATGAAGAACTGACCTGCCCAAAGAGAACATGCTCCAAAAGTGGCTAGCCCTTTTCTTTATTCTCCCATTATACTCCTTATATAGAAAGATTGTGATAATAATATAAGCAACTGTACTTTTGAGCCTTTCCTCATGCTGGCACCATACTTTATGCTTTACTTGTGTGCTTACATAATTCTTAAAGAATGTTTAGTAAGAGGATGCCATTCTGTAGCTGATGGAGCTCAGGCTTAGAGAAGTTACGGCCTACATGTAGTTGAAAAGTACCGCTGTGCATTTCAAACCTACCAGTCTTTGTAACTGGAGAGTTCTTCCTGTACCACGTCTCTATACTGCCCTCTGCATTTTCAATATGGATAAATGAAATACAGGCCAGTCTTTAGGTGCCTTGAGGATTTTTGTTAATTAAAAAAGAAAAACTAAGAACGAAATGCATAGGCACTGTGAGTGAATGGAGAGGTTGTTATAGAGACTTTATTTATTGTTTATTAATTAATTTTTATTTTTGGCTGCATTGGGTCTTCTTTGGTGTGCGCAGGCTTACTCTAGTTGCGGTGAGCGGGGGCTACTTCTCATTGCGGTGGCTTCTCTTGTTGCGGAGCGTGGGCTTCAGTAGTTGTGGCACGTGGGCTCAGTAGTTGTGGCTCACGGGCTGTAGAGCGCAGGCTCAGTAGTTGTGGCGCACAGGCTTAGTTGCTCTGTGGCATGTAGGATCTTCCTGGACCAGGGCTTGAACCCGTGTCCCCTGCATTGGCAGGCAGATTCTTAACCACTGTGCCACCAGGGAAGCCCCTGGAGACTTTAGATGGATGATGTATGTGTGGATTATCGTGTACCATGTGCAGGGTAGTTTGTTCTGATCTGGAATTTCATACGCTGCGGAATTGCACTAATAACTTTGCATTAGCAAGTTTATTACTCTTCGATTTATACATGCATTTTCGGTACCCCCTAACCAAACAGTTTGTAGCTAACTTGAGAAAAAAACTCTTCTGTGAGATTATGTTGAAATCAGATGTTTATTAAACTTTAAAATGTAATGCCTTAAACTGTAGCACTTTTAAAACATCTGTTTATGGCAAATCACTGAAAGGACTGTTAATGCTTCCCTTGCACATGTTGATATTTTACGATTTTTTACTTTATGATGTATTTGAAGTGTAAAAATAATAGTACTTTGTTTTATAAGTTTGCCTAATACCTACTTTTTAGTCCTCATCATTAGCATGATTTTTGATGCTTACATTAAACTTTTAATTTTAACTGAGATAGTGTCATGTGTGGTTTGGGGGGTTTTGTTTTCTTTAAATTGCTAAACAAAATTCTCTTTTACCAGATGTCAAGTTAAGAAAAGGAAGAGGGAATAGACTTCCAAAAAGAGGGAGATGGCCACATATAATATAAGCATGATCTCTAGACAGGAGGATAATTGTTTTAAAATATCCTCTCAGAGCACAGTTACTCTCAGGACTGTAGCACAGCCCAAGCTTCTTACTTCCCACGTCAAAGTCCAGCATTATTTGAGAGAGGGATGAATCTACATAAGCCCATTGTGGCAAAATATCGAGTGCTTGTCTCTATTACACTCCTTAGCTCAGGAAGAAGTTTTCTAAAATACCCGAACCTATGGATTTTTCCTATAGATGAGCCCACTGCCGGCTTTTTCCACGGCCCAGTCTTCCTCCTGAGGTCACAGTGCAGAGGTCACCTCCTGAGGGACGGCTTCTGCTAAAGCCCTATCTAAAGTGGCCTTTCCTGAGAACACCCTGCTATAGACTGAAAGTTTGTGTGCCCCAAGAATTCATTAACTGAAACCTGATCCCGATGTGATAGTATTTGGAGGTGGGACCTTTGGGAAGTGATTGTGTCATGAAAGTGGAGCCCTCATGCATGGGATTAGGATCCTTGTAAGAGCCCAGAGAGCTCCCTGCCCCCTTCTGCCATATGAGACTGCAGTGCAAAGACAGCCATCCATGAACCAGGAAGCAGGCTCTCACCAGACACTGAATCTGCAGATGCCTTGATTTTGGACTTCTAGTCTCCAGACCTGTGAGAAGTAAACTTCTGTTATCTGTAAGATACTCAGTCTATGGTATTTCTGTTATAACAGCCTAAATGGACTAAAATATGCCCTGATTCATCACCCAGCTTACTTCCTTCAGAGCCCTCCTCACTATCTACAGTTACCCTGTTTATTTAAATCCTCAGTTTCCACCATTTCTTCCACCTCTGGCCAGAGGTGCCCTTTGTTGCACAAGTTTTCAATTTTGATGAAGTCCAATTTGTTAATTTTTTCTTTTGTTGCCTGTGTCTTTGGTGTCATATCCAAGAAATCATTGCCAAATCCAATGTCATGAAGCTTTTTGCCTGTTGTCTTCTAAGAGTTTTATAGTCTTAGCTTTTATGTGTAGGTCTCTGATCCATTTTGAATTAATTTTTGTATATGGTGTAAGGTAAGGGTCTAACTTTACTTCTGTGCATATGGATAACAGTTTTCCCAACACTATTTGTTGAAAAGACTGTCTTTTTCCCATTGAATGGTCTAGGTACTCTTGTCGAAAATTGTTTGACCATATATATGAGGATTTATTTCTGGGTGGATACTATCTTTCTTTTTCTTTTTTTTTTTTTTTTGCGGTACGCGGGCCTCTCACTGTTGTGGCCTCTCCCGCCGCAGAGCACAGGCTCGGGACGCGCAGGCCCAGCGGCCATGGCTCACAGGCCCAGCCGCTCCGCAGCATGTGGGATCCTCCCAGACCAGGGCACGAACCCATGTCCCCTGCATCGGCAGGCGGACTCCCAACCACCGCGTCACCAGGGTAGCCCTGGATACTATCTTTTAAAGTAATGTATCACTAAACAGTTTTGTAGTAACACTGGGATGTTCAGATGAATCAATGAAACAAAATAGAGAGTATATCCTCTAGTGTATAAAAGTGGCATCACATTATGAAAGAACAGGAATAATATATTCTAAAAAGTGCTAGGACAGTTGGTTAATTACTTAGAAAACTAAAGTAACATCTTTTCTCCAATTAACTTCTTTTTCCAAGTTAATCCCAAAAGGATGAATTTCCCAAATTAATCCAAGTTAATCCCAAAAGGTCTAAAAAGTAAAAATAATACATCTGTATGTGTCTCTGAAACGTTTGATATTTTCTAAGCATAAAAAAGTTATGGACATTTTGAAACACATACAGAAGTTATGGGCAAATCTTGTTTCATCTACATTATCCCACTTCCCACTAGCCCCATTCTGCACTGATTTATTGTGAAGCAAATATTAGACATATCACATGAACGTATTCATAACGTAGAATATGACTTGCAAGGATGGCTAATCTCTAGTCGTAGTTACATTTCAAAGAAATATTGACAAGGAGTACAAATACATTGACAAAATAGCCTAAGAAAATATTTCAGAATGTCAAATCAAACAGACCAGAAGAACATGGTTAAGCTATTTTTCTCAAACATGTTTACAATTAAATTACTAATGGAACAACTGATAAGAATGCTACTAAATGACCTATATCTTATAGTTCCTTCTTAGTCAGGTTTACGACTCAGAGTTTTCTTTCTTTAGGTTGTGCCTCATTTAAAAGAAAATTTTCCACAAGGAATCTACCAATTTGGCATTTCTGATTCTGAAACATGACACTAAAGAGGGAAATTCCACCAGTGAAAACTCTTTTCTCCCATCATTCTCTGCTCGGCAGCATTTGTCCTCATTGTATTACTTTTTGTCAATCTGAGCTTGTTTAGCAACCCTCTTCCCACCTGGTATGCAAAGGCATGTAGTGAATTGTCAATTATTGCAGTTTTGAAAGGTATCTTCCAAGGATATTTAAGTCCTTCCTATGGTTTCCTTGTACACAAACTAATGTTCATGAAAAAGCTGTTGCCTAAAGACAAAAATAAAAACAAATTAACTAAAACCTCAGTAAAGCTGTTGTTTTAAAAAAGGGAGAGAGAGAGATGGCAACTAAATGCCATACCTGACTCTAGACTGGATTTGGTACTAGAAGGCAAAAAAAAACTATAAAGGACATTATTAGGTCAGTTAACTAAATTGGAATACAGGCAATCGGTTGGATAGAAATGTATCAATGTTAAATTTACTAAAGTTGATTACTATCGTTATGTCAGGATCACCCTATTCCTAGGAAATATGCATAGAAATATTATAAAGGACCATGATTTGTGTAACTTACTCTCAGATGGTTCAGATTATTCATAATGTATATAATATCTGCCTTATCTATTATAGATAAATAGATCTAGACAATTGATAAGATAAAGCAAACGTGATAAAATGTTAGCAATAGGTAAATATGGGTAAGAGATATATGGGTTCTTTTGTACTATTTTTACAATTTTTCTATGTGCAATTCTAAATAAATTGAAAAAAATTAAATATGATTGAGATCATGATTCTCATAAAAAGGTCCACCCTCATCTGGCCCCTGCCTACCTTTGCAGTCTCACCTTCATTCACCCAAAAGTACCCTGTGCTTCTGTTATCCTATGTTAATGTATTTCCAGACCACTCTCTAATCTCGGTTCCTTCACAGACTACATATACATTTTTCTCTCTGTCTGGAATGTCCTCAAAACATTTTCTCTGCCCGAAAACCTTCTAATCATCCTCACTACTCTGCTGTAATATATCCATCATGATGAAGTAAGTTAGGACACTGGTTATGAGCAACAACTTTGCACTCAGGTAGACTGGGGCTCAAGACCTGCCTCTATTCTTCCCGCCTATCACACCTCAGGCAAGTTATTTTCCTCTCTAAGCTTCCAGTTTTCCCATCTGCAAAAAGAGAATAAAAATAGTGACATCAGACTGATGGGAATGGTTGAGGAGTTACGTATTACATGCTTAGCACAGAGCCTGGCAAATTAAGCATTCACTAAATGCTAGTCTTCCCGTTGCTTCCCCCAACCCCCCCTCACTACCCACCTCCCACAGCCCCTTGCATTCCCTTCTGGAAAGCACAACATTTTGTTCCATGTTTATTTCTCCTACTACTTTATGAGCCCTTGAATGGCAAAGACTACATTCTAGTCACCCCTGATTTTTCCAGCATCTAGAGTGATGTTTCTTGCTCACATAGAGCAATGAAGAACTTGCTATTTCCAAAATCAATGATTTTACTTTGAAAACTAAAACAAGGAATCACTATCAGCTTTCTTTAAATACCTGGCTCTGTAAGACATGGAGACAACCTAAATGTCCATCGACAGATGAATGGATAAAGAAGATGTGGTACATATATACAGTGGAATACTACTCAGCCATAAAAAGAACGAAATAATTCATTTGCAGCAACATGGATGCAACTAGAGATTATCATACTAAATGAAGTAAGTCAGAAAGAGAAAGACAAATACCATATGATATCACTTATATGTGGAATCTAAAATATGGCACAAATGAACCTATCTATGAAACAGAAAAAGAATCATGGACATAGACAACAGACTGGTGGTTGTCAAGGGGGAGGGGGTTGGGGGAGGGATGGAGTGGGAGGTTGGGGTTAGCAGATGTCAGCTATTATATATGGAATGCATAAACAAGGTCCTACTGTATAGCCCAGAGAACTATATTTAATATTCCATGATAAACCATCATGGAAAAGAATATTTAAAAAAAGAATGTGTGTGTGTGTGTGTGTGTGTATATATATATATATATATGTATAACTGAATCACTTCACTGTATAGCAGTAATTAACACTGTAAATCAGCTATACTTCAATAAAAAAATAATAAATAGATAAATACCTGGCTCTGAAAATGTCTGAGAATTAGTCAAAATATATTTTAGCCTTCAACTAATTTATAGATACTAGGATCTTTATAAAAGATGATTTCTAATTTATAAGTTAGGAAATCAACTTGGTTCTTTGTGGCTAGGATTTAAGGTACTTGAGAAGGAGTAGAAGGAAATAGGTGAGTTTAAAGTGTTGGCACCAGGACTTAGAAGTTTGGTCTTTATCCTGTGAATAAAATTTTTAAAAGGAGAGTGCAGTGACCCAGTTTATAACTTGAGAAATCAGTCTGAGAAGAATGTGAAGTATGAACTGGGTCAAAGAGACATTAGTTACAGTAAGGCACTTCAGGAATGGGCTCAGTCTCTACAAAGGAGACAAGGGCTTGGATAAAATGCTGATAAATAGGGATAGAGATAAGAGGGGGAAATGAGGGAGGAAGCCTGTATGCTCCTAAGGTGGCATCAATCACATCTGATCGAGTGAATGGGGATATGGTGGTGAGGGGGAAGGAAAATGCCCTTGGTTGTGTGTCATCGTGAACTGACAATGAATGCAAGAGGAGGTGAAAGGTATTGTGGGAAGTGAGAAATAATAGGTTCAAATTTTGATAAGTTACATTTGAAGTAGCTGAGGGATTTCCAAATAGAGGTGATCAGTAGACGATTATAAATGGATGTTTGTGTTTGAGAAGCATGAGTCCACATGCTAGAAATCAGGAAGGAATAAAACACATGGTTCTATAAAGTCTTCAGGTGTAAATGTTGGGACTCACTGTGTGAAACTTAACAGTTCTGGGGCTTATTGGTAGGAATGTCTAAATACATTAATCTGCTTAACCTTAATGATAACCTTAGTAGGACAGTTAAAGCTCCAAATCTAGACATGTATGTTTACTGGAGACCACTCCCCAATTTTTTTTCCCCTCTAGCAACAGCAGCACTTTCTAAAGAGTATGAAATTATGAAAGGAATGGGAGCCTTGAGGTCAGAATGGATTCAAATCTGAGCTTGGTCAGTTATTGGGTGAGTTACATTTAATAAATGACTTAATCGCTCAGAGCCTCAGTTTCTTCACCTTTAGAAGAAGATAGCAGTGGTAACCTTAGGGTTGCTATAAAGAGAGGCAAAACAGCATAGTGGCCAAGAACATGAGCCCTGAAAACAGACTGTCCTGAGTTTGAATTCTGCCTGTGCTATTCATTAGCTGTGTGACCTTGGCTAAGTTTCTGGACTTCTCTGGGCCTGTTTCCTTACCTGTAAAAAAGGGGTACCCTTTGCTGTTTTTGAGTTGGTCAGTGACCAGTGTCACGCTTCCCAGTGCACCACTCCTGCAGAGAGAAACGAAGCACCTCCCCAAGAACAGGGTGAAGGTGCAAGTCGGGGACCACAGAAATTATTATTGGGTGCCTGAAAGTTCAAGGCCACACTTGGGAAAAGACTTGCAGTTCTGGCAAAAGAAGAATGATTCTATTGTAACTGTCATCTGATCAGGACTGGGCAGGAATAGAGGCCGGGGTGGCCTTCCTGGTTCAGAAGAGTGTAAATGAGGGTTAGACTCTCAGTATGAAACAGCTGGAAAGATACCTGTCCAGCCCTTTTCTTTTTTTTTTTTTTAACATCTTTATTGGAGTATAATTGCTTTACAATGGTGTGTTAGTTTCTGCTGTATAACAAAGTGAATCAGCTATGCATGTACATGTATCCCCACATCTCCTCCCTCTTGGCATCCTCCCTATCCCACCCCTCTAGGTGGACACAAAGCACCGAGGTGATCTCCCTGTGCTATGCGGCTGCTTGCCACTAGCTATCTATTTTACATTTGGTAATGTATATATGTCCATGCCACTCTATCACTTCGTCCCAGCTTACCCTTCCCAGCCCTTTCTTTTGAAAGACAAGGACGCTGGAGCCCAGGGAGGTTGTCTGCAGACCATTATACTGCAAACCAGTGACAGACAGGACTCCTGACTCTCACTTCATTGCTCCTTTCTTCACATCACACCTTTACATAATACAGATGGCCTCAGATCTGAGAACTGCTAAAAGATACTGCAGTGGTTATTCTTTCTGTTCTGAGGAAAACAAATCAGAGATCTGAAAACATAGCAAATACTCAGGCATTATGTTTTACATTATACACATTAAAAAAATACATATTGTGACGACACTATAATCAGAATGTTTGGCCTTGCATTAAACACAACTTGTAAATGAGAATGAAAAGTTAAAATCCACCGAAAGAATCATCTGTGCATCTTCCTAATCTACTGTCCTAGCTTCACCTCTAACAATACCTAATTCCTCACCCTTTTCCTGTGGCAATATTTTTTTTACGTTTCTACCTTTGCATGTGCTGCTTCCTGTGCCTAGAAGCCTCTTTTCTTCATAAATTGACTCATTTGTTCAAGTTACTAGGTTCTCCGTGTAATCTTCCTATTCCAATTCTAGTCCTATTGGTTTTTGCATTTGGTACATTCTAGCACTTAATGGACTTTAATTATTTGGATGTGACAGTGTCTTCAGCCAGTAACGATCTCCTTAGAAACGTCCCAAGCCTTAAGGAGTGCTCAACACCAGCACTTCTCCCACACTTTTACAGAATTAGAAATAAAAATGAGAGGTAAGCAAAGCAACGGTGAACACAGGATTCACTATGTAAGTTACCTGCAATAGGAGGAGGCAGACTTTGGATGGTGAGTCTGTGGGTCCTTATTACATATTTAAAAATAAATAAATTAATAAAAATTCTATATTACTAAGGTACAGTAACTAGAAATTATTTACACGAGGGAGAAGATTGGCCTTTCTATTATTACCGGTTACTCCACAAAGGTTCCTCTTTGACTTTAAACTGTCCACATGTTCCCTGCATTAATAAACATGTAGAGTCGAAATGGGCAATTAAAGGTTAAATTTCTCTTTCCCTTAGTGGGCCTGATTTTTGCATTAGAACTCACGGGTCACTAGACATTTGCTTTGGGTGTGAGCAGTTTGTTTCCTTCCGTTTTTAGCAGGAACAATATGCAGCGGGTTAAAATAATCCCTAGACTTGGTTTATGGTGACACGTACGGAAGGTGCTCATTTTGAGCTTCCTCATCACTACAGCCAAATAACACGTATTTATTCGGCGCCGAGTTATGCACAAGGATCAAAAGGGAGAAGTTAACAAGGCAACACCACGGACTTCCCCTTACAAGGGGCCCGTGGCTTTTGCGAGGAAAGGCTTGCACTGGGTCCGGTACCAGAACGCTAACCACTCAACGGCACACGACCAGCTGCGTCGACAGCCCGGGTAGACCTGCTCTGCAGAGGAGGGCGGCGGCCCGCCCCAGTCCACGTGAGCTTGGACGCCGCGCTCGGACGTTCGAACGCCGTCCCTGCGGCCTCCGCCAATGGGGGAAGCGGGCCTCGAGGCTCCGCCCCCTCCGTCGAATGCGTCACGGCGTCGCCCAGGGCGCGCGGGCCGCGGGGCTCTTGGGCTTCCGCCTCCAGAGGTCTGCTCGCTCTTAGGTGTTGCGTGAGGGGGTGTTCTCCGCCAGGTCTTGTCGCTGTCGCCGCTTTCGCCGTCTGCACCATGGCTTTCGTAACCAGGCAGTTCGTGCGTTCCATGTCCTCCTCGTCCACCGCCTCGGCCTCAGCGAAGAAAATCCTCGTCAAGCATGTGACGGTCATCGGCGGCGGGCTGATGGGCGCCGGCATCGCCCAGGTGGGCAGTCCTCGGGCAGCGCTCCCTACTCGCTTTGCTGCCCCACCCTGACAGGAAAGCGCTGGCGGGCCGCGACCCGGCGGGAGTTGTCAGGCCCGGAGGCCAGCGTTCACGCGAGCCCCGCGGAATTCCCACCCCGACCCTCCCCCGTGCAGTTGAAATGTCTGGGCCTGTTAGTCTGCAGTCCCCCAAAGATCTAGTGTTCTTGGGCCGAGCCTCAGTTTACGGCGGTTGGCTTCCAGAGACCCGCACTGCGATCAGTTTTAATTTTATTAGTTTTTTTATAATTCTGCAGCCGTTGTCAGAGCAGTTTTCTGCTCTCTAAATGGTCTTTTCTCCTCTCCCAGTGTGTGCTTGCTGAGTTACAAAGAAGAATAATAGTCAGCACTTTTGCAGCATTTGGTAACGTTACCTAATCGGCGCTTGTGAGGCGCTGGGACTCCACCAAGTGCTGCGCAAGAAGTCTTTGACCTAGTGCCCTCTGGCGCTGGGTAGAGTGGGAGGGGGAGGCAGAGCGGTTGAGGGCTCTGAAGGAGTCGCTAATCTCAGTGTGCATCTTCAGGACTCCGCGCGGTTCCAACTAAGCTGTCATTCAGGGTCAGTTGTGCAGCTGTTACCTAGGTACTGTGATCTTTGTGTTTTTACTGATTGGGTTTTAGCGTTTATATTCCAACTCGTATTGGGGAACCGTGATTTTCATAGCCTAGCTGATTATATGCTTAGCATGTCGGCCCTTTGTTACTTGTACTGTTGGACGGGAGAGGCATTTATCTAATTTTTCTTAGGGGAGAACTCAAGTTCAGTGGCTATCATGAAGGAGTTTAATTTTTGTAGTGTCTGTTTCCAGCCAAGTCTGTGCTTCTATGCTTGCTTTGTAGAAAAATCTTTTCTTATTATTATATATCTTAAAACTTCCCAGACTGCAGGTTTTTTGCAACATATTAATTTGATTGTGTTTTCTTCTAAAATCTGTATTTCATTAATGTTTTATCCTTCTGACTCCCGTTTCTTCTCAGATCATGTTTTTGGACATATATTGCCCTTTTTATTGTGTACATGCCCTGGCTGCTGGGTTATGGTGTCCCATTAATCTTTATTATACGTGAGATGGGAGAAGTATGTCCTTTTAACATGAAAGTTTATTATACTACGTGATACTTAAAAGAAAGTTTAGGTTGAGTGCATTTGTATCTCCCTGCTCCACCCAAATCTCCCTATGCTGTGAGAGTGAGATTTGTTGTATATCTCACAGGTATACAGGGCAGGTATAAAATACCTCACAGGGCAGGTATAAAATAATGTATTTGTTTAAAAACATCTAAACAACATCTTAGTGACAAGGTATTAGGGCCTTAAGCCCCCAATAACAATATAGGAAATGGGTCCAGAAACTATTGTTGATGGTCCTTTGAAGACATCAGTGGAAGAGGATTAGAAACTAAGTAGAAAGCATCACTTCAACTTTTGTACAAATTCAGGTTGCTCAGTTCTTGGAGTACTGTATCCACTACTGGCCCAAAAAGTGTTATGTTGCACAAAAAGGCACACACGTAACACCTAAAATTATGGGTATGGTGTTGGAGCTTTCATCTGAGAAAGGAGGGAGGAGATTGACAATGATGGGCATTCAGACTTGTGGATCAAATCCTTGAGTAGTTGGACCAGGGTGGCGTGCCTTTTGAAACCTAAGGGGTAAAAAAGAAAGCTATTTACCCCACACATTGGAAATATAATGGAATTGTCATTCAAGAAGTTGATAAGGACCAAAGATTTAAATAGTGGACAATCCTAGGGAACGGTAGTTCTGTCCTTACATAACAAGGTTTAAAAGAGCCTCAGCCGCTGTAGGTGACAGCTTTAATCCTGTGGAGGGGAACCGCACTTTCCTGCATTATATCTCTGTGTGCCACTTTCAGCCAGTTGGTTGGTTTCGGCTGTTTAGCTGATCCATTTTTGCACTCTATCCTGCAGCATGCTGTTCGAGGCAGTACTGCCTCATTCTTCATGCTCCTTGACCTACAGCTTTTGTCACAGGGTAAATCTGTTTTGCTTATTTAGTGCCACAGCTATTAGTTGGTGTGGTTTGACTGTAGATTGGATCCAGTTCACTGTGGGGAATTGGGATGGTCTATGCTGGCTCTGTGCTAACATGGAAAAGTTACTTCTGTGCCTTGCTTTACTAATCTCTGAGGTAGGACTAGCCTCCTGGGAGTATGGAGAGGATTGAATGAAGTAGCACACGTCAAGCACTCAGCACAGTGGCATCTAGTAAGGGCTCACAGAATGTTAGCTGCCTTCAGGGTTATTACCATCATGGTTTTATCCTTGTCCTTTTGTCATTGTCCCCTCATGCCACGCCCATCTCTGATCCTTGCTGCTATGGTCGGCCTGTGATGTTAAGATGGAGAGCACTGGTTGTGATTCTGTTCCATCTTGCTTAATCTTGAAGGCAAATGCCAGTTGTTGACTGCAGTTTGTTCAGGGACCTCTGAAAAGAGGGAAGGCACTTTTTATCCTCCTCAGTAAAGCCTTAAAAACACAAGCACAAAGTAACATCTAAGTTTATGCTACTAATTCACACTTAGCTTCACTCTCCAGAACTCTTTCTGAAGTAGGGTTTTTTTTAATTAAAAAAAAAAAATTGGGGGTGGCACCAGGTCTTAGTTGCTGCAGGCTGACTCCTTAGTTGTGGCTCACGGGCTCCTTAGTTGTGGTACATGTGCTCCTTAGTTGCAGCCAGCAGGTTCCTTAGTTGCAGCTCACGGGCTCCTTAGTTGTGGCATGCATGTGGGATCTAGTTCCCTGACCAGGGATCAAACCCGCGTCCCCTGCATTGGAAGGCAGATTCGTAACCACTGCACCACCAGGGAAGTCCCATGAAGTAGTTTTAATTTTAATCAAGGTGTAGTTCTGTTTACATTTTTAATATTTTAAAAAAATGTATCATTTTTGCCATATGTTCCAGTTCATGCTGAGTAGGATAAAAAAAAACTGAGTAGATTTTGTGGGAGCCTGACACATTTCTCAAGCAATTAAGCAATTTAAGACGAGTGAGGTTTGTGTTTAATTATACGTAGTTGATCAGAGCACAGGCCATTTGTATATTTGTATTCTCTAAGAGTATCTACTTTGCCTGTCATTACTTTTGCTTGTTTTAAATTAAAAAAACAAAAAACAAAAACTGTGGTTAATATTTAAGTAAGGTTAACTTGTTGTGTGTGTTTGCCCATTATTCTGACTTGGGTCTGATTGCCAGTTTATCTTCAGCTGGATACTTAGGCCAGCAAAGAAGCTTCCAGCAGTAATTGACCCTTGAGTGGGGGACAGGTTGGTTTTTGCTTTGTAAAGAAGGGAAAAAAGGAAGAAGTTATTAGCTGTGCATCTCTTCAATTTATAGAATGAGTCAGAGCTTTGCTTCTTGCATTGCCTTTTTTTCATATGAGGAGCCCAGAGAGCTTATAGCTTTTGTTAATTTACTAGTGAGAAGCCAGTGGGCTTTCTGGGAATGGCATTTTAGGGGCTGGATTTCTTGGCTCTCTGGTAACAGCCTTCCTTTTAGTGCACTATACTTCTTTGAGGAAATGAGAGTTTGCATCTAGAAGGAGGTTGGAGCTGAGTTCACACCGAAAGCTTTTTTATTTGTTCTTCTTAAAGAGCAAAAAGTGCACCTTTTTTCTGGGGAGAGCTCCTTAGGCTATTAAAACAAGGGGAGGGGTATTCTAAACTACAAGTACACGTTTCCCTGACATTTGTAGTACTCTGCGATGCTTGGTGAGGACTCAAGTGGATAGGAAGTCTTCTCCCCAGCCTCTGCATTTGTTTGCCCATCTCCTTTTTCCTGCCCCCAACTCTGAACTTTCTGATGCTGAGTAGAAGAATGATCAGAGTTGCTTTGTGTTGTTTAGCTTTATTCTTTTCTGTCGCTACAGTGAGTATGCCTCTGTTGAAGTTTGTTTGAAAACAGTGCAGTGGCCTAGGAGAAGTTTTAGGAGCACAGGAGGTTGGCACAGTCACGTGGCTGTAAGCTCTCATTTTGACTCAGAGTTCTTTATGGAGGGAATAGTTGTGTTTTGTTTTGTTTCTTTTATTTTTGGCTGTGTTGGGTCTTCATTGCTATGCGCAGGCTTTCTCTAGTTGCAGGAAGCAGGGGCTTCTCTTGTTGACGAGCACAGGCTCTAGGCATGTGGGCTTCAGTAGTGTGGCACGCGGGCTCTAGAGCACAGGCTCAGTAGTTATGGTGCACGGGCTTAGCTGCTCCACGGCATGTGGGACCTTCACGGACCAGGGCTTGAACCCGTGTCCCCTGCATTGGCAGGTGGATTCTTAACCACTGCGCCACCAGGGAAGTCCCATGGAGGGAATAGTTTTATTCCCAGGTGTTAACTTTGTCCTCAAGGGTACGGGGTGTGTGTTTGTTGTGAAGTTCTTCCCTCATTTACTGTGTTGTTGCTCATTTCTTTATTGGGCTGTTCTCTGATATCCATGATGTACTAGGACAGTAAAATCAGCTTCTGTCAGCATGTTAGTCTTTGGACTTGGGGTGTGGCTGTAGATGCTGTAGAAGAGGTAGGGCTGACGGGCAGAAAAATGAATGCCGTAGAATATGTTTGGATATTGTAGAGCAGAAACGGTACCTCAGTCAGGTTTTGGGTTTTCTCTGCCGTTTCCTAGATCCGCCTCATTGTTATCTGCCCCTTTCTTGAGTTTCTCATTTCCTTTCCTCCTCCTTCTCTCTTCTCCCCATATCTGCCTTAGGCACATACCTCACTGCCTAGCTCTCCTGGGACCACAGGAAGATAATGCTGCTGCTTTCTGTTCTCTATCTCCCTCTAGGTTATGCTGACTATGTGATAGTTTCCGCTCAGTGGTGGTCTAATGCCTGAAAGTGAGCAGGCTGTAAGGTGCCTGCTGGAGTTTGGATCCCAGCCCTTCCTCTCCTGGCTGTGGAATCTTGGGCGAGTCTCTTAACCCCTCTCTGCTTCTTCCCTTATCTACGAAATAATACTTAGTGTTCTGAGAGTTCTATGAGCTAAGTGCTTAGACTGTACTAGTGTTTTCAATGGTAACTGTTCAGTAAATGTTAGCTGCCTTTATGTAGCTCCGTCAGCTGTAATCTGGTGATGACTTCTCTTATTTTAGATTCTCTTAACTGTCTTTGAAGATATGATAGGGAGCTATGGAGAGTTCAAACAGTTCTAAAGATTTTAAGACTAATTGTGTGGGCTGTTGAGAGAGATAATCTTAGTGCTTTGTTCACTTGTATTTGGGTATTACAGTAAGTTCATAGTCATAAAGCATTTGCAACAGAGCCTGACACTTAAAAAACACTCTACAGATGTGACATTTTTTTCTGTTCCAAGCACTTTAATGTCTCTGTCATTTCATGTGACCATTATGATATTCATCCCTGCAGAGATGGCACTTGGGGTCAAGGGTCAGAGGCAGAGCAGGGCCTGGAACTCGGGTCTCTCAACTACTCTTCTGCTTGCTGGAGATCCCTGTGGCTGCAGTGACCACAGTTCTACCTGCACCTTTAGCCTCTGCTGTCTTGTGGGGAGAAGTATGGCTTCCATGGGCAAGGGGATTTTTTGTGGGTATCTGGAATCAGCAGTTATCAGCTTGACCTCTCTTCAGCTCTAGATTCAAAGTTAGAGTCACCTGCTAGTCATCTCCATGCTCTGGTACTATCTTTCTGCCCATAATAGACTCAAATTCACCTGGCAAGACTTCTTTGTTCTCTCCAGCTTTCCCAAAGAGTTTCCTCCCTCTGTGATTGCCATTGTTGATCTTCTAGCCACTTCATGCACTCCAAAGACAGGGTTTCTGTCAGAGTGTCCACCATACAGCAGAAGGCTCTGAGGCTTTCCTCCGAGGAAAACTGTTTCCCCTGTTCTTTACTTTGTAATTCCTAGACCAGGCGTTGATACCTGAATTGTTGAGGAAACATCTTAATTGGTTCATTTCAGCAGAATCTAATAGGAAAGAAACACTCATCCTAATAACCATTGCCATATTAATCTTCCGAGAGAGCAGTTTGGAATTGCAGCTCTCTCCTCTACTCAGAAAGTGTGCATCCTGGCAACATCTTTCAGAGATTCTTAAGTATAACTGAGAGTTGGTTGATGCCACTGACATGTCCAGTTATCCCATCTCCTTTCCAGAATTTGTGGGAGATGGGAGTGGAGGGTCCAGGGAGAGAATTTATTTTCTCTACATTACCAAACCCAGATGCTTACTGAATTTAAAAAAAAATTGTGTATTTAACAGGCTCACTTAAAAATTGAGGCACATTTCCTTGGCTTTTTAGAAATGCTATTTAAAATATAAAAATCTCAGTTAAAAAAAGAGGCCAGCCAATGAACTTAACTGTTTTAAGTACAAACCACCTATCTGTGGTGGTGGTCGAAAGCCTCAATGGAATGCCTTTTTCTGATTGTTGAAGTTTGTGAAGATAGCTTGTGTTGATGGCAGAGTTCACGGCATTGCACAGAGACAGTCATAAACCCCGACTTGTCAGCTCTGAGAGATGCAACTGATTTATGACTTTTTTCCTCCCTGGATCAAATCATGAGAACCAAGGGCAGGCCTAGATGCAAAGGCACAGCAGCCTCCGGGGCGCAGCAGCCTCATGGGGAGCAGCGACTCCGTGTACTTATTCTGGGCCAAACACTTACTCTGAGGATCGAGAAGTCAGAATTTGCGTTTGGCAGATGGTACATACAACTTTGCCGTTTTTCAGAGAGAATGTAATGTTGATGAAATGCAGCCCTCCTGTAGTGTAGGGGCACATGGAACATCTCACTGGACCAGTTGATGTAATTCTCACAAATTCTCCACTCAAATTACACTTCAGAGAAGGGGCTTCAAATCTGGTGGTATGTTTGCAAAAATAGAAAAATCCAGCAAGCTTCTGCTTGGCATGCTTCCTTGGCCCTGTGGCTGGAGTACTCAGGGGCTTTGACAAGTGTGCTGTTCACTGGACCTATTTTTACAGCTCTGAGCACCCTTGTCCAAAAATATTTCTCTCTGGCTAAGCCTGCTTTCCACCAAGGCTAGAGAAGTCATAGAGCTGAGGACATAGCCTTCAAATAAAATTTTTTCCATTGCAGACTGCTTGTCCTCAAGGTCTTACAGTGTAGGTCACTATCACATAAAACAGGAGTTCTCAGTGGGTTGATTCAGATTATTGGCACTCAGATTAAAGTGCCAGGGAGAGTCCTCCTTATTTATTGAAAAAATAACATGTCTATGGGAGGAGGGAAAAAGACCTCTTTATTTTTGTGATCCACTCTTCCACTACCATCTCCTCAGAAAGCTAGGGATAATTTATCACTGAATAATTTGAGAAGAATGAGTGTGATTGATTTCCTTGCAAACAAGACACATGAAATTCTTTTCTAAGTAAGAAAAAATTCAATAATTAATTAAAATCAAATCAGGTGTGAATCATCAATATCACTCTTATCAACAAACAATGCTGATAAGCTGGTACAAACCACCCCAAAACTTTAGACTTCAGTTTACAAAGCAACACTATAAATCAGTAGGTTTCATGCCTTGACCAGGGGTCATTGTGGTGCAGGAACTTCAGCAAAACAACTCAGGCTAATTCTAGACCTGCTGGAATTAACCGGCACAGCACTGTTGCTGTGAAGAGTCATGGTCCTGTCTTTTGACATACATGTGTGGACATATCTCTTGGGTGAAATCACAATTTCAGTTTCAATTACAGTCTTGCTGGATTACAAGATATGAATATATTTGACTTCAGTAGATAATGCCAAACATTTTTCCAAAGTGGTTATACCAGTTTACAGTTTTGCCTTCAGGGTATGAAGATTCTCTTTGCTCTATAGGATTATATTGTTCCTTTCAAGTTTAGTCATTCTGGTGGGTGTAGTGACATTTCATTGTATTTTTATTAGAATTCCCTGCTTACGATACTAGTGAGGTGAACCTCTTTTCACATGTTTATTGGCCATATAGATATATTCTTGTGTAATATGCTATTAAATTTCATTCCTGTTTAGCTCTCATGTTGTCCTTTTTTTTCCTAATGGATTTTTAGGAAATGTTTATAGATTCTGATTATGAATTCTTATATTCATATTTCAGATATCTTCAGTTCCCTGCATTGACTTTTAATTTTCTTTGTGGTTACCATGAGGCTTACATACAGCAACTTGTACAGTCTATTTTAATTTAATAACGACTTAAATTTGATCCCATTCTAAAGCTCAACATTAATACCCTCCTGCCATTTAATGTTTTTGATGTCACATTTTACACCTTTTTATCTTGTATATCCCTTAACTAATTATTATAATCATAGTTACTTTTACGACTTTTGTCTTTTAATATTCATGCTAGCTTTATAAATGATTAATCTACCTTTACTATATATTTACCTTTCCAGTGAGATTTATTCTTTCATATGTGTTCTTGTTACTAATTAGTGCCCTTTCTTTTCAGCTTAAAGTCCCTTTAACATTTCTTGTAAGGCTGGTTTAGTAGTGATGAACTCTTTCACTCTGAGCAATAACTTTGCCAGGTAGAGTATTCTTGGTTGGAAGTTTTTTTCTTTCAGGACTCTGAATGTATTGTGCCACTCCCTTCTAACATACAGAGATTCTGCTGTTGGTCTTACTGGGGGTTCCCTTGTGTGTAGCAAGTTGTTTTTCTCTTGATGCTTTTAATATTTTCTCCTTGTCTTTTTTTTTTTTTTATTCAACACCCATTTATTCTCTAGTTCTGCCCACTATGGATGGAGACACCCTCCTTGAAAAGGTGTTAAATCCTTCGTTCACTTTAGCACCTTGTGCTGAAAACACGTGTTCCAAGGTTTTAACTATGAGATCCACATTCTTAAAGCATTAATTCTTAAACCTCATCTAGATTTCTCCCCCTTGGTTGTGGGGAGATGACCCAAACACAGCGAAGAACAGCTCAGGACTGTGGGCTCTGCTCGCCCAGAAGACCTTGCAGTTCCCCTGACCACCCGGCTGGAGCCAGGATTAGGGCCCTGAGACGAGGGGTGCCTGCTGGGCTGCCACCACCACCACTGGCCCCAACTCCTGTCCTCTTCACTGGCTTGCTGTCACCTTTAGTTTCCCTGGAGTTTGGGGATTCCAGACCGTCTCTGCTCACACTTCTGTATCACGCCTGCTGCCTCAGCACTGCTGATCCACACCAAGGGGGAAAGCACACAGAACTGCTTTTCAACACACCAACGTTCCACACAAAAGTTATTTGATAAGCCTGCAGGTTCTTTTTCATCAGAAGACATTCCCAAGGCCATGACTTCCCTGGCTCTCCACTGCCCTTGCCGGCAGACTGGGTGTGCGTGGACTCCGTGCTGTGAGTCAGGCACACACCCCCCGGCTCCACTCCGGTGCACTGTCCTGCAGAACTGAGGATGGTGTCCTGGCCTCATCAGCAGGATCTGTCCTGAAGCCAGTCCTAGAGTGACAAGAGCCACACCTGCAGATCTATTCCACTGACCAGCTGCACAGGACCGAGCTGGGCCCACGGACCTGAGAAATGGAATCCAATCCGTGAATCACCCCCAAACCATATTTTCTATAGCAGGTTTTGTCAGCCTTGGCCCTATCAGCATTTGGGACCCTGTAGCTTTACTATGGAGCTGTCCTGGGCACCACAGGACATGTAGTTACAGCCCTGGCCCCCACCAACTAGATGCCAGCAGCACCGCTACCCCTTTCCTGCCCTGCACATTGCCATGTGCCCTGGGAGGGGGACAAACTGCCCCTAGTCGAGAGCCACTGACCTACAGCTTTTGTTCAGCCCTCCAACTTAAACATTTCGGGAAATAGCAAAATGCACTCTCCACCCGCAAGGAGACCAGGACGCCCCTGGTTTGGATGATCATTTTATAGGGTTACATTTGGCCCATCGCGGGGCTCCACACAGGGGCCCCACTTCTGCCTCATCAACAGGACAAATGCCAGGAGCGAACCTCTGGCCTTCCTTCCAGAGTGACACGTCTCAGGGTCCTCAGAGCACGAGTGCTTGTGGACCAGGTGGCTCTGGGCCCCCCCTGCCCCCACCTAGGACCCTGCTCTGAACAGGGCCTGGAGGCCCTACAGGGCCTTGATACCAGCTCAGCGGCCCTCAGCCAGGGATGCATGTCACACTTGCCCAAGGATTCCTAAAAAGTCCTCGCCAGACAGACCAACAGAACAATCATTTCCAATAAGGAGACCCTCTCCTGGTCAATCCCATTGTGCCCAAAGCTTGCCATATGGTTGTACACATATCTCATTTAATTCTCGCGACGAGCCTTATTTTATAAAGAAAAAGAATATCAAAGTGTTCAAGGGCCTGTGCACAGCTCCCACTGCAAGTGCACGTGGAAACAAGGTGCTTTCTCACGCAGCTTTTGGTGGTGTCTGGCTACAAAGCATCCTAAGCGCCCACTCTTCTGAGCACTGAGCGTAGAAGTAGCCGCTTCCTCTCTGCCCCAGCGTCACAGGTGCAGCAGGGCAGCCGCACCCGTGGTGCCAGCAAGTCCGGCATCTGCAGGGCAGCTCTCCTTGTCTTTCACTTTTGACATTTTAATTATAATGTGTCTTGGTGTGGGTCTCTTGGGTTCTTCTTATTTGAAACTCTTTGGCCTTACTGGATCTGGATGTCTGTTTCTTTTCCCCAGGTTAGGGAATTTTTCTGCCATTATTTCTTGGAATAAGTTTTCTCCTTTCTCCCTCTCTTCTCCTTCTAGGACACAGTAACGTGAATGTTAGTATACTTGATGTTGTACAATAAGTCTCTTAAGCTATCTTCACTTTTTTTCATTCTCTTTGTGCTGCTCTGATTGGTTGAGTTTTATGCTTTGTCTTCTAGTTGACTCATTCTTCTGCTCTATCTGTTCTGCTGTTTAACCTCTATAGCTTTTTTTTCAGTTCAGTTATTGTATTCTTTAGCTCTGTGACTTCTGTTTGGTACTTTCTTTATTTTCCATGTCTTTGTTGAAGTTCTCCCTGTGTTCATCTATTCTCCTGCTCAATTTGGTGAACATCTTTATGACCACTACTTTGCACTCTATCAGGTACATTACTTGTCTCTGCTTTGTTACGGTTTTTTCCTGTGGTTTTATCTTGTTCTTTCATTTGGAACATAATCCTCTGTTTCTTCAGTTTGCTTGACTCTAAACGGTAGAAGGAACAATCACGTCTCCCAGCCCTGAAGGAGTGACCTCATGTAGAAGGTGAACCCTGTTGTTCATCCCTGCCTCAGCTCCTGGTTGTCTCCAACCTCTGTGCTTATCCAAGTACGCTGTTATGTTTTTAACAGCTCTTAGTAGTTGAGGATGTGCCAAGTCCTGTTAATGTCCCAAAGGGAAAAATCTCAACATCTAGATTCAGGCCACCTGGAAGCCAGGCCCTCAGGCATCAGCTTTTAGAAGTAATTAGATACATACAGTCCTTGGAACCTTAGGCATTAAGCCCCTCTGGCCACCAGAGCCAGGTGATCTGGAAGTGTTCCCTGAGTGGCAGCCACAGAAATTAGGGCACCGGATGAGTGTATAAGCTCTTTTCTGGTAGCCCTTTAAGAACTTTCTCTGTTGGTTACAGTCCTGTGGGAACCACAAACATAAACCCCACTGACCACCAGAGCCAGGCGATGTAGAGGTGTCCCCTGGCAGTAGTAGCAAAAAGTGGGGTGCCAGATGGGTATGAGCTCCTTTCTGGGTGACACTAATTATTACAGTCCTACGGGGCCAGGAACGCAAACTCACCTAGCCTCCAGAGGCAGGCAATCAAGAGGCACTGCTTAGCAGCGGCCGCAAAAATTGGGGCACCAGACACGTGCAGAAGTTTCCCACCAGGAGACACTGGTGCTCTGGAGAATGGCACAGGGAGAGCGCAGAGGTGGTGCCTACCGGTCTCCATACCTGGAGAGTGTTACAGCCGGCTTCTAGATGTGTGTGTGAAATTAGATGCCTGCCCTTCAGGCTGACGCTTTAATATAAGCAGGTCAGCTTCCTTTATTTTAAGTCTGGTGTGATCAGCTGCCTCTGAGCTGGGCCCTGGGGTGTGTGAACCCGAGCACGTGAGCCTTTTAAGAGTGGCTTCTCAGATTGCTAGAGTCTTGTGGGTCTTGGGACATGAACCTTGTTGGTTTTCAAAGCCAGAAATTTTGGAGGGTCATCTCAAGTGTATGACCCAAAAGTTGGGATGCCTGATGTGGGTGCAAGCCCCTTGCTCTTCAGGGAGAAGCTCCAGGTTCCAAGGTCCCTCCCTGCATGGGGTTTATGATGAGATTGTATCCCAGCCTCTCCTACCTACCTTGTGGTTTTCTTCTCTTTTGCCTGACGTGTAGTCATCACTCAGCCCCTCTTTAGGTTTTTTTAAAGAGGAAATTGTTCCATATGTAGTTGTAGACTCAGCGTGTCTATGGGAGGACGTGAGTTCAGGATCTTCCTACTGTACTGTCTTGAACTGGAACGCCAGTATAGTTATTTTCACATTATGAGGGGAGGCCCTAGGCAACCCTATGAAGAGAGCCTTGGACCTTCAGGAGACCTAATCTCATCTTGGCTTTTCCCAGCAGATGTATTTATTCAGTCAACATTTCCTGAGGGCCCACCCCAGCCATGCAGGGTCTATTCAGCCGACAAAGATAGAATGACATTTAGTCAGAATCCAGGAGTCGGGGAGACAGCACTTAAACGGGTGATCATCACACACCATGATGGGTGGATGGTAAGGGTATGCAGGGGTATTACTGGAACACAGATGCTGTGCCTGGGACGAAGAGGATCTTGGGGTGGGGATGCTTAGTATCTGGAAGTGATACTCAGGCTTAGTTAATAAGGGGAAGTTGGGGAGGAGGCATGGGCAGTACAAAGTCCTGGAGGTGAGAGGCAGTAGTAGCAGGTGTGGGCAACTACGAGCCTTGTGGTGGTGTTAGAGTCTCAGGCGACGGTGAACAGCATGTCTGGAGAGGAGGTGGGTCACTTTCCTGGAGGGCCTTGCATGCCATGTGTAAGAACTTTTATTCTGTGGTCATGGGAGCCACTGAAAAGTTTAATGGAGTTAGTAATGTAGACGGAAGTGCCTTTTACAGAATTATGTTTTGGATAGAACACTTTAGTGCCTGTATGTGATCTTAGGTGAATAATTTTTTTGCTTTAGTTAATGTTTCTTTCTCAGTAAAATGAAGGTGTTGTGTTGGATTAAAGGTTTTGTGTGTGTGTGGTAAAAAATACATAAAGTAAGACATCATTTTGACCATTTAAAAATGTACAGTTCAGTGGCATTTAAGTGCATGCCTGTTAAGTAATAACTCCCCATCTCCCCTTCCCCCAGCCCCCGGCAGCCATTGCTTTACTTTTCGGTCTCTGAATTTGACTGTGTTCTAGATACTACCTGTAGGAGGAATCCTACAGTATTTGTCCTTTTGTGACTGCCTTATTTCACCTAAAAATCTTAAAGGTTCATTTGTGTTGTAGCATGTGTCAGAATTTCTTTCCTTTTTAGGGAATAATATTGCATTGGAATATTTTTAATGGCATCATATTCCATTGCATGTCCACACTACCTTTTGTTTTTCCATTCATCCATTGATGGACACTTGGGCTGCTTCCACCTTTTGGTTATTGTGAATAATGCTTCTATGAACATGGTCTGCAACTGTGTTACAGTTGTAACTGTGTTACAGTCTTGCTTCAGTTCTTTTGGGTATGTACCCAGAAGTGGAATTGCTGGATAATATGGTAATTATTTTTAATTTTTTGAGGAACTGCCATACCATATTCTACAGTGGCTGTACTGTTTTACCCGTCAGCAGTGTGGAAGGGTTCCAATTTCTCCATATCCTTGCTAACACTTATTTTATGGTTTTGTTTTTGTTTTTGTTTTTTTAATAATAGCCATCCTAACAGATGTGAATAGATCAGAGGTTTTTACACTATGCTCTGACAGACTTTAGGGTTAGGAGTTCAGTGAATCTCCTTGGTGGTTCCCAAAGCCCTCTTCCTTGACCCATGCTTTATGTATTGTTCTTCTGTATACATTCTTAGGAGGAAGGATTTCATGGCTAAAAAGTGTGAAAGCCACCACACTGATCTTCCTGCTCTAAAAATTGAGGATCTTGATCATCTGTAGCTAATAAAGCTGAACAGTAAATACTTTTGCCAGTCTCTGACCTTGCAGTAGTTGAGAAATTAAGGTGCCTCACTTTCTCCCTTCTATGATAGAGAAGAAACATACATTGAAGAGAAACCTGAAGATGAACCTATGTCACATGTCTGTGGTCATCCTTGACCTGGCTCACGCACGTGTCCCTCACAGGATGGACGGACACATCCTGTCCGTCAAAGGGGCTGTGTGTGCCCACAGCCCCTTTGATAAATGGTACAGGACACATTGACATGCTGGAGGAAATTAAGCATAAATCCAGTTTTGAAATTACAGAGGTGGTCATATTACACGGCGGTTGCCCTCCAGTTCCCCTTTTGCCTGGCATCTCCACCAGTGCCAGAAAACGGTTGGACTGCTCACAAAATACCAGGCATTTTTGTGGCATTTTTTTCACTTGGTAATTGACTAAAGGCTCCAGTTATTAACTCTTTTTTTCTTCCTATCCTTTTCAAACTAAGAGTGTGATTTTTCATAATTCTAAAATAACTTGGTTTGTAAAATTTGTTATAAAGAGTTTCTAGTAGCAAAACCAGTCATGATTTCTTGAGAACTTATTCCTAAGATAATTTACAAATTGACGCTTTTAAAAAATACAGCTATTATTCATGCCTTCTTTTCATGAATATTGTGTCCCTTTGTGCCAGGCACTGGGGCAGTTGAAGGTAACATGTGGCTGCTGCTCTTGAATTGCTCACTGTCCAGAGGAAGGAGCACAAGTATGAACAGTTAATTGTCATAAAGGCACAGATCGCCTGCTTATCATATCTGGGATGTCACCTGATACAGATGAAAGTTTTAGTGGTTTAAATACCTTAAGATATGGCTTTTAGACACTTAAGATATAACATTACATATAAGATATATCTTCTTAGGGTGAGGGAAAAGGAACATTAAAAAAGTACATGTTATAAAAAGGCATATGTATACATTACACCACATATATGTATATGAAATTTATATTTACTGGAAATTTTGGTTGGATTGCAGTTAGGAGTGTGCCAGAACCACCCTATGTTGGGATTTGTGGTAACAGCTACTTCAGACTCTGAAGAAGTGGATGATACAGCAGCTCTTTTGAAAAGGTCTCTAGGTATTATTTTGAGTCATCATCAGGAGTTGGTGTTGGTCAGCTTTTTCATGTCTAATTTATCTTTCACATCTGGAATTTCTCCTACATACTCATTGGTTTATGACCTTCATTCTGAAATTTGTGAGATTTTTACAACATGAAATTGTTTATGACCATTTGTTTTATGACCATTTGTTTTTGATTCCTCTGTTGTATTCACATCCTGGGGTTCTGGCTACCGTTACATAACTGAGTGGCCATTGGTAGCTGGTGGCTCTCACCAGCTCCGCACTCTATTTTCTTTCTGTATTTGGAGTCCTGCAGGAAAGACCTGCTGTATCTGTAAATCAGTAGAGGCACAAAGGAGTGACCACCTCTGCTAGAGGTTGGGAGAGCTTTCATTAAAGGAGAGAGGGCCTCTCTTGGATCATGAAGGACGAGTTGGAGTCCCCCAGGCAACAGTGAGGCAGAGGTGCTTTCTGGTGGAGGGAACCTAAGGGCAGGGTCGTGGAGCCATGAAGCAGCGTAAGGGAGAAGTGTGTGGCCGGAGGAGAGCACGGGCTCAGGTCACTGTGCTCTAGGCACCTGGTATTGAGCAGTTATTTATCGGACAACCACCGTGTGCAAGTGATGAGTGCTAGGGGACACAGGGACCAGATCAGTGTCTGCTATCAAGGGATTCAGATCCAAGAGCAGAGATCATTAGACAAAGATCCACGTGACACAGCTGACTTTGGTGTGAAGCAGCATAATAACAGCAGTAAAAGTCTAGGTCTAAGGTTTCAAAACAGAGGAAAGAAGACATTCATTTGGAAAAAGGCTTCATGGAGAGGGTAGCTTTTGAAATGGGCCTTGAATAGTGGATATAATTTCTTTGGACGTAATTAAGGGTTGAGGTTAAGAAAAAAGTGTTGTCCAGCAAATTGTGACCCTCAGGATAGTGGTAGTATTAATGAAGGTCAAGGAGAATTGGTTTTTAGGGTCAAGGTGTTGACTGTAGCTTAGGACAGAATATGCTGGTTTCATACATAGCTGGAATTATGCGAATGATTAAGATTCCAGAAAGAAAGGCTATAAAGACAGAGAAAAAGAATACTGACAGCAGAACCTTGAAGGATACCTTTGTTCAAAAGCTGAGAAGATGGAGAGAATTAATATGGCTAAAAGGAACAGATAAAAAATAGAGGTAAGAAATTGGAGAGTTTCAAAAAGGATGGTTTAGCTGGCAGTGTGTAGGGCTGTGGAAAAGTAGAATATGGAGCCAAAGAACAGGCATTGGCTTTAGCACTTAGAAGACCATTGATAAGTTATCTGTACATTCATACCACAGTACTGGTGGAGGAAGCCTCATCGCTAGGGTTTAGGAATTGCATGGCTCAGGGGGAAAGTGAGAGTGCAAAGTGTAGTGACGAGAGTGACATCTAACAAGCATTGTGCACCTTCTTTGTGCTTGGCATTGGTCTATACGCTTTAAACGCTTTAACTTCTTTAATTTTCACAACAATCTTATGAAATGGGCACTGTTGTTTTCCTTATCACAGATCAGGAAATCATAGATAAAGAGGCTGTATAACTTGTCCAAAGTTATGCAGTAAGTGGCTAAGCCAGGGTTTCAATCTAGGAAGTCCAGTTCTAGAACTCGCACTCCACATACCACTGTGCCCCCCCAGTAATTGAAAGACTTCTGTGGTGAAGCAAAGGCCAGCTTCAGGTGGCTAAGGAAGCTTGTGGGTGTCCCTCCTGCTTTTTAAACATTCTTATTTTTTTAATTAATTAATTTGGTTGTGTTGGGTCTTCATTGCTGCTCACGGGTTTTCTGTAGTTGCATTGAGCGGGGGCTGCTCTTTGTTGTGGTGCTCAGGTTTCTCATTGCAGTGGTTTCTCTTGTGGAGCTCGGGCTTTAGGCATGCGGGCTTCAGTAGTTGTGGCTCGCGGGCTCTAGAGCGCAGGCTCAGTAGTTGTGGTACATGGGCTTAGTTGCTCCGCGGCATGTGGGATCTTCACGGACCAGGGATCGAACCCGTGTCCCCTGCATTGGGCAGGCGGATTCCTAACCACTGTGCCACCAGGGAAGTCCCTAAACATTCTTTTTAAATGAAGAGAGATCCTAGCCTGTTTGTAAAAATGGAAGGACGCAGAAGAGGAAACCTGAAAATGAAAACCAAAAAGGGAACAAGTCGTGAGATCAGAAGATGTAATTTTAAAAGCAAAATAAAGTAATTTACCTTTGGAGTCTGTACCTGGATCCAGCATTAGGCCTTGGACCCTTGCAGAAGGAGGAAGGGGCCTGCCTAGAGTAAAATCGTTAAGCTGTTGTGATATGCTAGGCACAGTCCCTAGTGTATATTAACTCTTAATCCTCTCAACAGCTCTGCTGCCCATTTTTATGGGTGAGGAGACAGCCTCTGGGAGTTAAGGAATTTTTCTGTCTCACAGTTGGCAGACGGGCTCCAGAGTCTGGCCCTTGCCCAGCTCAGAGCTGTCTCAGACTGTTCCCCTCAGACCCAGCCATGCCTTTCGGGGTCAGGAACAGCCAGCACGTGAGCTTGGATACAGGCGGCCCTAGCGTCAAAGCCCCATCACATCCAGACTTTGCTTCCTGTTACAGTGCCTCCCCCAAAGGCTGTTGTGCAGACCAAACGGGGTAATTTATGAGCAGTGAAAGCTCTCTGAGAGCAGGGGATTTGTTTTGTTCCTCACCTTGTCCCAGGGCCTGGAGCAGCCGCGACACGGGGTTGAGCCACGAGGAGGCAGTAGTAGTAAAGGGAACGCACGTAGAGCCGTGCTCAGCACGGGACTCTAAATGGTGCTTGCCCTCCACCCCAGGGGAGTGCGGGTGTTGGCGCGGGGGAGCAAAAGTGCTCACCTCTGAGAGGCCAAAGTTCTCGTCTGTGACCCCTGGTCATTTGGTGGAAAGCGTTTCCTAATAATCTGCATTTTTTTCATCCAAACTATTTGACAGCTTCCCCACTGTCCAGATTGTTTGTATACCCCAGTGCAGTTACTTGGCTTCCAAGAAAAACACAGCACTTCCTGTTCTGTTTTTTCTGGTTTTTGCCTTCAAACCCGCGTGTAGCTGAAGCCATGAATGAAGATCTGACTGCTGGCCATGCCTAAGGTTGCATCAGCTTACTGAGCCAGCCTGGGATGAGAGTCATGCAGCTTTCAGGTTGGACATGGATTGCAGGGGGGCAAGGGACAGGCTGCCTGCATCCTGACTCTATCCCAGTGGTAGCCCGTTTAGACACACAGAGTAGGAGAGGAATATCAGCCCCACTTGGAGTAGATGAATAGAATCAAAGAACATTAGACTCATCCTGTGGAAATGTTATCAGGCATGTAATACATACCAGGCAGTGGGCTAGATGTAGTTTGATCATTTACTTATTCAACAAATATACATTGAGTGCCCACCACAGACCAGGCACTGGGGTTTGCAAAGATGAATAGGACAGGAAGTTGCCCTCAAGATACTGCCAACGTTGTGTCTCTTGGGTATGTCTGCAAGAAATGATTGCAAGGAACTTTAGCATTAGGTTGGGTTACTCTCTACAAGTGGGTAGGATGAAAATAACTGCTTTCTTTGAAATCATTTGAAGCTGTGCTGTAACGGCAGTTTACTGCTATGCAACCAAGAGCTCCACCATGAGATGGAAAATATTTCAAGAATGTAAATTTCTCTTTTTTCACTCGTATTTTCTCTACTCAGTCCGAACCAAATCCACTTTGGGTGTTTTGTTTGTTTGTTTGTTTGGCTGTGCCGCACAGCTTGCGGGATCTTAGTGTCCTGACCAGGGATTGAACCCAGGCTACGGTAGTGAAAGTGTCAAGTCCTAACCACTGGACCACCAGGGAACTCCCCACTAACCATATCCACTTTGGGTTTAAACCAGAATGTCCTTCTCTAACTATATTTGTGGAATGACTCTACCATAAGATTTCCTTCGTATTTTCTTGAAGCTTTATGAGTTAGCCAAGGTAAGAAAAGCTGAAGTAGAAATTGTTAAAGGGATAACCATTTAGATTATACAATTGTTGCTTTCTTACTACACCAGAAATACCAGTTTAGGCATTTTGGAGAGCCCAAAATTGTAGAAAATTCTGCAGTCAGTTGAGGTAGAGAAAAAAATTGAACAAAGTTTCTACAAGAGCAGCCTCTTTCAGACCATTGAGGCACGGTGGGGCTGAGGGAAGTTTTGCAGAGGAGGATGTGATCAGTGACACTGGGAAGATCTGTCTGTCTTCTTTCTCTCTGAGGTTCGGCCCCTCCTTGCACATCCTGTATCTTCTGGTTGAGATGAGAAAGTAAACAAAAATTTTACACCCTCAGTAACTTTGACATGGGTCATTTGACACATGCACTTTGCTCTTCTGGAACATTGCCTAGAGAGCCTTGATTTAATAGCTGGTTTTGGCTGCTGTCTACATACTGTATCATCTCTAGTGTGCTCATTTAGACACCAGGATGAGCAAGGTAGTGACTGAATTGCCCAGTGTCTCCTTATGGCTGGGGTGGGGGACTGGGGCGGGGGAGGGGGAGTGTGGGTGGGCAGCTGGCGGTGTTTATCAGAGGACTTTGGATAGGAGTGGAAAGTCAGCATTTAGGCTGAAAATGCTTTTTGGCCAGGGTTTTTCCCAGTTGAATTTTAGTGTTTTTGTAAGTCTCTCTTGGTTCACTTGAATTTTTGAGGGTTGCTTCCTCTCTAGGTTTGGTTCTACTTGCAACTTAAAAAAAGTAATCATAAGGATAACGTTATGGCTTATCTGCCACATAACCAAAAATGCCCTGTGACTGTCACAAACACGATTATGATAACTCTGAAGGAGGCCTTCTAGAGAGACGGCATGATACCACCTCCTTCACTTATTCTGCTCCACCTCTTTAAGGTTAATACCTTGTTCCTTGGGAAGATGGCGCATTCCAGGTGTACTCTTCTTACCCGGCTTTCTGAGATCTGTTGCCTGACAGAATTCTTCACCATGTGGTTTTTATTTTCTTTGACATCCCACATATGGAGCTTTGTATTGTTGAGTGTTTTTTTTTCCTTCATGTTTTCTCAGTGGGATTATAAAGTTTTAAAGCAGAAAGACACTGCCTTTGCTGTCTTTTTTTTTTTTTTGGTCGCCAGTTGCAGCTTCTGGGATGTTAGTTCCCCGACCAGGGATCAAACCAGGGTCCCCTGCAGTGGAAGCATGGAGTCCTAACCACTGAACCACTAGCGAAGTCCCTTGCTGTCTTTCTTTGTCTCTATTCCCTTCGGCTTTGGCACTGTCTTGTTCCAAATGTACTTGAAGTTTCCTCCCCAACCCCTTGAGGAGCAAAAAAGCCCGAGTGATGCTGGAGGTGAAGTGCGGAAGAGTGGATTGGGACCTGGGCAAAAGGCGGAACCTGAGGAATCCTGTCTGGCCTATTGAAAGGATGACCTAGGTCAGAGGTTAAGAGGAGCAAGGTGAAAACCACTTGTGTTATTCCAGACGGACTGTCAGACAGAGGAACCAAGACAAAAAGGGAAGGTCCCCAAGCCAGCACCTCTGCTTGCCCCACCTTGCAGACGAGGTGCCCGACCAGTGGTCATCACACCTCCCTTCAGCTGTTGCCCCCCAGTGCTGCCTGCCTCAAAGCAGTTCAGTTTCATCACCAGCTGCATCTGGAATTTGAGATTTATTTTCTTAGTTTTCTGTGTCAGCGTTCCTCACCAAATTCCCCCCGCTTCTCCAGGTTTGGTGATTTACTTACAGGACCAGCATAGAGTCATCACCGTGGTGGCTATAACTTATTACAGGAAAAGGATATAGAACAGAACCAGCAAAGGGAAAAGGCGTGTGGGACAAAGTCTAGAGGAAATCAGGTGCCAGCTTCTCAAGTCGTCTCCCAGTGAACTCAAACAGGACACACTTAATTCCTCTAGCAGCACGTTGTGACAGCACATGTGAAATGTTGTCTACTAGGGTTGCTCACTAGAGACCCAGAGCCCAGGATTTTTATTGGGGCTGGTCACATAGGCACCCTCCTCCTGGCAAGCACCAGAATTTCAGACTCTCAGAAGGAAAGCAGTTGTGAGTGTAAACCATATTGCACAGTTTAGATACCGCGAGCAGGAACCCTCTCCAAATGTATGTTTCCAGACACCAGCCAAGAGCCTTTCTAAAGAAAACAGTCTCACGGTGTGGTCTTTCCTGCACAGTTTCTAAACTTGCTCTTGCTTTTTTAGTTTGAATTTACTGAATTGGAGGTTCAGATTTGTGTCCAGTGATTTGAGGTGTTGGCAAGATGGGCCTTGGTCTGTTGTTACTTAGGGAGAAACCTGGTCTGGACTGATGTGTGTTTAGCTTTCGGGGTGTTATTTTACTTTGACCTGCTGCTGCCTGCAGCCTGTGTTTGTGCCGACAGGGCAAGTTTGCTTCTTTCCTCTGTTTTTTTATCAAGATAACTCATTCCGTTACCCCCATTGCCCTGCTGTGGTTGTCAGGCCTTCCGATCCTGGCAGTGTTTCCTTTTCTCGGTTCCAGTCTCTGGGGCGCTGGCGGTGCTTATGCGGCCTACAGGCCCCGCAGGCTCAGACTCGCAGTCCTAAGTGCAGCGTTCTCAGGGAGACGCTGTTGTTAATTAACTTCCATCTAAAACCTGTCTTATCGTTTTTAGAAGTGTTCCTTGGAAATCTTTCTTTGGGATATGAACCTTTTTTCCTTTGCATTTTTCTCTTCTGTTTCTTTCTTTTCCTCTTTGGTTTTCAACTTTGAGTTTTTAGTTGCCTGGTTTCCAGAATCACATCATGATGGTGGTTTAGAATTACTCTTTACTGTCATCTCTGGGCAGGTTTGTTTCTGCTAACCTGCCCCTCTTTTACGTACCACTGGTCCACAGACGTTCCAAAGCCAGTGGTTCTGTGGGGTCTCTCCAGACCCTGAGAGGCATCTCAGTTGTGCTGTTATCTTGCATCATTGATGTTTGTTTTAGGCTATATGTGTCCTATTACTTATGGCTTGAACTGAGTATAACACCTACCTGTAATATGAAATAAAAAATGTATCTACCTTTTCCACAGTTTTTGCCAAAGCTGTTGGCAAACTGTGATGAAGTAGGTAGGGCTTGACTTGTCATTGATTGTGGCTAAACTAGGCTGGCTCCATGTGAACTTGGGGCAGCTTCACTAAACGTATCCTCAGGATTTAACCAAGATGGGCAAGGGGACGGGAGGGGAATTTTCCTTTTAAATTGGTTGATGACAAGACCTAGTTTCCTGGGAGTCTTATCACTAATTAGCCCTCGGGGACATGAGTCTTTTTGCCACCATTGTTAAAGTCTTACCCATTGCTGACTTAAGGACTGCAGCGGAGATGAGCCACGGGTCAATCTGCACAAGCTGGGCCAGCTCTAAGGAAGCAAGGTGGTTGGGGAGGGAGTAGGTGCTCTGTGAATGGGCTGTTGAACACTTGGGATAGGACTGGTGCAACTGAGGAGCTGAGTTTTTAATTTTACTTAATTTCAGTTAATTTAAATAGTCCTGTGTGGCTAGTGGCTTCTGTGTTGGACAGCGCAGCCCGGGGTAGTGGTTACAGTGTGGCCTTCGGAACCTTGATTCAGATCCCAGCTCTGCGGCCTACCTATTGTGTGACCATGGGCACATTTCTTAACCTTGTAAGGTTGTTTGGAGAATTGTCATCGTGTTAAGGGTTTAGAGCAGTGCCTGGGAAGAAGTAAGAAGTGTGTATTTAATTACTGTTGGCTTATTATGTTTATTCGGTATTTTGAGTAGAATGGTGTTAGAGTTCATGTAGAATATGAAACTTTACTGTTTCTTTGTTTTTGTTTTGAGCCACGCCACACGGCTTGCAGGATCTTAGTTCCGCAACCAGGGATTGAACCCCAGTGGTGAAAGCGCTGAGTCCTAACCACTGGACCACCAGGGAATTCCCATCTACTGTTTGTTTTTTTTTTTTTAACTTTTATGTTTTCTTGCTTTTTTTTTTTTTTTTGCTCCAGGTTGCTGCAGCAACTGGCCACACAGTAGTGTTGGTGGACCAAACAGAGGACATCCTGGCAAAATCTAGAAAGGGAATTGAGGAAAGCCTTCGGAAAGTGGCCAAGAAGAAGTTTGCAGAAAACCCCAAGGTAATTTCTTGTCGTCCATGTCCTCAAGACCAGTCCTCTGACCACTTCACATTTGTGAGGGTGCTCTCGCCTTTGCTTGCTTTTTCAATTTGTTTGAATTGAAACCTTAGGCCAGTATAATAGGCCTAACTTTAGGCCAGTATAATAACGTAATCACTAAATAGTCCATGAGAAATATTGGGGTTAAATAAAATTAATTTTACCTGTTTCTTTTCGCTTGTTAAAATGCAACCAGTAGACATTTTAAATCACCTGTCGTCTTGCGTTATATTTCTGTTGAACGGCTCTGAGAGTTGTTTATTTCCTGATGACTTTGGATGCCTTTAGCTGATTGTGACCATTTTGAATCCTCACGGGCAAATGACATTTTGAAGTAAAATGGCAGCTGATAGGGGCACTGTCTGCTTCTGCCCTGACTGAGGTCTCTTCATGGAAACCTGGAGGCACAAATGAGGAAAAGACAGGACTGTGAGCTCTTTTAGAGCAGAAACTGTGTCTGGCGTGCTTCTGAACCACCCGTTGCCGGCACGTGATGGGCGATCATTATTTGACGAGCGACTGCTGAGTTCAGCTTTCTTATTCCTCGCTCCTGCCCTTACTGGGCTCTTCCCTGCCTCCTACTAGAGGGATATAGTCAGCACCACCCCTCAGACTCATGGATGGGGCTGAGCTCAGCCTTTACCCTTTTCCGGAAGACAAATTACAGGCTTCCAAGAAGCCCGTCATGGAACAGTACATGGCTGGCTGGCTGTTCACTCGGAACAGATAGAACAGGCCAACACAGGTGCTGTGAACAAACAGTTTAGTGACTGGAGCAGAGCTGACTAAGAGCTTCAAAGATTATGACTGACACACGACAGTGTGCTGACCAGCAGTTGGGATTGTGCACAGGCTGATTCTTGCCCTGGTGTCCAGAAGTATATTGAGATGCTGTCTGCCCTAAGAAGAAACGTAGGGAGTTTTATTTCTCAGAATTTCAGGACACATTCAGGTTGTGTCTGGGGTATCCTCGCCCTCCTCTCTCCTCTCGCCTTAGCAGCAAGTCACACACCGTTTTCTAGTGAGCCCAGTGACTGTTCTCTTCTTACTCCACTGCATTAGGCTGGCGATGAGTTCATGGAGAAGACCCTGAGCAGCATATTGACCAGCGTGGACGCAGCATCCGTGGTCCACAGCACAGACCTGGTGGTGGAGGCCATTGTAGAGAATCTGAGCGTGAAGAGCGAGCTCTTCAAGAGGCTGGACAAGTTTGCTTCCGAGTACGTGATCTCTGGGAGATCTTGTAGGGTCTGGGGGCTTCCTCCTGGGCGCTTGGGCTTTTCTCCTGGGAAAGAGTCTTCTGACACTAAGACTTTTTATTACCCTACAGCTGTTTCCAGAAGAGCTGATACTGTTTCCTTTGTTCTCCATCCTCCACCCCCAGTTTGCTTCCCGAGGCTTGGGCTGCCCTCATCTGATCCTTGTCCCCAAATTAGGGTGGAATTTCCCATGTGAAATGGAGGGCCCTTCCAGGGACAGGCCTTCATCTCTTGCAGCGTCTTTGTCTTGGGCCCTCCCAGGCCAGAGGATGGAGGCACTCGGACATGTCCTTAAATGTCTGCTGAACAACCTCAGAGCAGTTTGGTGTGTCCCCTCTTTTGGGTAGAACCAACAGAATGATGTAATTGAAGGGACTGCTTCTCTGTCTACACAGTTTTCGAGGACCCTCCTGCTTTGAGCTTTCTGTGGGTTAAATCACAACACTCTTGGGAGCCTTTAAGGAGCACTGAGTTCTTACCCAGCTTCCTGGCAAAGGGTGGGAGAAGAGAGCCAGCCTCATGCAGGTCAGGCACAGGGCCGCCGGGCTCAGGACTATCTGCAGTGTCAGCAAGCTGTGCACATGTGCAGCTCTAGTTCTGCGTGTGGCTCTTGGTGATACTGACACCTGATGTATTCATTCATGCTCTTCTTGTGGTTTGCCTGGCCACGCTTCACCCTTCTTGGTTGGGACTCAAAGTCAAATAAGATTATATGACAACAGTAATTCTTAGGCAGCCACCAGTGAGCACCGGCTAAAGAGAAACACTTGCATACCAGGCTGCTGGGTTGTCAGCCCTTAGAGCTCTATGGTCTGGTGGCTGGAGAGGCCCTGTCCTGACAAAGAGAAGAGGCCTGTCTTTCTGTCACCTGTGTGTCACTCTGCTGACGAGCATGCTTATGTGCTTTACACGGGCATTTAGGGGCTGCAGCACCATCTACAGAAACAGAAGGCTGTCTTGGTAGGGGCGTTGACTCCCAAGTCAGCGGGGAGCCCTCTGAGTCAGTGAAACACCCACCCCCAGAAAAGGGAGTATTGTCAAGCAGTTTGGTCTTTATTGGAATGTTGGTCATTCCCTCGTGACAGTGACGGGTCTGACTGCCCTCTTTTGTCAGCGTCGAGTAAGGGAAGGACTGTTAGGGGAACGTCAGGTGGCCTGGGGCCTGGTGCCAGCCCCCCCCCCCCACTTCCCTCTCTGACCTTGGACAGTCATGAACCCCTTCTGGCTCTCAGTTTTATCATCTGTAATTTGAGTTCAGGAGTTAGGGGTAAATAATTTCCAAGACCTTCCCAGTCCTAACTCTAAGACTAGTTGCCCTGTCCGTGAAATAGGGGTAGTGGTACCTATTGCACAGGGTTGTTTGGGAAACTCGTGTAACTCAGCTCACATTTCCGGAGAGCTTCTGTATGTCAGGCACTATACTAGCCTCTTTCACCTAAGTTTACGTAATAAAACAGATGTGACACGTGACAGGACCAGTAGTAGGCACGCCGTAGATGTGACTTTGCTTCTGGCCCCAGCCATCCTTCTCCACACTCTTGTCTTCATTTTAGATCACCGCCTTTATTGAATGTTTGCTGAATTGTTGTTGTTGTGTTTTTTTTTATTGATAAAACAGCTTGATTGAGATACTTTACTGCTTAATTTTGCAGTTAGATCCTTATAATGGGAGACGAAAATATATTCTAGTGATAAAGATCCACTTGGAAGCCCTGATAAAACAGTTGCATCCTGGAAGAGAGCACAAATTCCCTAGCTGCAGTATAAGACATGCAGATGAAAAGCTTCCTTAGGGCCCATGGCCCACCCCAGCTGAGTCCTGGCTCCCCCCTTTCAACAAAGCATGGGCTCTCCTCCACCACAGTCCACCACCTCCTCTAGTCTTCTTCACACCTGGGGGTGTTGCCAGTGACCATCATGCTTGTGCTGTTGATTTTCTGTTAGTGCATTTCAGAGGAAAGTTTTTTGGTACGTGACTATCAGAAAGGGAAAAACAAAAGATGGTCCTAGAGAGTCAAGTGTTTCAAGGAAAATGTGAGAGTGTGCTTTTTTGTGGAAGATAATGTGTACATATATCGTGTTTGTGTTGAAGGAAGGCAGTGTGAGACACTGTTAGTAGCAGAGCCAGCCTGGCCGATTGGGAGAGGTGGCGGTGGAGGTCTGTCGGCAGGAGACATCTTTCTCCTTCTGGTAATATGTGTGCTGGGAATGTCCTGGGTTGGAGACACTCGGCACTGGGCACTGATGTACAGTCTTCCTTCTGTATCTGTCGGGGTTGGTTCCAGGACCCCCTGGGAATACGAAAATCTGAGGATGCTCGAGTCCCTTACATAAAGTGTTGTAGTATTTGCATGTAATCTACGCAATCCCCCATATACTTTAAATCATCTCTAGATTACTTATAATATCTGATACAATGTAAATGCTATGTAGACTTCCCTGGCAGTCCAGTGGTTAAGACTTTGCCTTCCAGTGCAGGGGGTGCAGGTTCGATCCCTGGTCGGGGAGCTAAGATCCCACATGCCTCGCGGACCAAAAAAAACCAAAACACATGAACAGCAGAAGCAGTATTGTAATAAATTCAGTAAAGACTTTTTAAAAAATGGTCCACATCAATGTAAATGCTATGTAAATCACAAGCAAGTCCAAGTTTCGCTTTTTGGAATTTTTTTGGGGGAATATTTTTGATCCGGGTTGGCGGAACCTGTGGATCCTGAGGGCCGACTGTAACTTCATTGTTTGACGAAACGTGCTCTCCAGTCAGTGTGCCTTTGTTTCCCCTTTTTGCAGATGAGTTGCCCTTCAAATGTCCTATAAAAAGGTGCCACACTCATCAAAGATGAGTGTGTAACCCTCACCTTTGAGATAGCCCTTTCTTTTCTTAAGGGTGGTGTGGAACCCCTGCTAGCACAGCCTTGGGTTGTGGAGACCCTGCTGCTGTGCTTCAGGGCATGTCAGCCACTCCTTGTTACTGCAGAGGGTCTCCTTGCCTTCTGTGATGGGGGATGGTTTATATTATGTGACAGGATAATTTATATTATTTTCCCCAGACCAAAAAGCAAGAAACTTTGAAAACTAGAATTTTAAACCTTAAAAAAAGTCTTTTTATTTTTTTAAACGACAGGCCCCTCCAGCTGGCCTTTAAGTTGGCCAACTTAGAAGTTGTTTGAGAAAGGTCAGTGTTCTTGTGCTGTAAAGGTGAAATGCTGTTTATGTCAGAGAGTGTTCTGCCTGTGCTTTCCTCTAAGAGTTTTATAGTGTCCAGTCTTACATTTAGGTCTTTAATCCATTTTGAGTTTATTTTTGTGTATGGTGTTAGGGTGTATTCTAATTTCATTGTTTTGGGGTTTTTTTTTGCAGTCATTTTTGTGTGCTTTTATTTATTTTTTTAATGGACTAGATTGAGAATCTGCTTTATTTTTTTGTGGTTTTTTTTATACAGCAGCTTATCTATTTTTTTAATAGCATCTTGCTTTATATTGATTTCTTTATAATTTTCTTTTTTTTAATTTTATTTATTTTTATACAGCAGGTTCTTATTAGTCATCCATTTTATACACATCAGTGTATACATGTCAATCCCAATCTCCCAATTCATCACACCACCACCCCCACCCCACCACCCCCACCACTTTCCCCCTTTGGTGTCCATACATTTGTTCTGTACATCTGTGTCTCTATTTCTGCCTTGCAAACCGGTTCATCTGTACCATTTTTCTAGATTCCACATATATGTGTTAATACACGATATTTGTTTTTCTCTTTCTGACTTACTTCACTCTGTGTGACACACTCTAGGTCCATCCGCATCTCTACAGATGACCCAGTTTCATTCCTTTTTACGGCTGAGTAATATTCCATTGTATGTACCACATCTTCTTTATCCATTTGTCTGTCGATGGGCATTTAGGTTGCTTCCATGACTTGGCTGTTGTAGATAGTGCTGCAGTGAACATTGGAGTGCATGTGTCTTTTTGAATTATGGTTTTCTCTGGGTATATATATGCCCAGTAGTGGAATTGCTGGGATGTGGTCTAATTTCATTCTTTTACATGTAGCTGTCCAGTTTTCCCAGCACCACTTATTAAAGAGACTGTCTTTTCTCCGTTGTATATTCTTGCATCCTTTGTCATAGATTACGTGACCACAGATACATGAGTTTATCTCTGGACTTTCTATCCTGTTCCATTGATCTGTAAATCACAGCAAGATCTTTTTCAGTCCACCTACTAGAGTAATGAAAATTAAAACGAAAATAAACAAATGGGACCTGATGAAACTTAAAAGCTTTTACACAGCAAAGAAAACTGTAAACAAAATGAAAAGACAACCCTCAGAATGGGAAAAAATATTTGCAAATGAAGCAACCGACAAGGGATTAATCTCCAAAATATACAAACAGCTCATTCAGCTCAGTATCAAAAAAATACCAACCCAGTCAAAAAATGGGTGGAAGATCTAAGTAGACATTTCTCCAGAGAAGACATACAGATGGTTAAAAAGTGCATGAAAAGATGCTCAACATCACTAATTATTAGAGAATTGCACATCAAAACTACAATGAGGTATCACCGCATACGGGTCAGAATGACCATCGTCAAAAAAATCCACAAACAATAAATGCTCAAGAGGGTGTGGGGAAAAGGGAACCCTCCTACACTGTTGGTGGGAATGTACACTGGTACAGCCACTATGGAGAACAGTATGGAGGTTCCTTAAAAAACTAAAAATAGAGCTACCATATGATCCAGCAATCCCACTCCTGGCCATATATCCAGAGAAAACCTTAATTCAAAAAGATACATGCACCCCAATGTTCATTGCAGCACTATTCACAATAGCCAACACATGGAAGCAACCTGAATGCCCATCAACAGAGGAATGGATAAAGAAGATGTGGTTCATATATACAATGGAATATTAGTCAGCCATAAAAAAGGATGAAATAATGCCATTTGCAGCAACATGGATGGACCTAGAGATTGTCATACTGAGTGAAGTCAGAGAAAGACAAATATGATATCACTTATATGTAGAATCTAAAAAAAGGTTACAAATGAACTTATCTACAAAACAGAAATAGAGTTACAGATGTCGAAAATACACTTATGGTTATGGGGTGGGGGAGTAAGGGGCAAGGAGGGATAAATTGGAAGATTGGGACTGACACATACACACTGCTATATATAAAATAGAAAACTAATAAGGACCTACTGTGTAGCACTGGGAACTCTACTCAATACTCTGTAATGGCCTATATGGGAAAAGAATCTAAAAAAGAGTGGGTATACATATATGTATGACTGATTTACTTTGCTGTGCACCTGAAACTAACACAATATTGTAAATCAACTATACCCCAACAAAAATTTTTAAAAAAAAGTGAAGTGCTTTCCTGGGCTGAGCACACGAAGGGTCCTCCTTCAGCCTCTGGTAGCCACCACCTAGCACACCAGCTGCTTTCACCTCACTCTTCTCTCCTCTTCCCAAATTACTAGTTTCTTCTCCCTTCCCTTCTCCTTCCCACTTGCCCCTGATTTCAGGCAGATTGTAGTATTGCCTTTTGAGCAAGCAGGAACCCCCCAATCTGGTCGTAAGGAACCACTCCCCTTCCTGCGCTGTGACCAGGCTCTTGTGGTTGTACTTAGCATTAGGCCATTTTGTGTACATTTATCCACGAGGTGGTGCTGTAGGAAAGCTCGTAAGTCTTGCCTGTCTCTTTAAATATTTGCCTGTCCTGCCTTTGGCACCCCACTTTACTGAGGTCTTAAAAAATTAAATTGGGTTTAAGTCAGTATGGATTTTTTAAATTAATAATTTAATATTTTATATACTCAAAAGAAGATGGTACTGCTTTTTTAAGGAGATTTTATAATAATAAGAGTGCCTTGAACTACATTTATCATGTGTATACGTGTATCCTTCCTTCCCCAAGTCTACTAGTATAACCTTAAAACTTCTTTTGGACCATGTTGGTTTTTTTCTGTTTTCATTTGAATTCCCAGTCAATGGAAAAGTAAAGCTTTTCACTTGAGGGGAAAAGATTGTAGTTCATGTTTATGTCAGATGTTTCTTGTTAAGGATTCAGGTGTTTCTTCACAGTTTTTTGCTTATTTTGAGTGTCTGTGATGCATCCTGTTTTTCCTTAGTCTTTGTTCACTTGGAGTTTCATCTTGTGACTGACGTTGTTGCCTCCTTTTGTTTCTCACATACTGTGTGAATTAAACAATGCAAGTAGCCAGGAGAAATTTTGCTCCCTAAAATTAAGGAAGGTTTGGTAAAGACTACGTAGGCTTTTGGAACAGGTAACTTCTGAATTTAAAATTTCAAAATTTAAATGAAACAGGTCACTGATTCCAGCCTCTTGTGTGAAGCTGTGTCTTTTCCCTGATTTCCTCTAGGGTCAGGAAAGGACAGGACCTGGACAGTAAGCAGTCACCTTGTGTGTTGCACCTGAGAGGAGTCCTGACTTTCCAAAGATGGGACTCATTTCAATACTTTACTGTCTTTCTCTCCACAGACACACAATCTTTGCCAGCAACACTTCCTCTTTGCAGATCACAAGCATAGCCAATGCCACCACCAGACAGGACCGATTTGCCGGGCTCCATTTCTTCAACCCAGTGCCCCTGATGAAACTTGTGGAGGTCAGTGGGTGTCTGCTTGTGCGTACGTGCTTTTGCCCTGCCAGCCCTCAGCCCTGCTTCTGTGAGTCACATCCTCCCTGCCACTGGGGATTGCACTGGATAGATTTTAGTGGCAGGGTGGAGGGTTGTCCTTGTGCTTGGGTTTCTCTGGCCAGACTCTCCTTTCAGAGCCAAAGGAAGAAACAGCACCTAATATCTAGGAAGGCCCCTGTGCTTTGTTTCTTTGCAGCCCTGCGTTCTGACCAGTGATGTCCAGGAGGGCTGTTAACTTTGTGGAATGTCACTTACTTGTTTGTGCCATAGCTGATAGGTAGTGTAGAGAGAGGCATCAGACTGGGAAGGCAGCACTAAAGACCACTAGCTTGATGAGACCACGGAGGGGAGAGCCACCCATGTTCATATTGTCTTGTCCAGGTCAGTTTGTCTAGGCTGGATGTGGAATTCTATTAGAAGCTTGGTTTCCCACAGGAGCCGCTGTAATATGCCCTGACCACTGTTCCCGGGGTGAATTCAGCCCCAGGTAACAGGGCCTTGATATTGTCACCAGGGGAGGCACAGCTCCCGTGTGTTATAATCAGACCTATTAAAGCAGCTAGTGGGAAGCAGCCGCATAGCACAGGGAGATCAGCTCGGTGCTTTGTGACCACCTAGAGGCGTGGGATAGGGAGGGTGGGGGGGAGGGAGACGCAAGAGGGAGGGGATACGGGGATATATGTATATGTAAAGCTGATTCACTTTGTTACACAGCAGAAACTAGCACACCATTGTAAAGCAATTATACTCCAATAAAGGTGTTGAAAAAAAAATTAAAAAGCAGCTTCCAGTAGCCTTGAACCTCCCGACCTCAAACCTGGGAGGTGGAGGAAAGTGGCCAGGGAGGGCTGCCAGCGTACCTGTTTGGGCTGCTTCTGCTTGCTTGCTTGGAGTCTTAGATACCAGGGAGGTGGAGTCACTGTAGATAATTTGCACCTGAAATGTGGCAACTTGCCATTAATAGGGGAGCTCATTACAGGATCTGAGGAGCAGCTGCTATTAAAGTAGCATTTGTGCGGAGGCTGCGGAGTTACTGCCATGCGCGAAGCGTGGGGCTGTGGATCCAGGCAGGCCTCCGGAGACTGGCCCGGGCTCCCTGGGCACGCGGTGGGGTCTTTTTCTCCACTGCTGCCTTCTCCTCCAGGCCCCTTCCCCTCCCGTGTCCCCTCCCCCTACAACATAAGCATTAGCATCTAGTTTAAGGGTGACTACGTTTTCTTACAGTTCTCTTTCAAGGACGACTCTGACCCATCTTGCAATAGGAATTATCTGTTCCACTAACATTGCTTCTTAGTTTCTTCCAATTTACTGCCAACCCCTAAGGCTGTTTTTGAAGAAGTTAAGGAATGAAAGGGAGGGGCACAGGGAATTAGAAGAAACAGCATTTCTCCTTATACAAAAAAGAGCAAGGAAGTGGAATGGAATTTTCAGCATTTCAGTACTTAGGGACTAATTACTTTTTTGGTTACCATATCATGCACATAATGTGTTTCGAAGATACAGACAAATTTTGTAGATTTACTTCAAACTCTAATACTGTTTTCAACTGCATTCATCTGATAATGTCCATCTGTGTCTTTGAAAATAATGGCACCTTGATTGTTAACAGTTAATGCTTGGCAAGTGTTAACATTTTCTAGAAAGTGTTTTCCAAAAGTGCTCTTCTTTATGCAACTTTTATTCTTTAACTTGAGCATTCATGTATGTGTTGCTGGTGGTAAGCACCACAATGAACCATAAGTTGAGTGGCTCTTCTTTCCTTGGGGCTGGGCTCAATTGATGTGTGTATATGTATATTTTTTCAGACCCTGTGTTGGAACAGAATATATGTAGCACATTGCTGTTTGTTGAATGAATGAGTAAATATGCATCCCTCCTGTTAAAAAAAAACAAAAACTATAGTATTGACTCCTTTAAGCCAAGAGATTATTTTTTTAAACTCCATAATTAGCAGCCCTTGTCCTAGGTCAATCTGTACGGTTCTGATGGAGGTGGTTTTATACCTCCTCTTGAATAATTCTCCTATTGCTGTTTGATTTGTGATGCCTGCAGAGCAGTTTCTGGCCCATCTCATCCCATTCCTCAACCCCATCTTCATGGTGCTTTTTTCTGTTTCCACTCATTTACTTCCCTTAGTGCCATAACATAGCCCCACACCCCAAGCTGTGATCACATTAAAACATGAATGATAATGATTCTCTTCATTTATATAGAGCTTTTCATCCTGCACGGACACTAGCTCGTTACACCATATAGCCCTCTTAAAAGAGGAAGGATGTGTCAAATGTCATCATCCCAATTTCATATAAGAAAGGTGAGGCACAGAGGGTTGATTTGACTTGCCTAGGCTCATATAAAGGGTCTGATGTAGAAGCCAAGCCTGTTTGCTTTGACTCTGGTTGAAGTCCTTTAACTGGCATTTAAATTGTATATTTAATTTATATATATTTTTAAGTTTAAATTCATCTGGGTCTCTCTCCATTTGCTGAAATCTAATTGCTGACAACGCCTGAGAGTTGACTGCCAGGTGCGGCCCTTGGTGCTGACTTCTGTAGAGCCCAGCAGCCACTGTGAGGAGGGTAGCAGTCATACTCTGGCAGTGCACCTCATAGAGAAGGTCAGGAGGACAGCCAGGGGCCTTCCTGAGGCGCCTGGCAGGTGGCAGGCCCCAGCCATTGGCTGGTGTTTGCTGGTTATGAAAGCCTTCCACTGGGATGAGCCTGTCCTGAGGCAAATGGAGCTGTTGGGCTTTGGGGCATCTGTGTGGGAGAGGGCGCAGTAATGGGGGGATTACTCATCTCAGAGTCCACAGGACCTGGGTGACCTGAGTGCACCTCTGTTTTCCTGAGGCTCCTTCTCATCTGTATGCTAAGAGAAGGTGTGACTTCATGCAGAGTACTTTAAGGGCAGTTGTTACACTCTAGTAGACTTCCAGTTACCTCCCTGAAATAATTAACAGTAGCAAGTAAAACCCTAATAAAAGCCAGCATTTACTGAGCACTTCAGCCCTCGTAGGAGCTGCCCTTAATGCTTTACTTCCTAATCTAATTCCATCCTCACCTTAACTCCTTGAGGTAGGTAGAGTGGTTTAAATGTCATTTCAATTTCAAGAAACATTCCCAGGCTCACAGAGCCAGTAAGTGGTGTGATTGGTATTTGAACCCAGGTCTGTCTCAGTGACAAAACCTGTAGAACTCTCCTGCACACATACACACACACACACACACACACACACACACACACACACACACACGTATGGTTTTTTTAAAATATATTTATTTATTATTTTTGGCTGCGTTGGGTCTTCATTGCTGCGCGCGGACTTTCTCTAGCTGTGGTGAGCAGGGGCTACTCTTTGTTGCGGTGTGCGGGCTTCTCATTGCGGTGGTGTCTCTTGTTGCGGAGCACGGGCTCTAGGCCCGTGGGCTTCAGCAGTTGCAGCACACGGGCTCAGTCGTTGTGGCTCACGGGCTGTAGAGTGCAGGCTCAGTAGTTGTGGCGCACGGGCTTAACTGCTCTGTGGCATGTGGGATCTTCCCAGACCAGGGCTCGAACCCATGTCCCCTACATTGGCAGGCGATTCTTAACCACTGCACCACCAGGGAAGTCCCCACATTTATATTTTAAGCCTTGATTTTGTGTGTTCTGCCGTAGTCCACTATCTTAAAGTGGACGTTTTGTTTCTGGCTTGAAATCCTTCTAATCTGAAACTGAAATTATTTTTGTCACCTGTGTGGCAATATTTGATCAGTGTTTCCTTGAACTGTTCTGTTGAGATTGTTTGCTGACTTTCTGATTATAACTCTCCTCTGCTTTACGTTTCCAGGTCATTAAAACACCAATGACCAGCCAGAAGACCTTTGAATCTCTGGTAGACTTCAGCAAAACGCTGGGAAAGCATCCTGTTGCCTGCAAGGTAGAGTATGGATAGCTTGGTAAGGCCGGGGGGTGACTTTTCTCAGAACCTGACTTATTCCAGGTAGTACTCTTCCATAGTAGGATGATGTGGGACGTGGGCCACTTTTGCTGCGGGCCTGTCCGCAGGCTGTAAAGAGCAAGTTGCATCTAGCCGTGCTCAAGGCCATCAGGTGGATAGTCTGCGATCCAAATGGAGCCACGGCTTCAGCTAAATCAAAAACTCGGATTTCTCTCTGGGTCTTGACTTTTGTCTCTTGATGAGTGGTTGTGTTTCCATCAGTGGTTTTTGTTACCCCATCAGCTTCGGCTTCTTCTGGGCCCTGAGGAAACAGAACCCTGTGTGTCAGGCACAGCCTGGTGGCACATGAATCCTGAACAGAAAACTGGGCCTTCCCTTTTGGAAAGAACACTGCAGGTGATTAGGGAAATGGTGTGAGGGAGGTAGAGCCCACCTCAACCAAGGTAGCAGAAAATGAAGCTGTTTCTCAGTGGAATGTTGCTTATGATTTTGTTTGTGTTGTTTTGTTTTTCAGTAAGAAGTGTGGTGGGTGGAAAGCTTGACTCCGGCCTTTTTCCCCTTTCTTGAGATACCTGGTATTATATGTAAAATTATCCCCAGGTGCTGTCACCTACTTTGGTTTGATTACCCTCAGTCTCTCCATTTGCTGTAGTTCCTCTTTAGTTCCCCCCAGATTTAGGGACTGCACTTCTTCATGACTTGGCCGTTTTTCTGAAAGGACAATTGTGTCACAGAATTCCATTACAAATTTTTATAAATATGTTATCTACTTTTTTGACCATAATCATTTTATTTAAAAAAATTATTTTTAAACAATTTTAAAAGGTTACTTTCCATTTACAGTTACTACAAAATATTGGCTATATTCGCCGTATTGTACAATACATCCTTGAGCCTACCTGATACCCAGTAGTTTGTATCTCCCATTCTCCCACCCCTGTATTAACCTGTCCCCACCCCATGGTAACCACTAGTTTGTTCTCTGTTACTGTGAGTCTGCTTCTTTTTTGTTCTATTTACTAGTTTGTTGTATTTTTTAGATTCCACATATAAGTGATATCATACAGTATTTGTCTTTCTCTGTCTGACTTCAAGTCCATCCATGTTGCTGCAAATGGCAAAATTTCATTGTTTTTTATGGCTGAGCAGTATTGCATTGTATATATATCATGTCTGCTTAAGCCAGTTGTATGTTGATGGGCACTTGGGTTGTTTCCATGTCATGGTTATTGTAAATAGTGCTGCTCTGAATATTGGGGTGCATGTATCTTTTCGAAGTAGTGTTTTTGTTTTTTCGGATATATATCCAGGAGTGGAATTGCTGGTTGACTGTAATCTTTTAAATACCATTGTGGTTCTTCTCATACCATAGTTTTGCTTTCTAAAATAGTCTCAAGTTTGAACTCAAACTTCAAATATTGTATTAACCCATGAAAACTCAAATTGTTCATGAATCATCTGAATCAGTCATCTGTCGATGTGGACCCCAATAGTCTTCCACATGCCAGTCCCCCCAGTGGAGGTCTGTAGTGTTATATTAGGGAATCTCATTTTTTAACACTCATTATTTTGGTTTAGTTTTATGGTTTTAAATATTTTGGATTAAAAAAAAATCACATTAATAACCAGAGGGTATGGTTGCACTTTTTCTTACCAGTTGATGCTTTTTTGTGGCAGAAAGTAGTCATAATGTTAGAAAGGGCATCAGCCTGCAGCAGATCAAAAGCCAGGTATGAAAATGGAGGTGCGGGAACAAGCCAGGGATGGTCTTCAGCAGCACAGTCATTAATGCATGGAGAGTGATGATTCGTTCTTCCATCAGACTGGCCATGGCAGATGCAGGCCTGGCAACTCTGGTCTCATAAAATTGCCCTTGTTACATCTCTTTTTAGGTGATACCTTAGGGCTTCTGGGGAGTCTTTCGGGGTCAGTTATTCAAGCTCTTGCTGAGGCACCCAGACGACAGAAGGCGATCACATAGAACAAGGGTCAGCAAACTTTTCTGCCAAGGGCCAGATAGTAATATTTTAGAGCTTATGGTCTCTGTTGCAACTACTCGATTCTGCTGCATGGACCATGCCAGTAGAGAAGTGTGGCTGTGTTCCACTAAAACTTTATTTACAACTGGATTTGGCCTGCAGGATTGTAGCTTACCAACACCCGACACAGAAGAATGGCATGAATGTGCCTGAAATGTGTCTTTCGTCCTAGTAGGACTTCACAGGGAAAGTGTGGTGTGAAAAGGTTAAGGCCATGGACTCTGGAGCCAGCCTGCCTGGGTTCACATCCTGGCTTTGGCACTTATTAGATGTGTAACCTTGGGCAAGTCACTTAACCTCTCTGTGCCTCAGTATCCTCTACCTCACGTAGAGGTAATAATAGTACTTGTCTCACAGGGTTATCATGAGGAATAAATGAATTAATATTTGTAAAGTACTTAGAACAAACAATACCTGGTATGTAATAAATACAATAAAGTATATTTAATAAATATATGTGTATGAAAAATGTAAGGTGTATGATTATATAAAATTAAATTGCTTAATTAAAGGACTGTGTCTCTTTACATTCTACTGAGAGTATCACTCTGCATCCTCAGCAGCATTGAATATTATAATGGGGAAAAAACCTCTTGCCAATAGTCTTACTGGCAACATGCTATTTTGTTCTAATGAATATTTCTTTAAATATTTTGTGAGTTTTAGCATGTTTTCCTTATTGAGTTCCATGAGCTCTTTATGTAAATGATTTTAAAACTCCATATATTATATATGGAGAAAATATTTTTCCCAGGCTGCTTTCTGATTTCTAACCTTGTATATGGTGTGCTTCATGTATTCAGGTACCCTACCCCATCCTGAATTTCTACAATAAACTTCTTGAAGTTGAAAAGCATTTTTGCCCTAGTTATTTAAAAAAGTTTTTTTATTAGAGTATAGTTGATTTACAACGTTTCATTAGTTTCCGCTGTACAGCAAAGTGTATCAGTTATACCTATATCCACTTTTTTAGATTCTTTTCCCATATAGGTCATTACAGAGTATTGAGAAGAGTTCCCTGTGCTATACAGTAGGTCCTTATTAATTACGTATTTTATATATAGTAGTGTGTATTTGTCAGTCCCAGTCTCCCAATTTATCACCCCCCCAACTTTCCCCCGGTAACCATAAGTTTGTTTTCTACACTTGTGACTCTTTCTGTTTTGTAAATAAGTTCATTTGTACCACTTTTTTAGATTTCACATATAAGCAATATCATGATATTTGTCTTTCTCTGTCTGACTTATTTCTCTCGGTATGAGATTCTCTAGGTCCATCCATGGTGCTGCAAATGGTATTATTCCTTTCTTTTTTTCTAGCTGAGTAATATCCCATTGTATATATGTACCACATCTCCTTTATCCATTCATCCGTCGATGGACATTTAAGTGCTTCCATGCCCTAGTTATTAAATCAACATGGTTATATTAATATAGTCTTGGTTAAAGTGATAAAGCTCTTTTGTGCATCTCTGTATTCCTGGGAGATGGGGTAGGCATGGTTTCAGCTTGTCCAGGGTGAAAGGAGCTACAAATCCTGTGGCTATGGTGTGCAGTCTGGTGAGTTGGAAGAGTAATGCAGGAGGCTGGGCGTCTTTAATTCAGATGTTTCTGGAGTGTCCAGTGTGTGCTTGAAACGGGACACAAGACCTGGGGCCAGGGTGCAGATTTCTTCCTGCAGGAGGATCACAGCCTTTTGTTAAAAGAGCGGGCTCCATTTACTTAGTGGAAATCAACTTCACATAAATACCACCAAAAAGTTAACCAACCCAGCCTGCCCCACAAGCTTCCAAAAGAGATCAGTAGGTAGAATCCAGACCCCATACTAGGCCTCCAGGAGAGATGGTTAAGCATTTTAATGAGGGGGGAAATGAAGAAAGGATGTGCAGTACAAGGAGTCATCAGGGTAGAGAGTCTTCCGTAGTGAGCTGTGAAAGGCCATCGATCTGTTAGCATCTGCTTGTTTGCCCCGGCACCTGTCCCCAGTTCCACCATCCTGTGCTGTGCGCTGGAGCCTGAGAAAATCCTGAGCAGCCGGGAGGTCGTGCTCCTACAAGGAGTGTTCAAGGTGGACTGTTACTTTTTCTAGACTCCTAGAAGGGATGGGGGAGAGAAGAGGAATAAAAGGACTACCATTTGAGGGGAGGGCTGTATGCACAGCATTTTATGTGTTCTGATTTATCTTCACAGCCTGTGAGGTGGAAGTTACTATTCCCATTTCACAGATGATGAAACTGAGATTCAGAATGATGCAAAGTCAGAGAATATTAGAATTCGAGCCCACATCTGCCTGCCCCCAAAGCCATGCTCTTTCTAGTGACCTTATCTGCCTTTATTTCAGGGTCCGTGCAGTAGGGGCTTCTGGAGTACTATAATTGTTGGATAAACTGTCATGTGAGATAGAAGTGAGACTGTCTTGGTACCTTAAGACATTTTGAAAATGTATAGCTTGATAAATGTGGGTAACAGTCCAGGGTGAGAAGGAGTGATCTGGTGACTTTACAAAAGATAAAGTTCACGGAAATTTCATTTGTCTACTGTTTTTCTCTCTCCTCTGACAGGATACTCCTGGGTTTATTGTGAACCGTCTCCTGGTGCCGTACCTCATGGAAGCAGTCAGGCTGTATGAACGAGGTAGCTGTCCTGACCCAGGCTGGGTGCAGCGAGTCTGGGAGTTCTCCCGCAGGGTCTGTGGGAAGGGATGGGCCATGAGGTGTAGGGGAGGAGCTTCTGTTTTCTGGCTCTGTGGATCAGCCTGACCCTGGGCCCCCGTGCCTCTGTCACTGTGCTCCCAGGCCACCCTGGATTCCCTCTGAGGTGGCTCTGGGACAGCCCCCCCACTACAGTCGCAGCCAGAGCAATCATAGGCCAACACGAATTTATATCCTGGATCTCTGGTTAAAGGGTTTATTGCTTAAAATAATAATCATGATGATGATGATGATGATGTAGATGTAAAAATCACAGGGCTAGGAAACCTTTAAAATTCCCTAAAGTTCTAAAATTGTGACAGGAGAAGGGAAACGAGTAACAAGGCTGTTGTGTGACAAGGAATGTTAACAGCCTTGTCCATCCTTACTGAGTGATGTTATGATGCCTTTTTTTTTTAACCTTAAGAATGGTCTGAAATGTTTTTTTCTCAATACTTTGTTGATTGACAAAGAATCATTTTCCCTGTTGCAGAAGTAGACTTGGGACATGGTCCAAGGTTATAAAATGTCATGTATCCTCCTGCCTACCTTACCTACCGCATTTCTGGAAAGGTAACTATCATGTCTGCTTCAAAGGCAAACAGGCCTTAATAGGACTGGATGAAAAGCAAGTGTAATTGTTTTCAATTACTTCATTTACAAATGCTTGCTCCTGAGAATGTCATTTTTGAAACAAAACATTTATACTAGCTCTTCCAGAGAGATGAAAGCATATTTTCTTCCTCAAAATCTGCTTTAAATATTAAAACTTTTCTCTGTGTTTTATGGAGGCATTTGCCTCACTTTTGCTCCAAGATCAAACCAACACTTCTGTGTTTATCTATCAACAAATATGCCTAATTACACCTCAAAGACAGCATGAAGCATTTTGCCCTACTTTGAAAGGCAGTTTTTTTTGTAATGTAATGTTTTAGAATATAACATGTGGGTGATCCACCTCATAATGGTGTCTTTCTCACTGAAACATGCTGTCACTTTGATATATTTTCAACTGAACCATGTATCTGGTTGTAAGTTGAAAGTCATTTTCTTATCTTCTACTTTCCTCTTACCAGCAGTGGTCCTTTTCTAAACAGATGGAATCCCTTTAACCTTCACCATCACTAGCCACCTGGGAGGTAGAATTTGGAGGGGAGTCTGACCCCACAGGGGAAGTACTCTTACTTGGCCCTTGGCGGCGCCCTCAGGACCCTGGAGGTGCTGGGCGTCATGTCTGGCTGCTGTTTCCCAGGAAGCCACACTATGGTCTGGACTCCTCACACCTCAGGCTTCTTACCATGTCCGTTCTGCCACCTCAAGGTTCTGCCCTCATTCAGCCAGCGCAGGGGGTGCTCACATGCACGCCTGCCACCCCGCCTCTGTTAGCCTGCTCTGAGTGGCTGGCAGAACTGCATCCGTTCTTCTTTGAAACCTGAAGGCATTCTGGATTATCCTCTCTCGCTGCCATGTCTTTTCATTTGTCACTTTGGATTCCTCCCTGTCATCCCAGTCTCCCTGTGCCGGTCAGCCTGCCTTTAGTGAGGCTCCCCCAGGCAGCAAAGGATTTCCCGTTACCTTGTGTCTTTTCCAAACTGGTCTCCTCAAGTATTGTATTGTCCAGGAGGGTGAGGAGACAGTGCGTGCAGTGCCGCCACCCCCCGCCCCACCCCGGGCAGCAGAGTCAAGCCATAAAGGCAGTTCAGCCCAGCCTTTTACAAACTCATTGTGGAGAATTTCTCTGGATGACACTGTCTTGGTCAGCTTGGGCTGCCATAAAAAATACAGCAATATAGATTGGGTGGCATATAAATGACAGAAATATAATTCTCGCAGTTCTGGAGGCTAAAGTCCAAATTGAGGGTGCCAGCATGATTGGGTATCTGTGCGAGCCCTCTTCTGGTTGTAGACTGCCTCCCATGGCAGAGAGCAGAGAGAGGAAACAGGCTGTCTTATGACTCTGAGAAGAGCACTGATCCCATTCATGGGAGCTCTACCCTTGTGACTCTTCTAATCCTAATTCCTACAAGACCCCACCTCCTTATACCATCGCATTGGGGGGTAGTATTTCAACATGAATTTTGGGTCCCTTACAAACACTTTTGGTATTCCCGAGGTAAGTGTGCCACTCAGACAGGTTGGCAGAATGCTGGTTTGAGCGGTAGAGGGTCGTCAGAAGGATGTGTGGGGCGTTAGAACAGAGAATCAGCTCCGTCGTTGTCCACTCGGGCCTCCTGGGCAGCTGAGCGTCTTTTCAGTGCACAGGCCCCCAGCAGCGCTTCCGTCAACTGCCTGTGGAGTCTAGCTGCGCTTCACCGCCCCCATCGCTGCTCTCTGGTGCTGGGAGCCTCCTTGCTTCTGCCGTGCCTTCCTCCCCAGTGCCCTGCAGCTTCTGTCCTCTCTCCTTCGTTGCTCTCATCATTCCCACTGTAACCGAGGCCTGATTGGTGGGCTTGGTCACCCTCGCCCCTGGGGGTCCGGGCTCTCTCTGCAGACCTTTGAGCAGGCTGGTGCCTGGAACAGACAGCTGCCCCCGTCAGATGCCACTGTGACAGGGTCCACTCTGGCAGCGTGGTGGGGCTGCATGGTTAGCTCTTCTCGGGTGACGCCCTGGGAGTGTCGTGAGCCTGTTCCCCAGGCACTGTGTGACATCCTGCTCACACTGTCCCTCCCCCGCCCAAGACGTGTTCAGCGGTTCCATTGTAGCCTACCAAATACGGTGCCCTCACCAGGGGGCCTTCTTTCTCCTCACCCTCTGCCTTCCTGTCATCACCCCACACCTTACTCCCAGCTTCTCACAAGGCCCCACTGGACTGTCCCCAGCACTCCAGGCTGGATGTGATCTGTGTTGTCGTAACTCTCTGTACACTTTGCTTCTCCTTTGGGGCATGTGCTACTCTTTTCCCTGCCGCACGGCATGTGTCTCTCTTCTCCTACTGTACTCTTGTCTTCTGCGGCAGTATTTGGGTCCCCATCTTCATACCCCGCAAAGTGCTTGTGTAGGACAGGCTTTAGGTAGCTGTTGATGAATAAAGGAATGGTGGCTGCACTGCTGTTCTGATCTCTTTGCTGTGACTCTGGTTTGTTGTTAATGCCAAGAATGGTCGGTAGGTGGTGCTGATGAGCCGGCAGAGGAAGCCTGTTGGGGCAGGTCCCAGGTTCTCAGGCCTGCAGAAGAGCTGGGAGTTCACTGAGGATGCCCTTCTTTGTTGTTCAGAGTTGGGGGCTCTTAGCTGGCGGTGGGGGTGGGTCCCATGAGCCTCCTAAGGTTGATGCTGAATTTTGTGTATACGTGCATTTTCTTTGGAGAAGGTGTCAGGTTCCAAGTGAAGTGCTTGATTCTAAAGAGTAGGAATTATTGGTCTAAAATTATTATTGGTTAAAATTATTGGTCTATACCACGTGTTGTTAACTCCCACTTGGCACACCGGTCTGTATTTTATTTCTCTCTCTTTTCTTTTTGCCTCTTTCACCCTGTGTTACTCAGAACAGAATTTTTAGAATTATACTGACTTTGTAAAGCTTTTTAGATTTTTTTTCCATGATGTGCTGTGTCTTCATATTATTTCAGTCAAGTGAGTCTCTGAATCTGGAATTACAGTTTTGACTCTAGGGTTTATTGTCTGTCTTGAATATTGATTTGATTAAATGGCTTTAGGTAAGTTGGAACCGTTATGCTATGAGATTTCTGTCCCCAGGGAGCCTATATTCTAATGAGGGGAGACAGCCTGTAGCGAATGAACCAATAGATAACATGTTAGGTTGTGATCAGTAATCCCCGAGAAAGATAAAGTCTAGGGGATGGCCGGAGTCCTAGCCTGGAGTCCTGACAGTTGCTAGTGTATATGCAGGGAGGAGGGGGAGGCTCTGATGCGGTGACACCTGAGCAGAGGTTCTGCGGATGGTGAGGACAGGTCACCAGTACAGGGAGCGTCCTGGGCTGTCGTTGCAGCATTCTGGCCCGGACACCACGGAAACCTCGAAGTCTAATGAAATCCTCTCGGCATAATCCACTTATCAGCTGCCGGCTTCTTTCTCACTCCTGCCTTTGTACGTGCTGTTCCTGCTCCCTGGAATGCCCTTCCCTGCCCCTCCCTGAGATTCTCTTCAGGACTGCCAGGACCCGGGCCTGGGTGGCAGTTGTGGTGAAGTCGTGGCAGTATGAGTAAATCTCTCCGTGTTTGTGAGTCTTCATGAATCCTCAGCACTTGTCATGATGAAATTTGTGCTTTACACGTCTGAATCCTCCCATTATACTGTGAACACTGGAGTGCTTGTCTTGTTTTTCTTTGTCTCATTCCAAGTCTCTGGTGCCTGATACATAATAGATATAGACAAAAGTTGAATGAATGAGTGAATGAGGCTGCCTGATAAGGCTAATGTGTATGTGATCATTTTTGCTCTCTTATGGCCTGAAGCTCAAATCATGGTTCTCAGGATCCTCTGGTTGACTAATCAGTGGAGTACTGATAATGTCTCCCGTAAGAAATAATTGGTTGGTATTTTAATCATCTTGAACCGCCTTGAAATCCTTTGGCATTACCTTAGTACTTCATATGCTTTTAAAAATAGAGTCTTTATGCATGTTAAGTAGTTCTTGTTCCTCATGTCTAAAAATCTGAAATATTTAGGTTGTGAAATCTCTCAAGTCTTTTATAGCTTTTTAATTTTATTTAGCTTTGGTATAATTGACCATTTCTTTATGCTTTGGAACAAAATTCTAGATAGACACTTGTGACAGGCTAGTCCTGATTTTGGAGAAAGGGACCAGGTTGTTCTCTGTAAAGACCTCTGTGACCCAGGGACATTATGTGAAGGATAAAAACTCCAAGAAAAAAGCACTTGGCCCTTGACTCCTCAGCACACTTGCACACTTACATGGCAGTGCTCAGTCGGGTTTGGGCTTTCCTTTAAACATTATCGTGACTTAAGAGTTTGTGTGCATGTGATTCCAGAGGGATACTCATTACTTATAAAACCAGGAAATCTGGAAAAGAAAAATATACATATAATACATAGAAAAACAAAAAAAAGCCCATTTATCAATCAAAAACATGTCCTCGCTTTAAAGGATATTTTGGTAAGTTATTCCAGAGAAGGTGATTCCCAATCCATTAGAAAGTAACTAATGTTTCTAGGCCACTGGGGCCTTCTCTCTCCATGAACAAGGTTGCAGTGCTCTAGAATTCACCTCACAGAGTAACTTCGTGGAGTAGCTCTGAAAATCTTGTGACCTATTTGGCATTTACCTCTAAGAAAAATCTTACCTAAGCCAGAGTTCCTGACTCCAGATGTTTTTTGAATGTGCAAATATGTAAAATGCTAGTAATTCAGGGACTCAGCACGTGACCAGGAGGATTCTGGGAAGGATGGTGGTGACTCAGCACTGCCCTCTTCTGCGTAGGTGATGCGTCCAAGGAAGACATCGATACTGCTATGAAGCTGGGCGCTGGGTACCCCATGGGCCCATTCGAGCTTCTCGATTACGTTGGGCTGGATACTACGAAGTTCATCATGGACGGTAAGAATTGGAATTCTCTGTTGTCTGTCTTTAATTGAGTTGAGGTAGTCTCTCAACTATGAATTAAAGTATAATGCCTATTTAAACAGATAAGGAGTCTTAGTAGACCTTCCAAAGTCCTGCCCCACCAGCTTAAAGATTAAAGTGAAATGGCAGAAGGAAAAATGTGATTGCCTATTCTCCTCATAAGGCAACTTTTTTTTTAAACTTTTCATTTTGAAATAATTATAGATTCACAAGAAGTCTCAAATACAGCACAGACAGGGCCTGTGTACCCCTTTATATAGTTTCCCCCTGTGGTTCCATCTTATATCATAATCACAGTACAGTATCAAAGCCAGGAAATTGACATTGGTACACATTCTATCACATATGCTGATATGTGTAACCACTGCATTCAAGATGCACAGCCATTTAAAAAAGTGTATTCATTTTACTGTAGTGGCTCTGAAGACAGGTTTAAAATAGTAACCAAAATTGGGCTACCGAAGTTGAATGTACCTCATAATACCAAGTTGCACAAAGAATACTTACGGGAGGAGCAAGGAGGGCTCTGGTTTAAGCATGAACTTTTGAATTTTATGAGGGTACAAAATACCAGGGGCAGCAAATTCAGATTTGTTGAAAAGTCATTTCACTGTGTCACTGAGGGGTCCAGCCACCAGGTGAATGGGTTCTGTTTGTGACCCTGGACCTTTGGCATTAGCGATTCCCAGGAAGGGGTCGGATGAACGGGACGGCCTCGAGTGGCGCGGCCTGGTGGCAGCACACCCGCTTTAGGGCTCATGCTCAGCCTTCCTTCTGCCTCTGCCGTTTTGGCCCGAGTGACACCAAGCCTGTGGGGCTCTCCCACATCAGAGTAAGGACCCTTCTCCCCACACTCTGCCTCCAGACTTGCCCAGGAACGCCGAGGCTTAAACCCAGCAGTTCATCCGAAGCTCTTTTCCCTCCTCTCAATAGGATGGCATGAAATGGATACAAAGAACCCCTTGTTTCAGTCCAGCCCATCCATGAATAAGCTGGTAGCAGAGAATAAGCTTGGCAAGAAGACTGGAGAAGGATATTACAAATACAAGTGATGCGCAGCTTCTCTGGCTCTGGGAAGAAGCCCCGTAAGCACACACCAACAGCTCCCCAAGTGCCCAGGGGAATGCTCTTTGGTCAGACGTTCCCTCACACAGCACAGTCTGTTCAATGTGCATTTTGATTGTAATCTATCTGAACTAATTATTTACAGTAGTTACAGTAATAGCCGATTCCTCCATTGAGAACTAATTCCCTTTTTAAGTCTGTTTATTCATTTCTGTGTATTTTCTAAAAAGCTTTACACCTTAGGTGCCTTGGAGTAAACATTTATTTTGAACCTTGTCGTTTTTGTAAAGAGTGTCCTGAACCTGAACTCATTCACTTGTAACGAGAGCACCCTGTGTCCGTCGTTGCCACACGGGAGAGCCGCGAGCCGTTGCCTCGTCGTGGTGTGTCTGTGGAGGGCTGCGTGAGCAGCACCTGCATCTCGCCTTTACCAGAACATGTGCTGCCTGCAGCCTCAAGCCTTACCCTACTTCGGGCGTGACGTCAGGTGTCACGCCTCGATTCAGCTCATCATCGAGATGCTGCTTCTGGATTGGTGGGAATACCTCCATGTGTTTTGTTTTTGCAGGAAGAGGTTTCATTCACCTCTGAAATCTGAGTGGTTATTGTCTTTTTTTTTTCATGAGAAATAATTGCTGCAGATTGACTCTAATGAAATGCAGTCTTTTATTCTGTGAAAATTTGAATTCAAATAAACATGTAAAATTTAAAATCATAATATGCTTAAATGGTTATAAAAGTAAAGGTTGGTAATTTAGGCAGAAGCTGTGCCATGTTCCTTGGCCTGTAGTCACTTTTTTGAGTGGTAATGGAGGGGGAGGAGTGGCAGGAGAGGGTGTTCATGTACAACCTGCCTGCAGCTGTCACTCCAGATTTCTTACCCACAGAGCAAGAATAAGGGCACAGAAAACACTTTTTAAGGAACATCGGTTTCTTCTTTGCCAACAAAAAGAAACAGTGTAACATAAGCTTCTTTTAATCATTGGCTTGAGAAAGTGTCTTCCAAGATAGAATTTTGAAGCTGGAAAGAAATCAGAAACCCTGAGGTCCAGTGGCCTCATTAACAGATAGCTGAAGTGATGTGCCCAAGGTCACCAGAAATTTTGTGGCGGAGCCAGGATTAGAACTAGGTTTCAATGATTAAAAAAAAAATACAAAAAAGCAAATTTGAAAATTTCAAACAGGACTGTCCCCAAAATGGGCATCCTTGTTTGGTATCCTGGGTCACAGTGCCAGTGGTTGAGAGATTTCTGCCCCCCTCCATTTCATGGTGGATAAAGGGGAGCTTATTCTTTTTTTTTACTTGAATCTAACTATAGCATAATGGAAAAATTAATATATACTTACATTTCTACCACACATAGAACCTGGTTTAGGAAACTTGTAGGTTATTCTTATAAAACATTTCCTAACGATAAAAGGAAGCACCTGTCACAACATCACCATTTCCATTACTTAAGGTTACCCTGTGGTCAGACAGCCCCCTGCTCACTCTCAGGCTGGCTCCTGACCTTTGTTTGACAGGAGCCCCGGGCTTAGGAGGGGCCTTTCTTTCTTTCTATTCTCTGACTGGAGTGCCCGCAGGATGTGGGCCCTTGTCTTGGAAATGGCAGGGCTCACTCTTGACCACTGAATTCCAGGAAAGAGAGCTCTCAGTGGTGTGACCGTCAGCCTGCCGGGGTGAGGGTGGAGGTCACAGCACCTTTCTCTGGCTGAGGGTTTTCAGCTCACTCAGCCTGCCAGAAAGTCAGAACACCTGGCCTCTGAAGATTCTTTTATCATTTTCAAAAATCCTGTTCCACATGGCATGTTTGAGTCCGGGAAGGAATTTTGAACATCTTCTTACACACAGGAGCAGAGAGCGGCTTTCTCAGCCCCGTCTCTGCATTCTTGGGTGAGCCCAGCTGCTGCCCGCCGAGGGCTCCGTGGGGAGAAGGGTCTCTGTGGTCAGGTCCTCTGCTTTCAAATCAGGACGGCTGCTGCTGTTTGCCACGGTATGTGTTGCAAACTGAGCCTCAGCAGGAACCGTAGGGGCTCGGGTTGGCCTCCACTGTGTTTGGCTGCACTTGTTCAGGAGGGAGGGCAAGTCCAGGCGGGGCTGTGGGCCTGGCTTCCCCGATGCTGTTCCTCCTCTATTCCCTGAACTCTCCTCCAATCAGCGATCCAGGGATGTTTGGTCACATCTTGAACGTAATTACTAGATTTTTTAGATCAAGAGGATACTCTCCCCCCTTCTCTCCTGTACTCCCTTCTTAGTGATATTATTATTCCTATGATAGAAATGAAAATTTGAGATTAAAAAGAAAGCTGTACGATGGATGAAATAGCTTGTCGAAAAAGACTAAGTGAGCCTCTGAGCATAGCCATCACCTGGACTTCAATTATGTTTAGCCAGATGGCGTTCTCTGAAGGATAGTTTTAGCGCTTCTGAAGATGTCTTTGTAAAGTAAAAATTGTGGCCCTTTAATGTCCATAAGCTTCACTGTTAGTAGTTTCTCAGGGGGCAATGGTTGGCTAATTCTCTTTCTTTTTAAAAATTAATTTATGGCTGCGTTGGGTCTTCGTTGCTGCGTGCGGGCTTTCTCTAGTTGTGGCGAGCGGGGGCTATCTTCGTTGCGGTGCGCGGGCTTCTCATTGTGGTGGCTTCTCTAGTTGCGGAGCATGGGCTCTAGGCGCGCGGGCTTCAGTAGTTGTGGCTCACAGGCTTAGTTGCTCCGCAGCATGTGGGATCTAAGTGGACCAGGGCTCGAACCCGTGTCCCCTGCATTAGCTGGCGGATTCTTAACCACTGTGCCCCCAGGGCAGTCCTGGCTAACTTCTCTTGGCATCAGTTGTAAGGTCTGTTTCCAGTTTGGGGATTGTTAACTGATGCAGCATGGGGGTAAGGCAGGAACAGATCTTGAAACTACAGTATAAAAATCTGGTGGTACAAAATGATTCCCCACTGGGTTCTGTTCTATGGTAAGTTTTCTGACTCTTTAACATGTCAGCTTTTAAAAGCTCATTTGAGACCCAGCCATTAATTGTTGGAGGAGGTAAAACTAATGTTAGTCACCGCTTATACAACATGCACAAATTACACTTTCTCTCATAGTTTTCAAGTTGTAGTTGTCACACATTTGAAACAAGCTTTTGTCTTGATTTTAATCCCTTTAACATTTCAACCTAAGTAACTAATTGATTAAGTCTTAGCAGAAATACAAGGTGTGGCTGTAATTTTGTGGAACTAATTTTCCTGTAAACAGGCATTGATGGTACATAAACAGTAATCAAAAAATGCTTTGAACAATGGAAGCATTGCTGCGTTTTCAACCCAATTTGATTGTGTAAATTCTGTTTTTAAGATCACTCGATTTCATAATCACAGTTTTTATTTCTATGGCAGAACAAATTTTAACTCCTGAAAGACAGAAAAATCCCATCATTGATACTAATTCTATTCAGCGTTTTATTTAAAATGACCAAATGTAGCTGTTCCGGAATTAATCGGTATAAGTGATTAATACCATGGGCTTTGGAATTAAACACACTTGGGTTCTAGTGCTCAGCTGCACTCTCTTTACCTATGTAGCCTCACCTCGAGGGGGCGGGGCGGGCAGTTGTCTTCTGGAGAAATCTAGCAGAATGGGCACAGTGATGGGGCCTACCCGACAGGGTTTCTGAGGACCAAATGAGATGATGGATGTCCGGTGTTGAGCTCATTGCCTGGCTCAATAGGCTGATCGTGACTGCCTCCCTCCTCTGTGCCCATTGGAAGGAAGCCACGGTTCCTCAGAACCTGCAGGCTTAAGAGCCTTTTACACTTGCGGGAGGGAGCTGAGTGACAGGGAGTCTTAGAGGCGAAGCTGCGGGGACAACTGGGTGAAAAGATAAGTGCGGGCGCTCCATACTCCACCCCGCAGCTGCTCCACAAGGGCCTCCCAAGCCTCGGGAGGGCCGCTGTCAGGGCTGATCCGGAGGGAGAAGCACGCAGGAACCAGCGAGCGGGCGAGGCGGCCATCACCCAGGTGAGTTCCGTTTTATGTGTGAGCAGTAGACTGTGGAAGATTCAGGACCCCAGAAGGAAAGCAAGTGCGTAGGAGAGAGGGCCCCAAGACTCGCCGAACACATGCAGAAGTCAGGGAAGGGGGCGGTGTAGGAACAGAAGCAGCGGCGAACTTCGTGCTCTCCTAGCGTTTGTCAAGGCAGAGCCAGGAGACAGGCCTTCAGGCGCAAGGGCTGTGGCCGCTGCTGGCCTGCAGGCCTCGAGTCCGCCAGAAACATGTAGCCTGTTCTCAGGCGGCCGAGCACATGTTATAAGAGAAAACTTAGACTAAGAACTCCTCGTAAACGGTCACTTTACCACGTTTGGAAATCCTGGGTTTAGAAAACAGGAAACTGAGAAACCACCCAAACAGGCCTGGGGAGGAAGGCGCGTTTCCGCGAGTTTTCTGGTTGAAGCGTCTGAAGGACCGAACCCTGAAAGCCTCACTCTAGAGCCGCGTGGAGGTTTTGCCACCTACCCCTGGGGAGGGGGATTTCCAGAGCTTTAACACCTCAGTGTTACAGCTGCAGGGCAGCCCCCCCACCCACCCACCCATGGATTCGTGGCGGAGCCGGAGCGCCCTGGTTGGGCCCGGGGCCGTGATTGGCCCTCTGAGTCCAGAGGAGAGGCTGTCCGCCCTGAGGCCCGCAGGTGACACCTGCTTAACTGGCATCAGGTGATGCGTGAGGGAGGGAATTGGTACCGAGCTGCCTTCCCCTCCCCCCCAACCCTGCACAGCTGGCAGAGCTTAAGCGAAGGCACACACCTCCTCGGCTGGGAACCAGCCGCGTGCGCGTGTTGGTGTTTAGAGAGTCCGCTGCCCTTTCAGCACTGGGTTTCTTGGGGGATTCTGCCGGTAGCTGGCTCGATGCTCTTAGGTCAGAGGCCCGTGTGAGGTCACGAATGCTCAAGTCTTGATTTTCTCTGTTGTCCTCCCTTGCCAGTTAAGGCTCGCACGTGTTAGGGGCTGACTCGTGCTAGCGTCGTTTTGTTAAAGTCACGCTAGTCTGCAGTGCCAGGGGCTCTGGGGACAACACATCTCTGTTGCGCTTCTTGCTGTTTGCAGTCCCTGCCCCATCCCTGTGCGTCACAGCCTCCTCGCAACTCTGTGCTCCAGGGCCTCTCATCACCGCTTGAAATTCCCCATCCCTGCTGCTCTGGGAGAAAGGACTGGAGGGGAGAATAGACACAGTGCTCCTAACATTTCAGAATAAAAGTTGTGGTGGCCACAATATTGAGTGTTGCATTCAGGTTGAAAGCGTATGAAAATGGGCCAGTTTTTTTTTTTTTTCCTTTCTATCAATTTTTTTTAAATTAAGGTATATTTGATTTACAGTGTCGTGGTAATTTCTGCTGTACAGCAAATGATTCAGTTATACATATTTATGCATTCCTTTTTCACATTCTTTTCCATGATGGTTTATCATAGGATACTGAATATAGTTCTCTGGGCTATACAGTAGGACCTTGTTGTTTATGCCTTCGATATATAATAGCTCACATCTGCTAATCCCAACCTCCCACTCCATCCCTCCCCCAACCCCCTTCCCCTTGGTAACCACCAGTCTGTTCTCTGTGTCCGTGTTTCTGTTTCATAGGCAGGTTCATTTGTGTCATGTTTTAGATTTCATGTGTGATATCATATGGTATTTGTCTTTCTCTGTCTGACTTCACTTAGTATGATAATCTCTAGGTCCATCCATGTTGCTGCAAATGCATTATTTCATTCTTCTTTATGGCTGAGTAATATTCCATTGTATGTATGTACCACATCTTCTTTTTATCCATTCATCTGTTGATGGACATTTAGGTTGCTTGCATGTCTTGACTATTGTGAATAGTGCAGCTGTGAACATAGCGGGGGTGTGTATATCTTTTTGAATTATACTTTTGTCCAGATATATGCCCAGGAGTGGGATGGCTGGGTCATATGGTCTATTTTTAGGTTTTTTTTTTTTTTTTTTTTAGTTTTAGTTTTTTAAGTGGCTGTACCAATTTACATTCCCACCAACAGTGCAGGAGGGTTCCCTTTTCTCCATACCCTCTCCAGCATTTGTTCTTTGTAGAGTTTTTTTTTTATTTAATTGTTTTATACAGCAGGTTCTTATTATCTATTTTATACACATCAGTGTATACATGTCAATCCCAATCTCCCAGTTCATCCCACCACCACCACCCACCCCCGCCGCTTTCCCCCCTTGGTGTCCATACGTTTGTTCTCTACATCTGTGTCTCTATTTCTGCCTTGCAAGCCAGTTCATCTGTACCATTTTCCTAGGTTCCACATATATACATTAATATATGATATTTGTTTTTCTCTTTCTGACTTACTTCACTCTGTATGACACAGCTAGGTCCATCCACGTCTCTACAATGTTAGTTGTAGAGTTTTTGATGATAACCATTCTGACTGGTGTGAGGTGATACCTCACTGTAGTTTTGATTTGCATTTCTCTAATAATTAGTGATGTTGAGCATCTTTTCATGTGCCTCTTGGCCATCTGTATGTCTTCTTTAGAGAAATGTCTATTTAGGTCTTCTGAAAATGGGCCAGTTGTTGTAAGGGGCGCCTGGATGGGTTGGAGTTCTGAGACCAGGCACTGAGGAAAGAAGAGACCCAGCTAGTTGGATCCTAGGAATCAGAGCAGACACAGCCTGTGCCAGATGCTGGAATGCGGGGAACAGATGAAGTGGTTCAGCAGGCACCCCTGGGCTTTTTAAGTCCCCAGCAAGCACTGCACAGGCCTTGCTTTGTACGCTGCATGGTGGCTAGAGCCGGGCATGGAGGGCGAGCTAGATTTTGAAACTGTGGGTTGCCTTTCTCCAGCTGAGTAACGTTGATAGGACCTGTAAAAACAACAGGCCAATTTGTGGGGCTCCGTTTTACTTTGGTTGTCTTGCACCTTCTTCCTGGTGGGAGAAAATATTACCACAGTGTAGAACATAATTTAGTGATTCTACTGAGTTCAAATTCTGAGACAATTAAGTTACGAACAGAGAAGAGAATGACTAATCTGTTCTCACTGCGACTACAAAGAGAAACAACAGTTGTGTGATTAAGTCTGTTTGTAGGCAGTGTTCTCATTCCATCCGGCAAGTAATACATTTTCGAACAACTTCTCCATGTATTTAATGGAGATCAAAATTTAACTGAGCCGGTAACATCTCAAGCTATTAGAGATGAGATAAAGAAAAATATTTAATAAACACATCAGTGTAAATGACCCGATACAATCCAGACTCTGCACCCTTAGTGTGACCATTTCCTCGCTCTTTGGTCCAAAACAGAGTGGTTAGGCCTGGTTACCAACTGCTTCCACGGGCAGAAGAAAAATACTCATATGTTCTATGGCTACAGGCATTACAAAAACAAGGTATTATTTTTTTACATTGGGGAAAAAAGAAACTGTTTAATAACAAATTCTAAAACAATTCAAAGGGAACTTCATTTGCTAGTTATTTTGTATGTGTGGGGTGCCTCTCATTTTCCACTCGCCGAATGTTCGCGGAGGTCAGTGAGATCTTCTTCAGCCCGCGAGGGGGTGTGCGCAGAGGGATGAAGCACACAGCTCCTGGCAGCGGGCGCGGCAGACACTGTCCGGCTCCGTGCGACTCCAAACCTGGGCTTTCCCCACCGTGTACCTCCTTCCGTTATAAGCAACTGATTTTTAAAGTTTAAATTACTATTCAGGGAGAAGGATGCCTGTATATTATAACAAATGCAGGTGGTGAACAAGCTTACAAACAGCAGAAACATTTTCCTAGTGGACAGTTATTTCGGCAGAGCCCATGGGCAGGTGCTCACTCAGTAAATAGGTATTGAATGAGTGCATTGACCAATTCTGTTTAACGCCGCCTTACTGGCCTGCAGCACTGCCGACGGTAAACAAGGGGAGCATTTTTCTTCAGCTAGGCAAGTTCTAATTTAGGTTGATTCATGCTCGTGACGTTTATGTTAACTGGCTGTCTCAGTATACCCGATACATTCTCCAGTCTCCCTCAAAACCACTCCTAGCTGCAGAGTAAGACAATGTAGGTTTTCCGCATTAGAGAGCTGGAGAAGTTTTGGAGGTTTGCAGCTGCCAAGATGGTATCCACTAAGTAATAGCCAACAAAACCAGTCATCTTATTTTTTCCCGTAATACATACATAGGCATTTAGAATCCCATTCTTCTATTCCTATTAAGATGCTTAACTTCAGACTATTCAGTGTCTGTTAAAAAGCGGTTCAGATTTTGTGCGCGTATACATGTACGTATCCCTGGAGGTCAGGCTTCACAGGGCAGCTCTTAAAATTTCTGCGTATGAAAGATAACATCCTGTGGCAGATGTAGCAACCTGTACAACTAGTACGTCGTGCGGAATTTAAGTTTCTCCTTTCTGTCGGGACCATGCGTCGCTCCCTCGTGATTTTGCTCCTTTAAAAAGAAAGCCACGCAGACATCTTGTTCTTGCTTGCGGGCCCCTGACCAGAAGTTTCCATATTGTTTCAACCTTCTAGAGGAAAAGACATAGTTTCCTAACGTATAGAGGAAAAAATGGTTGTATTTAGGACAGCCATAGTTGTGAAGGTGTTCCAAGGCTCCTTCCAGCCGAACAGGTAGTTGCCAGCAACCAAACACACTAAAGCCACAAGGAAAGCGCCCCTTGCTTGGTAACGACCGGCGCATCCGCTGTGACCTCCGAGAGAGGCTGGCCGTCCTCCTCTAGCAACACGCCCCAGCCTCGAGCTCGCCGCGGGGAAGGAAGCCGAAGCCGAATCGCTGCAAGAGCAAACAGAAGCAGTGGCCAGAGGGGAGTCCCTCTGCCCCGTCGCCCCAGGAGACTGTGTCCCTTGGTCTGTGTGTGCCTCTCAGGGGACTCTTGGACTCTCCTTTCACCAAAACTGCTGCCTGCAGAAAGCAGGATTTGGGAAGAATGGGCCAGAAGTGAGCACCGTGCCATGACATCCAGGTTATCTAGGAAGAGTTATTCTGGAGGAAATATGAATAGAAAACTAGGAGGGACCAAGTTGTGGCCCGGAGGATTCAAACAACCCATTTCTTTCAATGTTGTTTACCCATTTTTTGCGTCATAAAAACGTAGAGGAGGAGGAACCCAGGGAGAGGAGACTTGAGTAGGCTTTGGCTGAGGTGCAAGTCTCACAGCTATCCTTGCTCTGTTCACTTGACGGACAGACTTTTATCACTAATCAGTTTCTTTCTGAGACTCAGAAGAACCAATGTGTTGCTATGACCTGTTTTTCCCCCCAAAAGTAACACCCTAGATTTTTCCTACACTTCCTTGGATCTTATAGTTAACTTCTGGAGAGAGCACGGTGGCAGCTTTAAACAGTTATAACTTCTTGGTTCATGTATGTTAAGAAAACAGAGAGAGAGAGTTTCAAATGAATAGGAAACCTTTAACAAGTAGGTCCCCTGAACGTAATAGACATTTTTCCCTGCTTCAAGTTTAGGACTAAATGAAGAGGAATTGGAGAGGTTCCAGAGGATACTAATGAAAATGATTAAAGGACCACTGATGAAAGGTTCAAGGAATTGGGATTACTTAGCCTGGAGAAGAGAAATTTGAGGGGTGATTTAATGGCAATCTTCAAGTACAGTATGTGGAGGGTTATTACAAGTATGGTAGCCAGCTGTTCTCCAGCTGTAGTGAAGGTTGAAAAAAGGAAACAGAACTAGAATTTCAGCAAGACATTGAAATGAGATCAGTGGTGTCGGTGGTTTGCAGACTAGCTCAATGGACTGTGGAAGCTTTGTGGAAGGCCATGAAATGCTGATGTTTTAAACTTAAAATATGGAGGTTCTACTAAATCCGATACCGACCTATAGATAGTATAACAAACGCTTAAGGGAGAATTACGGAGTTCAAACTCAAAATTGGGAAAATGTCGACTTTGGGAGATGAATGGGAGTTAAAGCACGGGGATACCTTGATTCGGGGAGCCCTGTTTTGAGAACCCATGGGCTCTGACCACGGGCTGCACCAGCACAACCTGCAGTGGTGCCGGCTGGAGCCCGTGAGGATGTCTGGGTTCTCAGGAAGGGAGAGAATCATTCCCATCTGAATCCTGTTGCCCTGATTTCCACCTACCCGTGGGAGAGGAGGAGGTGGGGTTCCAGGCTGCAGGAGGACCCCTACGGACTGCATGGCCTGGAGACGGGGGGAGGGTGTGGGCCTGTCCCCGAGGCAGCCTCACGGGCAGCGCCCCCATCATGTGGACACACCAGCTCTGGCCTGGCCTATGGATTTAGGTCACCATTACACAACTGCAGGTTATCAGGAACTTCACTTTTTAAAAAAAAAAAAGACTTGTTTTTAAATGTTTTATTACAAAGCTTTTTTAAAAAAATGCTCAGCACGTTAACTCAAACTGGAATGACAAACGTTAGATGACAGTTTGGGGCAAAGGCTGTGCCTTGCTATTTAAAAAAAAATGGGTACATCAATGCTCATTTTAACAACTGGCTTAAAATTCCACTAATTGGCTAATAAAAACAGATACAAATACAGAACATTTAAAGTAATAACAATTCAAGTGCTGGGCTTTTTACAACAAGGGGGTGAGAAGGAAAGAAATGAAAATTCACTGCAAACTGGTCTGCTGAAAGTATCTGTTAAGGTTTACCATTTAAAAAAAAGAGAAGAGATCATAAGAAAAATAAAATGAAAGAGGACTGCCAACTGCTACCCACAGAGTGGACTGGCTGTTACAGTTTACTTAGCTCTATCGGACACCTTACAAAGACAGGCTACTATTATTACAGGTAATTCACCGAGAAGCCCCTTAGCGGACAAGATATCCCTCAAAAGAAGAGGGCTTCTTTTCATTTCGTTTTTATTTCAAACTCTTCCAGATCTTTCGATTTTACTTAAAAAGCTCATTGCTAGCAAAATATACAAGAAGATTAAAACTAAAAAGTGTAAATTAAAAAAATTCAAGTTTAAAAAAAAAAAGAAGCAAACAAGATTGATCCTTTTGCACTGTTAAATAAAAGCTTGAGGAAAAGAGAAACAAACATGAAGCCAGAAACAAAGAGGGAACTCTTCCACAAGTTCCCTCCGGGATGCTGACGGCTGTGCTGCGGCCGCTCCCAGGGCTCGGGGCAGGCAAAAGCAGCCAAGTCACTGTCCTTGCCAGGAGGTTACAGGTATGGAGGCGGGATGCTCTGGGAAGTGCACGGCGGAGACGGGGGAGGAAAGCTGCTCAGCTGACCCAGGGCCTGCTAGCATGCTCATGTGCTTTTTTTCTTTTGAAAAACCTTGTATGCTTTTTATTGTGGAACATGGCTCTCGCAGTAGATGAAAGGGGGTTTGGCAGTGATTGTCTTTATGGATCAGCGTCTCTAGCAGTGACCTCAGGGTGAAGTTGGTGTCATTTCTCCTTTGGGGTCGACTGGGCAAGCCGTGGAGACAGTCTGGGTGTTCAACAAGCTTCCATCTCCAGGAGAGGTCCCGGGGTCGCTGCCTTGGCTTTGCACGTGGGGAATGAGCTTCGTTTTCCACCTCAAGAAGGAACAAATAAAGTACTGTGAATGTGAATGTGCCACAGACCTTTACAGATTTTAACCTCTGTTTCATACAGCACATGTCTTAAGATCTCTGCATTTCATTAATCCACGTTGTTGATCTGGTGATGGCTAAAAGAGGTTGCCCTATGGTAGCCCTAAATCCTCAGACTATGTTAGAGAATAAGTGTACTTTACTGAAATGTTTACCCTGGTTCCATGTATGTGTACATAAATGTACAGGGTTATGATGTGAAATACACATAATACTTTAGATCATGGTTTAAAAAAAAAAAATCTGTTGGAAAAACATCAGGAGGGAATGGCCAAACATGAATCGTAATGGCAGGCAATGGCCAAATCAGGGAAGACTTGTCATTCTAAAGTGTTTGGTCTTTTTAGTCCACTGTGGGGAGCCAGTGTAGGATTTTACATGAGACTAAACCACACGCAAGTTAGTCAGTGCCCCTCACACTCCTAACAAGCCCCCTTGTGACCGGGATGGTCTGTGTCCGCTCATATTCAGTCTTGAGGTGCATACGCTTCTCCAATCTTCGACTTTTCAATTCTCAAGAGTTTTTTCCTTCCTAACAACCAGGATCTCTAACGTTAGCCTTGGAATGTACACTCAACAAGTATTTAAAGATACTGCTGATAAGAGCATTCAGAAAGGAGAATCCCTACATCCCAAAAGCTTTAATAATCTGAGTTTTAAAAAGTGATTAAAAATAAAATATAACATTGCAACAAGATGAGACAAAGACAAAAGGAAAGTGAAAGCATCTCCAAGGTCAACTCCTTTCTGGAGAGCATCCGCCTCCCCTGCTTCACACCAGCTGCAAGGAAGCACCTACTCTACCTGGGTCTTTGGCACCTCAGACGCATCTCAACTCTGTGCTTGCAGTGTCCTTGTTATTAGCAGACATTTCCTTTAAAAAAAATTAATTCTAAAAAGTGGAGTGCATTCCCTTTAGGCTTCTTATTTGAGTGGAAAGACATCTTAGAGGAGAAATAAAAGGAAGCTTTGAGATAGTTTAATAATGAAAACTCAACTCAACTCTGGGTAGCCAGTTACAGTCTACACCGCGCTGTTCAGAGAAGATGGATCTGTAGCCCGGGAGCCGTGAGGACGGGCTCTGCCAATGCCTCTAAGGGGCTCAGAGAGTGCGGGGTGCAGAGTGAGCCCTGCCATTAGGGCTCTTACCAGCCACGTGTTAGCATCGTCAGAATCACGGCAACCACCACCGCTGCTGTCCCTCAAAATGACTTACCAGAGCTGAGAAGAAACTGTTTACCCGGGTGGCTAGTGAACAAACAAAACAAGCAAAAGCAAACTGGGAGGAAATCAGCCACAGAATGTTGCCTTCAACAGAATGAGGTCTTCAATGACAGTTTCAATTCCTATTCTCCTGCTTCCCCCATTTAACAGGAAAACCACACTACAGCTTTGTGGTTTTTAAACTTGACGCAGAGTAGAGATGCTTCACACAGGAAGATGGAAGAGCTGCGAAGGGCCCTGGCTTTCCAAGGAGACAGAAGCAGAGCCCGGGCGGGGGTGAAGGCAGCGCCCGCAGACTCCTATCCACACCGTGCTCGGGCTCACTGACTCTCAAAGGCCCGGTCCCGGTTGCTCTTGCTGGTGAGGAATGGCGAGCAGCCCCGGGCTGCTGGAGACCAGTGCTGTGGTTCAGGACAGACTGGAGACCAGTGCTGTGGTTCAGGACAGACTGGCCTCAGCCACCAGGAGCGCCTGTCTGCTCACGGAGACAAACTGTCCCTCTGCTGGGACCCGTGCCCACCCCAGCCTCAGGCTGACTCCGAAGTCAGACGGTCGGCGGCCTCCACTCTCCTGCACTGACCACTCGTCGAGTCGCCCTCTCTCCTCATGGCACCCAGAGTGCCTCCTTCTCCCGCTTCTTGAGAGCATAACAACGTAATTACTAACCCGATCCTGGCTGGCCAGAGTGGCCATTTATCCCAAGGATGATACGCGCTTCCCTGGGAAGAATTTCGACATCTCCTAATGAAGCCAGTGCTTTTTACAGTCTCACGTTTCCCCACTGTTGTTTCATTATCTTAGTATCCTCTTATAAATCCTCCTGAAAAGCTGGTTTCAGAGGTGCTTGTACAACTGCCAACCAAAAAGCGACTCTTCCCCACCTGGGATGCTCTCCTTATAGTGTAGCTAGTATTTAAATAGGTGCGCAAGGAAACTGCCTATCAAATAAGCCGCCTTATTTGAACCTGGTTGCTCCTTTAAAATATCGGGTCACCAGGGCAGACCAGTCTTACCCCCAGATGGGAGAAATGGGGGTAAAAGGCCTTGCAGTGTTGCTTTACAGACATAAAACAGGTCAAATCAAGATTCTTTTCAAGAAACCACAGGCATGAGGCTCGGGAGACTGGCGACTTCCCACATCTAAGTCTTCACGGGGGGCTGCAGCTGAAGCTGGGCTGGCCAGGCGAGCCCCGCGCAGCCCAGCCCGGCGGTGGAGTCGGTGTAATCAAAGCCGCAATTACCGCGCCCGCTTCAAAGGGAGCTCGGAGCCCGTCTTACCCGTCAGGCTTGGGCTCCCTCCACCAGCACTCACCACGCATGGGCCATTTGCTGAGTGGGTGTGAAGGAAGCACAGGAAAACACCCTCCCCCCACCGTCCCTCTGAAGCTCCTCTTCTGGACCAGACTCCAATCTGGACAAAATATCCCACTAACCAAATGGAAGCAGGAACGCAAACAGGCGGAGTCGCTTAAGAAGAGCCCAAGCGGTAAAGGGACATCTCAAGATTTCAAGAGGGACCTGCGTCTGGAAGACGACCAGCACTGACCGAGGCATTAGGGCCTTCTAGGCCTTGGCTCAAAAGATGTGATGAGAGGGAGAGGGGAAATTCCTTCTTCTTACGTGCAAACGTAAGCCTCCACTGGGAGCCAAGCGTGGGGTCAGCCCATATCCTTGAGGTCCTGCGGCCCAGCCCCCTTCCCAGGCTGTCCCCACAGCAGGAGGGGCTGCGGAAACAAGCCCATTAGAGGCCGAGGTGGGGGCGGGAGGAGGGGCGACGCGTGACCAGGACCCACCGGCTCAGCTGGAGCCGTGCCTGTAAGCTCACTTCCCCGTCCAGAAATGGTGAGTAACCCGAAAGGAAACTGGTTGGAGTAAGAGCTCCTCCCTCCCCCTCCCACATGTTACTAGCAAGGAGTGGGAAACTTTCAAGTGTTTTTAGTTATGATGTGAAATTTGAGGGGAGAGTATCAGAGATCAGTCTGTGAGAGATGAAGAGAGGCGGGGGCTTTGCAAAGATTGCCCTCCTCACAGCAGCACACTCCGCCTCACGCCTACTGCCTAAGTTCTTCTGCCCCACCTCGGGGCAATCGGACGCAAGCCTGCCATTTCAGGGCGTGAACTCCCGCGCTGCACAAAGCCGCCTGTGGACGCAGAGAGCAGACTTCCAGAGCAGGAAGCGAGCGCGACAGAGCTGGTCTGGCCCTGCTGTCCTAGAGGGAACTGAGGCATCTGGTTGTCAGCGGCTGGTGTGAGGGGCCCCTAGAGATTCCCCAGGCCTCCTGGTTCCCCATGGGTCACAGGAGCTGGTGAGGAGGAAGGAAGAAGAACAACGTGCGCCGAGCGCTGCTGTGCCAGGCGCTGGGACACGACGTCATGCGATCACGACAGCTCCGCTGACTTCAGCGCGTTTACACACAAGGATCCTGCTGCGGGAGGGGCAAAAGGCCTTGCCTAAGGTCACCCAACCTACAGGTGGCAGGATTAGCTTTTGAGCCCTAAACCTACGTTCTCTCCAGCACACCTCGGGGCTGAATTTTCACTCATTTGCTTCTCCTTGCCTACCTGCCTGCCGTGCCCATCACTAGTCAGCATCACTGCGGAGGTGGAGGTGGTCTCCATCTGGACCACTGCCCACCCCAAGAGGCTATGCTCTGTTTGAAAGCAGGGTGAGAGAACAAAGGGCCTAAGAAAGTAACTTTGAAAATTAAATCTCTAAGATTGAAAGTATAACCTACAAAGGCCACCTTCAGGTCTTTGAAAGTAAGTACCACCCAGTATTTGAGAAAAAGAAGAGATGATAACGCGTGGTTAGGAAGGTTAGTGCTGACTCTGCAGCTGAGCTAGTCCTGAAGTCCCAGCATCGAGCCAGTCAGTCCCCCAGTCGCCAGCCACAGCTCTGACACCAGATGATTCCCAGAACGTGGAGGAGGGAGGGAGGGGTCAGCGAGACAAGGGGTCACTGGCCCCGGGCTTGGATCCAGGTTATACAGACCGAGGCAGGGTCACTGAATCTGTGCGGTTATTCAAAGCGTAACTGTGACCAGTGAAAGCAGACTTCTTCGGCAATGCCAAGATGACGCTGAGGCAGGCCTGGAACTATTGATAAATTGCTCGAGGGGGAAATTCTGGTTTCCGTCTGCAGCTGATGGTTTCTTTTCCTGATCAGCCCTTGGTGTCTCCCTGTGAGGATGTACACCACCATCGGTTGGCTGGGCCTCCCAGTGTAGGTCTCACCCACTAGACCTTCACCTCCGCTGGGAATACCACCGAAACATTCTCGAGGAAAGTTTTTAATAAGAGACCCTCAGAACCCATTTTAATTCTGTATATTAAAGTGCTTCAGGAGGACAGTAACTGTGGAGACTCATCTACCCACCTCCAGATTCTTTATCCAGTTCACCTTTCTCTCTACAAGTTCTCCTGCACTAAAAATGCTAACTTCACCTTCTAAAAATGAGGCAGCAGAGTGAGCACACACTTGTGTGTTTTTCCTTTCCGCTGTCATGTAGTACGAGTCTACGTGTCTAAGTATATGGGGCCTAGGGAGGTGACAATGTGTTGTGGGTTCTGAGCATGAGCTCTGAAGACAGAGCTATCCTGAGCAAGTTACTTGAACATGCCACGCCGGTTTCCTCGTCTGTGAAATGGAAATAGTTAAGTCGCTCTACCTCATAACGTGTGTTGAGGGGATGAAAGGAGATAATACACATGACAGGCTTGGTAAGTACCTGGCATCTGAAAGGGCACAATGAATGTTGGTTACTGCAGTGGGTGGAGACTTGAGTTAGAGAAAGACAGAGCCAGGTGTGAACCTGTCCCTGCTGCACACCAGCCACGTACGTGGCCCTGGACAAGTTACTGACGTTTTCGCATCCCTCAAACAGGGCAGAGATCCCTCCCCACACGGGGCTGCCTCAAGGACGGGAATGGAGAGGCTTCTATTAGAGCACCCAGGACAGGATACGTGGTCCAGAAACGTTAGTTCCATTTCTGTTGTTCCAATCTCACACAGCATGTTCAGGGGGTAAAAGCAAGATTTATACTACTTACAGAACTTCCGGTGGAAAATTACGACCAATAGAGAATTCTGGAAAATCTCTCATGAAATATTACAAAATATCTTATCAAATAGAACGTCTGCAGAAACACACCGATAGATGGGAAAAGGAATCCCAAGAGGGCAGCAAAAAATTCGTCATTATATTTACAGAGACTGTATCTAAAAATTTAGAAAACTTCGGGTTAGATTTGACTTAGGACTTAAGCAGAAAAGCGGGCACTACTGTTTGAGGTGCTTTCATTTTTTTTTCTCCTCGTTCTGTCAAATAGAATAGAGTGACTTTGCTAAGGCTCACAGACAGTTCTAGGCAGGATCACCCCACTTCTCTGGATCTGCTGACTGGCAGCTTCAGACCCAAAGGACACAGCTGAGGAAAAGGAAGTGAAAAGACCTCAGGGTCTCACTGTAGTTATCAAGAAATTCAAGCAAAAAAAAAAAAAAAGCATATTTACCCTTCCTAATAAGAGCACCCTCCATGCGCCAACTCAGGCCCCATTTACTTTTAATGTATATATTATTCAAATAAGCTTTGTTTTCTGGTTCCCAAATCTACAAAATGGATCAGAAGGAAAATTACTTTAGGGGAGGGGTACACAGTCCTAGACAGAACAAGAAGGCACAATAAATAGAGAAGAGCAGATATTAAAAAAAAAAAAACCCATTATTTGGGGTCATCTAGAAGGGTCAAATGGCATCAATTCCTTGTTACCATTTACCACATGGTACATTACACTGTAGAATAATGGCATGAGGTATTAAGAAATATTTCATTGTCATGTACTCTGGTGAAGACAGAGGTGCACTCACAAAAGTGAAAATTAAAAATTACATGTTTTGATACTTAAAGAGGTAAACCTAGAGTTCTCTGGGAAACTCTGTTATCCAGAAGGATGATTTCCCTCAAGTATCTGGATGGCTCAGTGAGAAAACATTCTATCAAACTCCATTTGTCCAAAATAATTTTTTTATTCTATGAAGTCTTAGAATAATAGCATGGATCTTACTTTCATAGGGCTTTCACGAGCAATACTAAATATTACGTATCTCGAGAGGGTTGGAATAATGAGCTTCATTCTTCTCTCCGTCTACTATTATTTTTTCATGGCACGTGATCACTCTTGCTAGCCCAGGGTCCGGTTTCCTGTTTGTTTCTCAAGGCAACTTAAACACAGTTCTAGCTCTTCTGACCATTAAAGAAAGAGGGGGAAAGGCTTGATGGGAAGGGCACTGTAGCACAACAGAGATTTTAAAAGCTTTCACCGTATGTACGATCCTCTACCAGTTCCTTCACGAATGCACAGTTGCCTAGATGAAATCACCCTGTCTGCTGATCTAACAGGCCCAGCCACCAGCTTATTAGTGAGCTGTGGTGGACGTGTGCTGGGTTGCAGCCTGCCTCCCTCTTGATGATCCCAATGCCAACACAGCCCCGGTGGGAGCGGTGAGCCCCCGACAGCTGTCTTGTACTGTGTGGCCATCTGCTGTGGCCACAGTTGACTGCAGATGGGGGTAGAAGTTTGACCCAAGCTGGGCTAGCCAGAGTCCCTTCTCTGGAATTTGACTTTGTATTGGTTTATTTTTTGGCCACGCGGCACGTGGGATCTTAGTTCCCCGACCAGGGATCAAAAGCCTGTGTCCCCTGCGGTGGAAGCGCAGCGTCCTAACCACGGGACTGCCAGGGAAGTCCCCCTCCTCTGGAATTTGAAAGAGTTTTCTCTTTTGGAGACTGGTACTGTAAGAATATGTGAGCTCGAGGGGTTCTGGACACGTGGATCAAAGAACTGAGGAGGCCAATCTGCAGAAGGGGAGGATGTGATTTGGGGGAGGGGCAGATATAAGAGACAGCAGAAGCGTCTGGACAGTTTTCCAAGCCCACCTTCTAGTGCTCTCCTCGGCCTCCGCACGATGCTCCTGCACCCTTAAATAGAGGCGCTCAGCCTCGCGGGGGCTGTTTCTGCTCCTTGTGATGAAAAGGCTTGCGTCACATGAGCGCGCGTAAGGCATTCTGGAGAATGATTAGAACGTGAAAACCTGCGGTCCACGCACAGCTTGGTCTAGCCACACAGTGCCGTGAGGCAGCCATCTCTGTTTCAGACCGCGTGCCCAAGGCTGCCCTTGCTATCAGTGTCTGGATTTTCCTGCTGAACGGTCTTACTAGGGAGTCCCTAGTAAGAACACTGCAGTCCAGTGTCATTGCTGTGTGAATTCTCTGCAAGTTTTCCGCTAACTCGCGACACGTCTCGCAGGGGTTTGCAGCCAGACGTTAGAGGAGGGGAACACGGGTAGGCTACCACCCCAGGCAGGGACAGACCTCCGTGTCCGAGGCACAGCACACCTGCGACCCTGACAAGACAAATGACGCGCCTGCGGTCGTTTCCATCAGGATCCAGACGCTTGGCCAACTGGCGGGCGAGGTCCTGCACTGGCTGGGCCACCACTCAGAGGGCGCTCAGGAGGAGCCTGGGGACAGCACTGAGCAGGGTGCAGGCGGCCGTGCTGGTCTCCCACCTCCGGATGTGAGGCTCCCTTCCCAAGAGCTCCTAACTCTGCCGTATCCTGTGTGGTTAGTGGCAATTCTAGGCTAAGTGCCTGACACACTTAGTGCCTCATCGTGTGACAAAAAGATGAAGGATGGAAAACAGGGCATAGTGTTTTCACTTTCTCATTATCAAAGCCTTAATTTTTACTCTGAGACTTTGGACAAGCCTTACCGTTTCTCTAGCTGCTTCCAACTTTACTACTTTGTAAGCACTTGGCTTTGCTTTCTAAGTAGACATGCCAACCTAGGAACAAATACCCAGAGGCTCACTGGTACTTACTTAATGGGGGGTGACGACATACGTACTTAGGGAACAGAGTTCAGAGCAAAGATTAGGCAAAAGCATTAAGTTCCCCAGGGTGAGCTTCAAAAACTATACGAAATAAATGTTTTTCTCAAGGAGACTGCTGAAAATATTTAGACCTCTCCCCGACTCTTAAGAGGACAGGGCTAAGTTCCGAGCTTCAGGCAACGCTCCTAGAAGACCTTCAGGGTCACAGTCCTCTCGCTAGTCCTGCACATGACTCCAGTCTATAATGGAAAGCTAGAGACAATTTTTTTTTTTTTTTTTTTTGCGGTACGGGGGCCTCTCACTGTTGTGGCCTCTCCCGCTGAGGAGCACAGGCTCCGGACGCGCAGGCTCAGCAGCCATGGCTTACGGGCCCAGCCGCTCCGCGGCATGTGGGATCTTCCCGGACCGGGGCACGCACCCGTGTCCCCTGCATCGGCAGGTGGACTCTCAACCGCTGTGCCACCAGGGAAGCCCTAGAGACAATTTTTTTAAAGATGTAAATCCAAGCACTGCACAATTAACTATTGCATTCTATACTGTACTAGAAATTACTTCTCCCACACACCTCTTGGTGCCAGGGAAATAAAGGCGAATGTTTTTATTTAGTAAAAAATATATACTAATTTCTCAGTTCAGCAAGTATGCAAGCTGAAGATTATGCCAAGGCTAAAATCATAGTGTACAGAAGAAGTATTTCTGTATGTGAGTGCCCGTATGTATCTCTGGGTGCGTTTAACCAGAGATTTTTTGCTTTTTAAAAAAAGATAGCTTGTTTCTACTTTTAAACTAGACCTTTGACGTTATATAATCAAATGAAATACACTGAAATATCATAAGAATATCTTTTCCATCTATATAACTTTAAGATAGTGGACTTTTTATGTTTTGCTAAAGTAAATATTAGTAAACCAACCTGTAAAGTTAAGTTTTTAAGTTAGTAAACTCAGAATGATAATTCTCTCCAGCTTTTCAAAAATTCTAATTCTCTGCTTCTTTAATTCTTTATGAATCTTGATTAAGTCAGGAAGAAAGGGAAGTTCAGTATTTGATGATAATCTCTGACTTCTGACAAACTCTTGACGTTACATATTCCAAATGAAACGTGCACCAAAATACTGGAAACTCAAAGAAAGCAACTCGATCATTGTTCTATCAAACTCAAGAATTCCCCCATGACTGGGCACGCAAGCGTCACCTACTGCAGGAGGCCTTCCTTGAGCTCGCTCTGATTTCCGTCACCTTTGTTTTTACACACTGCACTGTATGCACTTCCTTGGTAGCATAAAACGTATTATTTTATAATTATCCATTTGTACGTCTGCATCCTCTTAAACTGGGAGTGCCTCTGGTAACGGACAGGGTCCGTTTGGCAAGTAACCCCACTGCCTAGAGCAGTTCTTGCTTGCCGGAGCAGGCCTCACTGGATGTTGGCCGAATGAATAAACGAACAATTGGCATTTTATGATATTGGCCCGCACAGGAGAACGTGTGTAAGTCTCACTGCCTGAGGCCCTGGGCTCCCAGCTCCCACAAGCGGCAAGTTAGTTAAAAAAGCTAAGGATGAATCTGGATTTCCTGAATGATCCCACAGCTTGGGGATCACCTCCAAGTTGGAGGAATGTCTTTTAAGGATCCCGTTTCCAATAATCCTAAAGTCTGCTGCAAGGTGTTGAGACTGGGTTCATGCTCATTTTTTTGTTTCAACTTGATTTCACCAGAGTGAATATTCTTATAGAATACACAAAAGTAGAAACTCACAGGGAGATGGGGACACAGCTGGGTGTATGAAGCAACTGCAATGGCATTTCCCACCATTGGGAAATGAGAAAGTATTAAGTGAAACTCATGTCTTTCAAGGAACAGAAACAAGTTTTCAGAGGGCTTTTGTGTTCACAGAGGAGTCTTTTCCTGATGGGTGGGGTCTTTTCCTTATAGTCCGCTGCCCCACTCTAGTTCAGGGTACTGAGAGTTCCCTAGCATTTGAGCTACACCATGGATTGTCTAAGCTCAGTGATCTAATAGGAATTTCCTTTAAGGGCAGCAGGCTAATGTTAAGTTTCGCTGTGCAGAAAGAAACCCTCTCAAAAGTCTCTTCACGTTGGAGTCAACGGCATCCTCCCTGTCTGGGCACTGCGCTCCGTTAGCTTTACCTTCCTGCAGGGAGGGCCGTGACTTTAGAACTTCCCTTCAGAACTGAAAGCAAGTCCTGCGAGCTTTCACAGACACTATGTGCAGGAGCAAGTCTAATCAAACATTTCATCTGTCTTCGGCTTTTTTATAAGGTGGAGCCAGCACTGGCGGGACTGAAGTCTGGCAAACAAGGAGCCACGTGACGGCATCCGTGGAGAAGCAAAGCCCCAGACTAGAGGCAGTGCTTCTGGGCACTCATCCTGTGGAGGGGGAGGGGAGGCAGGAAGTGATCTATACAGGAATTGAAGAGCAAGCACATCGTGGACAAGGCGTTTTCAAGATCATACAGGTGCCTTATAGTTATACAGAGCCACTCAGACCTAGAATGAGGACGACAAATTAGTAAACAAAAAAGAGACCCGAGTCCCTTGACTAACACTGGGAGGCAGTGCAGCCCGCGGAAGCACAAAGCAGACCAGGACGTTGGGACCTGATGCGGCTGGGAGCGTAGAGGCCAGCAAAGCACCCCTTTCACTTGTGCGGAGGAACCAGTCTCCAGCTTAAACCTACTGCCCCGGGCCATACAGCACAGGGAGGGCTAATGTGAGAGCCCAGTGTGGCCTCACTCCTAGTCTAGTCTAAGCTCTTTCTACAACAGGGTGCTCTGTTGGCCTGGTCTTTCATTTAGAACAATACACACAATACCCTCCAGGGAAAACAGCTGGTTATTACTGAGTGTCACTTCTCAGAAGGGCCTTTCATGATCTTCAAGCCAAAGCCGACCCTCAAGTCACTCCCTGTCTTCTTTTTATTATAGCACTTACACTTTCCTGTTTGCTTTAAATCAGCTGCTCTCCCCGAGATGTAAGCAGTACAGAGCGGGGACCTTCTGAGCCTTGTTCGATACTGTATTTCCGGTATTATGGAGCTAACTGGCATTTATAAAGTGCTCAATAAATGCGGAATAATGACTAAACAAGTCAACGGCTACACAGATAGAAGTTTCTGAATTCCTAAAACAAAGAAGGGGATGGGGAAACGGTAGGGATAGTATCATTCCTAATTTGCGGAAATCTTTATGAATGCAAATCTGACCTTCTCTCTGCTTAGTAATTCTTATCAGATGACTGCCAGTGCCGCTCTCTACAACAGGATAGTGGGGAGGACAGAACTTCAAAGGCTGCATGACTGATCCAGCAACGAGAGGGGAGAGGAACACTGGAGACCCTGATTAAGTGCAGCCCAGCCGACGGGAGCCTCACTGGTTGCTGGTGAAAATATTTTTCTTGGGGGGAGGGGGGGAGACTTTGTTGTGTTTTTCTGGGACAGGGCAGAGGGGACACCCCTTGACCTTTAGAAAAACAAGTTAAGTGACAAGAAAACACCATGATCACTGTAACATTATTTTAAAAAGAGATATTTGGGATACATTCTAGGACAAAAATGCATTCAGCCTAATCGTCTAGTTTAAAATACTACATAAGGTTAATCATTAAGGATGCAAAACTAAATATCAAAGTATGAAGCAGAGAAATACATTTTTGCATGATCTTTAATAGAAATAGCATTAAAGATTTTGGTGCAAACAGAGGACACAGTAAAATCAGCGAATGTTGGTCCTTAGCACGGTATGCTTATCAGGGTTTTCTGTTTCGAGGCAGAGCATAAAAAGGGCTGCTGTCCATACCTAAGTGTTTGTTTAGTCATTAAAAGGACAATATTCTTCTAAAAAAATGCAAAGAAGAAGTACAAGAGCCTGTGCTTGCTGCTAAAATTACTTCTGAACTATGATGCCATGAGCACCTGGGGGCAGAGCCTGTGCTCCTATAACCAAGCTGGGGGGCCAGCTCAGAAGAGGTCCTCAATTAATAGCCGTTAAGTTGAATTAAATATGAACATCATCTGTGATATTATTTTTCTGATACCTTGTTTGGTCACCTGTATGAAGGGCTGATCTTCTTTTCAGCTGGAGAAAAGCCTACCACTCAGCGCTAGTTTAGAAGACTTTTGATATCATAAAACAATGATGACATTTTGAAGAACCTGGGGAACGTGAATAAACATGAGGAAAGTTTCACAGAGGAGAAGGCAGCTGCATTAGGTCTTTGGGGTGGCGTCTAGGGAGGGAGGGAGGCCACATACGATAAACAAAGAACCCTAGCGGGCGGCGGTTACTGTTCCCATTTTACAGCGGAGGAAAATGAAGATTAAAAAGCTCACGCAGATTGCCGGGGCAAACAGCTGATGTGAAATTCATACCTATTTGGTACCCAAATCTCTGCAGAGTCCCCTGGGAAAGTCCGCTGAAATTTGAGCACCAAAATTAAGTTCTGAAAGATTAAGCGGTCATCTGGTTCTAGTCAAGAATGAAGTGACCCGCAGGCTAATGCTCTTCTCCTAAGAAACACCACCCTCAGGCAGAGGAAACGGGCTTTCCAAGCACAGGGACAGCACGTGCAGCGGCCTCCACCTGTCTCAGGGACGCCAAATAATTTTGTTTGGACTGAGCCCAAGACGCATGGTTGGAGGTGAGGCGGGTCAGAGAGTGGAACCCCCCAGGACAGGGGAGACGCAGATCCACCCTGACGTGGTCTGCACTGCGTCCCTCAGACAGTGGGGAGCACTGACCGTTTTTAAGTCGGGAAGTGACACAATCCGTTTGTGTTTCAGCAGATCCCTCTGGGAGCAACACAGAGGATGAACTGGCAGAAAGGAAGTCTGGAAGCAGGAAAATTATCCAAAGGCTTATTACAATAATCCAGATGGGAAGTCTGAGCACCTGATCCGGGGCTGTGAAACTGCTGAGTGTGAGAGGAAAGACTCGAGACAGACCCAAACGATAGAGCTGACGGGACTGGGATGTGGCTTCCTAGAGAGAACAGAATCAAAGGGAGCGCCTCTGAGAAGAACTTTCACAGTGTAGACACACCGTGAACTCAAAGCCTAGCAAAGACTGAGGCAATGTACAAAGCCAGGTTCCCGCCAGGGATGGTGGTCAAGCGGTCAAAAGTCAAATAACTGCAATAAAAAGAAATGCAATAAATATCACCTATAAAGATGAGAGTGAGATCTAGCAATGGTTACCAATAAAGAACTTGATAGAATACAGTTAGTAAGTCCCCATGCCACATTTTTAAACAACAGATAAAACGAAGCATCCCTCTCTTTCTCACTGGAAACAAATACATTACTTCTTAAGCCTCTGTGTATCATCTCAACTGAGAAAAAGTCTCTATACCACAAAACCTTCCAGGTCCTGGGCCAGCCTGAGCTCCTCCAACGCAGCCCTGGGTTTGCAGAGTAAGATGGCATTTTGCCGGGTTTCGTTACTTGTTTGTTTCTGAAGCAGGCAGATGTGCCACTGGTCAGTAAGGAATGGCTGACAAGAGTTAGGGGAAAGGGAACAGAGAAAGATTAAAGGGGCAAAAAGGGGAAGAAGAGAAGAGAGAGACACATACTATATTGCAAATCCACAGCCGGTATAAAAACCATCAGACGTTTTAAAGCACTGGTTTGATTTTGGTGGCCTTTCCTCTTTAAAGGAGCAATGCTGAATGGCATCAGTATAAGCAAGAAGATTCACAAGCAAGTGCCTCTGTTTATAACTAATGTCAGCAGTAGGACCAGAGAGTCGTTCTTACCATGTTTCAGATGTAGGCAGCTGTCATTCTTGGACCTGTACCTGCAGAAAATTGTGTCTTTAACAAATTTTTATTGAAGAGGTTTTTGTACATTCCAAATACGTAGTAGCTACAATATAATGTGGACCTGTTTGCTTTATTTTTTATGGTTCTTATGCCAGCCAGTCTTATTTGTGCCGTACAAGTAGAGGCCTTATCTTTTATGAAAGAAAAGGGGAAATAAACTGGACCTCACTGATGGATGCCTTGAATTAACGTACACGAAAGATAAACCCTATCATCATGTTTTATATTTTTAAATAACCCCAAACCATAGAAAGGATTCTCAAGGGGATATAAGGTAGCATATCAGAGAGTCATCATAAAAAACTGTATTGTAAGGAGTTTTGCAAATAGAAGAACAGAAGTGTTAGAGAACACAGACAACAAAAGCAAAAACAAAACCTTAAAAACAACCACAGTTAGCAACCAGGAATCCAGGTGACAGGGTTTGCAAGAGCTTTTTAGGTGTACCTTCACATAGTCACATTTAAAAGAAAGGTCTTTCAAACATTTTGAAAGAATCTCAGGAAGAAAAGAAGAGTTCAAGAATCATATGTTACAGCTGAAGAAGAAAGCAGCGTGTAGAAAGATGCAGACTACTCTTTAAAAGGTGCTTGTCAGAAGCACGAGAATTGGCTGGAAAGTCACATGGTGCCTACCTGATGTAGATTCCTGTAGTTTCTCTCTCTTCCTCTTCTTTTTCTTACCCTGGAAGAAGACAGGCACATGTTCATGTTATAGACTGTACTGTGAACACACGGATGAACGTGATACAAAAGGACCAGCAGGTGGTCAACCAAGAGATCAAGATGCCTCATTTTCTCTCTCTTTACCATCTGTGCCTAGAAACAGGGCAAGAGAAAGAAATTCTTATCTGTGACCTCTGTCTCTATAGCTTTGCATTTAATGTCATCAGTACGGTACTGACGTAAGCAGTGGTCATACACACACACACACAGAGGAGGATGATGTCCTAGGGCAGTGGCCACAGACCCCTCCACCCCCCGCCCACCTTCAAGGAACGCCCGCTTAATAAGGAGGCCCTCCTTTCACTGCTAAGCACCACACTTAGGACCCACTTCTGGTAGTGTCGATGACAAATCTTCCTCACTGTGAATTCCACCATCTAATTAAAAATCCACAGTGTTAACTGAGGCCCCCTCAGCTCCCATGGCACAGACAAGATGTAACTGAAGACAGTAGTAGAAGGGTAAGATAGAACCTGAGAAAACTTAGAAGGTAATTTTAAAGACTGATTTATGGCAGTTAAGGACCCTGCTTCCTAAAACAAACACAATAACGTGAATATGCTTGCAATTTAAAATACATTTCAAAATCATCTTAATCACAAATTTATAATTTTAGGTCCCTCTGATAGTAGTTTAATTTTCTATTTTTCTTCATAATTACTTTCCCCTCAAAAAATAATTGTAATAGGGCATAGACACGGCATATATTTGATTTATATGAATAGTAAATGACCAACCTAGATTAGGATGGTCTTTTCAAATAAGTGTCATAGGACACATATCACATCCAGTATCTCTATCTTATGTCTGCTGTAATAATCACATTCACAAAAAATAAAACCATAAGATTATATTGAGTATATTGTGTGAATATATAAAAGTCTCTACTTTTATGCACCTCAAGATAGTTTTTCTGGGGCTTCCCTGGTGGCGCAGTGGTTAAGAATCCGCCTGCCAATGCAGGGGACACCGGTTCGAGCCCTGGTCCGGGAAGATCCCACATGCCGCGGAGCAACTAAGCCTGTGTGCTACAACTACTGAGCCTGCGCTCTAGAGCCCGTGTGCCACAACTACTGAGCCCATGCACCTAGAGCCCGTGCTCCGCAACGAGAAGCCACCACAATTAGAAGCCCGCGCACTGCAATGAAGAGTAGCCCCCGCTCGCCGCAACTAGAGAAAGCCCGCGTGCAGCAACGAAGCCCCAATGCAGTCAAAAAAATAAAATAAATAAATTTAAAAAAATGTTTGTTGTTGTTGTATTAGGAAGACATATCCCCAAAAAAAAATAAAATAAAGTAAAAGATAGTTTTTCTTCATGTCACATGACCTGACCACTGAGGCTCTATATCTTTGGAAAGCTGACTGAAACTATCCTCACAAACACTAAGGCAAACAACAGATATTAGTGACCTGGGGAAATGGCATATCAAAAACAATGGAGTCTTCTTTCAGAAGATTAAGGTGCTCCAGGAGGAGGGGCATCTGCTATCTCCCTTTCAAATGCAACGACTGTGGTTTCCAGAAGGTGCAATAAGGTCGTTTCCTGTGTCTGGAGCCTTCTTCCTCACCGTCTCCTAGCTCCCATTTGCCCTTTAAGACTCACCTCAGGTGTCATCTTGTCCAGGACCCTTCTCTCCCCCCACCGCCCCCCGACGTCAGCCCCAGGCAGAGCTCACCACCATAACGTAACTCCGCACAGGTGTCATAATGGGCTGTGGCCCTGGACCCCTCAGCCACATGGCTATCGGCTCACACGAGCACCGCCCGAGTCTCAGCACATCTCTGCCGCCCAGCACATGCCTAGCACGTGCCTAGAACATGCGACCGTGCCCTGACATGTCGGACTGATGTTGCTTTGTGAAATAACCTGTACTATATTCTAGGTATACATCAGTGCTTCAAGAGAACTTACATTTATGGTAGACAAAAGGACCTAAGGAGTTTGAATGTATTCATGTCAGCTTAACACAAAAACAAAATTCATGTGTAGTAAACACATATAAAATTTTCATTAAAATCATATATAGGACTTGGGTTTTAAGCACCACATTTAAAAGCTCTAATAACATAAATAATACACCTAAGAAAATATGTGCACTGATTTATGAAAACCAGTTACAAAAAATGAAAGTTATAAAAACAAACTGAAGTGATAAAATCTACAATGCCATAGAATAGGACAACTTGATATTAAATCATTGAGATATATATTTAATATGATTGCAGTGAGCATCAGGATATCATTCTGACAATGAAATGCTAAGATATAGGGCATGCATCTTATTTAGACTGTATTCCTGTACTCTTATTTTAAGAATACTGTAATATCTTTAGCTAAAGTGATACCACTTGACTGACTTCTGTTTGCCTTAGTAATTAATAGGCTTGTTTTGATTGTTTTAAACATTTTAAGTAACAAAGCTGGGCTTCCCCTTCATTCAAAGAGATCCTAAAATCAAGTTACGCAAACAATTTCCTTTAAAAGTTGCGCAGAGGAAAATCTTTAAAGGTAAATTCACATAACACCGGTTTTCTTTAAAACTACTCTCTTCCCGTCTCTCCACATGGAGAAAAGGGGAGAGAGCAAGAGGGAGAGAACGTGTGTTTATCTCTTTTTAAAAGTGGAAACTCACTCCTTAAGGATCAGAAACAGAAACTTCACTCAAAGACATGATATCATTCATATATGTGGAATCTAAAATACAACACACATAAATTAGGAGGTTGGGATTAACAATATACACACTACTGTATATAAAATAGATAAGCAACAAGGACCTACTGTATAGCACAAGGAACTCTACTCAGTACTGTGCAATAACCTATATGGGAAAAGAATCTGAAAAAGAACAGATATATGTATATGCATAAGTGAATCACTTTGCTGTACACCTGAAACTAACACAACATTGTAAATCAACTATACTCCAATATAAAACAAAAATGAATAAATAAATAAAAAGAAGGATGAGTTTGAAAAAATACAACACAAATGAACATACATCTATGAAACGGAAACAGACTCACAGACGTAGACAACAGACTTTTGGTTGCCAAGGGGGAGGGGGCGATGGGGAAGGGATGGACTGGGAGTTTGGGATGAGCAGATACAAACTATTATATATAGGATGGATAGACAACAAGGTCCTACTGTATAGCACAGGGAACTATATTCAGTATCCTGTGATAAACCATAATGGAAAAGAATATGAAAAAGAATATATATATATGTATAACTGAATCACTTTGCTGTACAGCAGAAATTAACACTGTAAGTCAACTACACTTCAAAAAAAAAAAAGAGAGAGACAGTCAACACACAACACTAAATCTATGCAAAGTCACAGCACAGCAAAGCTCTCCCAGAGGTCAAAGAAGGAAGGCCACTCTCCCCTATAAGGCCAACCACATCCAAAAGAGATCCAGGACGGGGTTAGAGGAGGGCACTTCTGAAACCCTTTAGGTGGGGGACTGATCTTCCCACTTAAAGGGCATCACAAAGGCTCTATCCAGAAAATACTAATTACGGCCCAGAGGATGGAAGCCCAGTTCAGGGAGAAAAGTCTTCAACTAAAGCAGACTTCCTAAAAAGGTCCTGGAAGACTGAGCTGGTCCACCTGGAGGAGGAGGGAAATGGCATAGACTGTGAAGTCTGGGGGACCTGGGTGTCCCCTGTAGCTTAGCCACTACATGGCCCTGGACCAATTACCTAACCTCCTGACAATTTAACTTCCCTCATCTGTAAAATACAATAATACTGTTGACGCCACAGGATTATTAGAAGGACTAGAGAATAACACAAAAAGCATTTAAGACAGTTCTTGACCATTGGCATACAGTATTGCACTGGCCAAAAAGTTCATTAGGGTTTTTCCATAGCATCTTACAGCACAACCCAAACGAACTTTTTGGCCAACCCAAGTAGTTATTTAAAACAATCAAGACAACAGTTCAGGAGAGATGATGAAGCTGCTGCTCCCAAGTCACGAAAGGAGGACTCTTACTTCCTGTGTCATAGTTGTATCCAATGTTGAAGCTCCAAATCCTGACCAGCAGTGACTTGGCCACACACTGGCCACACGCTGATTTACATATTGATTCATGGCTTCTCCCTCACCCTATTTTTTAAAAATTTATTTATTTATGTATTTATTTAACATCTTTATTGGAGCATAACTGCTTTACAATGGTGTGTTTCTGCTGTATAACAAAGTGAATCAGCTATATGCATACATATATCCCCATATCCCCTCCCTCTTGCATCTCCCTCCTGCCCTCCCAATCCCACGCCTCTAGGTGGTCACAAAGCACCGAGCTGATCTCCCCGTGCTATGCGGCTGCTTCCCACTAGCTATCTATTTTACGTTTGGTAGTGTATATATGTCCCTGCCACTCTCTCACTTCGTCCCAGCTTACCCTTCCCCCTCCCCGTGTCCTCAAGTCCATTCTCTACATTTGTGTCTTTATTCCTGTCCTGCCCCTAGGTTCTTCAGAACCTTTTTTTTTTTTTTTAGGTTCCATATATACGTGTTAGCATACGGTATTTGTTTTTCTCTTTCTGACTTACTTCACTCTGTGTGACAGTCTCTAGGTCCATCCACCTCACTACAAATAACTCACTTTCGTTTCTTTTTATGGCTGAGTAATATTCCATTGTATATATGTACCACATCTTCTTTATCCATTCATCTGTCCATGGACACTTAGGTTGCTTCCATGTCCTGGCTATTGTAAATAGTGCTGCAGTGAACACTGTGGTACATGATTCTTTTTGAATGATGGTTTTCTCAGGGTATATGCCCAGGAGTGGGATTGCTGGGTCGTATGGTAGCTCTGTTTCTAGTTTTTTAAGGAACCTCCATACTGTTCTCCATAGTGCCTCGCCCTTTTAAAAAAGGACAATTCCATTTAATGTGAAGTCTGTCCTTGCGGGCACTCTGAGTGCTCGTCTCACAAGAAACATGAAAATGATCTTCAAAGTTTTAAATTAAGAGCTTAAGTAATCAAAATCATTCCCCTCTATAAAATATGATACAACTAATATCACTTATAATAGTCTTTCTCAGTAGTTTTTGCTGTATCAAGACTACATGAGTAAGGTATTCAAACTCTGAAGTAATAAAATAATTGGCAATATAAATGAGGTATTTTTTTCCCAATGAAATTAGTACAGCTTAAAAATATAGTACCTACTCCATCTGAATAAAATATATAATAGGCATCATGGTACGTTAATATAAAACGAACAAAAAAATGTTTTTTTACCCAGTTTTAATTAGTCTGCGCAAAACAGTCACTGGAATATATTGTTTGTAAGAAGGGTAAAATAACACAATCCATTTTGGAAAGAAATCTGACAATATATATCAAGAGGCTTTAAAATATTTGTAATCTGTCCTCAGCAATTTCACTAGCGTTTCACTACAATTTCACTACTGTGAGTCTATCCTGTAGAAATAAGTCCTAAAAACTGTTACGGCCAATCCACTGCAGGATAATTTCCGATTATTAACAAAAGAATAGCCAATGTCTAAAAAGCAGGGAAAAAATGGTTAAGTAAATTGTGACATTCACTCAGTGAAACACTGTATACCTGTTAAAAGTGATATACAGAAACGCTATGCCGTAACAGAAAAACGCTTATTATAGATAAGAGCAAGCAGCATGATACAAAGGCGTATGTCATACACAGCCACCCACCCACACATATCCAAGTAAAAGGTAAAAAGCTACGCACAACACACCGCTGTACAAAGCAATTATACTCCAGTAAAGATGTTAAAAAAAAAAAAAGATATGCACAGAAAAAATACTGGAAGGTAGTGTAACTAGTTATTACTAATGCTGCCTTCACATGATGAGATTATATGCTTTAAAAAAAATCTTTTTCAGGCTTCCCTGGTGGCACAGTGGTTGAGAGTCCGCCTGCCGATGCAAGGGACATGGGTTCGTGCCCCGGTCCGGGAAGATCCCACGTGCCGCGGAGCGGCTGGGCCCATGAGCCATGGCCGCTGAGTCTGTGCGTCTGGAACCTGTGCTCCGCAACGGGAGCGGCCACAACAGTAAGAGGCCCGAGTACCACAAAAAAACAAAACAAAACAAAACAAAACAAAAACAAAACAAAACAAAATCTTTTTCACCAACATTTAAATGATAAGGTTTTCTTCGATTTAAAAAATTTTACTTAAAAATTTCATTAGCATATAGCCAAAAAAAAGTGACAGCACAAAGCTTTCAGACTGGAATATATCCATGAAATCTTTATTATAAAGTTCATTAACTTTCAAAAATAGAGAACGGTGCCAGCATTAGCTACACTCTACAACACATTTCCTTCACGAGAGCAACACAGAGGGAGAACGAGTGAGAGGAGAGAGCCGTTGGTGTGCATAAAGTGCTTACATAATTGTCTCTTGCAGACCAGCCTGGATAGAGCTGCATATGTAGCTGTCTTTCCTTCCGCGCTAATTCATAATATTTAGCCTGCTCTTCACGAGAGAGGGCATGCCACTGAAAAAGAAAGGGGAAGGGGGAGAAAATCAAGTGAAAGCAAAACAGCGACAGTATTATATGTTTCATATTTCAGACACTGAAGAATGAAAACATTAAGCATTTAAACTTCGATTTATTTTTAAATGGCAGAAGACCACGTGTCGCAGAAATCCATCTAGAGTTCGGTGGCTGGAGTGAGACTCAAACTCTGATTTCTCTATTCTGTTCTCACGTGACATGAAACCTGTCAAAGTATCCAAAGTGAAATGGCCTGTCACCCAGCCTTTCTCTTCTCCAATACAAATTAAAGAGAACATTCACTGGTGAACCTCAACACCCACCTTAGCCCTTTTTCATAGTTTGCAGCACATTCTGACATCTGAGCCCAAGCACCATTTATTTATGCAAAATGAAGTAATTTCCACAGATATATCCTCACCTCCCATGCACTCTCCCACTCTGTCATGTGAGGAATCTGAAACCTTCATCATATGATCCTGTGCATACGGCAAGACATCAAAAGTCAGTCTGTCTCAGTCTCTTCACCCTCCCCCCACACTTATTTAAACACTAATTGTCCATAGGGAGAATACAGATAACGCTGTGTAATCAAACACGCACACTTTATGGCTGTGTTTTTTAGCTTCCTTCGGATGGAAAACAAGGAACCTGACTAAGTTTATTTTGCCATCTAGACTTTGAGACTGTAGGATCTAATCTGGGGAACGTAGCAGCTGACACCCTGCAAATTTTCCACTTCCCTTTAGGTTACATATATTTATTTATCATACAGAGCAGAAGAGTTTCATGCAGGCAAGGTGCTGTTTGGGATTTTTAGCAGCCTGTACCGGCACTTTGTGTGTGTTTGCACACAACTTACCCCAGCCCCCCAGGGAGCAGTTTCCAAGTTGGTCCCCCTACTTCCCAAATGCCAGGATCTGTTGCCAGAACATCCCAGGAGAACTGGCTGCACTTTGGGGAACCCACTGGCTGGAGGTGACGGCACAGAGGCGGTGGACCCGACGCCACACCACTGCGCAGCTACATACACGTGCATATGCACGCGCACACGCTCTGCGTGAGCCTGGCTCCCAGTCCAGGGCTCCCAGCTCTAGGGTGTGTCGCTTCCCATTTTGCTAACTTCCCCTGAAAGGCTGGGCGATTCTTTCTCATTCACCTCTACCCTGCATATTGATTTTAATTACCCTGTTCTTGTTTTTTTAAATGATAAGACAAAAAGAAAAGAAAGGTGTGACTGGATTGGGGGAAAGGAAGGAGGAGTGAGGGAGAGAGGCTGGTGAGCGAGAAAAGGCTGCCCTCCAGGACAGCGATCCAGTGGTTAGGATGCAGCCCCCAGAGCATGGCAGGGATGCTCTCCTCAAGAAAACGAACACCTGCTGCTCTTGCCTGTTAGAAGAACAAGAACCTGATCTCAAGGAGAGCACTAAAGCACCTTCGGCCTCCTTCCATCCTCCTGTCCAGAGGCTGTGGGGCTTACAGGCAAGGCAACCAATTCCATTTCCTTTGAAAAGCCCCCTGAAGGCCAGGGCCTCTGTGCTGGATAGAGCAGATGATTTCATTTTTAATTGCTTTACACGTGCGGAGGGTAAAGGTAAGATGCATGGCCCACAGCGGGACTTGGCCTGAGTCTAAAGGCAAATCAGGTAATATGCTTTTCTTTTTAAAAAAAAAGGGCGGAGGGGGGAGAGGAGACTGGGAGGTGGCAGGAAACAACAACAACAACAAAAAACCCCAAACACCTGGGAAAAGTTACCTGCGACACAAGTCTTTGTACTAACAGAGTAATCACAATTAGTTAAGCGGAGCCTAAGGAGGCACGTCTGGGGAGCAGTGGAAGTTTAGGCAGGAAAAGTCACACCGCCTCTGTCAACTGACAGCTTTTCTAAACCTGAGGTACTGACCTAGAGACCTTCACAGGGAGAAAAAGCCGAACTGGGCACAGCGGAAAAGATCGGCCTACACTTTTTTTTTAAAAAAGACTGACCATTAGTGTTTCGACAGTTCTGGTGCTAACATGATCAACGAGAGGCAAAGTGTTATCCAAAAGGAACAACAACAAAAAAAGAGACTAAGAGAAAAAAGGTAAGGATAGAAGTCTTACTTTGCACATCTGTTTATTCATTTGATAAATAATCTCTCTCATCCTACTGCAGTATGTCAGTATAAAGATATCTTTTTTATCAATATAATTGTTTGTAAATATATTTTATAGTATAAAAAAGCTTAACTAATTTAAAGTATAATTTTATGTAATTTATGGCAGCTTTATACCTTGCTGAGAAAATCTGGCATCGCAAATAGGACTTATCTCCCAAATACGTATGGAGGTTGGGTCTTCTACCCAAAACAAGCAGTTAATGAACAAGCATGAATTTTTCAGTTACAGCAGGAAACTTAGGTTGACAAGACCCCAGCGAACAAAACAGCGAAGTTCAAGGAGAAAAAAAAGCAGACCACAGACTAAACTGTTTACTTGCTTACCTCAGATTGCTTTTAGTTCCTTGATATTATTTCGAATTCACAAACGAAACATCATTTACCAGAGTAAAACAGTAGGTGAAACTTTGTATTAAAGTTTTGCACTGAAAACAAGGATAAAGTCTGATGCAGACAAGAAAGATGATCTTTCTTTACAGGAATTTCTGAAACACAATTGACCAAAAATGCTTTTCCATCTCTTCTGCTTACTGAAAGATTCACCAAGTTTCTGGGAAAATACCCATTTAATTTGAAGAGACATTCTGACAATAAATATGCAATAAGTGGACTTCCTTTAGTAGCCTGGAAGGTCTGAAAACGAAAGGCTTATTTTAAAGTAGTATTTGTGTTATTATTATTCAGAATACGAAGTAGAAAACTTTGATGCATTCATATGAACGAACATTTCTATGCTAGAAATACAGTAGAAGTGAATAAAAATCAGAAGATCAAATGTTCTAGGATGAATTTCAGGCCCACTATTAAGAATTCTAATTATCCCAATGTAAAACTTCATGATTTTAAAGCTGGGAACTTTAAAGAACTAGCAAGGACTACCCTGCCAGAGGCGGAGTTATGAAAGGATAGAAAACCTGATCTTAATCAAAGATCTCAGAGATCTATAAATAGAAACAGGTGTCCAAATTAAAACCAGAGAGAGACCTTAAATGAGAGCCATCCTTTAGGACACATGCTCTGATCTGGGGATTGTTAAGGGAGCTGAGAAAGTAGCAACTGTTGGAAATGTGCATTAAAAAGAGGAAGCATACATTCATATATTCTTAACTCTATAGAGCAGGAAAATAATTCCCACTGGAGGACCATGGACCTTTAACTCAAAAAAGAAACAAACAAACAAAAAAAATCTAAGAGTTTTACACAAGCGGAAATAACCCGTCTTTTCCTCTGATTTCTTCTTTTAAAGGGTCAGGGAAAATCGTCATCAGCCTTTAAGCTTTCAAGGAGGAATTCTTCAAAAAATGATGGGAATCACTCATCTGCTATGATCTGGCTTTGGAAATCATTGTAATTATTGTTATTAAGTGTTTAAGAATCCACAGGGAGATACAGTACTGTACACAGGGCACCAAAAGAGCTATAATCTACCCCTGCATCCCACCCCTGAAACCCTGATGTCTTGCAGATTGGAAATTGCTGCATTTTTATGCTCTCCAACAGGAATCGATAATACAAGAACGCCTGCTTTCCTCCATCTGCGTCCTCACGTGGACTGGTAATCTCCTAAATGTTTTCTGTTATGAATGCTGAAATGTATTAGGTTTGTAACAAACATGACAAAAATAATCAACAACAGCTAAAACATGATCTCTAGGTCTCACAAAGGTTGTCAAGACCCTCCTTCTCCTGAATGTTCATTTGCAAATCATGAATTTCTTGAGAGGTTGCAAAAACAAATACACAGGGTCATATTTTAAGAAGCTACCGGGACTTCCCTGGTGGCTCAGTGGTCAAGAATCCACCTGGCAACACAGGAGACACGGGTTCGATCCCAGATCCGGGAAGATCCTACGTGCCCCAGAGCAACTAAGCCCGTGCACCACAGCTAAAGAGCCTGCGCTCTAGAGCCCATGAGCCACAACTACTGAGCCCTCGTGCCACAACTACTGAAGCCCAGGCGCCTAGAGCCCGTGCTCCGCAACAAGAGAAGCCACTGCAATGAGAAGCCCCGTGCACCGCAACGAAGAGTAGCCCCTGCTCGCCACAACTGGAGAAAGCCCGCACGCAGCAATGAAGACCCAACGCAGCCAAAAATAAATAAATGAAAAAAAAAAAGCTACCACACATATATGAAGAGCATCAACAAGTTAAGAGGAAGCATTTCTAAAATTACAGTGTAATTACAGAAAAATGCAATTTGAATTAGAAAAATTCAAATGTTCTCCACCACCCATCAGATACCCAACTAAACCCATTTCAATCCTGAGAAAAGTACTGGGAAGGACTTGACTAGCCTCTGGGCTGGTGGCTGGACAAAGAAATCTAAGAGTGTCTGTCCTAGCTGTAAGTCCAGTTCCTGGTACATGACAGGTGCTCAGAAAAATATCTTCGCATGGGTGAAAGAAGCAACAACAAAAAGAGAGGCAGTCGAGAAACCTGGCCCATGTACACGTTAAGATTCAGAGAGCAATTTTCTAGAAAGACTTCTCAGGCCTGTGCCACTTCTTCCATTTAAAGCTTCAAGGTGGAACGATCTGCTTATGTCTTGCAAGGTGCAGCCGACCACATGTGCTTGACAGGGTTCACCCAGAAGCGTGGCTGGTCCCGCAGGCCTTTCTGTAGCCCCCTGGGTGGGCTAAGTGGTTTCCTGCTTCAGAGTGTGCACGCACACGCACGCAACGCACGCACACGCAACACCCGCAACGCACGCACACACGCACTCGCACACGCACGCAACGCACGCACACACATGCACACACGCACACGCACGCAATGCACGCACACACACGCAACGCATGCACGCAACGCACTCGCACGCACAAAACGCACGCATGCACGCAACGCACGCACACACGCAACGCACGCACGCAACGCATGCAACACACTCACACGAACACACACACACACACACACACACACACACACACACATCCCTTTACCTCACCCCGTTCATCACATGGCTAACCCCAAGCAGCTCTCAGGCCTCAACTACGTTCTCAGTGGGCCCTTCCCCAGCCACCCTGTGGTTCTTTCTCAGATCCTTGCTCTTCATACAATATTTATCACAATTTTAATTATATATATACTGGGTTTTATTCGTCTAATATTCGTCTCATTTTTATTCGTCTAATTCGTCTAATATTTATTCGTCTAATTCGTTAATTATTCGTCTAATATCTGTATCCTGTCACAAAACTTCAAGCTCTACGAGGGCAAGCACTGCATCTATATTATTCAGCAATAATTATCTAATGCCTACCACAGTGCCTGGTACCTAAAAGACACTCAAGATATATTTGTTTAAAGAATGATAATAGGACAAACAGTTATCATTTTCAGGAAGTTTTCTATGCGCCAGGTACCATCTCAGTTGCTTACAAGGCATTGTATCATTTACTCCTCCTAAAGGCTGTCGTGCTCTCTCTGTTACTCCCCGAATGGCGGTGGCTGGTGACTATACAATGATTCTATGACTACCTGGCATGTAAGTGCATTCGGGCAGATGTTACTGAAGAGTTTCCGTGGTTACCGTGAACATCTACAGACCATCCCACTACTTACCCTTCTGCCTAGAATCTGGTTGATAGCGGCACTTTCCTTTAGGGTGCACTCAGCTACGACATTCGCTCTCATTTCTTTCATGTATAACATAAAGGCATTCAGAGGCTTCTTGATGTGAGGTCTCTTGGGCTCCTGCTCCTTCCTCTGTTCATGCTGAGGCTTCCTAAAGGGCGGGGGTGGGGAAGAGGTGAGCCCAGTAAGGAAGACATGGCAGGAGAGAAGCAGAGCATCTGCTTACGCCACGAGTCCAGCTCAGGCTGGGACCACCCTCTGGGCTCTCTGTAAGCCCCCAGAACACCAGCAACTTAGAAGAACACCTCATCAACTCATTGTGGATGAGGAAGTTTACCTATAGCTATAGAAGGGGTGAACACAACGTGGAAATGGGCTTGTGAAGATGTTCCATCTAAGCTTTTAGATGCTCCTTGGTCACCTCGGGAAAAGCTGAACATAGAGTGCGGGGGGACAGTCCTCCTCCAGAACTGAGGTTCTTAACTTTTTTGGGGTCAACGGCCCCTCTGAGAAGCTAATGAAACCTTAGACGCTCTCCCGCAAACACACGCACCGCACACTGGTTTTGCCTGATCACGTGCTCCCTGCCACCCCATCCATCCTCCCATCCCAGTACAAACCCTAGATTAAGAAACTCAATTACTAACCTCTTCGGACAATCTAGCCCTGCTGTAACAGCCTGGGATGACCCTGGCCCGACAGGAAATCCTGGGCTTGGTTTGCCCCTTTCCCTTGAATTCTGTGCTCTTGAAGCCTAGATGCAGGGCGACTGCCTTTCTAGAAGGAAATGCACTGAACCCTCCAATCTACTTCGCTCCCGTGCTCCTCAAGAATCGGAACCCAATTAAAGCCTTGTAGTAAATGGCTAAACCGCTCAAGTTACTCAGTCGCTATGCTCTGAAGATCACCCCCCTTTGGTGAGTTTCCCTCGATCTTTTGAGGTCTGTGCTCCTCTTCAATCTCAGACCCAGAACCAGAGCAGTGAGAATCAAGCTGCTTTTGAGGACAGAGCTTCTGAGGCGGGGCTACACTGATTTCCGTAATAACAGACAGGGGGCAGATTCAACAACAGCGAAAGAGAAGAGACTGTGTGGTTTAAGTCCTTAGTACCATAAGGCACTCGCGGGTGAAGACAGGGGCACACTTACACGTGCATTAGGTCGCTGTCAGTGTGCGGGTGTTCCTGTTTGACCTGAGGCGTTACGATAGCTGGATGTGGGATGCCAGTTGTGTGGGGACCAGGAGGACCAGGAATCATATGATGAGAAAACCTAAAAGAAGGAAAGACAAGAAAACAAAATGTACCGCTGTAGCGAAAGCTAGACAGAATTTCCAAACAACCCACTGACTGCTATTGGCTGACAGTGAAAACACACCTTCACACGCAGAAGTATTAACTCTAAGTTAGAGCAGGCTGATGATTAATTTCTTTCTTTTCTGTATTCAGGTGGAAAATATTTATAATTACGTGCCACCTCACAGATTTTTTTTCAAGCTAATGGTACAATCTGGCATTTCTCCTGGGAGGGCTCTAGGCCATAGGATTTAAAAAAAAAAAAAAAAAAGTGAGTCACTTTTCTTGCAAAGCAGTTTTCAGAGAAGAATTTCAAGAACAATTACTGGAAATATAACACTATATTAAGATTTAGCTTTTTAAATGATTAAAAAATCGAAAGACATCACATTTTAAACTCTCTGTCTACATTCCTAAGCAAACCTTCACATTAAGAGTCTTCTTCTCCTGTTGGCTTTTTTCCTAATACTAGGAGAGAACAATTGAGAAGACAGGGGACAGGAAGATTTGTTCAGTCCCCAATTTAATAAGGTCACCATCAACGTCACCCCAAATAATTTTCTACACATAAAGAAAGTAGTGTTTGAGAGATCCGGACTAATGGAAAACCGATAACAAAATTAAGGGGAAGGATTTAATTAAAGGGAAGGATACAGTTCTGCTTCAAGGTAAAAACTACGTATGCTAAAATGAAGGCTTTTTCCCACAGTATACTTGTAGAGCATTAAACAAATCTTAAAATATCCAACTACCATCCAACACAAAGGAGGGAAACTGCCATGCAAGAAAAATAAAACAAATGAAGACAGTACTTTCAACAAGCTCTTTGGATAAGTTTGGATACGCTTTAGAAATTTTTGTTTTTCAAGCTCTTTTAAAGTCAACAATTTAATTCAACAAAAACAACTTTCTCAGGTCTTTTCATCGCCGCCTGTACAGTTAATTCCTTCTTCTGGGAAGGAAAGAAGGGACTCTGCTTGGATATGTAATATTTCAGAAGCAAATTTTTAAAAATTAAGGAGGCATGGGAAAAATACAAACATTTGATCAAATCATCATGCTCTGCTAACTGTACCATTTGCAAAAATACATGATGCTGGTTATTTGCCCGCGAGAAAATCCCGTCGTCACACAATTCTTACAATGTTAAAAAAAAGTGTACAGAGAGATTTGGGGGGAAGGATATTAATTTCATCCTCTCGCAATCAGCTAGATTTACAACCTACTGAAAAAATAACGTTTCTTAAAAAGCTGAAATTCGCCACAGAAAACTGCGAATTTCATACCGATGTAAAAAAGTAAAGATTCACAACCAGTTGCTAACCCGACAGTTTGACTTCTAGCATGTTAATGCTAGCTCCCTTGAAAAAGCCACATTGAACACGCAGATGACACACCACAAATGTGTGTGTACATCAAAGCACAGGGCACAGAAGCCATCCTTTCCAGAGGCAAAAGCATTACACACAGCGGTGTGGCACAGCAGACCTCACAGAGCTTCGCTTGCACCAACGTGTCCACACGGGGCCTGATTCACACACTAGGACACGCAGCCCCGTATGGCCTGACAGCCTGTGAGCACCGTCCCTTCTCTTCCGACGGCCTTGGTCCCGAAGGCTCTAGACTGGGCGTTTTCAAACACTGGCACGTGAAACTGATACAACTTTCCTCATAGAGAGCAAATTAGAAAACTCAGATCAAACCAGTCTCTATTCTCCCCCCCGACCCCACCCCCATCATATTTTGAATCGAACAAGCTCTTCTGATAATGTCCCCTCTGGGGACGTTTCCCGTCCCACAGTCAGGTGGCAGCGAAGTCTTCTGGAGGGAGACGCGGGTTCCCGGGGCGGCCGAGTCCATCCCCCTGGTGGGCGTGGCTGGCGCTGCTGGGGGAGGACCCTCCGGGACGCCTAGTGTGGGAGCCAGGCACCCTGCGCAGACAGACGCGCGGGCCGAGCCGTGCACCCGCCCGGCCAGGACCGAGAGGCAAGCAGAGGCGCGCGAGCTGCAAGCGCAGGAAGGGCAGCCTGTCCTGGAGCGCCCGGTTCCACCTCCACCTACCTGGACATGGAAGTGTCGACTGACAGGGAGGATGGGTAGGGTTGCCTGAAGCCTCCCGTGACGGGATATACAGGCTGACCTTGCCTGAGGTCACAGAAGAAAGGAACCCATCAATGACAAAGCATGACTTACCAACCAGAAGTAAGAGTTTCAGGAGGGGAGGAACTCAACCAGAATTTGGGGGGAGTGTTACCAGGGCATTGCTTCAGTCACCCGGCTCCTTCCCTTCCTGGACACCCTCCGCCCAACCAAAGCATCGTCTGCCTTGAAGGAAATCTCCCACCGCAGTCCGTGAACGACCTGTCGTCTATCCCTTCCCCTCTCCCATCCCCACGAATGCTCTGAACAACAGGTAAACAATGTTTTCACTGAATATAACAGAACCTGAGAACGGTGAGATACTCCTTTTAGGTTAGTAGATTCTTTATCAGAATCTTTGAGCATTTCAGGGAAGGGAAGAAAGAAGGAAATAAAAGTTTATATTTATATAAAAATGAACAGTTTTTAAAACACTGCACTTCCCCCCCCCCCTTATATATCCATGCTACAGGGAAGAAATAAAAGATCGATTCATCGGAGTTATTTTCCTGAGAATTCCATCTCTCCCTCTGCTTTTCCTACATCTCACACTTTGCATTTACACGGTCTTTGCATTTACACGGTCTTTATTTCCAGATGCCACTGATGCAACTCGGCCCAGGATTATTGCCCCTGAGTAGCTAAGTTCAGAGAGAATAATTGATGGAGCTTTGAAAATATCTGCATAATCAATTAAATTCAGACAAAGTTATTGACTGAGAGATTTAATGCAAAGAGAAGAGAGAAAGCGGGGATTTCCATGGTAGGATGAGCCTCCTTATGAAGAAGAGATAATCTAAGGATGTCAAGGTAGGGAAACTGGGGCCTTGACGTGGGAGCTGTGGGGACTGAGAGCCAGATGAAGAAAGGAGAGAAAATATCTGCTGAAGTTGCCGCGCTCTGTCCATGGAGTGAGTGGTGGGGAGAGGAGAGGAAGGGAAGTGGGAACAGGGAAAGCCTCACGCTAACAATAAAATGACAAAAATAGGCTACATCACATGCAGTGATTCTTTCTTCCCTAAATACATTTCTTTTCCTTTACCTTTACAATTAAAAAATTTTGAAAGGAATGTTACGGATTTTTCAGAAATAACAAAATAGAGAGCATTTGGATTCTGAAAAGAGAAGTCCAAACATCAGTTTTTCATGCCTCTGAACTCAAACTGGTGCTTATTTTATTAAAATTCAAAAGATGCTTTTGCACTTGCATTTCTCCCTAGTTATCTGTCATTTATCTCACTTGCCCATTTATAAGCAAAGATCGATATTCAATACATCTAAGGTTATGTTTCAAAAATATAAGTTGTTCATAAAGAACTAGAAAAGAAAAATCCACGCTGAACACTTTGTACAGGCATAGCAAATGCCCAAAGCCACAAATTGAATCCATAAAACTATAAGCTTCAAAGCAAATGCTACACAGCCATTTTCTACACATATTAGCAAACGAATTCAATCCATTTCAAAGTCTGTATGTTTTTTAATCTTTTAAATTGAAATGAAATAAAGTTAGCACCTTGCTTGTTGATGTGAAGTTTCTTCAACTCCAGTGTTATCATTCATAAAGCTAATTTCCATGAATGGGAAGTAGAAGAACACGTGTTCAAACGCCTGGCTAAATGTTGCAGGAAGGATCTTACCAGCCAAGAGGTGGGGTAATCTGTCCAACACCACCCGGAGACAGGGGATAGAAGGTAGGGATCTCGGGAGCTGGAGGATGTCTGGACATGCCTATTAAAAAGAACAACAGAGAGGTAGAGTTTTCAGATTCATAGGACATTCGACTTTAAGAGAAATAGAAAGGCAAGCAAATGCGTGATGTCATTAATACTTAAGCTCTCGAATGAAACAGTATTTATTTTTCAGATCCATTTAACAGAAGTCAGTTTGTTAACTTTTCTCAAGATTTCAGCATCTGAGAAAACAGGCATTAAGGTAGTACATCTTGAGGAGCTCCTGAAAGAGTAAATATGCTGCTAGTAAAACAGGCATCAAAATAAGACTTTAAAATTATTTAGTTTGCCCTCATTATAATATCACTTTGGTCAGGAGAATGGTAGACAATTGTTTTTGTGTAGAATGGAAAATGACAGCCCTTCATAAGTAGAAGGCCTGCCATGGTGTTCAAGGATTAGGTAAATTGCTACTTTCAGATTTTCACTGGCTCCCTTATGGACACATAGATTTGGGAAATGTGATACCTCAGAGGATCAAAGATTAATTAGAAATCATCTTCAGCCCCATAATGGTCGTACTTGATATGATTCATTTGGTCTCTGCCACTTCAGCTCCAGCTAAGCTCTTCATCAAGTTGAGTCCTCTGGGCTCCAAGGTCAAGCTGTTCTGGATTAGTTGTATTCCACAGAAAATGAGAGTGCCACCAAATTGTTTCTTGAGCTCACACTCCCTGGAGCACACTGCCCTATAACTGTAAAAACCACCTGAAGCGGCTTCCCTGGTGGCGCAGTGGTTGAGAGTCCGCCTACCGGTGCAGGGGACGCGGGTTCGTGCCCCGGTCCGGGAAGATCCCACATGCCGCGGAGCGGCTGGGCCCGTGAGCCATGGCCGCTGAGCCTGCGCGTCTGGAGCCTGTGCTCCGCAACGGGAGAGGCCACAACAGTGACAGGCCCGCGTACCGCAATAAAAAAAAAAATTTAAAAAAAAAAAACACCTGAAGATTGTACCTAATCCTAGTCCCAGAGGACACCTCTTTGTTTATATCTTACCTTGGGTACAGAAAAGAAGGGCTAAGACGCACACATAAAAATGCAAAATAAAAACTTAGATTTAGATTTGGGGGAAAGTGCTTCGGAACAGAAAAGAGCCACATGAGTTTCTTTACATAGCTAATCTGGCTTTAAAAGGCCATTACCATGTGCAAAGACACATTCCCAGGTTTAACACCCAGCATATGCATTCAGTGGCTGTAATTATATTAGCCGGTATGCAAATTAGGTGAGTATACAGAAGATGCCCTTTAAGTATGCTGCTTTTTTTTACTATTTAAAATGTTTATGAATTTCATTTGGATCTTAAAAGATACTGAAGGCCTTGAGCATATGGGAATGGCTTAAGAAGTGTCGCCTTCAAAGTGGATGTTAATTTGACTTTGAAGTTAGGACACACTCTTTCTCAACTCTCAGAGAAAGGTCTTTAATCTTTCTCTTAACAGAGAGTTTACAGGAGATCATCTGAGGTTTTACTGTTTTTAAAAGAATAGTCTAAAATCTCCTTTTTTGATCTCTTATCACTTTCAAATTTAATGAGTATTCTTTTAATTCCTTTATATCATCAATTCACCAGAAGCATTATGTACAATGGGACCCAGGGCATTCTGCGGATCCACTCTCTCCCACTGAAGCAGAACCACTGGCAGCTGGTTTTTGGAAGCTGGAAGTTCACCTTAGCAGAGTTACCATCAAATCTCCCTTTTTTTTAAAGCGAGAAATACTGCTTCTTTTGGTCACAGTAGACCCCAAATTTCATACTCTGGGATTTTTTTTCTTGGGTCTGGGGAGGTAGGGGCAGCAGGGGTGCCTACAGTGGTGATTCTTGACGTATCAGAATCACAGGGAAGTTTCTCCAACTCGCTGCCTCCCTCACTCTGACACTCTGATACCTCTCCAAGCCTCAGGTTCTGCAGGAGGGCTGCTCCGTTTTGAAAAGAAAAACCAGGCCAACTCAGAAGAACTTGGAAAACTTTGCGGAAATTTGAACTTGAAAATCGTAATTAGAGATGGAATTGTCTTAATTGTCTCCTTTAATCCCTTTGTTGGGGAGGTGAAGTGACTGTTCAGGTACCTAAAAAATGCGATTTGTCCTGGGATCTTATCTCTGGGATGCAGAGAAGTAGCCTGCTTTCAATCACATGTCTCTAAGCAGACAAGCTTGAAAGCTTGCTCTCCACTCTAGTCCATGTTCTGAGTACACTGAGAAGGCTGCACTAGTGATTCTGTGTGGGAGTAATCTGACAGAACAAAAAATACAAACTAGCTGCATTTGGTTTCACTGCTTAAGAAGAAAGGAGGGAACTACCATTTACTTAGCACCTGCTACATGCTAGTTCCTAGGCTGGGTATTTAATTTGACTCTTCCTATTAAAAGTCTACTCATATTTCAGATACCTCTCTCTCATGGAATATTCTCTAACTCTTATTGCTCTGAGAAATCTTTCTTCTTTGAATTTACAACATTTCATTTGTACTTTTAACATGGTACTTAAGATAGTCTTCACTTGGCTTTATAGTGAGGTTGTACAAATGATTTCCTGCCTGAGCCTCGTACGCTGCTTGGAAAAAAAGAGACCGTGTCTTCCCCATCTGTGCATCAAACTATGGCTGTCTCCGGACGAGGCTCTGAATATACGTCTGAGCGACTAAACAAATGAACAGGTGAAATAAATGGACCCATTCCCCATGCTGGGTCAGTACTATAACCGTTTTGCACGTACGTACATGATGTGGCTTAGGTCATTACATGAGTAGAAGAAAGTGGATCTGTGTTTTCTAAATAGCTTATTGTTGCTTTAAGATCCCGTTTCCAAAGATTCCGAGAAGTGTGCGCCTCTCTACCAACTCCTGTGCTACCTTAGACACATTTCACGTCATTCATTTAATGAGTATTTATTGAACACTTAACTATACTCTGGAGGCTCTATGCAGTATATCCTTAAAAAATTTTTAAACTTTTATAAATAACTTTTATAAACACAGCCAAAATGATTCTGGTGTCAGACTGCATGGATACAGTCATTCTGCCACTCACTAGCTATCTGGTCTTGAGGAAGTTATTTAATTATTATTCTGTAAAATCAGAATGAGAATGAAATAAGTGTTGCTGTGAGGAATACATGCATTCGTATGTAATACTGAGAAGTGCTTGGTATATAGTATAAGCACTATGTTGAGTGTCTGTTGTTATTTATAAGGATACAAAACATATAAACAGGTACATAAACCCAGTATTTCTTAAAAGCTCTTTCAACATTTTTATCAGACACAATGAGTGGAACAAAATGAGGGGTATTAGCTTCCCTTGCTTTTCCTACAACTAACTACACCTACACACCTGCACCCCGCACCCTATCCCAAAACACATACTGAGGGAAACGTAAAACCTAATACGCTTCCTAATAGGAAATTAACCTCAAGTTATTTTCCTACAAATGAGAATGGGTTCTGCTGACAAGCAGTTTATATTTATCGGATAATTCCATCAAGGGTTAGAGTATGAACACGATATTCTTTTTTTTGGATTTGGGGGGGGGGATAAAGCTAACCAGCTTCCCAAGGAACTTTGAAATCAGCAACTCAGCACCACCATGTTATAACCAGCTGTATGTGATATACCAAAAGGCAGGCAGAAGGAGAGAAAAGAGAGTAAATGCAAGAGATCCAGTAAGCCTTAGACTTTTTTTTCCCTTATACTTATTTTTTGGTGATCAAGGTACCCAAATATAATGATATGAACTCAAAATCATGTAAATTAGTACTTTTTAAAAAATTAGTTCTTTTTAAACCAAGGTTTTATATCCCCCTAACTACACGGTGATGAGGTACATGAAGTCCAGGACAAAAAAAGTAATTAAAAACAGGATTTTTATATTAAAACAAATGTAGACTGTGTATGGAGTAGAATGCAAAAATCACACGAATTTTTAGGACAAAATACTTCAAAGAAACTGCAATCAGACAATTTCTGTTCATGCCCACTAGTCCCTTCTCTAGTTCTAAAAAGTTTGTTTAAAAAAAAAAGTTTGAGGAGTAATGATAATAAAGTACAATTAGCAAGGTAGGGTAGCCGTAAGATATGGAAACAGAAGAGAAAGTGTAATTGGTAGCTAGTCAGAAAATTGTCTGTTTCAAAAAACTGAACTCTCCTAGGGACTTCCCTGGTGGTCCAGTGGGTAAGACTCCGCGCTGCCAATGCAGGGGGCCCAGGTTCCATCCCTGGTTGGGGAACTAGATCCCGCATGCATCCCGCAACTAAAGCCTGGCGCAGCCTAAATAAATAAATAAATAAATATTTTTATAAAACAAAACAAAACAAAAAATTGAACTCTCCTAGAATTCCTGAAAGAACAACTTCTGAACCATCATGTGTTTAAAATTTTTAAAAAATTTTTATAATGTTATTTTTTTAAACAAGTCCGTTTCAAAGTGCTCAGAACAGGGACTGGGGTATAGTAAGTACTATGTAATTGTTAAGTAAATAAATGGTTTAAAACTAAATAAAACGTGCTGTTGGATTATTTTTGCTAATAGCTTGTTCGGGGCTTTTATATCTATCTTTAACTGTCACCCGCATCTTTATGGTCCTCAGAGGCCAAGGTCATATTCATCATATGGTCCCCCTTGGCCACGGCCAAGGTCATATTGGTCATATGGTCCCCCTTGGCCACGGCCAAGGTCACATTGGTCATATGGTCCCCCTTGGCCATGGCCAAGGTCATATTCGTCATATGGTCCCCCTTGGCCACGGCCAAGGTCATATTCTTGAGCTTCCCTCTCAAACTCAGCCTTCTTCCTAAGATGCCTATTTTAATTCCCTTTCTCACTACATATTCACAGACCTGTCTCTGATGTTTCTTATTCTTTGGAGGTCCTTGACAAAAGGAAATAGAGGAGAGGAAGGACTGGAAATGAGGAATAAAACAGAGACAAACCCAGAAACATTGGCCTTGATGATTTCTGCCTTCTCTAAGCAAAGGTACCTGGGCTCCACTCAAGCGAAGTCCAACGGTAACTAAGTCCTCAAACAGTCGTCTTTTTAATAAAGGTGGGAAATGAACATGATACATATTTAACCTAGAAGTGTTCACAGCAGTGGGAAAAACATCCAGCCTCTGAACTCCACTTTTTATTTTACATACTTACTATATTTTGTTGTTCACTATCGATCAAAGATAGGCCTGGACACACGGGTGAAGTGCTGGAGGTGGCACATTTGACCCCTATATACATTCTCTGCCTTCATGTGGTTTTGCAGGACCCTTTATTTTGAATGTCTAAAGAGCCCGTTGAGGTCCAAGTATGTGTGTACGTGGGAAGAATAAGGGCTATGCTGTGAACAAACTCCCCCTCAAAGTCTGCTCTAAGCTGACATGACCAGAAGGCTTGGGGAACCCGAGCTTTGTGTCTGACAACGAACCCACACACACACCCATCAGGTTAGAAAACAGGTGTCTTGAGTTTTCAGACCGCTTATGATGTGTGTTTCTCTGTAAATGATACAGAAGCAGAACTTGGTAATAATGTAGAGAAGCAAAATAAGACTCACGTTGCTTTGACTTTAGACAGAGATGGTTTTGTATTTTAATTATATTTATATCTAAATTGGTGCTGGGAAACAACAAAGAGAGGAGAAAACACAACAGGGATATAAAGACCAAAAGAAATCACAAAAGGCTCAAAAAGGTAACATTTGAGGAAAAAACAATCTCCTACTTTATCCCTTTTCTACCTTTTTTTTTTTTAACACTATCATCAAACCTGCTAAACATGCAAACATGCTAAAATAAACAAATACGGCAGGGGGCACTGAGGACTGAATTTGTAATATATTTTCACAACATATTGGTTTACACTGTGATCATAGATCATCAGAGCTGTCACTTTGAAATGACCCTTCAATATTTTTGTTCTGTTTTCTTTTTTTTTAATCCTGAAAAGAAAAGAAGCCAACAACAAATTCTTGTATGCTTATTAGATGTGGCACTATATACAATGGAATATTACTCAGCCATAAAAAGAAACGAAATTGAGCTATTTGTAATGAGGTGGATAGACCTAGAGTCTGTCATACAGAGTCAAGTAAGTCAGAAAGAGAAAGACAAATACCGTATGCTAACACATATATATGGAATTTAAGAAAAAAAAATGTCATGAAGAACCTAGGGGTAAGACAGGAATAAAGACACAGACCTACTAGAGAATGGACTTGAGGATATGGGGAGGGGGAAGGGTGAACTGTGTCAAAGCGAGAGAGAGGCATGGACATATACCAAACGTAAGGTAGATAGCTAGTGGGAAGCAGCCACATAGCACAGGGAGATCAGCTCGGTGCTTTGTGACCACCTGGAGGGGTGGGATAGGGAGGGTGGGAGGGAGGGAGATGCAAGAGGGAGGAGATATGGGGATATATGTATATGTATAACTGATTCACTTTGTTATAAAGCAGAAACTAACACACCATTGTAAAGCAATTATACTCCAATAAAGATGGAAAAAAAAAAGAAATTGCTATCAAATAAATTCCTCTCATCTCCTACAAATGTATTATGACCCATAATAATGTATTGACCCATAATAATGTAAATGTATTATGACCCCAGTGACATGTGTGGAGGCACTTGTGAGGTCACTCAGACTGATGAGATGAGGCTCCTTGCTTATCCAAAGCGGCCTGGGGAGGGAGGCAGGGCTCTCACCTTGTTTGGAGCTGACATCCGACGGGATGTGTGACGGGTGTGATCCTGGAGAAAAGTGCTCGTCGCTGTAAGTGATGAGGGGGGTGAGAGGATGGACTGCGTGGGACGGCTGCACCACGGGCACTTTATTTGACTGCAAAGTAACCACAAGGACAGCCGTTAATACGGACGCCCAGCTCCTGTCTCCTCTCCCCGCAGAAGTCACACAACAGCGGTCACTGGGCACCAGCACAACCCGAGAATCCTCTCCAGACCTGGACGACTGAATCGTCTGCTCTACTCACTTAGATCGTCAGGATTTTCTCGTGTTCGGGACTCAAGTACATGAATATCCCACCGAGAAACAACCAGTTATTTAACCAAGGCCCCTTTGGAGATTTAGGTTGGTCACTATTATCCCATATGACGTAAGTTCTAAACGTACACATGTACACTCCCCTTTTGGATTATCTCCTCAGGTGAAAGTCAGCAGAGAGCTACTGGAGCAAAAGTTGTGAATGTTTTATAAACTCTTTATTCATTATATATGTTCGGCATAAAAAAGGCACTCAATAAATATTGTTCAAAGAATACATAAATGAATAAATATTGTCAACTTGAAGGGCAACTTTTAAAACAACCCAGTATGTATAAATCTGCTGTATTGGTATCACCTTAGTTTATAAAATTCGTCATTCTAGAGTTGTACATCTTTAAGAACCACATTATACCATATAGTTTTATAGTTTGGTCAATCAAGCATGACCATCATTCATTATGCTTCAGAGCTGCTCAGTTCATCTTCAGGTTCTTTAGTTTCTAGAAGTCTTAATTGATAAGAGCAAGTTCCCAATCTTGAGCTTAACTGCGTAATGTGAAATATGGCTTGTCAGAACACTCTAACTTGTTAGCCTTTATATTTTAACATATTTTATATGTCTTATATGTGTTTAAAAGTAAACTTTATTATTTAATTTGGAATTCTAAAACAGTAACCCGTTTTAGAGGTTCAGGTTATTTATCTGGACCTCATCAATTTGAAATCTGGAATTCTTTTGTTTGGCTAAAGTTGACCCCGCCCCCCACCCCGCCCCCAAGAAAGTGCCTACAAAGCAAATCAGTAATATAAACAAGATTCAGGCAGTTTAACCTAATCAGGGGACTGTTTTAAAAGGAACTCTACCCACCCCCCTCCAAGAGAGTAAACTCGACACAATTATATACATGCAAAATACGTTCCTGATTTTAAATTCATCTCCTAGTTAAAGCAGTCTCGGGAAGATCTCTATTTAGAAACACTACCGTAATAAGTAACTTGTGAATTTAAGAGGAATAGACTGTAATGAATTGTAACTATTCTCTCATTCACTAGTTCAAACTGGCCTTCACCACAGCCAGTTTGAAATAGTGAGACTGTTACTGTACTACAGACTAAAATGCACACGAAATCACTTTCTCCGGAAACAAATATCTGTTTAAAACAAATATTAAAAAAATGTAAGTGCCAGAAAACTGCACAGTGTAAACTGCTTAAAATGTAGGGACATATCTGAACGGCTGAGGGCCCATAACACACTTGTGTGTGGTGGCTGCACCTATGATGTACTCTGATTATTTCATGGTTTTTTTTTTACAAATTAGGTATAAACGGTACGTGGCTCCAACAGGAAAAAACATCCTCTCAGGAAAATTAGGAATAATCATACTAGTAACACTTAATTCTCTTTACAGTTAGTAATAGTAATTCTCTACACCCTATCATTACAACCTGCGCCCAAAAGAAACTTACGAAGAAAAAAAAGCAAGGGGAAAAAAAATCACACTTTTTTAGACAATAACATAATATCCATACTAGACTTTGCCCTATTTTATAATTATCAGCTTCCCTCTAATGGTAGAACTTGCGTAGCGCATATAGCCCTTGGCATTTATTAAATAGAGCACCATTATCAAAGCCACATGCCTTTTCTCCCTACACTTCTGCACAGACATCTATGCACATAAATGTGTAAACGGTTAAAAAAAAATCTTTCCATGCTTTTCAAGGGTTAGTGATGCAGTTTGTCAAATACACAGAATGAGCTTCTTAAATACTTAGAATGCTAAAGGGATGCTTCTTAAATATTTAGGATGCTAGAGGAAGTGGGAGGCGGGTGGGTGTGACGATATTGTTATTATAAACCCTTTTAAAGACAGCAAAAATCGCAACACCCAAATGCTAAAATGAATATATTTCAACTATAGTTTAGAATAACTGCTTTGAGTTTCATTTTTCAGAAGTTTCATAAGAAGCATAATCGCCGAACAATCTACTTAGATATTTTCTTGGGGTAGTTAAAAAAGCACTGCAGAAATCTTCTGGGAAAAAAAAAAATATGTATTTATTTTGCATGCCTTTCTCATTTCCAGAGCACCACCTTAAGGGACCTGCATTAGCAGGCAGCATCTTCTTGACGTCTGACCTATCCCTCCAGCCATATAGCTCAGAATCCGGTGCCATGAATTTTTGTTAAATTATGCTATCCTTGCTCTCCTCTTAATTTTACGGCTTTCAAGACAGATTTGCTTTCCTGTGGGAAGGAGATAAGAAGCTGAGGATTTTCATTTAAGCTCTGGCCTTGTCTTATATTTTGCAAGATGGATAGCGGAAGCAGTACTAGTAGGTGTGCTAAAGCCAACAAGGATTATGTCTATTTTTGTTGCCAAATAATAAAAGCAATATGAAATCTCAATAACATGAGCGAGCCCAGTTCTAGGGTTTATATCTTGCCTCCTGCTGATCACCTCTGCTACGTACACAAAAGGGTCCAACCGACACCACGGAGGCTCGGCACGTCGCCCTCACAGTCAAGTGTCCTCAGCCCTGAACAGTGGGCTTCCTCTGACATCAGGAGCCGCTGCCCTCTGATGCCACACGCCCACACAAGGCGAGAAGCCACGCACTGCGACTTTGTGTTAAGTTTTACGACAGACAATATAACCATTCTTTTTTATCGCCCACCTTAGGGTTTTTTCTCTTTTTTTTGAACTTTTTATTTTATATTGGAGTACAGTTGATCAACAGTGTTGTGTTGGTTTCAGGTGTACAGCCAAGTGATTCAGTTATACATATACATGTATCTATTGCTTTTCAAATTCTTTTCCCACTTAGGTTGTTACATAATATTGAGCAGAGTTCCCTGTGCTCTACAGTAGGTCCTTGTTGGTTATCTCTTTTAAATACAGCAGTGTGTGCATGTCAGTCCCAAACTCCCAACATAACCATTCTTAATTCTAGTCTTCTCATCTCCAAATAACAATGTGCTGTATATTGGGGAGGGGAGCGTGTGAGGAGAGAAATAACTAATCGACGACTTAGCTTCTATAGACACACTTACGTAACTACGTTATAATGCCTAGTTACAGGTATATATGCGGGCACATGTGTATATTCATTAAGCACCTAAAATGTTCCAAACACTATTCTAGTGGGGATGGCCAATACAGACAAGGTCCCTGTTCTCACACAGCTTCCTTTCTAGGGGCCTGGAAAATGGGGATGCGAGTATTGGAGACTAAATAAATAAATGTATAAAAAGCAAAACAAAAACCCCAAGCAAAATCTGAAAAGACGACATCAAGTGCTATGAAGAAGAGGAACCAGGTGATAGAAGAGACAGTGTATATCTCATCATATGCCTTCGTATCACATTAAAGCTGTAAGAAACTGAAAGTTCATTTAGTCCAAGATCCTTATTTTCTAAGACAGGAAGCTGAAAAACAGAGGTCACCAGGGAATGGGTGATCAAGCCATGACTACTGTCAACACTTACAGTAAGACAGCCTTACTCACTACACAACTCCAGTTAACACAGGGCCACTGGGAAGAAAATGGGAATGGAGACCCCCAGGCGCACTTAAGAGAGTGGAACCAAGCAGCAGAGAAATTACCATCTTTCTGGCTCCTACTCTGTGCTGGGAACTGTGCACCTAGTACTGTACCTAATGGGACCCCAGTCTCCTGACTCCCCCTCTGGTGCTTTTCCCAGCATACAGCTCCCTGTAAGGGAGGGAGGAAGGGCAAAAATCATTTCGATTCTTTTTCATTCACAGGTACAGTCAGGTAAGTCTTAGCTTCCAGAGGAGAGCCACCAGGTACTCCCATCGTGTGTCCTTTCCTTGATCATCTCAGGAAAACAGCATGCACAATTATCCACCTTTACAAGACACCTGGCAGCCTTAAGTCGTCCCAAATTCTCCACGCCTGCTCAGAGAGAGGTTCGGTAACTTGTCTACGCTCATACGGCAGCAGGTGGCTGAGCCCGGCCACAGACCTTCATCTTCTGATTCCAGCTCTGCATCTCAGGCAGGTGATCAGTCAGGTGAGCAAAGGAAAAAGATGGAAAGAGCAGGTACTGGAAAAGGGGTAGAAGATATCAAGGGTGGATTCGAGAACACAGCTCTCCTGCCTACACTCAGCACGCATAAGTGGCCATTCAGGAGGAATCCTGCAATCTTTTCCCAAACTGGAAAAACCACCATCAGGCCACCCTACCCGCGAAGCACATAATGATTACGGTAACTAACACTTAGCCAAGTACTTCCTAGGTACTAAGCACTTTATAAGTATCTTTGAGGCAGATACTATCATTATCCTCCTTTTCCAGAAGGGGAGGCTGAGGCACAGAGAAGGTAAGTAACTTTCCTGAGGACCCAGAGCTAGTAAGTTGCAGAGCCAGGTTCAAATGCAGGAAGTCTGGCTCTAGAGGCCACGTTCATTACCAGTAGACCATGCGGCCTCCCCGAAGAGCCCAGCTCATAAAATCCTGGACCCCGAGTTGACCATCTGGGCCGTAGCTGACAGTACGTGACATCCATGAAATGCCCGTGTGGTCTCTGTACCCCGCACAGGAATCACATCAGACAAAGAGGCACCTTAGTAGAAGTGGTTAGAGCCGGAGACTCAACAGCCACCTTTCTCTCCAGGACTGGAAAACATTCCAAGGAAGCTAGCTTGGCTGCCACCCAGGCTGGTCCCTGCACGTAAGGACTTCTTCGGCATCACGGCCAAGAAGACCCATGCCTCCTGCGGACACGAAGTGGATACCACTTAGGGACCCCGAGAGTCAGCCCCAAAGCAGCATTCCCAGAAACGACCCACTCACCGCGGGCAATAACTCGAGCTGTCGTGAATGTCATCAGCCTCTGAGGATGTGGTCTGGGAAGGACTAAAACGTGGTTCAGCTCCCTCCTGGCTAAGGCCGTGGGCCTGCTGGTAAGTGGAGTAACTGGGGGGGGGAATCCTGCCGGCCTGCTGGCTAGTCCCCGCTGTGCACATCTGCACACCTCCACTAAACCCACAGTGCAGGATCTGGCTGTGCATAAAGGTCCTGAGTTCCATTCCAACTGGCTGTGCATTTCATCAACAGTCCTCCCGGTAATGGCCGAATCCAGGGGAATTCTGACACTCCACCAACTTACCGAGATGAGGAATTTCATCTGGCCTAAATCGTTATAGTGGCATTTTACTTTTTACTAAACTCCTAATACGTCTGGTGTTCGTGAAGTAGAAGCCGCGTAATTTCGTATCGTGCCTTCCCGTCCTCTTCTGAGAATCTGAGCTTCTCAAGCCTTCCCACAAAGAGCAGCAGATTTCATTTGCCCAAAAAGGATACAGTGACTCTTGCATTCGCTAGAACTCAAAAGTAACACTTGGTACTGGAAATCTTTCCTAAGAGCCACCAAAGCTAAACGCCTGATTCAGATCTGCTGCGGCTGTCAAATCTCAGATGACTACTGGCTGAGACGCAGCAGCTCTTTTCAGATAATGATGAGGTCCCAGACTTTGCAGACTTCCCGAGCAGGAACTGATAGAACTTCTAAGGTTCGCAAAGGACAAGTATTCCACGAGCCCAACTCTGGAGGCAAAGGGATGGTCTCTACCGGACACCTGGAATATCTTCCCTAAGAGAGGAAGGAACATGTTGTAGGGAAAGGAATTAATATGCACTGGACACCCAGTAAGTGCCCTCATTACGGCCATGCCTTTATATCTCTGGCTGGCACTCATGCACAGAGGTGGGGCGGTATCACCTCTATATTTATAGATGAGAAGGCTGAGTCCTATTGGACACAGCTAAGTAATAATCAGAGGAGAGAGAACTTGTGCTGGCACAACTGGGCACCCACGTCCCTGACTGTCCTGCCCCACATTGCCCACTACTCAGCTCCTCTCTCCACCGCTGCTCCAAACCACCCTGCCGGCTGAGCATGGCCCGCCCGGGGCTCAACTGTAATGAAGGGTCTGGGCAGAACAACGGGCCTCTTGCAAAAGACTGATGTCACCAGCGGGACTCCAAACAGACTGATGGAATTGCTGATAAAATGAAAAGGTGTGAAGCGCCCTCCGTGTTCCCACTTCTCTGTAAGGTGATGATTTCTATAGGTTTCCTCATTGAAACCTAAAGTCACCCCTAAGTTAGGTGTTACAGTTTACGTTAACACAGAGAAGAAAGCCAAGGTTCTGAGAGGGTAAGCAGTTTATACAAGATCACACAGGATGTTAAGCGGCAGAGACAGGATTTGGACCCAAGTTAGAGACTCTGAAGTCCACAGCTTGTATCCCAAGGAACCAAAACCAGACAGTGCCAGCATCCTCTGGTTGCCAAGTGGATGAGATGAGTAATAATACAGTTTAATATTTGAGTACGTGGAAACTGGAGGCAGAGTGTTCAAACATTCAAATACCAGTTAGCTGCTATGCTTAGGTAACTCACTTAATTTTTCAGAATCTCGGTTTTCCCATATGTAAAATGGGTAGACTAATACCTCACAGGATGAAGGTGAGGATTAATGAACAATGCAAATAAAATATCTATCGAGTCCTGGCATATAATATATGCTCAATGAATATCTGTGGAATGGATAAAGGGAAGAGGAAAGGGAAAAGAGGGCCAATAAATGAATTACTCTGCTCCCCAAAGTTCAAATCACTCATCTCTAAGACACAGTACATTTTAGAATTTAGAACTGTGCTTTCTTTCAGATGAATTGCCCGCCACCTCTCCCTTCTGCAACTGGTTTAATAGGAAGACAACTGCATTCTCCTATCTGCTTTCACATTCAAATCTCCAATTTGATACGTTATTTTGGTTGAAACATAGGAAGAAAATCTGACCTCACACAGATACGTTGTTGAAAAGGGAAGGATGATTTTAATCATTTTTTCAGATAATTGTGGCTCTTCTTCTTTGATACTAAACCAAAACTCTACAAGTGGTAGTTGAAAGGCTTGCTGCAATGTAGAATCGAAAAGCTTATCAATATATTTTTCCTGCTCTTACATCAAAATCGATTGCTCTGTCTTGCACTTTGAATTCACCCATGTATCATCTTGCATTGGGTCATTTGGAAAACAGCCTTCACTGAGTTGACATATTTTGTTACACAATATAAAAATCACATTCATTCACGTCATCACTCGTCTCATCAGAAAAGCTTTAAGGATCTGGGAAGTTATCAGGCCTACAGCAGCGGTTCACAAGTTTTCTAAAATTCTCGTTTTTGCTTGAAAGCTCCGATTTTATCAGCGGCAACAAATGCTATCAAGTGTTTTCACTGAAGAGAGAGACTCACCTGACTCATCTGTGAGAAAGTATCAGCCAAATACCAGAGTCCAAAGAACCACAGTTTGTCTGTCAGTTATGCAGTCAAGGGGTCAAGATTTAAGAAAATTCCAAAATTTTCTACTGCTTCCTCAAGGATATTCTAAGTGACACCGGCATTTTTGCTCCCCTGGGAGGGTGTTGTGGTGCAGAATTCAGTGACTATTAGTACCTCTTGGTGCCAAGGCACCAATAGTTTTACCCACTGTTGCTCTTGGACCAATGATGCAAATGCCCACATATGGCAGAGAAGACAACTAATGTGCTGCCGTTATCACGACAGTAGTTTTGACTTCGTGGACACCCTATCTCAGGGAGTCCTTTGAAAACGGCTGCCTGTAGGAAAGTAATGGTACAGAAATAGTTGTTGATTGTCGATGATCCAAAGCCAGTAAGGTGAAAAGTATTATTTTTGCTCAGCTGAATTCAGAGAGAAATTGATTAATGTGTTACAAAGGTAGAATGCTTTCATGATGTACTAAGTTATCATTTTTTCCTTCCTATTTGCTAGTATCATACATCTGTAAATCAAGAGAAATTTGAAAAGCAAACAATCAAAAGTAATATATACCACATCCTTTTAAATAACATTAAAATTGTTTTACACTCCTTCAACTCTTTTAACTCGATATAGAACCCCAGAGACCTGTGTTCATTCATTCAATGTGAATTATTTTCTTGAAAGGAATTCTTGACACATAATAGCTGGGAATAAGGATTTGCACCCTTTGGTGCTAAGAAGCCTTCTTCAACTTCCTCAGGTACACCAGTCATCACTGGCTCTATGCTTGCAGCCCTAGGACATGACACCATGCATTTACCACACTGCACTGTGACTACTTGTTTGTGCATCTGTTTCCTAGATAGAGATCAGGTCTTGGTAACTCATCGCCAGTGTCTAGCATAGGTCCCAGTAACGTGGAGACAATCAGTACCTACTTCTTGTGACTAAAGGTCTGAATGAGGCTTTCAACACTAAGAAGTCGGCTCTGCTCAAGAAAGAATTCCTACCCTTAAATTAAAAACAGGGATTGGTCCTCGTGTTTTCTATTGCTGCCTGAAAAATTATCGCAAATTTATCAGTGGCCTTAACACAGCACAATGTACTGTCCCTCAGTTTCGGTGGGCAGGATCCTGGCACGGTGTGACCTGTTTCTTAGCTCAGGGTATCCCAAGGGTTGGCCGGGCTGAGTTCCTGTCTGCAGACTCTGCCAGCTCTCTCTTGCTGTTAGCCGGATTCATTTCCTGTGGTGATCCCCATTTCCCTGCTGCCTGTCACGGGGTGGGGGGGGGGGCACTCACATTCCTTGCCAAGCAGCCCCTATGCTGAGCATCAAACGTTTCTTGCTTTGAGTCTCTGATTTCTTCTTCTATGACCTCTGGAGAAACCTGCTTTCCAAGGGCCCCCCGTGTCAGGGGTATGTCAGGCCTACCCCATAACCACTCTTTCCTAAAGCCAACAGTGAGAGTAAGAGAGCAGAAGTGGGGGGCAGCTCTGATCAGCTCAGGATGCTGCAAGACCTGATGCCATCTGTTAAGACACAGATCACCCCCTTCACTCTCTCAGTGTTCCTCTGTTTGCAAAATGTTATCACCAATTAATCTTCAGCACATAAAAATGAAGTACCATTACAAACGTTATTTATCTGGTGTTATCGTTCTTCTGGCTACACTATAAAGTCCTGAGGTTTAGTTTTGTGTTTTCCTCCTCTCCTTTTCGCTCTTTTTAATCCAGGGACTACATCGTCAACAGCGTGTTAACTCACACGCATCAGAGTTGACGGCAGTGGCGGCTCAGAGGGGAAGGGATAAGAGAGGATTCAAACATCTTCCCCTCCCCTCCTCCCAACGTCAGGGAAGTCAGGGAGAGCTATGTGCAAGGAAAGTTCCAAGGTAGCTACAGGGTCATGGCTTAAAGAATGGAAAAGGGCAATCACTAAACAGGGCTGAGGCTCCAATAGATTTATCTTGAAGAAAACGTTAACAACCAACATATCAGATTTCGGCCAATTATCTGCCTTTTAAGAAAATTTTTAGAAAGATCATTATTTTATATTTAAGTGCAACTCTCTTATTACAAGGGTCTATCTAACCTGAAGCTTTTGGCTTAATGACCTGACCCTAAAGAGTCATATAACTGTCTTACCATTTATTAATCACTAATAATGCACTAAATGCTGTAAGAAATAAACATGGTAGAAGGGAAATATATCAAAGTTGTAGTTTAAAACCTGGATGCTTGAGTGAGAAAGACAAGAGAAGGGACATTCACGGAGTATTTACTCTATTCTAGGAACTACGAATGATACTTACACACTTGTGATCAAATTTATTTCCTCATTTTCAACTAAGGAAACAAACGGAGGCTCAGAAAGGTTAAGTTCTGCCCAATGTCACATAGGTTAGCTTGTCAATGTTTGAACCTGGATTCAATACAGATCTTTTCTATCCCAAACAGAGGAACTGTTCACTGTGAGCTGCTGAAAAGAATGGCAACAGGGGGAATAACTCATTCTGGGAGCCTAAAGGGGACCCACACGTTTCAGTCACTGGCGTCTATACCTCAACAGACTGGGGTTACGCCGAGAAAAGATCAGAGCAAAAGGGAAAATGACTTATAATTAGGTGAAGCTGCAACATCCTATTATTTGATTGATTTCACAACACCTTCACCACACCCCTAATCCTCTGAGTGCTGCGTTTATTTTTCATGTTAAAGGCTGTTCTTTGAAAATTACGAGAAAGAACTGGAATCATTCAAGATAAACAAACCAACCAAAGAACAAAGCAAACAGGTTTGAGATTTACTGTGCTAGTGGTAAGACATTACGAGATGAGGCCAGACAGTGGCTAATTCAGAAGCTGAATAAAGGGGTGAAGCATAGGTGAAAGGAAGGATCACTAGATTCTAAGCAAGAGGAGACTGCCTGGGCTACGGGCTGTAGGAGCGTGGGGTCCTGTGGGGTGCATAGGTAGATGTAAGATTTTACAGCGGAAGGACATGGGGTAGAACAAGATGCCAACGGTTCGCAGCATTTTCTGGATCACAGACATCGTGATCTGATGAAAGGCGGCGTGTAAGTGTTTTCATATACAAACACAATCACACATTAACGGACGGGGGTGGGAGGTTTCAGTGTGTACAGGGGAGGACAGGGTATGGAGTAGCCCATGGACCCTAGATTAAAAACTGCTGCCCTATTCTAAGAGACAAGTGCTTTAGCAATCACTCAATCATAAAGCTTTATTATTATTAATAAGCTGGAGTTTAATTAGCATGTTGAAAGTAGTATTTGTGGGGGTCACTGGGAAATAATGAAAGGCAAACAAGTCAGTGAAGGTGGGTGAGAAGTCAGGGCCGGGGCCGCCTTTGTCTACCCCAGAGAGCACTGAGCACAGGTAGCAAGTGACAGTTTCCTCTGTAGCCCAGAGACAAGGCTGTGTAACAACAACAGGCCATCGGGAAAGGGCAGAATGAGGCAACTCCAGGAGCTCTAGAGCCAGAGAGGGAGTGTACTGCTTTGGGGTGAGTGGATCCCCAGAAGTTCTCCTCTGAATCTCATCGGCCATCAATCCTGAATAGACTCGGTCAGGTTTTCTGGTGCTGGTCTGAGCCCAGGCTGGTTAAAAGAGACTCTCTCCACCCACTGCCCAGGGATAGATATTCAAAGGGAAGGTTTAAGTCTTCCTACTGCCACCACAGCAGAATCAATCTCTCATCCAGTTTCAGAGGGTTGGAAGATTTCCCCACGGCACTCAGAACGTCCAGTCCGAGAACTTGATGACCCCAGATCTCCTTGGGGGAGAGGGGAAGGGGGGAGCCTGCATGGGGTAGAGGGCAAGGAAGTCCCACAGCTACCCAGGAGAGTGGATGAGTTGTTTTCATGTTCGGGCTGCAAACGGATGGTACAAAATTCCGCAGGAGCAAAGGCCAACAGGCTTAAACCTGGTATTTTCGTATTGAAAAGGGATCCTTCACACTTAAAGTAACTAGGAAAAGCATGTGTCTTATTTTAGTTTAGATAAAATTGATTTCTGTTTTAAGATCAGGTGTGAAGCATTTACAGAACAGTAATAAGAGGGCTTATGTGCCCATTCTGTCCCTCAAGCGGTCTCTGATTTTAGTAAGTACCATACGTGTAAAATAGTCTCTGCTTAAAACTGGGTGTTTTGAAAAGTGAAAAGAGTAACATTTATGTCTGTGAGGGACCCTCATTTTTCTACACTATTTGCTAAAGAGTCTTTCAGAAATCAAAGAAAGAAATGCGAATTATTTGGGGTTCAGCTACTAACAATAACACTCTAATTGAGAGCTACAGCTTGCTAGGAAAAGCAAATCATTTTCTGTGAATGTGTAAATGTGATATTTACACTGTAAGATATGCATTAAAGCTATTCTACAGAGCTATGCTGTCCGATATGGTAGCCGCTGGTCACCGGCTTTTGAGGGCTTGAAATGTGGCTAGTCCAAATGCAGACGTGCTGCTAAGTATAAAACGCACACCGGATTTCACACAGTTAATGTGGAAAAAAGAATGTAAAATATCTCAGTAATTCTTCACATCGATTACATGTTGAAATAACATTTTGGTTACACTGTGTTAAACAAAGTTATGACTAGAGTTGATTTTACCTGTTTCTCTTTACTTTTCTGATGGGGCTACGAGAAAACTTTAAATTACGTGTATGACTTGCAGTTGTGGGCTCACATTGTATTTCTAGCAGACAGCTCTGCTTCACAGTTTGAAAATCTACAGGTAAGAATGCACCTTTCCCTATTATACTCCAATTTGACTTAAAACAAATAAACAAAAAAAGTCATATTTATTATTAACAAAAGGTCCTTTTATGGAAAAGGAAACTTACAGATAAAGAAACTGAAAATCAGAAGAGTTTAGTGGTAGAGCTGGAAATTAAACATTGGATTCCAATATCCCATACTGAGGGCCAAGTCAGTAAGTTTAAAACCAAATATTTATATGACAAGTAGTATAAAACTATACATTTCATATTATAGCATGAAAGGAATTACTAAATGATATCTATCTTTTATAGGTCAGTGAGCCTTTTGAGTAAATGGTGTGTTGCACAGCGGTTATATGTAACTTCTTCCACTTGTCAGCACAGATTACTTTTAAAAACACCTAATACACATTTTCAGATTCATTACAAGTTAATGGTTAACTCACTCCCTGATGGGTAACCATCTTTCCATCTCACACCAGAATATATTGTCTGAAAAAAAACAAAACCCAACACACTAGAGTTTATCTTGAGTGAAAATGATGCTGCAGACATCACCATTTATAGGATATACTTTTATGAGTCAAGGAAAAAAAGCTTTTGCTTGGGATTTGAAACCAAATTCTTGAAATGAGTTGAAACGGAGGCATAAAACCTGAGTGACAAATGAAGTAGACTACATAAACAGGGTTTTATGTAATTTACTACATTTCGATTCATCTTAAAGCCCACAAATAAGTCAAACTAGAACAGCAAACTTTCCTTGAAAATGTTTGTTTCAATGGTATAAAAAGAGGAAGCAAAATGTAAAGACCCTTTAAAAACTCAGTTCTATTCATATATTGTAACAGAGAAATGCCCTATAGCCAGTGGAAAAGTATAGCAGCAAAAACGACAATAGCTATTCTCTGCCGGTGAAAAAGGATACTTCCACGAATATAAACTCAAAGATAAACTCTATTTTGTAGCATTTATTGTGAATAGGAAATTTCCTTTTTGAATTTTATTTTGCATCCTTTTTGGGAAAACTTGCTGGTGAACTCAAGGCAGATACCCAATGCCTGATCTACAAACCTTTCCCAAGAGCAACCTAGGTTACTGTTTACTTACAACACTGGATTGGAGTTGGCTTCTACTAGCCCTCCAGAGCCGACTGCTAAATTTTCAGGAATTTTGAGAACCTGTTAATATTATGTTGGTAGCTTGAAATTGGCCATGGTGGGATTATTTATACCATGAAAATTGGCAAATATGAAAAGTCACTGCCACTTCCCCCCAAACTGGTTGTTAAACATGAAACAGCACACCACTGGCAAACACTGAATCCCTTCCTAAATTACCGGGTGAAACAAACTTTTCTTTCCTTATTTCTCTTTGACAAGCAACAGGAACGTATTCTCGATCTTTGTCTGAAACCGTTCCAGAATAAGACGGTTCAAAGATCGTCATTTGATGCGATCTAGGATGACCTGAGCCATGTCCCCAGGCCCTGCTAACACTGGGAAAACGTGTGGCGGCTGGGCATGAACTACTCTGCCTGGTTCCCTGCCATTGGGCTTCAGCAGCACCGGGGTCTGAGTCAGCAGACAGGAGGAGCTCCACCACGTGGCACTGACAAGAGAGGTGTAGAAGATTTGCTGGCATTTTCTTCCCTCCTCTCCTGGAAATAGTTCATGCAGCCCCAAAAAAGGATAAAATGCTTAATGGAATTACTTTTGAAAGTTATCCGTAACAAATGAATTTTACACAGAAAAGCAAATAATTGAAACTATGTCATATCATACATGCATTAAAGAAATCAGCTTCCAACATGAGGGCGGTATATCAAAGAGCAATTCTCCAGACAAACTGCACAGAACCGGGTACTGGACTCAATATTAAAAAAGAGGGAGATGAGAGGCTGCTGCCTTTACAGCACTTTTACTCAAGAAATAGGACATAAATACTCTGTAGAGAATATGAGAATCAACTTAGGGACCTCTGAAAGCAATTATGAATCTTAGGGAGAAGTGTAAAGGAGCAAAAAGAACTTAAGGGCTAATTAAGGAATATTCTTAAGACACTATACTCTTTGCTTTCACAAAGCTTTTGCCTGGGTTTCTATACGAAGGCTGGGGGTAGTGGTCGGTTCTTGGGCAGATAATTGCATACTGGATTTGAAGTGGAAACACCTGGATACTATTCCTGGTCCTACCTGTTGTGTGGACTTAGGCAAATGACATACCCTTTTTGTGTTTCAGACTGCTCGTTCAATGAGGCTAATATTTTCCCAGCTAAGTGTGTATAAGGATCAAGTGAGATCATGCATGGAAACACTTTGCAAATGGTAAAACACTATGTAAATACAATAGTTAATTCCACTTTGGAAGAAAGAGAAGTCATTAATCTCATTTCCTACACTGAGAAAGTTATTACCTGAGTCCACATGCATGAGTCTGGTGAATACCAGATAAAGCTAACTTAGAAATTTGCTGAAACAGTTAATCATGGCCTCAAAGAATCCTCTCAATCACTGTTTCACTACTGATTTGCAGCCTTAAAGAAATCTCTACTCCCTATTCAGATAACTTCTTTGTGTAAGAATGTTTCTTTTATGATGCAAATATGCTACACTATGGTCTATCTAAATGCACGAAGAATATTTCAATTTACCTCTTTAATATGTGTCACCTGCTCCATCTGAATACCACTATTTTAACGATGTTTGAAGGTAGTGGTTGACTTGCTAATACAAAAAGTGGAAATATATACATACTGGGGGGCCAAGAAAGCCCGAAGATGACCCATAAACCCAAGAGGGAGCAAGAAAGGTAAAGCCACGTGAGGAGCGTAAGGCAAGGCTCTCAGGTGCAACAACTTGAAGTTTTTGAGTCTGACGTTTTGGGATTGGATTCCCGCCATCAACAAATGATAAAAGTGTCGGCCCGAGTATCTTCCATGCCATCTCCAGTACCAACGACCCTGTGATCCCAAGGGTTTCTAAAGCTTTGAATTCCAATAGTTTAATATTCTGTAGTTCTGATTCTTCTAGTAGTAACTAGGAGGAAGGAAGAAGGTCAGGAAGGTGAAAGAAAGAACTGCATATAATCAGAGATGACTTACCTGAACATTTAAAAAATCAGTTTGAAGATGCATCAGTGTCACACTGCTGATGGGGCCCTGGCTTGCTGGCAGCATGTACTGGTGATCTGAAGGAACATCCATAAAGCTTACAGAACAGATGGAAGACAGAGGGCGAGAGCACTTTCACTGTCATGAAACCCGATTTCTCCCAGTGCAAGGACCTGGAAGATTGTGCTAATCGTGACAAGGGTCAGAACTTCCAGATGAGATGAGTCATGCTGCCAAGATTCCACTGAGGGCTTCTCCCTTTCTGCAGCAAAGACAGGAACCACTGTACTCCTGCACCCCAAGTCTACCTTGAATCTCCGCCGCTAAATGAACCTTCAAAGACAAACCCAGTTGGACTAGTCTGTGACTAAGAAGTGGCAATCCCCTGTCAGAAGGGCAGGGAGACGGCAGCCCCCTGAGTGAGGTGCACTTGCACCAAAAGGCCAGTCCAGAGTCTGCACTGACAGAGTGAGCTAACGGTCAGTACTTGTAAGTGCGATGAATTGTATGGCTACAGAGTTATGGTCCTACAGAATAACAAACATGGAAGAAGAGTCCTGCTTTATTTCAGGGGTCTAGGTTCCTGGTTTCCTCTAAGTACTTTACTGCAAAGAGGATTCGGCGTTGGCAGTTTGGTCTAGCTAGGAACAAGCCACTCCGAGGAAAGGCTGATGTCTTGTGGGGAAAAGCCAGAACTGAACTATGACAAAACCACCAATTTACATTAGTTTACAAAGTGTCTTCATGTCCCTTGTCTCATTCGGATCTTGGCATTGCCCTGGGAGAAAAGCATTATTAATTTCCCCATTTTTCAGACAAGGACAAGAAAGCTCAGGGAAGTCCAACACCACAAAGGAATAAGTAAGAAAGGCTGGACTAAATCCTATCTTCCTTCACGTAACCATGATGCAGCCCATTTTCTGATTATCCAGTGGCCGACAGCCTCTCTCACTAGGCTGGGAAAGTTGACCTGGAACAGGTCACAGGGCCTCAGAGGCAGGCGTGAGAAACGTCAAATGGTAAAGGCGTAGCCAATCACCACAGACCGCCCCCCCCCCCAAACGCTATCATCATCTGTGTTTATGCTTTAGAAATAGTTATGCAACGTACTAATGTATAGTATAATCAATCAATACATTATCCACAAGCCTTGCAATTCCCAAGCCAAGCTGATGAATGGAATGTCGAGAAAGAATATACGCTGTCATTCTATTTAGAAGATTCCTGCCTCATACAAGTAATCATTTTAAGGAACCTATGGGCCTCTGTTTTTCACCTTCCCTTTAACTTCCAGTTTACGTGAACAACGGTCATTTCTTCAGGCTCTCAAGTCTTTCAGCTAATTAGCAATGCTCAGGACACCTTCCCAACCTTGATTACTACCGCTGATTCTTGAAAATAATTAAACTTTATTTCACCAGAGTTTGAATATGTCTATTAAAAAATCCAAGGGAATTCATTTTCTCCACCAACCCTATTTAAGCCAGCTTAATGTGGCGATAACATAAATCACTGTAAGTAATAAAGTTTTCTTGTATTTAACAGAACCTGAAATTTTCCAACTCAGATTATTATTGCAATACTAACTCAGTTACTGTGTTCTCTAACCAAATATACTGACTTGTTGAACTCCTGCCTCCCTTAAAAATGTTTTAACTAGGTGATATTTAGGCCTTTAAAAATATTTCAAAGGAATAGACAGGAAAATAGTTTTTCAGTTCCTCAAAAAGTTAAACATATGACCTAGCAATTCCACTTCTAGGAATGTACCCAAGAGAACTGAATGCATGCGTTCACAGAAATGCTTGTACACAAATGTTCACAGCAGCATTGTTCATTAATAGCCAAAATGTGGAGCATTCCAAATGTCCATCAACTGATGAATGGATAAACAAATTGCAGTATATCCATACAGTGGAATATTATGCAGCTATAAAAAAGAATGAAGTTCTGATATATGCTAGAATATAGATGAACCTTAAAAACTATACAAAGTGAAATAAACCAGACACAAAAGGCCACATATTATATAATTCCATTTCTATGAAATGTCCAGGATAAGCAAATCCATAGAGACAGAAAGAAGAGTCGCTGCCAGGGGCTGAGGGGAGGGAAAAATAATTGGGAGTGACTGCTAATAGGTAGGGATTTCTTTTTAAAGTGATAGAAATATTCTGGAATTAGACAGTGGCAATAGTTCCACAACTTAGAGAATATACTAGAAACCACTAAACTGTACAATTTAAATGGTAAATCTTATGTTATGTGAATTATATCTCAATTTAAAAAAATAAACTAGAGGCGCAATAACTGACTTGGACTGAATGAAGCCTAATTGTACTGTATATGTAAGGCAAATCCAAGTGATATTTTACTGTGTATGTGAATTATATCTCTGAACCTTGTAATTTTACATACAGTGATGACAGGGCAATCTCAGAAGGCTAAACTTGGGATTATATATAACCAAAGCACAGCCCACAGCAAAAGCGTGACACGCTGTGTGTGTGTAGGGACACAGATGACACCCACATAATCAGACTGAGGACACATCTAGGAGCGAGCCTCCCCTTCCCTCACAGACACCTTCCTGGGCCTTGCTCACGTGCTGGCAGGAAGGCTGTTATTGGCCCTGTGGTGTCCCTGCCCTTCCAGGAGCTCTCTCTGGAGTCGTTCCATAAATGGCACCAGTCTGACTGTGGGCACTGCCGCAAATGGACAGAAGGGAACCGGAAAATTTTCCAGGTGTTCTCCAACCTACCATAGGCTGATTAGGGGCTTGCAAGCCTCCTGGGAAATGGCACTGACTTCTCAGCTTGCTCTCAGCTGTCAGGTAGACAGACGGGCATGCTTCACGGGAGCTGAAGAGAGCATACCTTGTAGACTCGGAGTCTGGGCACACACGGAAGGAAGGGCTCCAAGGGCTTTCTGCTGGCCTGGTCGGCAGGCCACGTTCACAGCAGAAACCTGGGAAGTCTCTATTTGTAACCTGGAGTTCTAAGTCCTAAGGTTGATATTTTATCCTATTCTTGAAAAGGCAGTGAGTTTTTAAAGTTACAAGTGTGTAAAGAATCCACTTCTTAAGAGGACTCCTGGGGTTGGAATAAAAAGTTTAAAGGCCACGCTCTAATTTTAAAACATTGTTTTCACTTCAAATATCTCCATTTTCCCGAGTGGTTTCAAAATTAACTTCAATCCTGTTCAAATCATGACTTTTACCATTATACGTGAAAATTGTAAGTTTTCTATCTTATTTCTCTACAGATGATTTGGCCAAAAGTCTTACAATAGAACAACGGAAACGATCCCATCTCTTCCAACATGGAGTCTCTGGCAGGGCTCTCATTAGCCGCCCTCACAGGATACGCGCAGAAGGACTCCTGGGCTTGAGATGAAACATTTTATCTCATACGAGACGGGGAAAGTTGCTACTTCAAAGTGATCAAGAGCAAAGCAGTTTACTGAAGTGGGATTCAAGAGCTGGAAGGGGCCTAAGGGCTCACACAAATCTGACTGCCCTCAGTTGGCCGGTTAGGGGAGCGCCGTCGCCTGGGGACGTGGTCGTCTGCAGCCAGGCCCCAGATCCAACGCTCCCCTGCAACAGCATGCCACGACCAGATCAGCCAAAATCGCTCCAAGGTGAGCCCAAATCTGGCTCAGAGATTAAACAATCCAATCAATTCAGTTCACTCCTACCCCATTCAATAAACTTTAAATCGGGTACCTACCATGTTAAAGTGCAGGGCCAGACAAGGAAGGGTGGCAAAGGGGCCAAAGATAAGAAAAATCTCACCTCTGTTCTCAAGGAACTTGGTATCTGCTCAAGGAGGTAAGACACATATGCAAGGAACTAGAAGGTGGAGTATTCGAAGCAAAGCTAGGCCAGTTGGGAGAGGAACGAGTCCAGCAGGAGGTAACAGGATGGAGGGGTGGCAGCGACAGAGGAATGGTCACAAATGCGAGCAGCAGAGGACAATGGGCTGGACGTGACGGCAGACTGGGTGTGCTGGTAAGGGGAATGGCCAGGACAGAGAGCCTTCTAGGTTTCCAAACTTGCAGCCTCAGAGAATGCAGAGGCTGCCTTTGTGGACTAGGTTGCGGGTAGGCAGGTGGGTGAGAAGTGATAATGGGTTTTGTTATCTCACACACGTTCTGAGAACATTTTAGGTCCACCGAGGGGAACAAAATTGGGTGTTACGGCCTTTGACTATCATGGAGTCCAACAGACCACTTTCACTCCCCCCTCCCCAACTCTGCTGCCTCTCACGGCCACTTTCCCTGTTATACATGACCGCACACTCATGGACCAGTTAGGGTATTCATGTTGTTTTCCTTTCATGAAACAAAATTAGCAAAGTGACTTTCATGAGGTCACTGGGCTAGGAAGAGGTAGAGCTGGCACCAGACTCCAAGGAAGGCCCACTATCTGAGTCCTTGCCCCGGGCCATCCCATACCTCCAAAATGCTACCTCTATTGTGGACGAGTTTCAAAGACCAGTTGCAGAAATACAAATTCTTTTTCCAAACCCACTCATGTTAGTAAAAAGCATATAAGAAAAAGCAACCTCACAGGATCATCAAACAACACTTGATAATGAATAGCACTTTACATATTTATAGTCCCTTTCAACTTTCGTGGAGCGCTCAGAGAGAGGAAACCCAACTGACTGAGGAGGCAGACAGGTTGAAAACTGAGCAGTAACAGAGGGATGAGTAGAAATGAGACAGCAGGCTAGACACAGACAGTGTGTCCGCCGGAGTCCAACTTGAGCCTGATTGAAAAATATTTAAAAGCCCCACACCTGGGCTTCCCTGGTGGCGCAGTGGTTGAGAGTCCGCCTGCCGATGCAGGGGACACGGGATCGTGCCCCGGTCCGGGAAGATCCCACATGCCGCGGAGCGGCTGGGCCCGTGAGCCATGGCCGCTGAGCCTGCGCGTCCGGAGCCTGTGCTCTGCAGCGGGAGAGGCCACAACAGCGAGAGGCCCGCGTACCGCAAAAAACAAAACAAAACAAAAAAACCCCACACCTCACGTGCCTCTTATTATAAAAAGGCCCGCCCATTGGTCTTGGTGGAAAGGCTGACTGGGCTTTTAAACAGTCCACTCTCTCTGTCCTCATTACGCCCCTCGTCATTTTTATCTGCATGAATGTACCGACTCATGCCTGGAAGAGGGGCTGAGGTCAGTGACCTCTGCAGGCAAACACGATGGTGCTTATGGGCACAGAGAGGGAAAAGGGTTTTTTGAAAATGTTCCCCATACTTAGCAGCCTTTGTTCTGGGAAAAGTGAAATTTCATACAGTACCTATGGACAGAAAAAAGACTGGAAATACATGCACTGAAATGGGAACCACAGTGTTAACTTGTCAGACTAGAGGTGATCTTGTCTCTGGTGCTCTTCTGTATGCTCCAAAATTTCCACCAAGATATTATGCATTAGCCTTATAATCAAAGAAGAAGACTTCCACAACAAAGTGAAATTTTAGTGTTAACTCGAGCTTTCTTGTATAGAAAAACTGTATACTATGAACTGTACTCTGGATAGCCACTGAAGTCAGCCTCATGTGTAAATTTTTTGGTTTTTCACAAAATTTTGCCCTGTTTCTGTCAAGTAAGTGATGATCTTCACGCAAACACACTGAGAACACTGAAAGAAAAAAACAACTGGGGTGTTACGTCCTTTGACTATCATGGAATCCAAGAGTCCACTTCCACTCCTCCCCGCCCAGCCCCCGCTGTCTCCCACTGCCATTTCCCCTTTTATTGATAGAAGAAAGAAAAAGATATAGAAAACCTAATACAGGTACACAAACCCGTGCGGACAGTTACCACATGAAGGTCTTATAAACGAGGATACCCTCAGAAAGCACAACTCTGAGGACTCAGAGCCAGACATCTACCTACAGCACGAAGCTGGCTAGAAAGGGACAGCTCCCTGGGCAGGGACGGGGTGAGATGGAGAGCCATGAAGGGAAACGCAACCGCACGGAACTCGAGAGAGAGGCGGAAGTATCGACGAGACCCAGTCATCTATCTATTCAATCGCTCTGCAAAGTGTACAGCTGCAGGGACCTCAACCTGGATACGTGGCTTTACAATAGTCTGCTTCAACTTTGACGTTTCCTCTCCAAATGGCTCAGATGTTCCACATCAACCTTCAGGCGCTTTGCCAGAGATGACAGTTGTGCAACCAGCCAAGCATCGTGCTGGCAGTGAAAAGATCTCAGTTCATCATCTTATCTGCCATCAGTTCGTCACATCACCTCTTTCTTACTTTCGACTTCTTCTAGATTTGACTCACTCGTAGGACACCCTTTTCTCCTTGCAAGCTTATCTGGTTAAGAGGTGCTGCACTAATGTTCTACTGGGCTCGGTTTTTCCTACCCAAATTAAGGCAACAACACGCACAACAACTGGTTATCTGCCTTCTGAATGTGTACAATAACTCATATTACAGCACGGGGGATGTCTCACAGCCTCGGCACTGGGAACGGTTCCACCAAGATAAGAGCAGTCACATGGTCAGGAGAAAGGCCTCCCACCTCATCTCACCAGCTCCTTCCCATGAGGTAAACAGGATCTGCCAGGAAACCCGTACAAATCACTACCTTCTCAACTTACGTATAAGGCACACTTGCACGAGGTTAGGATTAACTGTTAAATATGAGGTTTAAAAATAAACAGAGGGCTTCCCTGGTGGCGCAGTGGTTGAGAGTACGCCTGCCGATGCAGGGGACACGGGTTCATGCCCCGGTCCGGGAAGATCCCAAATGCCGCGGAGCGGCTGGGCCCGTGAGCCGTGGCCGCTGAGCCTGCGCGTCCGGAGCCTGTGCTCCGCAACGGGAGAGGCCACAACAGTGAGAGGCCTGCGTACCACAAAAATAAATAAATAAACAGAAAACAAGCCAACTAGTCCTTTCTGTTGAGCTGCAAGTTTTTCTCTCCTCTCTCGCATCCCTACCCCTATTAACTCTCTTAATTACATTAAAAGGATCTGGAGCAAAGATCTTACTAGTAATTAGGGGTGACTTATGTGTGTTTTTCATTCTCTATCTGTGAACCAGGAATATAGGATTGGATCCAGACCAAGTATGAAATTCAATAGGTCCCTCCTGTCCCCAGCTTAGCATGCAAACTTTGATGTGTAAAAACTTACATTTCTACCTAGGGATATAGTTTTGATAACAAAGGAGCTTGGCAGACAAAGGATAATTTGTTAAATCTGCTAGAAGTTACTTATCTGCTGTGGGCATGCGGATCTCTACGCACATTTGAGTTAGCACCTGTGTGGAAGAACTATTTAAATTGGAAGAAAGAAGAGAAATCCACTCCCTGTATGGCCATCAACTATTCCTCCTTAGTGTTTTTTAGCCTGTGCACTTTCTCAGTGCTCAATCTGTTTCAATGATTAACAGACGAAAGCTAAATGCTGTTCCCCTGCTGGAGGCTGTCATCTAGAAACGCCTCAGAGAAAAACGAGGAACAAGCTGTCTTCCAATATAGTAAGGGGCTGAGCTGTGGACTCTGGAGCCAGGCTGCCTGGGTTTGAATGTCACTTCTGCCCCATAACAGCTGAACGATCTCTGGCAAGTCACTCCATCCCCATGTGCCCAGTTTCTTCACATGGAAAGTGCGGAACAAGAACAGGAGCATGCCTGAAGGACTGCACGAGGAATACACGTGTTAATATCTGCAAGCTTAGAACAGCGCCTGGCTTACGGTAAGTACTATGTCAATGCTGAACAAAAATAAATGCATGTGAAGTGTTTGGAATGGTGACCAATGAGCACTAGATATTACTACCCCTTGTCTAGTGTAAATTTTAAACCAGAAAACGGAAGACAAAACATTCAGGGTCCTGAACACTGAAGACATTCCCTGAGGTACTCAACTATGGCCTCCCACTGTATTAACAGATTCTTAAAAATCCAGACAAGTTATTTTCCATCAAGTCCCAAGCTCTTGGGGTCGGAGTGGAGGGCAGGAACAGCAGGTCCACAGAAATACCCATCTGCCCAGCCCCATAATTAAAAACAAGTCACCGTTACAGAGCGCAGATGTGTTTGAAGTTCACCGGAGCTTTACAATACAGTACAAATTACTTTCTCCTGGTACTTCAAGCAATTATCACTTTTAAAGTCTACTGGGGGAGGGGTGTGAAAGGGAAAGTAATGGGATTTGTATCAGAACTGCTTTTCCCTTCAATTGTTTATATTCAGCAAGGGCGAGTCGCCTCTGGTGGGGAGGGGAGATGGGGAAGAAAGGCAGGTGGTAATAATGTTGGCTGAACAGTTTTCCGGGGAGAAAATTAACATCCTCCAAACGGTATGTAATTGTTAAATTTTTCTGTCTGCTTGTTTTGAGTACAATAACAGGGGTCACTAAGTATTATAATCATTTCCTTATGGGACATGTTTTCACACTCTAAAATTAACACGTTTTCGTATTTTATACTAGAATTTCTCACAAGCATCCTACAGTATGGGTATTTACTATCTCTACAGTGTAATAGCTTCAATCGGCCCCTGGTGATACAGCCATTTGTCTGTTGCCTAGAAGGTTCCTAATAGGATGATTATAATTGTCTTTGAGATTGACACTTGTGTTACTGGCATTTAATAAAAAAAAGAAAGAAAGAAAACAACCCACAAAGGGGGTTATTTTCAATAAGGAAACAGACACATGAGCGTTCTTTATTTCTTCAGCCTCCCAAGAATGCTCCCCTCTCCACTTCTCTCAGGAAATCATCCCAGCTAATCTCTGCCCCTCCCCTTGCATGGGCACTCCATGCAGGTCTCCTGGTGTGGTGTGAAGCTGACAGATCTGGGTTCAAATCTTGACTCTGCGCCGTTGGTAATCCTTGTCTAAATACACCTCTCTGTTTCCTCCATTGTAAAATGGAAATGTTAACATCCAACATCTAGTGTTAATGTTAACACTAGATGTTAGTGTTATGAAAAGGATTAAGGAAAATGTAGAGAGAATTCACAGCCCTTAGTAGCTCTTCAGTAGTACATAGCAATCCTTCATGTTATTTGAAAACTTGGATGGGTCCTACAACCATAAGGTCTCTGAAACCTGTCCGTATTGAGCATTTATTAAATTGGAAGAAAGATGCATCTTCTTTCTATATGCTGAATTTCCTAAAAATTGGGCAAATCTCCTCTATGTTCTTCTTAAGCAGAATATAGGGCTAATCAACAACTTACCTCCCCCTCACCCAATATTTCCATAGGATACACCAAAGAACACATGAGTCACAAAAGGAAGAAGAAAAGATCATTCATGTTGATGATCTGAGAAGACGCCTACGAAGGTAAATGAAGGATGCCCATCTGTGAGATATACCCCTGCAGACTCAACTCTACTTTCTTTCCATTCCCATTGTTGTTTCCGAATGTAGCTATAGCTTTGATGACTTCACAAGAGCTGCGTTTTTATCTTGATTCCCAGCACACCGGCCTATAGCTATTTTGTGAAAGCACCACCTGCTGAGCGTACCTGGGGATCCAGCTAATGAACTGCACTGTTGGCTAAGTCACCTTTCAGCAACCAGGCCATGCTATAGAGTCCCCACAAACTCCTGCTTGAGGGGAGGACAGGAGGGAAAAACAATTGACGGCTACAAAGAAGAGGTTCTTTACCTTTTGCAGCTACCATATAAATTCCCAGCCCTGATTCTGACACTTATCTCCACCACTTAATAAGAGGGAGAGTTAAAAAAGAATGAGCTAGAGAAAGACAAGATGAGCAAGAAAGGTCCTGGCATATCAAAGAGTGGCGGACGAATTTAGGTTCTATGCTGAAGGTAGACTACTGGCACTATACCTTCTTACCCATGATGGCAGTACCTAGTTCACAGGGTTGTTAAGGATTAAGTGAGCTACTATTAGTCAAGTTTCTGGATCAGTTCCTGGCTCATAATAATGACATACATATATGTTTGTTAAATAGGTAAAATGTAAAAATAATTCAACATCTGCTGCACAGTAACCAAACGTGACTCATACCTAGTACAAATGGTCTAACAGGAATGTGATTAGTACACGTGCCTCATTTTAAACCCAAGCCCTTTTACAGATACAGCCCTCTCAGAGAAGGCAGAATCAAGCCAAGGTCCACCTCCACATAGTAAAGTGTTATCTGTCCCTAAGACGTCCCCCAGAGATCCCAGAAGTACACCGTTAGGCAAAGTCAAAAAAAAGCACTGTCAGAAACTGCCCCGGTGGAGTGGAAACACCACTAGGAGAGGCAGGGGCCCAGGCATGGAAGCCGGGCGCTGCCATGAGTCCCACAAGCTGTAAGCTGGAGACTGCGCCGCAAAGGTGAGATATGTTACCGAAGTGAAAACCATGCCAGGTGTTTAATTAACAAGGCTGGTGGAAACCATTCTCTTGGTTTAAGGTCATACATGATCAAAGTGAGGAAGAAATACAGTAAGCCGGTAAATCCACCAACCCCTAACTTTTAATTTGGAAATCAGAGAGCGCGCAAGGGACAGAAACTTTCTGATGAAGACAGAGAGGAGGCAGGTGGGAGGGGTCCACCCCGCCCCCGAGCGAAACGGGGGACCTGGGGAGCGCCAACTGAGTGCCTGTCCCTTGACAAGTCCTGAAACTAACCTGCACACAAAGAGACAGAATTGTTGTGGGTGTGGAAGGGGAAGTGGGGACCGTAGTCAGGGAGCACCCACCCTGCCACAAGCCTACCTCCTGTACAGTCAGGCTCACCTAAAACATCCTGTTTTTGCCGCAGATCACAAGCACCTGAAGCCAAGTCTGCATCTCATGCTGTCAAAATACCAAAACAGAAGAGATGCATCTACAAATCTGCTCTTCGAAGAATTCAACAAGATGCCCCCGGCACTCCTGAAAACGGGAGGAAGGGCAGATACACAACAGCAAGCGCAGGGTGGGGAGCTTGGGGCCCTGAACACACAGCCCGAACGTCCGCCGAAAGGAGGGGGACGTAGGGAGGATGAGGCAGCGAGTGGCTACTTCTCCCCTTGGGCCACCCGTTGTCACTACTGCTCAGAATAAGCATTTTGAATAAAAGACAAGGCAGGTTCAAGTTGGAAGTTGGTTTGTGCTACCTTCAGCTGTAAAAGAGTTCGCTCTGGACACAAAGCCCATGTTAAAAACCGCTGTGTGAAGACAAAGAATGAAAGAAAGGCAACAGAAGAGTTCCAAGCAATCTGGGCTTCCTTCTATTTTTGTCTTAAAAGGCAAGTATGTTAGGGCAACTTCAGGAAGTTTTAAATACTCAAAACTTCTTAACCTATTTTATTAAAATTTTTCAAAACTCCATTTTTTCATTGTAGAAATTCAGCATATTCAAGCCAACAGTTGCACGTATTCAAACTTGCCCAGAGTATTTACCATTCAAACACAACAAGAAACGGAAAGAAAAACTGTCCTTCGGAGATTTTCTTTCTCCTTTAGAGTTAACTTATTTGGTAAAAGAACCAACCTTAAAAATATTTTCTGAGTCAAGTAAAGGAATGTATAAGGACAAGCAGGGAGGAGGACCAAGCTTGCCTAAATGACAGACATAAAAAAAGCCATACAAACAATGGTATCACCATCGTCATCACTGTTGTTGTCGATACAGCAGGATAATTAAGAAATATGAACTGGGCCGTTCGAGAAAATGGTTTTCGCAGAAAGCAAGTTTTCATCACCCCTACCATTCCAAAGGTCCTATGTTAAAGGGGAAAGGTTAAAATGAGGAAAACACCAAAAGCACAGAGGTGAAAAGGTACACAGTTAGGGGAAATAGCACAAATTAATACGAAAACAAGGGTTCTCTAGGAAATATGGAGACAATTTTGGTGCATATGAGCAGACAAACTCCATTAGCTGAAGATACGAGATGATGCTGTTTAGGGAGAGACACTGACTAGGAATGAACAGCTGCTACAGGGCAAGGAAAACACCCTGTGCCCTGGAAAAGGGTTTACAGAGGGCAGTTAGGACCACTGTCAGAGGCACATGTCATACGTGATACATCATTTGTCCTTATCAGTGGAAGTGTCAGCTTCCTCTGTGAACACTGCCCCTCAGGGGCCCAGGACTGTGTTACCCCAGGCGGCAGCCCTGGGCATGGTGACGGCGGGGGGGTTGCCTGCCTGGGGAGAAAGGGATGTGGGAGAACGGCATTTGAACTGGGTTCCCTCTGGCCTGCTACGGACAACCTACGCCCAAGAGGCTGCATTTAAAGCAACTGATTTATTATCCACTTTAGATTATAAGCCGTCAACTAAAGGTCCCCTTCCCTTTATATATACACCGGTATAACTGATATATTCTCCTCTGTTGAAGACAGAAGATTCTCTCCTGGCCATGCAAATACCCAACTTTATATATTGAAAATGAGCTGTCCAAATAACTCAGACCAACAGGCACACCTTAACATATGAGGCAACCTGAGGGTGAGAACGGGAGTAAGCAGAAACCGTATAAAGACCTGATGACGAGAAGTTAGATGTAATTTGGTAGAATGCTGGGAAGCTGCCTCCTCTCTCAGTGGCTACGGTGAGCCCAGGTCATTCCTCTGCTTTATAACCTTGAGAAAATTCCTACTTAAATGTTATTTTAAAGTGGTTCACTTTGAGAGATAATGGTCTATCCAGAAACAATTTTGCTAATAACCCCAAAATTGCTAACTCCGAGCTCTCCATCAAAAATAGATTAGTAACTGATGCTACAGTAAGAAAACTGCCATCAGAACAATAGGACAGGGCTTCCCTGGTGGCGCAGTGGTTGAGAGTCCGCCTGCCGATGCAGGGGACACGGGTTCGTGCCCCGGTCCGGGAAGATCCCACATGCCGCAGAGCGGCTGGGCCCGTGAGCCATGGCCGCTGAGCCTGCGCGTCCAGAGCCTGTTGCTCCGCGGCGGGAGAGGCCACGGCAGTGAGAGGCCCGCGAACCGCAAAAAAAAAAAAAAAACCAAAACAACAATAGGACACAGCTGAGGTACTTATCAGACCTGATGAGGTTAAAGGAAGGAAAAGAGTTTTGCGGCTGTTGTAGAAATATACAATAAGACTCTAACCTCTTTCTGCTTCTGGAATATACTAGAAAAAAACAATATGTAACAGAAAATGTTGAAAGACTGCACCGAGTCTTTTTCAAAGAATCAGAGCAGTGAGAGACCTTGAAATTCATTTAATCCTGTCCTTGAATTTTTCCAATGAAGAAACTGAGGCCCAGAGAGGTTAAGAGGTCTGCCTGTAACACACACAGAGATGGCTTAGGTACACCTGTGGTTTGAAGCCCTCAGGCCAGGGGTACCCTTTCTCGTTACCTTGCTTTCCCTCCCTCTATGAGAAGCAGTTATGGAAGAGTTATTTTTATAGGGAGAATTGAAGCCACCGACTATGACAGAAGGAAAGGAAATGGTGGTTTTCATTTTGAGTGAAGCTATCGACTCATTGATACGCTCACACCCAGGTAAGATTTTTGAGCCTCAGGTAAAATAAGTAGCAGGCCTTGGTAGCCGAGGCTGTTGTGTGGGGTTAGGACTGGGGTCCAAACAGTGACGAGATCGGAGGACCACGGGCTGGACTCGGCTCACAGGACAGAGAATCGACAGGTTAAGAGAAAGGGTCCAAGCAGCCCTTTGCATCCACTTGTGACTGCATTTGGCCACGGCACCCCAGTTCACCTTGCCATGGCTACACGTACAAAATCCACCTTGGAAATAGCTTGCCAGGAGCGCTGTTAGAGCTCAAGGCAACCCGGGACCGAGCGGCTGAAGCGCGGGCTCTGGGTCTGGGTCTCGGTTCTCCTGCTCGTGTCTGTGCGAGCCTGGCTGCGTTAACCTCCCTGTGCCCTGGTTTCCCATAGGGTACAGATAACAGGCTCTCCTCCGCGAAGTTAACAGATCCAGAGCACTGAGAACAGTGCTGAGCACGCGACGTGCACAAGTCGTTTGGGACTGGCTCATTCCACGGCATCAAGGCCACAAGCCTCCCAGGGTGACGACACCTCGCTTCCAGGCACTGCGGTGCACAGTTCACACTCACACATCCTCTTTTCTCTGAAAGGTTAACCTTTTTGTCTGAAAGACAATTTGGTTTCTTTCTTTAGAAAAAAAAAAAAAATCAGCTTTTGTTTCTCCTTACTAGAATTCTCAACTCATGTAAAACATTTAGAAAATCCAAATAACAGTTAACAAAAACTACCTGATATTGCCACCCAGAAAAAAAACACTTCAACACAGAGATAAGCTTCTTTCCAATCCTTCTTCTCTATTAGTTTCACACACATACATTAATTTAAAAAACAGAACTGTGATGTTGTTTTGTGATCTGGTTTTTTTACTGAATACATTGTGAATATATCCCCTTATTGATTATGTTTCATGACACCACGTTTTAATGGTGGCGCTATCTGGGGCATAATTTACCACTTCTAACATCTTCGACAAGACTTGACCTCCACCGTCCTAGTCTCACCTTTTATATATCCCCAGAGAAAACAGAAACATAACAATTAAAGCTTTTTGATGGTGACCTCCGTACAAGAATTCTCCCTTTTGTTTCTCCCCAGCTCAGTCAGCCCTGGTGCTCAGAAAGTGGCTTCCAGAAAAGCTTCTCCATGTAGAGGCTAGAGCTCCTGCATTACTAGACTAGGGAAGGGCAGCTATTATAGCCAGCTGAGTGTCACAGTGCCAGGAATGCCTGACCTTTCCCAGGGCTTTGATCTAGCAACCTCCTGCTGGGAGCTAACTGGCCAGGGCTGCTGGGGAGGAGGGAAGTAAGATAGGGGGTGGGGAGGGGAGAGTGAAGGACCCTCCACTGGGCAGCGAGCCAACCTCCTGAACCAGACTCAAATGTCCAGCTGGAAGAATTACTTAGAGCTCACCTACCAACCCCACATTTTAGAGATAAGAGAACCAAGGCTCTGGAAGATAACAGGACTTAATTAGTACTTGAGAAATACAGCTTAATATTAGCAAGGATAACAGCCACAATTACTATTACTACTATTGGGAGCATTTACTTTGTACCAAGTACCGTGCTAAACAAATGTTTAATCCCAACGACAATCCTGTGAGACTGTATAATTATCCCCATTTAAGGAGGGGGGAGTGATGAGTCTTGGAAAGATGAAATGAGTTCCCTGAGATCCCACAGCAGGTACACAGTACAGGTAGGAGTCAAATCCAGATCTGACACCACAGTACGGGCTCCCTCCAAGCACACTGTAAGAGTGATTATTTTTATTTCCATTGCATTGGTTTTTTTTTAAAAGATGAGCTTATTAGTACTCACTGTTAATTTAGAAGTTGGCAAAGAATCCACGCTTTCATCTCTCTAGTCATCTTTTTACAAATCCATCTTTCTGCATTTGCTAAACAGTGACATAAAAATATTCAACAGATCAATTTGCTGGCAGTCAACCTCCATATATTTCATATGATGGTTCTGGTAATAGCCTGACTGTAAAGTTTAGGCTAAATGTGAACTACCAGCTGCAATGATATAGGTGAACTAGCAAAGAAGGTGACAGACTTGACAAAACACTTTGTCTCCAATGAATGACAAATACAAAGACATTTCTTCTACATTTCTCCTAGGCCACTGCAGGTTTGGAAAGGCCTCAGGCCAGGGACTGTCCCAAGTACATAATTACCATGCTTCTCTTAGATGATTATCAGGTAGAAGACAAAGATTTCAAATAGTTTGTTTACTTCCTTTTTTAAAGGCAGAGTCTCTTCTCAGAACGACTCATGTGAGCAATTTAAAACAAACAGCTGCGGCAGGAGATGGACAGCCACTGCCACCTGGTTTGGTGGGTAAATGTGCTGAATCTGTGTGCGTTAATTTGATCAGTCCTGACTCATTTTCTTTAATGAGACAGTATAACACAACATCCACCCAACCTGTTTTCTGGATTTTGTTTTACATACATTTGTTGTCATGGTCAAATCTGTTCTTGAGCTTCTTGTTGGTTGAAGCAAAAAGTTTACAACTATTTTTTTTCCAAACACGTATTTTAGGTGTGCGTATATGACAGCTATGCTCCCTTGTGAGGGAGCTGTACTTCACCGCATGTGGTCTGTGATCAAATAGATTCAAATAACTTACACCAAAGAAAGAAACATAAAAATAAAATTTAAAAAGGAGGATTTTATTCAATTTCTTTGCCTTCTCATTAGATCAGCTATGTAGACTACAGATGCAAATTCTGCAGGAAGGTGGGCTTCTCAGTCTTGATATTTTTTTCATTTTCTAGAATATCATACGGATACATGGGAAGATGATTGTTCTTTCTCACTCTCATCTCTCTTAACTGTGCTTGTGGAATTCTGAGGTCTAAAGGCCAAGAGGAAAGGTTGTGATCACAGCCCTGTCTGTAGAGGTGAAGGCCAACTCCCACATTCAGGATGAAAGCTCAAACACCAGGTTACTGAAAACCATGTGCTGAGGAAAAAAGCAAGTCTTTGGGTTCTGAATCATTTGTTTTTGTTTTCTGTTAAATGAGGAAATCTTTTTTACTTTCATTTAGAAAAGATCATTGCTATTCTTGATCTTTGAGTGAACACACTGAAATTTTATTTTAAGTAAGAAAGGACATGATAGATTCTCATACATTTTCACTCAAGAAATTTCTGAGTCCACTTTAAATACATAATAGGCTTCAGATTTATGGGGTTCAAAATGTCATTTAATACTATTACAGTCATGTACAAAATGACAGTGAGAATTACCCACACTTAAAAAATGCAAAAAAAAAATAGCTCAAAACACTCAATAACATGTCTTAGGTCTTGCCAATATGGCCTATTTGGGATTATTTTGAATGGTGTGGTTCATCACCAACAGCCTTTATTACAAAAAAAACAAAAAAAACCCTTGTATGTATCTGTGCATTTGGCAGCCTACAATCTTTCCCATGAAAAAGTTTAAAAGTTTGACTCACTAAACTAGTAGTTCTCAAACTTTTTGGTTTTAGGAGCCCTTTAACTCGTAAAAATTATTGAGGACCCCAAATAACTTTTGTCTATGTGGATTATATCTACCAATATTTACCACACAGAAATTAAAACTGAGAACATTTAAAAGTATTTACTTATTTATTAAAAACAATAGTAATAAATTCATTACATGTGACTATAACTGACCTTTTTATGGAAAATAAGTGGTACTGTTTTACATTTTTGAAAATCCCTTTAACATCTGGCTTAATAGAAAAGCTGCCTTTTCATATCTGCTTCAGCACAAAATCTGTGGTGATATGTTGTTTTGGTTAAAATATATGTAGAAAATCTGGCCTCACACAGATATGTAGTTGGAAAAGAGAATTATTCTAATAGCCTTTTTAGATAATTCTGAATATTCTCCTTATACGTGCAGTATAATGGAGATATTATACTACATTGGACAAATGATGGTTTCTTAAAGGTTAGGTGCAAAATGAAATTTGAAACCATACCAGTGTACTTTTCCTACCCTGTCACATCAAAATCCATTAGTCTCCATTGAATGGATCTTTCATCCATGTATGGTTTTGTAATAAGTACTGATCATTTTGAATATGTTGGTTTCCTGAGTTATTGCAGATCTTCCAAATATTGACACATTTCATTATACAATATCAAAATCACATTTGTCAATACCCCCAATGAGCTTATTAGAAGAGTCTTTAAGGATTCAGGCTTCAAGCTTATGGAGAGGGATACAAGACTTCCAAAATTCTAAGTTTTGCTTGAAAGTCTGAATTTTATCATAGGTAACAAATATATTGTTTTCCTTGAAGTGACAGGCTTAGTTCTCATAAAAGGTCTACCACAAGGGTCCCCAACCTGCGGGCCGTGAACCGGTACCAGTCCATGGCCTGTTAGGAACCAGCCGCACAGCAGGAGGAAGCAGCAGGCAAGCGTGCGAAGCTTCACCTGGCACTCCCCATCACTCCCCATCGCTCGCATTACTGCCTGAACCACCCCCACCCCCTCCCCGCCGGTCCGTGGAAAACTCTCTTCCACGAAACTGGTCCCTGGTGCCAAAAAGGTTGGGGAGCACTGGTCTACCAAGCCTAAATAGCCATATTTGATCATCAATCATTCTGTAAAGTAAAAACTCAATCACACAAGTGTTTTCTTGAGACAGCCATGGCATGTCACTACACACGAAAAGTACCTTCTTATGTGTACTTCTCATTCATCACCAGAATATATTAAAACAAAAAAAAGACTCAAACGGTTTAGGTTTAATAAAATAACTTTTACTGTTTTATCAAGGGGCACCAGCATTTTTTAATTGAATTCATGATAGGAAAGAATATAATCACTATTAATAGAGTTGGTGCTACAGCCTTGATCTGTGCTGTTGCCACTAGTTTAACTCATTGTTACTTTCATACTACTAGTGCAAATGTTAACACAGTGAAACAGCAAAAAGAAAAAAAGAAAGAAAAAAAAGGACAATATTATATGTTATCATGAAAACAGTTTTGATCTCATGGACCCCCTCAAAAGTGTCTCAGGGACCCAGGGGTTCAGAGACTACACTTTGAGAACCTAACTAAACCAAACCTGCTGATACTGATCCACTCAACTAAGGAAGTTGGTTTTATTTTTGCTCTGAGCGAAGAATAGAGATACCAAAGCACAAGCCAAGCATGCCCTCGTATTTTGAGTACTACAGCGTAACCACTTTCCTTTTGTTACCCTCTGGACCAGCTGTTCCCAAAAACTTGGACAACATTTTCTGGCCAAGACTTTGAAAGACTGATTTCTCAGAGTCATGAGTGACTGCTAGCAGCAAAGGAGGATAGTCCCTGGCCTGGACTCTGTTGCAATCACCCCTCATGCCTCAATCATTCTCTTTGATTCATCACATATTCACCACACCTTTAATCTTTCCTGTTTTGCTCTTATGAGCATTTAAGGCTATAAATTTCCCTCTAAGTATCACCTTGGCTGAATACCACTGGTTTGATATGCCAACTTTTAATTACCATTCAGTCCTAAATAATTTCTTTGACCTTTGTGGCATTTAGAAGAGTTATCCTTATTAATAAAAAAGTTTTTCTGGTTTCCTTCTAAATTAATAGCTTTATGACAAGAGAATACAGTTGTATAATAACTAATCCTTTGAAGTTTGGTAACACTTGATTCCTGGCCTAATATTTTATATCCCAAAGCAGCTGGATATAGCAATCCACATAATCCATTTGAACAAGCTGTGTTGTTCAAATATTTTATAGCTTAATTATTTTGAGGAGGAGGAGGAACATCTGGTGATTTATCAATTATTGAGATATGCTGAAATCCCTTATTGGAATGTAGATTTGTCCATATTTCCTTATGTTTCTGTCAATTTTTCCTTTATAGATTTTGAAGTTGTATTATTATAAGCATGACAGTTTAGCATTTTATTTTCCTTTGTCTGATAGTATCATAGTTCTATCAGCTTTTTCTGGGTTGGTCTTTGCATGTAATACCTTTTACCTTAACTTTCATAATTTTCCTTTTTTTGTTTGGTCTCTCCATATGAATTCTGGAAAATTTCTTCAGATCTCTCTTCCATTTCATTAATTCTCCCTTCAGCTAAGTCCAATCTGCTCTTAAACCCATCCATTTTAGTTTTTAGCTTTAAATGCTCCATTTTTTCCTTTCTAAAAATTCTGTTTCTTTCTTAAAACTGTATCATATTTCTATAGTCTCTTGATCTTTACTCATATATTTTTCAATTCCCTTTTCTATTTCTTAAGCATATTAAACTAAGTGTATAATAATTCTACTTTCTAAAGCTGTACTATCCCATACAGTAGTCACAAGCTGTATGGCTACCTAAATTAAACATTCAGTTTCTCAGTTGTACTAGTTAAGTGCTCAAGAGCCACATACATTATGACTACCATATTGGATAATACATATGACAACACTGATTTAAAGACTCTGGTGTTTGACTCAACTGAATCTGTTGAGTATGGGGCCGTGTTTTCTTGTGTGCTGTGACTTTCTTTCTTTCTTTTTTTCTTTACTGTAAGTGCCTATTTCTTGTAAGTTTATCTATGGACATTCTTTGAGACCTATTTTAAAGGTAGGACTTCCAGAGGGAACTTGTCTCTGCTTCTGCTATGTGTTGAGAAACATTACCAAACTAGGATTCCTTTAAAGAAAATTCTCAGTTTGAGGTCTTTAGTCCACCTGGGTAATATGAACTTGGGTTGCAAACCTCAGTGAAAGCCAGCTGTGTTTACAATTCTCATGAGAGTATTTTTCCAACCTTCTAGTCAGCGCCAATATTTGAGACAAGAAATTTTCCTTGCATTTTCCTGGGAAGGTGGGTTTATTGCTAGTTCACCTTTATACTGAAGATACAGCTTTTGGCATCCAGCTTTCTGCTGGGATTGGTGTTGTTCTTTTACTAGACTCTATCTACTTTTATTCCTGTGTACTCTGCAAGATGTAAACTGAAGCTTGATTCACTACATTCAACAAAAGCCAGCTTCTGTGGGCCATTTACATCACTGGGTTCCTACTTTTACTTGTTGATTGGCCTCTGAGTATCCCTTACTTTCTAGTTAGCTGACAGATGCATTCAAAATGTATATTTTGACAGTAAGTTTTTTATAGCTTGGGTATGTGTATGCATGTTTGTGTATGCATCATTAATGTGCATATATTTGTGCATATATGAGTGTGTGTGTAAGTAAAATAGATCTCCATAATTTTGGCTCATTTCAGCAGAAGGGTTGGTGAGAGTATCTCATTTACCATGATGCCAGAATTAGAAGACCACATCAATTTTCAAGATGCCTGTTGCCAATTTTAAATCTGAAGTTAATAATCAAAGCTACTACTTAGGGAGTATTTTGACTTATCACCTATCAAACATGGTATTTTAGAAACTTTCAAAACAAATAACCCTATAATCTAAGAATTATTCTTTCAGAGGTTAAACAACCTGTCCCTGGTCTCATGGTAAAAGGCAAAGGCAGATTTAAATCCAGATCTGTCTGACATCGAAAACTTTTCTCTTGCAAAATGGTATGGTATTATCAATCTAATTTACATGAAATAACTAAGGTTCTGGTCTACAACGTACGTGTTACATGAAACCCGAGGGGACGTGTTTTTCAGTTTTCAGAATTTTCATATGTATGTAAAGTAATACAGGATGTAGACTGTATGTATATGTAATACCCCCAGCAGAGTCAGGGGCAGCACCCCTTAATCAGTTAGATGAACATTCCTTCAGCAAAATTCAACAAGAGTCACACTAAGTGGGTTAGATATAGGCTATAAAGAGTCTCACGTCAATTTTGGTCAGCTCTGGTGACCAATTAACTTATGAAAACACTTTCAGATTTCAGACTGTTTTTGGATTTCCACACTCTTTTATCTGCAAGCAATCTGTCCAAAGTTCATCTTGGACCTAGGATTAGAGCTTAGCTTTTCTAACACTTCCTTCTAGGTATCACCAGAATTGTTTCATACATTTTAATGTAGCAATATTGGTACCAAGCTGTGGGAGAAACATTACTTTTGACTCATTAAATCTGAAATGAATTCTCTGCTGAAAGGCTAATCATATAGAATTTATCTCCTTCCAACTTAGAATTTTAACTTACCAACATCTTTTCCCATTAGAGACTAGCAATTATTTTTCTCTGGACTAATGCACTGAGCTTATTAGTATTCATTGCACTTACTAATTCAATATAATTCAGTCATTATTATATCAATATTACTTACAGTGGTAGGATGCCAGCTCTTTTAAATATACCTCACTATCGGTTTTTAAATTTCCCACTGCTACAGATAAAATGTTTAGTGTTTTAGAATTTCCTTGATGCACTAGTGAAAATCTGTGAAAGTCCAGCAGATATGTGTATATTATTGATAGCTTATATGTTATTAGTGGGATTTTGCAACTTTGAGGTCTCCCAGAAAAATCATTTGTTTGCTGCGTAACACTACCTTAGAATCTTTTTTTAAATACATTTTTAAAGCACGTGAGTTTGAAAGATACTTCAGTAATCAGACTTTGGAAACAGCTAACCCTCAACAGATGGTTTAAGCACAGTAGTGTGAATGTACAGTCTTACCACCAGAGAAGAGAGGTCAAGGCTTGCCTGAGACTTCAATTCAATGTAATCCATAAATGCTGATTAAATCCACTATTATACTCGTACGAGGTAATCCTAAATGTATTATGTTGTATTATTTAGAACTCTAAGTTCAAAAAGTTACTAATCATAACAGTGTGAACACTAATCATATCTTTTACCACCAAAACCCACAAAACTACCCAAAATCTCCAGTTCTTAATATTTAAGTTCTTAGATGGACATGAGACAACTTTACTGGAGTGGGGTAGTTTCTTGTTGTTTGTTTCTGGAAATGGTCCTAGTCCAGAGTCCCGTGCTCTTAATTATGTTCTGAAATGCTCTTTTTCTACTAAGGACTTAAAGCTCCAATTATAAGTCCCTTAAGTTGCAAAAACTTTCACATACACATGCATAAAAAAGCCAATTCTAGATTTCTGATACTAATGAAAACAGATATCATGGATATTTTTAGTAAATGTTCAGCAGTTTTTTTAGTCAACTATGTCAACTTTCTCAATCAAATTTTTTCATCTAATCAGGACTTAAACTGATTAGTTTGAATTTGACCTTTTTGTGCCTTTTGATATAGGTGTGATAGGGACAAAAGAAAAATGGGTAAAAGAATCAGTCAGGGGCTTCCCTGGTGGCGCAGTGGTTGAGAGTCCGCCTGCCGAGGCAGGGGACGCGGGTTCGTGCCCCGGTCCAGGGGGACCCCACATGCCGCGGAGCGGCTGGGCCCGTGAGCGATGGCCGTTGAGCCTGTGCGTCCGGAGCCTGTGCTCCGCAACGGGAGGGGCCACAGCGGTGAGAGACCCGCGTACCGCAAAAAAAAAAAAAAAAAAAGGATCAGTCAGGATAAATGACAATTGGAATAATTAATCAAGACTGCAATTGAATAGTTTCTCAACATATTCATCTCCTTATTTTTTATCCTTAGGGAAAAAAATGAAGTTCCATTCATTTACTTCACCATTCGTTGGTTTGTGTACACATGGCTCTATTTTAGGGGCTAATCATATAAAGGTGGTCTCTGTCCTGAAGAATCTGTGCACAGTCTAGTGAGAGGAATGGGATGTAAATTAATAACCTTCAATACAATGTGGAAAATGCTGTAAGTGAGGCATGAATAAAAAAAAAATATTCTACATGAGTGATTAAGGCCATCTAGGGCTCAACTAGAGCTTCTGAGGAGAGGCGACATGTGAGCCGGTAGGAGTTTTCCCTGCGGAGCGAGCACTCAGGCACACTGAAACCTGGGAGAGGCCCGAGATGGCACCTGGGACTTCCCATCTGACGAGTCAATTCTTTGGATTATTCTTCAGGAGGGCTCCTAAGGTTGTTTCAGAGCCTTCCAAATTTGGGGGACTAGTAAAGGAATGAAAGACATCTAAAAGTTACTTATTTCATTTATGAAGTTGTGTACCTAAGGAAATGCTGAGGACGTGATGACTGCTATATAAATCGCTGACGCCGAATCTCGTGACCCTCCAGAGAGAGGCTGAAGAGAGCTGGAGGGAGTGGGGGCAGAAAGAAGCAAGCACAGGGGTTCACTGACGTAAATAATTATTTACGATTACCACTGTGTTGTCATCAATTTTATGTTCTCTCTTTTCTCCATGCATTTGAAAACCATCCATCATCAAACTACTTCAGGGACTACAGGCAGTCTCCTGAACTTGTCTACAGTACATCTCACTTACAGAGCAGGTACTGTAGCTGCTTCTCACTTATTGAAGCAGCAAACGTACTGTAGCATTCTTGCCACTGTGAGGAATCAGAGATTTTAGGAATGTAAATACACAGTGGGAAAAAGGAAGTTATAGAGAACTTATGGATGTAGGGAGTATAACACGTCAAGATAGTAAAGGCTGAACTGTGGGAAACAGGAATTTAAACAGGTCTCAAATTGTTTGGGGCCAGGCAAAGAGAAGGAGATCAAGGGCTGGGTCTCTGTCCTTGCGTCCTCTTTTATGGGGCTTTTGACCACGGCCCTGAATCTTCTCCGTAAGGTCTGGTGCTGGACATTTCAATCCCACAAGTCCTATTTCTTTATCTTTCCAGCTGTTGGAGGTTTGCTAATGCAACACATGCAGAGTATATTTTCGTAATATATGATTTGCTGGGGAAAAAACAGCAAATGAATTACGTACGGTTCTTAAGAGAGAGTAGTACTCTCAAAAAGAAATATGCACACAAACCCCAGTATAAAAGTGACAATATTCACCTGTTGTGGAGTTCCCACAAAAGGACCTCTTACTAACGGAGGGAGTCTAGCAGTCAGGACCTCCACAAGGACCTTCAGTCTTGCCCTCCAAAGACACGTTAGGCATTCAAGAAAAACAACAAAAAAGATGAATAAAACTGCAACAAGAGCTCCTAAACATCAATGTTTACAACATAAGCAAAATTATTTAGCTGTCATTAAAAAAACCTGTATCCGTAAAAGCTCGACAAGAAATCAGTCACTGGTAGAAAAGCAAAGTGGGATTAAAATCTCAAGGAAAAGAAAAACAAAAAGACGATGTATTTTTCTTTAAGGATAAATTGATCACTGAAAGTAAGGAGTTAGGGCTTTTTTTTTGCCCTTTGGAAAGACGTTACTTATTTTATTTTTTAAAATTGAAGTATCGTTGATTTACAATATTGTGTTAGTTTCAGGTGTACAGCATAAAGAATCAGTTTTTTTGCAGATTATATTCCATTATGGGTTATTACAAGATATTGTGTGTAATTCTCTGTGCTATATAGTAAATCCTTATTGCTTATCTATTTTATGTAGTTTGTATTTGTTAATTCCATATTCCTAATTCGTCCCCTTTAGTAACCACAAATTTGTTTTCTAAGGATATATCTTATTTTAAAGTTGACTTGAAACCGTTCTTTTCTAAATTGTGAAATATATTCATTTTAACTAGAAAATAAATATATAGTTAAGATACAGCACCCATTCTTATTGCAAGGATATAAATATCTAAACAGATAAGATTACAAAAATGCCAAAAATACATATGTATATGGGAAAGGACTAGAAAATAGAAAAGATCGTGAATAATCAAAAGAGGTATTTATTAGGGCAGTAAGGCTGTGTATGGATTAGCTCATCTGATTTCCTTTGTTGTTGCCTTAAGACAGATTAAAACTAAGAGGAAAAGAGCTCCTAAAAATGCCTATTATAAATGGATGTTTGTAGCAATCAAATAAATATCACAGATAAAATAAATGAACACTTCCCACACTATTAAATCACAGGCACCGTTTTCACTTCAGAAAAGAAAGCCAGGTAAAATCCCAGAGCGCGTCCACTGGGCACCATCTTCACCACTCCCTGTGCCCCACACCCCATGCTGAATCAGGACATCTCTTCTGTTTGTGTTCTTTCTCAGATTCCTGACAGAACCAAACCTGCTGCTCCCAAGGGAAGAAGAAAGAACTCAGAAAACCAAGTTTCTCTGAACATCTTGCAGGATTTGTGCCACTTCACAGTCTTTCTGATTATATGCAACTCTGGTCAGTTCCAACCGGCTCACTAGAGAGAGACAGAAAAACACAAACCCCTTCCACTCCCAAGAACCAGTGGTCAATTAGAATGCTCCCTTTGCCGCTAGCATTACAAGAGCACTAGAATTCCAAAGAAAATTATAATTTTGGAGGAAAAAATATCTCTGAATCATAGATTCTCTAAGCTTCAAGTCATAATTTTTTTTTTTTTTTGGTAAGGAGTAAGTTAGAAGCTCAAACCATGTATAGATTGCATGAATTCTGAATGCTTTGTTCTCAGAAACATGGTCATTCATGAATAATGGAGAGGCAGAAGGAGAGAGAACAATCCAAGTAAAATAACACTTTTCAGATTCTGAGAAAATCCCAGATACAGAACAAAAATCCTGCCCTGGGCATTCCACTTAAAAATATATATGGAATCTTAAAAAAAAAAAAAAGGTTCTGAAGAACCTAGGGGCAGGACAGGAATAAAGACGCAGACATAGAGAATGGACTTGAGGACAAGGGGAGGGGGAAGGGTAAGCTGGGACGAAGTGAGAGAGTAGCACTGACATATACACACTACCAAATGTAAAATGGATGGCTAGTGGGAAGCAGCCGCATAGCACAGCGAGATCAGCTCGGTGCTTTGTGACCACCTAGAGGGGTGGGATAGGGAGGGTGGCAGGGAGACGCAAGAGGGAGGGGATATGGGGATATACGTACGCATATAGCTGATTCACTCTGCTATACAGCAGAAACTAACACAACACTGTAAAGCAATTATACTCCAGTAAAGATGTTAAAAAACAAACAACAAAACTATCTTTGGTTGTTCTCCTCACTCTTCATAAGTCTATCCAACAACAAAATGTTCCCAGTTAATTCAGGTCATATCTTGGCATTCAAATTGTTTAATAAAGTTAGAAATATACTTAGTTTATCTTATGTTAGTTATAGCTAGTTGCAAATCCTAGGTACAAAAACATGATATCAATATTGGGTACTTACTTACTAGGGTATAACCCTAGGAAGCACGTTGTATATTCTTTGAACAATTTTCTTAGCCTGTCTGAAGTACCAGTAATAAATGGTATCAACTTAGGAGAGAAACACTGTCCTCTTAAACCACGTTATGGGTAGCAGCGCCATCCACAGAGTGAACAGTCATTGAGGCAGTTGGTAGTGATCCCATTTTTCATTTCTTTTTTCCATAACATCATCAGTCCCAAGATCACTTTAAAAAAGTACTTGATTCACGTCCCTTTGAGTTTCAGGACGAGTTAAAATAGTCCTTCAAATCTCTCCCTTCATACAAGAACTTTCAGAGCAGCAGCTGGAATTGAGGTTAAAAAAAGAGGAATGACAGCCTGTAACACAGGTGACCAGAACCGATTATTAAGTCTGCTTATATGATTCTCTTTAAATGAAGCCATTAAGAGCTTGACAGATAACTATCCACCTGGATAATAATGTTGATGAGATCCTTAAAGACACAAGAAGGCTCTCTTATGTTGACAGTCCTATGATGCAGTGTTATCAGCCTATGGTTACATTAACTGTTTACAGTTCATCAAAAGGCTTTCTAGTTAATTTGCTATGAAGTGAAAATAACATGTTCTCTTCCCTGCCTTCCCAAGTTGCTTCCTGGAGCTTAGGCTTGTCCTTAACCAACAAAGAAAGAAAATGAATAAGCGCACGTATTTTTTTTTTTTTTTTTTTTGTCTTAAACAGCATCTGACTGTCACATGGCGGCGGGGGTGCCACATAGAAATCGTTTTTTCTAACGTAAACCACTCGAAAGTGCCTCCGCAATGCCCACACGACTATGCAAGCGGCCCTCACAGAAACACGCTTCCATGTGTTATTAGACAGAATTTTGGTCAAAAGAAAGACATCTGGAAACACTGTCAACTCCTGAGCAACTGCATCCGAGTCAGTCCCCGCAAACTGCCCAAGTGGTCTGAGAGGGGGCTGCAGAGGACCAGCTCGTGCGCCTGTGCCTTGGGTAGTATCTGGCACAAGCCAATACGTGCTACTAGTCACCAGTCCGGCTTCCGTGAGGCACGGGCTCTTTGGGAACATACAATAAAAATTTTAAGTTTCTGGCAGGCTAAAAATCAGACAAAATTCTGCCCTTGGGCAGCTTACCATATAGTATAAAGCATATCTTATAAGAAAAAGCTTAAAATGTAAAAAGTTCCCAGTAAAAAATTTAGTGGTGTGCTGTATAGGGTTTGATGAGAAAACAAAAGAGACTTTTGTTTGCTTTGCAAACCACGCAAGAAATCAAGGTTATTTCTTTGTAGTTCAGCAAGTGCACTGACACGACGTTAGGATTCAGGTCAACCTAGAGGGAGATGTCAAACGCAAGTTCAAAGTGTCTATCGATGACTTGGATGAGGATCTAATTAGGCAATGTGGTTCAGGAATCCAAAACATTATGGGACTCAACTGATGTGCCTATTTGAGCAAGATGAAATTTAACAAGGATAAATAAGGTAAGGCACTTGGGTCCAAAGAGAATTGATTTCACATCCAAAAGCATGTGAAAAATGTAACCCAGTAGTCTGGCTGATATATTTCTTTAGTCCTCCCTTGCTACTGCTGTATCCCCACTGACATTCTAGAGACAACAGATCTCCCAGTGGGGAGAGAACTGTTCTTCCTCCTGAGCCAGGAATACTATTCCATCTGTAGCCCAAAGTCTTACCCATCGTAAAGCACCCTCTTCTCAATGAGCCTCTTCTCGTTGTCCCAGTTAGAATTCCTTTACTCCTCCCCTACTCTCCTTCTGTATTTTGAGTTTCATTTACAGCCCTTTCAAAATAGTAACTTGGCACAGAGTAACCTGGGCCTAGACGGCAGGCACCATGGGCCTCTCCAGGTGTTTTCTTCATGGCAAGTACTCAGTACTGCTTACTGAATTAGCATGCCTCAGAATCACCTGGAGGACTTAAATCAAGCACAGGTTTCAGGACCTCACCTGACAGAGTTCTCCGTAGATCTGGGATGGGAACAGAAATATGCTTTTCTAAGAAATTCCCAGGTGATGCTGATTCTGCTGACCCCTGGACCACACTTCGAGAACCTCTGACCTCTGGTCAGATCAAGCTCATGAAACAGAAGTTTACCACACAACTTTTATTTACAATGTAAACTCTACAATGACTATAGCATTCTGTGTAATCGTGAGACATAAGTAATAAGTGTGAAGCAAGTACGGGCTTCTCCGTCGGTAGGTGCCTGCACTCTGGCGTGGAGGGTTGGAAGAGACTTCATAGGTCCAGTTTCCTACTCAATGAACTCCTCGACAACATCTTAAAGAGGGGGTTGCATGCCACCTCTCCACCTCCCCCCACCCCAAAGAGTGATCTCAGTGTTAGAGATGTCATCACGTTGGAAAATGATCCCACTTTATTGCCAAGTATGTGAGAAAGTCTTCCCTAAACTAGGCTGGTATGTGTCTTTCTGAGATTTCTATTTACCCACCGGTACAGGCCTACAATCTAATCTCTTATCTAAAGTCCTTGGGATCATAGGTTTCGTAACTTAATTTTTCAGATTTTAAAAAAGTAATATGGTACCCATACTACATATCATATGCTGTCCTCAGTGGAGTCCAGGGTAGTACTCTATAATCAAACATGTTTATATTTTTGCAGTGAGGCATCTGAATAGTCACACTTAGTGGAATAAATATTATAAATAACTTCACATTGATGAGAGTCAGATTTTGCCACCGAATTTACCAAAACGCTCAATTTTCAGGTATTTTTCAATTCCAAATTTATAAATAAAGGACTGTGGACCTGTATCAGTTTGTCCTTTGTGATTACACGAGGTAAGTCTACTTCCTCTTCCACCCTAGCTAGCAGTCCTTCAACCATCTGAAGACTGCTATCACACCCCTCCCTCTTATCCACTGTGTCTCCTCCTACATGTCACCGTTCTTCCAAATTATCAACTGATAGATTGATCCAGTGTAATGAAAGAGGACTAGGTAAAAGGTCAACTACTCATCCTAAGCAACCTTAGTTCTTTACTTGAAGTTCAAATGTGCAGAAATGTAGAGCACAGAAGGAATAGTCAAAAGTGGCACTCAATCCTCGAAAAGAGAAGACTTGTGAAGCTGATGAGGAGACAGTGATTCAGTTAATCCAAGACATATGGATGAAGTATTAAACTTTATGATTCCAAAGCACAGGAAAAAAAGAGAATTAATCTTTGTTGACAACGACTCTGTGCCAAGCACTGTTTGATGACTGACATACGTGATCTCCAATCTTTACAACTGCTCTATGAAGTAGGTGGTATCGTCATTTTATAGATGAGGAAATTAACACTTTGAGAAGTTAACTGCTCAAGGTCATACTGCAAGCCAAAGGCAAAACGAGGATTCTTATTACCTGATTCCAAAGTCTAAGCAAGATCCTTCCAAAGTACCCAAAGGGTACTGATGAATGGCTCAGTAAGTCCGTTCTTAGTCCTGCCTCTATACGCATTTTAATCAATGAGTTTAAAGGAAATGAAGATGCCTGCCTTCCAAATTCTGATAGGACAAGAAAATGGCAAGAATAAAAAACACTATCACTGGATCCAAAATGACCCCACATGGCTAAAAATGACAAAGTAACACTGAGAAGGGCGGTTTTAATATGGCTTAGTATGAAATTTTACAAGTTGATGGGTCCATCCACCACCATGTTGGAGGAAGACAGGAATTTTAGTTGCCGCAAATTAACTTTAAGCCCACATGCCAAGAAGTGATGAAGACTTTAAAACCTATGGTTGCATTAATAGAACTCTAATGCTTAGAATGAGGGACCCCACAGACCCAACATGAAGTACTGAGGAGTTCAAACCTCAAGGCTTTACTGAACCAAAACAAACGTAATGGGGCGGGGGGCGGGCCGACCAGAACAGCAAAATTTCTGAAAGCAGAGGCTTGGAAGAACTAAGAACGTTTAGCCTGAAACAGGGGGAAAGAGTGAGAGGAAGGCAAATGACAGCAGTCTCAAAAACACATGAAAGAGTGATTCCATTTACTTTCAGTGATGGCCCTGAAAGGCAGCTACCTCTCCCCATGGGGGTGGGAGATGGTGGGAGGGTGAGAGATGAGGGAGTTACTCTCGCAGAGGGCTGGCCTCACCTGGGGAGAGGCGCAATGCCGTGTCTACCAGCCAGAATGTTAGACAAGCCCACCTCTAAGGCACTCCTCATCCCCAGCATTAGGGTTAAGGGCACTGAACAGGGGCCTTTGGCAGCAACGCCCCTGCTTTGTCTGTAGAGAACCTCTAACAGTGGGAATTGGGAGCAAGTAGGCCAGCTGAGTGACATTTCAATGGACTGCCAGCAGGGAAGAGATTTTTAGGCAAGCAGAGACTTGCAGGCCTCCTCAAGCCCTATAGTGTAGGTAATTATCCACTCTGAATCCTTCAGGGGCTAACCCCACTTGGAGCCTGCAATCCCTTCTCCCCTTCTCCCCCTCACCCCGTGGGCTGGCTCCAACGAAGCTTTTCTTTTTGGCTTCATCACTCCCCTCCACCCCCCATGCAAAAGTACATCAAACAGTATGTGCGATTAAGTATATCCTTTTAAAATTCCTTAGGTTGACTTATTCCTTACCCATTCATAAAGAAAATCAGTTACAAAGTTATTAGACAAACAGGCCAACTGAACAAAAACCGGTCTCATTTTACCTGGAAGCAGTGTAACCGCTCATAGGAAGGGGATGATGGGGGGTGAAAAGCAAATCTTTCAAAGGTTAAAATTCAGGTAGAAAAACAAAACAAAACATGGCAGACAAGAACAAAAAACCTCTGAACTTAAATGCAAAATGATTTCCAGAAGATTATATTACAAACTTTAAAATTCTAAGGCATGGTTCATTTTTTCTAAGACGCACAAGCAAACACTGTGTGTTTGAGTTCTATGAAGAACTCTTACCTTTAAAATTTCCGTGTGGTGTTTGGTTGAGCATTTTATACAATTTATATCTTTCTATCATGTCTGCTTTGTCCTTCTACTATATATATTCCCCCAAACCTTCAATACTTCAGTTGCACGGGCTATTCAACCAAATATTCCAAAAATCAAAGCATCAATCTTCATAGAAATGTGTGTGCTAAATTGCCAGGTCAAATACTTCTAATGAAATAATGTTTCTAATGAAACATCTCCTTAATTTCCTTTATAAAAAAAAAAAATAAACAACTTTAGATGCTTATGCTGCATAGTAACATTCCGGTTTGGAAAACCCACTCAAATCTGGAAAGCAACACACAGGATCAAATACCAGAAGTTTGCCTTTTAGGAGGTCTTATAACTGCAAAGCTAGAGGCAACATTTACATGTTTTACAAAGCATGCTGTTTAATTCTTAGTGTGCCTGAAGAGTTAAATAAAATCATTTAGGGTCAAGTGCCCTCCAATAAGATTTGCATTTTTTTTTCCAAAAGCATAAATGGTTGAGATTGTTTACCCTGTTATGCTTGTAAGATTTTGAAAGCATGTTCTAACTCCAAATAGCCAAGAGTAAAATGGGAGATACCGGCCAATAACTTTTATGAAGTTACTATATAGGTTACGTAATCACTGAAATTTTTTTTTTTTAAATAAATTTATTTATTTATTTTTGGCTGCACTGGGTCTTCGTTGCTGTGCACGGGCCTCCTCTAGTTGCGGTGAGTGGGGGCTACCCTGAATTGCGGTGGCTTCTCTTGTTGCAGAGCACGGGCTCTAGGTGCATGGGCTTCAGCAGCTGTGGCATGCAGGCTCAGTAGTTGTGGCTCACGGGCTCTAGAGCACAGGCTCAGTAGTTGTGGCGCAGGGGCTCAGCTGCTCTGCAGCACGTGGGATCTTCCCGGACCAGGGCCCGAACCCGTGTCTCCTGCATTGGCAGGCGGATTCTTAACCACTGTGCTACCAGGGAAGCCCTGTAATCACTGAAAATTAAATAGCTACAACTAAGAGCTCTAGAGTGTTCCTTTAAAATTCTGAGAAGTTGATCAAAACATCATTTTTTGTACACCTTTAGTATGTACAATTTTTGTCTGTCAATTACACCTCAAAAAAATTGGAAAAAAAATCTGAGAGATTGTCTGGTCCTTTCTGCTGAGGATATAGCTATTTACCCAGACTAAGTTTCTTTTGGCTTGTCAAAATTTCAGAGGTTTTATTTTAAATATTTTTAAATGGATGTTAATTAACCTCAATTAAAATGTACATTGGTGCCCCTCTCCTAAATAATTCTTCTTCAAACAGTACAGAATTTTGAAGTTAAGAGGAGTAAAACTGTTAAGTAAGTTATCTTCAGTAGTTTTTACAAAAACAACACAAATCACCAAAACTGGAGATTTCCTATTAAAACAGACGGTCCAAGTACTATTTCAAATTCCACATGGTTATCTTCCCACTGCAACTTAGATTTTAAATGTTGGAGTTCGTATGTGATAAAACTGCCCTCAAAGGCCTGAGAAGAGGAAGGTAAAGCAGCACTGACGACTGTCCGCACGATGGTGAGAGGCCGTGAGTGCTGGTAGGCAAGAGGCGCAGTCTGGACGCAGGAAGGACAGATACTAGTCACTGTGCTGCCCAGAGTCTGCTTTTATCCTGGAGGATTTACAATAATCCAGTAACCTGAATCTTGTTTGTCTCATCCACCCTGAATATTATCTTATTATATTATAAATTTTAGATCCTTAACCAATTTTTTATTTGTAACTCAAAATATCTGAATATGGCTCTCCTTTTCACCATTCCAAATGCTAGTGAATTACACATGGATAGACTCTGTAAAAAGAACTTAATACCGTCCTATGGAATGTATCCAACTAACAAATACAATATGTGAAAATATAACACTCATGTAATTAAAATTTTTTCCTTTGAAAGAGATAAGCTATTTCCTTTAGTGTATTAAAAAGGCTAGAAAAAAATGTGAATTATGGTTTTTTTCCTCAACTCCAAATTACGAAACCTAAGAGTTAAACAAATTATTGACCATGTATTTTCTCCCATGATTATGCAGCCCTTAGGATCATTACAACAAAACCCCTTATTATTGCATCTTCAATAGACGTTCAGGCTTAGACGAGACATGCTGGACTCAACGTTTCCCTCCAGAGCCTGGGCTCTACTCTGGGAATGGGTCATGAAGAAATTCAAATACCAACAAATGCATAAACAGATAATACATCTCAAAAAATTAGTAGCAAAATGCAAATTATCTTTTGAGTGCAGAACAGATGCGTTCTTTTCTAACATGAACCCAAGAAGAGCTAACATTAGTACCTAAACATCATCTATGTTTGCATCTGCATTACCGTTACACAGAGTCCCCACAGTAGTCACTACTATTACTTCCATTATACAGATAAGGAAATGGAGGCTTAAAATACTTAAAGCGGCTTGCTTAAGGTCCCACAGCCATTAAGCGGTGGAGCTGGGATCCAAGTACAGGCCATCCAACTGATCAGCTCTAAACACTGCACTATATGTACATGTACGTCCACATATATACACTCACACACAGGGGAATGTGCCTGACAATTTACCTAGCATGTACATTTCTACATAAAAGGAGCTTAGGGACGGCAATCTAGGTGGAAGAAGGGATTAGAGGTTCCATCTTGAAGAATGCTTTTACTTGGCATAGGTGTTTATTTGGGGCAGCTGCTGGAGGCAGTTTATTCAGGATATTGCTGGAGATCATGGAGGCTAGCCCGCCCTCACACCCCACCCCCCAACCCCTTGGAGCTTCTGCTGCCTGTGTGACAGTAAACGCCCTGAGCTCAGAATTTAGGGCTGGGATGACAGGTGCTTCCACCTGGGCCAGAGCAGAGCTTGCTTAGGGCATGGTACCTATGTGCTGCACGTACGCCCTGCCCCATTTTCCTCCTCTGTCTTCTTTCCTTCCTTGCATGTAAATGTGAAGACACTTATAACAACATCTGCTAAGTAACCTGGAAGGATGACAAAACGGGATTAAGGATAGGAAATGGAAGAGGGAGACTGGAGTAGAAATGCAAGCCGAACCCAGCCTGAAGGAGAGTCAGAGGACAAAGGCCTAAAAATACTGACTGCAATTCTCGACCATAGCTTAATTATACGAAACTAGAAAGAATCTTCACTTCTTGTCTCAAGGCCTACAGCACACCCTTGCAAGCTTCAACGTATAATAAAGTACATTCATGAAATAGTTCAAACAAAATGCAAGTCTTTTAGATTTGTGGAAATGGCTCTACCATTTTTCTGCTCATTAACTCTGTACTAGGAAATAAAAGTTGCAACCCACAGTGTGTGGTTGTTTTCCATTTGGGTTTATTTCGTTTTCAAAACAGTGAGTCATCTGAACTTATGCAAATGAAAGTTATGATGATTTTACTCAAGCGATTAACTCCAGTTTATACGTAGAACAAGTTTCTTTAAATAGCAGGGCATCCAGTTCTATAAAGCCAAGCTATCTTGTTCTCCCTTAAAATCTGGAGACTTATTACCCAGCAAGGGGCAAACCAGGCTCCACAGTGGTTGTGGAGGTGGATGCGGGTGGCTCCCTGGGCAGCAGCTCAGGTACACTACTCCATCAGTGAGGAAGGTAAAAAGAAACCAAGGGAAAGGTAAAAGTGTAATCTGTGCTGCTACTTTATGAAAGACCTTTAGGGAAGCTAATGAAGGAACTATATCTTGGGTAATCTCAGAAATGTTTACAGCTGTAAAATGAGTGAGCAAACAGGTTCACTTTTCTATAAGAATATCTAAAAATACAAGCCTTTTAAACTCTAACTTGGGTTCATAAAAATACATACTGGCTCACATAGCAACGTGCTGGCCAAACTGCTTCAGATCGATAGTTAATCTCCAAAACTATCTGCCGTTACCCACAAGAAACAGAGGAAAAACACAGATTTCTTACCTCAGAAAAGAATTCATGGGGGCTTTCCAGCTCTCCTTAATAATTTGGCTTGGGGAAAGAACACACACGGTAGAGATTTGCCTTACTTTTCATATAAATCAATGGCTTTCAATAAACATTAAGGAAAACCTCTCCTCAACTTATATTCAAAATATCAAGGGATTATTGAAACCCCTAATTTGCTGTAAAGTCTGTGGCAAGTGTTACACCTTGAGTGAAATGCAATCTAATTCCTATGTGGTTATATTTAAAAAGGGTCGGTGGGCGGGGGGGAGGGGGTGGTGGTGGTGGTGGGGAGAAGCAACGTTATTAAAGCCAATGCTCCAGGCAGCCCTGGAGCAGACTGGATCCAGTTTGAAAAGAACTGGCAACCCCAAAACTTTTTGATAAGATAAAAATTCATTGATGTTGGCTCACACGAGGCCCACTTCAACCCTGCACTTGTCCTCCGAGTTTCCTTGGCATATCTGCTCCTTTCCTCTATGTGCTTTAGCATAACTTTATTTTTCTCTTTTATCTTTCGATAACTGCACCCAGGGACCGGAGGGGATTGATTTTTTGTTTTGACTTATTGTTTGAAGATCTGTAACTCAAAGCAGCTCTCACGCCTCTGATGTCTAAGCTGGAGCGGCATAAAAGGTAAACCCGGGCCTGGGTAGCAAGCTGAGCAGCAGCAATACCATTTTATAATCAGCCATCTAGGTTTTCATCTTCTTCTGCCTTCCCTCCCACCCCCTTTAGCTGGGCTAGCTGGCAAAGTGCGAGGTTACTCCTACGCCTTTGTTAGGTGACAAGAGCAAGTTAAAATAAAAATAAATGCCTCGACATCTTTGCGTGCCAGAGCTCTGAGACTAAATATACTTCTACTTACAGCAAAAAGTTATTTCCTACCTAGAAGAAAGGCCTTGCTTTTATTCACAATGAAAGGAAACTTCAACGCATTTCAGAAGGCTGCATTAGAAAAATATAACCTGTGAAAACAAGGGACGACAGAACAACTGACAAAATCATTTTCCCAAAGGGCTTAAGTTAAGATGAAAAAACGTAAGGCTTTTTTGAGGCAGATTAACAAATTCAAAACAAAAATGTGACTCTTGAACCGGAAGATGTTTAAAGACAGACTCACATATGTTAGGTCAGAAACTCAGTTGTGTTTTCAGGGTTCCGTGTCAGCGGTATAAATTCCAAATTAGCAAATGTAATAACCCAAAGCTCTCTTTCTCTCTTCCAGTCTAATCCTCAAATGATCAGGATTATTTCTGCCTTAATTAAGCTAACTTCACATGCACACGCTAGTACACATACACATAAATACCCACACAAGAGTATCTAAGGGTCTGTTCCCTGAAGTTGTTCAGCCTGATGAAATATGGTTACATATGCAAACATTACCGCCCAATTGTAACCTCATTTTCTGCTCTGCTGGACAGCGTGACCAGCATTTGTCATCGTGCCTCCCCCGCCCGCCACGTCATTCGTATGTCTGTAATTGTCATCGAGATGTGGCATGGCAGCAGGACGCCAGTGTTCTCTGCACCCTGTCTCCACAGTCACTCAGGTAACAAACCCGTAATCTCGTCCTGTTTTCATGATGGTTGAATTACACATAATTGTTTCTGCACAGTGATTGATTTCTGCCTGAATAGAGACCTCTGCCTTTTTTCAATGCAAGCGAGTGGCAGCCAAGTCTCTCCATCTAGGAGGAGGCAGCAGCCTTTGAAGAGATCAAAGCCAAGGCCGCAAGCAGTTGTGCGCCCTGGGAATATGGAAAGCCTTTATGCTCTCAACCCCATTTCCAGCATCATGTTGGACTGCAGCTGCATTACATTCTGCCAGCATTCTTAATGCTTTTAGTATTGACTCTGACATCACCAATAGCTGTTTTAAAGTAACAAAAGCCGAAAGATGACTTATTTTCACAACTCTGTAATTGGAACATGCAAAGATGGGGGTGGGGAATCAAGAATGAAGGGGAGGGAAGTACATTTGCTTTTAATTTAAAGCAGCACAAAAGAAAGCCCAGCCAAAGAAAAAAAATTATATAAGTTTTCACAAATGAAAAACATGTTTTTCATATGGAAAAACCAGCAGGGGCATTTTTATAACTCAGACCACACAAAATGAACCGATGGCTAAACACACGCTTTTTCAAGCCTGAAGGGTAAAATGAAAACGATGGGGTAAGTGACTCCAATTGGGAAAGGGACTTTAACATGCACTGGGTCTGAAGACACCTGATGCAAGGTGAACCTTGCAGCTCAAGAACTGCCCCCTCCCCACTCCTTTTTCTATTAAGGAGAGCTGAAATTTGCATCTGTAATACATCACAGGTTCACTCGGGAAATTGTAAATGCATAATTCCTTACTAATAAGAGAAGAAAAACAGGAAAGTCAGAGGAGCTTTTCAGTTCTGGCTCCAGATACACAGACACACAGTCTGCCATGATTACACCTTGGCATCTGAATCAAAACCGGAAGCCACCAAACAGCAGAAAAATTCTTAAGGATACGATAACCAAAACATATCAACATCAGTGTCCTACTCTTTCTTAAAATCGCAAGTAACAGTGAAGGTATTTCTGATTGTTTAAAAGTTAAGGCATTTTGGCCACTTTTATTAAGCACACTGTGTAAATAATCCATTACTGCCTTTAAAATCAACACAGAAAACAAGCAGGTCAACCATAAGTCATTATACTGTGTCTCCAGGGTTACGTATAGTGCTATCTATGTCCAGTAATCTCCACTCCCTAGCTACCAGAAAACCCTCTCATATTCCAATTCCAATACTTAAATTTCTGCTTTTGAAAATATCTGCCCCAATGAATATATGTAGCTTTATAAAGAAGCTACAAATGTAATATAGGACAAGACTTTAGGGCAGAAAAAGTAGAAAAGCAGAACTTTTTAAGAACTTACAGAATTGAATGCATCTCATTTATTAAAGCCCCCTTTTCAAAAAGATTTAATATCGTTTATGTAGCTATTAAGCAATGAACCACAAGTCTTTTACTTTTTCAAGTCTACGAAGTTCTAAAACTTACTGACATCGAAGAAATGCATCCTTTCCCTCTGCACAAAATCTTAGTTTTGAAACACCAAGTAACTGGTGAACAAAAGCTGCCTTTGTGTTTCTGACAGGATTTTGAATCAACAGGCCTGGTTGTAAGGTCCCCAACTGTAAATTTTCTCTGAAAAATTTGTCTGAAACTCTGCTGAACTGGAAAGTTCTACCTCAGTTTACTGGGCTACAGTTTTGATGCCTGTTTTATTTGGGGTTTATTTTTTGGTTTTGTTTTGGAAAAAGGAGTGCAAACTACCTGAATTTAGACTCGCAACAACAAAATTCAGCAAGGAAATATGAATAACAACATTTCAAAGTCTAGATCGTCTTCTCTTGGAAAAATGCTGTCTTTCCTGAATTTTACCATTTTACAGAAATTGCCAGAAATAAGTTCCAGTTATTTTCTCTGTGTTGCATTCCTAATAAGCTTATCACATTTTCTGTACCCCAAGGCCCCAATCTAATTTCAGATTATCAGGCAAAACCCATTTCTTTATGATTCTATCATGAGCGCTCTCCAGCAAAGTAACAAGCAAAATGGCCACTGGGAGCATCCCCTGCTTCTCATTCACACCTGAGGGACAGTCACTACAGGCTAACCGAACCCAGGCCCCCGCTCACAACCAAGCGTCCCACTCTTCCTAGACTCTTTCTCTTGAGTCCAATACGCTTCAAGGCTCTCTTCAGAGAAACCTGAATTTAGAATTTTAGTCACCTGGACAGGATGTGAAGTGACACAGCACCCTTTGCTCAGCCACCAGCCTTGAGAGTAACACCACGGCGGCTAAGCAGAGACACGCTGAAAGCACGGGGAATCTCAGGTGCCGCGGGCTCCCCAACTCCTAAGACTGCCCCTCGGCCAAAATTGCCATAATTGAGAACTGAGGTGACAGCACCGTAATGATACACAGGAGACTCGTTATATAATACGCTGGCCTCTTTGTCTTTCCCTTCAGGAAGGACTATAATCTCTTGGAGGACCTGGAGGGCTTGCATGCTGCTGACTGAAAAGAAAATACAACTGCCTCCGAGGTGAAGGGTGGGCGAGGCAAGGCGGGTGAAGCACAGGGTGAAGCACAGGACGGACAGGCACAGCCCACGCCTGGGGTCGCTCCAGGTGAGGCATTTTCATCACTTCGTACAAGCGTTTCTCCTTAAAACCTTTAAAGAATCAGACTCCGTGCTTCTCCTTTGGTAAACCATTCTAACGTTTATTAATCCCTCCCTCTGAAGTAATTCTTCCAACCTCAATTCTTTCAACAATTGAAGCCCGGTTTCTTTGGATATTCCTTCAGCGAAAACAAAGCTGGTCACCAACTCATTTCTGAAGAAACAGTCTTACACTTAGGGATGATTTCAAACTGCTCTTCTGCCTTGTCCAAGTCAGATGACCAGCTTCTTATCAGGCAGGTCCCTCTGGGGACATCGACAGCCACAAGAATATGTCAAGATTTGGATGGTGTCCAATTTCCAATGTGCTCGTGAAAGACTGAGAACTGTCTCAGATAGCAGAGGGCTTTCTTTTCAAGCGGTTTCATCACTTGCACACACACTGTACAGTTTTGGTTGAAAATAGCAAACACCCCAGTGCAGACATCTAATCTAGGGGAAGGAAGGCAGCAGAATTCTCACACAGCTGCTGGAGGGCAGGGCCACAAGAAGGGCACACAGGAGATACCGCAAGATCGGCATGAAGCGCAACCTCCGATGATGTAACTTAGCTGGGCCATAGCAGGGTCACACATGACCTCAGCCAGGAGCCCAGCGTGCGGCAAACCCAGGCGACTCTGAGCCATCCGCAAGTAACCTACACGCGAAGAACCTACTTAACCGGACAAAAAGAGGAGTATTTTCACGAGTGTTGCAGCATCTGCTGGTCTCCTAAAAAAACCCTCACGGGAAACACGTAGCAGCCAGCTTGTCAGAAGTATCTTATTGGATCAAATAGCAATACAGCTTCCCTTTACTTTCTCCATCAATCTAGAGCAGTGGGCTATAATGTAGTATAGGAAGAGTACACAGCATCATCCGCTGGGGTGCAGGAAGAAAACATTACAATGTCCATACTTATTTTTATGTTAAATCACTTAAGCTTTGCAAAATGTTTTTAATATACAGATTGTCACTGGGCAAACGCCCCCATTTACTCTGTATGTCAGATGGGCAAGAAGGCAAGTGGATTGAAGACAATGCTAACAATGAAAACACAAGTAAAATCAAGAAAATGGCAAAGCTAACAGTTATCCTACTTCTAATAACAACTCTTTAAGAGCCTGTCTTAGAGCTAAAATCTAGGATGAGATCTGACAAGAAGCTAACTGAAATAATTAGAAATTATTTATTTTATTTGAAATAAGAATTTGCAGCTTCCATCAATGACCATACACAGTGCCCTAAGTGTATACTCTCATTTGAGTTATTAGATAAATGTGTAATTCAGCTATATAATTCAAAAATAATTATACAGTGGTCAAATGTTTTAACTGGTAGGGATCTGCAATCAAAAGTATTCTCATCACTGAGTTATGTATCTGAAATATCAACTGACTTTAACTTTCCTCCCTCCCGAAAAAGACTAAATCAACTCATTTTCTCACTGTACTGATGCTCATACCGACATCAGAGAGGGTATCCAACCTCTGCAAGGTGAGATTCAGCCATGAAGAGGCAGAGGAAGAAATGAATGAAGTAGTGATAACATGCTACAACATGAAGGAACCTCAAAGATACTATGCTAAGTCAAAGAAGCAAGTCACAAAGGACCACCTGTTATGATTCCATTCTTACAAGATGTCCCAAACAGGGAAATCTATTGAGACAAAAAAAAAAAAAATAGATTAGTGGTTGCTTAAACCTGGGGTGGTGTGGTGAGGGAACAGGGAGATGGTGGGGTGACAGTTGAAGGGTACAGGGTTACTTTCTGAGGTGATGAAGATGTTCCAAAACTGACTGTGGCGATGATTCCTCACATCTGTGAACACGTTAAGAACCATTAAACTATACCCTTTGAATGAGTGAACCGTATGCAACGTGAATTACATCTCAATTAAGCTATTTAAAAATAAGTAATCACTAAATAAACGCTAAATAAATGAATAAATTCCTCCTCCCCACTTAAAAAAAAAGGCAAAGTTTCGAGAAAACCCTCCCAGACATGATCCCCCTGAGTCAAACTACTGTGGGACTTAATCCTTGTCCACAGGGCTACCCTGTGACTTTAAAACGACCAAATGGTTGCTTGTGGCCATGCAGCATCTGGATGACAACTGTGGGCAAGGAATTCTAGGAACATGTTGGGTTGTGCGAAAAAGAGGAAAAGCAGAAATAGTTATGGGTTGGTTCCCTGAAGCAGACCTTTATTGGTCAGCAAGCCCACTGCATGGAACTATTCAAATTAGATGTCCATGGATTAGTCTGCAATTGGGGCGCCCCCAGAGGTTACTAATGGGCAACGAGATGCCCTCCCAGAGCCAGGCAGAAGCAGTACTGGGTTCATTTTCTTTGCTTCTCAAACCATCAGACCTTGCTCTGCTCTAAGAGCAGAAACACTCCTTTGCCAAAGCACTGAGGTCAATTCTGATGCTTTCAGTGCCGATAAAACAGCTCAACGGAAACGCACATCTCATGCAGCTCAGCAGTCTGGCGCCCAAAAGCCCAGGGACTGTGCTTCTCAGTCCCCGCAACCACTTGTTCCCACTGTGAGACAAGAATACCAAGGCTCGAGGGTTAGGAACCCCTTCAGAGACAAACAGCCGGTCAACGACTTGCCTAACTTCTTGTCAGTATTTTTTCCCCACCACGAAATTAGCAACAACAGAACTTAAAGAAAAAATTAAAAGGCTTTTAAAATTTATTTTTCTAATCCTAAGGAAAGAAAATTAATTTTTCTGCAGGTAGCCAACCATTTTCAAACTTCACATTGCATACACATCATTGAATTCATTCATTAACTATTTAGACAACCAACAAACGTAAAATAAACACCTCAGATGTCCCTGAATTACAAACCGTTTTCTCAATTGTAGGCTAAATGTCAAATTTCTCTTGCTCTTTCCATCTTGGGAGGAAATATTTCCTTTTGAAAAATTTCATCTCTGACTAATTTCCCCAATGAGATACATGAGAACCCCTCAAAAATCTAGTTAAGTTGATCTTACATTATTTAAATTTGGCTTTAGCTTAGAATTATTCAATAAACGGTATAGAAGGCATGAAAGCGAAGATCCTCAGGCCTGTGATTCACAGATCTATCTTGATACCTATTCCAAGCAGGTAGTCATTCCCTGCCATGGATTTTGACCAAATATTTCCTATATGCGGTAACTAAGTAACATCGTTTTCAAAGCAGTCGTTTCCTGCTGTATTTCCAACTCTCAGGAAAATTTTCAAACTGTGAGTAAAGAAACAGAAACAGAGAGGTAAAAGTAATGTTCCCCTTGGACAGCTACCAAGTGGCTGATTCTGCATTTGGGCTTAGCCGTTCAAGATCCAGGGCATGTGTTCTTAGCCCTACATGACATAAGCCAAAGGAAACCTGTCTACCTTCCTGAGCTTCTGTTTGCCTAATTCTAATTGTGGTCAAGTCTGACAATAACTCTTAATGTGGTTAAAGAGTACACAGAGCAAATGTCTCACAAGTTAAGGTTTCTGGTGGTGGTGCTAATGAAAGTGACACAGTACCAACAACTAAGCAGAGGAGGGTCTGACGCCTAGCCTTCATTCTTACCATCAATCAGCTTGGCGGCGATGTTGATAAACTCGCCCCTTTAAAATGCTTTATGATGGGTGTGTTAACTTACTTTAAAAATAAATAAATAGGGCTTCCCCGGTGACGCAGGGGTTGAGAGTCCGCCTGCCGATGCAGGGGACACGGGTTCATGCCCCGGTCCGGGAGGATCCCACATGCCATGGAGCGGCTGGGCCCATGAGTCATGGCCGCTGACCCTATGCGTCCAGAGCCTGTGCTCCGCAATGGGAGAGGCCATGGCGGTGAGAGGCCCGCGTACCGCAAAATAAATAAATAAATAAATAAAACAAAATGCTCTACAAATTATTGAGTTCTTTTCTTAAATAGTCTTAGGTTACTTACTATGCGTAACTTTTAATTTTAAAAAGTGTTTATTTATTAAAACAACTCTCCTGGCCCAACCCAAACAGAACTATCTACACAAGCATTTTAAAATAACTAAACCAAATACTCTCTATCATACATCAAATGGTCCATACTGAACTGAAAGCAGGTAAAGAAAGGTTGGCACATATGAAAACTACAACCCTCAGGAACTGTTCAGTAGGCTGCACCACTGCAGGAAGACCTGCCCACTCCTGTTCCCTGGGTCCTGCTCCCCCTGCGTTCAGCCGTGGGTGTCTGCACAAGCGTCTCTCCCTTCCTAAACCGTAAGCTCCTTGAGGGTGGTGACCCCGTCTTCACTGTCATGTATGTTAACAATGGGGCTCAGCACAATGACTCCCAAAATAAGTACCTTCAATGAACGTTTATGAGATGAATGATAAATCGCACCTGAAAGAAACATGCTTTGGTGTTTGCCTTCGTTCTACCAGGAAACCTGTTTTAACCCTGAACTTGAGGGTTAATTCAGAAACTGCTACAACAACAGGTATCTTCTTCTGATAGTGAAATGAAATAAAATGTTTTTTCCTGGTTACTGTACCATCCTACAAGAGTCAAAAGAGTATCTTCTCTTCTGAAATAAATTATAAAAAATGAGCCAAGCTAACGCTGGAAAGCATTTTCTTGGAATCAAAATGGTTAATGTGCTTTATATATAAAAACCTCTTATAAATCAAGAAAGGTATGATCAAGTGATTCACATAAACATGTAAAAACACATATTTAATCTGAAATATGCATAGACTTATTTCTATAAACTATTTAATTCTACATAACCTAAAAAAATAGATTATGAATAAATACGCATTTTTAACAGGGTTTCATTTAGCATTGTTTCAAACAAGTAAAAACAAAAAAATAACACCCATAATTGAGGATAAAATCAATAAACTGAAATATTCTTATAACTGGATGGTATCCAGCCATGACAACTGATGATACAGACCTTTACTTATTCATATTGAAAGATGAGCAACAATATCTTTTTAATGAAAAAGTTATAATAAAATAATAACCTTATGAACCACCTTATAAAAGTACTTGTATTATAGGTACAGTGGTGAAAGAACATCTTAAAAAAATATATAAATGAAACCATTATATCTGAGTGACAGAAATACAGGCAGTTTTATTTTTTTCTATTCTTTAATGAGTTTTCCCCTGACTTTTTAAAAACAATATTACTTTAAAACGACAACAAAAACCTCCTTTTGAGAGAAAGAAAATTGTTTCTAATAATTATTTTCTTAACAAAAAAAGTTTCTTCATTTTTTTAAGGAAACCCACTGTTGCAACTTCTCAGGAATGATCACAATTCCAGTTAATCCTAAACTAATTTCTTTTACTTAACCTAACATCACGATACCACAAAAATCACCACAAACAGCTCCTAGAAACGAAGCACAAACCACATTTTAATTGCTTATTGTGCAAAGAACACTCTTCGGCAGCAGATTTTTGCCTGTAAATACTCAGTTCTTATGGAAGGAGGCAACATCATTCACCAAAGTGATTCCAAGACTTACAAAACCTTTGGCCACACAGCTGTTTGATTAAGCTATTTAGTCCTTAAGACTTGAGGACACTGGGACCCTAGAAGTGAGCAATAGGAATTCCTATACAAGTCAGACATTTGTCACCTAAGAAACAAACATTTCCTGGGAATTTTCAAGAACACATTGAGCAATCACATGGTTATGTGCTGAATGAACCAGAAGACAAATTTCAAGTATTCTTAGAGCTTGCTAATCAAGCCACCACTAAAGCTGAACCGTTTACATTGTTTAATAGAACACAAGCATAACAGACACTTTTAATCCTCAAAGTGATTTATCGACATTGACTAAGGATTATTCTTTGGGGGGGGGAACTAGTTTATAAAACGGGTCCCAGTTCCTAAATCAAGGCTATCTGACTTTGAATCCAAGTTCTACTGCTTACTAAGCTTTGGAACTATAGCAATCAATATAACCTCTCTGTGCCTCAGTTTCTTGAATGGAAAGATGGGAAGACTAGGTAGTGTTCACTTCATAGTGTTACACTGAGTATTTAATAAGAAAAATGCAGGTAAAGTGAACTCATTAAATATTACATGCTAGTATATTAATACTATTCCTCTCCTCACCTATAGGCAATATGCAGTTCTGTTTTTCATAACCACAGAGGCTTCTAATCAAGGTCCAGGCAGCTCCAGAGGTAAGTGATTTTGTGAGGCACAAAAAATTAAATAAATTAGATAAATTATGGACCAAAATGATGTCCATAATGTAAAATGTTTGGTTGCAGATACTGGTTAATTTTTTGTTTTCTTAACATAAAAGAGAAAACACAGGACAGTCCTTAAGCCAAACTCATGTATGTCTGTCCTAAAGCTTGCTCCTCTTTCTAAATTCATTATTTCCACTAATACCGCCCCCTCATCATCAGGCTAGAACTTTCACCATCTTTTTTGCATCTCCCCTAATTTTTCCTCCCTTCGCTACATCTAACTTGTAATTTGCTCTTTCTAAATTCATTATTTCCACTAATACTGCCCCCTCATCATCAGGCTAGTACTTTCACCACTTTTTTTGCATCTCCCCCGATTTCCCCTCATTTCGCTGCATCTAACTTGTTGCCTTTGAACTCTGTGTTCTCTATTAGCACCATAGCTATTACTACCAAACATAATGTTAAAGACATTTATAATTTCATATACTATTTTATTTTATGCTTGCAAATGCCATATAGATTAAGAATCATTTACATCTTCCTGATGAGAAATTCACTGATTCAACAATCATCGACCATCTTCTGAGTACCAGTGGCAGTGATGGCAATGAAAACTGAAGTTGCAGAAAGCACCCTGCAGTGAGAGTCAAGGCCTGGTCCAAGCATGGTACCACTACTTACTAGCTGTATATCCTGGCAAATTAACTACTTTATCTGACCAAGCATTTCTTGGTCTGGTCTTACAGTGGTCCTTAACCACTTCCATGGCCCCTATGCCTCAGTTGCTCAAACCTCCTTATGCCTCAGTCTTCTCATCTGTAAAATGGGGATACTGGGGATATCACTGGGTTATTGTCAGGATTAAATGAGCTAATATATATAAAGTGCTCAGAACAGGTCCTGGCACTTACTAAATACTCAAAACTAATAGCTAATTCTATCCCATGGATTATACTTAATGCTCAGATAATTTCTAAGCTCAATTCAGGTCTGTGATTCTGTATTAGCTTATATTTTATTAAAGTGTCTCCATTTAAATATAGATTGATATCTGGTGTCACTGCCCTATATTAATGAATTTTAAAATTTTCTGCTCTATTTATTCCACAAATATCCGTGGAGTAACCTGCTCTATGCCAGGTAGTATAGCAGGCTGTGAGCAACAGAGATGAGTAAGACAAGCTCCTTATCCTAAAGGAACTAACAGTGAGACAGAAAGACACGGAGACAACCAATGATTATAAGATGTGGTAATGGTTATGAAGAAGGTCCTGTGGGAACCCACAGGAGAGAGCACTTAGTCTTAACTGGTGGTGCAATCAGAACTTCATGAGGTACCATTTAGCCTGGATCTTTCAGGATGAACAAGACTGTGCTGGCAGGGAAGAGGGAGCAGGGCATTTCAGGGAGACCAAGCTGTAATTACCTGAAGACAGGGATTTGGGAAAGCGTTTAGGATGCAGGTCTGGAAATGTCACTGAATCGTAAGCTGCAGGGTCTGGTGGTAAGGAGGCAAGGCTTGCAAGGTGGATGATTCCAGATTGCATAAAGCTTTGAAAATAATGCCAAAGAATGTGGGTTACGGGAAACCCCCTGAGGTCTGACTTGAAGTGAGCAGGGTGCCAGTGGTCTCCATGAGGCATAGCGCTGAACTGAGCTGAGTGGAGAGAAAGTAAGCTTTGGGGCCAAAGTGCCTGACTGCTTTCTAGGTGTGCGAGTCACTTGGGATATCTAAGCCCAAGTGAATTAAATTATTGAATGTTTACTTGATCAGTGTTTTTTCAAACCTTACTGTAGGTAAGAATCGCTAAAGTACCTGGTTAATAGTGTACGTGGTACGTGTTATGTCCTGCTTGTCGCTTCTGGTTCAGGACATTTGCAGAAGGGCCTACATATTTGCCTTTTGAATAAGAATACCAGTAAATTCGGATGCAGTTGGTCCGCCTTCCACAGACACTACTACTAATGCAGAGTGCCAGGTACTTTCGTAAGTAGACGAGGTGGCAGTCTATGTTGCAGGTGAAGAAATCAAGGTCCAGAGAGGAGGTAGCTGGCTGCAGCCGGTCACTAGCAGACCCCGACATCTAGATCTTCAGACCCCAAACGCAGTGCTCCGCTGTAGCTCCCGTCGTGTACGCACGCGCGTCTCACCACTGTCCCGGCTCTCGGTCTGATCAGGGATTATGACTAAGGAGATAAACACACTCTCCTTCGCCCCTCCTCCCTAGCCTGGCAGCGGCTGCAGCCTTTGTCTCTCCCACCCCCTCACTCACTTTCCACAAAGGAAAGCGACTCATCTCTGGTGATCTGGAGAAAGAACTGGGCAAGGACGGTCTGACCCTTTGTTCTCCCTCTTGGGGCCAGCTTGCGTGGGTTTGTTCTCGTCTCCAGTTCTATAGGACGTAAGCTCCCTGCCCCTGTTAGGGAGGCCTGTGACTTAGTGGTGTGTTCCATCTGGGGAAGTCAAAGGAAGTCCAAATTCGTGTCACGGTTCAAGCCACGTTCTCCAATCCAGCCTTATTAATAATGAAGTTGACATTCTGCTCCCCATCTGTCCAGCTTCTTGTCTATCGCTGGACTGACTCTTGACTAGGAGAAGGCATGACACCAACCATAACCAAATATGAATGTAGTCAAGTGATACTTCTAAATACTGACTTCAAACAAATGTTTTTTTAAGGTTAAATTGCAATGTTGGGTTAACCCCAAATTAAAAAGGTGCATTCATTGCCTTTGACTCTACAATTCCACTTCTAGCGATTCATTCCAAAGAAACAGAATTTGTGCAAAGATGTAGTTAGAAAATATGCATTGCATCACAATGTTGCTTAAGATAGAGGGAAAAAAAGTGACACCACCTAAATGTCTTACCAACAAAACTGATTAAATAAATTAGGCAATAAATCAGGCATTAAAAATGATGTTACAGAAGATATCCACTGTATACTGGTGGGAAAAAAGCAAGTACAAAATGGTATATTATGTTTCCATTACCATGCATGTATAACATATACTTACGTGTGTTTATGTGTATTTCTAAATGTGCATAGGAAGAGGTCTAAAATGCTACATGGTGAGTTTTGAGATCATCTCTGACGGCAGGACCCTAAGAATTTAATATTTGCTATTCCTCTTGCTCATCTGAGTTTTCTAGTGTATTGCTTTTTAAATGAAAGTATTTTCTTTTTATTTTCATAAAAAATAGCTAAGCATTACTGAAAAGAAGTTGCCAACAAAATCTTCAAAATAATAACTTTTTGCTTTACATTTAATCAACATTATGATTCATTTAATAAGTGTTTTATGTTCTGAAAGGCAAATTTGGTCATTTTTTATGAAAATAAACAAGTCTTCAGACCTTAAGAAGGGAAGGGCAGTGACTCTATCACTTACTAAACTGAAGCAGGTTCCTGCTGCCCCTGAGGATGGGCCCTTCTTTTCAGCATGGAGATTACTACACCCAACCACAGTTTCCATTCGCGTAAATTGCCTAGCACAGCACCTGGCGCATGACAGTAGTTAAAAAAGAAAAAAAAAAAAGTTAATCGTTTTCCCTTTCAAAAGAATTTCTTGAGTTTTAATTTTAAACTTTTAACATATACCAAAAAAAAAAAAAGAGTAAAAACCAATTCAAGCAATGTCTGGGAGACTTGATTCTTTTCCTAACCCTGCCAGATACTTAACTGGTTAGCCCATTTGTAGTAAACGGTAAACAGTTTTTACTTTGGTACTCCTGGTTTTGTTTCAGACTTTAAAAAATCTTAAGTGTCGGGGTCTAAGACAATGTTTAACACAACTGAGATAAGACCACAATACCTTTTTCCTTTGGTCCAAGTCATATGAACTAGTGTGCCAAGATGATACGTGTTCATAATTATTACAAGGTAGAATACATGATGTTTAAAACTGAAGAAGTCTACCAAGAAAGCTAACTCCACACTGAAATATATTTAACATTCACTGAGTTTTACTGAAAGAAAAAGAAAAGTCTTGAAAGGATGAAAGCTGTAATTTTCCAACGAGACTAGGAAAACACTGATTTCTCTCTGCTGCCTGGCCAACATATCCCCCCTTGGACCTGACTTTTTTTAGATGCCACGAAAGCTCGAAAGACTTAAGGCAGAAGAAAATTTGAAGGCGGAAAAGAATAACTCTCCTGTCGTCCTCTACATTCACGCGGCTCTTAAATCTCCTCTCTATATAATGTTTGCAGTGGAGAAAAGAAACCCAGCTGCTAAAGGATTAAGGAAAAAAAGGTTTCCTAAATAAAAATCAATTACCACCCCCATCCAAGGAGTTAAGAGTTATCTGTCAATTTCATATCAAATGTTAGAAGGATATGAGATTTTTAAACAAATCTTAAATTTAGAAATCCATTCCCTCACACATCTCATTCCCTTAGTAGAAGAAAATCAGGTGCTCTCCTAACAACTGCGAGAGAAAAAAGAGCCCAAGAGAAGAAAGCTGTCTCTGTAAAGAATATAATGACAATTCCCAAAACTTTTATTTTATGCTAATATTTTCTAAAAGTTAATGTAAGGTCTTGACCCAGTGTCCAATTTCCAGGCCTGCATGGGGCCATGGTAAGAACCAAAAATGTCTCCCCTTTCTCAGGAGCTTCTTGGATACAGTCAAACCCCTCTTGTGGCAGAATTCCTACCAGGTGGGCATGAGGGCTTACACCATCTGAGACTTGTGCTTTGCTCCCATAGCTAAAAAACCAAATGCTTTCACAGGCTTTGTGCCATCTGAACTGTACATCCACCATATAAGGTAGGCAACCAGATATTAACATGCCTCACAGTAAACAAGGAAACAAACTCTGAGAGAGGTCAGATACCTTCCCAAGGCTTTGGGGGAGAGTGATGGACGTGGGTCTAGACCCCAGACCTTTTGATATCTTGCCTAGGACTTCCCTCCTCCACAGGCCCAGCCTTCACAGGAGGATCCCTACCTCTGCCTGATACAGACTCAAAAGTTTTGCTCTCCACATTGCTGAAGAATATAATCAACTTACAACACACACTGGCCTAGAAGAGTCAGCGCTGATGCTACCATACGTATTTAAAAAGAACATGCAGAATTTTTTAATATCTCAAAATACCTCAAGTGTTACTGAAAAAAGAAATGTCCTTTCTACCTGGGAAAGAATAAAAATGAATTGAGAAGCATTAACCGTACGATACAGAAACGTAATTGAAGATGGTTTGCTTCTTTATTACTTTATTTCCATCTCAAGCACCCTTCTGAAAAAAGCGTTTCTATCACCTCTTCTTCTTCAATCAGGTTTCTAGGACATAAGTAAGAGATAAGTACTTCTTATGATCAGTCCTCAAATGAGGACCAAATCCCATTCTTTTTCACTCTAGCAGCGAGCTCTCCAGCTGACTGTTTTCAGCTGTTACTCGGAAACAACATTCTGAAGGACTCTGACTTCCTCATTAAAGACAATGGTCTAATGCTCTTTTTTTTTTCCCCACTGAAGCAACAAATCAGAGAAAACGTAAAATAATAAAATACTAAGGATTTATTTAGCAGACACTTTCAGATTTTGCTTTTCATATAGTGTTTGGTTGAATAAAGACAGATCCTTTTGAAATATTCCCAGAAATACATGAAAAATTTCTACAACATTATTTATTCAGCAAATCTACTGAAGTGTCTATCCCGTGCTAGGCTACTCACGACATATAACTATCTCATAATTCATCAGTCATCCCTGATCAACTATCATTCACAGTTAATAGGCTTTATTGCAAAACTTTTCAGGATTTAAAAAAAAAAGGATTTATAAAAATATTTTTCTGTGCCAGCTTTTAACAGTTTTGGTAACTGTTTCATTCAGAAGCTGACAATAATAAGAGAAAATTAAAACTACACTAGAGCCATTCCTCTTTTTATGTTATCGTACCTTCCCTTTGTCCACCCCTCATTCAACCTTTCTCTATACTGAGTAAAGTGGTAACAGGCTTCCTTTTTAAAGCGAACATAACAGCAACAGTAAATTACCATGACTAAGATCAAAACTTGATTCTGCAGAACTGTCACCAAGTTCCATACAGTATTATACGTGGGCATAGCTAGAAACAACGGTCAATAATCAAAAGGTTTTTTTAGAGTCTACTTGCCTCCGGTTAGCTGCAAAAATACAATACATTTCTAGACCCTCTGTGAGGCAACATCTCTGCCAGTCCTATTTCTCCTACAGACGCGGGAAAGAGGACAGGTAACCTAAACTCTTGTTTGCGCTGTAATGCCCTTGCAGTTTTCCCTGTACGATTGAAGGCAGGCAAGTAACATTCTTCAGTGAGCTTTATACTGATCTACATATAGCAAGTGGATAGTTTCAGCAGGCTTAGAGATTTGGCTAGAATGGGTATTGTGTATAAATGTACTGCTTTACAGAGACTTTACAGTCCTCTGAACAGCCTCTGATAATAGTCTGCAAATAGTCCCAGCTAGATTGGCTAGATTATCAGAAGCTGGGAGTTAGCAATCCCTGTTCCCTATCCATCCTCTGCTCAACTCCTGACTCTCCTTTTTGGTGCATTCAATCTCTCCCCTCGCTCATCTTTGTTGTTGGTCTCCAGGGCATTTTCGGGCTTTGTGCCTCCAAATCTTATAGACTGATAATTTATACGCTTAAAGTGACTTCAAAGCTTACAGCAGAGTCTACAGTTCCTACAGGAACTTCACGAGGTCACAATTAATATTTAAAAAGTGATCACCAATCTAAAATATATTTTAAAAATTATTTAAATAAAGTCCAATGGCTGCCTTTTCCAAATGAGTAAGGACGTGCTGGGACAGGACAAAGCAGTACTAAGTCCCTTGATTGCTACAGTATTAGCTTTCTACAGACTGGCTCAGTTTGGCATAATGACTGAAGTAATAACTTTAAAGATACAAAGTTTAAATGAATACCCTCTTTTTAAAAAACTTCAGTCCCATGACAGTGGCACCTATATAATGCTGAGCTCTACCTTTGCCTGGGAATAAAACATATGTGCCTTTCTGCCGGCCCATGGACAGTGCTGACACATTTTCTCTTTAAACTTCAAGTTTATCTTGAAATCACAGGGAAACCAGTTTTATAAAATTCCCATTTTGTCTATAATACGTAAACAAGGAACGAGGGGAGTCAGAGAGGAATGGAATGGTCTAACTGCTTAAAAAATGTCAGTCACATAAACCACAAACAGTTCTGCCTAAAGAACTAACAGGATTAGTTAAAAACAAAACAAGACTCAAAAAGTTGCAAAAATCTCTCAGCTGATACTGTGGAAGAATACTTGTGAGGTAACAAGTTCGAGTCCAGATAGACCCATTTATGAGGCCCTTACTCTGTCCTGTTGGAATTACACGAGTCAGTCTGCAAGACAGAAATGGATCAAAATAGTTGGGTTGATGAGAGCCAAGTCCAGGACCTGTAAGGGGGCAGGGGAAGGGGGTATTTCAAAGAGCAAGATTTTCTGCAGGTTGGCTTAATGGTCTTGTTTTAGTGAAACTGGGTTGTTCTCATATCTTTATGAATGAACAAGAAATTTCTAGGGTCATTTCAGAAAAATCTATCAACTAAGGATCACACTTGTGCAGTACCAGGGTCACATGTAGCATGGGCTCCCAGGACACTTGAATTAGCATGCCATTCGGTCATAAGATTTCTAAATTATCTGAAGGGGAAATGGCAATCACTCCCAGTTATTCTGACTGTGGTCCTTTCCCAACTTTGTAGCAGTACAATTAAGATGAATCAAACAAGGATTTCCCCGGCAGTCCAGTGGTCAACACTCTGCACTCCCAATTCAAGGGGTGCAGGTTCGATCCCTGGTTGGGGAAGTAAGATTCCACATGCCATGTGGTGTGGCAAAAAATAAATAAATAAAAGGTGAATCAGACAGAAGAGTTTGGGGCCCTGAGGAACTTTCCCACACATTCTCCTGACATCACATTCAAATCTGAGATAGAATATACTTTCTAAAACTTAACTCCTCCTGAACTTGAGGTAAAAGGAAAATTTAATATACTTAGCTTCAAAAAGTACACAACTTAGATTAGAAAATTTAAAATAATTCATTAGTAAGTCAAATGAAGTAGCTCCTTGCAGTAAAGTGAAAAAACACTTAAAATTTTTGCTCAAAACATAAGCTATAGTCCCCCTGTACCCTTGAATTAAGAAGCCATAGTCTCCCTATTGATTATTGTTTCTGTGATTATTTTCACAGCCAAGCAGCAGTGTGATGGACAGCTGGATAAGTGTAAGCTTACTGATTAGACATGTCCACCTACTTCCTTAATTCCAGATGTGAACAATGGCAAAAATCTAATTTTAACTGTAAGCAAATACAACCATGGGCGGGGGAGGTTAAGACAAAGTTATAATAGGTAAATTCTGTTCATCAAAAATCAAAATGTTGATTCCCTTCAGGTAAAAACCATACAATAGAACTGAGTTGCTCAAAATAACAACAACAACAAAAAAAACCCGAAACATTTTAATAGCAATGTCTACTAAAAATAAGAAAGATGAAATTCAAACAGAAACATCTTCCTTTCCCACCTAAAAATCCATCCTCAGATCACAAAGAAACAAACGATGCACTCTGCAGTACTATCCTGGCCAGGTGTTACTGTGGTTGGTGTGACCCGAGCTGCAACGTTTGCTGACGCTTCCTGAGCTAAGTCTGCTGCTTTTCCCTTGAGCAGCTAAAGAGAAATGAGATGTTTCTCTTCAGAGAGAGGTGCTAAACATTTGGGTTGCATGAGGGACAAATGGAAGTTTGACACCTAAGATGAATAACCACAGTGCATGAGGCCAATGGGAACTTTCACTATGTAACGCCAGCCGAGCTCACTGTCACACAGTATTCAGGCACACAAGTGCCAGGACCCAGCGCAGGAGGCAAAGAACTATTTTTTCCTTTTAATACGTTACCATTGGCCTCCAAGGATTTTCATAAGTAAGACTCAGAGAAAGTCTTCGGAGTATGCTTTTAATAAACTCTCCAGGGCCCTTGCTCTGAAATATTTCAAAGGCTCCTGCATCCTCTCACACTCGATGAAGGCGACCACGTCAAGCCAAGGTTTACTGTGCTTTAAGAACTCATGACACCAAAAGTGTCATTATTACAGGTGCTTTCTTGCTAGGCCCAATTTATCTGAACCAAGAAGTCTTATTTAAAATTCTATGAAACACCCTCACAAGATTTCTGGTATAGACACACCTCTAAGAATTTCTGTTCTAGAAGGATGAAATTAGCCGATTAAAATTTCCCTTCAGATGGAAAAAAAGAAAAAAAGCTCGATTGGCAAAGGTGGTTCTCCTGTGTAGGTAATACTATATTTAGGCCATGGGTAAAAGCTGTGCGAGCATACATATGTCAGTGTTTGCCTAAAAAAGAGCAGACACATAATAGAATTGTTCAAATGAGCCACCAGCAGAAACATTTCTCTGCGTGCCAGTTGGATCATCTGCAGTTACATGCGAACAGAAGATTCTGTGTGGGGAAGGGCTGGTCAGGGCCCTCCCTCACCCCCAGATGTTTTTCTAATCCTAACACCTGAGGGCAGCAGATACAGTAAACAAGCAGTTGTTTGTAATGCAAATCCAAGTAACAGGGCTGACAGGGCAAAGCCCAAACCCAAATGGTCACCCTGCTCCTGACTCCTGACACCCTAGATGCAAACCTATCACTGTGGATGTCAGTTGCACAAACACTCAGTCCTGCTAAGGACAGAGTTAAAGAGAAAGAGGCAGAAGTGTGGTTAGGGGTAAAGAGGAGGGGCTGCCTTCCGGTTAAAGTGTTTTGGGTCTCAGACACACTAAAAACAGCTGTTAATTATTAAAAACCAAAGATTTCAACTCATTTCGGTCAGACCCTAAAAGAAAAAAATTGAACATTGTCTCGTGGTTAAACCTGAAAAGCTTCTCAAATTGTGCAAACTGCAGAATATCCCAAGAAAGGTGCCTAAAATAAATGTGTTCTAAAATGTAACAGAATAAAGCAACGCAGCAGATAGGAGGGTAAGGCAACTGTTTCCTGACCACACCCCTTTCCTCCACTCTACACCCACCAACATTTATTCTGGCCACAAATCTTTCCCAAACAATGAATGACTGTTCAATTCACTGACCTCAGAATTTTAATACATACACTAACAATAAATACTTTCCATTCTAACAATTTAAAATGATTAGTATACTGAGGGGGTAAAAATGCTGGTTTAAAGAGGAAGAGAAGCTTAATTTTCAGTATTCTTAGGAATAATTTATAAATATCAATAGACTAATTATATTGACTTTTTAAAAATTATTGCTTTGAAAGGAGAAGTGGCTAAAGAATAAATCCCACAAATACTTATTAAGCATTAACCGTGTGCACAGCCTAAAAGTATAAGATTATTTTGGTAGCTATTTTCTATTGTTACCAAGTCAGAGACTATAATTTGATTTGTTGTTCTAAAAAGCCTTCAGCAGAAATCTTCAATTATTCCCTATCTAAAACATAGTCTCCTCCCCCTCCCCTCCAAAACATCAACAAAAGAAAAACAGCCCAACTTTAAAATATCTGAATGTACGCATATTTAATTCAACAATATAAAGCCTCCTACAAATTTTAAGACTCAGAAGCATTTATTTGGGTGGTCTCTAAATGTTAAATACCATATTTGCTTTTATTAGTTCATTCACTTTTTAGATAAGAGATTTATATGTACCACACACACATTTCTATCATTAAGTATTAGAAAAGCCTTTTAAAATGTGAAATCGCTCTTTCCTGTAACAACCATCACAAGATTTCCAAGATCTCCATTTTAGCTGCTATATGCAAATCAGAAAAATCTCATTCCCTGCTTAAAAGGTCACATATCTTTTTGGAACTTGTGGGAAAAAATTATAACTTCTAAATCACAGTGCCTGCATAAAGTGGTTGTATTTCATAGATCTATCGCTTCAATAGTTGAGGGCCACAGGTAATCAAGATAACCATAAATACTCTTGTTTGTTGATGACTGATTAGGAGGTATTCCTCTCTCCTACTCTGTAGTATCTCATGGCTCCCAGATTCTGTCCACTGAGGTATCAATGATAGTACTTGCCCCCAGATGTCTGTGACTGATTTTTTTTTTCACTTGGTGAAAGCACTGGGCTAATAAGGCAAAGACTACAGGTTCCATTTTATAATCCTAGATTGACTCGCGGGAGGGCCAGTTAGACTGAAACCCTCATCCTCAACACCCAAATATACATGTTTTTCATTGGGGTTTGGGTGGTTGAGGGAGAGTGAGGCCAGAAAGAAGGTATATATATTGACGGAGCAATAAAAACCCATCACTACCTACGAAGAGACAAATCTCAGGGAGAACTCCATCACCAGCACATTTCACATTCATGTACTACAAAGGTAACCCTTTAGCTGTTTTCTTACTATATAAATGAGGTCTCCATGTTATGCATAATGTGTAAAGCAGCTATAATGCCACTGGATTTTTAAAACTTGAAAGTTAACTGAACCCCGAGATAAAAAAGAACAATTTTCATTAGAATTATCTTCAAGTGATACTTTCTTAACAATTGACAATAACGCAAAAAATAGCTCATTCCTCCCCACCCCCAAACTGATTTTAAAGAAACATTAGCTAACACAATAAAATGAGACACTGTTTTAAAAGCTGACATAACATTTCCAATATTCAGCTCCAAATAAGCCAAAGGAGTTCTGATTCTACATAGCTTATGGGCAATGAAAGACATACAGCACTTAGTTAATTGAAAGATTAAATCAATTTCTCTCATCAGAGTAGAAAGCATAAATACTCATAAAATCATGAATTTGCTGATTTAAATTCAATGATGCCACGATAGCTCGTGATCTGTTTTTTATTATCTTAACCAAAAGCTAAAATTCCAAGTGCAAAACATCAAAAGTAGCAATATTGTATGTAAGGCAGCCATTCCTCATAGCAGGTCTTATTTAGCAACGACTGGTCACACATAATGAAAGCATTTCCAGTGTCTTTAAAAAAACAAACATTTTGCCAAAATGCAAATTAATTTACACTTCTGAAATAATCTGCAACATCAGCACGTTACTCACTGTTCTCGGGATGGGCGGAGAAAGAGATCCATTGGACATGTATGGGTCACTATTCATGTTTGGCATCATTATGTACCCGGAATAACTCGAGTAAGAGGGTCCCTTGTTGTAGAGTCCTCCATCTGGATGCTTTCCTGAGAGAATGCAAAGAACAATCAAATGTGCTTTGACGTCCTTTTTATATCACTGTATTTTTCATTGAGAAGTTAATAGTACTACTTCAAATCACACCTTACATAAGACATTTGTTTACAAAGTATTGTAACTGGATTATTATGCTCTATTTTAGATTGACAGTATTTATTCCCTTAAATGGCTTAGCAGTGAACCAGATGTTTGAAAAACATGTGGTTCAATTTATTGCCACTACTGACTGGTTTTTTACTGGTGTTTTTACAAAACTAAGTGTTACCCATCTAACTTAATTTGTTCTAATACTAACAAACTGGACTAAGAAATACAGACACATGAAAGAAGACACAAAGCTGTAATATAAATATACTAGGCCATTCAGCTATACCCACACGTATATATTTATACACTTGAAGTTATGCTCCATCTTACTGGCAAACTCAAAAATTCTACCTGTGCTTCTAGATTTCTGGAAAATTTCTAGATTTTTACTGAGGGAGCAAGCTGTATCTAGCATATGGGCAACTACCCAAATTTATGAAGGATTAACTACAGGAGACTTAATTTTATGTGCTACACTACATCACTCTGGTAAAGAAACGTGTGTTTGTTCACTGTATACATTTCTTCTCTTTAATCTGTGTGACTACTTTGTAGCTCAGAAGGAAGCCTGATATTATAGTTCTCTTCTCTTCTTCCCCTAGCTGACATATTGTATATGCGAACACCTCATTCTGGTCAGGCCAATTGTAAGTAATTAAAGGAGAACAGAAATGTAGACTGTTCAACAAGGGAACCCTAAAGATTACAGATTCTTTTAAAGTCACACGGAGTTCTCCTTACATCTTAAAAACTATGTAGAATTTTTACAGTTTTGAGCAAGAATCGGCAATGGGGAGAAAGTCTATCACGTTCCATATGCATAGTTCTTAATTTGAAGAATAACGTTTTATCTTTTTACAAGTTAGAGTCTTCTTTACTGAGCCATATTTAGTCTGCGCATACAGTGCCTGCCTTCTCACTATAACAAGAAACAGCAATTTCACAAATGAAAGCCCATTTGAAACTATTCTTGTTGGAAAATAAATTGGTGTAGACTGTCACTCTTTATAACAATGCAGGAAAAAATAGTAAAGATCTACAATTAGAACTTCAGGTAAAATGAGAAAACTAATTATAGACATTTCTCTTCCACAAAGAATCTGGAAGCCAACAGAAATTCAAAAGCCCCTAAATCATTCAGACAGTTTTTAAATTATGTAACTATACATTAGTGATAAGCAATAAGTTTCCCGGGTTTTCTTTCCCATTTTGTTACAACACAGGCACAGTCTTATCACATATGATTCGAGTTTCTTGGATGCAAACAAAAATAGCAAAACATACCTACATTCACAAATTGCACACGTTAAATGTTAACGTTGGGAGAGATAGAATTGGCGTCTTACCGTCATCAGGGTGTTCTCTGGCCTTGTCGTGGTAGGAGTCCTGAGAGGTTTGTGCTTGTCTGGCCACCTAACAAGACGAATCCCCACCCCCAAAAGAAAGATCACTTTAGAGTTTGTGACAATAATGATATAAGTGTGTATCCACTGGTAACTCAAAGGAGGAGAATCAGGTGCAACTCAATCTACTTGTTTATTAATCTAAGAGGATAGGCTAAGGCTGAGTACTGGGAAATCTTTCTCTTTTCAACATGTGTTTTTGAAAATTATCTACCCAGGACTACCAGCTATAAATGATAATAACAACAGAAACAAACTTGCGAACAATCCATATGCTGTTCTGACCACTGTTTACTAAAACACAACAAGGCTACTTGGATACCTAATATGACAAGAATTTGAGTTAACGGCGGCGTTAATCATTTTGATGGCTTCTTCAACCACTGTTTACTTCAATCAGAGCTGATTAACAGTCGGCTGAAATATTTTGCAACTGAAAATGACATTTAACGAAAAACAAGCCCATCACTCACAAATGGAGATCTTAGGCAACTGTCCCAAACCAATCCCAGCAGGAGCTCTTCTCCTCATAAGCTACCATGGCTGGCTCAGTGCAAGCTTACGAGAGAAAAGTAAACTGTTCTGTGGTTAAAGGGAGGAAAACTTGAAAACTGGGCTATAGACTTCTAAAAGGTAGCCCAGCTAATGTCAGTTTGGGTAACCATCATCCACCCAGACTCAACCACCTGCAAATCAGCGGTATTACCCCTTCACTGTCTTCCTTGGGTCTGCCCCATGCCCACTTACCACTGGTAAAGATTAACAGAGCCCTAATAGGAGTTCTGGACTTCAAATGCAGCACCCTTCTCCCCAAGGCAGAAACGTTTAGAAAATGTGAAGTGCGTAGCAACTTTACTTATTGAAAAAGAAAGGACGAGGAAAAGGGGTAGAAATTTTAAAAGGCTGCTCTACAAATATGAGTTTGGCCTCGAATGTTTTGGATGTCATTTGGTTCCTCGGACATCTGTCCTCCCACTGGCCTCCTTCCCCCCATACACACATAGTCACAAATCTTTTAAGTGGAGCTGGGTGTGCCCTGGCCACCCCTAGGTTCCCCCCTAATTGGCATATTGGGATGAAAGACTCAGGGTATGGAGAACACCCCTATGCTCCCCTTAGAACCCAGGCCCCCGGGCTTCCAAAATGCGTACTCACCCCTGCCATTGGGATAAAGAAGGCAACTCTGAGGTGTTCTTAAACTTACTGTTTAAAACCCAAAATGTCCCCGCCCCCAAAACCACACGCTTTCTTTTTGGGGGCAGAAGGATGCCATTTAAGGAAAAAGAATATACCCTCCAAATTTCTTTGGAGGGAAAAAGCGTTGGTGAAATCATCTGAGTGTCAGGACTTTTCTACCGGATTTCCTCCAAAGAGTTTCCCAGTTGTTGAACAAGGGTGGCCAGTGGAGTGTCGGGTATCAGGGTCCATCCGCCCCCCCTGCCCCCACTTCTGAAGCTCTCCGCGAGGCCTGAAATAGCCCTTCCGCGAGGTCCTGCTCACTGGCTTTCTCTCGCCAGCACCCACGTGTCTCTATTTACTCTACTCGGGTTACCATCGCTATCGCCCGCAGCCGGCCAGGAGATCTGATAAAGCGCTTTCCACCCTCCCCTGAGTGAGTGCACCGGTTTCCGCTGCATCTCTCCGACTCGCCCTTCTTCTGCAAAGATTTAAAGGCCTGATTCGGGCCCAAACTAACCCCAAATATAAGCGTACTTTTTTTCTTTACGTGGCGATGATTGGAGCAAGCTAGTGTTGCGGGCGGTACTGCGAGCCCCCCCCCCGCCCTGGGGTGGCTCGGCTCGCCCACGGCTGCTGGCAGCCGGCCCCAGCGGCCCAAAGGACCCGCGCCCGAACCGCCCCCGCCGCCCGGGCGCGCGCCCCCTCGGCCGGCCGGCTCCGCAGCGGTTGGGACCGCCCCGCCTGTCCCCGGCCCACGCCCGCCTCCCCTTCCTCGGGCCTGTGCCTCTGCTCGCCTTTACCTAAGCCTTTGGTGGTTTAACGCACTTTTGCAGAGACATCTACCGAGAAAGATAGCGGGTGCACTCTGTTTTCCGTCCTACGGAAGAACTTCTCAGTAGTGCTGTTCAGACATACTCGCTTTAATCGCACTCCCTAAACCCCACTAAAAAGTCCGAAGGCCAAACATGATGGGTTAAGGGCAGGTTCTCCTGGCCGCAAACCAACGGTTTAAGTCACCAAACCCCAAAACTGATCCACTTGGAATGTTTCCCAGCACACCACACACACACACACACACACACACACACACACACACACACACACACAAAGAAAGAAAGAACACTAACCAGGAGCCCAGCCACCCGCCCCCATCCCCCCACCCTGCAGACCTAATCGGGACCCTTCAGCCAAGGCTCTCCAGCGCCTTCCCTCCCTTCTTCCCTCTCTGCTCTTCCCCCGGACCCGCCACGCCTCTCAAAGCTCGGGGCAGCAGCCCGCTCACCTCGTGGCCGTTGCTCGCCGGGATGATTTCGGATTCGTTAACCAAGGAAGACTTGATGTCGGCTAAGTCACCTTCCTCTTCAGGGTGACTGATCTCGGCGAAAATCTTCTCCTTCTGGGGATCGCCCTCGTCTTTGAAGGGGATCATCTCGTCCGTGGCGCAGAGTTCCGGGTCCCCCCCACCGCCGCCGCCTGCCCCGGAGAGTTGGGGCATCCCGACCACTCTGTAATCTCCGCTCCGCTGGGGGAGCACCCCAGGCGACAGCAGAAAAGAGAAGGGGTCAACGAAAAGGGGAGGAGGAGAAGGAGAATTGAAAGGATGCGTGAGGAAGGAGAGCAGGCGGAAGCCGGGCTGGAGAGCGCCGGGCTGGCGGCCGGCAGCCGGAGCTGCTGCAGCGGCGCCCGCGCCCCGGTGGCCGCCCGTGCCTTCCCACTCCGCAAAGACCTACGCCCGCGCCCGTCCCCGACGCCGAAAGACACAGGGATGCGAGGGCCGCAGCAGCTGGCGCCTCTGGGGGCGTCTGTGCTGCGCGCTAGGCTAGGCTGCCCGGGCGGCCGCCCCACGCCCCCAGCGTCTCCGGGGTCTGCGCGCGGAGGACGCCAGTTCCGGAGGAGTTTTGACTCTCCAAAGGCCAGTGGAGAGTCCGTCGGCGCGTCTCTACGCAAATCTCTCCACCTTTGCTTTCCCAGATGCCGATCTGGGAGTCTGTTTTCCAAGAAAAGAAGGGAGCTAGGCAAAACGGCTCCGTTTGTCCCAGTAGAGGCGGTGCAAAGAGAATCAGAAGATAACGAAATGTCCACTTCCTGGAGGATAAAAAAAAAAAAAGAGCCACCCGGATTGGAGATGTCCGTTTTAAAGCTTCTTATTTCCTTCCCTTTCGCTTCGGTTTTCCGTCTCCAGGAGCATTTAATCTGCCAGAGGAAAAGGTGGGGGCGGAGGAGGAGGGAAAGAGAAAGAGAAGAAGTTTGCCAAGAATAAAGTTTGTGTCGGCGAGTGCAGGGAGTCGGCAGTGGAGGGCACGGCTGGGTCTCGAGGAGTCACAGCAGGGGCCTCGGACCCAAAAGATTCTGCCGGGAGCTGGAGCCGACACACACACACACACACACACACACGCACACGCACACACACACACACACACAAAACCCGATCCCTCTTTGTTCCCGTCTCGAGTTTCCTCAGTCTGGCTCGCTCGCTCTTTTGCTCGCCGCTCTCCACGCCTCCGCCGCACCGCTTGTCAAAGCAAAGAGCTTCACCCCTCGGGTTCGCCAGGCCCGGGGGAGGGGGACGCCCCGAGCTTGGCCGCGTGCGGGGCTGCGGGCGCGTCCCAGCTCCTCAGCCGGAGAGCGCGCAGCCTGGTCCCTCCTCCGCGCCCTGCCCCGCAGGTGAGCGGCAGCGCCTCCTCGCCGCTTCTCCTCCTCCCGCGCCTCGGCGGCGCTGAAAAGCTACCCTCTTGCGTCGCTTCTCCTCCCCTTCCCCTCCCCCGCCTCCAGCTCTCCTTGGCTGCCCGCTGGGGGGTGCGGAGGGGGGGAGGTGGGGGACGACGAGAAGGAGGAGGTGATTGAGGACTTTTTTTTTTTTTTTCCCCCAGAGCCTGTAGGACGAGTCCTAGGTTTTGGGGTGTGTGTTTGTGTGTGTGTGTGTGTGTGTGTGTGTGTGTGTGTGTGTGTGTGTGCGCGCGCGCGCGCGCGCCTAGAGGAAAGATTCAGGCAACTTGGCGAGCGCAGGAAGGACCCGGCGCTTCTTGTAACCCACGAGAGAGACGCTTTGCCCGCGTGAAATTGACAAGAAACTCTGCCCCAACGGTTTAACTTCATCATCTAAGTGTCTCTTCCTTGTTCCCTTCCCACCCACCCCCCTCCTTCCTCTGCCAGTCTCTCCCCCACCTCCTTTCCTCCTCCCTCTCTCCCTCCCTTGCTCTACCAGTGGGAAGAAGATGAAAGAGAAGCCGCCGCAGCTGTGATCGACACCACATTGATAGATGCTCTGACAGAGGGGATGAGGCGGGAATCGGGGACACAGAGAAGGAAAAGGGGAAAACATAACACATTGCTCAACTAATAAGACAGAAAAGAAGCAAGAAGAACAAGAAAGAGTTGTGGCTTTCCTAAATACATTGTAAAAGGACAAGGGAACACATGCTGGCAAAAATAAAACCTCCAGGCTTACCGAGAAATATAGGAGGAGGAAGGAAAAACTGAAGACTGGATCTTAATTATCGTTTTTTAAGCAAGATCTTTTTCATTACATCCTTACCATGGGATGCTCACAGAGAGCTATGCTACAGGTCGCTCGTGGATTTTCGAAGATACATGCCACGATGTGTGGGAACCTCATAAAGAATGAAAAAACAACCCAAGTAGGGGGAAGAAAAGGCAAAAGGACCCAGGAGAGTGAAGCCAGTAGCAGGAGGGAGGACAGGGCAGTCTCTGGCACCTCGGACTGCGGGCTCAAAGAGACCCTTGAAGATGCAAATCCGAATCCAACCTCAAAAATTCCCCAGCCTCCACCGTCTCTTTGATGCATTTTGTACAAGGACAGGACTTTTAAGGAGATGCTTTGTGAAAGTTACAGTATAAACGAAGCTGAGGTTTGAAAACACATTACATTTTATTCCTTGGCTCTCAAACCCCCTCAGTTAAAAATCCAGGCAAAATTATTATACCCAATACAGTAGCCATCTGTAAAACCTCAGAACAGTAAACAAGAGGCAGGAAGAAACGTGTCTTCATCTCCCTCAAACTGAAAATAGGGAAAACATTACAGAATCAGACTTTAGCCGTACTACACAGGAATAGTCATGCAAAGATCCCTCTTCTTTTCCTAAGGGGGAATTTGCATGCTGCTAGACATCGTATAAGTAAGCCCTTAACAGTGCTCTAAATGAACACTCAAAACTTCACTTACTGATAATTACTTGATAGAGATGGGAATTCACTAGGAAGCAATTTTTAAAACTATCATTTAAAGGGTTCAATTGGTCACATAGAGCATGGCCAGTAGTCACACGATAAATTCTATCTGGGGGGTTGGGGTAAAAGTAAAGGGCTAGTGATGGGAGCCAGGAAGAGTAAAACATTAAATCCACTGTAAATAGCTGACAGTTCTATGCCTTAGAGGAAAAACAACAACAAAAAGAATAATCTGCTACAATGTGTAAGGCAATACTAAAAAGATGGGAAAAAACCCAATTTTATTTTTTGGGTCGGTAGCATTACGCAACTTCCCTTGAAGTTATGCACGAGTGTGAGTGTAATGTCTCAGAGATGTGAACACGTAGCTATGTCAGACATTTATACCCTCTGTTCTAAAAGAAATATGGGAAAACAAAGTAAAAAGCCCTCCCACAAATGCTCCAATTTGACCGATAGAAAAAGAACTGGAAAATGCAGTTTCACCAAGCAGCCAGAGTAGACGTTCCTTTTCATCAAACTGTCGGGGGGCGGGGGGCACACAGAATGGCCAGAGGGTATTTTCTGGAAGCCAAAGAGAGATTAAATGACGACTCCTACATCCCCCACCCCCCGTTAAAGTGTTGCAACTAATTCGAATCCCATTTACTCCTTCATGTTAATTATCTGGACTCCCTGAGTCATTTGGAACTCAGCTCCCGGTGTCCTGGAGATTAGGAGCTCGAGAAGATGGGAATTTGGGGAACAACAACTAGTGGGAACTGTTTACTAGAAGGGCCGAGGGTAGGTGGCTGCGTTCTCTATTTTGCGGCAAACATCTCTTCTGGAAACGTTGTTTCTAACGAAATCACCCAGCGCCTTACTGTCTGTGCGTGCTGTTTTCCCTCCCCGTGGCGTGCGGGGTGTGGGCTGATTGTCCTCAGCATTGCTGCAAATCTTCTGACGAGGTGCACTTAAAAGGAGCTTGACTAGAAGACATTCACTCAAGTTTTTTTTTTTTTTTTTTTTAAAGCTTTGTCTGGGAGGGAGATTGACATTTCCACGTGAAGTCTGCCTCTCCCGGGGGGAAAAAGCTGGGAGACGCAGGAGGGGCGAAGTAACCCTGGGAAGATGTTCCTCCCTCCCTACAGGTTCGGTGAAGTTCCTGGCAAAGGCATTTCTATCACGGAGAGGTCTCTTCTAATTCGCGCGAGGGCTGCTATTAACATATGCAACCGCCTCTTCGGGCGCAAGGTCCGGGATGTGATGGGTGCGGAGCGGGAGAGACACCGCCGCCCGCCGCCCCCTTCCCTCGGATGTAGAGGCAGGTTGTTCGTGTGAACTCGGGCGAACGACTGGAGGTTAGCTGTTGCAGGTTCACTCCTTCAGGATGTGGGTTTCAGGGGGCGTTTTGATGTGATTTAATTCCGACCGTGAAACAATTGCTAGGGGCTGGCTGGCTTGCTGTTCGTTTTCCCTCTTTTGGTGGCTTTGGTTGGTTGGGGTTTAGTTTGGGAGCGAACTGTGACTTGTTTTCTATCAACACTTCCTTCTGCGCCGGGCGTCGTCCCCCGCGTTGCGCGTGGACGGGCGAGACGCCCACTCTGCGCCGGAACAGAGGAGAGGGGGCTGCAAAGACGGTTCTCGAAACCCGCAGAGTAAACGCGGTCCAGCCCCCGCGGGTGCGGACTGGGGAACTAGGAGGTTGACCCACACCAATACCGGAGACCCCTCCTCCCCGCCGGGGGTGGGGGGCGGATTTTGCTGTCGAGTCGAGTCAGCTACAGACACTCAAGTGAGTCCTTAATTACAGGGAGGAGAGAAAAGCGCGGTGCCCTTCAGAGCCCTCTCCGCCTCCTCAGCCCTAACCCCCCGCCCGGGCTCCGGGTCTCCCCCTTTGTGTGGCCTGGACTCTCTCCCAGCTACAACTTTGGTGGGATCCCAGAGGAAGGAGGTGGCGGGGGCCTACGGAAGAGAATGCTGGAAGAGAGAGAAGCGTGAAGGACTAGAAAAACGAATAATGTGATTCCAGGGATGGAACTCCGGCACCCCCGATCTCCCACCCCAGTGTCACCAGGGGACTAAAGCTGTGGGCATCTTCAGTTTAACGGACTTCTCGGAAAGGGGAGGGGGGGATGGCGAGGGAAACGGCAGTTTGTGTCCCAGGGGTTCTTCCGCCTCTTCTGGCTTCCTCCTAAGACAAACAAACTCAACCCCCCACCCGCCGGGGTAACCGAGAACTCAGGGGACCGTGAAAATGTCGTTCCCAAATCTGGCCGCCTGCGGACGCCGGGCTTCCGTGGGGCCGGCGCCCCTTGGCGCCCGCACCTCCGCGCAGCCTCGCGGGGTCCGCCCACGGAGCCCTCCGGTGGCATCTCCCGTGCTCGGGCGGGCCGGGCGCGGGATCCGCGTCTCGCTGGGGTGGGTGTGGGAGCCCTCCCACGGCCCACGAGGGAGGGCCACACCCCACCCTACAGTCTGTGGGCTCGGCCGGCCGACCCTCTGCCAAGCTGGAGGCGAGGGCTCACGTCACGGGGGCGCCCAGAGGGAGAGGAGGCAAGCTGGGGTGTTCAAGGACTGGAACGAGCGGACGCGGAGTGGGTTTAGAGGAGGGGCACGGGCCAGAGAGAGCCCCGCCACGCGCCCGCACCGCTCGGCTCCGCGACGGGAACCCCCATCAACCCCCCTCGGGGACTCGGGCTCCCGCACAGAGAAGCCGGCGTTACGTCTGGGGATCCCCAGAGTGGAATGGAATGGAATGGATGTGGGAGCTGGAATACATTTGCGGGCAGCAGGACGGCTCGCCTAGTGGGCTGGACGTGAAATGCTTTTTCCTCCTTTCTGAAAACTTTCCTCAGGCGTCTCAACTTGGCGTGCGGACCAGCCTCGGGCTGCCGGCTGGTAGCGCGAACGCCGCGGCCAGCCCTTCGGCCCTTTTCCTCCGCCGCTGGTCCTCCTTCACCCGCCCTCAGGCCGGGGACGCGCGCGCTGCGCCCGCGCAAAAAGGCCGCTCGCGCGCGCGAGCCGCACCTTATATCCGCGGAGGGCGGCGCCTGCGCAGGGCCCGGCGCGGCGGCGCAGCCTTTGAAGTCTTGGCGGCCGCCGCTTTCATCCTTTCTTTTTTCCCTTGCAGGCCCCTTTGTGTGACTAAATTTGGCAAGAATATGGATCGGAGCCAGTCTTTCCACGTGTGCTCCCAGCTCCCAGCTGAGAAGGCCAAGGGTTCTCTTCCGGGTAAGGAGACAGGGAGAAAGATCAAAGAGTTTGGGGAGCTGGATCTGAAATGTGAATTGAAAATAAAAATCAAGCCTGGACACATTCCAGTTTCTAAAGCAAAACCAACCCTCAACAGAGGCCGTCTCGCTAGGACTCTCGTTCTGCCTCGGCTTCCTGTACTCTTTCTTTCCCGCAACCATTCTTGAGCACATGGAGTAGAATAAAGAGGACATAGGGAAACAGTTTCTCCGGATTTTGTTTTGCAGTAATTTTATTACGGAAAATAGCTTGTTCGTAATTACCGTTATGTGAATCCGAATTTCTTCAGCCATAAATATTGTTTTATTTCAGTATGTTTCACACTTTATTCTGCGGCCGCATTTGGGAAGAGAACGTGGACACACACGCGAGCACACGTTCGTTGTGCAGAGTGCTGCTTTTTCTACACACGGTACGGTGTGCCACGTAGTTTTCCTTACCAAAGCACTCACTAATCACGGCTGGTCTCTATGATTTGAAATCCTGTTATTGGCCGACTTTGGAAAGCTTTTCTGACTCGCTGAGTAGCCAGAAGTGGCCTGTCTTTATGGCAAAAACACAAAAACAAAAAAAACACCCTCTAAGGCCTCTTCTTGAATAGACTTTTTCAGCAATGTTCTGTTGTTTCAGAAGTAACCGATATAAAGAGACAGCTTTGCAATAGCGTAATGCAAAGGGTCGGAAATCCTGCATTGAAGGTGGGCGCCATCACTTCCTCTCATGCTGTGGTGACCTCGGGCAAACCATTAAACCTTGTCCAGAACTCAGTTTCCTTTCTGCAAAATAGGTGTACTAAGAGCCTACTTAACAAGGTTGTTGTAATAATTCAGTGAGATCATGCATGTAAAAATATGTACAAATGTGGGTATGAAGCAAAGACGATTCTTAAGGAGACCTGTAAGTTTTGAACAAAACACTTCTAAAGCACTAGGAATCTTTACCACAGGGGCAAATGCAATGGTTTCACACTCAGACATCCACTGTTGAGTTACAAAGGCACCAAAATCACCTTGGCGTTTGTTATCCCCAGAGTGAGTGTGATGGCAGAAAGAACATTCCAGGAAGAGAGGGTATGTGCCTTAGCTCTTCCTCATGTGTACGATGGACTCTTAATGCATTGATAAATTGCTGAGGAAAAATGGCACTGTGTGTGGGATATTTTTGTGAGGCATTTGGCACAGCTCCCGGTAACTCTGCTAATAGCCTGGGGTAACACGGTGGCCTGTGAAAGGAGCAACATGTATATGGGGAAAATACTCAAAAACAACAACAGAAATACAGACCCAAGGAGGGTGACTGGAAAGGTGTATTAGAGGTGTTCCTTGGGACACCAGAACTTATGTTTCAGAACAGAATGTGATTACATATCTTACATGGAGGCATCTCAAGGTTACAGGGCAATAAAGATTATGGCTCGGGCTGGCTGTGAAGTGACAGGAGAGCCATATGTGTAGCACTTTGGGCGTTTAGCTGAGTGTGCTTCATGCATGACCCTTTCTAACCTAAGGTAACCCCATGGACGGAGTCATTTCCTGGGCTCCACCTCCCAGTATAAACTTTTCACTGTGACCTGCGTACAGAGTGATGAAAGCAGGAGTAAGGGGTGGTGTCCAGTGTTCCAGTCCTCTGTTACTGTGGCCCAAGGCTGCCCAGGTACAGGATCCTCCTGAGATGTTCCAGCTCTTTCCACCATCTCTGCTAGCAGCAACAAGCAGATTTCGCAAAGAGTGTTGAAGGGAGTTTCTAGCAATGTGGAGGCGGGGTGGGGGGCACTTAGGAGAGGGAAACCTTCCAGTTTTAACATAGCTTTTCCCCAAAGTCCCAGATGAGATGTGAATGCTGAACAAGTTCACTGGTCAACTTCAGTCCTTCCTTTCACTCTTCTTTATAGATGCAGCCATTCTGATTATTCTTGGCTGAAAGAGGGACATGGGCCAAGGCGCCAAGGGTTCTGTCTTATTTTGGGGGGACAGTAGGGAGGCCCTGAAAATACTCAGGGAAAACCTGGGGCCCTCTGGAAGGAAATAAATTCTCTGAAGGGGGTGCGTGGCTAAAGGATTTTCTTACTTTTGTAAATTTGTTTCCTCAGTGAACATGGTAATAGGGGTGTTTCTTGAATCATGGTAAATGTACCTCTTAAGATGGATGGCCTGTGTAGTCTTCTCAGGCTCCCGGGGCTGTAGGAGCAGAGCTCTGGGCTCTTGTCAGCACCGGGCCAGCACCTAATCCCTGGTTGGAGGCTAGAAGCCAAAGCCACAGCCTTCTTGCCTGAAGGCAAGAGCGGTACCAAGAGAGCCATATGGAGATTAATGCAGAACAAGGTCATTAGTCTCATTGTTTATCCAGTTACTGGCAGCAGAGATCTGTGTAAATTTCAGCTACAGTGGTTGCAGCCTGCCTTTGATGTGTGTAATCTGTACATTTTAGTGCTCCAGGAAAGTGCCTGACTGACAGGAACTGCATCCAATGCCCAGAAAACACATCTACACAGGCACAGTGAAGCATGGAGCTGAACAATTTTCCAGTGAGTTCCATCAAAGTAAATACACCAACCTGGAGGTTCAGGATTGAGCCTCCTTTTTATCAAGACATGACTTTTGGGGTTCCTTGTGATTGATTTTTATTTGTTTTCATTTGAAACTGGGTACCTACTTTACACCTTCCTTTACCTCTCAGAGGAGGAAGGACTTGACCTACATAACATTTGACCTTGTGGATGCTTTCTTTATTTGAAGTACTTCTGTCCAGAGAAACAGACTGATTGTGCAGCGTTATCCAGACTAATTTATACATTTATCCAAGACACAGCTTCTAGTTCTTTCCTTAACTCTCTCTTGAGTGTGCAGCTATGCTTAAATTAAACTCAGAATTAGCAATTATGAGAGTAGTTCAGAAGGTAGACAGAGCCAGCGCAGATAGTTTAGGCTACAAAATTGTCATCTGGCCCAACGAAATGCTTTTCTTTGGCAAAAACAAAGCTAATTTGCTTGATCCGAATCGTACTTAAAGGTCCTGCCATCCCATTCTGCCAATTACAGATCTCAAGTTCACTTCCCTTAGGTTCAATTGGCAGAAAGCAAAGAACAGAGATAAATTACTGTCCTATGAAGTTTGACAGTGATTTTTGACTGCCAGTTCAGATAACTCTACAGACTCAAAATATATTTTGAGGCTTAAGTTATCCAGATAGTTGACCTTTGCTGTTCAGATTCTCTGGATAATTTTTAGATTATTTTACTTTGTATCGCAGGAACAGCAAATCTCCAGTGGCTGAGTCAGACAGGCCTCGTAAGATCTCTCTTGCGCTACTGCCTCCTGACTGGTCTCTGGCTTCCACTCTTGCTGGGCTCCACACATGCCCCACAGCAGCCCACATGTCACAGACCAGCCAAAGCCCTCCTCGAACATTTCCTAGTCGTGGTGGCTTCCAAATCGCTACGTGAGCTGGCTCTTGACTTCTTCTACTCCTCGTTCACTGTTCTCTCCTGCTCACCACTGGCTCTCCTGCTCTTCCTCCAGGGTATAGAGTGCACACACACACACCCCTTGGTCATTTACTTGTTGTCGCTTCTGCCCAGAAGCACCTGGCCAGGTCGATATCCGCAGGACTCACTTTTTCACTTCATATTTCTACTCAGATGACAACTCCTTCTCAGACCTTGTTATCTAAAAAACAGCCCACTCCCACATCACCCCAGTTCTGGGCAATCCATCTCTTACAGGCTTCATCTTTCCATACTCTCACTGCCTGACATATTTTTTTATACTTATTACCTTTCTCTCCCACTAGAACATAAGTTCCATGAGAGTAGGGACTTTGTTTTGCTGTATTCCCGCTGCCTACAACAGCCCTTGGTGCCCAGAAAATATACTAGGTGTGTGTTGAGTAAGGAATTAATATAGACTTTGAACCCTCAGTTTCCTTATCTGTAATACTTCCCTTGTGGAAGATCACATATATTTGGTATAAAGTTACCTGGTATATAGTATAAGCACTGAGTAGGTAGTAAGTATAATTGTGTAGATCTGTACTGCCAATACAAGTATAATGCGACTTAAGTTTAAATGAAATTAGGAAGCTAGAAACACGTAAAATTAATTTTAATAGTATATTTTATTTAACCCACATATCCAAAATATTACCATTTCAACATGTAATCATTATCAAAACTTATTAATAAAAGATCTTTATTTCATATTAAGTTTTTCAAATTTGGCGTGTGGTCCACTGACAGCGCTCTCAGGTTAGGCTAGCCCTGTCTGGAGGGCTCAGCAGCACATCTGCAGTAACACGACGGCAGCTGTAGTCCATCAACCCTTTAATGATACGCTTTGTCCAGATCGTCTTTGTATCCCCCCAACCCCCCATACCTTGCACAGTCCCCTGAAAACAGTGATCAAAAATGTATCAAAGAATATTATGATAATATGTTGTTATATACTCTTTTCACGGCAAATATAGACTTTCACCTTCATGGGAGGGTGAAATAAGTGTGCGCACTAGCTTGAGATGGCGGTCAGCATCTTAAGTGTACTGTAAACAGTTCTTTGCACGTAAGAGGGGCTCAATGAAAAGTGGTTCAAGTGTGTTGCTGGATTGTTTCTTTGAGTATTTTTCTACATTCTAAATAATAGATTTACTATTGAACCTTGGGAAATATGTAGGTTGAAGATTTCCTGTATTATGTTTTCAAGAATGACTTTCTCCTCCCCTGCAAAACTGCTAAGCTCGATGTTCTCTAGGATCAAAGTTTCATCAGGAAATAAATAATGTGGAGAGCTCCCACTCCCACCCAGACTTCGTTTTCAGTTTTACTTCCTCAATTGCTTCTTGGCCACACATGGGCCGGATAGTAAATCTCCCTCTGTCCTGTGCCCGGAGTTTTCAACCAAGATACCTTCATAAGGCATTAGCCTTAGGCTTAGGCAAATGCTTTATAGTTGCAAAAATCACTCCGCCCGCTCTGCCCATTTAAGCCCTGATGCAATAATGAGAGCAGGATAATTTCCTGGAAGAAATGGGTAAAGAAGCTTCTGGCGAGGTATCTACCTCCAAGGCCTTGATATACCTTTATAGTAGAAAGGCATTACTTGGATATAAGTACAGGAAGATGTCATCCTTTACAGTGACTTTGAAAATGACCTATAGCGTCTTTCATCAAAAGTACAGAGAATTAAGGATCAAGCTTATGCCACCACTAAAGTGGAGGGTGTTTAAAGGAAAACAGGTATGTTAACAATGATTCCTAAAATTATTTTGCCAGCAAGAAGATCATGAAAGATATATTCAAAAGACTCTTAATGAGATGTTTATAGGAAAGTAGGTTATAGCTTTGAAAGGTTTAGTTGTTTGAACTAGGGGATTTATTTAATAAATTCTAATATAGCTGTACCAGGGAGAGCTATGCAGCTATGAAAATGATGTCAAACAATTTTTATTCACTTGCAGATATATTAGTGATAAATTGCTAAGTGGAAAAAGCAGATTATAAAGGAATATGTACAATTGTGTCTCATTTTAAAAAATCCCTCTGTACGTATCATTTATTAGCATGCAAGCTCTGTGAGGGCTGGGCACTGTCTTGCTTACCACAGTATACCCGGCGCCTGGGACAAGCCCTGCCACAAAGTGGGCACTCAGTATCTATTGAATATACCCAGAAGCGTAGACATAAAATACTGACAGTATTTTTCCTTGAATAGCGGAGACATGGGCGATTTTTATCTTCTTCTTCGTGCCTTTAAAAACATTTATATGCAGTGAATCAATATTAGTAAAAGGGGAAAATGAAAAATGTTAAAATGTAATATGTTGAACAAAGATTTTAAAAATAAAAGAGCTGATCCTAGGGAATTCGGCAATAATAACAAAAAAGAGAGAAAAAGAAAAGAAAGTAAATCACCAAGGAAACGAAGATGATGAGGCAGAAGTGGTAGTGTTGGAGTCACTGCATCATGGCAGACACAGTTTCAGGGCCAACTGGTGGGTATGTGGAAGTTAATACAAAGGGGCTCTGATCGTTTATAGCAATCAGAAAGGGTGGGCTTTTTAATTTTTAAGATAAAATTTAAACAGTGAAATGCACAGGTCTTAAGTGTACCATTCACTGAGTTTTAATAAATATATACATTTGTGAAATCATCACTCCAATCAAGATACAGAACATGTCAATCATCCCAGATATCCCCAGAAATATGGGATGAACTTATATTGAAGCAACTTTTTAAGCTACATTTTTCGTGACATGTCATGTGTTCTTACTGCCTTGCACATTTTCCTTAAACTCTGTGATTTAATTCCTCCATTTGAAAAACTTGTCAGGTTGAAATATGCCTTTCCAGGACTTCCCTGGTGGTCCAGTGTTTAAGAATCCGCCTTCCAATGCAGGGGACGCGGGTTGGGGAACTAAGGTCCCATGTGCCGCGGGGTACGTGCCACAACTACAGAACCCATGTGCTCTGGAGCCCGCGCGCCACAACAAAAAGCCCGTGTGCCACAACTAAGACCCAAATGCAGCCAATAAATAAATAAATATTAAAATAAATAAATATGCCTTCCAGAAAATGTGCTAATAATATACTTTATAGGAAGGGAAGAAATGGAACTCATAGTATTTGGTTGACTATTGAAATGCTGAATTGAAACACTGACCAAGTGAATTCACTGAAATATTTGTATTGCAAATTGTTTTCCAGTGTAATGGATGCAATGATGTTTGTGGTCCCAACAGACACAACAGTCAGAAGAAGTCTCGGGTGCTCTAGACACGGATGTTTGGGGGAGAAGACCGTGGGGGTAAGATGAGAAGGAAGTGATGGGGTGATCTCCAGAGGCAGCTGCATCCCGGGGACTTGGGAATGTGAGGACCTTTGGTGGGTGTAGAGACACAGCAGAGCAATACAGCAGATTAAGCGTGCCCCCAGCACGTGCCTGCTGAGCTTAGCATTCCTCTGGCCTCTGATCTAGTCCACTGGATACATGCAGTTGAGCGCAGCAAACAGGAGGGTCTCTTGGCTGTGGCACAAAATTGTACTCATTGGGGGGGGGGGAAGCACATTTCCTGGATTTCTCTTACGGGAAGTGTTAAAATATAGAGATGGGATGTAGACTGATGTTTTTTCCCCTTATTGTAAAATAGTTGACATTCTTGTCTTCTCTGTCTCTGTCTTTCTTTCTCTAACGTGAAGATAAACCTGGACTTCCAGGAAGGGGAAAATTCCATCAACTTAAATATGGGTTCAAACACCCATGCCGGAACAATCCAATCAGTAAACAGGTCAGAAATGTCCTAAAAGAGGGCTGTGGAATGAACTGCAGTAGGGTTCAAGTCAGACGATTTCCTAGCTAAGTGTCAGAACTTCTTGGGTTATTATCCTGGTAGTCCAAAGAGATACGGTATGCTGTGAAGGAAATAAAAACAATAATGTGAAAACGACATTCAGGACTTGCTCCAGGTATGGACTGCAGGACATTCCCAAGCCGCTGTCTTGCCCATGCATGCCTTTCATCTGTCCCCCTTTCTTCATGGGCCCTACAGCATGTGGGGTGTGAAATCGCTTGACAAGCTGTTTCCACTGGTGAGGTATGAGAATTTCATAGTCTGACCCCTGAACATGAAGGGAATTAAGAACTGATAGGAAGGATGATTTGGTGCCCAAGGTGGTCAGTTGGTCACCAGGAAGAGTCACTTAGGTAAGAAAACACCTTTGCATAGTGACTAGGTAGGTAAGAAATTATAAGTGAGCTGAAAATTAAGATAATAAAAAAGATTCATTTCCATGAGAAGGCCAGCTGGACAGAGAGAAACAGTAAAAATTATAATCTGAGAAAAATAAGCGAGAGGAAGTTTACTTAATAACTAAATACTTTCTTTTGTCTCTCCCCTTCATTTGTAAACCAAAGTGGGTATTTTTTTGTTTGTTTATTTTCCATGCAAGAGTTAATGCCCTATAGTTAATTATATTCATTATTCCAACAATAGCAACAGCAAAAATGATCTTTAAATGAAAATCATCATTATGTCTATTTTTTGATTGCTAAATATGTAAAAAGGTTGAAAATCAAATGGACGTTGTATATTAGTAACTGTGAGTATTTCACTTACTATGGTCTATTTTTTAAAAAATCTATTCTGTTTCACATAATGCTTGAAGTAAATTACATTTTCTGCCTCTCACATTTGAATACAGGACTGTTATCTTAGGGTTTCCAGCACTGTGGAAGAAACAATTTATGGAAGTAACTCCATTTCAGCTATACTGTCTCTTTCTGCTCCTTTTTTTTTTTAACTTTTTATTTTATAATGGAATCTAGCCGATTAATGTTGTGATAGTTTCAGGTGCACAGCAAAGCAACTCAGCCATACATATACATGTATCCATTCTCCCCTAGACTCCCCTCCCATCCAGGCTGCCACATAACACTGAACAGAGTTCCCTGTGCTCTATAGTAGGTCCTTGTTGGTTATCCTTTTTAACTATAGCAGTGTGTGCATGTCCATCCCAAACTTCCTAACTATCCCTTCCCTTTACCCTTCCACCCGTGGTAACCATAAGGTCATTCTCTAAGTCTGTGAGTCCATTTCTGTTTTGTAAATACATTCATCTGTATCATTTCTTTTTAGGTTCCGCACATAAGCGATATCATACGATATTTCTCTTTGTCTGTCTGACTTACTTCACTCAGTATGACAATCTCTAGGTCCATCCATGTTGCTGCAAATGGCATTCTGCTCCTTTTTTATTGAAGGAAAAAAAAAGAAAAAGAAATAAAGAAAACAACAATAATTACATTTATAGCCTAGGACTATGATCCCTTGAGTAAAACTGCTCTCACTTCTAGTTAACCAGGGGATGAGTGAGGTCCTATTTTCTTGAAGTTTCTTCTAGACTTAGTAAGATGAAAGAAGAATTTACAATCAAATAGAAATGATACTGCAGACATTATGACTAATTTATATAGTTAAAAACTCAGGATTGTATTCAGAGCAACATGTCACAGATTTAATTTAAAAGGAAAGAGCAATTTCTCCTTTTATTTTGGTAATTTACATTGTGCCTGAGTCAGTAATTGTGCTCCCAGCCTCTGATGCTGTGAACACTGATGAATGTGACTTTGTGTTCATCCCTTCTGTCGATACTAGATTTAAATGGAACTAACTCCATCATCAGGTTGGAGAGAATTCAGAAGTATTGCTTGCTTTCCTTTTTCTTCTTACTGTCTTCTTTTTCCTATCTTCTAGATTACTGGTGCCTCACCAGATGGGAACAGAAGGAGATACATATTTAGTGACTTATGTAAATTATATACAACAGGTCACTTACTACAGAGACTACACATGCAGAATACCTGCCAGATATACCACACATATTAGAGTATGGAGCCAATATTTTGTTCATGTAAAAAGTAAAGCAGAAAGTTAAACCAATTATTAAATATCTTAGGCAAAACACCCTGCTGTAGAAGAAAAAGCTGTTTTTTTAACCTGAACTAGTCAGTTTAAATTAAATTGAGCAGAGCTAATATTCAAATATACTTAATTTTGTTGGGGGAAAAGAATCAGACATTTCTTTTGGTTCCAAACAGTGCTAAAGTCACCGACACAAAGAGGGTGGCAAATGTGAGTACATTCCTCTTCACCCCTTCTCTCTCGAACACACTGCAGACGTGCTTTTGGGCCCATCTCTCCACCAAAACTGCGAAATCTGATGGTTGGGTCTCAATCTCCTTGTTTGATCCACCGTCAGCGTTTGACACAATTGATTACTCTGTGTTCAAACACTTTCTTCACTTGCCTCTAGGGTGCCATGAGCTTCTGGTTCTTTCCTGGTCTCCTGGGCCACCCCTCAGTCTCCTCTGCTTGCTCCCCCGTATTCTCCCTGACCTCTAGTTGGTGGAGTGTGCCCCTGTGCTCAGCCTCTCAGCCCCTCCTCTTCTATGTAATTGATTCCCTTGTTGACCTCATCCAGTCTCAGGCCTTTAAATACACTGTAGATGCCAGCAACTCCCGGAGTCACATCCCTGGCCTAGACCTAACCCCTGATGTACAGACTTGCTCCGACTGCCTGCAGACCCGCCATTTGGATGTCTGATAGGTGTCTGAAACGTCACATGTTCAAAATCCAACTTCTGACCTTTCCCCAAATCTGCTCCTCCATAGTCTTCTCTCTCTCAGGAAATGATAGCTCTGTTTTTTTGCTGCTCATGCCAAAAGTCTTACAGCCATTCTTCACCATGATATTTCTCTTATGTTCCCATATCTAATCTACCTACAAAGCCTTTACTTATAAAATATAGCCAGAACCAACTACTTCTCACCAACCTGGTTCAAGTTGCCATCATCTTTCATCTGGATTTTGACAACAGCCTCCCAACTGGTCTCCCTGTCTCTGCCTGTTGTCTGCAAAGCTGCCAGGGGGATCCTTTTAAACCTGAGTCAGTTCAGGTCTTCCCTTGCACAGAACTCTCCAGTAGTTTACAGTTTCACAAGTCCTACAAGACCCTACGTGATCCCCACTCACCCCTGACTTCTCTGGTCTCATCTCCTACTGCTCTTCCCCTTGCTTACTCTGCACCCGCCTTACCAGCTTCCTTGCTGTTTCTCCAATCTCAGGCAGGATCTTGCTCCAGGATCTCTACATAGGCTATTTCTTCTCTTCGTAGTTATCTTTCCCAGATCTTCACATGGCTTACTCCCTCACCTCCTTTGGGTCTTTCTGAATGTTTCTTGTCGGTCAGGTCTTCTCTGATCACCCTATTTAAAATTATAATGCCTCCCCAGCCAGTGGTACTCCCTATCCTCTTTTCCTGCTTTGTTTGTAACACTTACTGCCAGCTGACATCCTGTACATACTATTCATTTATTTATTGACTATCTTCCCCACTAGGGTGTAGTTTCCTGGAGGGAAGGGGTTTTTGTGTTTCCTTCATTGCTCTATCTCCAGGTACCTAGAGTAGTTCCTGATATACAGAAAGAGTCCAACAAGTATTTGTTGATGAAAGAATATCTATAAAAATACGTACATACCATTTGGTAGCACTTGGAACCTGTATACTTTATCCCTTGTTACTGTTGTGAGCTATGGATGGGTGGAGCTTGATAGTTATAAATAAATCATATTTTAAATGAATCAGAGAAACTATTACTTGAAGGAATTTGATGTCTTTTTTATGGGTTAAAAATCCTTTTTAAAATGACCAACCATACTCTCATTTGTCTATGTTGTCAATGTAGGTTTTCATCCTAATGACTTGCTTCCATAGAGGAGAAACTTTTTGACCACTCTGTTGGGCAGGCAGATATGATGAGGCTATTTCTAACTGATAGGGAGGAAAAGAAATTTAAATTTTAAAATATTTTAAAAAGTCTGTTTTTTTTAGTAACCTGGTATGGATGAGGTTTGACCAGGCCCCTCAGGACAGTTGTTGGGTTAGGCTCTATACCTCCTGAACTGCTTCAGGCCTTACCAGGTATCTGAAGATTTCCCGGGGTGGAGGAATCTTAGCTTGGTGGTATGGGAGATGACTTTGAGTGATTAACAGGCTCACCATAAATTCCTTTGACTCAAGTAATGAGAAAGCTATTTCCTTTTCTATTCCCTTTTGACCTCAGTTTAGTATCTAGCAGCATCTATTGGAGCCCTGTCCATATCTCCACCTTTGTCAAGTCAGTGTACTACTGCCAGGCTTCCTGGTGCAGCACTTGTATTCTTTTCCTGAGGTCTTCTCTTGCCTCTGGGGCCTGCTTTGCTGCCCATAAGACAGCCCGGGAATGCTGGGGAATTAATGTCCCCATGATCAGCCTTTAACAGCGGTTGGTGTATAAATACCCCAGCTCTCTCACCCTTTGTGAGGACTAGTTCTGAAGTGTGTTCTGCACTGGCTTCCAGAGTTTGCCCAGGGGGATTAAGCTCCAGTTGCCCAGAGCAATCGCTGGCTTGATGACACATCATTTATTGGCTTCATTCCCTTTTCTGCCTCACTTCCCAACTCCCTTATTTGTGTTTCCATGTTTCCTTCCCCTTTTAAGTAAACTATTTGCAATTGAATTCTTGTCAAAGAGTTTGTTTCTGGAGAAATCCAAACTAAGTACCAGTAAGACTTTAACTGCTTCTAGTGCTGTTGATCTTCCTTATTGCCAGAGAGCTAGTTCAGGCCTCAGGCTGGAAATCTCGGGTCATTGAGAACATCTTGCTAGAATTACTAACAGTTGTTTTGTTTTCGGTATATTTATTTTTCAGTTACCTTCTGTGTACTATGATAATTATTTTATATTTACTATTGTGATATAACTGGATCCATTTAAGTTTAAAAAAATGAGTTGGTTTAAATACAATGTTTATTAAATAACAAGACTAGTTAGTGGTAAAGGGATTTGACAAAAATCATGGACTTAAATGGCTGAAGTTTGGGCATGTTGAATAAGTTTGCTTTGTTGATATAATTTTTCAATGTTTCCTTTTGGAATATTGCACCTTCTTCTTCCTCCCTCACCCCTCATCTCTCTTCTAGGAACAGAAGGAAATAGCTATCACCCATAATCTTAACGCCCAGAAACAATTACTGTTGACATTGTGTTATATTTCCTTCCTGTTCTTTTCTAATAATATATAATAAATGATGTGCTGAACCCATTCCAGTGAAGCTCCCTGACTGCTATGAGTAAAGTTCGTTTTCACTTGAGTCACATTACTTGTTCCCTCACAGCATTCGACACTGCTGATCCTTCTGGAAGTCCCCTGCCTCACTGACTATGACACTGCTCTCCTCTCTCCCCTCCTAGGTCTGCTGCTTCTCATCTCCTCCTAAAGGCCCCCATCTCTGCTCATTTCTTAAATGTCGGGTCTTCCTCTGCTTCTCCCTGAGCGATCTCACCATCGCATGAAATCTCCTGCATATCTGTCTACTTCTTTAAGCCGGATTTCTATCCTCAGCTCCAGACCTACGACCTCCTTTCCCGGATGTCCCATGGCCACATCAAACTCATCGTGTTCAAAATTATAGTCATAATTTTCCTCCACAAACCTGTGTTTCTTCTGTATATCCAGTCGCATTAATTTGAGCAGAAATCAGAATGTCATCCTTGGCTCCTTGCAGCCGATGAGGAGCCAGGTGCCCTCCTCTCCACCCCATGGCGCTGCCTCCATGCAGGCCCCTGTGGTCTCTGAAAGACCTCAGTCACCCCACCCACTACCTTATACCAAGAGTGATTTTTTTTTTTATATACAAAATCTGATCATGACACTTTCTTTCCTAAAACACTCTTCAATGAAGTATCCAGGAGAAATACTAAACCGTTATCTCTAGGGAATGGGCCAGGATCGTTTATTTTATTGCTTTTATATGACTTGATTTTTCTTTAACAATGAGCTTTTTATTGTTCCAATTAAAACGAATAAAGAGAAAGATTTTCAGAGGAAAACACATTCAATGAGCACCCCCTGTTGCTTACAAGCAAGGGGCTGAAAATTCACTATACTCTGCCACTGATTCTCCCTCAGCCTTCCTGTCTCCCACGCTACAGTCTTATGCCATATGTCTCAGGCGTATCCTATAGGCTATAGGTATTCTGAACTTCCAGGGCTTTACTCAAGCTATTCCCTCCATCTGCAATGCCTTTACGGTCTTTGCCGCCTGTCCTGTATTTAAACATCCTTCACGGCTCAGGTTGTGTCACCTCTTCTAAGAAGGACTTCCCCACTCCAAAAGGCATGACCGTGCTTCCTTTGTTGCCCATCCTGGGGCTTTAACCCTGTGGAAAGATCCACTCTGGGGCCCACATGACATTTACACATTTGCCCCTCCGGCCTCTTGAGAGCATGGACTGTGCCCCTCAGCAAGCCCTTAAAAAAACAACATAACGAGGCCTGTCATTTACTGAACCTCTCCCTCCCTGCTGTATACGCTGTGTGTCACATATGCCACTTCTAATCCTGAAAATAGTCTGCAAAGCAGAGTCGCTTCATCTCGCAGAATGAAAACTGAAGCTCAGAGCTAGGCTAAGCGTCACCCAGGTGCGTTTGCGGCAGAGCTGGGAATTGGAACTCGTGCCCTCTCCCGCCTCTAATGAAGGGCGTTGAAGGCAGGGGCCGAGCCTTACAGGTGTCGCGCTGGTAGCAGCTGTAGCATCGTGACGGCTCAGTAGTCCATCACTAAACACGTGTCTCCGAATAATTTGGTAGGACAGTAGTCCATCTCACGAAAAGGTATTTTACCAGGTCTGTGACGTAACCTTCATCCTCTCTCTGTGTACTCTCTGGAAGAGATGCCCAAGGGCACTTCAAGGACCACAAGGCCGTCTGCAGGGGTGGGCAGTGTGTATCTACCCTTGGGTAATCTGCCCTGGCTGGATCGTTGGTAGTCATTTTAAAGTTGTTTGCCAAGTTCGTGATGCAAGAGCACGTCCCCAGGGACAACAGCTTTGTCACTGAACAAGGCACAGACACAGACAAAGGCTCTGGGGGTAGGAACTTCACCTCGGGGAAACAGGGCTCTTAAGGGGACCAGCAGAAAGGTGTCAGTGCCGTGGGACTCCTTCTGCAGGTCTGGACGGAAAACGATGGGCTGCCGGGCGCTCCGAGCATGGGAGCTGTGTGTCTGCGTGCGTGTGGCTGGGCGGTCTTGAGGGCCACCACAACTAGTGGAGGCCAGTGAGGCTGTGGGCAAGTCAGAGCTGGCGAGGGTGGGGATGGTTTGTGCCTCCCTAGCCTGGCTCCAGGCTGAGGGGTGGCGGAGCCTCTTCTCGGAGGTTCTCACAGCTTCCCATAAATGTTCAGCCCGAATGCGGCTGGCGGAGGAGCAGGGCTGTGGCAGGGAAAATGGAACCCCTAGCTCCCTCTTGCTGGGGGATGCGGGTCGGGCACGTAGTAGTTTTGTGAGCCCGAGCAAAGGAGAAACATGAGTACACCCAAGTCAGTGTGAAAAACGCGTGTGACTCCCGCGACTGCAGAGGTAGAGGAGACCTAGTTCCTCCCTGGAGTTTACATTCTAGGAGTGGGAGGCACACGTGCAAACACAGAAAAACCACACACTGGCGAGTGCCACTGGCAGGTCTGCTAGCCTACGGTACATTCAAAGGGTGAGCGAATCAACATTCGCAATGTTTTATGCAAACGTGGAGTGCTAATCATATTATTATGTTTACATAGAGCACACTAGCACTTAAAGATAAGTGGAAACCAAACTGGGTCCGGTTGCTTTTGGGAAGTTGAAGGCTTCCTGCTGAACAAACAGCATTACTTTTTGCTATTCAGGATTTGGGCCACACAGTACTTTGATCTAAAATTTTAGTCGATAAAGAATGAATATTTATTGTTTTTATGAGCATTGTTTCGTATGAAACAAATTTGGGGGAGTGAAAAGGAATAAATATTTGGGACAGCAAACATCTAAACGCCAGTAGTTAATTTACTTTCTTACCTTGATTTACAATGGTAACATTTGGGTGGAGAGCTGAAAAGAAGGAACACTCTTTGTTCTTGTTTTATTTAGAATTTCTGACATCTAAAGGAATGTTTTTATTGCAAGTACATAAAATAATGAAAAAAAACCCCAAGGATTTAAATGCCATTAGAGAAGCTTAACCTCAGGGTGTTAAATGAGCAAAGGATATTCTAGCAGATTTCTTTTGAATCTTCTCTATTTTTTTCCTTCTTAAATACCTTCCAACTTCAAAGTTGTTGTTATAAAGAATAGGGGGGAAAAGGAGTGTTAAAAAAGGGGAAACAAGGGAGACTTCCCTGGTGGAGCAGTGGTTAAGAATCCGCCTGCCAGTGCAGGGGACACGGGTTCGATCCCTGGTCTGGGAAGATCACACATGCCACGGAGCAACTAAGCCCACGCACCGCAACTACTGAGCCTGCTCTCTAGAGCCCATGAGCCACAACTACTGAAGCCTGTGTGCCACAACTACTGAAGCCCATGAGCCTAGAGCCCGTGCTCCACAACAAGAGAAGCCACGGCAATGAGAAGCCCGTGTACCGCAAGGAAGAGGAGCCCCCGCTTGCTGCAACTAGAGAAAGCCCGCACGCAGCAACAAAGACCCAATGCAACCAAAAATGAAAAAAAAAAAGGGGGGGGGGGAACAGGGACCTCCCTGGTGGCTCAGTAGTTAAGAATCAGCCTGCCAATGCAGAGGACACCGGTTCGATCCCTGATCCGGGAAGATCCCACATGCCTCGGAGCAACTAAGCCCGGTCGCCACAACTACTGAGCTGCGTGCTGCAACTACTGAAGGCTGTGCGCCTAGAGCCCATGCTCCACAACAAAGAGAAGCCACCACAATGAGAAGCCCGCGCACTGCAACTAGAGAAAGCCCGTGTTCAGCAAAGAAGACCCAACCTAGCCAAAAAAAAAAAAAAAAAAGACCGGGGCGGGGGGCCAATATAAAGCACCTGAAGCTCCAGAGGAGTAGACTCAGGACCTCACAAAGTGAGGAGAACGGACTTATCTCTGGGAGATTTGGGGCAGAGGAGACAGTCGTTATCTCATAGACCAGAGAGCTTTATTTGGTTGAGTCAGGCGGTTCATCCAGTCAGCATGACTAAACAGCCACCAGCTTCAGAGTCTTAGGAACCTGAAATCCTAAAATCATATTTAGAGCTGATGTGATGTTTAACAAGGGTCATCTAGAGGGAAGGCATCTGATAGGCTCAGAAGGTACAGACACCGGCTTTTAATGTTTCAACATACATTTTCCTTGATCAGATGTTGTTTTCAGGAAAGAAAATAGTCTTGTCTCTGAGACTTTGTCACACAAAAAAACTGTTCAGAAATTTTAACATACTCAAATGTTTCATAATCTCTACAAGTGTTCAAAGGGCAGAAAAATAAATCCCCATAGCCTGTGTTTTTCGAGGCATATTGTTTGATTTCAAATTTGGTTTTCCTTATGTTTTGTTTGTTTTATATCACGATCACAAGCGGCATGGTGTCGCTATGGCAATGCTTATAGAATTTGTGTGTCAGGCTCTGGGCCACAGTGGCTGGGTGGTGTCCCACCCTGGGGAGCAAGGAGGAAGATGACATCAAAGAACCTGAAGACTGAGCACATTTACTTTTCTGATTCTAATGACTTTGTTTGGAAAAGAGTAAACACAATTACCTTAACAACTGAGCTGGGAGGCTTTGAGGGTTTAACACTGCATTGTTTTCCTAGGGAGAGGGTGAGGACCGCTGAGGATCATGGAGAGGGGCCTGAAGAACCAGGTGGTTTTGTTTTCATTTTCTTCTCAGAAATGCGTTTGCGTAGTTACAGAGCGTTTGATGGAGTTTCTTATAAAATTAACTTTGTTTATTTTCCTTATTTAAAATGGAACTAATGTTCATTATAAAATAATTTGAGAGGCCAAAAGAGTAACCCTTCAACGTTCTGTCACCAAATCTCTTTCTACATTTGTCCCCCTAGCCACCTGTTCCCCTACACAGATTTTATATCCATTTATAAATATACAACGCCCACCCCCCAAATAATAGCATGTTATTCATTGTTTCACTGTTTGCTTTTTTTCACTAAGTATATTCTGGAGGTCTTTTACTCTCAGTCCCTATAGAATTGCTTCATTCTTTTTATCTGCAGCATAGCATTCCATTATATGGATGTTCCCTAGTTTATTTAACCTGTCCTCTATTGATAGATATTTAGGTAGTTTCTAATCTTTTGCTATCACCAACAATGTGGCAATTAATATTCTCGTAGTTGTTGTGAGAGTATGCCTGGAGGGTAAATAACTAGAATTGGAATTGCTAAGTCACAAGGTACGAGCATTGGTGGTTTTGTTCGAAATTGTATTGCCTTGCTTTACATAAAGATCATTTATACTCCCGCCGGTCATATGTGAGAGAGTGCCTGTTTCCTCACATCCTTTGTAACACGGTGTGATATCAAACTTCTGGATCTTTGCCAACCTGGAAGGTGAAAATAGTGCCTTAATGTAGTTTAACGTGTACTCCTCTTATAAGTGAGGATGAACAACTTTGCCTAAGTTTAAAGAACTCTTTGTATTTCCTATTCTGTGAACTGTATGTTCCCATCCTTTTGCCCATTTTTCTATTGGATTGTTATTCTTTTTCTTATTGATTTGTTATAGTTCTTTATATATTAATAATGTTAGTCTTCTTTTCTGGAATATGAATCACAAACATTTTTACCATTTTGCTGTTTGTATTTTATTTTGTTTATCCCCCTCCCCTCACTATGCAGAAAATGTTTATTTTCATGTAGTCAGATATCCAGGTCTTTATCTTTTATGACTTAAGGGTTTTATATTATACTCGAAGAGACTTTTCCCAAAACAGGTTATTTTAAAAAATCCTTCCATGTTTATATCTATTTGTTCATATTTGATGTATCTGGAATTCATTTTGGAGGAAGGCATAAGGTAAAAAACAGCCTTACTGGTATCCTACATTTTGCCATCTGCTTGCCTCAAAACCATTTTTAAAATAATGTATGTTTTCATTAATATTTTGAAAAATTACCATTATATATATTAAATTACCTCAGCAATTTAGTTCTGTTTCTGGACGTTCTGTTTTATGTCACTGATCAGTTTTCTAGTCAAAGTCAGTACCACTTTGCTTTTAAAACTGTAGTTTCATTATGTACTTTAAAATCTTGTAGAGTCGGTTCTCTTCTATTACTATTTTTTCCCCAAATTTTCATGGCTATTACTGTTTGCTTATGGATGTTGAAATCAGCTTGTCTAGTTCCCCCACAATAATAGTTAGCCTTTTTGTTGGAAACATGTTAAGTTTACAGATTGACATAGGGAGAATTGAATTTTAGGATATTAAGTCTTTATCTCAGAACATGGTATTTTTTGCTATTTTTCCCAAGTCTTTTTTTTTTAAACATCTTTATTGGAGTATAATTGCTTTACAGTGGTGTGTTAGTTTCTGCTGTATAACAAAGTGAATCACCTATACATATATATATATATATATATATATATATATATATATATATATATATCCCCATATCCCCTCCCTCTTGCCTCTCCCTCCCTCCCACCCTCCCTGTCCCACCCCTCTAGGTGGTCACAAAGCACCAAGCTGATCTCCCTGTGCTATGCGGCTGCTTCCCACTAGCTAGCTATTTTACGTTTGGTAGCGTATATATGTCCATGCCACTCTCTCACTTTGGCCCAGCTTACCCTTCCCCCTCCCCGTGTCCTCAAGTGCATTCTCTAGTAGGTCTGCGTCTTTATTCCCGTCCTGCCCCTAGGTTCTTCATGACCATTTTTTTTTTTTAGATTCCCTATATATGTGTTAGCATATGGAGTCTGTCATACAGAGTGAAGTAAGTCAGAAAGAGTAAAACAAATACCAAGTCTTCTTCTATGTCTAGTAGCAGATTCGTTTAATACTCACTCCAGTAAAGAGAATTCCTCCTAATGAAATACTAGCAAGAGCATAAGTTCCCCAAGGAGTTATTCAAAGCAAGATTTTGAGTTACTTAACTGATGTATATTTCTAATCTTTCAGAATCATCTTTCTCTTTATTTAAATAGACACAATCAATGATTTTGCATCTGTGTGACTATATTAGTAACATAAAAAAATTAAAAACATTTGCAAAATTATCCTGCGTGGTTTTCTCCTTTGGATATAGTAAGAGGCCAGCAAGATAATTTTCTGGCCTCCAGCATTACATTCTCCCTCTCTCTCTCTCTCTCTCTCTCTCTCTCTCTTATTTCTGTATTTAAATTTTACTTAACTTTTTAAACCAAATCTTATATTTTGGAATAACTTTTTATTTACAGGAAAGTTTCAGAATTAGTACAGTGTCCTTGTATTCCCTTTACCCAGTTTGCCCTAATGTTAATATTTTAAATAACTATGGAGCACTTGTCAAAATAGAAAGTAACATTGGTACGTTACTTTAAACTCTAGGCTTTACTCGGGTCTCACTAGTTTTTCCATTCATGTCATTTTCGGTTCCAGGATCCAATCAGCAAACCACAGTGCACTTGGTAGTACTGCTCTTTGGCTAACCCACTAACCATGTAGGCTCCTTGTATGGCTAGAGGAGAACCCCTGTGACCGCAGAATCAGGTCATGTGATCGCGTGATACAGCCTTTCTGCCCTACATGTGCCTTCCTTTATTTGCACTGCTCCATTAACCTAACCTAAACGTGTGTGTACGTATGTGCGCGTGTTTAATATTAAGGCAAACCAACATTTCTATGTGCCTTTGGAATGTCTCTCCTTCAAATGCTATTGATAAGGTTGTCATACGTATTTTGATGAAACCACTGTTTGTTAAATCAGTAAACGGGTTGTTTTTCTTACTGTCCACACTTGCCTCATCTACAGAGATGGGCTTTTTTTCCAAGTGGTTAAAAGCATGGGGTCTTACAAATCTGGGTTCAGACCTAGTTCAGATACTTAGCAGCTGGGTGAGCTTGAGCAATTTACTTAATGTCTCTGAGCTTCGATTCTATAGAATGGAATGATCACAGAAACTTCCAGAGATAACACATGCATAGCCTGTAGTACAATAGAATTTCTAATAAAAGATAGTTTGTATACACTGGCCATCTCCCATTCTCCCTGGTCTGAAATAAGTTTTATATCCAGCACATCCCTCAAGACCACAGCTTGGTATTAGCAACATAATTTTTATGCTGTGAAGGAAAAGGTCTAGGAAGAAGTTTCAGTAATAAGGGTTCTGTCAAGTACAGATACCACGCACTCTCCTAGCCTCTCCTCTCTCCACGCATCGCTGCTTTCTTCGGCACTCAACGCGGTTTTCCTGGGTGCGCTCGTGGGAAGGATGGAATTGGCTCAGGTACGCCTGGAGGGCGGAGGCCTGTGGAGCAGGAAGGATCTCCTCCCTTCTCTCAGAGCGCTCCTTGTGTGGCTGCAGCGTTTGAGGGTCTGCCCAGGTGGGCGTTGCCAAGAGGCCGGGTGGCCCCAGCTGGGGCAGAGCTCACAGGCCTAGTTCTGGGTGAATCTCTGGCTCACTGTTCCATGTCTGAGGGGGCCCTTAGAGAGCTTCCGCTAAGGGTAACTTTGGGTCCTGCTGGATGCCACTTCCAGACTCTGCTGCCAAAGGGAAATTTTCTGGTTCACCTGGGATCGTTCCGAAAGGACGAGACAACAGGGGCAAGCTCCTTGGTCTGCTCTACAGACCGTCCTGAGCTAGAGGGAGAGATTCTAGCTCAGGGTGTTTCTGAGAGATTTATTGTAATTAACATTTTTCAGTCAATGCTATTATCTCTGCAAAACTTGACATATTTTTCAATATGGAAAGAAGTATTCTTGGCTTTACACGTGAAGGCCTTCCATCTCAGCTCACATATTTCTTTACCTGGAGGTGATGTTAATGATTCCTTCTTCTTTTTTTTAATCTTCTTTTTTCTATTGTAGTTCTAAAATCCTGATCTAAATATATATATGTAAAATTATGATTATTGATATTATTTCAGGTTTTCAATGGAAAATTCTTTAGGAGGAAAATAGAACCTTAAGTTATTTAGTTGCTCTCTTCTCTTAAAAGAGCAACTAAATAACTTAGTCGCTCTTCATAGGTCCTTCATATGTTTGGAAATATTTCATAGATAAACACAGCCTCCCTCAAGCCTATTTAGCAGCGAAATAATTCCCAACCCCAGTAATAAATAATCCATGTAAATAAATATCTGCAGCGTTCGTGCACATAGACACACTGTTCTGTTTTGGGGTCAGGGACCTGAGAACGAAACAGGTTCATTTTTAGTATACGATGTCTTTGGGTAATAGTCTCACAGATTTTTCTTTGCTGCGGTACATTTAGTGTAAGATACTGCTTTACATTGACTGCTTCTCTACAAAGCTGGTGCATGGACCTTTACCTCTTTGACTATGAATGTAAATTATCATTACAGTCTTATGGAAAAGAAAGTACATTTCTCTCACTAATACGTACATTTCTCTCACTGCTTTCTTTTTCCTTTTTCTGGGAGAACCAGTTTGGCTATTAAGGGAACCTCTCAACACAGAGCAGAGCAAGAGAAAGCAAGCTTTCAGAGAGAATAGCTGTTTACCATCAAAGCAAACTGGGTTCTGCACAGACATGGTATATTATACACAAAGACGGAGGTAAATGCCCCATGGTTTTTATGAGTAATTTGCTGTGCGTATATAAATGCACCAGAGCCTCTAGAATTCTTACTGATCATATTACTTGCTGTTTTATTGTTTAAAAAAAGGCACCAAATAACCAAATGTAATTAAAAAATCTATCGTCTGGATTCCATACCCCCCGCCCCCATAGCCTGGTGCTGCTGTGTGTCAACATCTATATATCAGAGAGGAGTGATTTTTCCATGTGATGAATGCCAATTTGGTGATGCCACACAATGAAAATTTACTAACCTTTTACTTATCAAAGTGTCTTTCTCTGCTCAGGTTTTAAAAGCAGGAATTTCACTTGGACTTATATATTTCTTGGGTTAATTTATATTTTATAAATACGTGAAATTATTAATTCACTCTCTCTGTAGCGTGTGTGGACCCTGAAGCTTATGGCAGTGCTGTTATCTGTTGTAGGGATGCAAACATGCTCTTTGATGTGTTATTCTTGGGGCCTGGGAAGGATAAAGATGGAATACGCACTGGGCCCAGCTCTCCAGACGGGCTGAAAATGCAGCAGAGAGTTAATGTGCATTTCCTCAGAGCAGGCTCGTAACTTTCTCCTGCGCACCCTGTTGTAGATAACAGGGTGCTTCAGGGAGGAGCAGCCTCAGCCATCCCTGCTCTGCACCCCTCTAGGACGGGTGCCGGACGTCTCCAGTCTGCAGACACCACTTCCTGCACGTGCTTGCTTCAGTAAGCTGCCTCCACTTTTGCTGTGTGGCATCAGTCACACTACCTAGGAAAAATGCCCCATGTGAACAACAAAACTAACCATCAGATACGGTGCCAGCATGTGTCCCAGCCTGTTCTAAGTGCTTTGTTTCTATGAACTCGTCTAATCCTCACAACAACCCTCTAAATAGGCTTCTTAGTATCCTTGGTTACAGATGAGGAAACTGAGGCACAGAGGGGCTACCTGTGTACCTCTCTTATTCTCTGGCCCCAACCCTGTGTTGTTTTAGTGAATGCAGACTCAGGCTTGGCATGGAGATTCATTTTTGGTTTTCCCCCTTGGGACTTAATTCTTTAATTTAGTAATTCTTTCTTTCAGTCAGTGTGTTGAGAGGTACTATGAGACAGGCGCTCACTGTGTTAGGTTTTGAGGATACAGCCAAGACCAAGTCGGGCATGGCGGTGACCCCACAAAGCTTACAACCCGCTGGGAAAGACAGACATTAAACAGATAATTACAGCAGACTGCAGTGATGGCAGGGGAAAAACTGGATGCTGTGGGAGAGCAACGCGGGGAAATCTAATCTGGTCTGGGCGGGGGGGCGGTCAGAGTCATTGCCCAGGTGGAGTAAGAACTAGTCAAGGGAAGAGAAAAGAGAAAATTGCTGGAGGCAGAGGTAACTCCAAGGTAGAGCCAGGCAGGAGGTCTGTGGGATAAACAGAACGTGCTGCTTGAAGAACTGACAAACTAAGGTCAAACCTGGAGTGTGGATTGGAGGGCGGGGGTGGGAAGGGAGACACTGGAGAGGCAGGCTGGGGTAGCAGATGGAGAGCTTGTTAAGTTACTGAGGATTTGTCACTTAAAGAGAAGCCTTTAAAAGGATAATCGGGGAAGTGATGTGATCTGATGTACACTTTCAGAAAGACCCGTCCCCTGCTCTATGGAGAGTGTCCTGAATTGGGGCAAAACTGGGGCAGGGAAGACCAGTTAGATGGCTGCTGCAGTAATCTCCCAACCCTTGGGGATACCGACAAGTCCTCTCCTCAGTCAGCAGACGCTTGGCAGGGTAAGAAACCTTCAAAGGGCCTGCGTTCCTTCCACTGAAGGCCAGGGAATACCAATGAGCTTGGTTTACGTAGCTGGGTCAGATTGATGTAGGTTTCCAGCAGCCCGTGTGCACACACTGAGGAGAGCTGGGGAGGAAGAGTGCCCAGAGACACGGCCTTTGGATGTTTGATCACTGTTGGTTCATTCAATCAATAAACGTATTGGCACTCAGTTTTTTGTCTAATTAATTGACAGCTAACATTTCAAGCGTGTTCACCAGTCACTATTCTAGGCCTTGAAGCGGATTATCTCGTTTATTATCATCACGGCCCTCTGAAGCGAGTGCCTTATTTCTTCCCCAGTTTCTAGTTCGGGAAGCTAGGCAAAGAGCTTAAATTGCTTGCCTATGCCACATAACTAGTAAGAGGAGAGGAGCCAGGATTCCATTATATGAATGAATGAATGGATGAATGAGCAGAACCTATGGCCTCTGCTCATTTGCCTCTAATAACGTGTGAGAATGCTACCTGATTGTCAACTTCCCACCAGCAGTGGGTGATCCTCACTGTCTTTATGTAGATTAAGCAACTGTGTGGGGCTCACTCAGTCTACCATCTGCAGCTTTGACACTAGAATAGAGAAAGGAAAATGCAGCCATTGACCTTTCTATGTTGTGGGCAGCAAGTTGCACGTGGTCAGGCAATTAAACCAAGTGTCTGATAAGAAGACAGTTTCTGTAGGGAAAATGAATCGGTAAAAAAAGGCCACACTCATTTTTTTAAAAATTTTTTTTTTCTTTTTTGGGCACACCACACGGCATGCAAGACCTTATTTCCCCAGCCAGGGATCAAACCCGTTCCCCCTGCAGTGGAAGCGTGCAGTCTTAACCACTGGACCATCAGGGAAGTCCAGGCCATACTCATTTTTAAGGAGTTGATAGTTAAGTTGAAACACTTCTGCACCCATTGCATAAGTGTCAAAAGCACTTATTGCTTTTGACAATATACTTAAAAGCAACCAGGATCATATTAGAGGACTTTTGTTTGTCTTATAAACGTTTCCCCTTCCTCCATTAAAGAAATATTAAAAAATATATTCTACAAATGTAGGGTACGAAGAGGAATATAATCCAGGCTGGATTCATTATTATATCTTTATTATTGTTATTTTCTTTTTTGTTTTTGTTTTAAAAGAAATTAACATTAAAACATAAATGTTTGTGGCTTCTAGGTACTGTGCCATTGTGCCTCATGGGTAAGTTGGTCCTGTTTCCAAATAAGTGACATAGAAAAAAATCAGAAGATTGTTTTGATCTGAACTATGGCTCTGCAGCTGTCCCCAACCTTTTTGGCACCAGGGACCGGTTTCGTGGAAGACAGTTTTTCCACAGACGGGGAGGGGGAGCGGCAGACCTGCTGTGCATCCTGATTCCTAACTGGAATCAGGTACTGGTCTGCGGCCCAGAGGTTGGAGACCCTGCTCTCAGGGATTCAAAGTTAGCCAAAAAGATACTAAGCAGTCAGTTTCCAGGACAAGGCAAAGAATGAGCAGCTGAATAAAGTCTAGAATGAAATGCGAAGGGAGACAGGTGCACGGTGAGAGAGACTAGATATTCCCTTTAACCTGATGCCAGATGTGGAGTTTGGGAAGTGATTGCTAAAAGGCACTGTGCAGAGTGGGGGAGACCACCATGGGCCAATGTGCGTAGGGAAGGGTCCAGGGGAAAGGTGGGATCCTGGCCAGGACCCCGAGAGCCAGAGAGTAGATTAGGAGAGTCTGGGATCATTGCCGATGTATAGGGCAAGACTGCGCAAGGCAATCCGGAAAGGCGGATTAGATCAGGAGGACGTGGCGACACCATGAATTGAATTGTTCCCCATTCATGGACAATTTTGCAAAAACAAAAAAAGGTGAAGTGCTGAAAGCCAGTTCAAGTCTCTGCTTGCATGGTATCTACTATGTGAAACACACAGCTGAGCCCAGAATCAAAGGGGTGGGGCAGGTCACCGCAAAGTTACATGGCAAAGGCCCCCAATGTAGGGAGGAGTAAAGAACTAGGGTCAGTGAGATCGATCCACCGCAGAGAGTAACATGATACAATCCTCGTGTTAAAAGGACTAGGCCAGTAGCTACATGGAGAAGAGACTTGGGGAACAAGAGTGGCGTGAGAGAGGACAGGCTATGGGAGCGACAGTGTAGGACCCGTGGAGATGGCGAGGAAGGTTGAGTTCTGAATATATTTTGCAGGTAGAGCTGACAGGACTTGCTGATGGCTTAGATGTACGATATGAGGGGTAGAAAGGAATAAAAGATGACCTCTAGGTTTTGGGCCTGAGCAAGTGGCTATCACTTCCTCTGAGGCCCCACTAATCCAAGAAGTGATTGGTGGCATGGTGATCACATGAGTGTGTTCCCTTTGTGATATTTCACGGAGCTGCCCAGGACGTGCATTTGTTTGTGTGGCTTTCTGTATGCGAGCTGGCTCTCATTTTATAGACTAGGACATAATTGGTAGAAAAATGCTCAGGAAACACTGAGAGTCAACCTCACTATTTCCTCTGATTCCTCTGTGGCTCTCCGAGTACCTGTTGAACTTACTCTGTCTCCCTTGTTTGTGCTTCAGTTCAGAGCTCTTGCCTGGACAATTGCAATAGCACGAACTTATCCCACTGCCTCTGGTCCCCTGTCCATTCTTATACGGTAGCAGAAAAATCTTTATAAAATACAAATACGAGTATGGCTCTTTCCTGCCAAAAATTACTTCTGCATAAAGTAAAGGTCAAACTCCACTGTTTATGATGTAAACCCCCCTCAGGTGTGGCTACTTCTGCCTAACCTTGCACTGCTCTATCCTTCCCATGCAGCATTACAGCCATCACAGCTGTTTGCAGTTTCCATAACACCCTGTACTTGTGCATGGCCCTTCCTCTACCTGGAGTGCCCTTTTCCCCCTGTGATCCTGGGTAAGACTCCACTCAATTAACTGCCCCTCTTTCCCAGTGTTCCAGGCAAAGCCTCCTCCACTCCTTTGTGCCAGCACTTGGGCTTTACACTTCCTTCCATGTATTACCAGAAACAGTATACTGCCTTGTAATTATTTTTAAAGCAAAGTTTATTTTCCTTTTCCTAGCAAAGAGACCTAAATAAAGGGAGAGAACTAGCCATTTGAATATGACTTATACAAAAAAGTAATAGAAAGAAGGAAAAAAAAAACCCAACTCTCACCATTTAAAAATCTTTCCTTTTATTCTTTGCTTTCAATCTTTTTTCAAGGCTTATTTTAAAAACATAGCTGGAAACATACAACATAAATTCTGTCTTGCTTCTTCACGTAATATTATAACATAGTGACTTTCTCTTGATATTTAAAAATGTTTCATGTATTTTTATGGAAACCTATTTCCATGTTATTTCTTAGCACCTTACCTTCCTCATCTGTGAGTCTCGTCTTACATGTATTTCTCGTCCATAAATTTATTAGATTTAGTGTTTTCCAGTGATTTATATAAGATTTTTCTATATCAAAAATGTAAACCATTGGGCTTCCCTGGTGGTGCAGTGGTTAAGAATCCGCCTGCCAATGCAGGGGACACGGGTTCGAGCCCTGGTCCCGGAAGATCCCACGTGCCGCGGAGCAACTAAGCCCATGCGCCACAACTACTGAGCCTGCGCGCTATAGAGCCCACGAGCCACAACCACTGAGCCCTCGTGCCACAACTACTGAAGCCCGCGCGCCTAGAGCCCGTGCTCTGCAACAAGACGAGCCACCTCAATGAGAGGCCTGCGAACCACAACGAAGAGCATCCCCCGCTCACCACAACTAGAGAAAGCCCGAGGGCAGCAATGAAGACCCAATGTAGCCAAAAATAAATAAATTAAAAAATATATATATATAAACCATTTTCAGTTAGAAAATATCATTTAAGACTGAATTAGGCTGCAAGTAACAGAAAAGCAGGTGTATTTGTTTTCTGCCCCCCAGCTTTATTGAGGTATAACTGACAAATAGAATTGTATATATCTAAAGTGTGCGACATGATGATTTGATACGCGGTACATTGTGAAATCATTACCACAGTCAACTTCACACATCCATCATCTCACATAGTTACCTTCTTTTTGATGAGACTGCTTAGGATCTACTCTGTTAGCAAATTTCAAGTATACACAGGTGTATTAGTTTTCCATTGTTGCTATACTAAATTACCACAAACTTAGTGGCTTGAACAACACAAGTGTGTTCTCTTATAGTTCTGGAGGTCAGAGGTCCAAAATGGGCCTCATTGGGCTAAAATCAAGGTGTTGGCTGAGCTGTGTCCCTTCTGGAGGCTTTAGGGGAGAGGACTTGTTCCTTGCCTTGTCCAGTTTCTAGAGCCCGCCTGCTTTCCTTGGCTGACGACCCCTTCCTCCGTCTTCAAAGCCAGCGATGGCAGATTGAGTCCTTCTCACGAGCATAACTCCCGTCTCTGCTTCCATCATCACATCGTCTTCTCTGTCTCTGATCTCTCTTCTGCTTCCCTCTTCCACTTTTAAAGACACTTGTGATGACATTGGGCCCACCTGGGTAATCCAGAATACTCTCTCTGTTTTAAGGTTAGCAGAATAGCAAACTCAGTTCCATCTGTACCCTGAATTCCTCTTTGCCTTGTAACGTAACATAGCCACAGGTTCAAAGGATTAGGATGTAGACATCTCTGGGGGGCCCATTGTTACATGCCACACCAAGCATAAAAACAAGTGAGGTGTTTCATTGTCTTCTGCAAAAATAAGTCTAAGGGTATCAGTCCAGGACTGATAGGACAACTAGTCATACCATCAGACGTTCAGGCTCTTTCCATCTTCCTGCTATATCATCCTTAGTGTATGGACCTTTGACACTGTACTTATTGCCTCATGGTTGCCAGATGGCTGCTGAACCTCCAGGCATTTCTTCTATGCTCCAGGAAGGAAAAAGGCGGCAGTGTGAAGGGCAAAGGAGCAAAAGCTAGAAGCGAATGTGTCTTAGGCCAGATTCACCAGAAGCAGACCCTGGCCTGTTCACGTGTCAGTGATTTACTAAGGAAGTAGTTCTAGGAGATATCAGTAAATGGATGGAGTAAGAGAAGAGCATAGAGCCAAGCAAGGGAGGGCTTCAGCCTGAACTCAAGGGGAGCACAGCATGAATTATACAAGTTTGTGTCGTCTCCATCTCCAAGAAAGTAGCAGACTCCTGCCCCAGTCAATGGGAAAGGGATGGGGACGTGAACACCCAGGCCTTCTGACATCTAGGCGAAGAGCCTCTTGCAGCCCAGAGGTAGCTGTCTGAAGAAAGTAACAGGTGCCAGATGTTAGGGTCAGCACAGAGACGAGCGCAGGGTGCCCGGAGCAGATAAAGGGTTTCTGAGGGGTCTGGGCAGAGCACCAAGCACGAGCTGCAATTTGTCTCTCTTGTGAAGCCTCTCTGGCTGCCCTGGTTGGCAACACATCTGCAACACATCCCTTCTGTCCAAGCTTGTCACGTAGCCACCCCTCTCTGCAAAGATGTCTAAATCAGGATTTTTAGTTGCATATGCTGCTACTTCAATAGAACTGGAGTTCTGTTAGTAAGTGAAAAGGAGAGAATGGCTATTGGGTAGGCAACCATCAGAGTCTGCCAAAATGTATTTCTTCTTTTGTTAACTTTAACTTTTAGTCATTTTTCTTAAACAGAAGATTTAAAGTTTTACATTGTAGATATTTTCTTTTGTAATTTCTACCACTATTGAAAAAGTAAAATGCCCTTTTAAACAGATCTGATAAATATCAACTTATATTTTATCTGTATATTCTAGTTTATAAAATATTTAGCTCTGTGATCTGTATCTTATTTTGAAGAATAATTTCAAGTATTGCTGCAGATGATTATCCATACAAACACTTTTTTGTGGGCTGTGTGTTCCACTCCACTGGTCTGTTCACTCCTTCAGTACCACACTTCAGTCTCCTCACTCTGACACTCTCCAGAGTTTTTGTTCCAGTGTTTAAAATTTTGTTCGAGTGCTTTTCATGCAATGTGGCTCCTGAATTCAAGTCAACAACGTGCTATGTTGGGCTTATTGAGAGAAGGTGTGTCCATTTTCAAGCTGACATAGTTGATCCTCATTATTCATGGATTCTATATCTGTGAATTCACCTACAGGTTAAAATTTATTTGTACCCACAAAAATCAATATATGTGGTGCTTCCATACCCATTCACAGACATGGGCAGAGTGGTGAACCTTTGAATTGCCCAGGACACGAGTTCCCCAGCTGAGATGGAACAACTGACACTCTGCATTCTTATTTCTGCTCTCATACTGAGGACAAGGGTCTTTTTTTGTGCTCAAGTTAGTGCCATGTTCTTTGCATTTTTGTGCTTTGTGTTGGTGATGTTGATGTTTAAAATGGCCCCCAAGCACAGTGCTGAAGTGCTGGCTGGTATTATTATGTGCAAGAAGGCTATAGTGTGCTTTATGGAGAAAATATGTGAATTAGATAAGCCTTGTTCAGGCATGAGTTGAAGTGCTATTGGCTGTGAGTTCAACGATATATATTAAATAAGAAACACACAGAAAACAAGGTTCTGTGTTGATCGGTTGACAAAAGTACGATCGGAGGCTCACAATAATCTAACCCTATATTTCTCTTAGTAGCTAACGGTTCGGTATTTGTTAATTCAGTGTTTGTAGTGATTTTACAGAACATAACTACCGCAAATAACAAGAATCAAGTGTACTTTCCTAAGGGATATTTGACGATTATTTGGGCTACTTGTGATTTTTAACCTCGAGTGTACCCACGTCACCTCTTGCTCCTAAAAGATGGGACTCCTTGTATCTTATCTGGGCATGACACAGGAAGTGTTTGGGTCCTGTGACATCCCCTCACGATGCCTTCCTCTTGAGGTTGTTTAGACCCCATTATTTAGAAGCCTGGTGAAGGATTTTCATTATTTACTTTAATATATAGCGTATCTTCAGTTTCATCATTAAAACAACAACAACAGTCGTTTTGTATTGAGAAGCACTGAATACAGATTTTAGGGAGGAAAAGAAAATTGTACCCTAATTAGTGATGTTGTACATTCCTCAGTGACTTATAAAACCTTTCTCGTAATGATAAAAATAGTTGCCATTGGGCTTCCCTGGTGGCACAGTGGTTGAGAGTCCGCCTGCCGATGCAGGGGACACGGGTTCGTGCCCCGGTCCGGGAAGATCCCACACGCCGCGGAGCGGCTGGGCCCGTGAGCCATGGCCGCTGAGCCTGCGCGTGCGGAGCCTGTGCTCTGCAACGGGAGAGGCCACAACAGTGAGAGGCCCGCGTACTGCCAAAAAAAAAAAAAAAAAGTTGCCATTAAGTTTTACTGTCTTCCAAACACTTCAGTAAGCACTTTGTATGCTCTATTTTATTACATCCTCACACCAATCCTGCACAGTAGGTCTTATTATCTTCATTTCACAAATAAGCATCTGTAGATCAGGGAACTGCATTTGAATCCAAGTCTATTTGACCTAAAGTCCAGGTCTTTCCAGGTCTTTCTACTAAAGCATTCACAGTAGACACTAGTTGTTTATATTTACTGTCCTTCCTTGTGGGTAATTCATAAAACATATTAGGAGAATATGAATGAAGTTTACTCAACTGAATGTGTCACATTAACACCTTCTTAACTCAAGGGAAGACAAACAAATGTAAAAAGCATGATACATATTCACATAACCATAAATTCAACCCATGCTTTGTTACTTTAACCAAGAAAGAGAAACGTGTAAGGAGTAAAAAAGGAAGGCACACACCAGACCCCCTATTTTTGTAATATATTAATTAATAATAAATACAAACAGATATTAGTGTAATATCTACATTTCATTAGCTTGAAAAAAGCACACAATTCCAGAAATGGCGCCTTTAGCTCCAGAGTGCACTGACAATGAAACAGCAGTTGCTACATCCAACAAATGAAACTGATCTTTCTGCAGGTGCTTTCAGGGTAATGGTAATTAAATAAATTTTGGGTTACTCCTGTCCTATGTCCTGCACTAAGTTGATTAACCTGTTTAATGAGTATATGAGAATGACCAAAGCTGACCTCACATCAAAGAGCCCCATTGTTACTGTGTGCTGACCTGAATTTTAACCGTGAACTAGGTTCTTTAATTGCTCCACAGATGTGCTGGAAAATAGAGTAGGTATTTTAAGCGGCAGTGAGTTTCTTCTCCCAGATGTGTTCCATTACTCAACATACAGTATTAGATGCTGGTTTGCATATCCAGGCTCTGAACACTCCCCCTCTTTGCAAAGATTCGAAGTTTAACAGCTACCTTTGATACATCTGGCAGTGGTGATCAGTTTTATTTCTATGGTAAAACTTAACTATGTAGTATTAAACATCACAAAGGAATTTAGAAAATAAAGTCTGTAAGTAAGTCAATAGTGACTGAAATTAGAATCCAGTCTTCAGGCATCCCTTAAGGCCTCCAAGAGAATCCTTAGAAGCAGATGCGGCTTCCTTAGAGTACTGTTACCAAGAGCTAACTGTTACTTCAAGCTCTACGTGCCAGACTATAGAAAAAAGGAAGCTGGCTCTTAAGTGACAGCATTGATTTTTTAAAACCCTGAAACTCAGTAACATTTGTTGTAGTCTTCTTTCCAATTCCTCTGCAACATGTTTTTGTAAGCAAGGTGAAGAGGGTGTTGTCACTAACCATTTGCAGTAGGACGACGACATCCCGATCTCATTTTTCACTGTGGCACTTTTTTTCTTTTAAAACACTGAAGTTCATATACTTCTGTTGCTTAAGCCTTAAAAAATAACCTGTCTTATAGTGGGAAGCAGCCTCATAGCACAGGGAGATCAGCTCGGTGCTTTGTGACCACCTAGAGGGGTGGCATAGGGAGGGTGGGAGGGAGGGAGACGCAAGAGGGAAGAGATACGGGGATATATGCGTATGTATGGCTGATTTTCTTTGTTATACAGCAGAAACTAACACAACATGGTAAAGCAATTATACTCCAATAAAGATGTTAAAAATATATGAGCTGCCTTCATATCTTTTTGCAACAAGCTTTTTTTTCCTGGTAGGCAGGCAGACACATATAAATAAGGGTAAGTAAAGCAACTACTGCTCCCTTTGCTGTACTCTTTCCTATGCCCATTCCTGGAGTGGAAAGTGGACCCACTGAATGCAGGACGGGGCTCAAATGACTTCTGTCATCCAATCTGCATCTTCTCATCTGTGACAGCATCCCCAGATGTACATATGAAATAGCACCCAGTCCAGGCTGGGTGGGAGGGGTGGAAGCAGTAGGAAAGGCAGTGGGATCGAGGGAATATATGGGGCCAGCGGGGTACAACAGGGTGCAAATGCCTCTAATTTCTGCAGGAGCCGGCCTGATCCCAGCAGTCTTGGATTCTTGAAGCTGCTCTCTTTCACTGCTTCTTTTGTCTTGCCACCCGTCTTCCTCATTAATTTCTTGTCCAAACACTAACTTGTACTACAACCTCGAGATAGTCATTTAACTTCAACTTGCGCCTCAGTTTCTTCCTCTGTAAAATGAAGGTGTAGTACATCATCTCCAAAGTTTGTTCCAGTAAATGAGTTGTCTGCTATTTTGTGGTCATCTTGTCAGGGTACTTGACCAGGAAGATGATTAAACTATTTCCTAAAGTCTATTTTCTTTTTCTGAGGTATCTTTGGATTTTATTTCATGTTCCCCCACGAGTATTTTTTTTTTAAATCCACAGTCTATTGGTTATAGATAGTTTTATAAAGAGACAAAATAGCTGGACTCCAGATAGTCTCAAGATGATGTCAGGATTGCCCCCAACCTCCCAGTTTTCTGAAGAGAAGTATCTACGTTTGTACCTGCTGGTACAGTATCACAGTCGGAAAGGCGCCATGTAGGAAAGTCAGAAAAGGTGGGGACAGCAAGGGTGTTTGTGTGGTTGGCTAGATCCCAGTAGTGGCGATTCTGTCTCTGAATAGAAAGCATTAGATTGTTTTATTGTTTGGGGAAGATTGCTAGCACATCAAGGGTGTTTGTGTCTTTGGCTAGGTCCCCTTAGTGGTGATTCTGTCTCTGAATAGAAAGCATTAGATTGTTTTATTGTTTGGGGAAGATTGCCAGCACATCAGCTGGGCCTCTCCTTCACTCAGTAAGTCAGCAGGAGACCAAGGAATTTTTGTTCCTCAGTGTGTCTGGCTGCCGCTAATCCCACGTCTAAGTGGGTAGTATTACGTTTCTTCGCCCTGTCGACCGGTGTACCCTGCAGTGAAACCTTCTGTAGATGCTGGCGACAGCAGAGACGCTCAGAAACACACTTTTGGAAAGGCAGTGTCTGAAGCACCTTCCTTAGGGCTGCTCAGGTGGGAAACTGTCCTGGGAAAGGTGGTGGCATGGGGCGGGCAGGGAGTGGGAGTGATGCAAGGAGAGTCAAGCCTGAAGGGGCAGAGAGGGAGGAGAGTCCACTGAGGCTAGTAAGATACAGGTCCCTCTTTGGAAGCAACTCTCCCAGAAATCAGCTGCCTTGTAGTTCTTTTTCTCCGTTATCAGAAATCTCTTTTGCTTGCTTTCTGCATTTTTTTTTCAGGCACCTATGTCAGAGCCCTTCTGATTCATATTTTGGTTCCTATGTAACTAGAGGTGGGGGGAGGGTGTCAGGATTATGTCAAGATGCTGGGATGCTGGTGCACGTGTTCCCTCATGTCCTGTGCAGAGAGAAGACCCACTTTGCCCAGGGACCACCGCCCTCCCCCAGCAATCCTCCCCGAGAGTTCACTAGCCCACGGAACTTAGAGTAAAGGGGTGGAGGTGAAGTTTCTGATCTGAACCCAGAAAGCAGGTTCAGGAAAACCTGGGCCTGAACTGTTAGGAGGGAGAGAGTGTGACTCAGGTCAGCAGCAGTATGCATAGATGTACCATCAGACTCACAAAACACTAGTTCTAGAATCACACTCAGATTTGCCACAGCTGCAGTTATTCTTATTAGGCTGTAATCATCGTAGGTGAAAGGGACAAATAAATATTTTACCTGAACTGTGGTTGACTCTTTTCCCCCATTTGGAGGTGGTTCAGGTATGGCTGATTTGTGAGGCCTCCCAGGCAGCAGGGTTTGGAGTCAGTTGCTGACCTCAAAGGGTTCATTTAAGCTTTGGTCCCACTCACGCTTACTATCTGTGTGAATTCAGTTAAGTTCCCTCCTTGGTCTCTCTGAGCCTCAAGTCCCTCACCTGGAACCTGCACATGATAACATTGGCTCTAGGGAATGCCCTCTTTGAAGATGCAACACGGGCATCTTTGTGAATATACATCATAAAGGACTACATACGTTTCATTCTTCCGTGGCAGCCATAGCAAACGTGTCACAACTCTGTTAGCTACTGTTTTTTTTTTTGTATTAGCCTCACTCTAAGTTCCACTTATTGTCCCCGGTTTTGTTTTCTTATTTGTTTTCATTTCCAGTTTATAAATCTGCTGAATATAAGAACTATTCTGGGGACAAGATAGGGCATGTATAAGTAACTGAATAAATTTAGATTGTAATTTTGCTAGTGGAGTGATAAAAGAATCAGAAAGATATGCTAACGCCAACCTTCCAGGACCAGGCCTGCTAGTTTATTCCAACCTCAGTCATTGACTTATGTCAGGTACCATCTGGGGTCCCTTTCTTTCTGCAGCTTTCTAGGGGAGGTGATACATGATCAGTGTTTACCTGATGGACAGAGTCAATTACGTTGCTCCCCTTATGTAGCCCAGGAACGGACAGATCTGGGCTTCAGATCAGGTACAGTCTAGGGCCACCAGCTTGGTGGGCTGTTTTCCTGATGTCACCACAGGCTTTCTTGTGGAGACATCTCCCAATTCACATACCTAGAAATGGTAGGGAAAATCCATTCGTTCCATAAATAGTTAATGAGCCCCTAGCACTCACCAGGCACTGTGGCAGGCACTCCGGGTGCTGCAGGAATGGGTAAGAAGTGGACCCTGCCGTCAGAGAGTGCAGGGGCCAGTGGAGAAACCACTATGTAGGAAACCCAGTTGCTGGATGGAGTAGAGAGGTATGGTAGGGTGTCGAGTGTGCAGACCCTGGAGCTGGCCTGCCCTGTCATCTGCCAGCCTCGTGACCCCGGGCACCCATTTCTCAAGCCTCAGTGCTCTTATCTATAAAGTGGGAATAAGAATGGTACTTACTAATAGGGTTGTGGTGAGGATTACTTAACACGCATAACACGCAGAATAGCGCCTCGCACCACAGAAAGCTCTCAACAAAGACGACGATGTTGTTGGGGGTGGGGGGATAGTCAGTGCTCCAGTGTGGGAACCAGAGGAAGCCTTGCCAGTGTCATCCGGGAGACTGGGAAGGGCACTGGAGAACTGGTCATGCTTGGTAAAGGTGAAGGAGCTGCCTTCAGGGGGAGGGCTCAGCACTGTGGGCACAGGCAGGGCGGAGGGAATGTTGTCTGAGAGCTTTTCAGTCAGGCAGGGAAGTACCTTCAGCTCCTGAATTCTGAGCTTGGTGCCAGAGTGGAAATAAACATGGCCTGTTTCCATCTCAAGAACATTTTGTTAGTAACCACGGGAGAAAATTGGCCAGGCTGAAAAAATATGGTTTGTGAACAAATGATTTTGTCAAATAGACATGCCCAGTGCCTACAGTGGCGGGGAGGTTAAAGAACAAGCACTTACCTTGTTAATTCCAGGTGGGGAAAAACTTGGTAAGAAAATGAAGGGTGTAAATAAATCTGAATGAGTTATACAGGTTGATAGTGTGCTCTGAATTTGGTGAATTATTTTTTAGCCCTTCACTCTCCTTGAAAAAAAGTCGCAGGCTGACTCACAAGCCACGATCAAATGATATCTGTTTGGGCACAAACCCTGATAAAATCCCTGGGATTTTAAAATCCTCCTCATTACCAGAAATCTATTCCTTTAAAAAACGAGGGACAAGGGGCTTCCCTGGTGGCGCAGTGGTTGAGAATCTGCCTGTCAATGCAGCGGACACGGGTTCGAGCCCTGGTCTGGGAAGATCCCACATGCCGCAGAGCAGCTAGGCCCGTGAGCCACAACTACTGAGCCTGCGCGTCTGGAGCCTGTGCTCCGCAACAAGAGAGGCCGCGACAGTGAGAGGCCCGCGCACCGCGATGAAGAGTGGCCCCTGCTCGCCGCAACTAGAGAAAGCCCGCGCACAGAAACGAAGACCCAACACAGCCAAAAATAAATTAATTAATAAAAAAACAAAAACAACGAGGGACAAGAATTGCTGTGAGTCTCCAAAATGCCAGAAATTTCTAAAAATAAAACCAATGACAGGGAGTGAGAAAAAGCCCCACTTACCTTTAGCTTGTACATAAATAAGTTCAGTTATATATAATTCAGTGTATTCTGTCTGTAAACATTGAATTCCCAAACAGAATAATCAGTTTAAAATTAATGTGGTTTATTAACAATTAAAAGTGATAACACAAGCTGAAGAAGATTGGAGGTGAAGTGTTGAGTTTCCTTTGATAGGTAGAGTAATTACAAAGTGTGCTTTTGAAGTTCAAGAAGACAGCCTTAGGACACAACATTTTTAAAGTAAAAATTGGCTTGCACTCTGTTCAAGTGATTTATTTTGCACTGAGATGGGTGTGAGACATGATGTGATTTAAAATTTCATCCCTTGATAGAACCGCTTGAGGGTGACATGGTTTTTTTCTTTTTTTCTTTTCTCAGCCTGCTTAGCCTATGAAGTTTCCTATCTAAAAGTTAATCTTCTGAAATTCCTTAGGAATTTAAGGAAACCTAATCTTTTGGTGTGTAAACAAAAGGGGCTAAGTGTATTGCTTTCCCTCTGCCACTCAGGAGCCCAGGAGTGTCAAAGTAGCAGCTAGCAGGATCTAGTGCTGACCATGGCAAAGCAAATCCAGCCATTCTTGTTTTGTTGCCTATTAAGTAATTACCTTAGGAAAACTTCACCTTTACCTTTCAAAATGCTTTTTCTCTCTTCAAGGCTTGAAAGGTCTGGGGGTGAACAGAGGAGGGGAGATAGAATACATTGAAGAGGGAAGTTAAAAGGAACTGGTATTTAGTTCAAATAGGCTAGAACATCAAGGGAGAGCTCATTGAGGGAAAGAAGGTGAATAACAGTTTAAAAAACTGGTTGACGGCAAAGATAGTTCATATGTTCCACTGAGCGCTTCTGCTCTATTTCCAACAGAGAAAAGAAATACATTTAACAGACTTTAAAATTTCTTCAGTAGTCTATTTGTGAAGAGAAAAAATACTTGAAAGAAATGTGTCTGTCATGGTATGCTAGCAAATGCTTACAAGCTGGCTGTTTGGAGGAGGGGAGGGCAGGCCCTGATTTGTAGTGTTTGTCAATTTCCTTGGCGTAAACACTCCCACTCTGGTGGATTCTACAGTGTGATGTCACAGAACGTGAAGCTGGAAAGAGACGTGCAGTAACAAACACACTGTTAGTTTTTCCACCACACGTTACAATAAACATAAATAAACCCCAAAACATAGGTAATTGTAAAACGTAGTAAAAAAAAAAAGAAAAAAGGGGAGTGGTTTTCTTTTTTTTGGTTTTGAGTACTTCTTATCTTTTTTAAAAATGTGATTTAATTGTAAGTCTATATAAATTAATTTTTAATAATGACTGTGTTTAACATCCAGCTCACAACTTTCCTGACAATTGAAGTTGGCTCTCAAGAACCAGTTCAGGCTGGTTCCAGCACACCGCTAAGTACATGTATGACATTCATGGAAAGGGGTTTGGAGGATTACGCCCCAAATTACTGACCGCGGTACTCACCTGTTGCTGGGGGGAGTCGTGGTGTGTGGACGGCACCTTCACGGTTTACCCCGTATACCTCTCTTTTGTATACGCTGCTACTGTAGTAAGAGTAAATAGAAAATGGTTTTCATAAAATATCTGTTGTCTTTGTATCAGTGCCTTTCCCCCTTCTTTCAGCTGAGCTGAAGTCCCTGAGGTAGTACGGCTAAATGGAGAGAGTATGAACCAGACACTAAAAATTTGGTTTTTAATTCTGGTTTGGCCCCCGGCAGTCTCGGTAACCGAGTACAAGGTATTTAACCTCTCTGAACCTTGGGCTCTTTGTTAAATGAAGATATTTGGATTTTATCTCCAAGAGTCTATACAGTTCTAACCTTGACATTTCTGATTATTTCTGATGTCATTCAGTATGTGCACTCTTTGCAGGAGATCCGGAGCACTCCCACAGAGACTTCTGTGAAGTTCTAACACGTCACATTTATTTTAGTTTTCTAACATCTTTATTGGACTATAATTGCTTTACAATGGTGTGTTAGTTTCTGCTGTATAACAAAGTGAATCAGCTATGCATATACATATATCCCCATATCCCCTCCCTCTTGCGTCTCCCCCCCACTCTCCCTATCCCACCCCTCTAGGTGGTCACAAAGCACCGAGCTGATCTCCCTATGCTATGAGGCTGCTTCCCACTAGCTATCTATTTTACATTTGGTAGTGTATATATGTCCATGCCACTCTCTCACTTTGTCCCAGCTTACCCTTCCCCCTCCCTGTGTCCTCAAGTCCATTCTCTATGTCTGCGTGTTTATGTCCTGCCCTTAGGTTCTTCAGAACCTTTTTTTTTTTTTTAGACTCCATATATATGTGTTAGCATACAGTATTTGTTTTTCCCTTGCTGACTTACTTCACTCTGTATGACAGACTCTAGGTCCATGCACCTCACTACAAATAACTCAATTTCGTTTCTTTTTATGGCTGAGTAATATTCCATTGTATATGTGTGCCGCATCTTCTTTATCCATTCATCTGTCGATGGACACTTAGGTTGCTTCCATGTCCTGGCTATTGTAAATAGTGCTGCAATGAACATTGTGGTGCATGACTCTTTTTGAATTATGGTTTTCTCAGGGTATATGCCCAGTAGTGAGATTGCTGGGTCATATGGTAGTTCTATTTTTAGTTCTTTAAGGAACCTCCATACTATTCTCCATAGTAGCTCTATCAATTTACATTCCCACCAACAGTGCAAGAGGGTTCCCTTTTCTCCACACTGTCTCCAGCATCTATTGTTTGTAGATTTTTTGATGACGGCCATTCTGACCAGTGTGAGTTGATATCTCATTGTAGTTTTGATTTGCATTTCTCTAATGATTAGTGATGTTGAGCATCCTTTCATGTGTTTGTTGGCAATCTGTATATCTTCTTTGGAGAAATGTCTACTTAGGTCTTCTGCCCATTTTTGGATTGTGTTGTTTGTTTTTTTGGTATTGAGCTGCATGAGCTGCTTGTATATTTTGGAGATTAATCCTTTGTCAGTTGCTTCGTTTGCAAATATTTTCTCCCATTCTGAGGGTTGTCTTTTGGTCTTGTTTATGGTTTCCTTTGCTGTGCAAAAGCTTTGAAGTTTCATTAGGTCCCATTTGTTTATTTGTGTTTTTATTTCCATTTCTCTAGGAGGTGGGTCAGAAAGGATCTTGCTGTGATTTATGTCATAGAGTGTTCTGCCTATGTTTTCCTCTAAGAGTTTGATAGTGTCTGGCCTTACATTTAGGTCTTTAATCCATTTTGAGTTTATTTTTCTGTATGGTATTAGGGAGTGTTCTAATTTCATTCTTCTACATGTGGCTGTCCAGTTTTCCCAGCACCAATTATTGAAGAGACTGTCTTTTCTCCACTGTATACTCTTGCCTCCTTCATCAACGATAAGGTGACCATATGTGCGTGGGTTTATCTCTGGGCTTTCTATCCTGTTCCGTTGATCTATATTTCTGTTTTACATCACATTTATTAACTTATTTTTTTTCCTGACTTTTCAAAAGACTGTGTACTTGAAACTCACTGTCACTGTTGGTAATCATAAAAGTTGGTTGGGTTGAGAAAATTGAGGTTTGGAAACTAGCGGAAGGAAGGTCCAGGAGATGGTCTCTGGTTAGCTCTGTTCCTAGCAGAGACCTTGTTGACTGACTGATTGTTGACGGTGTGTGCCCCTAGAGGCCTGGACACTGGGCCCTGGAGGAGCCCTCCCCATGCTGCCTGCTTCCTATTCTTCTGGCATCTATTGGCTTGAGTGGCTGCCCCGAACCTCGTTGTATGTTGAGCTGACTCTAGTCTCTGACCTGGGCTGTTGGGAGTTTGGTTCCCAATCAAAATGATGACATCAATTTTTATTGCTTTTAGTTTTCAACTATAAAATAGCAGATACTGTAGAAAATTTAGTAAATACATATGAGAATAAAGCAAAAAGGAAGATCACTGATTTTAAAGTGTAGAACTTTCCGTTTTTGTTGTTGTGTTTTGTATATATGTCTATAAAGTTATGGATGTTTGAAAGAACATCATCTTTCTTGAAAGTGAGGTCTGGTATAGATACAGAGTATGGGCCCTGGAGCCATGCTACCCAGGCTGGAGCCCTCGTTCCCCCCCTGTGTGAACTCGTGCACTTTACTCTGCCGCTCTGTGCTTTCGTTCGCTCATCTGTAAAAGGAGGCAGATAGAATCTGCCTTGTAGGTTTGTTGTGAGGATTGAGTTAATACCTATAAAATGCTTATAGAACAGTGCCTGGAAGACCATTCAATAAGTGATAACTTTATCCTATTGTATGTCATGTACCATAGTTTACTAAACTCTTACTATTGGACCTCTAAATGGCTTCTGATTTTTCACAACTGAGATGAAATCTCATAAGTTATAACTTTACACACATCCCCAGGATAAGTTCTCGGGCCTGGAATCACCGGGTATGTACATTTTGAGGTGTTAAGTATATATTATGAAAATTAAAGTCCTCCTTATACTCAGGCAAAGACCATCCACGTCAGCGCATGGACACGTTCCATCTGTCCCTCATGTCAGTGCTGGTGACTAGGCTGGGCTTTCACAATCCTTATCAAAACGGGAATCACAGTCTATTTCCATAATATATACAAATCTGTGATCTTCATCTTAAGTGCAGAGTAAATGCCCTACTATTAAACTATGAAGATTTAATTAAATTGAAGGCAATCATTCTTTTTCAGAAATTCATTCACCTGGTTGTGCCTAGGCGTGGAAATACCTCAGTGCTGAGCAGTTTGCCCTCAGCCCGCCGCTGGGCAATGGCACCGGAAGAGACACAACGTGCCTCAGGGAGCAGCGCTCCCCCGGGCTGGTGGGCAGAGGCCTCCCTGTCTCTCCTCTGAGGCCTTCTTGTCGCTGCAGATTCCGACGCACTTCCCCACGGCTTTGAGGCAGACCCTGTACACAGCCTGAGGGGAGGATGTGATGGCCACCTCTGCTTGAAAAGTGTGTCAGCACAAATCACGGCCAGCCCGACGGGGACGTTGATGAGGGAACTCTACAATGAACAGGCAGTGTACCAGTCAGGGTCCAGTCAGAGAACCGGAAACAGCAGGGCCCTGCAAGGCTGCTGCCCACAGGTGGGATTGCTTTTTCCTCAGGAAAAACCTCAATATTGCTTTTATGTTTCTTCAGTTTATTGGAAGCACCCCCCCCCCCCCAGATTATCAAGGGTAATCTCCTAAAGTTAGTCGATTGCAAAATTCCCTTACAGCAACACCCAGATTAGTGTTTAATCTGAGAACTGGGGATAGTAGCCTCGCTGACACATCACAGGCAGTCACAAGGAGCCAGCGTTCACGAACAGCGGTCCAACTGCTACTTCCACCAGGCAGCCCTCTTCGATTGCTGAGAGGACATAGAGCTGCCCTATCCTGAGAGAGGAGAGTGCTAACCTCTCCTCATAGGAAGGCGGAAGGGAGCTTGTTATCCCTATTTTCACTCAGGATGATTTGGAAAGTACAGTTCATCAGGCTCATGTAATGAATGATTTCATAGGAAAGTCTAGAATATCCACTCAAAGGACTATTGGAAGCAGTAGAGGGCAAATCTGTATTTCTTTACAGAAAAACTGAAAAGCCTCTTTGGTAGGTTAATTTGAATGGGGACTCTCGAAAGGGACTCCAGTATGCAGTATGTATCGAGCTAACTTGATTACAAAATCAGTTTTTTGCTGAGCACCTTTTGGGTCTAGTGTCCCATGAAAAAGTCTGGGGAAAGATGTAATCAGTAGTGTTAGCCCCTCAGACCACCCATTACGAGCCAGGCATTATGACCAGTGCTGGGAACACAGGGCTGTGTAAGACCCGCTCAGACCCTTATCTCATTGAGCTTATGTCTTTTTCTAAACATGTATCCCATGAGGAAGGGATCCCCTGATTCCTCAGCTACTCCAGATGGAACCCCACCAGACCCACCATCAACCCTAGTGCATAAGTCTTCTGTAGGTTAGAGGATTATAGAAATGAGACCACGTGTCCAAAGAGCCTGTGCTTTGGCTGGAGGAAGGGAAGTGCTAAGAAAAATCACATCTGTCTTGCCCGATAACTACATCAAAACCAGAAGAAAGAGAATCCCTTCACAGGACTAGGGTAGACAGTTCGGCAACAAGCAAAGCCTCTGAAGTTGATGGAAATAAGAGGTGGCCAACTGGATGGAAATAAGAGGTGGCCAATCTCCCCTTCCTGCTGCCGATATTTTCCCTGACAGCCAGAGACATCCTTGATGGAAAGCCTTGAGTGTGGGAAGATGCAAATAACTAAAAAACTCAGGTCTTTCACTGTCATATAAAGTTAAAAAACCAGTCAGGAAAGCCCATACCTGAGGTTCTCATCTCTAGGTTCCTGGTTGGTGCCACTTTGCTGAAGAGGAATTTTAGTCTTTCGTGGGCCTAAAAAAGAAGCCAGATTGGCTATCTCATGCAGGACTGTTGATTCCTCGGTTTGCCGCACCCTGTATCTCAGTGGTCAGGCTCATCTGGCCGGCTGGAACATATCTAGCCGGCTCCTAGTTGGTACAGCTGCAGGCTTTCTAGAGTAGGTGTCGTATCCTGGGGAGGTGCTTCCTGGCAAAACGGAGAGAGTGATTCTCCAAGAGGGTCACTGGGAGACAGGGACAAGACGAAGGGCAATCCTTCCTTCATCTTATGCCTGACACCAATCAACACACTTGTATTGAACGTTTCTTTTATGCCATGTGCGAAAGAAGGGGACACTAAAGGAGGTCAGGTATCTTGACAGTAGAAATTTAATTCCAGTTGGGAAATTATAAGTAGATATTTTCCCAAGCTGGAATTGGGCATGGGCCTGGAAATTGTTCCTTTTATGTTTGTTCTAGTTTCCAGTCTCAGCCCCTTGCCCATAAGGCCTTCCATTCGCAGGCCCAGCCATACCCAACTCTTAAATCAGTTCTGATCAGAACGGTGAGCAGGTTCAGTAGCTTTGGCTTATGAGGTAGTGGGGGATGACTTAATCTTATTGCCACAGGCTTTTTGGGATGAGTACAGACCTGCCCATTCAGTTGTAGCTTCCCCCTAATATTGTCCTCCCGCTGAGTTTCACCTCATCCCATCTTGATGTTTAAATTTCCTTGACATTCCTTCTTCTAGATCCCTTTGGAGTCTTCAAAGGATACTGCATAACTTGTAGGAGTTAGTCCTAAAGCAAGTCAATTTCCTCAACCAAACTCACACTCAGCCTGAGCAAGATTAATCCAAGTAATAAAGAAAATTTTCGTTAAAGGTCACATGTGACCGCATGGAACCTTATGAATGGCAGTGGTCAGTAATGCATGCTCAGGGGCCAGTCTTTGTGGGTTCAGATCATGGATCTGCCACTTACTAGCTTTATAATCTTTGGCAAATCACTTAATCTCACTGGACCTCAGTTTTCTCATCCATAAAATAGGTATGCAAACTCATGGAGTCGTTGTGAGGATTAAACGAATGGTAAAACCTTTAGAAGAGTACATTTCACATAGTAAGCAATCAAAAAAGGTGGCTATTGTTGTTACTATTATTATTTTCCTGGCTAATCTAAGGGGACTCTCACTTCAATAGGAGCAGAACTCATCAATTTGGGTTCTTCTGTAAGAGAGTGGTAGGGGTGTGGGAAGTGCTTATCTGGGCTGCTAAACTCACACTGGCATTTCATACTTGCAAAGAGTTCAAGTTTGACCCTGGAAATGTTCACCTCCCAAATCTGCTGTAATAACTTTGGAGTTAGACCTTAAAATATGGCCCGCTCTTATTTTGAGTCCAAAGAAGAGAGTGTCACCACTGCACACCACGTCTACCGCTGATCCGCTAAGCAGGGACTTAGGGTAGGGAAACAGGCAATTTCTCACCTCGTTTACCTGCTGGAGCACTGCCTGGCTAAGTACCCCTCCCCACCTTTGAACACCAAGCTTTGAACTGTTGCCTAAGACTCTCACACCTTTTCTTTAAGAAGACTTCTTAATTTGACTATTACCCTCAAGGAAATCTACTTGCCAAAAATCCCAACAGTAACTATGGGCTGAGATCCTAAGGGTAAATTAGTATTGGATTTCTGGGCAATTTGCCCTAAATGCTAATGTATAAAAATGCACCTGGAGAAGGACATTTTTCTTCTGAATCATAGATTCATGGTCTAATTTTTACTAACAAGAAGAGAAATGCTAGTTTTCTTTCTTTCCTTTTTTTTTTAAGCTAAGTACATTAAATAAGGTCTGCCTAGCTAACAGCTTGAAGGTAGGGACGTCACCTTTCCATCCCTCACAGCTCCTAGCCTAGTGTCTTGAACACATAGACACTCCCGATATCATGGTGGACTGCAAAGGGGACGTGTGCTGGAGGCATAGAATCAGGTTCAAATTTTATTTCTGCCACTTATTTACTAGTGTTGGGGTCTTAAGTAAGTGTTTAACTTCTCTGAGAACCAGTTCTGAAGAAAATAGTGTAGGTAAAGTTTCTGACACATCCTCTTCTGTTGCTCTATGTTATGTGATTGAACCTGGAATTCCTTCCCAGTTCCAGGGACTCTCCTGGACTCTTGAGAAACTTATTTTGCAGTACTTAATTTTACAAACTTTTCCCAAAACCACTGTCATTAGAAAATAATTCATTCTGCATAACCTAATTTTTTAAATCATAGAGATTAATTACACTTGCTCTTTTCCTACTCTGTTAAAAAAAAAACCAAACTAATGATTATACCTTTGGTAAAAATTAGCCATCGTTTTTCTAGTAGAATGTAAACTATTCTTAAATCAGTTTTATGAAATCATTAAATCCTTGGAACAGACATTACTGCTTTCTTTCTTTTTTTTTTTTTTTGCGGTACGCGGGCCTCTCAGTCGTGGCCTCTCCCGTTGCGGAGCACAGGCTCCGGACGCGCAGGCTCAGCGGCCATGGCTCACAGGCCCAGACGCTCCGCGGCATGTGGGATCTTCCCGGACCGGGACACGAACCTGTGTCCCCTGCATCGGCAGGCGGACTCTCAACCACTGCGCCACCAGGGAAGCCCCACTGCTTTCTTTTTGAGTAACTTTTTACTTCATATCGTTTGGAAATTTTTCAATCCAAACTTCTAGGAAGAAAAAAACAGATTACTTACCAAGAAAGATAATCAGATTGTCATCTGACTCTTCATAAGCAAACAACACATACTAAGAGATGATGGATTCTAAAGGACAAAGGACCATGGCCACAGAATTCCACATACAGCCAAGGTGTCATTCAATTGTGAAGATATGAAAAGACAGAAAACATGCTACCTACATATTTTTATTTAAAAAGTTACTGGGCTTCCCTGGTGGCGCAGTGGTTGAGAGTCTGCCTGCCGATGCAGGGGACACAGGTTTGTGCCCCGGTCCTGGAAGATCCCACATGCCGCGGAGAGGCTGGGCCCGTGAGCCATGGCCGCTGAGCCTGCACGTCCGGAGCCTGTGCTCCGCAACGGGAGAGGCTACAGCAGTGAGAGGCCCGCGTACTGCAAAAAAACAGAAAACAAAAAAAACTTCACAACTATATTATTAGTTAGTTACTACAAATTTTATACACACCATTATATCTTGTATACCTCAGCTTCCCTTCTTGACCGCATTCTTCTGATTTATTTTTCATTTGACTAGAGCACTTCCCTGATTAACTTTTTTTTTTTTTTTTTTGGCAGTACGCGGGCCTCTCACTGTTGTGGCCTCTCCCGTTGCGGAGCACAGGCTCTGGACGCGCAGGCTCAGCGGCCATGGCTCATGGGCCCAGCCGCTCCACGGCATGTGGGATCTTCCCGGACCGGGGCACGAACCCGTGTCCCCTGTATCGGCAGGCGGACTCTCAACCACTGCACCACCAGGGAAGCCCTAGTTGTGAAGTTTAATGAAGATTTTAAGAATTTTTATACCAGAAGAGAAAATTATACCAAAAAAAACAAACAATCTTTAACTAAAATTTCAATTTACTTCAATGAAGCCTAAGAGTGAGGAGAGGAATTAAAGATCTGATCGTGATGATTGAGCAGAGATAGGTTAAAGATTCTGAATAATTCTTGACTTTGATAGAGAAATGTAAGTTCACTTACATTTGTTAGAGTGATGAAAACGTTCAAGATCTACTCTCAAAGCAGCTTTCAAATATAAATACAGTATTATTAACTGTAGTCACCATGCTGTACATTACATCCCCATCACTTATTTATTTTATAGCTGGGATTTTGTATTTTTTAACCTCTTTTTACAATTCCCACCCTGCCCACCCACCTTCTCCTCCCACAGCCATCAATCTCTCTATATAAATTTCTTTATCCATTCATCCACTGATGGACACTTAGGTTTTTTCCGTATCTTGGCTATTGTAAATAATGCTGCAGTGAACTTGGGGTATATATATCTTTTTGAATTAGTGTATTCATTGTCCTCAGATTAAAACCCAGAAGTGGAATTGTTGGATCAGATGGTAGCTCTATTTTTAATTTTTTGAGGAACCTCCATACTGTTTTCCATGCTGGCTGCAGCAAATTACGTTCCCACCAACAGTGCACGAGGGTTCCCTTTCCTCCACATGCTTTACCAATACTTCTTATTGTTAGTTTTTTTGATACTAGCCATTCTAACAGGTGTGAGGTGCTATCTCGTTGTGGTTTTGATTTGCATTTCCCTGATGATTCGTGATGTTGAGCATCTTTTCATGTGCCTGTTGACCATCTGTATGTCTTCTTTGGAAAAATGTCTATTCAGATCCTCTGCCTATTTCTTAAATTGGATAGTTCATCTTTTTGATATTGAATTGTATGAGTTATTTATAGATTTTGGATATTACCCCATGTCAGATATATGACTTGAAAATATATTCTCCCATTTGGTAGGTTGCCTTTTCTTTTTGTTAGTGGTTTCCTTTGTTGTGCATTAATTTAGTCTGCTTGTTTATTTTTGCATCTGTTGCCTTTGCTTTTTTTTTTTTTTTACATCTTTATTGGAGTATAATTGCTTTACAATGGTGTGTCAGTTTCTGCTTTATAACAAAGTGAATCAGTTATACATATACACATGTTCCCATATCTCTTCCCTCTTGCGTCTCCCTCCCTCCCACCCTCCCTAGCCCACCCATCCGAGCTGATCTCCCTGTGCTATGCGGCTGCTTCCCACTAGCTATCTACCTTACATTTGGTAGTGTATATATGTCCATGCCTCTCTCTCTCTTTGTCACAGCTTACCCTTCCCCCTCCCCATATCCTCAAGTCCGTTCTCTAGTAGGTCTGTGTCTTTATTCCTGTCTTACCCCTAGGTTCTTCATGACATTTTTTTCTTAAATTCCATATATATGTGTTAGCATGCGGTATTTGGCTTTCTCTTTCTGACTTACTTCACTCTGTATGACAGACTCTAGGTCTATCCACCTCATTACAAATACCTCAATTTCATTTCTTTTTATGGTTGAGTAATATTCCATTGTATATATGTGCCATATCGTCTTTATCCATTCATCCAATGATGGACACTGAGGTTGTTTCCATCTCTGGGCTATTGTAAATAGAGCTGCAATGAACATTTTGCTACATGATTCTTTTTGAATTATGGTTTTCTCAGGGCATATGCCCAGTAGTGGGATTGCTGGGTCACATGGTAGTTCTATTTGTAGTTTTTTAAGGAAACTCCATACTGTTCTCTACATTGGCTGTATCAATTTACATTCCCACCAACAGTGCAAGAGGGTTCCCTTTCCTTCACACCCTCTCCAGCATTTATTGTTTCTAGATTTTTTGATGATGGCCATCCTGACCAGTGTGAGGTGATATCTCATTGTAGTTTTGATTTGCATTTCTCTAATGATTAATGAAGTTGAGCATTCTTTCATGTGTTTGTTGGCAGTCTGTATGTCTTCTTTGGAGAAATGTCTATTTAGATCTTCTGCCCATTTTTGGATTGGGTTGTTTTTTTGTTATTGAGCTGCATGAGCTGCTTATAAATTTTGGAGATTAAACCTTTGTCAGTTGCTTCATTTGCAAATATTTTCTCCCATTCTGAGGGTTGTCTTTTGGTCTTGTTTATGGTTTCCTTTGCTGTGCAAAAGCTTCTAAGTTTCATTAGGTCCCATTTGTTTATTTGTGTTTTTATTTCCATTTCTCTGGGAGGTGGGTCAGAAAGGATCTTGCTGTGATTTATGTCATAGAGTGTCCTGCCTATGTTTTCCTCTAAGAGTTTGATAGTTTCTGGCCTTACATTTAGGTCTTTAATCAATTTTGACCTTATTTTTGTGTATGGTGTTAGGGAGTGATCTAATCTCATACTTTTACATGTACCTGTCCAGTTTTCCCAGCACCACTTATTGAAGAGGCTGTCCTTTCTCCACTGTACATTCCTGCCTCCTTTATCAAAGATAAGGTGACCATATGTGTGTGGGTTTATCTCTGGGCTTTCTATCCTGTTCCATTGATCTATCTTTCTGTTTTTGTGCCAGTACCATACCGTGTTGATTACTGTAGCTTTGTAGTATAGTCTGAAGTCAGGGAGCCTGATTCCTCCAGCTCCATTTTTCGTTCTCAAGATTGCTTTGGCTATTCAGGGTCTTTTGTGTTTCCATAAAAATTGTGAAATTTTTTGTTCTAGTTCTGTGAAAAATACCAGTGGTAGTTTGATAGGGATTGCATTGAATCTGTAGATTGCTTTGGGTAGTAGAGTCATTTTCACAATGTTGATTCTTCCAATCCAAGAACATGGTATATCTCTCCATCTATTTGTATCATCTTTAATTTCTTTCATCAGTATCTTATAGTTTTCTGCATACAGGTCTTTTGTCTCCTTAGGTAGGTTTATTCCTAGATATTTTATTCTTTTTGTTGCAGTGGTAAATGGGAGTGTTTTCTTTATTTCACTTTCAGATTTTTCATCCTTAGTGTATAGGAATGCCAGAGATTTCTGTGCATTAATTTTGTATCCTGCTACTTTACCAAATTCATTGATTAGCTCTAGTAGTTTTCTGGTAGCATCGTTACGATTCTCTATGTATAGTATCATGTCATCTGTAAACAGTGACAGCTTTACTTCTTCTTTTCTGATTTGGATTCCTTTTATTTCCTTTTCTTCTCTGATTGCTGTGGCTAAAACTTCCAACACCATGTTGAATAAGAGTGGTGAGAGTGGGCAACCTTGTCTTCTTCCTGATCTTAGTGGAAATGCTTTCAGTTTTTCACCATTGAGGATGATGTTTGCTGTGGGTTTGTCATATATGGCCTTTATTATGTTGAGGAAAGTTCCCTCTATGCCTACTTTCTGCAGGGTTTTTATCATAAATGGGTGTTGAATTTCTCGAAAGCTTTCTCTGCGTCTATTGAGATGATCATATGGTTTTTCTCCTTCAGTTTGTTAATATGGTTTATCACATTGGTTGTTTTGCGTATCTTGAAGAATCCTTTCATTCCTGGAATAAACCCCACTTGATCATGGTATATGATCCTTTTAATGTGCTGTTGGATTCTGTTTGCTAGTATTTTGTTGAGGATTTTTGCATCTATGTTCATCAGTGATATTGGCCTGTAGTTTTCTTTCTTTGTGACATCCTTGTCTGCTTTTGGTATCAAGGTGATGGTGGCCTTATAGAATGAGTTTGGGAGTGTTCCTCCCCCTGCTATAGGTTGGAAGAGTTTGAGAAAGATAGGTGTTAGTTCTTCTCTAAATGTTTGATAGAATTTGCCTGTGAAGCCATCTGGTCCTGGGTTTTTGTTTGTTGGAAGATTTTTAATCACAGTTTCAATTTCAGTGCTTGTGATTGGTCTGTTCATATTTTCTATTTCTTCCTGATTCAGTCTTGGCAGGTTGTGCATTTCTAAGAATTTGTCAATTTCTTCCAGGTTGTCCATTTTATTGGCATAGAGTTTCTTGTAGTAATCTCTCATGATCTTTTGTGTTTCTGCAGTGTCAGTTGTCACTTCTCCTTTTTCATTTCTAATTCTATTGATCTGAGTCTTCTCCCTCTTTTTCTTGATGAGTCTGGTTAATGGTTTATCAATTTCGTTTATCTTCTCAAAGAACCAGCTTTTAGTTTTATTGATCTTTGCTATCATTTCCTTCATTTCTTTTTCATTTATTTCTGATCTGATTTTTATGATTTCTTTCCTTCTGCTAACTTTGGGGGTTTTTTGTTCTTCTTTCTCTAATTGCTTTAGGTGTAAGGTTAGGTTGTTTATTCGAGATGTTTCCTGTTTCTTAAGGTAGGATTGTATTGCTATAAATTTCCCTCTTAGAACTGCTTTTGCTGCAACCCATAGGTTTTGGGTCATCATGTCTCCATTGTCATTTGTTTCTAGGTATTTTTTAATTTCCTCTTTGATTTCTTCAGTGATCACTTCTTTATTAAGTAGTGTATTTTTTAGCCTCCACGTGTTTGTATTTTTTACAGATCTTTTCCTGTAATTGATATCTAGTCTCATAGTGTTGTGGTCGGAAAAGATACTTGATACGATTTCAATTTTCTTAAATTTACCAAGGCTTGACTTGTGACCCAAGATATGATCTATCCTGGAGAATGTTCCATGAGGACTTGAGAAAAATATGTATTCTGTTGTTTTTGGATGGAATGTCCTATAAATATCAATTAAGTCCATTTTGTTTAATGTATCATTTAAAGCTTTTGTTTCCTTATTTATTTTCATTTTTGATGATCTGTCCATTGGTGAAAGTGGGGTGTTAAAGTCCCCTACTCTGAATGTGTTACTGTCGATTTCCCCTTTTATGGCCGTAAGTATTTGCCTTATGTATTGAGGTGCTCCTATGTTGGGTGCATAAATATTTACAATTGTTATATCTTCTTCTTGGATCGATCCCTTGATCATTATGTAGTGTCCCTCTTTGTCTCTTCTAATAGTCTTTATTTTAAAGTCTGTTTTGTCTGATATGAGAATTGCTACTCCAGCTTTCTTTTGGTTTCCATTTGCATGAAATATCTTTTTCCATCCCCTTACTTTCAGTCTGTATGTGTCTCTAGGTCTGAAGTGGGTCTCTTGTAGACAGCAAATATATGGGTCTTGTTTTTGTATCCATTCAGCCAATCTGTGTCTTTTGGTGGGAGCATTTAGTCCATTTACATTTAAGGTAATTCTCGATATGTATGTTCCTATTCCCATTTTCTTAATTTTTTTGGGTTCGTTGTGGTAGGTCTTTTCCTTCTCTTGTGTTTCTTGCGTAGAGACATTCCTTTAGCAGTTGTTGTAAAGCTGGTTTGGTGGTGCTGAACTCTCTCAGCTTTTGCTTGTCTGTGAAGGTTTTAATTTCTCTATCAAATCTGAATGAGATCCTTGCTGGGTAGAGTAATCTTGGTTGCAGGTTTTTCTCCATCACTTCAAATATGTCTTGCCAGTCCCTTCTGGCTTGCAGAGTTTCTGCTGAAAGATCAGCTGTTAACCTTATGGGGCTTCCCTTGTGTGTTATTTGTTGTTTTTCCCTTGCTGCTTTTAATATGTTTTCTTTGTATTTAATTTTTGATAGTTTGATTAATATGTGTCTTGGCATATTTCTCCTTGGATTTATCCTGTATGGGACTCTCTGTGCTTCCTGGACTTGGTTAACTATTTCCTTTCCCATATTAGAGAAGTTTTCAACTATAATCTCTTCAAATATTTTCTCAGTCCCTTTCTTTTTCTCTTCTTCTTCTGGAACCCCTATAATTTGAATGTTGGTGCGTTTAATGTTGTCCCAGAGGTCTCTGAGACTGTCTTCAGTTCTTTTCATTCTTTTTTCTTTATTCTGCTCTGCAGTAGTTATTTCCACTATTTTATCTTCCAGGTCACTTATCCGTTCTTCTGCCTCAGTTATTCTGCTATTGATACCATCTAGAGTAATTTTTATTTCATTTATTGTGTTGTTCATCGTTGTTTGTTTCATCTTTAGTTCTTCTAGGTCCTTGTTAAATGTTTCTTGCATTTTGTCCATTCTATTTCCAAGATTTTGGATCATCTTTACTATCATTATTCTGAGTTCTTTTTCAGGTAGACTGCCTATTTCCTCTTCATTCGTTAGGTCTGGTGGGATTTTATCTTGCTCCTTCATCTGCTGTGTGTTTTTCTGTCTTCTCATTTTGCTTATATTACTGTGTTTGGGGTCTCCTTTTTGCAGGCTGCAGGTTCGTAGTTCCCGTTGTTCTTGGTGTCTGTCCCAAGTGGCTAAGGTTGGTTCAGTGGGTTGTGTAGGCTTCCTGGTGGAGGGGACTAGTGCCTATGTTGTGGTGGATGAGGCTGGATCTTGTCTTTCTGGTGGGCAGGTCCATGTCTGGTGGTGTGTTTTGGGGTGTCTGTGGACTTATTATGGTTTTAGGCAGCCTCTCTGCTAATGTGTGGGGTTGTGTTCCTGTCTTGGTAGTTGTTTGGCATAGGGTGTCCAGCACTGTAGCTTGCTGGTCGTTGAGTGAAGCTGGGTGCTGGTATTGAGATGAAGATCTCTGGGAGATTTTCGCCGTTTGATATTATGTGGAGCTGGGAGGTCTCTTGTGGACCAGTGTCCTGAAGTTGGCTCTCCCACCTCAGAGGCACAGCACTGACTCCTGACTGCAGCACCAAGAGCCTTTCATCCACACGGCTCAGAATAAAAGGCAGAAAAAGTAGAAAGAAAGAATTAGTATAAGTAGAAAGAAAGAAAGAAAGAAAGAAAGGAGGGAGGGAGGGAGGGAGGAAGGAAGGAGGGAGGGAAGGAAGGAAAAAAGAAAGCAGATAAAGTAAAATAAAATAAAGTAAGATAAAATATAATAAAGTTATTAAAATAAAAAAATAATTATTAAGAAAAAAAACTGAAACAAACAAACAAAAAAACCGGACGGATAGAACCCTAGGACAAATGGTGGAAGCAAAGCTATACAGACAAAATCTCACACAGAAGCATACACATACACACTCACAAAAAGAGGAAAAGGGGAAAAATCATAGATCTTGCTCTCAAAGTCCACCTCCTCAATTTGGGATAATTCGTTGTCTATTCATGTATTCCACAGATGCAGGGGACATCAAGTTGACTGTGGAGATTTAATCCGCTGCTTCTGAGGCTGCTGGGAGAGATTTCCCTTTCTCTTTGTTCTCACAGCTCCCAGGGGCTCAGCTTTGGATTCGGCCCCGCCTCTGCGTGTAGCTCGCCGGAGCGCGCCTGTTCTTCGCTCTGACAGGACGCGGTTAAAGGAGCTGCTGATTCGGGGACTCTGGCTCACTCAGGCCGGGGGAGGGCGGGGCACGGCGTGGCGTGCGGGGCGGGCCTGCGGCGGCAGAGGCCGGCGTGACGTTGCGGCAGAGGACGGCGTGACGTTGCACCAGCGTGAGGCTCGCCGTGGTTTCTCTCGGGGCAGTTGTCCCTGCATCCCGGGACCCTGGCAGTGGCGGGCTGCACAGGCTCCCCGGAAGGGGGGTGTGGATAGTGACCTGTGCTCGCACACAGGCTTCTTGGTGGCGGCAGCAGCGGCCTTAGCGTCTCATGCCCGTCTCTGGGGTCCGCGCTGTTAGCCGCGGCTCGCGCCCGTCTCTGGAGCTCCTTTAAGCAGCGCTCTTAATCCCCTCTCCTCGCGCACCGGGAAACAAAGAGGAAAGACAAAGTCTCTTGCCTCTTCGGCAGGTCCAGACTTTTCCCCGGACTCCCTCCCGGGTAGCCGTGGCGCACTAACCCCCTGCAGGATGTGTTCACGCCGCCAACCCCCGTCCTCTCCCGGCGCTCCGACCGAAGCCCGAGCCTCAACTCCCTGCCCTGCCCGCCACGGCGGGTGAGCAGACAAGCCTCTCGAGCTGGTGAGTGCCGGTCGGCCCTGATCCTCTGTGCGGGAATCTCTCCGCTTTGCCTTCTGCACCCCTGTTGCTGTGCTCTCCTCCGTGGCCCCGAAGCTTTCCCCCCCGCCACCCGCATTCTCCGCCCGCGAAGGGGCTTCCTAGTGTGGGAGCCTTCACGGCTCCCTCCCACTGGTGCAGGTCCCGTCCCTATTCTTTTGTCTCTGTTTTTTTTTTTTTTTCTTTTGCCCTACCCAGGTACGTGGGGGGTTTCTTGCCTTTTGGGAGGTCTGAGGTCTTCTGCCAGCGTTCAGTAGGTGTTCTGTAGGAGTTGTTCCACGTGTAGATCTATTTCTGGTGTCTGTGGGGAGGAACGTGATCTCCGCGTCCGCCTTTGCTTTTGTTGTCAAATCTAAAAAAATCATCACCCAGACCAATGTCAAGGAACTTATTGCCTATGTTTTCTTCTAGGAGTTTCCACTCTTTTAAAACACTTTTCAAAGAAGAAACTGTAGACCCACATTTTGAGAGCTACTTATAACTAACTTCCCTTTGCCTTATTAGGGATACAAAAAGACAAGTTTCTCTCTAATCTCTTTATGGAGGTATACATAGCAAAAAAGGAAGCAAATAGAAGTTTTAAACAAAAATGTTTCCAACTAAAGTTTCCTTCCATGCAGACAGAAAATGGTGCAGGGACTTTGGCCATTTTTCTTAAGGACTGTGGTCATAATCTATATGTCTCATCCCAGTCAGATGTAGGGAAAGCCATTCCATTTCCAGCACAGAAGTGTCATGCCCAAATTGGGAGTTTTCCTGATCATCCTCTGTGACACTAGATACTTGGATTTGGAGCAAGCTGGAGGGTCTGTCTGGCTTCTCCATTTCTTTCCACTCGGTGCCACAGACTGAGCGTCTAGCCCAGCTACTATTTCCAACAGCTAAGCTGCGCCAGGTTTCTAACATCCGCAATGAAATGTGGGCCCGGCACCTGGCTCGTCCATGTTTCCATGATTTGCACATCTTGCTTTCTTTGCCTAAAGCCCCCTCCCCTTCCCGCCAACCCGGCTACTACTATTTCTTTTTCAGTCTGCAGCTCAGATGCAACCCCCTGCGGGAAGCTATCCTACCTGACCTTGCCAGCCTTGGCTAGTAGCTGTCTTTGCATTTATTATGGCATGAATCCTGTTGTTTGTTTCTTTACTGACCTGACTCCTCCTTGAGGCTAGAGCTGCTTGAGGGCAGGTTGGCACCCAGCCCAGGGTCTGACATATGCTCCATCAATCAGCGTTCAATAAATACTTCCCGGGCCAATTCATTAATGATCGAGTGAGCAGGGATACCTCTTTTCCTGAGACTGGAGTGAAGTGGGAGAGGAGGCATGACAATAGAGCTGACTGGAGAGGTCAGGACAGAAGCAGAAGTTGTACTGCTCATGGGCACCTGCTTTGTCCGTGAAGGGAGGAGGTTAGGCTGCCTGCTGAGAGCAGGGGAGACAGGAACCTGGTAGGACCCTTGAGGAAAGTGGTAAAGGTTTGGAACAGCTGTTGCGGAGAACAGAAATGGAGTAGATGAGAAACCCTTGAGGGCCCAGCTAAGGAGGGAGCTCATAAATTTATAATGGAGCCCAGCAACATGAATATGCAATTTTCTCCAGAAAGACTTAGCAGACCTGAACTGGGAATAGACAACATAATGCTAGTTTCTATTTATCCATGCCTCCTATATGCCAGGATCCATGCTATATGGTTAAGATGCCCGTTCTCTATTCCTCATAATAAAGCCTGTGTGTAGGTATCATTGTTTACACCATAGGGACAGAGAAACTGATGCTTATGGAGGTTAAAAACCTAATAAAGCCACACAGCTGGCAATTGGCAGGAGCAAAGGCAAACCACAGACTGACTCCAAAGTCTAGGACCTTGTCTGGGGCCATGTCATTCCACTGATCCTTCTGTGGGTCCAGCTGGGTTGAGCTGAGCTGGGGTTGGTCATGGTGAAGGCAGTGAAGGGACAAAGGAGACTAGAAACAAGGGTACTGGCTAGCGTGCTGTTAAAAAGATTAAATGTGGGCTCTGGGTAAGCTAGTATCTGAATCCAGGTGTGTTTGGAGATCTCTCAGTGGTGAGGAACTGAAGGTGTCAGTAATATCAAAGAATAGATTTTAAAAGAGTAAAGAAATAGCAGAAGGACATAGATAGGAAGATGTGGTCTGTGTTTATCCATGTGGTGATAAAGCTAAGGTGTTGCCATGGGAATGGATGTAAATGAACCAGAATGAAGGGGGTCATAGAAATACAAGATCCTTCTGTATTGTTTCTTGGAAGATTAATGCCTGGCGTATTTTAGATGTTAAATATTTTCAGAGTCAGTGAATAAATAAAAGGATAAATACAAAGAGAAACTATGAAGTAGTGGGGCTTTTTTACTTGTGTGGTTTGTGGGCATGTATCACTCTTTTAGAATCCCAGTATACCCATAGATCTAACAAAATAGATGGAGAGAGAAGATGGAAGTTTGCCATCTAAAATGAAAACAAAATGCTCCCTTGAAGCGACTCTCTGATTTTGGAGAGTAGAGTCATAGAGGCTTAAATATTTGGAAGAGAGGCCTGTTTGGTTGGAAGAGAAAAGAAATTTCAGTGCCAACAAAGTTATTGTTATTATGGCTGAAAAGAATGGTGATAAAATTTAGAAATCTTCTAGATACTCTTTGTTGTTTGTTCCTATGATGTACGTGAACTAACGCCCATAAGGCCCTTCAGAAAAGATGGTATGAACATTCTATGTTTTGTGTGTTGTATCAGGGACCCAGGCTCAGTCAACACTTATGCTTTGAAACCTGTAATCAAGGCATAGAGTCGCGTTTAAGCTAAGTCATGATTAGCCTTCGCAAATGGAGTATAAAACAAGAGTCCTGATTCATGAATTAGTGTACTGTTTTCTTCTGCTGATGCCTGATTGTTAGGTATAATATATATATGCATGCCAAGCAATGAGAGATGAAACAGCATGATGTAATCTTGTTGTGTTTCAAAGAGTGAAGCCTCAAGGGTATTGGTAAACACACGGCTAAACAAAGCCTCCCAGTACACTTCTGTGTTTTACGGTTTTGTCCAAATCAAAGGAAATGTATTTACTTTGGAACAAATAATTGTGGGAAATTTCTGTAGTGTCCCTGTGGCTTGTTTTTCATGGTAACTACAATTTCCTTTGGTGTGTGAATAACATTGTATAAGAAAGCAGTACTGGACAAAGGACAAGATGAATTCCAGTCTGTAATTATAGTGTAGAGGAGTTTTACCCTAGGCTTCTTACTTCACTTTTCAGGAAATAGCTGTGGAAAGGTGCCTATTGTTCCACAGCTAACAGACTTAAGGTTCTTAGCTGGATGTACTCTTGGTGAAATATAAGAGAAAGACAGTTTCTCAACATGAATACTTAGATCATTGAAACTAAAAGACAGCCCTGGCTATCTGTATTTTGCTACCTTTGTGATTTTGCAGTAGAGAGGATGACTTCCATGCATCGTGGCTATTGGCTCTGACATTTTTTAGGTGCTTGCGAAAGCATCCAACTCATTTCTGCTTAATTGTGTGATGGTGAATAGTCATCGTAATGAGTTCCTTCTACTTAAGAATACACCCACAAGAGGAGCGCTCTAAGAAATAAAATCTAGGAACCAAGAATTTTTGTCAATCTCCAAATCATACTTTCCTTCCATTTTGTTTCTAAAATTATTAAACCTTAACACTTAAAAAAATTTTTTTTAAATGACAGAAACACTCTTACTCTGTAGATACTCTCAGATATCACCCTGCATAGCAAGAGGTGTAAAGCAAAAGGCAGAAATAGAAATGTCTCTAGTTGTCTGAAACCTGGGAAGATGAGGCAGAGAGGCCACACCCTCTGTTTTCTGAAGGCTCAGTTGATTCTTATACTATGATTAAATGTCATTATACTAATTATAAGGCATTTGTATTGTGAAACTGGCAAGCATGGGGTTAATTGATGACACTAATACAAGACTGCATTACTTCAAGGCAGAAGTAATGCAATTCTTTGCGAGGCAAGAGTGCATTAGAACAGGTCGTCAGCAGAATCCCAGTGAAAGTGAGTCACAGGAAGGATGTGGACAGAACCAGCAACATGCCAAAACCTCCTAAAATTCACGAAAACATAATGTTAATATTGAATTTTATTCTGCCATAGTTAGAAGGGCATGTCGTGGTCCTTGATTGCAAGGACTAGGGGTTATAGACATATCTACACTCTAGACGTTTTCCCCAAGTTCTTCTCTTCAGAATAATGGAAGAATTAATTAAATTGATTCATTGCTATTCCTGGGAACTACTTTTATAAAGAAAGAGCACTGTATGAACCAGAAGATCCAATATGATTCATTTCATACAAAATGGAAAAGTTACAGATTGTAAATCGAGATGGTTCTATGAAACACCATATATTGTCATTATGCTCTAAAAATTAGAGTATTTTAGGGAAGAGGAAAAAGAACCCACATGATTTGTAATTTACATCCTGAAGTTTCTTCCTCTTTCAGAAAAACAATCAAGAACATTTTTTTCCTTTTAAATCAACAATACACAGCCATGGGAATTGGGTGGTGGTTAATTCTTGTGAGAATTTCACTGAAAAGGCCTAACTCTATTCTATTTTAACGGTGGTTTCAAGTGATTCCCCTAGTATCCTGTATTTTCCTTGGTGATCTGTGTTAAAGCACTGTTATTAGAGCTACTTGGCTGGAAGCCAGATTGCTCAGGCATTAGATATGAGTGGGTGGTCAGGAAGTGGGAATCAGTGAGTATGTTTCTTTCAAGAAGTCGGCAGTGAAGAGAAGAAAAGAGAATGGACGGGAGCTTCAGGGGGTAGTATATCAAGGGAATGCTCTTTGGGGGTGGGAAGAGAGATTTTTACCTTGCTTACAGGCCGAGGGGGAAGGACCACTGGAGAGGGAGAAAGGGAAGAATCGAGTCAGCTGACAACTGTTATGGATACTCGAGGAGGATGATGTGGGTAAGCTCAAGCTCACCAGGTTAGCCTTGGAGAGCAGGAAACCCTTCTCTGTGCCGGGAAGGACAGAGGAGAAAATGGATGAAAATTTAAAGATATTTTGAGGAGGAATGGGGGAATACGAAAGAGCTCTCCCATGGCCTCAGCTAAGGCAAGTGGTAGGAGGATTTGAAGAAAGGGAATGATGTAGAATTGGTTTGTAGGGAATGTGATTGGGTTTCACCGAATAAAAGTACTATTGAGTAAGAAAAGGGGCCAAGTGAGATTGGATATATAGATTTTAGTGGGCCCATTCCATTTTTAAATTATTTTTAATGTCTCCAGGAACAGTTAGTACCTTGGGAGGAGAAAATGTGAAGAGGGATGTTTTGAAGACCCAGGTTGGGGATTCTTAAAGTAAGTTAAGACTGGAGAACACGGGCTGATAGAATTAATAGCACAGATACAGGTTGTAAAAAGGTCTAAAAGGGACCAATGAGTAATGAGACTAGGGAATGTCTTAGGAACTGAAGGAAAATGAGGGCAGAGAGCAGGGATTTAGCAGGAATTGGAGGGTATCATCAAAGAGGGAAATTTAAGAGTTTAAGATCCTGGAAGTGAGCAATTCTAAATTATGAATAACCAGATCTAAAGTGGGGGTCTGTTTCTGGACAGGGTAAGTAGGAGATGGAGGTGATTAAGGACATGCAAGCTAAGGGCTTGGAAGGGTTAACATCATGGACATTGAGGTGCCTACAGGGTTTGCGCTTTCACTGCACCAGTACTGAGCTCCATGATAGCACTGTTCTTTTATTATCACGTGTGTGCCTTCCCACTAGACCGCTAATTCATACAACTTGAATAAGGTCTTATTTACCTTTATATTCCTAGTGCCTGATGCAGGGTTTCATGCACCTATTAACGGAGCATAATTGTTAAGTACAGGAGTAAGAACAAAATTTGAATCAGGTATAATTTATTAAAAAAAACTAAGAAATATAAATGCAACAAATGGAGAAGGGTGATATATGTGATGGCTTTGATTTCAGATGTAAGCAGATATTGGGAGATGACTGAAGAAGTACGTTTGTGATTAGAGTATGCTCATCTCAAAGTGATGGGTCGTAAAATGAGTGGTCACTGTTAGAAAGCGTTGTGAGGGAAATGGTGTCTACAGGGACAAACCAGTATTGAGGAGAAAAGACAAAGAGGGTGTGTATGTATATTATGACAGAGGTTCCGCAGGACATAGTGGAAGAGCCTGGTGGGAGGTGCAGGAATTCATGATGTGGGGATGGAAGGAGTTGAACCAAATTGGAAGGAGGTGTGGGAAGCGATGACAGAGGGTTGAAATTCCCCTTTAGGACAATATTCCAGTCCCAGGAAGGAGAAAGGACACTGGGAAACAGCCTGAAGATGCAACGGTGATCCTGACAGAGTTTGTTGAAATAATAATAGCTAACATTTATTGATGCCTTCTTATGTGCTAGGTACCGTACTAAGGTATTGTACTCTGATTTCATGAATTATCTCATTAAGTAATGTGAGATCAAAAATATCATTTCTGTTTTCTAGAAGGCGAAGTAGCTTCCTCAAGGTCAGGCTGTTGGCCCATGGCCGGTGTAGGGTTCACACTTCAGAGCCTGTCCTAATCATTACACATCCACCCTCCAAAATAAACCCCCAAGTTCCAACAAGTAGTGTTGCTTTTTCACAGACACTTCCCACATGTCAACCCCGGGGTGGAAGTCCTAAGAACTCAGGGGATGTCAGGCCCTGTGTTCTTTGAGGTAGTAATCAGAAGGACATTCATTTTTGTTTAGCCTGGGGTGGGTGATCTTCAAAGCTCCACAGTGAATCACAGCCTCAAAAAGTACCTCAAAGACTGAGACAATTGCAGCATGCATAGATTATTGATTTGTTTTTTTTTTTCTTTCTTCAGAAAAGCCTAGATAATTATGAAAAATATTTAGCTCTGACAGAAGAAAACATGCCTTGCTTAATAACAGACTGAAAAAGACAAGGGCATTGATTAACTTCCATGAAGAGATTGTTGTGTGGGGTGTATGCGTGCATGTGTGTGCGTGCGTGTGTTGAAGAATGGGAGACCTAACAGTTGTGTGTGGAGGCATGTTGTTTTGATAGCACTTGTCGAGGCAGAACTAAATGTTTCCCTATGGCAACAAAACTGTAGGAAGCACAGACCATATACTCTTAAATTGTAAATTGTGTCCCGTATATGTGTTTGAATGGGTTGTGTTTGCCTGGTGAGAGGGCTGAGCAAAGACGGAAGAGCCTGTGGGGTTGGTATCTGGCGTGTATAGGAGACAGACAGACTCATCCTGTATCTGGGGGCAGAGTGAGTCAGCGGTGAACAGGGAAGGTGGGAACAGGGACTCCAAGAGAGCACGAAGAGCTTCATCAGGGAGCTCGAAAGGTTATCATCTGGAATAAAGAGGACTTCAGAACTGGGGGAATGCTGTCAGGAAATAGGAGACACGAGTGTGGGCTCAGATGTGCTTTCCTTGCACCGGGGCTATTTCAACCACAAAGTTGTCCTTACTCCTGGGTGTATGCAAAGTGCTGTTCACCCTCCGATACCTGAGGCTAGTGGGGGTCATCTGGTTTGAAAAATGATCATAAAAAACTATATGAGACCTTTTTAGTTTGTGTTTTTAGGACATGCTGTGGATTTTGTAACACTGTCATGTTAGCTTTCTCTGAGCCTCAGTATATCCGAGTGCTAATCAAGGTATTGGTTCCGGTCTGATCTTCTGCAATTCATGGATCTTGCTTGCCTTGAAGATATTTATTTCACAATTATTTGATACAATGCTAGGTAGTACACATGAAAATCTAGATCTGGACTCTGCCACTTAGCAGGTGAATGAGACTTTAGGTTGGTAGATGAATCCCAGTTACTCATCTATAAAATGGGAATAATCAAGCCTACCTCACAGTATTATTGTAAGGGTTCAATGAGATTCCACAGGCAGAGTGCATAGCACAGTGCTTGTCACACAGTAGGGCTCCAATTAATATTACTTGCCCTCCCCTTACCCTTCTCTCCCACCTTGTTGCTGGTGTGATTCTGATCATGTTTGACTCAGCTGCTGCAAACCCTGTCAGTCAGACTTACTAGATTTGAAAAAAAGAATTGATACTTTGATTGCTCGAGGAAATTTGTTTAGACTAAATCAATTAAGAAATGGCTATGATGGGGCTTCCCTGGTGGCGCAGTGGTTGAGAGTCCGCCTGCCGATGCAGGCCACACGGGTTCGTGCCCCGGTCCGGGAAGATCCCACATGCCGTGGAGCGGCTGGGCCCATGAGCCATGGCCACTGAGCCTGCGCGTCTGGAGCGTGTGCTCTGCCACGGGAGAGGCCACAACAGTGAGAGGCCCGCGTACCGCAAAAAAAAAAAAAAAAAAAAAGAAATGGCTATGATGAAATCATTTTTTACCATTAAAGGAGTAGCAGGAGTATATATGAAGAGGAAAAAAAATGTATAATTTTGTTTGAGAACCCAAGAAGACACAAGGGTAGTGGTGCTGAAATAGTCTTCCAAGCTGCTGTGAAACGTCTAGATCACAGCACTTTGCAATAACCACTTAGAAAAATATTTATCAAAGCTAAACATACACATACCCTGTGACTGAATTCTTTTACTCCTGGCTATATACCCAACAGATATGAGCGCCTATGTCTACTAGAAGACATGCACAGGAATGTTCATAGCAGCTTTATTCATAACAGCCCCAACCTGAAAACAGCCCATATGCTCATCAATAGTAGAATGGGTAGATAGTTTGTGGTATTTTCACAAAACGGAATACTACACAGCAAGAAAAAGAACAACCTAATGATACACACAACCTCATGTATAAATCTCATAGATGTGATGTTGAATGAAAGAAGTCAGTCATAAAAAATAGTTACATATTGTATGTGGTGACTGGAAACGGGCACACAGTTTTTGCAACTCCTCTCAAGAGGAAACAGTCTATTTATTCCTCCCTTGAATATCAGTTGCTGTTATGACTTGCTTTGACCCACAGAATGTGAGGGAAGTGACACTGTGTGACTTCTCAGCACTGAGCCGCAGAGGCTTGCAGCTCTCACCCTCTTGGAACATGGATGCCACGTGATAAAGCCCAGGATGCCCTGCTGGACACGTGTAATCCAACTGACAGTCAACAAAAACCAGCAGACATTTATTTGGGACCTGTTAGATCACAAAACACCAAACCGGGTTGCCAGATGACTGCAGCCATATGCATGACCCAAGGTGGAACAAACAGAAGAACTGCCCAGCTGAGCCTAAGCCAAACTGGCGACACAAAGAATTACGAGCAAGTAGAATGGTGGTTGTTTTAAACAATTAAGATTTGGGGTGGTTTGTTATACAGCAAAGATAACCAATACAGTGTATTATTTTATTTATCTGAGGTTCAAAAACAGGCTAATCTATAGTGCTAGAGGTCAGAGTAGCAGTTATCTTTGGTGGGTACTGACTGGAAGGGGGCATGAAGAACACTTCTGGAAACGCTTTCTTTATTGAGCTGGTTTATGGTCATTAAAAAAATTCATCGAATCAGATACTTGAGCACTAGAGATTGGTGCACTTTACTATATGTAAATTATACCTTAATTAAAACACACACACAGGGCATATGATCTAGAATCTCGAGAGAAACAGGTGCTGCACTATGTGGATGAGACAGCAAGCAGGCATGTAGAGTCAGCAAAACACTAGACTGACAGACCGTTGAAGATGGAGGCCATTCATTCAAAATATACTACTACCCACCTACTTTGGACCAAGCACCGTGCTTGAATAAAACACAGTATGACCTTGCAAAATTGTACGTGCTGAGACAGACCAGTGCAGACAAAGGCCAGAACTAAATGCTATTATTTTCCCATGACAAATGGGCAACTGAGGACATAAAATGTAATTAAAAACTGGATTATAAATCCCATCATGGACTTTGAGAGATAAACTGAGTAAGTACTGCTTATTAAGGTTCAGATCCATCAGCAGACCTACAGAACTGTATATCTTTCATTTTGTGTAACACAGTATGTATTTATGAGACTTGAAGATACCATTGACTTTAGGAACTGCCAAAATAGAAGGTGCTGCCCCTCTCTTGGTTAGATCATATTTTAAAATTAAAGTATTAAGTATTAATACTTTTGTCAGTGGGCTTGACATTACAGTGTACCAAAGCAGAGAGTAGCTGAACAGTTTCATTCACCCTTCATTCACTATAAATGCAATGTTAAGTTTCTAGAAAATATGTCACCACAGTCAGCTTCTACCAAAGGTAGAATTGTTCAGTGAGCTGAATGAATGCCGAGAATGAAGGCAACACAGAGCAGGACTGCGAGGTGGAGAGACGGGGTCTGATGGTGTCGTTTGAGCCCTTGCTCTAGCTGTACCTGAAGCATGAACACTTTTCCTTTATTATTTATTTATTGTTATAGCAGTTTGGGTCTGGCTTTTTGTCACTTGGAAGAATCCTAACCAATAGGGTCAGCTGGACTGGCCCTTCCACCTCCTGCCCTTCCTTGGCTGTTAGCTAAATCCTTACTACCCCTACTAGGCACAAAACTATCTGGGCTTATCTTCTTTCTTTCAGGCAACTTTATACAGAGTAAAGGTGTGGTCGATGAAAGTAGTGGCCAAAAGGTGAAAAAATGGCAACAGTGGCAGGGTCTGAAGTTTTTCTTGTTTGCAAATAGGAATTCTAGCTGTCATCTTGTCAATCACCTAAATGAGTGGTGACGAGCAGTGCCATAGTTGCTTATATGTGGATATAGCCTTACTACACACACATATATCAAAGCTGAAGTTTGAACAAACAGTGAATAACTTTTTTTATTAACCTTTTAATCATTTAGTTAATTAACCTCTTAACGTTGTGAATTGTAACTATATTTTCTGAAATATTTAGAATTATTACTATTTATCAAGAGGTATGCTTTAGTTTATTATATGTTGCTTGTATATTTAATTTATTACTTTGTAGTAGACCCTTATATATGTGAGCTGCATACATTTTAATTCAAGGAAGATTTAGGTTAGTCACTGGGAGTGACAGGAGAGGAATAAGACATGGCCTCTATCCTTAGGGAATTTATAATTTAGTCAGAAAGACAGATATATAAACTGTTTGTGGAAATCAGTCTGGACATGGTGTCATTGTCATCTAGCAGTAATATATATATAGTCTGTTGTTTGAACGTATATGTAAATAGGAGTAGAGAGTTCAAAACTAGACAGGCAGGGAGAATCTGTGATTTTCTCATATGCTGTTTTACAATCTCTTTTCTTTCCTGTCTCGCAAACTGCAAGGTGAGCACCCAACATCTTACTCAGCTTGTATTCCAGACCTTTCCATAGTGCCTGGATTAAGAAGTGTTTTGTCGAATTGCATTAATATTGTAGCTGCATCCTTGGTTCATTTAACTTTATAAATACGTCCCATATCCATCTCACTTGACCCTTGGCTGCCTTTCCATAGTTCAGAGGAAACAAGTAGATTCCTATATCCTGCCTTTTGCTTTTAACATATACTGGGCATCAGGCCAACCAATGGCCAGGTGGACAGGCAGACAGGAGTCTAGAAAGTTTATCCAAAAGGTCAAGGAAAGGTGGATGGCCTTGGGTTTAGCCAGGCATGAGAAAAAAGGTGGGCCTAATTTGACAAGTCAAGGGTCTGGGCAGGCAGCCAAGGCAGCTCTAGGAAGAGAGTCGGAGGAAAGGACAGGGTGGGGGGCAGGTGAACTGTGATTAATTCTCATGCAAAGCTCTAGCCCAGTCAAGAGCTTACTCCTTTGAGAGTAAGACCCAATCTTAGGATATGGGAAATGCAGAGAGCTCTTGAGTGAAACTGGCTGACTGTGCAGTGAAGTTCCAAGATGAATCTTAACGGGACCTCATTCTGTATTTTTCATACTGACAGCCGGATCTCATTCATGTGAACAAAGGATTACCCTTCACAGTACTTCTATAAACAGCATTTTAATTAATGAAATCACAAGTAACTATTTCCTGTTTATGTGCATTAAACAAAGTTTGCTCATAACTTTTATTTTAAGCCTAAATCCACTCATAGCTGGATGCAAACTACGTATGCATGTGTCTTTACAGGAATACCTCCTCCACTCCCCCGCCCCCCTCACCACCACCACCACCCCCGCCCCATGCACAGAGCTAGAGAGAAAATATCAAAATATCTTCAGTTCATTGGGTTAGGATCTGAAAATGTAGAGCCATGCACACTAATACTTTGAATCTTAGCTTATGGAAATGAAAATAGGATTCCTATCAGGAACACTGAATCCACTTGGTCCACATATAGGTTGGGAGGCTCTGGGTCAGACTGAGAAGTTTGTGGGAACTGTTCAATATTAACCCTTGGAATTTATAGTTCACATCTCTGAACCTGATATTAAATTCCCTGAATCAGAGTTTTACATTGTGCTGTGATGGATTGGGTTTATCCTTCTGCCTTAAACAACTGAAAAGGGGGGGAGGGCAAAAATATGTGAAACAATTGTGTTTAGTTATTTAAAAATAGTACAGGACAATGATCTCTGAGAAAAGGGAAACAAATGAAGGGAACCCTATGATTGGCCCTGCTCACTGCCTGGTGAGTGTTTCCAGACTGCAGTGCAATCTTCCCTGAGATGAGGAGAAAAAGTTTGTAGCTTGAGGAGGCCAAGGTGACTAGAATTCACAGGGCACAGTGCCAGAGAGTAGAGAGCTACAGAGAGAGACAGAAAATGCTCTGGAGATATTCAGAGGGTACCCTGAAGTCTTTAGCTGAGTACTAATCAGTGCATGTGTGTGAGGAAAATTCTGAGGCCAGGAAAAGAATCAGTGGAAAGAAGTAGGTAGAACGATCCCCAGAACTCACACAGAGCAAGGAGTAGTTCATCTTCCCACCATTCAAAATGGAAAGACCTCTTAACACAATACATGCAGGAGAGTGCTCAGAAAGGTATTTCCTTAGTTGTGGGGTCAAGCCCTCCACTGAATGTTATTGTGGACCCGCCTGACAAACATTAAAAGCAGACCTTAAAAGGATCACCTGTTTCTAAGTAACTTAACTTTCCCAGAACAATGTTGCAGAATATTTAAAGGAATACAACAACAAAAATCCATCACTCCACAATCAAAATTCACAATGGCTAGCCCTAATAAAAAATGAGTAGACATACAAACAAATGGGAAAATGCATAATATAAGAAGGAGAAAAGTCAGTCAATAGAGACAGATCCAAAAATGACATGATCAGAAGATTAATAGCAAGAACATTAAAAGAGCTGTTAGAAATATGCTTCATATGTTCAAGAAAATAGAGGAACACATGAGCATGATAAGGAGAGACATGGAAGAAATCAAAAAGATCCATATCAAACTTCAAGAGATGGAGAGATATACCACGTTGTTGGATTGGAAGAATCAACCTTATGAAAATGACTGTACTACCCAAAGCAATCTACACATTCAATGCAATACCTATCAAACCACCAATGGCATTTTTCACAGAACTAGAGCAAAAAATTTCACAATTTGTATGGAAACACAAAAGACCCCAAATAGCCAAAGCAATCTTGAGAAAGAAAAACGGAGCTGGAGGAATCAGGCTCCCTGACTTCAGACTATACTACAAAGCTACAGTAATCAAGACAGTATGGTACTGGTACAAAAACAGAAATATAAGTCAATGGAACAGGATAGAAAGCCCAGAGATAAACCCACACACATATGGTCACCTTATCTTTGATGAAGGAGGCAAGAATATACAATGGAGAAAAGACACTCTCTTCAATAAGTGGTGCTGGGAAAACTGGACAGCTACATGTAGAAGAATGAAATTAGAACACTCCCTAACACCATACACAAAAAATAACTAAAATGGATTAAAGACTTAAATGTAAGGCCAGACACTATAAAACTCTTAGAGGAAAGCATAGGCAGAACACTCTATGACATAAATCACAGCAAGATCCGTGTTGTCCCACCTCCTAGAGAAATGGAAGTAAAAGCAAAAATAAACAAATGGGACCTAATGAAACTTCAAAGCTTTTGCACAGCAAAGGAAAACATAAACAAGGCGAAACGACAACACTCAGAATGGGAGAAAATATTTGTAAATGAAGCAACTGACAAAGGATTCATCTCTAAAACATACAAGCAGCTCATGCAGCTCAACATCAAAAAAACAAACAACCCAATCCAAAAACGGGCAGAAGACATGAATAGACATTTCTCCAAAGAAGATACACAGATTGCCAACAAACACATGAAAGAATGCTGAACATCACTAACCATTAGAGAAATGCAAATCAAAACTACAATTAGGTATCACCTCACACCGGTCAGAATGGCCATCATCAAAAAATCTACAAACAATAAATGCTGGAGACAGTATGGAGAAAAGGGAACCCTCTTGCACTGTTGGTGGGAATGTAAGTTGATACAGCCACTATGGAGAACAGTATGGAGCTTCCTTAAAAAACTAAAAATAGAACTACCATATGACCCAGCAATCCCACTACTGGGCGTATACCCTGAGAAAACCATAATTCAAAAAGGATCATGTACCACAATGTTCATTGCAGCATTATTTACAGTAACCAGGACATGGAAGCAACCTAAGTGTCCATCGACAGATGAATTGATAAAGAAGATGTGGCATGTATATACAGTGGAATATTACTCAGCCAGAAAATGAAACGAAATTGAGTTATTTGTAGTGAGGTGGATGGACCTAGAGTCTGTCATACAGAGTGAAGTAAGTCAGAAAGAGAAAAACAAATACCATATGCTAACATATATATGTAATATATATTTAAAAAAATGTTTCTGAAGAACCTCGGGGCAGGACAGGAATAAAGACATAGATGTAGAGAATGGACTTGAGGACACGGAGAGGGGGAAGGGTAAACTGAGACAAAGAGAGTGACACTGACATATATACACTACCAAACGTAAAATAGATAGCTAGTGGGAAGCAGCCACCTAGCACAGGGAGATCAGCTCGGTGCTTTGTGACCACCTAGAGGGGTGGGATAGGGAGGGTGGGAGGGAGACACAATAGGGAGGGGATACGGGGATATGTGTATACATATAGCTGATTCACTTTGTTATACAGCAGCAACTAACACAACGATGTAAAGCAATTATACTCCATGAGGATATTAAAGAAAAAAAGAAAAACCAGTGTTTGAGAATAAATACACCAGATGGGATTAATAGCAGATTAAATAGTACAGAAGAGAGGATTAATGAATTTGAAGGCACAGCAATAGAAACTATCCCAAATGAAACAGAGAAAGGAAAATGAGAGATAAAAAGATCAAAACAGAGCATCAGTGAGCCTTGGGAGCACATTAAGTTAACCTATACCTATTAAAGATACTGAATTAATAGTAAAAAATCTTCCCACAAAGAAACCCCAGGCCCAGATGGCTTTATTCATGAATTCTACGAAACATTTAAGGAAAATATAACACCAGTTCTACCCAAACAACTTGGAAATTTCTTAAAAAGTTAAACATATATCTACCATATGACCTAGTCATTTTACTCCCAGGTATTTAACCAAAAGAAGGAGAAAGCATCTTTCTACACAAATACTTGTATACAAATGTTTGTGGCAACTTTACTTATAAAACTGGAAACAACCCATGGGCTCATCAATATGTAAATAGTTAAACAAATTGTGTTATATCCAGATAATAGAATACTACTGTAAAAAAGAGCAAAGTATTGATATACAGAACAACATGAACAAATCTTAAAATCCTTATGCTTTAAGCTAGACAAAAAGGAATACATATTGCATGATTCCTTCCTAGATAAAGTTCTAGGAAACACAAACAAATCTGCAGTGACAGGAAGCAGACCAGTGGTTGTCTGGGGATGAGGGTGGAGGGAAGGATGGATTACAAAGGCCCACAAGGAAACTTTTGGGGGTGATGGAAATGTCTGTTATCTTGATTGTAGTGACAGTTTTGTGGGTATATACATATGTCAAAGCTCTCTCCGTCTTTGATGTGCCTCTCTTTTGCCACCGACCTGCTCAGCTGATGGGCTTTCCCATTTACCAGGGGCAGGTTTGGATCCAGGTTGAATTATGTGGAGTGTTCTGCTTAGTTTGTTGTGGTTCTTGGGACGTTGGCAGCTAGCAGCACCTCTGTGTTGGCCACCAGAGCCATGAAGAGGCTGTGCCTGTTTTGGATTTGTGCCTTGGGCTTCTTCTAGAGTAGCTCTATAAGACTGGAAGCCAACAGCTTGAGTCCAGCTGTCATTACTGCAGATTTCTTTGGAAAATGATGGAATGGGCAGCCACCCTTGAACTTTATATAATTCTCTTTTTTTTGGAGCATAAGTTTTCACTCAGTTAAAAATTAACTGCCTAGAGAAAGAGAAACATTTTGCTGTGCAACTTTCTAAAGTAAGTGTGAAATTTTTGAAACGTTTAAACGTAGATGGACATTAATGACCCCAAGTTATTCTTAATAGAAGTCAGCCTTAATCATAAGTGATCAGGAACGGCTAGAAAAGACATGACTGGTGAAAGTTAATTCCACTTAACCTTTCCATTTAGCTACATCTTGCACTTCACAGTGAAATAGACTTTATAGTAGAAGAAGTAAGCAAAGATATCTAAGCAGGTGGATCTAGATACATTGAAGACTGATATTCCTGGAAATGTAGAATCACTAGGACAAAAATCAAGTCCATGAAATTACCGGTGGCTTCCCCATTAGAGCATCCAGCATGCTCCTCCCCAAAGGGTCATCCCTCATCAGAGGAAAGACTTTTTCCCTTCCCTCCTTTCCTATTCTCACCTTGGTGCCTAGGTTTTGCTCTTCCACCTCTCACTCCAGTAAGTTTCTGTGATGCTGGTGGATCCAAGGGGACATTTGTGACACCAGGGCTTTATCCTGTTGCTTTCCCAGAAAGCTTGTAAGGACCACCATGAGGATCTTTTCTGCTAAGAAATTTTTCTGGTCTGCAATATCCTTCTGTCAAAATATCTGTCCACCAAGGAGTTCTCTTTGCTTTCCTCTCCATAGGTTGGACCCTCCCGTTGCTGAGCTCCCAGAAGACAGCAAGAAACCTAAGCGTCTTTTGTCTCTTTTCTAAAGTAAATTTGAATTATCTATCATTATCTAAGTGATTATATATTTTTTCAAATGGAAGCTTTGTTGAATTGTAATTCCTAGGTTAGTGTTTTGAAAATACAGTTGATCAAAATACTTTTAAAAATAGAAAAGTGCTTAAACGTGTAAAACTAAAAAATAATCTCAACTATAGCCCAATAAAAATTAATTAAAAAAATAATCACCCGAATCTGTCATGATACATTTTTTGGTATGTTTTGGGAAAAAAGAGTAATTTGGGGGAAGAAAACCCAGGAAAGTAACATTTGAGACAGTGCCTGGGGTTTAAGAAATGTAAATAATTATTCTTATTTAAACCACCTGTCTATAGTATCTAGTTTTACAGCTAGTGTATTAATTGGCCCTGGTCCTGGGGATGGAAAAACTCGAAAGTATTTGTATATATAAAATGAGATTTAAAAAAAAATTTTCAAGCTTTCGGTTAAAGTCAAATTGAGCTTTTCGTGGGCAGATGCTCTTCTCTTCTTTCTTTCTGCAGCCTGTTATTCAGGGACCACTCCTTTCTTAAAACTTCTTCACTTCTGAAGTGGTGAATCACTACTGGCTCCTCTTTTCCCACATAACCTCAAATACCATTCTCCGGTCTCTCCTTGGGAGATCTCACGATTTCTAGCTCTAGCTCTACCCTGCATCCTGACTAACATCTTCATTTTCAATTGCGTTGCAATGTCTCTTACGCTACGTCACCAGCACTTAAAATCCCAAAGGTAAAGAATGTGCCTTCCTTTCCGAATGTGTGGCTGCACTTGAATTTCCTCCTTGGTCAGCATTATTATCAATTTCCCAGTCATTCTATCAAGAAATACCAGTGCCTCGCTTTATTTCCCATATCCAATTTTTTATATTTTTAGTAATATTTAGTAATATTTTTAGTTTATGTGCAGAAGTCACTAAAATATTTTCCTTCATTCTCATGCCCACTGGCACTTGCATAATTCAGATACTAACATTTCCTCACCTGGATAAATTACAGTACTCTGTACTTTTTCTGCCTGCCAACGTTCTTTCTTCTATTCAAGAAATCCTTCACACCGATGCTTGCATTTTCTGTTTAGATTTTAGCTTGGTTTTTGTAGCTTATTCATTTAAACACTGTAATGGCTCATTATTGTCTGTGGAATAAAGTCCAACTTCTTTGCTAGTGTTCAAAGCCCTCCCCAATCTGACAAACCCTTCATTCAGAGTTTATTCCCCAACTCCAACCTTTTCATGAATCCCTGATGCATTTTCACTTCTCAGTGCCTTTCCAGATGTCTCTCCTTTTTCTTGTGGGTCTTCTTCCATAGCAGCTACTAAAACCCAAGCTATTTTCAAAATTGTGTGGAAATGCCCATTTTTGATGAAGGTTAACTAGATTTAATCACTTCTTACTTGCCACTGAGATAGCCATTTGCTTGCCCATCTGTTCTAGCACTCACGCTGTGCTTGGTGTAAGATATGTTTGGCTCTACAGCTGGCCTCTATATTCTTAGAAAGCAGAGACTGTCTTACACACCTTTGTAACTCTGACAGTGCTTAACAGACTGCCTTGCATAGAAAAGCAAGATTCACTATGCCACCCACAGTTAAGCACAGGTCACAAAGCGGAGGAGCACCCAAGCTATTTATCCTCTTGTTGCAAGGTGCTTAGACCCTTGTGTAAGTCTGTCTCAGGTACATAGATAGGGAGTTTGTGCATAAATACGCTGTATACTAACTGCTTACCACACCAGATTTTCTTTTAAGTATGTGAACTCTGTCAGTAAACACAACAATATTATTAAAATGTTGATGAAAATGATAGTTGACAGCTCATTTATAGAGCTCTTGGAGCACTTAAAGTACACTATCTCCATTGATTCTCATGAGGCAGAAATGGGGAAGAGCATCCCCATTTTCTAGCTGGAGAGACTGAAGCTAACATACTGGATCACACAGATAGCAAGCACCAGAAGTAGGAACCACATCCAGTTTAGGGCTCCCCTTTCCACACCTTTATAATCCTTTTTGATTCCACAGTGCAGCATTTGGGATGATAAATTGTTTTGGAATAGTTTTCTTAAAATTTCCCTTTGAAGAGAAGAGTTTTGTGAGGCATTCCATGAATCCTAGAAGAATGGCAATCTTCTGGGTTTTTCACTTTGTGAATCTGTGTACATCTGGCCACCCTAACACCGTATTTCTAGATCCCTGTTTTTGGTGGTGATGGGTATTACTTAACCAGTACACAGAGCCCTGTATGGAGAAAGGATTTCTTGAATCAACAGTCTTCCAAGATTTGAGTTATTTACTGTCTTAGCTTCTTGAGGCCATCAAGGGACCCAGAAAAACCTTTTCTTTGTAGGTTCTATAAAAACTCAGTTCTTGGCTTTCTGAATTGCCGAAGTCCTTAATTAAAATGTTCGGAAGGGTTAGCAAGAGTTTATACATATTGTCAACTGAAGAAACCTATGTACTTTCACTGGGATTTAAAATATAACAAGGAGAGGGCTTCCCTGGTGGCGCAGTGGTTGAGAGTCCGCCTGCCGAGGCAGGGGACGCGGGTTTGTGCCCCGGTCCGGGAGGATCCCACATGCCACGGAGCAGCTGGGCCCGTGAGCCATGGCCGCTGAGCCTGTGCGTCCGGAGCCTGTGCTCCGCAACGGGAGAGACCACAACAGTAAGAGGCCCGCATACCGAAAAAAAAAAAAAACATATATATATATATATATATATATATATATATATATATAAAACAAGGAGAATATGCTTTGAAAATAAGCATAGAGAAGCTTGTAGAATAGACTCATCTGGTTGTTAGTGACAGAAACCCATCTCAATTACAGGTTTATGAAATTGGAAAGTCGAAGAGTAGAGCAGCATTTAGTCACTGTGCAGGTGCAGAGAATGTCATCCATCGAGAGTCTGTCTTTTTCCAGCTCTCAGCTCCACGTTCTCCTGCACTGGCTCATTCCTGACCTGGTTCTCGCCCTAAGCTGAATGTGGTTACCATCAACACAGGCCTACAACCTACCAGATCAGCACACTAACAGAAAGAGAGCATCTCTCTCATAATAGTTCCAGCAAAAGTCTTGGGAATATATTTTTTTGGTGCAGAGTGGATCACATGCCCATCCCCAAAGCAGTTACTATGGACAGCAGGACGGAGTGCTCGGACTCGCCAGGTTTGGATCATATGCCCATCTGTGGACTGAGGTTGGAGTCAACTTCAGTGTAGCCTGATGGACTACGCTGTGAGAAGGGGAGAGACAGTTTCCAAAGAGAACATCAGGGAAATGGCAGAAAGGGAAATGGACTCTGGACAGGAAAAAGGAGTACTGTAACTTCTTAGTTATCAACTCCTATAATAGAAAATATGATAAGTTAGTGAAGGCCTAAATTTTAATAATAATAATAGAGAAATGTTTATTTAAAAAATTAGTGTCATAAGTAAAACTACAAACTTTTTTTTTAGCTGCATTGGGTCTTCGTTGCAGTGCACGGGCTTCTCACTGCGGTGGCTTCTCTTGTTGCAGAGCATGGGCTCTAGGTGCACTGGCTTCAGTAGTTGCAGCACGTGGGCTCAGTAGTTGTGGCTCGTGGGCCCTAGAGCGTAGGCTCAGTAGTTGTGGTGCATGGGCTTAGTTGCTCCGTGGCATGTGGCATCTTTCCGGACCAGGGATCGAACCCGTGTCTCCTGAATCGGCAGGTGGACTCTTAACCACTGTGCCACCAGGGAAGTCCCTGTTGGAAGATTTTTAATCACAGTTTTAATTCATTACTTGTGAGTGGTCTGTTTATATTTTTTCTAATTCTTCCTGGTTCAGTCTTGGAAAGTTGTGCCTTTCCAGGAATTTGTCCATTTCTTCCAGGTTGTCTATTTTATTGGCATAGAGTTGCTTGTAGTGGTCTCTTTTGATCCTTTGTATTTCTGCGGTGTCAGTTGTAATTTCTCCTTTTTCATTTCTAATTTTATTGATTTGAGTCCTCTCCCTCTTTTTCTTGATGAGTCTGGCTAAAGGTTTATCAATTTTATTTATCTTCTCAAAGAACCAGGTTTTAGTTTTATTGATCTTTGCTCTTATTTTCTTCGTTTTTATTTCATTTATTTCTCCTCTGATCTTTATGATTTCTTCCTTTCTAACTTTAGGGTTTTTTTTGTTGCTGTTGTTGTTGTTCTTCTTCTTTCTCTAGTAGCTTTAGGTGTAAGGTTAGATTGTTTATTTGAGATTTTTCTTGTTTCTTGAAGTGAGATTAAATTGCTGTAAACTTCCTTCTTAGAACTGCTTTCACTGCATCCAGTAGGTTTTGGGTTGTCATGTTTTCGTTGTCATTTGTTTCTATGTATTTTTTAATTTCCTCTGATTTCTTCAGTGATCTCTTTGTTATTTAGTAGTGTATTGTTTAGTCTCCATGTGTTTGTGTTTTTTACAGTTTTTTTCCTGTAATTTATTTCTAATCTCATAACGTTGTGGTCGGAAAAGATACTTGATACAATTTTCTTAAATTTTCTGATGCTTGGTTTGCACCCCTAGATGTGATCTATCCTGGAGAATGTTCCATGTGCACTTGAGAAGAAAGTGTACTCTGCCGCTTTTGGGTGGAATGTCCTATAAATATCAATGAAATCTATCTGGTCTGTTGTGTCATTTAAAACTGTACTTCCTTATTTATTTTCATGTTGGATTATCTCTCGATTGGTGTAAGTGGAGTGTTAAAGTCCCCCACTATTACTGTGTTACTGTTGATTTCCCCTTTTATGGCTGTTAGCATTTGCCATATGTATCGAGGTGCTCCTATGTTGGGTGCATAAATATGTATAATTGTTATATCTTCTTCTTGGTGTCCTTCCTTGTCTCTTGTAACAGTCTTTATTTTAAAGTCTATTTCATCTGATATGAATATCACTACTCCAGCTTTCTTTTGATTTCCATTTGCATGGAATATCTTTTTTCCATCCCCTCACTTTCAGTCTGTGTCCCTAGGTCTGAAGTGGTTCTCCTGTAGACAGCATATATATGGGTCTTGTTTGTGTATCCATTCAGTCTGTGTCTTTTGGTTGGAGCATTTAATCCATTTACATTCAAGGTGATTATCAATATGTATGTTCCTATTACCATTTTCGTAATTGTTTTGGGTTTGTTTTTGTGGGTCTTTTTCTTCTCTTGTGTTTCCCACCTAGAGAAGTTCCTTTAGCATTTGTTGTAAAGCTGGTTTGATGGTGCTGAATTCTCTTAGCTTTTTCTTGTCTGTAAAGCTCTTGATTTCTCTGTTGAGTCTGAATGAGATCCTGCTGGGTAGAGTAATCTTGGTTGTAGGTTTTTCCCTTCCATCACTTTAAATATATTCCACCACTCCCTTCTGGCCTGCAGAGTTTCTGCTGAAAAACCAGCTGATAACCTTATGGAGATTCCCTTGTATGTTGTTTGTTGCTTTTCCCTTACTGCTTTTAGTATTTTTTCTTTGAATTTAATTTTTGTTACTCTGATTAATATGTGTCTCGGTGTGTTTCTCCTAAGGTTTATCCTGTATGGGACTCTCTGCACTTTTGACTTGGCTGGCTATTTCCAACCAAGGGAATTTTTTGACTATAATTTCTTCAAATATTTTCTCAGACCCTTTCTCTTTCTCCTCTTCTTCTGGGACTCCTATAATTCGAATGTTGGTGCGTTTAATGTTGTCCCAGAGGTCTCTGAGACTGTCCTCATTTCTTTTCATTCTTTTTTCTTCATTCTGCTCCCCAGCAGTTATTTCCACCATTCTATCTTCCAGCTCACTTATTCGTTCTTCTGCTTCAGTTATTCTGCTATTGATTCCTTTTAGCATATTCTTCATTTCAGTTACTGTGTTGTTCATCACTGTTTGTTTGTACTTTAGTTTTTCGAGGTTTTTGGTAAACATTTCTTGTATCTTCTCAATCCATGCCTCCATTCTGTTTCTGAGATTTTGGGTCATCTTCAATGATCATTACTCTGAATTCTTTTTCAGGCAGGTTTCCTGTTTCCTCTTCATTTATTTGGTCTTGTAGTTTTTTTATCTTGCTCCTTTGTCTGTAACATATTTTTTTGTGGTCTCATTTTTTTGATGGGTGGGGCTGTGTTCTTGTCTTACTGGTTGTTTGGCCTGAGGCATCCAGCACTGGAGTTTGCAGGCAGTTGGGTGGAGCCGGGTCTTGGTGCTGAGATGAGGACCTCTGGGAGACCTCACACCAATTAATATTCCCTGGAGTCTTAGGTTCTCTGTTAGTCCAGCGGTTTGAACTCAGCGCTCTCACCACAGGAGTTCAGGCCCGACCCCTGGCCTGGGAACCAAGATCCCACAAGCCATGGGGCACAGCCAAAAAACAAAACAAAACAAAAAAGGCAACAAAAAAAAGGAGCAGAAAAATAACAAAGAATAAAAATAGAAAAGTAAAAAATATATTAGAAAAAATAAATATACACAGGAAATGACAACAACAGGCAAAACAGAACCACAACAGAAAAAAAAAAAAAAGAAAAAAAGGCCAGAATAGGCCTTGGTGTGGGGGGGGTGGGCCAGCAAAGGCCTTGGGGGGTGGGGGCGGGGCTTAGGCTCAGCATGGCTGGAGGGCACCCTGGAGGGCGGAGGTTCAGGCCCGGGACCCCAGTAGGCTCCCCGGCCTGAGCAGGTGAGGGAAATGCTGTCTGTGTTCCGCTCCGATCCCCCAATCCCCTGAAGGTCTCTCCCCATCCCTGCTGGTCCCCACACCATGGGTGTGCCCCTCTGATCATGGGAAACTCTCTCTTCCCCCAGCCACCCCTCAGGGGTGCCGGTCCCATCCCACCTCCACTTTTCCTCCCCCTCCTCCTTCACCCCCATGTCCTACCGGGTCACGCAGGGATTCCTCCTGTCCCTTTATGTGTCCGAGGTCCCCCACCAGCCCCTGGTAGGTGCCCTAGTGGTGAGGAGATGTGACCTCATTGTCCTCCTACTCTGCCATCTTGACTCCTCCCCCCAATTCATTCATTCTTGAAACTCCTTTTGAGGGTTTAGCCAGACATTGTGCTAAATGCTACAGGTACAGATTCTTTAAGATTAGGTTATAGATTCCCTAGTTGACATTAAAACTGTGGATGTAAGAGCTCTACTTGATAGTTGGTAATGCAAACTAATTTTTTTTAAATGTGTTTGGTAAAAAGTATTTTGTAACTTAGCATTTTTAATTGATTCACCTTGGCCTTGCTTTTAGTTAAGCCAAGTTAGTGATTTGACCCACGGTGTATTTCTCTAGCTTCTATGTCTGAGGAGTTCAAGATGACAATATAGAAAGGCAAAAATCCTCACATCATTTATGTTTCTTTCATTATGATTACACTGTGATAGATGTGTGATCGTACCTTCTAACGTAACTGATCTTTTTGATGATGAAGCTCTAGTCTGTGGTGAGTTCTTTCATTTTTGAACCAGTTATGCTGAAACAAAGGCCATCTTTCTTGTTTCAGTTATACTGAATATTCACACTACTTATTAAAGGAGGATCATGTAACGTTTAAATGAAGCCTCCAGTCCATAAAATACCTGTCACAGATGAAAAACATGTACGTGGATAAGCATAATGCATTCATTTACAGGCTGTGGATCAGCTATCCCTCCAGGAATGTTATAAACCCATGTGTTGTCCCTGGGCGTCAGGGCTGGCCACGGCATCTGTAGCTGTAACAGCCAACGTGGCCCAGGAGCTCCTCGCTGGCTACACATCTGAACAGCTTCAAGAGTACAAGTTTCCCCATCAAAGGTTTGGAATAAATTACACTAAAAAATTGGCTCCAGGGAGAGTTATTTTGGAAAGGACAAGGTGAAGCTCTCATGAGGTGTGTTAAATGAATCCCTTCTGAGCAGTGGGTGTCTGTGGGAAAGTCAGTGAGGGTGGTTAAAGGCTGTGGAGGAAATGGGGGGATCTAATTCCACACATGCTTGGACAGAAATGTCAAATCTACTCACCGGATAAGGGTTTTGAAAATTCAGTTTCTTAATAAATGGCTTTATAACTTAATATGAACATATATCTTATGAAATAGTAATCTTTTTCCTGAGACTTTATTTTCCAGAGAATGTCTTTTCCCCTCAGTGGAGTGCTGGAGCCAGGTAGTACCAACTTACGAGAGCTGATTGTTAAGGTTTTAGGAGTTTTGTGAGCCAACCGTCAAACACAACCACTATTTAAAATTAAATTATATAGACTAACAATTATATAAGTTATATTAAAAACAAAGGTAGCAAATACCCTAAACTTACCACTTTCTAATTATTTTACTACTTTTCAATATAATATACTCTGCTCTTGAGGTCGCTTACATCTGTCACACCTGTACAGAGGACGTCATATAACAGTGTGCTGCTGTGTGTCTCTTCACAGCCCCACCTTCAGTGACGTCACATAGGTGGTTTGAAATAAGCATGATGGCAGTATTGACATCACAGAAATTGACTACAAATCAGGACTTGATTTATTGTTTTGTTGATTATTTAGACCTGAGAAAGTGATGGAGAAAATGTTAATAATAATAATGTATACTAAATTTACTCAGGTGTCTTACCTGTACTCATTACATTGTGAATAGTCCCCCAAACTGAGGAAATATTCTTCCAGTATTCAAACACTATTATCTGATTCAGCAAAGAAGTTGCTTATGTCATGAATGAACAAGTGTGGTTACTATATATGTCTTAGATGTTTAGTACTCAAGACACATGAAAATATTAACCAGCGTTCCTGTGAAAATTATACTTGTTTGATAATTGCAACCGTAGGTTGGCTAAGGATACAAAACTTAGATAAAAATCAAGGAAAGCATTCTGTGAGAAATCAATTGTCTACATAGAATTTATAATACAGGTTTATGTATTTTATTATATTTATAAATTATAGCCACACGTTCTTTATATCAGTAAAATTTATACTAAACTTATGCATACTTTTTTTTTCCCCCAGAGAGCTGATTGTTAAACTTTTTCTAGCACACCACTGCCCACAAATAGAGTTGTTTCCTACTCGTGTTTGGAGTTTTCCTCTGTTTTCCCAGAGCCGAAGTTTCCCGTGTTAGATACCGAAGGAGGAGCTGTGGCACAAGTGAGGGACGTAGGTACCTGGCCTGCTTGAGGTGGCACAGAAGGGAAGGAAGAGGTAGTCTTTCTAGCCGTCACCCCACTGGCCCTAAGGGTGGATCTTATGCATAAGACTCCATGGGAAAAGCAAAAGATCCAGCTATTTCTTTGGGCTGCTTTCCTGTGGCATTCTTTTTCTCTGGTACCCTGGAACCATGGGGCCATATTCCATCTCCCAACACATGCTTCAGGCCCTCTTCAGTTTACAGCCTATTATCCCTCCTTTCTATGCACCCGCACCCCCAGCTGAACAGTCTGGTATCTGCCAGTGCCGCCAGCTCTGGCCCACAGCATAGGAGCCAGACTACCCCCCCGCTCCCCACCCTCACCACCAGGGAAGGCAACCTGGAAGCCTAATGGTGGGCGTGATGCTTTCAGAGGCAGCGGCTCGTTGGACCCCATTTGATCAATGGCTTCTCCAGGGACAGTAACCCCAGGGACAATGCCAGGGAAAGGAAGAACATGATGGTGGCCGCATGGTAGCTGAGGTGCTGGTTTATGACCCGTTTGAGGTGCCCTATGTATTAGTCTAAGTATCAGGGTGGAACTTGGCATTTAAAGGAAAATTGGATAATATTTTGTACTTCCAGGGCATGTTCCAGCATTCACAGACTTTACAAAATGGTCTCAGCCTGATAACAGTTCCTGAACAGAGGCAAGATTGTCTGGGCCAGTGGGAAAACATGTGGAGTCAGGGGACCTGGTTTTACTCCCAGTTCTGCTGCTGCTGAGCCCTTTGGCCTTAGACAGGTTATTTTACTTCTCTGGGACTTAGTTTTCTGTAAAATGATCTACAGTTTCCAGGAGTAAAGGTCCCTTCAGACTCTGTCATCCTATCACTTTCTGTCTCTTGTTCTACAGTTAGAGTAAAGGAAGCACACATCTTTGGTCCAAAAGTCAAGGGTAGAGTCTAGCATCTTGCTCGTATCAATTCTTTGATTTCCAGGCCTCAAATCCTTGATGGCAGTAGGCATAAATCATAAATAATTCCAGGCTACTACTCCCAGATTTCTTAGAAGGATCAGAGCACTGACATTCTTTGGCAGATGAAAAAAGAAATTCAATTATCTGGAATGCAAAGAAAAAAGAATCTTCTCTCTTGTTGAAAGTCTTTCTGAAGGGCAGTAGCAGTTTTTCTTGCTTTAGTAAGAACAGAGAACATATTAATATTTCTTCCATTATCATGGCTCTGTTCTGCTTCAGGATTAAGATTCCGAATACGAATGTGTTCAGTATTGTATGCTCTGCCTGTAGAAGATTTAAGAGATTGGCCTGCATGTCTACTGTCTTAAGTGCACATGGAGACATTTTTATCAATCATGTCTGTGGTCTCTGTGAATCACTTCAAGTTTATATCTTTCTCATTAAGTGGGATGACCAAAAAGTTCTAAAAACAATTTTTTGGGGGAGGTGGGGTGGTGGTAATGTTCCGTCTCACTGAGTTCTGATTAATTAAGGCTCTAGATGTTTAAAGAATTCAGAAAGATAAAACATTTATACTATGTTCTGAGTATTAAATACTACAGTCGTTATTTAACAAGACAGTTGCTCATAAGCAAATGTTTTCAGATTCTGAGGAATAAGAAACAATATACCACATCAGCCTGACCGTCCCTGTGCAAGAGCTGCTTCTCCTCTGACATAGCTACTTCCTCAGTATGGGACCTTGGGGTGGTCCCAATCACAGGCTCATTGTACAGTCTCAGCCTCCAATGAGCTTGAATTCCAGTATTCAGGTATAAGACATCTTCCCCACCTAGACTGTGACCAGTTTCCAAGGCAATCAGAGAGAAAGGGAGGGTGAAAAAGAGGACCAAGAAGAAAAGAAAGAAGGAAAGAGGTAGAAGAGTGAAAGAGCAGGATTAGTCATGAAGAGCTCATGTTTAATTTTTAAGTAGGAGAAGAGAATTCAAACCTTCAGAAGAACAAGAGTGCCCGTCCCCTTTGCTTTTGGAGTATCCAAGGTGGAGCTTTTCCTCTCATGGGAATCACAGGCTCTGGATGTCAAAACTGTGGCATGGGGCTTCCCTGGTGGCGCAGTGGTTGAGAGTCCGCCTGCCGATGCAGGGGACACGGGTTCGTGCCCCGGTCTGGGAAGATCCCACATGCCGCAGAGCGGCTGGGCCCGTGAGCCATGGTCGCTGAGCCTGCGCGTCCGGAGCCTGTGCTCCGCAATGGAAGAGGCCACAGCAGTGAGAGGCCCGTGTACTTCCAAAAAAACCCCAAAAAACAAAAAACTGTGGCATGTAGTTCATCCACTGGGCTGCTTTGACTCAAGATTTTCCTGTTCATTGTCAAAAGTGTATCATAAACCTTCTACTTATCACAACACTTCCAATCATGCAAAGATTCATGTCAAAAAATGAAATCGATTTTAAACCTGAACTACTTGTCTGAAGTAAATTCAGAGTTCAACACATTTCTTGATGACCCTGGCTACTGAGGGATTTTTGTGGATTCTTAGGTAGGAAATGGATCTGACAGTCTTCATCCCCAGCCAGCCAACCAACTGACCAACCGAAGAAACCAAATCTCTCTCCCCACCTCCACAGTTGCACTCATGTCAAATGCAAAATTCTTTTTTTCTTCTGGTGTTGATCTCTTGATTCAGGAAAGTCCTGATTATTTCTATGTGGCTGACGCATTTCATCAGTTTTCCACATAGCTTACTCCTTCTGTTGCCTGCCTGTTAGCACCTTTGTTGATAATGAGAAAAGAGGGTCTCAGATGAGTTCATCTGGCTCTGTGTTAGCAGTTCTTGAATTAGTTTTAATGGAGAGAAAGTTGAAACGAATGGATAAAATGAGGGCTTTGCATTATTCCTGCCTTTCAGTTGTTTATGTCAGCACTGACCTATGTTTCCACAGGTATTTGAAAAGTTATTTTCACTTCTGTATTTTTAGATTTTAAGATCAGTTTTGCTAAATGTCTGAGACCCAGCCTTGCAAGGTGGTGGTGGTACTGTTGATGTACCATGCCTCCTGGCTTCATTCTAGGTAAATAAATCAGTCATAACTCTTCTGAGCCTTTCACCTTTCTTTCATCTCACTGTGGAAAAGTTTAGGTAGAAATATATCTGTCTATCTATATCATGCGTATTTTTTTGTGAAAAGGGTAATGGAATACAGAATGCCATACATGGGTTATTCCCGCTATGAATTCGTCTCTTTTATCTGTCTCTGACCAAAACAGATGTTGGCAGCCTTTCTATTCCAGCTCTCTAAGTCAGGCTAAGACTATCAGTTCCGCTTAGGAAAGCTGTAGGGAAATGATTTAACTCTTTCAATAGACTCTCACTAGTTTTTCCCTTGGTTCCTTTTTATTATAAACTACAAACAAAATTAGAATGCATTTTTATGCAACAATAAAAGAAATATAGCAATATTAAAAATACATCAATACAACTCTAGAGGGAAGTGAATTTTTATTCAAGGGCTTTCAAGAATTCTGACATTGAAAAGACATGTTTGCTTGAGGAGACAGTTAAATGTGTTTCCAACTTAGATGCAAGTTCATTTGCATAGAATACCAAAAGAGCCATTTTTTTTAATTCAGAAAAGGGTGTCTATCAGAGTGTGGCAGGATGCATCTTGCTAGGATTCTACTCTTTTCTGTAGAAACTGACCATTTAAAAAAGTCACTCTGTGGTTGGTGCCACAATAAAGCTCACCAGGATTTTGCAACAAAATGTAAATTAAAGGAATGTGAGAAATGGAGGGTCTATAGGGGAAAGAAAGGATCAAAGAGTGAAAAGGAAGGGGAGATTAGTAGAAAAAAATGTTTAATAAACAATAGCATTCCAAGAATTTATCATGGAAAGAAACAATCTCTTTAGATTTTAGGTTAAAAACGTTCTGTAAGCTACCAAATAAAAACTTGAAACATTTTCCAAACCATGCAAAGGAAAGAGGAAAAGAAAATGACTTCTTAGACTCCAGGTAGTTTCAAGTAATTTATCACACTTAATTCTTACAGTTATCCTATGAAGTGGGTATTTCTGTCATTACTTTTTCATGTAGTACCCATGCCAGGGCACCTGTGTGTTAGACCCCCAGGTAATTGGTTTTGTGGAATAATGCCTCTGCTGGCACACTCCCTCCTTCCTGTAACCCTTCCAGGAATACTGGAAATACAGGGCAGGAAGAACCTTGGACTTTCTTGACCAAATCCTTCCAATGAAGTCGTCAAACTATAACTAATGATGCGTTTGATCACCATTTATCAGTAGATGGCATCTGGAAATTCAAATTCTCCGTATCGCTAAAGTGAAAGCCAAGATTTATTGACCTACTTACCATACGCCAGGACTATGTTAAACCCTTCACATATATTACCTAATTTAATCCTTTTCAGCAGCTTGCAAGGTAGGTGCTATATTTTTTCTCATTTTCAGAAATGGAGACTATGGAAGTTGTTAGTCATCTGATATCTCACAGCCAGTACGTGGCAAAATCTGGCATTTTGATTCCAGAGCTCGAATTCCTAACTGTCTCATCTCAAAACTTGGCTCCATTGGATGTTGTCTTTCATTTCACTCTCAGTCACATTCCCCTGCTCCAGTAACCTCATCACAGAACTTTGAGGTGGATCTCTTCCGCCATAGCCCCTGTCACTATCAGGTGTGCTGTGTGACACAAGGAACTTCACAGAGAAGCATTTCCTGCTTGTGACAGGTGATGGCCAAACTGTGACTTGTTGATCATGGAAGGGCCAAATACAGAGATATCAAACACCAGAGGAAATCATGGACGGCAGAAGTGTCCAGGTCACCCAGTGTGCATGATTTCAAAGCCCACCTGCTTCCTCCATACCATATGAAATTAAGGACTCAACCAGAAGCAGGATGAGCACTTCTAATTCCCCTAGAAATGACTGGCAAGCAAAAAATTAGATATCTTTAGATGAGGCAGATGGTGACGGAGGGAGCGAGTAAACAGTCTTCTAGATTCTGAACTAAGAGCATATCATGTGCTTCTACAGAGGAGGCTGGATCAGTCTCTAAGGAGTTACAGCCACGTTAACTGCTGTGGGGTTAGTGCCATGCCGGTGGCTCTGATAATTCTACAAGGAATGAGCAGTTACCACATATTCATTACACAGATCATGTCATATTTTGCATTGGACGTTAAAATGTCCAAAAGCAATGAAATTCATTGTAGGATGGCCTTTGGAGTGTTTTTGGTATATAAACACCATTTTAGCTGTGTCTCAAGGGGCTCAGGCCTGTGATATCAGTATCAGGAGGACATAATTTGAGAAACCAAAGGTAAATAAAATATATGTATCTGAAGTGGGAGCTGAGTAGTCACAGTGACCCAGATTTGGGTCAGGGTAGAATCAAGATTCCTAATTTCTGAAATAGATAAATTCTTCAGCCTCTTTCCATTGTACGGAAAGGTCGGGCTGTCTCTTCGGTACAGCACGTTTTGTGTCTGCTACAGTGCTTTCAGTCAGTGAGAATCTATTCTACGAGGTGAGAGCCCTGCCCACTCTTTGGAGCAGGCCACATGTCCAGCACAGCTGTGTTGGCCCTTCAGGCAGTTTGGAGAACATCTGCTCTGCCAGCACACACACACTTCCGTGTCGGGGATGTCGCCACAGAGCAAACTGTTGCACATTTGTCACCGGATTGTTCTTTGTGTGTCGTCCTCGCTTATTCCTGTGGCTGACAACAAAGAAAGCATCATGTGTCTACAGAACAGCCGCTTCCTGATGACTGTGCTAAAATTCAGGCTTCCCACTGGCACTGTGGGGTTTTTTTCCCCTGAATTCCTCCCTCTTCTTTCCACAAGTAAGTACCTGTCCATTCTAGAAGCTGGGGGTACAGCAGTGAATGAGACAGGCCAGGTCCCTGCTTTCATGGAGATTGCATTCTGGTTGGGCGGGGGATAGACAATGAACAAAATAATTTTCAAAGCAGACAGCATCGTGCATGTTCCAGAGAGCATGCGGAGATCTACTGTAGAGGGCTGTCCAGGGAAGGCTTCTCTGCGGAGCCAGTGCTTAGGCTGAGACTGGCATGACTAGAATGGAGCGGGCAGGAGAAACCTGGCAGCGCACTGGGGGTGAAGAGGAGAAATGCAGAGTCCCCAGAGGAGAACGGCCTGGCAGATTCCTGGAACAGAAAGGCGCGTGGCCCCCATGAATATGGTGGAGAGGTAGGAAATGAAATCAGAGAGGCAGGCAGGGTCCAGATTGTGTGGAACATTGGAGCCCCTGAGACGGAGCTTGGATTTCGTTCTCAGTATCTTGAGAAACGATTGGAGACTTTTGAGTGTGGGACTAACATGATATGATTACTATTTGAAGGGCTCTGTAACTTTTAGGGGGACAAGGATGGGAACAGGGAGACTAGATGGAAGTCATTCAGGTGAGATGATGATGGCCTGGACCAGGGTGATGGCCATGGTCAGACTTGAGATTGGAGATACAAGATACATATTGAAGATACTGAGATGGGAAAAGTGAGGAGGATCAATTTTGTGGGTGGGGTGAGGGTGAAATCCATAGCTCTGTTTTGGCCATGACAGCCTTGCGATGCCTATTAGGAATACAAGTGGAGGGCTTCCCTGGTGGCGCAGTGGTTGAGAGTCTGCCTGCCGATGCAGGGGACGCAGGTTCGTGCCCCGGTCTGGGAAGGTCCCGCATGCCGCGGAGCGGCTGGGCCCCGTGAGCCATGGCCGCTGAGCCTGTGCGTCCGGAGCCTGTGCTCCGCAACGGGAGAGGCCACAACAGTGAGAGGCCCGCGTACCGCAAAAAAAAAAAAAAAAAAAAAAATTGGAAGCTACCTCAGTTATAATAAAAATAAAAACATTTAAAAATCTGGATGGATTCTAGAAAATAGAGACTTGAGAAATGGCAATTTTAGAAGAAGAGAGTGTTTACATTATTTTCACTGAAGTTTATTGCGTGAACATACATTTATGTATGAGGCACATGTAATCTGTATTATATAAGCACAGATTACAAAAAAATAAATAAGTCCTAAAACCGAGGCTCAAGGAACTCACAGCCTAGTGGACAACATACACACACACGAACATTTATTTGCAAGCTACTTCTTTGCCCTGTACTGAACAGAAGCCTTCTACTAAGTGTGCACATCATTTTCCTGGATGTTGAATGAGGCACAGATCCCATGTCTAACCCTTCAGGTCGCTAGAATCATCCCGGGGTCAGTGGGATGATGTGCTGGAGGCAGACCACTCTTGATGCTAACGTGGTGTGCTAGAGCGTGGGAAAGGTATCCTGTACAAGGGACCAAAGGAACTCAGTAAGAGATCACAAACCTTTGCCTTGGGGCTGGAGAACGCTTCACAGCAGACGTGACATTTGAGATGCATCTTTCTTTTTTTTTTTTTATGAGTTTTTTAATAGACATAAGGTAATTGTATGTTTAATGTATAGGAGTTTCCACACTGTTTTCCAAAGTGATTGCATAATATTATATTCCCAACATCAAAATATAAGAGTTTCAGTTGCTCCAAATCCTATGAAAATTTTGTATTGTCTTTTTTTTTTTTTTTTGCATCTTGACTGATGAGCCGGAGTTTGCCAGAGGGCATGGGATGAGTGGGAAGTCTGTTTCTACTAAAGGAGTTTCCAGAGTGAAGGTGTGTCCTGGAGAAAGTCAGCCAAAAACATTTTTTCTTCTTTGAACACACTGCCCAGGTGGGCACATAGATCAGATCTTTGCTAGGTTTGTCAAGTTACTCTTTTACTTTTGAAATCTGCCAGTGCCAGACTTCCAGTGTTTCATATATGCATTAAAAATCCCAGATCATTTTATTAATCTGACTTGTGGGGACACAAGACTTTTTTTTTTTTTTTTTTTTTTTTGCGGTACGCGGGCCTCTCACTGTTGTTGTGGCCTCTCCCGTTGCGGAGCACAGGCTCCGGACGCACAGGCTGAGCGGCCATGGCTCACACGCCCAGCCGCTCCGCGGCATGTGGGATCTTCCCGGACCGGGGCACGAACCTGTGTCCCCTGCACCGGCAGGCGGCCTCTCAACCACTGCGCCACCAGGGAAGCGCCCAAACGAGACATATTTTCATTTAAAGCTTTGACTGAAGAATATTCTTCTTCACACCCTCCCATCTCCTATCTTAGACAGAATTAATGAAAACAGTATATAAGTGGATTATTGCAGCATAACTATATCCTGTTTCCTTTTATGTTAAAAAAATCCAAATAATAATTATAGGTAATTACTACAGTGTAAATCTCAGTCTGTTCACCATCTAACCTAAAGCGAGTTCATCCGGGAGTCACCTACCGCACGTTGGTATCTAGTTTTAAAATAGACTGGTGCTCTCCATGCTTCTTTATCATTGCATTTGTAACAGAGTGCCTTTCAGTTACTTCTTGGCTGCAGTTGATAGCCACTGTTTCTTCCCATTACACCTCTTAATGCCAATTTCTTCCTCTTCATTTTAATGACTCAGCACAGATGTTGAAGACTAGGAAAGAGATGACCCAAAGTGGGACTTTCTTAATATTGGTAGTAAAATATTTGCAAACCACTGCCTTGTTTATGTCACTTAGGATGCCCCAGAATTCCTCCAGATTTCCTGAAAACTTACATGGAGGAACAACATGACAGCCAATACATAGAGAGGTTAGTTTGTAGGAAAGCACTGATCTTAGTCTAATTCGTCTCTTCAGTTTTGTCGGTGCGTGACAGATTGAATAGTAGTGGTTTCTCAGAGGCAGCAAATAATTATTCTTCCCCTTCCCAGGTGAAGAGAAGATGAAAGTTGATTATCTGCTGCCAACCTTAAGCATGCCTTCTGACCACGATTGTGTAAAAGTGTTTAATGAAAATATAAATGACTTTCCTTGAGCAAGTTACGCAAACTTCCTGACTTCTCAAGCATCTAAGTGAGGATAAAATCTCTTTTACAGAGTTGTGGAGATTAAATCAGAGCACATCTACGAAGAGTCTAGCAAACAGCCCGGCACAGTGAGTGTACAGCGTATGTTAATTATTGGCCTCTTTCCTCTTACCCAGAAGCCTTAGTAGGGCTGTTTCTATATGATGGAAGCATATAAAAACAGCCCTTCATATAAAATCTTCTATATGAAGATTCCAAAATTTTCCAAGTTAAATGATTCATTTCTTACGAGACATCAATATCACCAGTGACCCACTAATCATTTTACTTTAGTGATATGAAGAAACACACCCTTGTGATGTTGTTTGGAGCTGTACTCAGGTGGTCATCTTGTTATTTGCGTCCTGACCCAATTTGATAGAAATAGGGTTAGGACATACAATCTTCAGATTTATGCTCTGTTTGAAAATTCAGTAAATTCTTGGGAGACTCACAAAGGTTCTAGGGCAAGGTTTTGATGAATCTCCAAAATGGACATGTTTCGATATCCCCCTGCCTTCCTGCAGTTAGCTGTTTTGTCTGCAAACCTACATACAAGTTAACCAAACTGAATTCAAATTTTCTTTCTCATTTTATTGCTATTTTAAGTAAAGAAAAAATTTTTAAAAAGTAATTCATCAGAGATGCAGCTTATGCAAAAAGAGGATTCCAGTGCTGGACATTGAGTGGGGTTGACTATATGTCTCTCCTTGCCCAAGACAGACTCAGTTTATGCCTATGGTCTTGTTGTAATTATTAATAGCACCAATTTTATTCTCAAAAGTGGTCCCAATTTGTCCAGTACGTCATTGGTCCCAATTTTGACAATACGTTGGACTGCCCCACACGGTAGATCACCATGTCCCATCACTACCTATGTGGCCTGTCAGGAGCTCCCACCTTGCAGCAGAATTATAAATGATTACACGGCATAGACCCCTGAGGTTGCTCCCCAGTGGTCTACATAGTTGAATCTGAAAATGTCAAGGATCTCCAGGATTTAAACACCCACTGAGCCACATCTGTCTACCAGTGAGCAGCTCCCCCTCGGAAGGGATCCTGCAGCCTTTCAGCACGCAGACTCCCACTTCGTTCAGAAGATTTCACCAGTGTTTGAGGTTACTTCCTATCACCAAGTTTTTATGGCATCAAAACCCAGCCTGAGTAGTTCTTTTTTCTGCCCACAAGCTGTATTGTTACTCGAGTGTGCTTCTTAAAGCAATGAATATGTAACTCATTAAATGCCTTCAAGGAAAGGGAGATGTAAGGATCTAATTTTATTGACTGACATGGACAGCAGAGACACACAGAGCCTGCTCACATCCTTTGTAAAGTTTGGATTCAGAGACACTTCTTCACCCCCTCCTGCCATAGAGGGAGCCGCCATCACACATGTTTACTGACTGGTAGAGAGTAAAGGTCTGTTGGCCATATGCACTCAAGTAAAACAACATAGATCTTGACAGGAGATGTTTCTTATGAGCTACATTTAGGAGAAATTTCTCTGTCCAGGGCTGGTGTGGTCACATTGTTGGTACCAAATCAGCTGGTGTGAAGAACTCAATGGGTCATCCTGTATGCACCCTACCCTCTAGAAAGGATGTGTTCACACCAACTCAGAAACGCTGTCTCAAAGAACAACAAAATCAGGCCAACCCCAAAGGACAAAATTTCCATTCCTGCTTGATAACTAATTTTGTTATATGCGACATCTCACTTCGATTTTATGCACTTTAACTTAATCCCCAAACTTCTTCATCTTGATGGAAATAGAGCAAGTGCTTACAGTTAATGTAAAACTAACAAAACACAATAGCAAACACGTAGCACGGACTATGTGCCAGACGCTGGTTCAAGCGTTTTACATATCATAACAAACAGAATCCTCATAAACACTTAATGAGATAGGCACTATTATTGTTATCTTACAGGCAAGGAAACTGAGGCTCAGAGTCTGTGCCTACACTGCTTGCTGCCCTGCCTCTTGTACACTGGCAATGTTCTAGAAGGCATCAGGGAATTGCAGCTCACAAGAAGCATCTCCTGTCGAGGTCGGTGTGGCTCCACTCGTAGGCTTATGGTCGCCAGATCCTTGTCATTCGCCTGTCAACAGTCATCCCTTTCCCTTAGGAATAGATTCCTATCTCTGCCCTCAGCCTTCTTCTCTTAAGGCACAATATATCTACATTCTTTTACTTCTTTCATTGTGAGGACTGTTTCCCAAACTGTGAATCATTTTAGTCGTTTTCTCCAAGTGCCCCAGAACATGCTTCTCCTGGTACCTCCAGACCCGTCCCACTTCAGACTCACTGGCTGCATGAAGAAGTGGGGTTTTGTATGGTGTAGGGATAAACAGGGGAATAGAAACAGAATCAGCCCGGATCCCCCAAACCATAGCCATTTAACCAGGAGAGTAAGGCAACCATGATTCCTTGATTCCTTTCAGTGACCAATGGAAGATGTCATTTAGTTTTCCATGAAGAGAGGTTTATACTGACACATTTATAATCTAGTTAAAAATCTTCCTTGGTCACCCAGAAAACTATGCTGGTGAGAGACATGAATACATGGACCTTAAGCAAATGAACAGATAAAGGAGAAGGCACGCCACAATTCCAGCCAGCTGACACACTATTTTGAAACCTCTCCTCCTTTAGTAAATGTTGGAAGATAACTGATGGTTGTATTTTTCTTTTTTTCTTGTTTCTTGTGGTCTTTCTCATTAGAGGATAGTCATCCTTTTAAGTGGGATTCAACAACCTTCCTCGAAGGTTGGAAGTCAAAACTGAGCCCAAACTACTTTGAAGTGATATTTAATATAAGGTTGTCAGGGTTTTAGAATATGAAGGTGTTTGCATTAGGAGGTTACTTGCTTGATTACATTATTTGATTTTGTGAAAATTCTACGTCTATTCAGAGGATATTTTTTAAATTGAGGTATAGTTGATTTACAATATTGTGTTAATTTCAGGTGTATAGCAAAGTGATCTGGATTCTTTTTCAGATTCTTTTCCGTTATAGGTTATTACAGGAATTCATAGGATATTTTAAATAACGAGTGCACAGACTACACACAGTAGTTGCCCTCAAAATGTTCATTTCCCATTCCACTGTAGTGTATTAAGTTATGCTCCAGCATCGTTTAAAAATGCCATCTGGTATATTCAATTTAACAGTTCATGTTTTGTCTAGGTTGTCATTTGTGATGTAAACATGGACAAATGACAGCTTTCACGTTGCTCAGTTTGAAGGGACTATCTCTGAAGACCCTCATTTCTCAAGGTGGGACATGTGTTTCTTTGTTGGTTCACGGTATGATATGAGATGGTATACAATGAACTTTTGAAAACATTTTGTTAGCTATATATTTACTTAACATGTATTAGAACTATTTCTAACATACCAAGTCTGTTATTTCATAGATACTATTCCTTAAGATGGGGCTGAAGAGAAAAGGAATAGATTTAAAAGGAAAAAGTTAGAGTATATATGTCTATCAGCCCATGCAACAAAAACTTTGAGGGAAAGTCATAAATGTATAAAGTTTGGGACACACCAATATAAGATATCTTGAGACCCAGGAACTTTGTTTTCCTTGGTCTATTGATGGATGTAGATAAGTGCCAGGAACCTTATTGCTCTTGTTCCGATATGTTCTAGACTTGTCTCAAATTTTCCTGGCCATTCTTGGTACCTGATCTGGCTCTTTCCTACCCTTGGAATGCCCTTCCCAATCCTCTGCAGCTCTCCAATTTCTCCTGTTGTTCAATGCTCATTTCAGGTAATATTCTTCTGTGAAACCATTTGCACCCATGCAGTCACATAGCATTTGCTTCTTCTATTACCCTGCTTCACACTAAACTCTCCCCTCCCTGGCCCCTGGTACAGAGCTTGCTCACCTGTGCGATACACTGGGTGTTGAGTAGCCTTGGTTTCTACAGAATGATCGGTCTGGGGAAAGGCGAAGGCAAAACCAATTCAAGCAAGTCACAGATCAAAGCAGGGCAGAATTTATTAGCTCTGCTCTTAAATATTCTTCTAAGTTGACCTGCTATCCATCAGGCCAGTCCAAGAAAGCTCACATTCTCATAAATTACATCATCAATCATCTAGGAACAATAGTGTTCATTTCTAGGTAGGTTGCTTCTTCCTTAGTCAAAATCCTAATTTCATTAATTTTTCTGAATTCCGGATTTCAATCAAATTGTGAAGTCAAAGGATTTAAAATTTTGATGTTTTGCCATATTGTCCTCAAGAAAAGCTGCATAATTTATCTGCCACCACACACTGGCTGACATGCTTGCTTTAATTTGACATGTGCAGGTTAAAAAAGGATACTTCGTTGTTGTGGAAATTTTGCGTTTTTAAAATTACAAGTGATGCTTATATTTTAAAATTATGAGTGATGTATATAAAATTATGAGAAGCTTTTTGCTTGTCCTTTGCTTATTTTTCCTTTTGCCTTTCTTACTTCTTCCTTTCCTACTTCCCTGCCTCCCTCCCTTTCTTTTTTTCTTTTCTTTTCTTTCTACCGATTTATAAAAGATCTTTTTGTACTAAGCAGAATGTATTACAAGAGTTTTATTCAAGTTTGTCTTTTTACTTTATTTTTGTATTTTTTCCTATAGAATTTTAAAATTTTGAGACAAATTCAATAGATCAATCTTTTCCTTTATGGTTTCTGGGTTTTATGGTTTTCTTAAAAATAACTTCCCCACAGAATTTTTTTTAAATCCACACATTTTAAAATTCAGATTTCTGATTTTGAAAAGGATGTTCTGTATTTGTTTCATCCCTGACATGCTAAGTGGAACAAGCAGCTCACACAGCTCCAGAGCACAGGGACAGATCCTCTTCTGGCCTCCCTGGGAGGCCTCACGTCTCCCTTGATCTTTCATTCTGTGTACCCCGGCTTTGGCTTCAGCTCCTGAGCTCTGACTCAGGCCTTACTTGTTCGGATGCCTCTTGGAACTCATTTTTTGGGCCTGGAGACCTCAGTCTGGTGTGATACTGTTTGTTGATGTATCAAAGGACCCATATTAAATAGAGCAGCACCTGTGACAAAATAAGGGTTCCACACTATTACTAATACCAAGTGTTGCATTGAAATTGCCTTTTCACAGTTCAAAATGGTTAAATAGTTGAGGCTGCTGATGGTGAGGACAAAAACAATTTCTAAAATTCTAACAGGATATGATAAAAAAAATCCCTGAGAAATATATACATATACATATATATATATATATATATATATATATCCATACTCTTTTACAAAATTTCAAAAGGTTGAATTATGAGCAGTTCCTTTTTTTTTGCATATTAACGTGTTAAATTTTATTTTCTTATACAGTTAGTAAGTTATCCAGATTTACAGTGTTGAAGTGGTTAAATAGAATTCCTATAAAACATGAATAAGTCCTGTTTTGAGTTTTATTCCATGTGCTACGGCCCCTTTGGTCAGTCCCATGGCTCTATTTCTGCCTAAGCCCCATGTGGCCATGCTAGCAGCCAGCCACTATGGATTTCCTGTGACCGATGCCATTCCTGAGATCCTCGCCCATTTCTGTTGGGGGGTCGGGACTGTAAGAGCTTGGTGCCACACTGTCACACGTCTCGCCCTTATGATTGACAGTTCACACTGGAATCGAAGGCGAATTCATGGGAGTGGAGGTGAGCCGTCCTTAGGCAAGTCTTCTGTAAAGAGCCTCCAGCATTGCTTCAATAACAATAGCGTCTGCCATTTTCTCTAAACGCCTGTGCGGGCTTTCGGGGCCCCTGCGCTGCTGGTATTCGGAAAGCCGAGGGCTGTTGCTGCCGCCACTGTTGCTACTGTTACACCGCTAGGCCCAGGCCGCGGTACCACCCAGCCCGAACTGCTGGCTCTGAGGGCGGATAGGCCCAAGCGAATCTAAAAGGAACAATAGGCTTAGAGGAGCCCACGCGGGAGTTCAGGACTCGGGCCTCGACATCTCAGGATCCACCCGTGCGACAGCGTCCACAAGCTCTCAGGAATGGCGGCCAGTGCTTTCCCCGAGCAATCCCTTTAAAATAGTGCCATTGTCTATCTGGGACATGTAGGATGCTTGAAGTTTGAACTGAAGCCTTTTGGGAGGACTCATAGTAAGAAACTCTGCTAGAGGTACCTTTAGTGTTCTCGCCTGTCGGTGTTCTGCACCGGTTCCTCATAGCCACTTCCCTTCTTGCCGAAAGCCTGCCATGTGACATTCATACACAGTTGTATTTGGTTTTGTGGGATTTTTGTATTTATCACAAAGAAGTCAAGTCATTGACAAACCATTATAGACATGTGTTTTATTTCCCATTAGATTTGGTTCTTTCTGACAAAAAGTGGACCAGTTTAGAGGGGTCTTAGGCTTTTCAGACACGTCTGGAGGTATCATAATAAGCCATCAACTAGCAATGCCTCTGTTTTCCTTTAAGATCATTCAAATCAAACCGTAAGAAATGAGAACTATTTTATGAAGACCTCCCTAGGAAATTCCATACCATGTTGAAAACGTTCACTGTCATAGTGAATAGAATCCACTGGAGCGAAATTAATATACTTAATTTAAATATATTATACTAATATATTTAAAATCCATAATCTCTTACTCTATTATGATCAAATGAAATTTTTTTTAAAAAACCTGGACTTCATCCTCTGAGATTATTTTTCCCAGGCTTGGAACATTCATTAAGCCTTGTGAAGTGATGTGCTGGAGATGGATGGCAGCAACTCAGGAACAAGAACGTTCACGTCTCTTCGCAACTCTGTTTAGGGACCTCAGGTAGAGAGCTCGAAATTGGCGTCATGACAGTACTTACACCATGGAAATTGGCGGACACTATATGTCAGGGCTTTATTTTACAGAGAGCCATTTTGCCAGCACACCACTGGTTTCTGTCTGCATACATCTTATAATGGGAGATAAATAACAGGCTATTCCTTGAATATTCATTTTCTATGTCAATATTACTGAGTATCTAAGGGATTAAGTAACTTAAAAAGTCAACAGTTTGGCTTTAAATGATAGAATAAGTAGTTTGCTTGCTAGTTCCTGACTTAGCAAGTGTGACTTATAAGTCAACAAATAAAATTTTTAACTGAGAAAGGACATAAAAGTTTTGTATGCCTGTCTCCTATCCTATGAAGAACCCTTATTACAGGATAGCTGTTATTTTTGTCTGCCCTGAAACCTCTTCCCTCTTTTACTGATGAATAGCATTTTGATTCTCCCTCGGCAAGTCTAGGTCCCCACGGTTTAAGAGGGAGGGATTGTTGACTCCTGCTCTAAGGGTGTGCACATGACCCAGACCCGGCCAAAGAGAGTGCTGCATGCCCGTGACCGCCTAGACTTGTGCAGTGTGGTCACTTGACTTAGTTCTGACTAATGCGATTGCTGCTTTTCCCATGTCCATAGCAATAGGTTCAGGGGACGCACTTGACCCAAGCTAGAGTGAATTCCAGAAATTACTGCTGCTATCAAGAAATGGGAAACTCCACTCCTGTTGCTTAGTCGGTGGAGTGTGAGACTGAAGCTGTAGGTTCTCTTTGCCACCATCTTAGTATGAAGCCAACAGAAAGGCAGGTGGAACTGGAGTGATAGAGATTCTTAATGATATCATTTGAGCATCTGGATTCTTCTGGGCTGAATCTAGAATTACATTGAACCAATTCATTTCCTTTTTGTTTAAGCCGTATAATTTAGTTTTTGTCACTTGCAATTGAGAGCTCTCACTGATTTAATGTCTTTCTATAATGGCTCTGAGTACTCAGCAGCTGACTCTTGAATACATCTAGAGGTAGGGCCCTATTTTGTGAAGCAGTTCATTTCCCTTTTGATGATTCTGAATATTAGAATATTCTACACTGATCCCAAATTTATCTCCTTTCATTGGTCCTATATGTGTTGTCAGTGGCAACACTTGTAAGTGTACATCTTTATCTGTCTTCCTTCCCTTTGCAAACCCTGAGTTAATTATCATGCTTTTGCTAAATCTTCTCTAGCTAAACATACTTAGTCTCAAATATCCTTCATGATTTTCATCCTCCTGGTCATACTTTTCTAGACGTACAACAGTTGGTCAGCATCTTTTTAAAAATGTGGCTTACTCATAGACCTAATATTTATGAGAAGTTTGAGCAGGGTAGAGAGGGATTATTCTCTTGTTCTACTTGCAGGACTGACTGTAAGTGAAATGCCTAAGGGGAAAATGTACGGTTATGACTTGGCTTCCATTTCTATTTATTCTTCTATTTCTGTTATTTCACCCCGTCAGGGTTTATTTTCTCTTTCCACCCCAGGGATCCTCTTACCCCTTGTCCCCTTCTCTACCTCACCGCTGTTGCCTCTGCCCCATTCTCCCTCCAACCCAAGCTGCTCCTGTTACAATAAACAGTAAAGAAAGAATTTGACTCATGTATTGCGTTGAAGTACAAAATAAATGCTAACTTTAATGTGCCACCTCTCTTCAGGTGTATACATTTTAATTTCCATAGGCAAAGCCTTGTTTAATTTGAGTCAAAGAACAGAAGTTGCAATTGTGGAGTTTTAGCTGGGGTTGAACTGTTGGGAAGGTGGTTTATTGGAGGGTGCTTGCTTTATTGAGATCATATATTTCAAGCCCTGACTTTGCTAGCAGAGTCTTGGCCAGCTTGCAGTCTCCAGGGCCCTGCTTCATAACCTGCCCCACTGCCTACTCTCACATGTACAGCCTGGTCTTCTGAGCTTGGTGACATCCAGCTGTGTTTTTGCCTTCTTATTCTTTTTGTTTGTTTTAATTTTTATTTTATAATGGAGTATAGTTGATTAACAATGTTGTGTTGGTTTCAGGTGTACAGCAAAGGGATTCAGTTATACATATATTGTACATGTATCTATTCTTTTTCAAATTCTTTTCCCATTTAGGTTATTGCAGAATATTGAGCAGGGTTTCCTGTGCTATACAGTAGGTCCTTGTTAGTTATCTTTGCCTTCTTAAAGAAGCAAAATTCTTCTTGTTCTCAATGGAAGACAGATTAGACAAAAACAAAACAAAACAAAAATAAAAACTTGGAAGTCTGCACCATTTCTCCTGTGAAATGCACAAAGATCCTCCTGTCACTGGGGTAGAGATGACGCCCATGTCCAGGGCGGTGTCTGAGATACGAACGAAAGTTATGCATTTCACGTATTGCATCTCCTTTTGAGATCACATATTGATCTCCTTTTGAGGTCACGTATTTTGGCCATTTTAACCACTAAGTCCAACTCCATAGGTTTGCTGGATCAATTAATACTATCATTTAAGACTAAACATAGTAGATCAATGTCTTTCTTTTCATTTTAGACACATAGATTTCATCCGATTTTAGCATTCTTTTGATATTACCAATAGGGTTTTTTGTTTTTTGTTTTTTTTGCAGTTGTTGTATCCCAGACTTAGCTCAATTCCTGGCTCTTAAGAAATTTTTTGCAGTTGTTTAATAAAAAATAGCATGTAGATATAAATATTCAAAGCAATATCACAAAGCTATTTAAAACTGCTCCTCAGAACTTCAGTTCTTTAGCAAGCTTAATGGAGTTTTCTATAAGACCTATTTATGGAGGAAATTTATGAAAATGTGGATCCATCTTGTACTAAGTCCTAGGATATTCATTTCTCAGAAGTAGCAGAAAGACCTCTTTATAATATGGCTTTTCCCTGCGTCAGTGTGTTTTGGAAGTGGACCACCAGGCCAGCACTATAGTGACATCCCTGTGTATACACACATTAATTTCCTAAAGCAATGGGTGATTTTCACCAAGCTGGCTTCTCCTCAAAGATCGAAACTTAATTTTTCTCTGGGTCAGTTTTCGTGTGAAGAATCCTTTCCAAATCACTTTCCGGTCTCTCTCCATGAAACCACCACTGGTTAATGGGAACCTAGAGCACTTGATGGAGTGGGGCACAATGATAAGTCTCTCAGTCTGTTTTCTTCTTTGAATAAACAGGTCTTTTCTAAGGGCACTGCTGGTGGTTTGATCCTTGGCAGTGACTCTCCTCAAAAACATGTCTTCCAAGAGCAAGTGGTTCTTCCGAGTAGAATGGGTACCTTTCAGAGCCCTTTCTGTTTGTTTAGTTTCTTGATTATATGAAGTACGTGAAAACCAGTCCAAGGCCCATTAACATAATTTTCATGCATGTTAGTTCTGGCAAAACACACTAGGCAGGAACTGTATGATAAATGAGATAAATAATTTTGATGGAGCAGTGAAATAAAATAAACTTCTGCTATTTAAGAAAACAAACCATGACTGGTGGTGTGTATGGGGGTCAGTTTGTGTTAGGGTGGCATTCTGAGGGTGGCCTCTCATCCTTAGAACGTTCTGGGGAGAAAGAGCCGCTGTCTAACTCCAACAAGGTCCAATTTCGGCTTGAAAATAAAATACTATGAAGCCTGTTGTCCTTTATTTAGGGGGTGATTATCCAGGCTGTGGATTGTGTGAGGATCCTTGTACATCTTCTCCTTGGCTGCATTTTAGCACTTTGTCTAAAGAATGGGCGAGGCAGACAGAATAAATGAAATTTGTGTTCATAGTGAGACTTATTAACACCTTGGGGAAGAAGTCACTGGAGGCTGAGTGGATTCTTTCTAACAAGTATAATTTTGCTTAGTTAGCAGCTTATAGACTGTTGTATGAGCAGATCCTGTGAAAAGTGTCTATCAGGGTTACTAGCAGAGTCAGGCTCGTGGGGCCTGGGCCAATAACATGGTCTCTGTGTGCTGCCCAGATCATGGACGGTAGAATGGACCTCAGATGAAACCTTGAGAGTTTGGGTTTTTTTTTTTTAAAGAACTTTAAAAAAATGGGTTTCTGGATATAAGGTATTGTTTCACAGTGGGTTGATTGTTCCAGGGTCACCTGGATTTTGTATCATTGAGACCTCCCTCCTCCAGTGCCGAGCTGTGTTTCTTGGGTAAGAGGAGGAAAATCCCACACAGGTACGCATGCCCTGGCAGAAGAAGGCTAAATTACACTTGTGTATGTTTTTGTATTTTTCCTTTAACTTCTCAAAGACCGATCAACTAGGAGAAATGCAGGCAATAAATAAAGTTAATGAGATTATTGGAATGATTGATGGATTTTAAATGTCCTTGCCAAAGCTGCCATCATAGCACTGTCAATAATTGTGAACTAGTTATGTACCACATGTGACAGGAAGCCCTAGGGTTTCTACTTCTAAACACATGGGAAAATATAGCACCATATCCCTGCCACCCACAACACATTCTAGCCTGTCTATAGAGGCCATTGGATCTTTTATCATAATAAAATCCTCATTATCTCAGTAGCCTGTGATGTTGATGATTGCCTTAAAGTTTGGTTTTAGAATGTTGGGAAAATGGTGGCAGCATGATTTTGAGGTCTTCCTAAACTCCCCACAAAAAGCACAGGATAAATTGCATGCCGTATGAGTTACAGCTCAACAAAACTGTCCCTCCCTCTCTCTCTCTCTCTCTCTCTCTCTCTCTCTCTCTCTCTCTCTCTATATATATATATATATATATATATATATAAAACTATAAGGAAAAAATAGAGCAACTACATCATAAAACTAAAAATCCATCCATGGACAATATGTATGAAAAGCAAGGAAACAAGATAAACCAGTGAATCCTAAAAAATGAGCTGTAAGACCTGTACCTTCTGACATCTGTATGAGAGGAAACACAGGGAAGCAGTGGGGCTGGATTTGATGAATATGAGAATTGAAGAACCTCAAAACAGACGAAACTTGGAACTAAAGCAGGTCAACTTGATAAGAACAGCTGATCTTGTCAAGTGTTTGCCCACCCCAGTTGCTGGTGATACAAGGGTCTCATGTTAAGGCTTAAAGTGACTGGAGCAGTACAGCCTCTGTGAGCTCTTGAAACGGACCCACCAGAGCTCTCTTCCAGCGCAGGGCCTCACACTGAAGAGATGAAGGAAAGAGAAGGTTCAGATAGAAGTGGATGGGTGGAGGAAACAGCCAGGAAGTCTTAGACAGCAAACTTGGTGTGTGTTTGTGTGTAATAGACTTTATTTTTCAGAACGGTTTTATTTCTTTTTTATTTTTTTGCAGGGCAGAAATAGAGACACAGATGTAGAGAACAAACGTTTGGACACCAAGGGGGGAAAGCGGCGGGGGTGGTGGTTGTGGTGGGATGAGTTGGGCGATTGGGATTGACATGTATACACTGATGTGTATAAAATAGATAACTAATAAGAACCTGCTGTATAAAAAATAAAATTAAAAAGTTAAAAAAAATGTAAAAAAATAGAATGGTTTTAGATTTACAGAAAAATTGAGAAGATAGCACAGAGTTCCCATATACTCCCCACCCAGTTTCCCTATTAAATAACATCTTTAACATCTTATATATTAATATGATAGAGTTGTTATAATTTATGAACCGATATTAATATATTATTATTGCCTAAGTTTTACTGTATTCACATCTCCGAAGTTTTTACCTTTTCCTGTTCTAGGATCCCATCCAGGATACGGCATTACATTTAGTTATCATGCCTCCTTAGGCTCTTCTTGGCTATAACAGTATGTTAGGCTTTCCTTGTTTTTGATGATCTTGACAGTTTTAAGGAGGACTGGTCTAGCTGTCATTTTATATATATATATATATATATATATATATATATATATATATAAAACAGTTCACAGAAACAATACAGGAGAGATCTCTGTGAAGTAAGAAAATTCTATGAACCAACTCTCTTCCAAAAATTTCAGGAAAATAATTTTACATGAAAATTAGCAACAGAAAATTATTGAGTTCAAATTCTATACAAAGTTACTGAAAGCAAAAAGAGAATCGAGAGAAGAATAATATCTCTATAGGCAATAAAACATACCAGAAAGACATGCAAAAAAGATAAATAGGATAATGTACTATTTCAAAACAAGCTAAATATTTTAAGAAAATTATTCAAAATATGAAGGAACAGCAAAAACCACAATTTAAAAGACTCAGAAATCAGGGAATAGGTGTCAAAAAATAATTAAAAGTAAAAGAAAAAGTGAAGATTAGATCAGAAGAAATGCAAGAGTGAATAAATATGAGATAATTCCCTAAGAGAAATAGAAGGTGAAAAGGAGAAAAAAAATTTTAATTCAAAAAAAAATGAGGAAAGAAATGAAAAACAGATTCAAGACAATGAGACAGATATTTGAAGATAGGCAAAGAAGATTAAACATGCAGATAACAGGAGTCCTTAAAGAAGAAACCCAATGGACAGGAATAAAACAAATGCTAAAATTACAGAAAATATTTCTGAAATAGAAGAAAAATTGAAACTACATTTTAAAAAGCACACTGTGAACCTTAGAATATTGATCTAGAATGACCAACATCAAGAAAAATTCTTATAAAATTACTGAACTTTAAAGACAAAAAACCCTAATCTTTTGTATATATAGACAAAGAAGGCATATGATATATAAGGAAAATCCAGGTAGGTTATCATCAGTCTTGTCAACAGCAGTGCTTTATGCCAGAAGAAAATGGTATAAAATATTTAAGACATTCAAGGAAATAAAATGTGTGCCAAGACTTTATATCTAGTAAAACTGAATTTCAAGTAATAGGGCATCAAAACTTAAATTCAGCATGGAAGAACTCAATAAATATTGTTCCATGAACCCTGTAAAAATCTTTCAGACTTAGTTTTGTATTGGAAATATCAGCATGAGCTTATGAGGTATTGTATTTTAAAAACATACATGCATATCTTGTGTGTGTATTTCCTAGCTCTGTTCACATAAAAGGTCTAGAAACAATAACCAACTCAGAAACAATGAATATCTCTAGGGCCCAGATGTGGTCTTGAAATACCATTCTCTCTAAAAGAAACTAGGATTTATTGGAAAATGGCTGATCCCAAGTCTGAGGCAAGAGATACAGGATGAGCCTGGAATGCCTTGTAATACCGGGCAGCAAAGAAGCTCTCAAAGACTGGAGGGTCATGTCTAATGGACTTGAGAACCAACTTGAAGACAAAGCTCTCACTGACCAGTTTGAGCTTCAAAATGGATAAGAATTGCAAAGACTTGAAATCCATCAAATATCTTTAAATCTGGGCATTCATAATTATATTTATATATATATATATATATATATATATATATAAAACATTATATGGCACTAGTTGGTCACCTTTTGAAGATAATAAGTACCAATTCATTTATTTAAAAACTGGGTAGATGAAAGGAAAGAATCAAGCATTTATCTGCTTCTCCTTTGTGAACCATACCACTAGGTATCTTCTTATAAAATTATTACAGCCAACAAATGAAAACAAAATGATAGATTAGAATGTGACAATTTTGTAACTCCTAATGAACGAATGGATCCAGGCATTGAGTCAATGGCTGCTTACAACAAAAAGGAGTGAAAACCACCATTATATGCCTTTTTTCCCCCCACATCTTTATTGGAGTATAATTGCTTTACAATGTTGTGTTACTTTCTGCTGTACAACAAAGTGAATCAGCTGTATGTATACATATATCTCCATACCACTCCCTTTTGAGTCTCCCTCCCACCCTCTCTATCCCACCCCTCTACGTCATCACAAAGCCTCTAGTGGATCTCCCTGTGCTATGCAGCAGCTTCCCACTAGCCATCCATTTTACATTTGGTACTACATATATGTCAATGCTACTCTCTTACTTCATCCCAGCTTCCCCTTACCCCACCGTGTCCTCAAGTCCATTCTCTACATCTGCGTCTTTATTCCTGTCCTGCCCTTAGGTTCATCAGTACCATTTTTTTCGACTCCATGTATATGCGTTAGCATACAGTATTTGTTTTTCTCTTTCTGACGTAACTTCACTCTGTATGACAGACTCTAGGTCCATCCACCTCACTACAAATAACTCAATTTTGTTCCTTTTTATGGTCAAGTAATATTCCATTGTATATGTGTGCCACATCTTCTTTATCCATTCATCTGTCAATGGACGTTTAGGTTGCTTCCATGTCCTGGCTATTGTAAACAGTGCTGCAATGAACACTGAGGTACATGTGTCTTTTTGAATTATGGTTTTCTCAGGGTATATGCCAGCAGTGAGATTTCTGGGTCATGTGGTGGTTCTATTTTTAGTTTTTTGGTTTTTTTTTCTCAGTACGCGGGCCTCTTACTGTTGTGGCATCTCCCCTAGTGAAGCACAGGCTCCAGACGCGCAGGCCCAGTGGCCATGGCTCACGGGCCCAGCCGCTCCGCGGCATGTGGGATCTTCCCGGACCGGGGCATGAACCCGTGTCCCCTGCATCGGCAGGCGGACTCTCAACCACTGCGCCACCAGGGAAGCCCTATTTTTAGTTTTTTAAGGAACCTCCATACTGTTCTCCATAGTGGCTGTATCCATTTACATTCCCACCAACAGTGCAAGAGGGTTCCCTTTTCTCCACACCCTCTCCAACATTATTGTTTCTAGATTTTTTGATGATGGCCATTCTGACCAGTGTGAGGTGATATCTTATTGCAGTTTTGATTTGCATTTCTCTAATAATTAGTGATGTTGAGCATCTTTGCATGTGTTTGTTGGCCATCTGTATGTCTTCTTTGGAGAAATGTCTGTTTAGGTCTTCTGCCCATTTTTGGATTGGGTTGTTTGTTTATTTGATATTGAGCTTCATGAGCTGCTTGTGTATTTTAGAGATTAATCCTTTGTCAGTTGCTTCATTTGCAAATATTTTCTCCCATTCTGAGGGTTGTCTTTTGGTCTTGTTTATGGTTTCCTTTGCTGTGCAAAAGCTTCTAAGTTTCATTAGGTCCCATTTGTTTATTTGTGTTTTTATTTCCATTACTCTAGGAGGTGGGACAAAACGGATCTTGCTGTGATTTATGTCATAGAGTGTTCTGCCTATGCTTTCCTCTAAGAGTTTTATAGTGTCTGGCCTTATATTTAGGTCTTTAATCCATTTTGAGTTTGTTTTTGTGTATGGTGTTAGGGAGTGTTCTAATTTCATTCTTTTACATGTGGCTGTCCAGTTTTTCCAGCACCACTTATTGAAGAGACTGTCTTTTCTCCATTGTATATTCTTGACTCCTTTGCAAAGATAAGGTGACCATATGTGCGTGGGTTTATCTCTGGGCTTTCTGTTCTGTTCCATTGATCTATATTTCTGTTTTTGTGCCAGTACCATACTGTCTTGATTAATGTAGCTTTGCAGTATAGTCTGAAGACAGGGAGCCTGATTCCTCCAGCTCTGTTTTTCTTTCTCAAGATTGCTTTGGCTATTTGGGGTCTTTTGTGTTTCCAAACAACTTGTAAAATTTCTTGTTCTAGTTCTGTGAAAAATGCCATTGGTAATTTGATAGGGATTGCATTGAATCTGTAGATTGCTTTGGATAGTATAGTCATTTTCACAATGTTGATTCTTCTAATCCAAGAACATGGTATATCTCTCCATCTTTTTGTATAATCTTTGATTTCTTTCATCAGTATCTTATAGTTTTCTGCATACAGATCTTTTGCCTCCTTAGGTAGGTTTATTCCTAGGTATTTTATTCTTTTTTTTGCAATGGTAAATGGTAGTGTTTCCTTAATTTCTCTTTCTGATCTTTCGTTGTTAGTATATAGGAATGTAAGAGATTTCTATGCATTAATTTTTTTATCCTGCTACTTTACCAAATTCATTGATTAGCTCTAGTAGTTTTCTGGTGGCATCTTTAGGATTTTCTATGTATAGTATCATGTCATCTGCAAACAGTGGCAGTTTTACTTCTTCTTTTCCAATTTGTATTCCTTTTATTTCTTTTTCTTCTTTGTTTGCCATGGCTAAAACTTCCAAAACTATGTTGAATAATAGTGGTGAGAGTGGGCACCCTCATCTTGTTCCTGATCTTAGAGGAAATGGTTTCAGTTTTTCACCATTGAGAATGATGTTGGCTGTGGGTTTGTCATATATGGCTTTTATTATGTTGGGGTAAGTTCCCTCTCTGCCCTCTTTCTGGAGAGTTTTTATCATAAATGGGTGTTGAATTGTGTCTAAAGCTTTTTCTGCATGTATCGAGATTATCATATGGTTTTTATCCTTTAATTTGTTAGTATGGTGTATCACATTGATTGATTTGCATATATTGAAGAATCCTTGCATTCCTGGGATAAACCCCACTTGATCATGGTGTATGATCCTTTTAATGTGCTGTTGGATTCTGTTTGCTAGTATTATGTTGAGGATTTTTGCATCAATGTTCATCAATGATGTTGGCCTGTAATTTTCTTTTCTTTGTGAGATCTTTGTCTCGTTTTGGTATCAGGGTGATGGTGGTGGTGTAGAATGAGTTTGGGAGTGTTCCTCCTTTTGCTGTATTTTGGAAGAGTTTGAGAAGTATAGGTGTTAGCTCTTCTCTAAATGTTTGATAGAATTCGCCTGTGAAGCCATCTGGCCCTGGGCTTTTTTTTGTTGGAAGATTTTTAATCACAGTTTCAATTTCAGTGCCTGTGATTGGTCTGTTCATATTTTCTATTTCTTCCTGGTTCAGTCTTGGAAGGTTGTACGTTTTTAAGAATTTGTCTGTTTCCTCCAGGTTGTCCATTTTATTGGCATAGCGTTGCTTGTAGTAATCTCTCATGATCTTTTGTATTTCTGCAGTGTCAGTTGTTACTTCTCCTTTTTCATTTCTAATTTTGTTGATTTGAGTCTTCTCCATTTTTTTCCTGATGAGTCTGGCTAATGGTTTATCAATTTTGTTTATCTTCTCAAAGAACCAGCTTTTAGTTTTATTGATCTTTGCTATTGTTTCCTTCATTTCTTTTTCATTTATTTCTGATCTTATCTTTATGATTTCTTTCCTTCTGCTAACTTTGGGTTTTTTTGTTCTTCTTTCTTTAATTGCTTTAGGTGTAAGGTTAGGTTGTTTATTTGAGATTTTTCTTGTTTCTTGAGGTAGGATTTTATTGCTATAAACTTCCCTCTTAGAACTGCTTTTGCTGCATCTCATTGGTTTTGGGTCATAACGTTTTCATTATCATTTGTTTCTAAGTATTTTTTGATTTCCTCTTTGACTTCTTCAGTGATATCTTGGTTGTTTAGTAGCATATTGTTTAGCCTCCATGTGTTTGTATTTTTTACAGTTTTTTTCCCCTGAAATTGATATCTAGTCTCATAGCGCTGTGGTCGGAAAAGATGCTTGATATAATTTCAATTTTCTTTATTTACCAAGGCTTGATTTGTGACCCAAGATGTGATCTATCCTGGAGAATGTTCCTTGTGCACTTGAGAAGAAATTGTATTCTGTTGTTTTTGGATGGAATGTCCTATAAATATTAAGTCCATTGGGTCTAATGTTTCTTTTAAAGATTGTGTTTCCTTATTTATTTACTGTTTGGATGATCTGTCCATTGGTGTAAGTGGGGTGTTAAAGTCCCCTACTATTATTGTGTTATTGTCAATTTCCCCTTTTATGGCTGTTAGCATTTGCCTTATGTATTGAGGTGCTCCTATATTGGGTGCATAGATATTTACAATTGTTACATCTTCTTCTTGGATTGATCCCTTCATCATTATGTAGTGTCCTTCCTTGTCTCTTGTAATAGTCTTTATTTTAATGTCTCTTTTGTCTAATATGGGTATTGCTGCTCCAGCTTTCTTTTGATTTCCATTTGCATGGAATATCTTTTTCCATCCCCTCACTTTAAGTCTGTATGTGTCCCTAGGTCTAAAGTGGGTCTCTTGTAGACAGCATATCTACAGGTCTTGTTTTTGTATCCATGCAGCCAGTCTGTGTCTTTTGGTTGGTGCATTTAATCCATTTATATTTAAGGTAATTATTGATATGTCTGTTCCTATTACCATTTTCTTAATTGTTTTGTGTTTGGTTTTGTAGGTCTTTTCCTTCTCTTGTGTTTCCTGCCTAGAGTAGTTCCTTTATCATTTTTCATAAAGCTGGTTTGGTGGTGCTGAATTCTCTTAACTTTTGCTTTTCTGTAAAGCTTTTTATTTCTCCATCAAATCTGAATGAGATCATCGCTGGGTAGAGTAATCTTGGTTGTAGATTTTTCCCTTTCATCACTTTCAATATGTCCTGCCACTCCCTTCCGGCCTGCAGAGTTTCTGCTGAAAGATCGGCTGATAACCTTATGGGGATTCCCTTGTATGTTATTTGTTGTTTTTCCCTTACTGCTTTTAATATTTTTTCTTTGTGTTTAATTTTTGATAGTTTGATTAATATGTGTCTTGGTGTGTTTCTTCTGTATGGGACTCTCTGCTTCCTGGACTTGGGTGGCTATTTCCTTTTCCATGTTAGGGAAGTTTTCAACTATAATCTCCTCAAATATTTTCTCAGACCCTTTCTCTTTTTCTACTTCTTCTAGGTCGCCTATAATTTGAATGTTGGTGTGCTTAATGTTGTCCCAGAGGTCTCTGAGACTGTCCTCCATTCTTTTCATTCTATTTTCTTTATTCTGCTCTGCGACAGTTATTTCCACCATTCTATCTTCCACCTCACTTATCTGTTCTTCTGCCTCAGTTATTCTGCTGTTGATTCCTTCTAGAGTATTTTTAGTTTCAGCTATTGTGTTGTTCATTACTGTTTGTTTGCTGTTTAGTTCTTCTAGGTTCTTGTTAAATGTTTCTTGTATTTTCTCTGTTCTATTTCTGAGATTTGGGATTATCTTTACTATCATTACTCTGAATTCTTTTTCATGTAGTTTGCCTATTTCCTCTTCATTTATTTGGCCTTGTGAGGTTTTATCTTGCTCTTTTGCCTGCAAGATATTTCTCTGTCTTCTCATTTTGTCTAATTTACAGTATTTGAGGTTTCCTTTACCTAGGCTGCAGGATCGTAGTTTCCCTTGCTTCTGTTCTCTGTCCCCGGTGGTTGGGTTGGTCCAGTGTCTTGCATAGGCTTCCTGATGGGGGGGACTGGTGCCTGCATTCTAGTGGGTGGAGCTGAGTCTTTTTCCTCTGATGAGCAGGGCCATGTCAGGTGGTGTGTTTTGGGGTGTCTGTGAGCCTAGTATGACTTTTGGTAGCCTGTGTGCTGATGGGTGGGTTCGTGTTCCTCTCCTGTTTGTTGTTTGGTGTGAGGCATCCAGCACTGGGAGCAGCAGGCAGTTGGGTGGAGCTGGGTCTTGGATTCAGATAGAGGCATCCATGAGAGCTCTCGGTGATTAATCTTCCCTAGTCATCTAGCGTCCTGGACTCAGTGCGCTCCCACCCCAGAGCCCCAGGCCTGACTTCTGGTCGAAGAACAAAGACCTGTAAGTTGCTCGTCCCAGCAATAAAGGAAATTGAAAAAAAAAGACTAATGAAACCCCAGACAAATGGTAAAAAGTATAATCAAACAAAAACAGAAACAAGGAAACATGCATACACACAAAAGAAACAAAAACAGAACCAAATAAAACAAAAAGTAAGAGAACAACCAGACAAACAGGAGAGCCCCAAAACAAAATCAAGGAAAACTAACAAAACAGGAAACCATAAAACAAAACCAAAGCAGAGTGCCAACGGAAGAATGAAGCAAAGAAACAAAACAAACCAACAAAAAATGATAGAAAAAAAAAAGAAAAAGGAAAAGTGAAAGGGGAAATAAGACAGAACAACAGAAAAGCAATGTAGAAATAGAAATATAAAAAAATAGGACTTCCCTGGTGGCACAGTGGTTAAGAATCCATCTGCCAATGCAGGGGACATGGGTTTGAGCCCTGGTCCGGGAAAATCCCACATGCCACGGAGCAACTAAGCCTGTGCACCACAACTACTGAGCCTGCGCTCTAGAGTCTGCGAGCCACAGCTACTGGGCTTGTGCGCCACAGCAACTGAAGCCCGCGTGCCTAGAGCCTGTGCTCCACAACAAGAGAAGCCACTGCAATGAGAAGCCCGCGCACTGCAACAAAGAGTCGCTCCCTGCTCATCGCAACTAGAGAAAGCCCGTACGCAGCAACGAAGCCTAACACAGCCAAAAATGAATAAATAAATAAATAAATTTTTAAAAGCAAATATTAAAAAAGAAAAAAATATATATATAAAAGTAAGAAGAAAAAAAAGCCAAACAAAACCCCAGAGAAATGGTAAAAACAAAATCAAACAAAAACAGAAGCAAGGAAACACACACACACACAAAAGAACAAAAACAGAACCAAATAAAACAAAAAGCAAGCAAACAACCAAACAGAAGAACCCCAAAATAAAATCAAACAATTAGAATCAGAACTAAGAAACACAAAAAACCTAAAAACATAACCAAAGCTGTGTGCCAACTGAAGAATAAAGAAAGGAAACAGAACCAACTGATCAAAATGATTAAATAATAAATAAAATAAAAACAGAAAAAGCAGAACAACAGAAAAGCAAAGTAGAAATGGAAATATAAAAATATATGTATATTAAAGAAAAAGAAGTAAAAAATAAGGGAAAAGAACACAGAACAACAGAAAAGCAAAGTAAAAATAGTAATATATAAAAAAAATTAAAATAAAAAATATGTTATAAGACACAAAGATACCAAAAGACTAAATTAAAAAAATACTAAAACAACAACAAACAACAAAAAAAAAGCCAGAACCAACAACAGAATGAATCAAAACATAATAAAATTAATAGTAATAATGATATTTCCCTGGGGTCTCCACTGTAAATGCCCTTACACACCATGTGAGCCACAGCCCCCCTCCGCCTCCCTGGGAGGCCCTCCTCTGCCTCTGGTCTGCTCTCTGGACCCACTGTGGGCCCTGTGGGTACCCCTCAGGCTCTGATCTGGCCCAGTTCTGCGTGTGCTGACCCCAAAGTCCACAGCTGCCCGAGCTAGCCCGTTTTCATTTGTGGGAACACTCACTGTCTACTCAGATATTCCATAGATGCAGGGTCTGCCTAGCTGATCGTGGGGATTTAATCCGCAGCTTGTACAGCTGATGGAAAGATTTTCGATCTTCTTCCTTAGTCGCCCCGTCCCTGGGGTTCAGCTTGGGGTTTATCCTCACCTCTGCATGTGGTCCACCCACAGGAGTCTGTTCCTGAGGCTGCCTGGTGCAGAGGTGGTATGACTGCTTGGATCGCGGGAGCCCCCATGGCGCCAAATGCACAGGGAAGCCAGCAGCCACGGGTGCAAGAGCTATGGCCCAAGTGAGGGCCTTTTCTGGCACCCCGCATAAGGCACACGAGGGCCAGCCGTGGCTGGAGTTTTTCTGGCACCCGGCAGCCGGCACGCAACGGCCAGCCCTGAGCAGGCTTCTTTTATTGTCGTCGGCAGGCGCCGGTGTGTGGGGAGAGAGAGGCTACAATAGCGGCTCCTCCCCCTGCATGTGAGTCAGCAATAGTGCCCTGCTTCCATGGCCGTCCAGTCTTCCTCCGAAGGCATTCCCTGCTGTGAATTTCCTCCCTCCCATCTCCTCAGTCTGTCTCCCCACAGCCAACAGCAGTTCTCACCCCGGGCCTGTTCTCCAATCCCCACGCTCCAGCTCCCAGCCCCCTCGCACACCTGTGAACACATGTCCCAGTCCGGGGCACGTAGGGCCATGGTACGGACCATCTGTGTGATTTCTCACTCTGTCCCGTCTGCCACAGAGTGGCCGCTTCACCCTCTTCCAACAGCCTCAGATATTTTGTCCCGATCGATTTCCTGGTCAGAGAGGGGGTCTCCCCCAAATTTGGGAATCTCTCCTCTGTTTCAGCTCCCCTGCCCCAGGGTGCAGGTCCCGTCCTGCTGCTTCTCCTCCTCCTTCTCCGTTCTTTTTTTCGTCCTACCCAGTTATGCAGGGATTTTTATAGTCATTTCCAGTGTCTGAGGTCTTCTGCTAGTGTTCAGCTGGTGTTCTGTGAGAATTGTTGCATCTGTAAATGTATTCCTGATGCATCCGTGGCGAGAGATGAAGTCCACATCCTCCTACTCCTCCGCCATATTAACTCCTCCATTATATGCCTTTTTTTGGCGTTTGTTTTTGTTTTTTGCGGTACGCGGGGCTCTCACTGCTGTGGCCTCTCCCGTTGCGGAGCACAGGCTCCAGAGGCGCAGGCCCAGACACTGAACAGGCAGCTCTGTGGAGTGACTGAAATTTGGGCAGGGGAGGGGCATCCAGCATAAATCTCTGTTTGCATATCAATGATGTTGAGAGCACAAAGAACAAAGGGTTAAAATGTAAGTGAGAGGGCTTCCCTGGTGGCGCAGTGGCTGAGAGTCCTCCTGCCGATGCAGGGGACATGGGTTCCTGCCCTGGGCCGGGAAGATCCCACATGCCACGGAGCTGCTGGGCCCGTGCGCCACGGCCGCTGAGCCTGCGCGTCCGGAGCCTGTGCTCCGCAACGGGAGAGGCCACAACACTGAGAGGCCCGCATACCACACACACAAAAAATAAATGTAAGTGAGAGTGGCTACATGTCACTCAAAGTTCATATGTTCACTTCCTGTCACGCAAATGCCAACCTTACTTCATTCTGAGTGTAGTTAGTTTTGTAGTTTATAGGGGCAACAGTCGGTCATTTTAGGGAAAAAGAATTGATGGCTACCTATTAGGAGCCTGGTCGTATACCTATGGCTGTCTGTTTTTCAGGAGGTTGGAAATCATTTAGTTCTTGCACCAAACATAACATTCCTTTTATTACTCCTTTGAAGCGAAACTTAATTCTTTGTGTATTTTTTTTTTAAATACAGGACTCAAAGAGGAAATCTCACATTAAGTGAAACATGAGATGGTTAACTATTGATCATAATATGTAGGTGTCAAGATGATAGCTTATGAATCTGGGGTGGGTGTATAGGTTGGTGGAAAAACCCTGCTAGAAATCTGTTACATCATTGCTGATTTCAATGGAAGACTGACTTATGTTGATAAGAAACAGAATTTAAAGAGAACTCTTTTACTATAAAAGTGGTTTAAAGTGTGTACTGCTTGGGCTTCCCTGGTGGCGCAGTGGTTCAGAGTCCGCCTACCGATGCAGGGGACGCGGGTTTGTGCCCTGGTCCGGGAGGATCCCACATGCCACGGAGTGGCTGGGCCCGTGAGCCATGGCCGCTGAGCCTGCACGTCCAGAGCCTGTGCTCCATGGCGGGAGAGGCCACGACAGTGAGAAGCCCGCATACCGCGCACACACACACACACACACACACACACACACACACACACACACACAAACGTGCACTGCTTGATTCATCTGTCGTCTTTGGAGCTTAAATTAAAATGTGCATTAATAGTAATCTCTAAACATTGAATGTTGTGATGGTTCTCTTTCTGGATCACCTTCCTATTCTACTATTCAAATAAATGTTTCCTTTCTACCAGGGAAAGACAAAAGAAACACCAATAAGACAAGAGCACAGTGAATTTAGAGCTTGCTGAATAGGCGCACTCAACCAGAACTGTCTGTTACTCATCCGGATGGAAAATTTAAACCTTATCATTTCTCGGCATAGAAACCAGCAAATGGGAGCATAATTCTGGTGGCGCTGCAAATTCTAAAACAACGCAAGATATGAAAATCAGCGGCAAAGTGAATTCAGGCATGGACTGAGAGGTAGGTAATTGGAATGTTGTGTATTCCTTTAGGGATTTCTACAAACCACCTAGAGGACATCCCACTTCTTTCTGACAGTGATTGTTCTAATCCCAAATTTTCAGAGAACCTTCTGGGTGCTATGGTTGGTTGTGGAAATGTCTTTTCACTGGGTGGAGGGGACCTGGGTTGGAGATCCATCAGTCCTCAATTTAAATCACCAGCACATATCCTCAGATACACTTTGCTTTTCCCCTAACACCTTGGCTTCTTACCAAGATGGTAAAACAGCTCAGGCTCACTCATACCCCTACCTAAATGTTGGAGATAGTTATGGAATACTTCATAGGCTGGGTTGCTCTCATAATCCAAAATTCAGCTGATTTTAAACTGTAAACAGTAGTATACATGTAACATCTCCCAGGAGCTTGTTCAAAATGTAGATTCTAAGACCTAACTTCCATGGATTCTGATTCAGTAGATCTGGAGACTCATGAGTTGCATTGTAACAAGCACTGCAGATGGTTCTGATACAGATGATTTCCGGTCCACGTTTTAGGAAGCACTACTCTAAGGAATCATGTCCAGTACTGGTCTTCAGACTGTTCTCTGCAGATACTGCTACACAACATATGCTAGGCAGAAAAAACAAGAAAGGGGAAATTTAAGAGCCCGTTTACAAATGATTCCCTAAGATGCCTGAAAATATATAAGTACTTTCTTGAAAGGGATAGGTTGGGGAACTAGCAAGAATTGCTACCAATTGCTGTTGTGTCCCCAGTGAAAATAAGCTAGAATTGGGAGAAATTGTTCCCATATCCTTTGAAACCTAGTCTTTAGATATCTGCCCTTTTCCATCAGACCCCATGCCTCTATTCCTAAAATGTTCTATCAGTGAAGTTCGGCCCAGTGCCTGACGTCATGGAAAACTAAACCACAGGCTGGTTTGGAAGTCATGCAGCTTTTCAAAGAAAGGTAATTCACCGCAAGTTAGATCCCCACTGTTCTAGCCTTGTGTTAATTTGAACAGGTGAAAGAAGTTTCCAAGAACTTTTGGTAATGAAATCTTCTCCCCTCCTGCCACGTTTTCCAAGTTCACTTGCTGTGAGTTGCAGAGTTGATCCTGGGGGTATATACACGTAGGCTGCTTGCTCTTCCCATCGTGTTCAGAATCTCCTCAGGACTGCTTGGGAACTAAACTCTTTCAGTAAATTAATTAAAATAATAAACAGCTGTGAATCTTAGAACACCTGGCCCTCCTTTGAAGTTCTTCTAGACTCTAAATGGTAGAAAAGTGAGTGAAATAAAAAAGCCAATTCTAGGGAGATTCCTCACGAGACAAGGTAAGACATGGAGAGGAATATCTGATGTTTTGCCAAGAGCCGTCTTTTAACTCTTGTTCTGGCTTTAATGCAATAGGCCGTCCTGTGCATCTAAAGACAAAAGACTTTGCCAGTGGCTTTACAAGAGAGTTGTAACTGGTATATTTCTGTTAAACTAGTGTTTTTAACTTCCTGATGAGGGAGCTTAAGAGACAAATCATTTTACAGGTAACATTTATACACAAACACACACACACACACACACACACACACACACACACACACACCTATTAAGCAATAGTCCTCAAACTTTAATATGCATACAGATCTCTTGGAAATCTTGTTAAATGTAGATTTAATAAATTGGAGTTGGGGCCAGAGATTCTGCATTTCCCACAAGTTCCCCAGTGGTGCCCACGCTGCAGGTATAAGGACCACACTTTGAGTAGTAAGGCACACAAGGGCATGTGATAAAGAAATAGATAGGGCTTTATGAATCCTGGATTTATAGCACTCCTTTTCAGTCCTGAGGCATGGTCCCTCTGATTAAACAGAATAGAGTCTCTATTTTAGTTTGACTGCCAAGCATTCACAGTTGTATTTATTTGTTCTGTAACTTTTGAGGGGCGTGACTGGTGTGACCATTGTGATACTGGTCAATAACATCAAGATAGACCTTCAGTTTGCTCCATGGTACAGTCTGTTGCAAAACACCAGGCCATTCAAGTTTTAGTGGTCAAATCAACATTTTCCAACAGATTTCCTTGGCATTTGAAATGTGAATAAGAATGACAGAAATAAGTCTGCCAAACCTACATTTCACAGAATTTCTGGTAAAGAAGAGTATAGTTGTTGCTCTTCAAACGATTGCCCTTAACTGAATTGTCTTTGATCTCTGGGGTCTCAGAAAGAGCTTGACTTATCCGACTTTCTCACAACTAAAATAACACATGAAAAAGCAACTGATTTAAGTATCTTCATCACAGCATTCTGCTCAACCCCCTTCTATATTGCATATAACAGTATAATCTCTTAGGGCAAGACCTAAGATGAGCAGAGAGCCTATCTCATAGCAAAGCTGTTAATTCACAGGTAAACAGCATGTTCTCCAGGGGAGCTCATGTGGTTTGCAGACCCTCCATACACTTAATAAGGCTATTATGATTTTAGAGGTTTAGTTGTCATCTTTGATTTGTGTTCAAATCTCTTCTCTTAGGAATTCAAAAGTGTCTGGTTATGTTTTTGATGGAATTGCCCAAACTAAAGAAAAGAACGCAAGAGTTAGAAGAAGTGGGAGTGCTTCCGGGTGGGGTGTGGAAGAAACTTCACTGAGACCTAACTGCTTTTCTTGTTTTGAGAGAAAAGTGGGAATGGGGAAAAGATCCAGGGAAAAGTAACCAGATAACCAAGGATATGGAAAATGGGTTCTTCGAGAAAAAGCTGACGAGGATGGAATTGTTTTACCTGTAAAAGTAAGGATTAAGGAGTCAGTTAATTCCCATTTTTAGAACTGTGGAGGGTTATTACAAGGCAAAGGGATCCAGTTATTCTCTGTCTTCACAAGGAAAATCTTTACAAGTGTAGATTTGACAGATAACCTCTCTGAAGTGCTTTCAAGAGCTATCATTTCATTTATTTTAAAAGTAAAATAGTGTAGCTTTTAGAGATAGTAACTGGGTCTTTTTTTATGGCAAAACTCGTGTGAAATCTGTATCCATTTACAGAATTGCTGGGTTATTTATATGAACTAATAGTGATATTTGCTAATCTTTGCTAGTTAAATTTAGTTTCACCATCGTTGAAAATGTAAACTGTTTACACTAATCTACATTTCATAATTTGTTCTCTCTTCTTTTGAAGTTCTTTATTAGGTGTGCCCTCTACCATAGGATCACCACTGAACCCCATGCTAATGGGTATAAATTATAGTGGGGCCAGCTTGTCTTACCTTTGTTAAATATGTGTCAACTGTTTCACAATGAACCTTTACTTTCCATTTTACGACTGGCTATAAAAACTGTGCTTAGAGCCAGTGAATGGACACGGTGTATTATAACCACAATCTTGAAAGTCCCAACGAAAGTCCATTGTTTTACTCTCTAGGGATAGTTCATGGCACTTTCGTGATGTTCATCCTTTACCCTTTTTCCCTTTGTCTTTGCCCATTGTTTTCTAAAAGAAGATGGGAAGGAAAGCAACATAAAGTAAGCCTTCAGCTCGGTGCTTTGTGACCACCTAGAGGGGTGGGATAGGGAGGGTGGGAGGGAGGGAGACGCAAGAGGGAAGAGATATGGGGACATATGTATATGTATAACGGATTCACTTTTTATAAAGCAGAAACTAACACACCATTGTAAAGCAATTATACTCCAATAAAGAGGTAAAAAAAAAAAAAAAAGTAAGCCTGTCAGTTTTACCCTTCAGTGTAACTTCTGCATTCTGGTGAGGGGGAAATTGATATTATTATAGAAACAGTAAGTGATTTAATTTAACATATAGTACTCTTCTTATCCATTATTATTAGGGTTAATTGAGAGTTGGCCATCTTTTATTTTTTATTTTTTTGGGGGGTGGTTTGAGCAGAGATTTATTTGTAAATATGTATGAATAGGTCATGGATAACATATGAATGAACACATATAAACCCCAGAGCTTATATAACTCCATAAGTCATTTTGTTAACTTCTTTATTGGAGTATAATTGCTTTACAGTGTTCTGTTAGTTTCTGCTGTATAACAAAGTGAATCAGCTATATGTATACATATATCCCCATATCCCCTCCCTGTTGCGTCTCCCTCCCACCCTCCCTATCCCACCCCTCTAGGTGGTCACAAAGCACCGAGCTGATCTCCCTGTGCTATGCAGCTGCTTCCCACTAGCTATCTATTCTACCTTTGGTAGTGTATATATGTCCATGCCACTCTCTCACTTTGTCACAGCCTACCCTTTCCCCCTCCCCACATCCTCAAGTCCATTCTCTAGTAGGTCTGCGTCTCAATTCCCGTCTTACTCCTAGGTTCTTCATGACTTTTTTTTTTTTCTTAGATTCCGTATATATGTGTTAGCATACGGTATTTGTTTTTCTCTTTCTGACTTCCTTCACTCTGTATGACAGACTCTAGGTCCATCCACCTCACTACAAATAACTCAATTTCGTTTCATTTTCTGGCTGAGTAATATTCCACTGTATATATGTGCTGCATCTTCTTTATCCATTCATCTGTCGATGGACACTTAGGTTGCTTCCATGTCCTGGCTATTGTATATAGTACTGCAATGAACATTGTGGTACATGACCATTTTTGATTTATGGTTTCCTCAGGGTATATGCCCAGTAGTGGGATTGCTGGGTCATATGGTAGTTCTATTTTGGGGTTCTGAAGGAACCTCCATACTGTTCTCTATAGTGGCTGTATTATTTTCCATTCCCACCAACAGTGCAAGAGGTTTCCTTTTCTCCACACCCTCTCCAGTATTTGTTTATAGATTTTTTGATGAGACAGTTGGCCATCTTTTAATCAGATGTCACAGTGGTATAAAATTAGAATCAGTCAGGTGAAGACCTAATAGTTTTTACAATTAGTTATCTTGTGGGAAACATTGATGTGATTCCCAGTTTACAACTTGACAAAAGTCATAAAGCATCATTTTGTGGTGGGGTTTAGAATTAGATAATTCCAGATCATACATGTACTTTTTCATGAATACAAAGAAAAATAAAATAAGAGCTCAAAAACACTATGTTTGAGACACCTGAAGAAACTTATAAAGAAAACAGAAACATTTAGAAAGGAAAGCCAAGAAAGGAAAATCCAAATAATACCTGAAAATAATCAGGTGATGAACAAATATGGTGAACTTCTTTGGATGTGAATAAAGAGGCAAAATATAAGGAAAGAAGAGAAAAAAATAACATTTTCAGGGGAGAGAAAAATGATTTCTAATGTCTTTAGCAAATCAGGATAAATAGAATCGCCATTTGTTCTCAATAGAACTAATTGAAAGATCTCCTGGGAATGTTTCCATATTGGTGCTTCTTTTTTTCTTTGCGGTACGTGGGCCTCTCACTGCCATGGCCTCTCCCTGCCGTGGCCTCTCCCATTGCGGAGCACAGGCCCCGGACGCACAGACCCAGTGGCCATGGCTCACGGGCCCAGCCGCTCCGCGGCATGTGGGATCCTCCCGGACCGGGGCACGAACCCGCGTCCCCCGCATTGGCAGGCGGACTCTCAACCACAGCGCCACCAGGGGAGCCCCCTGGCTCTTCTTTTTTTTTTTGCGGTACATGGGCCTGTCACTGTTGTGACCTCTCCCGTTGCAGAGCACAGGCTCCGGACGCGCAGGCTCAGCGGCCATGGCTCACGGGCCCAGCCGTTCCGCGGCATGTGGGATCTTCCCGGACCGGGGCACGAACCCGTGTCCCCTGCATTGGCAGGCGGACTCTCAACCACTGCACCACCAGGGAAGCCCCATGTTGGCTCTTCTTGAAGGAAATGGGTTGGAAAATAAAAATCTTTGGAGTTCTAGAGTCTTTGTCATTCAAAGCATGGAACAGGTTTTCTGCACCACATTCCAAATTATAGTTCTAGCTGACCACATGAGCTAGATTGATCTGGTTCAGACTTCCTCAGAGCTCTGAGCCTAATGGATCCTAAATAGGGATTCATGATTTCCTTGTAAGAGAGGCACATAAGCAGATAAAGAGTAAGCTAGAAATGCCATACACACCTTTTTACTTGTAGAGCAAATGGAGAACCAGCCCAACGAGTGGATTCTTGGCTGTAATGCCCATTTTGTCTCCTCTTGTGTTCTCCTCCATGAAGTTTGAGTGGGAATCTTCTTTATGTTTATTCCAAGGGGTTGGTTGACATGGAGGTGGAAGGTGAAGGGCCACTTGTTCACATCTGTGTCATGCCAACCGAGTAGCAAAGGGGAAAGTGTGTGCTCTCTCATTCAGGGACACAAATCCTGCTGTTTCACACTTAGAGCAAGCCATGTGTCCTGAAGCCAATGGAAGAAAGGAACAGGGCTGGGCTCTGGGGCCTCGGCCCAAACACCACAGGGAAAATCATTCCATGCTAATGTATCTGACATCAGGAAGCACTGTTCACTGACTCTTGAACTTGACCAGGCCATTCCCAATGGCTCTTAGAGAAGGAAAACACAAGGGAAAAGGAGAAAGCCAACAATGTGAGGAGGCTCAGAGGGACACAAGGCAAAGGGTATGATTTTACAGTCCACGAAATGCTGAGAAATAGCCTCCCTTTTCCTTTGGGAAATGGGAGGTTCTTTCCAAAGGAAAAGGAAGGCTATGCTCTTCAAGGGTTGCAAATAAAAAATCCTTATGTTGGTACGCTCTTTTTTCTTGTGTCCAGCACTCTTTCCTGCCCAGTGAGACTATTGTTTCAGAATCTCTCTCAAAGTAATGCTCCAGGGAGGCCCCGCCATCTGGCTGAAATTGGCCTATTTGACATCCGTGGTTTATGCTACAGGATAATAGCATTTCTTCATTGGAGAAAGCACCGTGCTGGTTCCAGGGAGAATAGGAACAGTAATGGCTTGTTTCTCTCTGAAAACTCTGACCAATGGCTTGGAAACATGGGTATAGTACAAGCTGGACTGTGATTTTCTGTAGATAGATCATATGATAGATCAATGGATAGATCATATCCTCCTCTTGCCAGTCTTAGAATTCCAAGGGCTCAGCACAGTTTTGACAGCATAGTCAATGCTCAGTAAACAATGGCTGAATGAATAAACAAATGAAAAAATGGCTAAAGTTAAATCATAGTGGTTAAGTCCCGTTTTGTCATTATAGAGTAAGTTTAAGAGTTAGAATTTTTCCATTTTGAATTTTTCTCCTCCATATTCTTAATTAAAATATTGACACCTGCTATTAAATCTATCAGTGCTACTGAACTAGTAGCAAACAGTTGCTAAGAGAAGACTTTGGAAATGTGGTCTAAGAGAAAACAGTTCTCTCTATATGTTTTGAGATACAGAAAACATCATACAAATAATATGGGCATATTTTTCCACTAGTAAAATGCACGGAATTCTGTGTCACCAATTCATGATATCCCATAAAGAACATGATTTTCAGGTGTTCCGTGATCTGAATATGTTTTAAAACCGCCCTCCCCTGCCAAACCCTACGTTTTAGAACAATAGTTCTTAAACCATAGCATTTATAAGAATTACCTAGAGGGCTTGTTAAAAACCAGATTGCTGGGTCGTCCCTCCCACCCTCAGGGTTTCTGATTCAGCACGTTTGCATGTCTCACAAGTTTCCAGGTGGTACTGTTGGTCCACAGGCCACACTTTGAGAACCACTGATTTCGAGCATATTTCCTTCAGATAAAGACACCTTTTATTATTTGGGCTGCTTCTTCTTAAATACCCCCTGGAAGATGTTGGACATTATAAGAGCCACTGATACATATATAGCTCACTTAAGCCTTATAAAACCCTGTGAGGTGTATACTCTATTATTATCCCCATTTTGAGATGGAGAGAATTTGAATAGCAAGTGGGAAGAGCCAGCGCTTGAACCCAGGCAGCCTGGCTTCAGACTCTTAATTGTAGCATTATACTGACTTTTAAAAAAAGGGCTAACTGAAATAGATCCTCCCAAGTATATGGTTTTGATCAAGGGCAAGAAAAATAACTGAGAAGATTCCAAAGGTCTGTCTATTTGTTCAGAAGAGCAGCGAGCAGTGGGCTGTCTAGGCTGGGGTCGCTCTGGACCTGATCTCCGGCGGCCTCATTGCCACTGCTTAAGGCAGAATGAAACCTTCCTTCCTCAGAGGGCAGAGCAAATGATTGGAAACAACCTGGATATTCTTACAAAAGGAACTTATAAAGTAAATATATAAAGGTACATCCATTCAATGGAGTAGAACACAGCGGCAAAAGAAAGAATAAGGAAACTCTTTATGTAGCAATATGTAAATAGCACCCAAGATGTATAGTTAAATTTTTCTAAAAGGAAGAAAATAACACATTTGCGTTTGCTTACATGTGCATAAAGTATCCTAGAAGAACACATAATAAAGCAATAACAGCTACCATCTAGAAGGAAGAGGACCGGGTGAACAGGGACAGGAATGGGGTTTTGAAAATTAAATAATTAACACTTAAAAGTTGGTGATAGATTCTCTGTGACTTTCCTTATTTGATTACCTGGAGAAAGCTTTTCCCTTTGGGGTATTTCCCATGCATCCCCAGCACCTCATGGGTCCTTCTACTTACCCAGTTGGAAATCCAATACAGCCTGATGGATCTGTCTTTAGGTTTTGTCTAGTATTAGCTTGTGAAACACAGTTAGGATTGTGTGTGTTTCAGTGACTTTGGAATTTTTTGTGTGTTGTATGTAAACGACTAAACGTAAATAATTTGGAAGAAAAAAACTTACTTCTCTTAGGAAACCTAGTCTACTTTAATAATAACGGCATCTCATTTATATAGCACGTTCTAGTTTATAAAATCCTTTCACATACATTAGGCCATTTATACCTCACAACAGCTCTGAGAAGTAGCTATTATAGTCCCCATTTAATAGATGAGGAAACTGAGGCTCAAAGATTTCCAGTAGGTTTTCCAAGGTCAGAAAGCTATTAAATAGTAGAGCCAGGACTGGTACCCAAGTATTCTGACTCAAGGCTTGTGAATTTTTTCCCCTGTCTTTTTATAGTTGTAAAAGAGAAAAATTAATATGCTTTTTTAAAAAAGTAAAAGACTGAAATATCCATAATCCCATGACTCCAACAAAAAACATTATGAAATTTACATATCTTCCAGGGTTCGTCTGTGTGCCTACAACTATTATCTAGTTACAATCATAATATATGTGCAATTATGTATTCTGTTTTTTCCCCCACTTGGTGCTGCTATCCTGAAGCATTTTCTGAGTTGCAACATAATCTTCATAATTAACAAATTAATGGCTTCATATTTCATCAAGAGCCATACTAATGCCATCTGCTACTGTTTAACATGGATTCACTTGATTCATTCATTGATTCACTCATTCAATTGATAATTCCTAAACCCCTACTATGTGCCATGCCACGTCCTGTGCCGAAGGCTAAGGACATGTCAGTGACAGGGACACACTAGAGACTGAACCCTGAAGGTGAGGGAGCAGCAGGGCAGGGAGGAAGGCAAAGCTTCCTGGAGGAAGTACATGCCGAGACATTTAGATAATCGTTGAACTTTTTAATAAAAAAATATAACACTGCTGTAAACACCTTTGTGCTTACAGCTTTTCTATTTTTAAAAGTTTGTTGTTTTTGTTTTTTTTTTTTACACAGAGGAATTCCTTTTTTGTGGCTTAAGTACTTGTGTTCCTCTACCTTGATACCTAAAATATGAGTGTACAATTTCATTATGATTTCACCAACACTGAGTATTTTTATTGAAACACAATGTTTGTTAATTTAACAGCTGGGAAATGGTGCCCCATTGTTGCCTTAATCTGCATTTCTTTGATTAATAGTGATGTTAATATCTTTTCCATTGGCTTGTTTATTAATTATATTTCTTTTTGTATGAATTGTCTGTGTTTTGTCCCTTGCCTAATTATTTATTTGCATCTTATTATTTTCTTGTCTATGTGTGAGAGCTCTTTATATAATTTAGTTTATTTCCACATCATTCAAAAATTGATTTGAGCAGCCTTTTTATATCGTCAAGATGATATAAGAACGATCATTTGCCATTTTCACTGAAATTGTTTTTCTTAGTCCATATACCTTTTTATTTTAATGTTTATAACTGAAAATTTTTTAAAGGAAAGCTGTCTTTGTATAGGGAAATTTCATCTTTTTCAAACTTATGAAGTTATTCTTCGTCTTAATATTTGATTGTTAGATCTTCTTTTGTACTGGTTTTTGTTTTTATTTTTTCTTTAATTCTTAACAGCATTTGGAACTCATTTGGGTTTTGTGTGAGGTATAGACTTAAGTTTACTTCTCCCCCCCAATTTCTAATGAGATAGTACAACACCATTTATAAAAAACATTTTAAATTTCCATATCAAGTATTACATTCTTATACATAACAAACTTCCTATATAGATCCATTAGTGTGTATGTCTAGTTTTGTATTAGAACTAACACACTGCTTGTTCGGATTTTTGCTTTATATTATATTTCACTATCTGATAAAAAGTCTTTTATCCCTGCTCATCTCTTTCAAAATATTATATAGTTTGACCCATTTGTTTTTACAGATGAATTTTATTTTAATTTTGCAGAACACTAGTAAAAATCTTATTGGGCTTTTGATTGGGATTGCATTAAAGATACATATATTTTGTGTATGTGAAGAATTAGGCATCCTTTATATATCTGAATTTTTCTGTTTAGAAGCAGAAATATTTCTCCTTCTACCAAACCAATTAAAGTATTTCTCAAAATATAAGTAATGTGTATCACTTGCTAAATCTGTATTTTGTATTTTCGGTAAATATTTGAGAAGAAATTAATTAAACATTGTAATTGGTTATTACTGGTATACAGAAATATCAATTTTTGCATGTTTATCATGCACAGGAGAGATAAAAGATTATCTTTGAATGTAACTAGCTTTTTACTGAAGTTCTTTGGCTTTTCTAAGTATATAGTCCTATACCCTTTGTAACTAACTATATTTTGATCTCTCTCTGATAGTAATGTCTGAGTAAATAACTTTAAGGATCACACTTCTAGTAAGTGGTGGAACTGGGACTGGCAGTAGGTAGGGTCTGTTGGAGAGCAGAGCCCATGTTCCCACTTCCTGTCCTGATTCAGGGGTGTTCCTCTGAAGGCCGACTGCAGGGTAGATCTGGGGTTCAGAGCTGTGCCATGCACTAACCCACTGAGTTATGCTGGGCAAGTTGCTTGCTTCTCAGGGCTTCATGGGATCAACTTAGTTGACTTCTAAGAATTTGACCAACGCTAAAATACTTCGAAATGGAATTGCATTGAGAAAGTTATCTGGCAGGCATCAATTTGGGGTAGAGTTTTTAGATAAGAGAAATTAAGTGAGACTTGCCAGAGAAAGGAAGCATGTGAGGTTGAGAAGAGCAAGGGTTATCACTGAGTACAAAGAATTGCTATCTATATCTGTACCCAGTGTTCCTTTTGATATACTGTGTGCCAGGGCAAAATGCTCACTGCTTGTTTTAAGGTTCCTTGACATGAACCTGCTTAAAGAACATTCTTGTCTGATGGCTTCATTTGAAAAGGATACAAAGGCTGCGGTCATTGTGGTGGTGTTTTGTTGTGTTGTAGTTTATTGCAACATTCATTGACCTACTGCTGGAGTTCTGAGTAATGAGTCCAGCCAGAGATAATGATGAAAAGAGAAGAGGGAATGAGCTAATGGGAGAAGAAGAAGAGATTTAAAAAATAGTAATTTATCAACATAGAAGTACTAGTATATAACATTGCAGTTAAGACATACACTGTGGAGCCAGATTGCCTAAAATTTTTTGTCTCATTTTACATATTTATTTATTTATTTTTATTGAAGTGTAGTTGATTTACAATGTTGTATTAATTTCAGGTGTACAGCAAAGTGATTCAGTTATATATACATATATACATACATACATACATATATATATATATATATATATATATATATATATATATAAATAAATCTTTTTCAGATTCTTTTCCCTTATAGGTTATTAAAAAATACTGAGTATAGTTACCTGTGCTATCTGGTAGGTCCTTGTTGGTTATCTGTTTCATATACAGTAGTGTGTATATGTTAATCCTAAACTTCTAATTTATCCCTCCCCCTCACCTTTCCCCTTTGGTAACTATAAATTTGTTTTCTATGTCTGTGGGTCTGTAAGTTCATTTGTATCATTTTATTTTGGATTCCACATATAAGCGATATCATATGATATTTGTCTTTCCCTCCACTTGATATGGTAATCTCTAGGTCCATCCATGTTGCTGCAAATGGCATTATTTCATTCTTTTTAACGGCTGAGTAGTATTCCATTGTATATATGTACCACATCTTCTTTATCCATTCCTCTGTCAATGGACATTTAGGTTGCTTCCATGTCTTGGCTATTGTAAATAGTGCTGCTGTGAACATTGGGGTGTATGTGTCTTTTCAAATTATGGTTTTCTCTGAGTATATGCCCAGGAGTGGGATTGCAGGATCATACGGTAGCTCTATTTTTAGTTTTTTGAGGAACCTCTATACTGTTCTCCATAGTGGCTGCACCAATTTACATTCCAGCTAAGAGTGTAGGAGGGTTCCTTTTTCTAAAACAGGGGATGTTAATATGACTTACTTCATAAGATTGCTGTGAAGAGTAAAATAAGTCAATAATGTAAAGACCTTAGAAACTGTCCCTGGCATATAGTAAACTATCAAATTTCACTACTATAATTTTTTTTAAAAAACATTCAAGATATACAGCAGATTATCCATCATTTAAAAAATGTTCCTGATGATTGTCCTTCCCAACCTTCTCAAATTATGTCTCTCTGAGGTGGCTATTTGGATGCCCCGTTAATGTAAAATTTAAGTTAAGCATTTTACTGTAGAAATCAAAGAACCGCATGCCCTCGGTGCTTTTATATTTATGAGGCTTAATTTCAGTTTATGTTCCAACTTGCATATTACATTCTTTAGCTGATTTATTGATACCTGTAATAAATACTATTTATAACACTTTTCATCCTTAGTTCTCTAAATTTTTACATACCTCAGTTTATTCCAGCTTACAGGCAAGTGGGTGGTAATAGCAGAATCTCTCATTTTTCAAGCAAAAAAACCCCTAAAGACATAATGATGAAGCCATGCCCAACAAATTGGTGGCAGGGTTGGTAATATGATGCTGGGGTTGACTTCCTATTGGGCCTTTGTGTTCTCAGGCACTCTCAGAAAATAGTTCATTCCTTTAATGAAGGTGAGTGAGGAAGGAAGGGCACAGGCTCTGGGGTCAGATAGATTTGGGTTCAAATCTGACTCTACCATTCACAAACCGTGGGGTCTTAGGAAAGTTACTTGACTGCTCTTAGCTTCTGTGTTTTCCTCTGTAATTTGAGAATGGCAATTTTGTCTTCTTTATAGGTTGTTTTTGGGGGAAGGTGGAGGGGTTGGGGGATGGTGGATCAACTAACACATAGGAAATGATCAATAATTGTGGTCACTTGTGTTCTTGGAATTCACCTCTTTCAGGATGCATAGGCCAGCTTCACTTGAGCTGATATCATTTTAAACAAGGCCTCTTGCTTAAATATTTGAGTCTAAACTTTTGTAAAGGGAACTATTAGTTTAGAACTTGAGCAAGGTGGCTTCATTTTTCATTCCATTCCCCGGGAGCATGTAGGGTTGCATGATCTGGTCCTGTGCTATGCAAGGAAGAAGAGGGGGAAATGTTGAGGTATCCATGGCAAAGAATATTGTCATTGGAGTTCTCAAACTTTAACACATGAGAATCCCCTGGAGTGCTTCTTAAAACACAGATTCCTGGGCCCTGCTCTAGAGTTTCTGATTCCATGTGTATAGAGTGGGGCCTGAGAATTTGCATTTCTAACAAACGCATAGATGGTGCTGATGCTTCTGGTCTGGATCCCACACTCTGAGAATCGCTGGGTTAGGGTATGCTGTGCGGCAGGCAACTGCTACATTGCAACGGTTTAAGACAACAGAGGTTTGCCTCTCACTCACACTGCATATCCATTATGAGTCAGGTGTTTTTTTTTGTAAACTATTACATTTCTGTATAGTCAGTATCCCCAAGAAGATGATCATCTCCCAAAGGGCATGGGTCACCTTTTCAATTTTGTGTCCTTGCCAGCATCCAATTCAGAGCTCAACACATACTTAAAACCCAGTAGAGACTTGTTGAGCTTCATCGAGACAGGAGGATCAACAGAAGATTTGTAACCGTTCATTTCTTGCTACTTTTTAAATTTCTCCTTCCAGAGGGATCTCGAAGGTCCTGTGGATTTTCAGCTAGGGTGTTCAAATGGGACCGATCCTTTCTTATTGTAAATGAAAGTGCAGAAATTAATACATAGATAATGTGTGTATATTTAGACATACCTCATAGTTTTCAAACAAAACACAAAATTTAAGCCTCTAAAGAGAGGTGAGAGCAAAGAGTCTAGTTATGAGAGCCATTATTGTAACTGTTACCAGATAGTAAATTTGACTCTGAACTTCCTGGCAATAATAAGAGAAATGTGATGGATTATATATAATTCTCTCCCACTCACCACCCATCCACTTGCTTGATCTGTTACATCATAGTTTTGTCTCCTCTGCTTTCCAGTTCCCTTTCTCTGTGTGCTGCCCTCCAATTTCTGCTTAGGGTTTTCCTCAGTTCCTTTCTCTGGCTTTAATAAGTTAATGCTTTTTTCTTTTTATTCTTCCTCTCCTGTGTACACACCTCTAACCTTCATTGAATTCTGAGTGAGGCATATGTTCTCCTCTGGCTTTGACCCCAAATGACCTCTACTAAACCACTCCTTCAGGGAAGGGAGGACAGTCTGTGTCTTCTGTAGAGATGGATCTCTGGCATGCAGGCAGCGCTCAGCATGAGAAAGGTCATCTGACAGGCAGCAAGACCCATGGAACTGATAGAACCCCAGTTCCTTCAAGGGAGAAAAACCAAAATGAAGCAAATGACAGATCCTTAAAGGAATAAAGCTTGTGGCAAATAGGTTTCCTCTTGAGTGCAGTGGCTTCCTAGAGAAAGATCCTGAAGCCGCCTCCTGGCTTGGCAGGAAAGGATGCTGTGATCAATTGGTGATGTCTGCTGAAGTGGAGGCGAGGGTAGAGTGGCAGCCTGTGAGCCAGGTGTTTTCTAGTCCTGCATTTCGCAGTAAGCCGATTATCCAGGCTGTATCTTAGGCCCAATAAGGGAAGAACAAGAGTCCAATCGGAATTGGGTTATGTTGGTCTCAAAATAAAAGAAAGAAGTCTAGTTTCTAGAACTGGGTTAGAAAAGAACTAGACACACATATTGACTTAAGCCATCTGAGTATTGAATTGGGAGTCTTTAATTATATGCTGTTTGTTTTGGGGTCTGGAATGGGGCGGAGGCTATAGTTCGTAGTCTCCTAGCTCAAGCTCTATGAAAGAAAAAGATAACTTGGGGGAATCAGGCGATATTGTTAGGGATCATGTTGGCTAGTAGACACTTTTTGGCTTGCCAACTGTTGCCAAGTAAGGGTATTTAGGATGCAAAAGAACCCCGCCCCCCAAAGCCACCTCTAGGGTCCCCTCCAGCTCTACTGTGACCAGGACAAAGTTTTCTCGCTCCCTTAATCATCAACATCCCATGACTAGAAAAAGAACAGCTTTAAAAAAGAAAAAGATACAAGCATTTGTTAATCCAATCCCTTTATGATTTTGATTCTTTTAGTGATTTACTAGTCAAGAGACCTAGGTTTTAGTTCTGGTTCTGCTACTAACTAACTGATCTTGGGCAAATCACTTAACTTTTCAGGTCTTCAGCTGTTTCATCTTCAAAATAAAGGACTTAGCTTGATCGCTCCCATCCATTCATATCCATAAAATTTAATGAGCTTTGATCTAGCTTCTGAAAAGTGTCCAATAAATTTCATTCATTCTACACACATTTACCGAACACCTATTCTTGACTAGACACAAGGCTGGGCACTAGGAATTCAAAGTCACTTACCCCTGCTCTTTCCCAAGGAGCCTGCAGTTTAATGGAAACGTGCAGCCACACTGAGAGGGACATAGTATAGCAGCTAAGAGGACAGATTTAGGACTGGGCTGCCTTGAATCCCAGCTCAGGCACTTCCTATATTTCTGACACTGGACAAGTTTCTTAACCTATCTGTGCCTCAGAGTTCTTACCTTCCAATAATATCCATCTTACATGGATATGAGAATTAAATGCATTAATAAACAGATATAAATCATTAAAACAGTTTCTGGACAGTACAGACCAGTGAGTTTGCATAGGGTGCCATTGGGGGGATTCTCAGCTCTCATGTAAACCAGAGCAACTCTCATTAAAGGTTTTATAAATGAGGCAAATATGTAATATTTAACTTTAAGAAAGGGTTAATAAGAGAATATTTTCTTGATTAAGATTATGTCTAAACGCAGACAGATTGGATCCTATCTGCTACAGTCTGTACTCATTAAAGCACCACCATTAACTATGGAACTGTTCTGAAAGACAGAAGTAAATAATTATCATCTTGTCTGAGAATCACCCTACTGAACAGAGCCTTGGAAAGCATCGTGCCCCACTCCTTCATCTATAAAAGGAAGGGGTGAAGTGACTCACCCAAGGTTACAAAGCTTGTTAGGGAAAGACCCTGCTCTGGCCACCGGGTTGGGTTCTTTTTAAAGTACAGTGATCCTGGAGAAGTGCACTGAGGGAATACCTTGGGCCTGATATATATGACTTATTGAGTTGACTTTATTTGATCTTTTTACCAGAAAATATTTCTGAATGTATCTCTAAAAGATAAGAACGTTTAAAAATAATTTAATCATAATACTATTATCATACCTAAAAGAACAGTTAACAATAATTTCTTAATGTCATAAAATACTCAAGTGTTCAAATTTTAGAGGTAGATGCAGAGTTTAAAGTCAAGCTGAGCAAGTTTGTGTTACCTTTGAAATATCATGTAACTTTTCTGGGTCACAAATTCCTCATCTGTGAACTAGGGACAAAGGCAGTATCAGTAGGGTTGTGAATATCACGTTTGTAAAGTCCTACTCTCATGCAGCACAGGCTAAACATTTACTGAACCACAGTTGAGATGGTGGGGAAAAAGTGCCTGGCTCATGGTAGATACTTAATACGTCTTAACTGTTATTACTAACCAAACCATTATAATATGATACAATAAGTGTTGGGTCCATCCAGGGGAGATGGTGCCTGGAGGGTTAGGGGAAAAACACCTCCCAGAAGAGATGGTGTAAGAGACAGATGGACAAGACCAGTAGGATGGGAAAGGGTGTACCAGGTGGAGACAGAAGTGAATTAAGGGATGGGCAAGCCACCAGTTCCCAGGTGCCCTTCTACAAAGGGTGCAAAAATATCCCTGGAGAGCAATCAGAAAGATGGTACCATGTAACTGCAGTTTCCCCACATAACCCTTTACGGAATTTGGTGAAATGTAAAATGGTCTGGCTCCTGTTCTGGACGTATAATAAATCTCTAGTTTTTAATTTGAACATATGACAAGAAAAAATTGTTATGTATAATCCCCACTGCTTTTAAGGAGGGTGGGTGTTTGTAACCAGAGGATCTTTTATTTTCTAATCACTAACAAGTTCCTCAATCTCAGTATAAAGTGTGCAAGTTTAGACAGAGAGACTGGGACAAAGTCAAATTGCTTTACATGAGAAGAGAGGCATGGGAGGTCTACAGAGGGCGAGATGGAGGAAGAAGGCCTGCCTGCTGGAGGAGAAAGAAAGAGGAGACCCCATCCCTGAGGATGTGAGAACAGGGAGAAGTTCTTTAACTTACTTCTGCCTTAGACTCTTCGGGAGTCCAAAGAAGCCAGTGACCCCTTCTCAGGATTTTTAAAACCATGAAATAATAGGATTAAAAAAAGAAAACAATTAGAATAAAATAGTTATCAAAGTATTTTTTAAAACCACGAATTTGTCTGCAGGGAAGAAGGGATGAATAGGTGGAACACAGGGAATTTTTAGGGCAGTGAAACCACTGTGTATGGTATTGTAATGGTGGACACATGTCATTATACATTTGTCAAAATCCATAGAATGTAGAACTAGGACTTCAGGTGATAATGATGTGTCAGTGTTTGCTCATCAATTGTGACAAATACATTGATAGGGGATGTTGATGTATGTGTATTTGTGGGGACAGGAGTATATGGGAACTCTGTAACTTCTGTTCAGTTTTTCTGAGAACCTAAAACTGCTCTAAAATATAGAATATATATATATTTAAAACTACATTGTGATACACTAATATATATACTTCTTTATTAGCTCTTAGCAATATCTAGCCCTGAGCCTAATAACTACCATAATTCAAAGTAGTGATGACCATAAACAATATTTCAAGATATCCACAACTACTGTCATAAAGACATGAAAATAACTATGGTTTCTATTAGTGGGAAAAAATCACAGGTACTGCCAATGGTCTGTTGATTACATTCATAATTAAAGGAAATGCTAAATTTCAGTTGCAGGTCATTGACAATAAAGATGCAAATCATTTTCCATCCAAAAATAAAAATTCCTTCCCTCAAATTTCATTCACAGAACTCCTTTGGGGAAGGGGGGTGTCTTATGGATCACTGGTGAGGGCCCCCTTACGTAGACGTTAGAATGCAGTCAGTCTAATACCCCCCCTCTAAGATTCTGCTGCTCTGTCCAATTATTATCTTCTTCTGAGGTTTCTCAGCCGATCTGCACTGTTTTTCTCTTTGTCTTTGACAAGTAATGCCAGTGTTTTCTACAGCCAGCTGACCCTGCTTATTCCCTGTGTCTTGATACTCAGGAAAAGCAGAGCTCTTCCAGACAGCAGCTGAAGCAATGCCGTGAGAACGTGTAGTGAACAAGAAGGAGGGAGTGCTGTCTGCAGAACCTTCACACCAACTAGTCGGTCTTTTATGTTGGGTGCTGGAAAGATGTCTCTCCATTGGTTCCTAATAACAATTTGTAGTGTGTTCATGGTACTTTTGAACTTCAAAGGACTAGGCCAGTCTTATTAACTAATAATGTCTCAGGTCTGCTGTTGAGTTGATTAGGGTAGGATTGCTTTCTTATAAAAGTCTCTGATGAATGTTGCTCCACTATTCCTGAGATCTTATTGAGGTGAATAAACAGATATGCCCAAAGACAAACCATTGTTTTCCCAGAGAGTCTCTACCATTCAAATAGAAGGAGTACTCTTTAGGCTGGTTCTATAATGGAATGGATAAATGAATCCTTTTCTTCCCCACAGAGCCCAGAATCCTCCAGACAATATTCTTGGGAGCCATTACTAAATTAAAACAGTATTTTCTCAAGATGAAATATATTTGCCTAGACCGTGCTTTTGACATAATATCACTGTTAAGTAGCCAGCTGTTGATCTCCATTTTCTACTGGATAAAGCCTAGACTTCTTGTTAAGGCATTCAAGGCCTCCCCTCAACTCATCCTTGCCCAACTTTCTAGCACCGTGTTCTTCCTCAAAGCCAGCCTCTATATTCTACCTTTTCCTAAACACAAACTGATCTCTCACATACTGTTTACTTTTTCAGGTCATTCCTTTCGCCTGGAATGTTCTTGCCCTGTTTTATATCATTTGTTTTATCCCCAGACACATATTTCTCACCAGGCGACCCTTCTTGGAGCCTTCCCAGATGGCATTCATTGCTCCCACGCATTAGCTTTCTTTATACATCTTCTGTCACTCCCTTATTCTCATTTTGCCTTGAGCCGTAGTTATTTGTGTACTTCTATATTCTCAGGTAGACTGTGAACCCCTGAAGAGCAAGGAACACATTTTCTGTTCCACTCTAGCACCCAGTTCCATGCCATTTATGTAGAAGGCATTCAAAAAATGTCTGTGTGAATGAATGAAATGTCCCCCCTTTGAATTTCCCAACGAACTGTGTGTCCCTTCACAAGCCATCTGTCTCTCACTCCCGGTTTTGTCTTCCAATCCAGTCATGCCTGTCTAGAATCCCCATAAACCAACCATAACAGGCTGTGAAAGCTTTCCCCAAACCCTTGTGTGTTGTCACATTTCCATGTCTTTATTATCTTGGACTTTCTGTCTGACATGTCCTTCCTCATCAATCTAGCAAACTCCTAGTCATCCTTCAAAGCCCAGATCAAATATCTCCTGAACTCCATAGGCTTTCTCATCACACCAGGATAGGATTAATTGCTCCCACATCTGGTTTCCGTCAACACTTAAAACAATATCAGATGCATAGTAGGTGCTCAATTACTAGTTGTTAAAACCAAACTACTTGCTCCCAGCTCTTTGTTCATGATACAGCCTCATTCAGAGGGAAATCCACTGTTCAGCAACTTAGGCTTTCATACCAGCCTTGCTGAAGCAGAGATCCTTTGGTGAGTAAATAAGGTGTGAGTAAGCTTGAGGGGGCTGATGCCCCTGAAGTCTTATTTCTCTGTGCTCTGTGCATAAATGGTTAAAACAAGAAGGAAGGAAGGAAGGGAAGGAGGGAGGGACTTGTAAGAGTGAGAAGAACCAAATTATTCAAGCCTGTAATCTAAGCACAGTTGAAGATATATGCCCTTACTATTAGAGCTTAATGCCAGAATGTCATAGACCAAGCTCATAATTTAGTTTATGGCTGATTTTTATAGTAATAAAAAAAATCTAGAAAGAAGCTGCCTGGCACCATTTGCTGAAGACGTTTTTTAATACTGTCAAATGATTCATAATTATAAAGGGTGAGTGTACCATGTTTGCTCTGTAGTGGTTATGCTGAGACTCATTAAGCACTTTCTGCATCCAGGAGTCCTGTTTTATGTAAACAAGACCTCTGAGGAAGATACAGATGGGTAATAAAGATCAAAGGAAATGAAGTATATTAACGCAAGGACAAATTAATCATGGCCTTTCCATCCTCTACCAGGAAAATCAGGCACTGCGAAATAATTGCACTTTTCAAGGCAAAAGGGGAACAAAAATCCAGACAAAGCAGTAGACAGAAGAAAGCCGAAATCAGACAAGGTTCCAGGGTCAAACTACTTTATGAAGATAGTCTGCACTTTGGGAAACTGTTGCCTGTGCGCCCAGCCAGGTCTCTGATGGGACCTGCAGAGGGCTTTTACTTGGCCACAAATGAAACCACTTTCAATGCTTGGTAATGGTCACTGGGGCACCTAGAAGCTACGTTAGGGGATGGGGAGAGGAAGGAAGAGGGAGGTAGGAGAATAGGAGTGTGGTGAGATGGCAGGGAAATAAAAAAAGAAAGGGAGATAGGATCAACAGAATTACCATGTCATTTCTCTTCACATGAAAGAGTGGGAGCCTGTGTGTTGTTGAGATTTGTTTGAAATGAATACAGTGTTGTTGAAACAAAGCTGAGCTAACACAGGTGGAGCTGTTTTCATATCAGCAGTTGACTGTCTGAATTCCCAGACAAGTAAGTCAGCTGAACTGTTTCTGACTGACCAGAGCCTACACAGGTCACTGCGATGTGTGGAGTGCAACACAACAGAGCTACCTGTGGGATCCCCAGTTCTTTACCTGCTCAAGCTGACTTGTCCAGAGTTGGTAACAGGACAGCTCCAAAGGGCCTCCTCATGTCACTGAATTCCAGAAGGTGTTCCCCATCCAGGATAGCCTGTTTTCCTAACCTTCAGGCCTTTGTCCAGCCCTGGCCTAGGGTCACTTGCTGCCCACTGGCCTTACAAAGAGTCTTCAGATTAGCACGTGCTGCTGAATGGCCCTGACCAGAGCCTGGAGTAGGATGAAGCCAGCCAGACACTGAGGGTGCAAGCTTTAAGGAGACACCAGTCCCAGGGGCCCACCATGCACTTGCACAACCTTGAGAATAAGTGCCTCCTTAAATTTTGCCCCTGGGAGCCTCCCTTGCCTACTCCTAGACTCTGGCCTAGAGGTAGAAGCTTTAAGCTCTGGAGAGAGATTGATGCTTTGTATTAGTTTTAAAAACTTCACATCCAGGGCTCTCCTTCTGCTTGCTGGCTCTTCTCATTTCTGTTTCCCTCAGCAAAAACTTCTCTTTCTTTTTACCGGTTAGTTTAAAGAATCCGAAGACCAGAAACCGTGCTTGGTGTTTTAAAGTGCGCGGTGTGGGGACCACCTTGCTTTGTCATGTTGCTCAGAGATGGCTCGACTAACGCAGAGGCTGAGACCTGTCAGGGAGCCGTGCTGACTCACCCATGAGTCAGGGCCTGCTCCACCTCGGGCCGCCTTAGGAGGACCCCAGGCTTGGTTTAACGCTCTGCTCTCCCAGCCTTGATGTTCTTCATAATTTTTAACAAGGGGCCCTGCATTTTTATTGTGCATTGAGTCCCACCTGGTCCTGGCTCCACTTAACAGAATAAATAAAAATATCTAGCATGTCAAGCACCTCCACCCCCTAAAAACCTGTCCTGACCAATCTTGGAGTAGACACAATTCCTTAAAAGAGCCTACAAACCCCTGCTTTGTTGGGCCTCAGTTCACCTCTCTGGCCCTGTGTTGTGGCAGTTCCTTTCCTGCTATCCACACCCTGGCCTTCTTGTAGTCCTCAGCCGAACGACATTCCACCTGGCCTCAGGGCCTTTGCACTGGCTGTTTCCTCTGGCTGGAATACTCTTTCCAAGTCCCACCTCTACCCCCAAATCCAGCCCATACCACTAATCCTTTAGTTCTCAACACAGACCGTAATTCCTCAGGGAAGCTTCTGCTGAGCCACCAGGCTGGATTGAGCCCCACCTGGTACATTCTCACCGTGCTCCTTTAACATTTATCACGGTTTATAATCTAACCTTTGTATGGTCATCTCATTAATGTCTCTGTTTCCATGTGATTCCACGTTAGGCAGGGAAGTTGTTTGCTTTGTTCACTCTCGGGAATTTAAGACCTAGCACAGTGCCCTGCGCTTAGCAAGCACTCAGTAATAGATATGAAATCCTGTCTGGGGATGTGTGTGGAGGGAAGTGGGGAGAAGGTGGAGGTCGGAGGTGAGCTGGGGGGAGGTAGCCTCTGGAAGGAACTGGAGCAAAGCTGCCTGCCTTTGGCTGTACCTTCCAGACTCACATACCCAATGCCGCCGATCTGAAGCTAGCTCAGCTCCAAACTAGCCTTTGGTGAAGGGAGATGGTGAATGAACAAAGTTTAAACACATTTCTAAATTCAGTTCCCTGATGGTAAACCTTGAGATCTCAATAATTAGAGAAAAATATACTGTGTTAGACAATTCTAATGAGCACAAGAGCTTTTAGTTTGCAGTGTGGTCTGTTAAGTATTTTAACAGTTTGGGTTTTCATCTCATCTCTTCCTCCTTTATTTAGTGTTACACTTCCCTTTGGTGGTTTTATTCCCTTTGATAGACTTGTAAAAGCGTTATTTTTTTTTCCGAACTCTCTGGTGTAGCTCATTTTGTCTCCTTGCTTCCTTTATCTTTCCTCTTGCAAGCCACTGAGAATCACGTGCTCTTCTTTGATTTTCTTCTATGGTTCCACTTTCCTGTACTCTAAATTTTTTACTTGTGATCTTTGAAATGTCGCCCACAAGGTCAAAGTGACTGCTACTTCTTTCTTTGTTGGGAAGAAGAAAGTCAAGACTCGCTCTTGGCTGCAGGACACCCAACTTTCTTTCAACCCCCCATTCCCATCCCCACCCCAACATGGTATTCACCCAGGCCCTCGGTGCCCCTTGTTTTGCTTCCAAAAAATAGTGTGACTTTCCACTACTTCTCTGTGTGACAGAGACTCAGGACATGTTTTTGTTCTCTTGTTTTTTTTATTCTTCTTTTCTTCTTACAAGAGAAAAAAAAAGAAATGGTAACTTTTTTGAGCAACTATTCAGTCGACTAAAGATAAAGTTTTTAAAAAAAATTTATCTTATTTATTTATTTTTGTCTGCGTTGGGTCTGCTGCGCGCAGACTTTCTCTAGTCGTGGCAAGCAGGGGCTACTCTTCGTTGTGGTGCGCGGGCTTCTCATTGCGGTGGCTTCTCTTGTTGCAGAGCACGGGTTCTAGGTGCGTGGGCTTCTGTAGTTGTGGCTCGCAGGGCTCAGTAGTTGTGACGCACGGGCTTAGTTGCTCCGTGGCATGTGGGATCTTCCTGGACCAGGGCTCGAACCCATGTCCCCTACATTGCCAGGCAGATTCTTAACCACTGTGCCACCAGGGAAGCTCAAGATAAGAGTTTTATAATAAAAATGTAGAGGCTTCTCTAGGAATCCATTTTTCATAGCTTTGCCATCCATCAGCTGTTGGTGTCACTGAAATTCTCAGTGAGTATCAAGGGACTTCCTTACCCCCATGGAGCCCCTGCCACCTTGGAACAGCCAGGAACACAGGCAATGACATAACAGATTTGGTTATTGATCTATTTTGATCGAGGTCTTAGCTAAATGATAAGTAAATGATGGCTTAGGAAAAAATTAAAATTTAGTGGAAACACCTAATTTTGGATGACTTTGGGTCTGAATAAAGGGTTGGGCAGGGCATTAATTAGTCTTACTTGGAATCCAGAATATTTAGCCACTCACCAGGGTGGTGAATTGCTTCTTTTTGCTTTCTCTGATATAGTGACATTTGAGGAGAGACCTGAAGAAAGTAAGGGTGGAGCTTTGCAGATGTCTTGCGAAAGGGCACACCAGGCAGAGGGACCAGGAGGTGCTAAGGCCCTGAGGTTGGAATGTCCTTGATGTGGTCAGGGCATCCAAGAGCAATGCGGCTGAAGAGGAAAGGCCAATGGGAGGAGTGCTAGGAAATGAGTTGGATGGAGCCTTGGGCCACATCATGCAGGGCTTCATAGGCCGTGGTAAGGACTGCTGCGAGGATTACTTGGATTGATTCACATAAGCTGCTCAGGACGGGCCTGGCACATAGTCACTGCTCAGTGAAATTACTGTCGTTATCTTCATCATGATCTGTCTGTGACTTGTCCTGTTTAGCTTTATATTCCTTGAATTGACATAAGCCTTGGTGTATAGTACACACTCAGTACTTGTTTGTTGAATTAAACATATACATTCTTAGTTCTTTCATTGTTGTGTGTGTGGGTTTTGTTTTGTTTTAGAGAGCAGCAAACTCTGAAACCCCTGTCTGCACCCGTTTCAGAGGTGAATAAGCTCTTGGAGAAGAAAGAACCACATCTGTTTAACTGATCTCTTCTTGTGCCCAGTCCAGCCTAGTTGTGCCAGGGGCTTGTGATGTGGTCTACCACAAACTTGCCCTTAGTTCTGTACAGGACTGCCACCACTCTTTATATTGTGTAGTCAGAATAATGACATTCTGTACCCCTTAAAAGAATTATTTTGTGATACTCTTGTAGCCTGACTCCTGGGGCCTAACACAGGATCTCTTCATATTATTTTCCATTAAAAATTTAGTTGATAATTTTCAAATTCACATTTATCAAACATTGTCTCTGATCTCTGCTCAGAGGATGTGCCCAGGTTGCCAGTTTCTTTCTGCAAAGAGAAGGACAGTCACAAGTGCTTCAAGAACTATTAAACATCATATACTGTACACACTTGAGTAGAAGGTGGCCCCCAATATAAGTTGATCTCATATTTTGGTCTGTTTTGAATATATAAACTTTTAAAAAATATTTATTTATTTATTTGGTTGCGCTGGGTCTTAGCCGCGGCAGGTGGCTCCTTACTTGTGGCACTTGGGCTCCTCAGTTGCGGCATGCAAGCTCCTTAGTTGTGGCATGCCAACTCTTAGTTGTGGCATGCATGTGGGATCTAGTTCCCTGACCAGGTATCGAACCCAGGCCCCCTGCACTGGGAGTGCAAAGTCTTAATCACTGCGCCACCAGGGAAGTCCCTGAATATATAAACTTTTAAGCCATTTTTTTTTTGCCAACTTGAATATATAAACTTTGGAGATATAATTAAAACAGACAATTTGCCTACTTATAATTTATTAATTTAGATACACATACATATTTAAAACTATATGCGTAAAATATTAATTTAGAAATGTTGCTGTTTTCACTTACACATTTCATGAAACAACTTTATTCAGATTCTTCATGGGCAACTTTGACATTAGTGTTGTTTTCTTCATAGAGCCATCTTTTAATTCCTCAAATACAGTTTTCAGAGCATATCATCTTCTGTCAATTGTAAAATTCAAGACTGATTCTGTCATTGTAAATTTTATTACAAGCCATGGGTACCTGTTTATTTAATATAGTTTTTTCCCCTAGTCTTTTCAAAGATATATATTTGTGATCTTATAATCATTTAAAGTATGTTTTAAAAATCTTGTTCAAAATAAAATCAACCCCCTTACACTCATTAGAATGGCTGCTATCAAAAAACAAAAACAAAGACGAGCCATAAAATAACAAATGTTGAGGAAGACGTGGAGAAACTGGAGCCCTTGTGTGCTGCTGGTAGGAATACAGAATGGTACAGATGATGTGGAAAACAGCATGGCAGTTCCTCAAAACGTTAAAGATAAAATTACCGTATGATTTAGCAATCCCATTCCTGGGTATATACACAAAAGCACTGAAAGCAGGGTCACAAAGAGAAATTTGTACAACCCATGTTCATAGCAGCATTATTCACAATAGCCAAAAGGTAGAAGCAACCCAAATATCCACTGATGGATAAATGGATAAACAAATGTGGTGTATACATACAATGGAATATTATTGTGTCTTAAAAAGGAAGGAAATTCTAACATATGCTATAATGAATGAACCTTGAGGACATTATGCTAAGTGAAACAGACCAGTCACCAAAGGACAAATACTGTATGATTCCCCTTACATGAGGTACTTAGAAGAGTCAAATTCATAGAGACAGCAAGAATGGTGGTTGCCAGGGGCTGGAGAAAGGGGGGAATGAGAAGTTATGGTTTAAATGATTACAGGGTTTCAGGGGTTCTTTAATTAATTAATTAACTGATTGATTATTATTTATTTTTGGCTGTGTTGGGTCTTTGCTGCTGCGCCCAGGCTTTCTCTAGTTGCGGCTAGCGGGGGCTACTCTTCGTTGCAGTGCACAGGCTTCTCACTGCCGGGGCTTCTCTTGTTGTGGAGCACGGTCTCTAGGCGCGTGGGTTTCAGTAGTTGTGGCACGTGGGTTCAGTAGTCGTGGCTCGCAGGCTCTAGAGCACAGGTTCAGTAGTTGTGGTGCACGGGGTTAGTTGCTCTGCGGCATGTGGGTTCTTCCCAGACCAGAGCTCGAACCCAGGTCCCCTGCCTTGGCAGGCGGATTCTTAACCACTGCGCCACCAGGGAAGTCCCAGGGTTTCAGTTTTACAAGACAAAAATTGTTCTGGAGATGGATGGTGGTGATGGTAGCACAGCAATGTGAATGTGTTTAATACCACTGAACTGTACGCTTAAAATGGTTAAGGTGCTAAATTTTATGTTATCTATATTTCACCACAATTAAATAAAAATGAAATAAAACGAAACAAAATGAAATTGAACATTTACAATTGTGGGATCAACCTCTTTGGAATAATTACTAGATCTGTGTTAACATGTTTTTTATTAAAAAAATAATACTGATTCTACCAGGTAACTATGAGAAACATCCAAAGTAGGCATTGGTTGAGGTCAGTTCAGGTGAATGTGTTTTTCTCTCAAAACGTTTCGTTGTTCAAAATAAAGTAATTAAAGAGCTCCCTATAAATTGAGAGAATTTTCAGGGATTTCAATAAATGCTTTCTTTTTAGAAGAATAATCTTTCTAACAAATAAAAGCACCTCATATTATAATTGGGTATGTATGGTAAATAGAAAATGTATAGTTGAACCATACAAAATTGTCTCTACTTAACTGTTCCTGATCTATTAAAATGTCAAGTTCATATGTTCAACTAAATCCAGTTATTTATTTTTTGCGGCCTCATAAATTAGAAAATGTATTTAAATATAGTACTAGTCTTGGATATTTATTCCATGGTTTAAACTTTAAATTTTCAAAGCCAGATTATAAGTTGCTTTTGATTATAAACCATGTATTGCTAAAATATCCTTCCATAGTCCCTAGAGGAAGCAACTGAAGCTCAAACTCTGTTAATTTATTTAAAATAAAAAGAAATTATAACAGAGTGTATCTGATAGGTAGAATTTAATATCGATTAAAAAGTTGTTTTAGAATATATTTCACTCTTCGACCAAAGAGTGAAAATTAAAAGACTGACATCACTTTGAACATTAATTCTTTGAAAAGGGCTCCAGCCTGAAGATTTTTCTTTCTTTTTTTTCTCTCTGCCTGTGGCTCAAGGACATAAAGTGGGGAAAATGTGGTACAAAATGCCCAGTGTATAAAAACCGCTCACACATTCTTTGGTGGATAGAGCACTTCCACGGATGAATAATCACCTCCATTTTGAGTTTATTTTTTATTTCTTTCTGGAAAAAAAAAAGTCGAGCCTATGGAAAACATGAAAGAACAGTGCTTTACCTAAACTCACCAATTATTCACATTTGTCATATTCTCTCTCTCTCTCTATATATATATATGCACACAAACATTTCTGTATACGTATATATTCTATGTATGTGTATATAAGCATGCATATATACATATATAAACATTTCTTTTTTATATATGAACATTTATTTCCTGACCATTTTAAAGTTGTGGATATCATGACATTTCACCCCTAAATACATCAGTACACCTCCCCTAAGAACAAAGACATTGTCCTATGTAACCAAAACACCATTATCACACACAAGTGATAAAATATTGTTATAATAATACTATCAAATATATAGTCCATATTCAAGTTTACCCCACTGAAAATATACTTTATAACTCTTTTTAAAAATCTGGGATCCTCTCAAATATCACTCATTACATTTAGTGGTCCTGTCTCTCCAGTCAGCTTTAATTTAGAACAGTCCCCCATCCCCACGTTGAATTTATTTTTTTCTTTCATGGCAGTGACATTGTGAGAGTCTAGGCCAGCATTTTGGACTTGGCCTGCTAATAGATCCAGGTGAAATGTCTTGGTAAGAATATTACATAGGTGAGAATGTCTTCCTGGGCATCACATCAGGGGGCTCTTAATGGCAGTTTGATGTTAAGTTTGATCACTTGTTTAAGGTGTTTTGTGTTGATTCTTATCAGTTTTAGTTTTTGAAAGTGCTTTTTTGTCCTTTTCCACAAGATCTGTGAAGTCTGTAGCATCTGATTACATAGAAAAATCTTAAGTCTTGAGTATCTATAGATCTCATATGCCAAACTATTATTAGCTGTGTCAAACAGGCTTGCTTTATTTACTTTTCAACTGATGAATGATGAATTACTGATTTACTGACTTAGTAATATGTGACTCTCCAAAAGGTTGAAGGCTGCTTGAAGGAGGCTATAAAAAATAAAATGCTTGTCCCAACTCTGGCAACGTGAAAGAATGCTTGTAGATCTCTCTCTGTCTCTGTCTCTCTCTTTCTGATTCCTTCTTATTAAGACCATCTCATTCTATTTACCCATAGGCTGCTTTAGATTCAACTTATTCTGTAAAGAATAGACATATAGAAGAAAGAACCTGTAGAGAAACTGAAATATTTTTTCACCATATTTTTTAGCTGGTGAATATTTTGTATCTTTGACAGAATTTTCTGTCCACTTCCCAAGAACTTTGTCAGAATAACTTTTTTTTGCCAGTATAAGCCCCTGGAGCAATCCACCATCCATTGCTTTGTGCTCTGGGGAACAGCTGACCTTGGTTAGAAATTAATTTATTACTTCCTGTTTCCTTTACATTTCCCACTTCTCTCCCCACCTCCTGCTCCAGTAATGACACATAAAGTTAATGAGCACTGGTAATTAAGAGGGCCATTTTCGAACAAGGGAGTTGGGTATTGAATGCCCTTGATCTAAACTTTACTTGGAGAAAGGATAGCTGAATAATTAGAAAATGGGATTCTAAATCAGAAGCTGAGGGTGTCTTTTCTGCCAATAATTTGTGTAGCTTTGGCTGGATATCTTTACTTCTTTATTTTTCCTTTTGTCCATCAGCTGAATAGGACTTATAATAATTTCTTATTAAGCGTTTTTGAGTGTCCAGATAAAAGCCTCAATATGGTAGCAACATAACTTCCAATTTAAAAATAACTGGACAGTGTGACTATTTTTACTAATTGTAAAATACAATATATGTTCCTTAGCTCACTTTTATACTTTTACCTACTTAAATAAAAAAGTCACAACTTAAATCTTTTTCATTAAATAGCTTAAAATAACAGGAAGAATTTAAAATACTTTATTTCTAATTTCTTATATAATGTTCAATTTTATCTTCAGAAATTTTTAAAGTTAAAAGTAACATCCCATTTTACAAGTAGTCAATTAAAGGGATATTAGAAAATGTAGATAATCAAGAGGAAAAACAAATCAGAACCCATCACCACCAAGACAGGACCATCGTTAACACCTTACGTCCTTCCAGAAGGGTCATGTAGACCTTTTCTTTTTTTCATTTTAAAATCTACTTTGAAATAGTCTTTCTTGTTCATCCAAAGTAATTGTAGCAGATGCTATGATGTACCACCCAGATCCCCTTCAGGACCAGAAGACTTATTTACCCAGCTGTTGGCTTCTGGCAGACAGCCCTTAGCCCTCAGCTCTCTTTAGAACTCTTGGATGAAGGAATTCCCCTTGCCCAAGGGCATACCCCTTTCTGTCAGCTGCTGGCTTCCAGTGACTGGAGGATGCAGGGGTGTAAAGGCCAGGCTCCCATGCCCTGACTCTGGGCAATTCTGAATGGCTCTTTCAGCTTCATATCTCCCTGTGGGGTAGGTTGAGGCCTTCAGTTGGGACTACATCACAGGCTCACTTCTCTCTTCAGCCCTGCCCAGCCCATCGCTTCCCTTCCGGAGACCCAGTCCCAAGAGTACTCCCTTATCAACCTCTCATGTGCTAATTTCTGTCTCAGAGTTTTCTTTATAGGGAGGCTGGTCTATAACAGTTGGTACTGGAAGTGGTCTGAGAAAGCTGACACTGAGGTGGAAATTTGGAGCTGGGTCACTTGCCCCCTAGCTGGCTGTGAGGACCGCATGAGTGGTGGTGGACAGGGCATAGACAAGCCCTGGCCCAAGGAAGCAGAGCACTGTCAAAGCTTTCCTGATGGGAAACTGGTGGAAGAAAATTCAACAGCTGGTGAAATGTATCAGGTGTTAATAAATACGAAAGAAATAACGTAAGGCCAGCAGAATTGGGTAGCTATTGCTAAGCTCAACTGACGCTTTTTAGGAAAAAACAGTAAAAGGCTGAGAGTGATTATTTGACAGTTAAGTTGGAAAGAGTGAAAGCCAGAGGGCTTCCTTGACTGCTGATTAAGTACTCTAGTCTTCTGAAGTCAGAGGCTACAGAAAGCTAAGGACCAAGACCAGGACTTAATCATAACATTCACAGAGCTCTAAAGAAAGTTTAATTCTCAACTGAGGCAGGTAGGCTAGGAAAGAATGGGGCCCTGGCACATGGAATGGAGACCTCTGGGTTTCTGAAACCCCAAATCTTCGGTCTCAGATTCCTCTGAACGCTTTGAACCAGCAGAAAATAGTGTACTCTTCACCCTTTAAGATGAGCCCTCCCTCCTTGATTGAAGATACTCCAGAGGCCTTTCTCCTTCAGGGTTGAAGTTAACATTGATACCTAGAGACCTGAATAAACAGAATCCTGGCCCAGCTTTGGCTCATCATGCGTCCACTGGGTCCATGGACCCACCCAGTGATCATCTCCATATCCCAAAAGTCTACTGGGAGAAGGTATACTTTGTATGTGCCACAATTCCTATATTGGTTCCTTTGCCTTTGGAATAAGACCTGTCACGGTGCGAAGGCCAAGTGGAAGCTCTGAACCCTCCCTACTCCCAGCCAAAATAATGCATTAAAACCAAAATCACATCCCAGCCAGTCTTTAGTAATTAAAGACTAAAGGATGCTGAGTTGGTGGGCCCCATCATCTCTATTTAATTCATCAGCCTGGCCCCTGAAAAAACCAGATGGATGTTGGAGGACGACAGGGAACTACTGCATACTTAAGTGTGTAGTAGCTACAATCGCAGCTGCTGTGCCAGATATGGTATCTTTGCTACAGCAGATTAACAAGGCCTTGAGTACATGATACGTGGCCATTGATCTGGCACATATTTTCCATCTCTATAAGGAAAGATGATCAGAAACAGTTCAAATCCATTTGGAATGGACGACAGTTTACATTTACAATCTTGATCTAGGGCTATATCAACTCTGTTCTCTATCATAATAGAGTCCAAAGGGTCTTGAATGGCTGGACATTCTGCAGAACATCACACTGGTCCACTAGCGTGATGACATCACATCAGTCAGATAAATGAGCAAGAAGTGGCTGGTCTTCTGGTGAGACACATGCCCGCCAGAGGGTGAGAGATAAGCCTTACGAAGATTCAGAGACACCCACATTGGTGAAGTGCTTGAGAATTCAGTGGTCTGGGCATGGGAAGAAATCACTTAATCCCTTCCAAACTGAAGGAAAAGTTATTGCATCTTGTATCTCCCACCACAAAGAAGAAAGCATAGCACTTCATGAACCTCTTTGAGTTCTGGAGGGAGCATATCCCATACCTGCAAACACTGCTCTGATCCGTATTTCAGATGACACAAAAAGCCATTGGCTTTGAGTTAGAAATTAAGAAAGAGTTCTGTCGTGGGTCCAGGCTGTGGGGCAAGCAGCTCTGCTACTTATGCCCTGCTATCCAGCAGACCCTGTGGTTGTAGAGATGTCATGGTGGGAGAGGACACCCTGGGGAGTTTATGATAGGCCCCAGTGGAAGAATCACTACACTGGCCCCTGGGTTCCTGGAGCAGGAGTGGAGAATGCCATCTGCAGTGGAGAATTATACATCTTTTGAAAACAGTTCCCAGCCTTGTGCCCTAGTAGAGATGGTCTGCTTGACTGTAGGACACCGAGTGACCAGGCCAGCAGAACCGCTCATCTTGAGCCGGTCCTGTCAGACCACCAAGTCACACCGTCTGATGGGCCCAGCACGAATCATCACACAATGCATGCGGCACATCAGGATCAAGCCCGAGTAAGGCTGGGGAGTATGAGAAAGCGGCACAAGTGGGCCGGGCCCCATGTTGCCCACCACTGTTCTGCTCCCTCAGCTCACATGTGTGGCACTCTGGGGGTCCTTTATGACCAACTGACTGAGGAGGGAAAAGCCCTCTTTGGTTCATGGATGGGTCAGCCCGGCACGTGTGTGCAAACTGAAAAGGGACAACAGCCTCCCCGGTGGGGACGGCAGAAAATTCTCCCTATAGCACCCACTTTGTGTGGAAAGAGAGTAGCCTGGGGTGAGGATATACAGACTCAGAGACAGTGACAAATAGCTTAGCCAGCCGGTTAGGAACCTAGAAAGAGAAAGATTGGAAGATCTTCCAAGGTGTAGAGGCAGGTAGATGAACATGGATTGAGCCACCCAGTAAGATGGGCTTCATATCGCATGTTAATGAATGCCCAGCAGAAAGCACTGACCATAGAAGAGGAACTAAGCAACCAAGTAGGCAGAACTGGACCAGCTGACACCAGCCTGCATCTGTCATCACCCTGGTGCTGGCGCAATGAATGTGTGAACACGGTAGCCATGGAAGCTGAGAGTGGAAAAGAAGAGCAAGCAAGAACAAGGCTCTGTGGAGAGAAGGCTAGGAGAGTAAAGGTTCCCTGACCAAGAAAGCAGCCTTAGAGAGATGTTAGACCTGAAATACCTACTGCACTGAACTGAAATTTTTGAAATGTTTTGCTATGGACCTGGGTTAGGGTTACGGTTAGGGATCCCTACACAATCTTACCAACCAAAGACAATATAGCCTCCAAGCTGTCTGTAACAGAGACCAATTCTGAATCCCAGATAGACCACTGGCTACCTCTGGCAGATTAACCCCTTGCCCCTTCTACCCTGGAAAGGGCAACGTTTGTCTTGACTAGAAGAGACACATGTTTGGAATATGGATTTGCCCTCAGGACCTCAGCTACTAGAGTATCCTGAAAGCTTACAATGTGTTTGATCCACATCTACAGGATCCCAAATAACATCACATCAGCCCCAGCAGCCACCTTTCCAGACCCATGGGACCCACAGTCCTATTACAAATTGCACCACCCAGAAGTTGCCAGCCTGGCAGAATGATGGAACGAGTTGAACGCACAGCTAAAGCGTCAGCTTGGTGGTGCTTGTGAGGATGGGGACCATCCTTGAGAATGCAGTGCTCAACCTTAAATCAACAAACTTAACTGATGAGTGTCTCCATAGGTAGAACACATGAATCTAGGAACCAACGGGTGGGAGTAAGAGTGGTCCTGCTACCATCACTCCCAGTTACACACTGGGAATTTTGTGCTTCCTGTCCTCTCAGCTCTGAGCTGTTCAAGTAGTATAGAGATCCTGATTCCCCAAAGAGGAACCCTTCTGGCCAGAGGACACATTGCCCTGTGGTGTAGCCGATTCTATGCTCAGTGAAACTTCCCTGGAGCACCGCCGTAACTTCCACACTTGAGTCAATCTCTATCTTCCTTCTTTCTTTACTCTGCCTGGCACTTATCACCATCTGAATTATATTGCTTATTTATTGGTTTACTTGGATATTGTCTTTCTCCTCCACCCAAATGTAAATTCCAGGAGGGCAGAGATATTTCCTTGTTCTCAGTTAGTCATCAGTGCCTAGAACAGTGCTAGCCACATTGAAGGCACTCACTAAATATTTGCCCAGTGAATAAATAACTCTACAATGTAATTTTTTGTGGGTGGGTAGTATTCAACTGTAAGTATTCATCATCATTTATTTAACCAGTCACTTATTGCTGGGCAGTTCATTTTCTTCACATAATTTCTGCGATAAAATAACGGCCGGCAAAAGTCTTCATGTGTGTCATCTATTATTTCCATATGATGAAGTCCAAGCAGTACAGTTTGCTGGCACATAGGTATGACTTTTAGTTTTCCAGGCTTTTGATATGTGATACCTCATGGATTTGTTTGAAAACTATTATTATGTATGCAATTCAGATTTAGCGCTCCTCTTGTCAAACAGGCTGTCTTGACTCTGCATAAAACCGAATTCTGACCTGGCTCCTTTCAACATTTTATATAAGAAATCCAACCATATTCAGAATGCTAAAATTTATTTTTCATTACTTTTGCAGAAGACTGCATAGAGATCTCTAACCCTAATTCTAACTCAACCCCATAGCAACACTTCATAAACCCCAAGTAGATGTTTCAGTTCTCCGTTTCATCTCAGGCTGCTCTCTTGGCTGGGGAACATTTTTTGCCACAGCCAGCTTTTCCTAAAGCCAAATCCTTGCCTACTCCTTCCCCCTTCCTCCTTCATGCATTTTCTCCCCCAAAACTTAAATTCCTCCCCCCACTTTGTCAAGTAGAGAACTGCCCACTTTCTCATGAAACTAGGGCCCCATGTAGAGATGTAGGAGTTTGCTTTTAGCTTGTACTGCCTCCTCTAAGGCACACGTTTGTGTGTCTTCCTACAGAGAAATCCTCAGACTCTAATGCATAAAAGAAAACACTCCTTCTTGTTTTTCTTTCCCTTAAGTTACTCCCTCAGAACATGGAAGGCCACATCCTAACGTTCTCTCTCTATTTGTATTGTGCAATTGCACTTGGAGTTGTGCGTTACCTGTTTGATGAATGTGTTGGTCCACTTGGGCTTCCTCCAAAACTCTTTTGTTCCTCTCCTCCTCCCATGGTTTATTTGTCTCCCTCCTTTTTGTCTCAGGTTCTAAGCTCCAGAGGCCGAAAGAGTTGGATCAATGTCCCATTTCCATCGCTTACTGTGTGAATTTAAACATGAAACTTTACTTTTCTGGGTCATCATTTCCTCATCTGTAACATACCACCTGCTGCTATGAAGAATAAACCAAATAAGACATAAATTAGCACAGTGGCCTGAGGAAATACTCAACAAAAGTTAACTGTTATTACTTCTCTCTTCAATTTGGCATGTCTGTTCTTTACAGAGCTTCTCGGGCATTCGTTGTCTTATTTCCCTTTATCCTTTCCATTCCTTAGTTTCCCTAATTTCTTCCTCCTTCACCTTCTTCTGTAGGAACCTTTGATAAGGTTATGTCTTCTGCAAACTGCCCACCCCGTCTTCACTTCTCAACAGTTACTTTCTTCCTCCTGATTTTCGTTACACTCTCTTGTTTATCTTCAGGTTTTGGAAATATTTTCCTTTGCCTTTCCCTCTCTCACAGCCTGAACTATATCTCTGTTACTTTTCTCTGTTGTTTATTCTAAAATTCCTACCCACCACCTCCTTCTTTGCTTCCAGTCTCCTATGACTTCCCTCCATGCCTTTGGGCACTTTTGCTGTTTCTTTCCTTCTTCTTACTTGTCCTTCTCATCTGGCTCGATGATGCTATTCTCTTATGCCTACATATTCCCTTTACCTTTATAGAGATCACATCTAATTCTCTTTTTATAGCGAGCAATGGCATTCATTCACTCATTCATTCATTGAGTGAATGTTATTGAGAGACTACTATCTTTAAGGTGCTAGGTTGGGTCTTTGGAAGACAGAAATTAAAGACACAGCCCCTGCCTTTAAAGAGCTCAAAGGCTAGTAGGGAAAGAGATGAATAAAGTAATCCTATTTGGGTGACAGGTCTAGGAAGGGGGCAATGCAGGGTGAACTGAGAGGGCAATTGGTGGAAACCGAGGTGGAAGGAAGAGGTATAAAGGAAAGCCTTCCACAGCTGTTGACATCAGAGTTGTTTTGAAGCATGAATAGGAATAAGTCAGGAGAAGTGGGGTGTGAACACATTAGAGGGAGTGCAGATTCTAGGTAAGGGGCCAATATTTGCCTCTGCATTGAGTCAGATCCTTCACTGCTGAGTCATTTGACTATTCAGTGCGATCAGATGATTCTTAGCTCATAGCTACAGGATGTCTTTCTTTGACTGCATTCCCCATCAACTATAGCCTTTCTTGGCCAGTGAATGAAAAGAACTTCTGGTTTGGTAATCCTATGTTCTTTTTGGATAGAGCCCTATTTCATTTTATCTCTCCCCTTCTCCACACCAAATCTAAATGAGCATATACATTTGTAACCTACTATTTCATTCACGAAGACAGTAAAAATGTTGTTTGCATTGGTCTGCTAACTAGGATTACCACACAGTTCTGGCATCTTTTCTTCTGATATGGTTTTGTAAACTTTGCATGAAAGTCCTCACTTCTAGTAGTTTTCATTAATGCAAATAAATACCCCATGGGCTTATTCAAATGAATTCATAATTGGGCTCTCATCTTATGGTCTCATAATGAAAGTTTCATAAGTTTCTTAATACAACTGTATTCAGAGGGGTCCTATCTTCACAGCATCCAAATGTTGTTATTGTTGTTGGTCCTCCTCCTTCCTCCTCATTCTTTTCCTCCTTCTTCATTTGCCCTCATCGTAGCACAACAGAAGCTTGGAGGTCAGTAAATAACAAGGTGATCCAGAGCACATGGCTCTGAGGTGGACTGAGATGGAAGAGACATGGCAGCTGTGGTGAGATAGGCCCTTGATATAGACCCAGCCAAAGGCAACCTGAGGAATGCTAGTGACAAAGGCAGAGTGTTTGGTGTTCAGAGGACAGTGATGGGTGATGGTAAGCCATCCAGGCAGGTGGGAAATCTGCCTGGAATTTTTACTGTCTTCGCATCAAAATTATACATTAATTGAAGAAGATTTGAAATATCTTTAACATTAAGTCAGCAACCACGAATGTAGCCTGTGTCTCCATTTATTCAGTCTTCTTATATTTTTTAATAGAATTTTAATATTTTTCCATAGCAATGTCTTGTACGTTCATTGTAAAGTTGACCCCCAGATACATTACAGCTCTGCTACTATTGTGAATGATACTTTATTTTCTCGTTTGGTATTGCGGGTATAGAACACTATGGATTTTTGTAAGTCGATCTTGTGTTAAGGCAAGTTTGCTAAACTCCCACTAATTTTAATAGTTTGTTAGTGCTGTTGGATTTTCTACATAGATGATTATGTTGTCAGCAATGAATGATGAGTTTTTTTGATTAATTTTTATTGGAGTATAGTTGCTTTAAGGAATGATGATTTAATATATTTTATTCTAACGCTTGCATATCAGTTATCAATTGCTTCAAACAAATTATCTCAAAACTTAGCAGTTAAGGACAACAGACATTTATTATCATACAGTCTCTGAGGTCAGTAATCCAGGAATATGACCTGGTATCAGAAATCACACAGCATTACCTCATCTTATTCTGTTTGTTAGAAGCAATTCCCTAAGTCCAGCCCAAGCTCAAGGGGAGAGAAATTAGGCTCCACTTGTAGAAGATACTGTTAGAATTTATAGACATATTTAAACCACAACATCTTACAATGTTTTTTTCTTCTTGTCTTCTATTTTAATTTTTATTGATGAGGACATCTAGTAACAGGTTAAATAGTGGCAGAGATCATGATAACTTTGTTTTGTTCAAGACCTTAAACGAACTGAAAGGTTTCTCCATCAACTATCACATTGACCTTAATCTTTTGGTATAAGGTCTATCAGGTTCAAGGAGTTCCCTTCTATTCCTGGCTACTGAGACTATTGTTATCTTATCATAACTAAGTGTTAAAGTTCATGAAATACCTTTTGCATTCACAGATTTTCTTTTCCTAGCTTTTCCTCTGTTTTCTCTTTTAAGATAGGTTTTCTGATATTACACCATTGTTGCATTCCTGGAATAAACTGCACTGGGTTTGTTTTTTAACACATGATTAGATTCACTTAGATAGTAATTTATATAGGATTTTCCCATCTGTATTCATAGGTTAGATAGGCCTGTACTTTTTTCCTGTGCTGTCCATACTGGTTTTAGAATCGATGTTTTGTTAGCTCTTAAAATGAGTTGGGCAGCTTTCCTCCTTTGTCGATTCTTCAACTTGGAAGTTTTGCCGCATGCCTCTGTTGGAGGCTGGCCTTTTTCTTTCCATACGCCCATCTATCTACTTTCACCTGGTCTACTTTCTCCGCTGGCCCCTGACTTACTGCCTCATTTCCAATTCATGGTTTCTGCCTTCTTTCCTGGCTCTGTTTTGCTTATACAGGCACGGTTTAAAGATACTGCAGGTTCAGTTCCAGACCACCAAAATACAGCAAATATCGCAATAAAGTGAGTCACACGAATTTTTTGGTTTCCCGGTACCTGTAAAAGTTATGTTTACACTAAACCGTAGTCTGTTCAGTGTGCAATAGCATCATGTCTAAAAAACTGTACAGACCTTAATTTAAAAATACTTTATTGCTAAATTTGCAAGCCATCATCTGACAACACAGGGTTGCCACAAACATGCGATTTGTTAAAAAAAAAAAAAGGCAATATTTGCAAAGTGCAATAAAGCAAAGTTCAGTAAAACAAAGTATGCTTGTATATAGCAGGGGGTCAAAACTTACACAGTTTGGGTCGGTGTGCAATTAATGGTAACTGCCTTATTTTGCATAACTGACTCAGACTTCCTCACTGAACCCTTCATTGTCAATGACGGAGGCAGGGAAGGGTCATATGAAGGCATGTGGTTGTACTAAAATTTGCCAAATATAAAAGAGTATCTTTGTATCTTATAGTTTAATATAATGTCATGTTGAAGAAATATTCTCCCTCTCCCTCTTAGGTTCCAAGGTGACTTCTTGGACCCAAGGGAAACTTGCTTGCTTTCATGGTGATGAGGTGAAGGGAAGCTGGTGCCTTATCTGCATGTGCATTTCCTTGACAGTGGACATAGCTGAAGAGGCATCAGAGACCAGAGAACAGCAAACACACCTGAACTTACACCAGTCAGTTCCTCTAGTCACTGCAAAGATACACAACATACCCAGGTGCCCTCTTGGGGGAGTAGGCCAGGGGATTGAGGAACTTTTAAAAGAAGCTGAAGGGCCCTGGTAGGAAGTTTGTACGTTGAACTTGACTGAATATTTATCCAAAGAAAATAAACTAAGCTGAATGAATTTTTTTTTGAACTGAGAGACACTGAACTTACTTTAATTAGGAGGGTTTTTTTTGTTTTTTTGGGTTTTTTTGCGGTACGTGGGCCTCTCACTGTTGTGGCCTCTCCCGTTGCGGAGCACAGGCTCCTGACGCACAGGCTCAGCGGCCATGGCTCACGGGCCCAGCCGCTCCGCGGCATGTGGGATCTTCCCGGACCGGGGCATGAACCCGTGTCCCCTGCATGGGCAGGTGGACTCTCAACCACTGCGCCACCAGGGAAGCCCTAATTAGGAGGTTTTGACTTATGTGGAATTAACTCCAAGATATACTATTATGTGAAAAAAGCGAAATTCAGAAGAAGTATGCATAACATGCTGCTGTTTGTTTTAAAAAAAATCATATACACGTTTGTGTTTCTACCTCTGGACCCTCCAAGGAAACAAAGTGCGTGAAAGGGACGGGTTCCTTCCCACCTTAAGTCTGCTCTCTGGGAAGGGTTTGCATGGGTGCAGGTGTTCCCTTCATGGCAATTTTGGGTCCCTGAGAAGTAGACCCTTAAGAGAGCCTATCTCCTCTGAAAAGTTACATATCATTCGTGTAGAATTTAAATTTTTATTTTACAACTGCTCCTTGAAGTCCCATAATCATTCATCCAATTCCCCTGGCAACTTGGAACATTGTTTATCTTGGCCTCTCAGGAGTCTTCTTTCAAACCGGGAAACCCAAAGCCAGGTGGGTGAGAGCTACAGAAGCAGTGGGTCTTTCCCTGTGGCAGGCAGGCCCCAGATGGCCATGAGCCTGCCTCACAGCACCCACATCCCGCGGAACCCCCTTCCCCGGTGTGTCACTTCTGTGATTAGGTCACACGTTAGTGTGATGTGTATCTTGCTACAGACCCTGCCCCTTGCTGGTTTTCACAGAAGAAGCTGCCGTGGTGGGGTGGGGGGAGCACGTGGCAAACAGCCAGCAAAACACTGAGTCCCTCAGCCAACACCCTGGAGATCTGACTCCTGCCAACGACCACAAGAGCTTGGACGTGAACCTGCCCCAGACAAGCCTCCTATTGAGATAGCATCCTTAGCACTCTCACCTGAAGCTGAAACCCACCTGAACTTCTGATCCACAGAAACGTGAGGTAGTAAACTTGTGCTGTTTGAGGCTAAGTTTGATTTGTTTTCCTTACTACCCAGTGATATGTGGCTTGAAAACAAAATCAGTTACAGAAACATAAAGAATGGTCCAATGTTTACACATCTAAGTGTAGTGGCTACAAATCTGACCCCACTATGTTTGGACTAACAGATCTTGGCTTCCTCATCTTGGAACCTCATCCACTGACAGACTTCACGTCACCTGATCTCCCCTAATCCTATCCCCTTCCTTGTTCTGACCGAGAGAAATGGGTACTGGATCGAAAGCTGTGGACTAGTTCTGGCCGTACTGCTAGCTCACTAGCAGTGACTGCTCTGCTTCTTAATTTTCTGACCCATAAAATGGGAAGACTAAACTCAATGAACCTTAAAGTCTTTCCAGCTTTATGGATTTTTTTTCTCTTCACAACCTTGCCCGAATCCCAGTACCTTCTTCTTCTCAGCAGGGCGTATGTAACCTGAGGGGACATTCAGACTTTCCAAATCAATTTTTCCACTTTATTTGCCCCCTTCATTGATTTCTCTGCCAACTTGACTTAGGAACAGGTCATGCTGACTGCAGAGTGGCAGCAGTGGTTAGAGTTGGTTCGAGTTTGTAGCTGCTCCTTATGCCATGTGGCATACTGCATCTCTCACCCACCTCTTTTTCCCACTTCCTTGTGAAAAATCCTATTGGCATTTCATACCCTTCAAGTTCTACATTGTACAGCCTGTGTGACTCTAAATGCTGGTTTTAAAAATCAAAAGCACCAAAGCAGAGTGTCTGTTTGGATCAGGAAGGCCATAGTGCACTTTCCTGATAACACTGTTTCCCCAACAAAACCTAAGTCTGAACAAATGCATCTACAGAATCACTAGTGCTGGGGTGAATTCTTTTTTCTTTTTTGGTGCCTGGTAGGGTTATTTCCCATCTTCCAAAGCTGGAGCCCTAATGAGCTCCAGGGGGACAGAAGTCTGTCAATCACAGGGTACTTTTCAAGTATAGTCATCTCTGCCCCATCAGAGAACCACAAGGCATGAAATAATTAGAAAGCCCAAAGTAACTGCGCTGTTTTACAAGCGCAAAATCCGTATGCGGATCATTTACATAAACCTGTCCCTTCCCATCACAGTTCTAATGTAGGCTGGGCACTAATCGCAGGCCTGCTGGGGGAGGGGAGGTCAAGGTAAGCCGGGCCTCCATATTGGCAGCACGATGTACGCGTATGCTACGCCTGCCGCTGCCTTCGCCTTTACCGACTACTGAATTAACGTAAAGTATCTTTTCTTTTCCATTAGGTAAGAACTATTCCTGCTGCTATGGCAGCAGACCCTGTGCTTAAGAGCAGAAAAAAAAGCTTTTGCATCAAGCTATTGTTAGGGGAGAATTCGCTTTGAGGAGCTTTTCAAAGCTGATCCGATTGGGGAAAGAATCATGTTAAATATTTGCTATGAAATATTTATAAGAAGAGCACAAGAGCAATTGACAAAGTTGCCTGGGAAAATAAGCATTTCTCCTCATTTGGAAATTTGGGGGGTAGGGGTTTAAATGCTCTAGGGAGAATTTATCTAAGTACAAATACGTGTGTGATGTTTTGTTCACAAATGTGCGTGTGCACGCATGCACACTCACACACATGGTTGAACGGGTTGATAGGATTTAGGCCAATCTGCATCTGAATGCAGTTTCCCAAATACGGCAGCAATAAGAGGTCACTGAAGACTGTCTCGATAATTGTGTTTGAAGAAGCACTGTACTGATGCCAACAGAGCAAGATGCCCTGGACTTAGCCTGGCGGACCTGAGGTACAGCAGCAGTCATCTTATAGGTGCTCTTCTCGTATCTGCACCCAGGAAAGGGACTCTTGGAGGGGATAGATTCCCCTGAACCCTGCCCTTCATTCCATCAGCATAATATTAACAATGCTCCAATGAATGCACTGAAGAAAGAAAAAAAGATGTGTTTAAAGCCAGAATGTATGCTTTTAGAGGATGTATTTCCATGTGGCTTGTGGATTTTTCAAAAATGTTTAGCACCCAAACCTTGCCCACCTGAAGGTGACAAATGATTTATTGACGTTTACATAGTTAAAAGAAGCTCTGCATCAACTATGTATATTTTCAGTATCTGTGGGACTCTTCTGTCTACTGGGAAGAGAGAAATGAAAATATTCGGTCTTAATGCAGTATCTCCAATAAATAAATTACATATTTTAACACTTAGCCTTTGCCACATGAGCCTTGTGACTATTTGATGTCACATTTTATACGACTTTGCAACTAATGTAGTGTAGTATGATTCGTGTAACTGAATGGCTAACTAGGTAATGCATACACTGTTACTTATGCTTATTTTAATCTAGAGGTCCTATAGAGAATTTTACCGTAGGCCGATTTTATCAATCAACAAACACATCATAAGATTCTGGCCAATGGACATATATACACTACCAAACGTAGAATAGCTAGCTAGTGGGAAGCAGCCGCATAGCACAGGGAGATCAGCTCGGTGCTTTGTGACCACCTAGAGGGGTGGGATAGGGAGGGTGGGAGGGAGGGAGAGGCAAGAGGGAAGAGATATGGGAACATATGTATATGCATAACTGATTCACTTTGTTATAAAGCAGAAACTAACACACCATTGTAAAGCAATTATACTCCAATAAAGATGTAAAAAAAAAAAAAAAAAGATTCTGGCCAAAAGAGCAAGCGCTCTGAAATGACCAGTTGCAACAACCTCTACAGTATACGGCTGTCTGAGAGGTCCACGGCTACCTAGCAGCGAGGCGGAAGATGCACAGGCGTGACGCACAGGCGTGATAGGGGTCTGAACCACAGCCAGTCTGTTTCTTATCTGAGAGATCACCAAGTGAGAAAGCATTGTGGATGGATTTAAATCAGCTTCTTTTCTCTGTCCCCCTTCCCTTGCACGCAACAAAAGTCTAAATCCCTTTTTAGGCCAGATTGCCCCATTTCCCTGCATGGGCCAGGCAGATTGGAAACATGTTTGTCATTCAGCTTTTCTCCAGGCTAATCAGGAGACACTGGGGTGGTGAGATTTCTGCCTCCCATCTGTGGAGCTTGCCTCTAAAAGCAGCCGCTCGGAGGCCGCTGGGCCCACTTGAGAGCTGGGCTGCCTGTCATCTCTGCAGACAGATATAAAAATATTGTTAACCACGAACCTAAGCAGAGGGTTTAACTGGGATTTGAATCTAAAATGTGATACTCCACATAGACTAACTTGATTTGGTCCAACAGAGCCAAACCCCTTATTCTGTTCTAACAAAGTGTGTCACATTATGGAGGAGATTTTGATGGGATTTACGACATCTCTGTTTCAGGCTTGACGCTGAATAGATCTGAACTGTGAATGAACGTTGCTGCCTCCAGAGTTGTCATGGGGAGAGGCCTTGGCCACACTGGCTCCTGAGTCAAGGTCTCGTTGACAGGCCAGCTTTCAAGTTTACCGAGGTGTAGAGTGGATCACGCAGTGGCAGCTGGGCTAGGCAGGTGTGTAGCAGGGGACGGTTCTGTGCAGAGCCTCAGACAGTGCAGAGGGTTGCTACACGGTGATTCCCGCACCTCCTATTTTGGGAACCCCAGTGAACTTTTGAACCCCAAAATTCTGAAAAGTAACTAATTGTAAAGACAATGGCCACGGAATCATGAGGAGGTAGTATAGAGTGGAGGCCTGGTTTGACTCCTGGCTTCTCCACTCACGGTGGGACCTTGACCAGATTACTTTCTACAACTCAGATTCCTCGTGTATAAGAAGGGGGTGGTGATAGTATCGTCTCTCTGGAATTGTTGCAAGGAGTACAGGAGATAGTGCATGTTAAGCACTCCATCTAGCCCAGATATAAATGCTCGATCTATAATGTTGGTAGCTATTGCTTGCAGTTTCATGGCAGTTGAGGATGGTTTGCGACCTTCCCTCCACCACATGCTGGCTCATTCTTAGCTGTTGCTGTTTGTAAAAGCAATGACTGACATTCCTTGTTGTAAACATCAGTGATACAGTGACACCCAGTCATACCCAGCCATGGAGACACCACTTGGGAAAGTCCTGTATTTCAGGCATAAGCAAAATTTAGAAGATAATATAATGAACACTCATGGGTGTACCACAGAGCTTTGACAAATTTTAATATTTTGCCATATTTACTCAGATCTTTTAAACATTAGTTTTAAAACATTACTTGGTACCTTCCTTGAGCCCTTTTCATCGCTGCTCTGAGATGACCACTGTTTTGAATTTGAGCTTTGATTGTTACTAGATACGTTTTTAAATTTTATATAGCTACAGCAATATCTATATATATCCATAAGCAATACATAGTTTTGTTTTATACATTCTGATTTTTATACAAGTGGTATAGTGAACACAGAAGTCCACCATTGACTTTTTTCATTTAATATTATGTGTTTATATATATTCATATTTATACATGTTATTATTTTTAAATTTATTTTGATTTAATTTATTGCAGTATAGTTGATTTACAATATTATGTTAGCTTCAGGTGTATAGCATAGTGATACAGTTGGGCTTTTTTTGCAGATTATATTTCATTATAGGTTATTATAAGATACTGGATGTAATTCCCTCTGCTATACAGTAAATCCTTGTTGCTTATCTATTTATGTATAGTAGTTTGTAAATGCTAATCCCATACTCACAGTTTGTCTCACCCCCCCATCCCCCTTTGGTAACCATAAGTTTGTTTTCTATGTCTATAAGTCTCTTCTTGTTTTGTATATAGATTCATTTGTATTGTTTTTATATTCCAAAAATAAGTGATATTATATAGTATTTGTCTTCCACTGTCTGACTTATTTCACTTAGCATAATATTCTCTAGGTCCATCCATGTTGCTGCAAATGGTGATATTTCATTCCTTTTTATGGCTGGGTAATATTCCACTGTATATATACTGTGCTTCTATGATCATTGGGGTGCATGTATCTTTTTGAATTAGAGGGTTTTTTTTCCTGGATTGCTGGATCATATGGTAGCATTATTTTTAGTTTTTTGAGGAACCTCCATACTGTTTTCCATAGTGGCTGTATCAATTTACATTCCCACCAACAGTGCAGGAGGGTTCCCTTTTCTCCACACCCTCTTCAGCATTTATTGTTTGTAGATTTTTTGATGATGGCCATTCTGACTGGTGTGAGGTGATACCTTATTGTAGTTGTAATTTGCGTTTCTCTAATGATTAGTGATGTTGAGCATCTTTGCATGTGTTTGTTGGCAATCTGTGTATCTTCCTTGGAGAAATGTCTATTTAGGTCTTCTGCCCATTCTTGGATTGGGTTGTTTGTTTTTCTGATATTGAGCTTCATGAGCTGCTTGTAAATTTTGGAGATTAATCCTTTGTCAGTTGCTTCATTTGCAGATAGTTTCTCCCATTCGGAGGGTTGTCTTTTCATCTTGTTTATGTTTTCTTTTGCTGTGCAAAAGCTTTTAAGTTTCATTAGGTCCCATTTGTTTATTTGTGTTTTTAATTCCATTTCTCTAGGAGGTGGGTCAAAAAGGATCTTACTGTGATTTATGTCATAGAGTGTTCTGCCTATGTTTTCCTCTAAGAGTTTTATAGTGTCTGGCCTTACATTTAGGTCTTTAATCCATTTGGAATTTATTTTTGTGTATGGTGTTAGGGAGTGTTCTAATTTCATTCTTTTATGTGTAGCTGTCCAGTTTTGCCAGCACCACTTATTGAAGATTCTGTCTTTTCTTCATTGTATATTCTTGCCTCCTTTATCAAAAATGAGGTGACCATATGTGCATGGGTTTATCTCTGGGCTTTCTATCCTTTTCCATTGATCTATATTTCTGTTTTTGTGCCAGTACCATACTGTCTTGATTACTGTAGCTCTGTAGTATAGTCTGAAGTCAGGGAGCCTGATTCCTCCAGCTCCATTTTTCTTTCTCAAGATTGTTTTCGTTATTCGGGATATTTTGTGTCTCCATACAAGTTGTGAAATTTTTTGTTCTAGTTCTGTGAAAAATGCCATTGATAGTTTGATAGGGATTGCACTGAATCTGTAGATTGCTTTTGGTAGTATAGTCATTTTCACAATGTTGATTCTTCCAATCCAGTATCTGTCCATCTGTTTGTATCATCTTTAAATTCTTTCATCAGTGTCTTACAGTTTTCTGCATACAGGTCTGTTGTCTCCATAGGTAGGTTTATTCCTAGGTATTTTATTCTTTTTGTAGCAGTGGTAAATGGGAGTGTTTCCTTAATTTCTTTTTCAGATTTTTCATCATTAATGTATAGGAATGCCAGAGATTTCTGTGCATTAATTTTGTATCCTGTTACTTTACCAAATCCATTGATTAGCTCTAGTATATTTCTGGTAGCCTCTTTAGGGTTCTCTTTGTATAGTATCATGTCATCTGCAAACAGTGACAGTTTTACTTCTTCTTTTCCCATTTGGATTCCTTTTATTTCTTTTTCTACTCTGATTGCTGTGGCTAAAACTTCCAAATCTGTGTTGAATAAGAGTGGTGCGAGTGGGCAACCTTGTCTTGTTCCTGATCTTAGAGGAAATGGTTTCAGTTTTTCACCATTGAGGACGATGTTGGCTCTGGGTTTGTCATATATGGCCTTTATTATGTTGAGGTAATAAGTTCCCTCTATGCCTGCTTTCTGGAGGGTTTTTATCATAGATGGGTGTTGAATTTTGTCAAAAGCTTTTTCTGCCTCTATTGAGGTGATCATATAGTTTTTCTCCTTCAATTTGTTAATATGGTTTATCACATTGATTGATTTGCGTATATTGAAGAATCCTTGCATTCCTGGGATAAATCCCACTTGATCATGGTGTATGATCCTTTTAATGTGCTGTTGGATTCTGTTTGCTAGTATTTTGTTGAGGATTTTTGCATCTATGTTCTTCAGTGATATTGGCCTGTAGTTTTCTTTCTTTGTGACATCTTTGTCTGGTTTTGGTATCAGGATGATGATTGCCTCATAGAATGAGTTTGGGAGTGTTCCTCCCTCTGCTATAGTTTGGAAGGGTTTGAGAAGGATAGGTGTTAGCTCTTCTCTAAATGTTTGATAGAATTTGCCTGTGAAGCCATCTGGTCTTGAGCTTTTGTTTGTTGGAAGATTTTTAATCACAGTCTCCATTTCAGTGTTTGTCATTGATCTGTTTATATTTTCTATTTCTTCTTCAGTCTCAGAAGGTTGTGCTTTTCTAAGAATTTGTCTGTTTCTTCCAGGTTGTCCATTTTATTGCCATATAGTTGCTTGTAGTAATCTCTCATGGTCCTTTGTATTTCTGCAATGTCAATTTTTACTTCTCCTTTTTCATTTCTAGTTCTATTGATTTGAGTCTTCTCCCTTTTTTTCTTGATGAGTCTGGCTAATGGTTTATCAATTTTGTTTATCTTCTCCATGTGTTGTATATTTTACAGATTTTTTCCTGTAATTGATATCTAGTCTCATAGCTTTGTGGTCGGAAAAAATACTTCATGTGATTTCAGTTTTCTTAAGTTTATCAAGGCTTGATTTGTGACCCAAGATATGATCTATCCTGGAAAATGTTCCATGCGCACGTGAGAAGAAAGTGTATTCTGTTGTTTTTGGATGGAATGTCTTATAAATATCAATTAAGTCCATTTTGTTTAATGTATCATATAAAGTTTGTGTTTCCTTATTTATTTTAATTTTGGATTTGTCCACTGGTTAAAGTGAGGTGTTAAATTCCCCTACTATGATTGTGTCGATTTCCCCGTTTATGGCTGTTAGCATTTGCCTTATGTATTGAGGTGCTCCTATGTTGGGTGCATAAATATTTACAATTGTTATATCTTCTTCTTGGATTGATCCCTTGATCATTATGTAGTGTCCTTCTTTGTCTCTTGTAATAGTCTTTATTTTAAAGTCTATTTTTTCTGTTTTGAGAATTGCTATTCCAGCTTTCTTTTGATTTCCTTTTGCATGGAATATCTTTTTCCATCCCCTCACTTTCAGTCTGTATGTGTCCCTAGGTCTGAAGTGGGTCTCTTGTAGACAGTATATATACAGGTCTTGTTTTTGTATCCATTCAGCCAGTCTATGTCTTTTGGTTGGAGCATTTAATCCGTTTACATTTAAGGTAGTTACCGATATGTATGTTTCTGTTACCATTTTCTAAATTGTTTTGGGTTTGTTATTGTAGGTCTTTTCCTTCTCTTGTGTTTCCTGCCTAGAGAATTCCTTTAGCATTTGTTGTAAAGCTGGTTTGGTGGTGCTGAATTCTCTTAGCTTTTGCTTGTCTGTAAAGGTTTTAATTTCTCCATTGAATCTGAATGAGATCCTTGCTTGGTAGAGTAATCTTGGTTTTAGGTTTTTCCCTTTCATCACTTTAAATATGTCCTGCCACTCCCTTCTGGCTTGTAGAGTTTCTGCTGAAAGATCAACTGTTAACCTTATGGGGATTCCCATGTATGTTATTTGTTGCTTTTCCCTTGCTGCTCTTAATATTTTTTCTTTGTACTTAATTTTTGATAGTTTGATTAATATGTGTCTTGGTATGTTTCTCCTTTGATTTATCCTGTATGGGACTCTCTGTGCTTCCTGGACTTGATTGACTATTTCCTTTCACATGTTAGGGAAGTTTTCTACTATCATCGCTTCAAATATTTTCTCAGACCCTTTCTTTTTCTCTTCTTCTTCTAGGACCCCTATAATTCGATTGTTGGTGCATTTAATGTTGTCCTAGGTATCTCTGAGACTGTCCTCAATTCTTTTCATTCTTTTTTCTTTATTCTGCTCTGAAGTAGTTATTTCCCCTATTTTATCTTCCAGGTCACTTATCCGTTCTTCTGCCTCAGTTATTCTGCTATTGATTCCATCTAGAGAATTTTTAATTTTATTTATTGTGTTGTTCATCATTGTTTGTTTGCTCTTTGGTTCTTCTAGGTCCTTGTTAAACATTTCTTGTATTTTCTCCATTCTATTTCCAAGATTTTGGATCATCTTTAGTATCATTCCTCTGAATTCTTTTTCAGGTGGATTGCCTATTTCCTCTTCATTTGTTTGGTCTGGTGGGTTTTTGCCTTGCTCCTTCACGTGCTGCATATTTCTCTGTCTTCTCATTTTGTTTAACTTACTGTGTTTTCAGTCTTTTTTTTTTTTTTTTTTTTGCAGTATGTGGGCCTCTCACTGCTGTGGCCTCTCCGGCTGCGGAGCACAGGCTCTGGACGCGCAGGTTCAGCGGTCATGGCTCACAGGCCCAACCACTTCACGGCATGTGGGATCCTCCTGGACCGGGGCACGAACCCGTGTCCCCTGCATCGGCAGGCGGACTCTCAACCACTGCACCACCAGGGAAGCCCTGAGTCTTCTTTTCGCAGGCTGCAGGTTCGTAGTTTCCATTGTTTTGGTGTCTGCCCCCAGTGGGTAAAGTTGGTTCAGTGGGTTGTTTTGGCTTCCTGGTGGAGGAGACTGATGCCTGTGTTCTGGTGAGTGGGGCTGGATCTTGTCTTTCTGGTGGGCAGGGCCACGTCTGGTGGTGTGTTTTGGGGTGTCTGTGAACTTATTATGATTTTAGGCAGCCTCTCTGCTAATGGGTGGGGTTGTGTTCTTCTCTTGCTAGTTGTTTGGCATGGGGTGTCCAGCACTGGAGTCTGCTGGCCGTTGGGTGGAGCTGCGTTTTATCATTCAGAGATCTCTGGGGGAGCTCTTGCAGATTGATATTACATGGGCCCGGGAGGTCTCTGGTAGTCCAGTGTCCTGAACTCGGCTCTCCCACCTCAGAGGCTCAGGCCTGATGCCAGCTGGAGCACCAAGACCCTGTCAACCACACAGCTCAGAAGAAAAGGGAGGAAAAAAAGAAAGAAAAAAAATTAAAATTAAAATAAAAATAAAAAATAATTATTATAATTATAAAAAAGGAAGAGAGCAACCAAACCAATAAACAAATCCACTAATGATAATAAGCGTGAAAAACTATACTAAGATAAACATAAAAATCAAAAACAAATCAGTTGCAGACAACAAACCCCAAGTCTACAGTTGCTCTCAAATTCCACCGCCTCAGTTTGGGGTTGATTTGTTGTCTATTCAGGTATTCCACAGGTGCAGGGTACATCAAGTTGATTGTGGGGATTTAATCCACTGCTCCTGGGGCTGCACGGAGAAATTTCCCTTTCTCCTTTGTTCACACAGTTCCTGGGGTTCAGCTTTGGTTTTGGCTCTGCCTCTGCGTGTAGGTCGCCCTCAGGCTTCTGTTCCCACCCATACAGCACAGGGTTAAAGTAGCGGCTGATGAGGGGGCTCTGGCTCATTCAGGCCCCGGGGAGGGTGAGGTACGGTGGTTATAATTGGAATGCAGGGCGAGCCTCTGGTGGCAGAGGCTGGCAAGATGTTGCAGCAGCCTGAGGCATGCTATGTGTTCTCCCAGGGAAGTTGTTCCTGGATCATGGGATCCTGGCAGTGGCGGGCTGCACAGGCTTCTGGGGGCAAGTTGTGGACAGTGACCTGTGCTTGCACACAGGATTCTTGGTGGTTGCAGTAGCAGCCTTAGCATTTCATGCTCATCTCTGGGGTCTGAGCTGAGAGCCACGGCTCACACCCATCTCTGGAGCTCATTTAGGTGGTGCTCTGCCTTCTGTGAGCAGACAGGGAAGGAATCCCCTCTTCTCCCACACCCTGAAACAATGATCTCTTGCCTCTTAGGCAGGTCCAGACTTTTTCTCAGACTCCCTTCTGGCTAGCTGTGGCACACTAGTCCCTTCAGGCTGTGTTCACGCAGCCAACCCCAGTCCTCTCCCTGGGGTCTGGCCTCCGAAGCCCGATCCTCAGCTCCCAGCCCCGCCCGCCCCGGCGGGTGAGCAGACAAGCCTCTCAGGCTGGTGAGTGCTGGTCGGCACCGATCCTCTGTGCGAGAATCTCTCCACTTTGCTCTCTGCACCCCCGTTGCTGTGCTCTCCTCCGTGGCTCCAAAGCGTCCCCTCCACCCACTTTCCCATCCCCACCAGTGAAGGGGCTTCCTAGTGTGTGGAAACCTTTCCTGCTTCACAGCTCCCTCCCAGAGGTGCAGGTCCCATCCCTATTCTTTTGTCTCCGTTTTTTCTTTTTTCTTTTGCCCTTCCCAGGTACGTGGAGATTTTCTTGCCTTTTGGGAAGTCTGAGGTCTTCTGCCAGCATTCAGTAGGTATTCTGTAGGAGTTGTTCCACACGTAGATGTATTTTTGATGTATTTGTGGGGAGGAAGGTGATCTCCACGGTTTACTCCTCCGCCATCTTGAAGGTCTCCCCCATACTTATACATTTTAATAAATCAAAATGGATAGATTTTTACTGTGGTATAGACTTCCATTCATCCTCTTAATGGTAGACATTTAGGCTCTTTCCAGTTTTCCCTTCTGAAACAATTCCACAATGAACATACATCTGTGCATGTTCTTGTATGTGAGTGCTTATGTATGGCGTATATCTAGGAATAGAATTGCTAGGTCCTTCAGGGTATACATCTTCATCTTTATTAAATATTGTCAAATTGCTTTTACCACCAGCAGAGTTTAAGGGTTTAGGGAGACATCTATATGGAAGGGAATATATTAACTAAAATTTACTCACTCAACTTTCTTTGAGTTTCTAGGAACTGATTTAGGAGGTGATATGGCTGCTCTCTTATCAGTAGCTATGGAGTGCAGGTTATTTTTTTCCTCCCTGTGTTAATTAACCCCTTTGGACTGTGGTCCTGGTGTAGGCCATTGTTGATACTAGAATATGCCTGGAGAAAACCAGACACTCAACTTGGGTCAAAAGGTTAGGAAACAAATAGTTGGCAGTAGTCCTTAAATGCTCCTCTTCCTGAGGCGCCCCACTAACATGAAGCTCCTAAAAATAAAACAACCAAACTGAAAATGGTTCATTAAAGAACTTCACATCTCTAGATTGATGCTCCTTTTACAACAGGGCACATATACAGAAGGGAATGGGGTAGGGAGGAGTGGGTGGACAGCACAGTGTCCTGGACACTATTTTTTAGCCACAATCACTGCAGAGCTTATTACTGTGCTACAGAGGATACATTTTAACATTTCCCAGAAACCCAATGGGTTAGTTAAGATTGAAAAGATGCTTGAACTTCTTTAAATAAAATACAGTCCAGAAATGATTTTACATAATTACACTGGTAAGGAAGCAAATGACTTTATTTAGTTCTGTGTAAAGTTAGTCACGGGAATAGAAAATTAGCAACAAAAAAAGAGATATGGACCAATTGTTCCCAATTCTTTTGGGAAGGAGCAAGTCTCTGTGTAGATGATAAAATGGTAAATGTACTTGTACATGCTACGTGCACACAATTCCAAAGCCAAATAAAATTATTTTTGTAGCACTTATTTTAAATCATGAGTGCCATTACTTCCCTTCATTATTATGCCTAATTGTAAGTTGACTATACTAGGAAATGAACTATAGTTAATTTGACTATCAATTAGTGACCAAACCAAAGTTGTAGAGAGCAGATTGTTGGCATTAATTAGAGACTTCTGTTTGGCTTTTAGATTCTTATCTATTTGACCTTGTGCCTTCTATAATCTGGCTGGAGGTTTTCTGGGTCAAATGAGGGCTTCTGAGTCACTGGCCTTGGAACTCTGCACTCTCTTGCTTTCCCTGCATAAGGGAGCTAGCATCGTGGTGATGATGCTGAGAACTCCCAGCTTTGCCCTCAGGGTTTCTCAGACCCTGAACAGGAAGGAGACCTCATTTCTTTTTCTCCCTGTTACAAAACGTCTCTCAGTTTACACAGGTCTTAGAAAACAGCCCAAATCTGAATACACACTGGATACTAAGCTCCCATTTTTAACCGACACTATCTTCTCAGATTAAGAACTGATGCTTAATAATGTTATGTGCTGAGCACTGTGCTAAGAGCACGTGCATTACCTTTTTCACTCCTTACAGCTGCTTTATGATTTAGATACTGTTATTGTATAGATACCCCCAAAATGTAACGACTCAAACAGGGTAGAAATCTATTTATCTCATGAATCCAGCAAATACTGCTTCTGTTCCATAGAGTCAACCAGGGACCTAGGATGGTTCCTCACGATCGCTGCCGTTGCCACCACTTCTAGCAGGAGGAAGAGGAGAGAGGGCATGAGGGATGCTCCTCCACCATTCCTATGTCCTGACCTAGAAGTGACACATCTAATTCTTATTAATATTTCATTAGAGATCATTTAGTCATGCCCACACCTGGTTGCAAGGAAGACAAGGAAATACAGTCTAATTCAGCAGTCATGTATTCCGCTATTATACTACCGTGGGAAAGGGGGAGAAAGGGTTTTAGTACCGACACTGGTATCTTATTTACCGATGTTCAGGCTTCTTTGAAATCTTAACTAAACCCATCAAGTCTCTGGGCAACTTACTGTCCCTACCAGTTATCACCTGTATGTCACTACTGAGGCAAGTTAGATTTAACAAGTTTAAATAACTAGCCCAAATTTTACACACTTCCTAAGCAGAGGCAATGGGATTCAAACGAGGCAATCTGAGACTAAAAGTCGAGCATTTAAGGACCACCTATGCTGACTCTATACTGACAACTCTATACTCTTGAACTATGTTGAATAATTAATTCATTGGCAAGTTACTTTCCTTTAAATGGATATCTGTTATGGGGATTCTGCTCAGCTCTGTGGGAAGAATGAGGTGATCAGGAATTTTCCATTGTGGGGATAGTGGAGTTGAGTCCCACAGTTCCCAATGTCTGAGTTCAGGAGGCTAAATGTCTACAGAGTGATTATCATGTCCTTGGAAGTGAGGTTTCTGTGGTGTAGGTAGAAACCTCTGGATTTTTGTGTGTAGAGGATATTAAGTGACAAAGAAAGGTATTACTTAAAGTCATCTCTAATTAGGTGCTTTGGTTTAACACACCCAGTCAAGGGTATTTTGAGCTGAAGCTTAAAAAAATGCTGCATCTTTAAGTATAACTCACCATTAATGCTTAGATGAAAGGTGTTCTGAACGTGTGGGACCACTGTCCATCAACTTAACTATGTAGCCCAGAATATGCCAACCAAATAGCTATTTTAACTCACATTTCTATTCAGAGGGTTAGGGGGATGGGCAGTTTAGGTGTTGCTGAGAGAGAAGAAGGAAAAAATTTATGTGAAAGATCAATGTTATTTTTATTTAATTAACTGAATGCTGTTGATTGTGAGCTACAAAAAATGAATGCTAATTTGTATAACTCAATATACATGTGACCAAAACAGCTAATGACCCTCATTAATTCAAGCAGGGACTGTTCTCAGAATAGCAGTGTGAACTCTTTGGAAATTGCTTGATATCTCTAAACTGCTTCATCTGTAAAATGGGGATATGAATATTTTTTACTTAAAGATTTTGTTGTAAGAGTTAAATGAGATAACTCATGTCTCAACATTAGCATATTAAATGGTGATTACTGAATAAATATTAAGGATTATGGCAACTCTCTACATAATTCATTTCAAATACTGGTGGGGGTGGGACTGTTGATAACTAGTTCTGTAAGATTATGAAAACATTGTTCTGTGGAGGGAGCGCTCGTCCTCACTTAACAACTTCGTTCAATATACTAATCCAGAACTATGCTAATGCCAGCTCTCAAAATCTCGTGATGAACTAAAGATTTCAGTTGAAGTCTTTTTTAATCTTCCCAGGCAAAAATAATCCCTCTCCCCTCTGTGATCGCTTTGCTCTTTGTTCATAGTTCTATTCTTGTACTTAGCACATTGTGTCACCGATATTTGCCTGTTCCGATTGTTTGCAAACTTCATTGGTGATCAGGTGATGTATGACATCCTCTGGGTCAGGGACCGTATTTGCTGGCTCCTGGCACGGTGCCCGGGACAAAGCACGGTCTCCATAAACGTTTCTTCAACGAGTGGCTGAATGGCCTGGTGGAGTTGCTAGCACTTCAGAAGAGGAGTCTGGAAATGCACCGGGTTGTATTTTTCTGGTTTGCCAGTAATTAAACCATTTCACACTCAGTTTCCTCATTGGAGAAATATTCCTTCCAATGAGCTTCCCTTGCAAAGATGCTGTGATAATTAATGAGACTCCTTGGGAAGGAGCGATATTCTCTCTCCCTTTGAAGTTGGCTTTTACAAGAAAATCTTTATATACAAGGCTGTAAAAATTCTGTTCTCCTTCCTGCTTTTTTCTTCCTCAGACCCAAAGGTCCAGGAGAGATTATCTGCCTATGAAACTTCCATTTCCTAAGTGCCAGTCTCCCTGGAGTATTACGTGCAGTGCACCTGGGCCGCCACTCCAAGCCCTCAGGCCTTTCCTTTTCACAGATCAGTCAGTGAGCTCCCAGACTAGAAAACCCCACTGGCGATTCACAGATGCCCTTTGGCTTCTGTATTCTTTCCAAACTTGTCCACATCTTCACTGGAGAACCACTCATGAGGGCTTGTCAGGAGCTCTGTATGAGGTGCTGGGCCTTCTACGCTGGCCTAACACACACACACAGGCAAATGATCACATCACGATAGAGTGCCTTCAGGCAAAAAGAAAGAGCTGTGTGCAGAGTATGTACAGGTCAAGAGGTAGCTCAGGGACAAGATGAACTGTGGGCTACGGCTGAGAGGATGGGGAGACGAGTCAGAGAAGGAGACCGTACCTGGGCCAGCTGTGGGGGAGGAAGAGGATGAACTAGCTTCATGAACTTGGACTTAATCTCATGAGGCCTCCATTTCCCTCATCTGTAAAATAGGTATAATAATGACATGGGGTTAATAAAATAGATGAGTAAAACAGTTTGCAAATTATAAGATGCTTTGTAAATACTGATTATGACCTGTATCTTCAAATTGCCTTCTGTAAGGAAAGCAGTGAAGGTGTGGCGTGTAAGAAAGACCCTCCCTGAGCTTTGTTTTTCTGTTTTTGCTCTTTTGGCTGTGCCACGCAGCTTGCGGGATCTTAGTTCCCCGACTAAGGATTGAACCCCGGGCCCCGTTGGCAGTGAAAGCGCGGAGTCCTAACAGCTGGACCGCCAGGGAATTCTCTCCCTGGGCTTTGTTTTGAAGAGCCCTTCCCCAGTGAGGACAGTGCAGTCCAGTGGGTGGGGAGCGGCGAGAAGGCCGGGGACTGGGAAGCCTGTGGTACGCCTTTTCTTGTGGGATGCAACCATCCAGGGTGGTTTACAGAGGAATTTTAATGGGAATGCAAAAGGAATAATGTACTAGGTTTTAGGTGACGTCTAGTATTTATAACCTAATTTGGAGAGCGGCAACATGTTTTTCTGCACACTTGGGCATGACCCCATCTGAGTTGAACTTCTGTAAACTGTGTCATTTCTAAAATCTCTAAAATCAAGAATGTCACTTACTCCTACTCAGTTACTTCCCAATCAACTTATCTTCACATTTACCAAAATATCTAGCCCCTTGACCCTGACATTTCCTCCAGCCCCTTTCTGACTTTACTTTTTCCACTATCCAGTAATCACTGTCTTGTCAATAGTCTCAAGTCATTTGTCCCTTGTCTTTTCAAAGAACATGCCTCTCAACACCCCAGCCTGTATCTGTCCAACTGTCTGCTCAAGCTCGGTCTTCTGAGCGTTGCTAAAGAAAACCGTGCATCTGTGAAGTTAGCATTGCTCCAAATTCAGGGTTTCCCACCTCAGCCGCTGCCTGACATTCTTCTATTACAGGACCGTATTTTTAAATATTATTGGATGTATTTTTCTTTCCCGGTAGTTCCTGCCACCCATCGAAGCCCAGGGCGTCCCTTCCTTCAGGGGGGAAGGCAGTAGTAACCAGCCAGGAACAAAGGCGTCAGTGTTGAGCTTCTCCAGAATAGGCTCTTGAAGCTCATTTCAGGGAAAATAGAATTGAAAGCCAAGGTTTTCATTTGTAAGAGCCAGGCTTTGTTGAGAGGAGAGAGGATTTCTGGGTTCCAAGGAAACAAACTCAAGAGCTAGAGCATAGTTGATAGAGATCAGCATGGAGCAGGGAGGGTGAATGGTACACTCTGATGTATGGTGGTTTCCTGTCACACCAGAGGGCAACGAGACAAAGCCAGCAAAACACAACAGAAACCCAGAGGACCTGATGAGAGAGGCAGAGGGATGGTGGGGAATGAGGCATGAGTATGGATTGAAGGCTGAGTGGGGTAGGGGTGGAGGTGAGGGAGGAAGAATGGAGATCTCCTGGGGAGATTTGGGAGTCCTGGAGCGGAAAGAATTTGCATAATCCTTCTCAACTGGGACTCTGAAAGAAGACTGTTCCTGGTACAGTGGTCCTGGTAGCACAGAGTGGCCAAACTCGAGGAAAAATACCATGCTTGAGTAGAGGGAAGCCCTGGCAATGGCTGGGTCCTCCAGTTCCCTCCACATGCTTGGAAGTAATCCAGCTGCCCCAAGTGCCCACACTGGGAAGGTGGGGTGCAGAGGGGACCTGGTGCCAGGGGGTGGAAGACACTCAAGCACTCAAGAGTCCCTGTGGGGTCGCGTCCCCTGCACCGTCCTTCAGTGTTGAGGTTTTCTCCAGGCCTCCTCTCCTCTGGCCCTACACTCAGCTCCTGTCTCACACAGATCATTCTCAGATTTGTGGCTCTGAGTGGAAAGGACAGACCCTGCTTCATAATTTTACCCACAGAGCCTGGCCTATGATTGAACCTCAGAGTGTGTTTCTCAGTTGATGAATTAAGTTTTGTGGGTCCTGCACTGAATTGAAATTTTGCAGCATCTTTGCCACTTTAAAATAATACAGTGTCTTATATCTTTGGCTTGCAAATAAATCTTCACAAGATACTTCCGACTGGAAGTTTCTCAGTACGTTTGTTGAGATATTCTTGTCCCGTAGAATATTGTTTCATATTTTAGACAATAACTAGTGTAACCGCCATTTGGCAGAGGAAATTTTGGAATAATTAATATAAATTTTTTGGAGTACCATAATGTAACCCAAATGTTAGTTAGCTCAAAGCCTTCGTCCTTCTGATGATAGGATTCTCATCCTTCCTAAAAGTATCCATAAGTTACTCAGAAATCCCTAGGGGGTGCCTTGTTTGTGCCCACAAGTTGGACTGTCAGATATTGTCACCACATGATACCCACTCCATTCTTCTCTGCCTTTGGGTCCAAAGTGTCCACAACTGCTGGCCATGAAGCCATTTTGAAGAGCATCGCTTCTGCCACTGCCCATGATGTGAACGGCAATGCCCATGACAAAGCCATTTAACTTTCCGTCTTTGGGATATCAAAGTATATCAAAGATCTCACAACTTCTACATCCTGCTACACCTTGTACTTTGTCCTCTGTCTTCCTAGAAGTTTTTGCCACTGGTTTCACCATGTATCCTCCCATCGTGGGCAGCCATGTCTCTCAGACTTAATCCATCCTACTCATCTGCTAGACAGAGACTTGGCTGCATCTGCCCATGTGCCTGCCTCTTTCTTCTGCTCAAACCAGGCTTCCACCAGCGGTACCCAAACTCCAATCACCCCAGACTAGACCCGGCCCCCAGCATGCCCCCAATCTTGCACTGGGATCCAGTAATTGCCAGCCTTATACTGGGAGCGAGGACAGTTCTTTTGGATTGTGGTTTTAAACTCTGATGTTTGAGAGAAGAGGGCATTGTGGAGATGGATGGTGGCGATGGCTGGACAATACTGAACTGTACACCCAAAAGTGGGTTAAAATGGCTTAAAAACAAAGCAAATGGTAAAAATGAGTTAATTCTTTCAATTCAGCATGCTTAAAATGAAAATTGTAAACATTACATAATTCTAAAGAACTTTTTCGGTAACTGCAAAGGAATAAGGAAAGTGAAGTCGAAAAGTATTTGTAAAATCCTTCAAAATTATTAAATGAATTGGGTCAAATGTACATCAGATCCTTCTGCAGTGTGCACTTGGATTTGCATAGACAACTTCTATTTTTATCTTTATGACTTTATTTCTTCCCTCAGTGGAGTCCTAACGCCCGTCAAGAGAGAAAAGTTGTAGAAACAAAACAAGGCTTTGTGCATCCTTCACAAGGGCTGCTTTGTTTCCGAAGGAATTTCAAGGAAGTGAGGCATCTTAAAGCTGTGTTTCATATACAATGTTTAGTTAAGCTTTCTCCTATCACCGAGGGCCCGCTTTTAGCACATGCATAGGTAATTCTTAGTAATATTGGTGAATCTATGCGCAAAAGAGAATTGCAGATCATTTAGAAAAATCAGAGGGTCCCTATGATTCTCAGCTTATTCAAGGGCCTTGTTTCCAGTGGCCAAATACAAATGCTTCGCTTACCACAAACCCCAAAATGTGGGAAGAAGATAGCTGAGTCAACAGGAAATAAAGGAGACAACTCTCAAACTCTGTGTAGAGAATTAAAATGTTACTGTTCCCACATACAGACATAGACAAGCCCTTGCTTTTAGTAGCCGGAGACCGCCTAGCTTCTGACCAGCTTGGATAGCGTACAAGGACACTGTGGGGTCACTACACAAGAAGTTTATTTTCAGTGAGGAAAGAGTATAAAATACTACTCCAGCCTACTATGTGCACCAACCTCTTTGAAATAATAACAACACTGGTATGTAGTTTGGGTTTCTCATGCATACAAATTCCAACCAAAGAAATCATAATCTCACCTCCCAGTCAACCAAATAACCTCACACTGAAGCTATATCTGAGGCACTGCAGGCCCTTAAACGACAGCTCACTCATCATTCTCACGTCTCCGGGAACGGTTGCAGAATGAGTTTTCGTTGTAGATTCAAACAGCAAACCACAGAGGTTAAATGATTTACCCAAAGGTCAGTGAAAACTGCTTCTCCCTGGGCAAAGCAGCGTTGTTACAATTTTTCAAGAGATCCACACGAACGCTTACGTTGTTTTGGGAACCATTCCTGTGAGGAAGGATTCAGTTCCCAATCTTGGGAGTTCAATGTCATCACTGTTCTAATGAGGTACTTTTCCGAGTCAGATTCTTCTTTTGCTGAGGTCCTGCTTGATTGCCTCTCAGGCAGTTTTACAAAATGGCAAAGATTGCCTACCTCCCCCCTACACCTCGCTGGATATGCCTGGCATTCGTCCTTCGTTTCTTTCTTCAGCTTAATTTTTAAAACTGCTGCAGCCTTTCACTAACCTAATATAAACTATAATACGTCATTAGCAAGATGTTTGACTGTGTCATCCTGAAGCGTAGTGACTTCAGGCAAGGAAGAAGTAGAAGGCAAGGTGAATGCTAAAGACAGAGGACATCCATGCTATGTGTTCCTATAGTAATGTTCTCAGTTGTGAGATGTGGACAAAGAGGAAGAAGTCTAGCAGGTAACCCACCCAGAAGCATGTTAAAAAAGAGATACACCGCACTTAGAGAACCCACCTCCTGGTTGCATTTAAACCAACTAATAAGAAGGAGAATCGGCTTAGGGATATTTTTCTTCAAAACCATGTATTGGATTATTCAAGGATGAATACACTAGAATGTCATTCAGTGACACAGTGGGATTCATGTTCCTGCAAAAATCTAGTACCTCAAAAGCTTGGGTTAGAAGCTATGTATGTGAGGTCTGTCAGACTCTAATAGTCATCTATTCATTTAACAATTATTTATTTCGCTCCTACAATGTGCAGTATGGATTTACATGGCTTTTGACATTCCAAAGAGTAACTGATTTAATATTCTGTGAGGAATCTATGCCACCTCTTCTGCTCCCATGATCCTTTCAAATATTGGCAAAAATGAGCTTACTTGTGTTTCTGCTGGGGTAGAAATACCATCAATTCCAAGGGTAGAGCAGCAGTCTTTTTTTTTTTTTTTAATTTATTTTATTTTATTTTCTGGCTGTGTCGGGTCTTAGTCACAGCGTGTGGGCTCCAGAGTGCGTGGGCTCAGTAGTCGTGGCACGCGGGCTTAGTTGCCCCACGGCATGTGGAATCTTAGTTCCCCGACCAGGAATCAAACCCGCGTCCCCTGCATTGGAAGGCGGATTCTTAACCACAGGACCATCAGGGAAGTCCCTAGAGCAGCATTCTGTCGTAATAGTCTAGCTGCCATCTTTAAAGGCAAAGAAATTTATATTAAAACATATATGTGGGAAATTCCTAGACCTGTCACATGTTCTTCCTATTACTCCTGGCAGTAGATACATGCTGCCCTCCAAAAGCCAACTGCACCTATGTGAGGAGAACACAGCCATGTGAGTGCAGTTCGCTGACTTAAGAAGGGACGGAGCCTTGATAGCCTCCTTTGAAAGACACTAAGCTTAAGACCTCAATAGCGGAGATAAATATTTTTCCTAATAAGTGCCCAGGGGAAAATGGTATGCACGTTACTCTTTTCAGGATCCAAACTCAGTTGCAGGCAGAACTCTCTCTAAAAGTTTCAAAAGAAGGGTGAGCCAAAACGTGCAGACATACCACCAAGCTTCTATAACTTTTCCAGACTGTGGGCATCGAAACAGGGCAAAGGGGGGCCCAGAAAAAAGAGGGACAGAGAGTTGGCAAGACCAGTGCCAAGCTGACTAGACTTTTCTTCCAAGTCTGCATGGTCTGGTTTACCTTGCCACCCTGTATTTAAGTGAGTTAAAAGGATAATACACAAATGGAAAAAAGTTGATAATATTCCTATTTCATTCACTTAAAGATAGGTGAGAGGGCTTCCCTGGTGACGCAGTGGTTAAGAATCCGCCTGTCGATGCAGGGGACACGGGTTCGAGCCCTGGTCCGGGAAGATCCCACGTGCCGCGGAGCAACTAAGCCTGTGCACCACAACTACTGAGCCTGCGCTCTAGAGCCCACGAGCCACAACTACTGAGCCTGTGTGCCACAGCTACTGAAGCCCATGGGGCTAGAGCCCGTGCTCTACAACAAGAGAAGCCACCGCAATGAGAAGCCCGCGCACCTCAACGAAGAGTAGCTCCCGCTCGCCGCAACTAGAGAAAACCCGCGCGCAGCAACGAAGACCCAACACAGCCAAAATAAATAAATAAGTTAAAAAAAAAAGATAGGTGAGGATATTGTCTATGCAAAATTATAGATCACATAGGATTTGTAAGACAGCACACCAAATGTTATTCATATTTTATTTAGAAATCTTAGTCTATGACCACAAGAAACTTTAAACTTGATATGCTAACCAAAACCAAAAAATAATATTTTGATTTTAAAATGCCAAACACTATACCTGTATTATGAAAGCTGAATGCAGAAATGCCATTGCAATGACATTATATTTATCAAGTGAATGATTATACAAAAATTGGTCATGTAGAAATGGATAAATCTCTGTGACTAAACTAAAAATGGTTCATCCAATGGTTATGCATAAGCAACCCAGGTTTAACAGATTCCTAAGCTAACATTCAGTATTATTAGAAAAATTATCAGAAAGTTAATCTAATAGTGAGGGAAAAGTAATTCACACCTGTAAAATGAAACCAGACAGTGTTCACGGGATATTTGCACACTGATAGAGTAAGAAATAACCTCTTTGGTAATATCAGAGTCACCAATGAAGTCCATTTACACTTCTTTTGGTGTGATTTCAGATAGTATTTTGGGGTTATAAGGAAGGTGAGAGCAGGCATTCTTGCCCTCACCCTGTCACCCTCTGCTACCACCTGAGGATAGGGTTTTGTTTAGCCCACTGTGGAGTTGGGTTTTCGGGTGGGAGGTTTAGCCGGGCATGGTTTCTTGCCTGCAAAATCTTGCCCTAAGATTTTGAAGGCAGGAGATTTTCCACCAAAAAATTTGGGGAGTTGGGCAGGGGAAGGGAAGAAAGAAGGTGCTCCATGTAAGAGAAGACCCCAGCATGTGGCAACACGTATGTTTTTGACATCAGTTAACACATAGCAAACAACCACATGTTGATCTGAAACAGTGTGCCATGTGTCATAACTTCCCTTTATTGCTGTGAAATTGTACCATTAAGGAGTGTATTGTGCTCTTTCTGGATCAGAGAATATGGGTTCCCTGGCATGGTAGGAAGAGGAGTCTCTCTTTTCCTGCTATATCCTCCCCTCAAATGGGGTGACGCCAGGCTGAAAGGGAGAAAAGAGCTAGCGTCCCTGAAGGATGCTTTAACTCTGGGAGGGTCGGAGCCGGGTGCCTCCCTGTGCACACCCTTTGGGAGGCTGAGGTGAGGAGGGGTGCCTGTGCCCCACTGGGACGATATGACCTCAGGCTCAGCTCCATTGCTCTGTTTCGCCTTTGCTTAAATCCTGCCCAAGCGTTCTTCTAAGGGCCAATGAAAGGCAAGCCCACCGTGGAGATGCAGGATCCAGCCATGCTCTGCCTCTGGCCTCCCCTGGACTGGACCAGAGTTGGAACTGGGTCTGTGGAAACATCCAGGCCCGCAGTCATCGCCTTGCCTCCGGCAGATGTGTGGGAGCCCCCAGTGCCCCCGATTCTCCCCCTTACTTACTCTCACTGCTCTGTTACTCCTTTGTTCACTTCCTATATTTTCACTCAGATGTGGTTTAGTGTTTTCCTTCCAAGGCATATTTTGCATGGAAGAATGCTTTCAGTGAGCTGAGGCCCTAATTGCCAAATCATGGTTGCCAAAACATGTTATTTTGGCTTCAAGCTGGTACAGAGCAGGAGGCGGTTTCCCCTCTTGGAAAAAAAAAACAAAACAACCTCCTTCAGCAGCCCTCAGGCCATTTGCAAAGACAAGGGGCTGAGGCCTCCTGGCCCTTCCACCAGCCGGTGAGGGCGACTCCACTCCAGTCACCCTCTTGCTCGAGCCGGCCTCGGTGGCAGGGCCCTGGCCCGGCGGGCGCAATGAGTAGGGAGAAGGAGGCGGCGCGGGGCGGGGGCGGGGGCGGGGGCAGCCGCGGGCGGAGGGCGCCCTGAGACTAGCCGCCAGCAGCGGGGTTCCTGCCCTGCGCCTCCCCAGATGCTTCTGCCGGATCACCGCAGACACAGGGCGCCCAGCAAGCACGGGAATTCCAGATGGAGACAAATCTGGGGCCCCGGGGGAAGCTGGATGGACCCGATTGGTATGAGATATATGGCTGCTAATTAAGTCCTGATCCCTTGGCTCCACTTGAAACAAATCAGGGAGGGGATCGAGTTTTGAGAGCAGGTGCTAACTGGTTGCAAAAGACGCGTCCATCACTGCAGGAAAAGGTTTTGCAGGTAGCTCTGCGAGGACCTGCTCCGGGAGCCCAGGCTTTGCTGAGAAAATTCATTACTGGACAGAGCCCCTGGCTCCTGTTTGCCTCGACACCAGGAGTGTGTTAAGAACCCTCTCTGCTGGCACAAAGAACTATTTTCCTGTCCTCTGTTTTCCCCTTGATAGCTGACTGACTGTCTCCTCGCAGGGACAATGGTGTAATTTAGAGGCAAGTAAACACTCTCCTGGAGATGCCAGTGGCAGTTTCTTTGCGGCACAGACAATATGGTATTTGTTAGGTCTCAAATGCCGGTCTAGAGTGGGTCCCACACAACCTCCCACCCGCTCTCTCCTTTCCCAGACTATTTAAGAAAAAATATTCGGAGCACAAATGTGTAAATAAACTTCACTGCAAATATTTGCTTGAAGAAAGCCTGAGAGTTCTCTGAGTATTGTGTGCGTGTGAAGACGGACTGCGTGGTAGTCAGGGTCTGGATGAATAGTCTAACATTCTTTCTCCCTCTTCAGAAACTTTGCCCATACGCTAAAAATTTTGGGTTTAGATCATGGCTAGCATGGACCGGGCACTTCTGTGTGCCAGGGGCTCTGCCAGGTGTTTTACCCACATCATCGTTTAATCTTTATGAGGACCCTGGGAGGTAGTTGTGGCTTAGCGAGGTGAACTGACACATCTAGTAAATGACCAGCCAACGATTTGAATTCCACCTGAGCCTGTATTTTTTAACACAGTGCTATTTATCCCGTCTCCCAGCTTTGGGTCCTGCACAGAAATAGCAAAGTACCTTGCACACTGTGCATACCCAACAAATATAGTCAATGAATGAATGAACGCATGAGTCTCAGGTAGTATTAAGGATTAGCCTCAGGTTCATATTAAAACAGTAACCTGGGCTTCCCTGGTGGCGCAGTGGTTGAGAGTCCGCCTGCCGATGCAGGGGACACGGGTTCGTGCCCCGGCCCGGGAAGATCCCACATGCCGCGGAGCGGCTGGGCCTGTGAGTCATGGCCGCTGAGCCTGCGCGTCCGGAGCCTGTGCTCCGCAACGGGAGAGGCCACAACAGTGAGAGGCCCGCGTACCGCAAAACAAACAAACAAAAAAACAGTAACCTGGGAAATTGTTCTATTATAAGTCTAACAGTCCAGAGGTGTCATATTTGGGGGACAATGTTTGTACTGAATTAAAAAGAATAATTCTGAGGGTCTTCCTTTGATCTGCGTGAGGCACGCTCTTAATCCTGACAGCATCGGACCTATGTTTGGCACATTTTGATGAAGCTGCAGGCAAGTTGGCTGAAGTTGCTGGCATTGACCCCAGGAGTCATTATCAGCATAACTTCCTTTTTCTTGTGACATGTAATCCCTTTCCTAGCCTCACACCCCAGTCTTCCGACTACTCTTGACATTGGGAGGCTGCTGCTTTGAGGCATGCCTCTAGCCTCTGAGCGCAGGCTTTCTCTGGAATGTATTCTGTGTTCATTGCACTATTTATTCGTTTTATATTACAGAGATGGGTGCCTCTCTGGTGCCTTTCTTTGTACTGCGCACACCACTCAGCCCCATACAAAGGGTGGTTTGGATTCTTGTTAGCACCTGAACTAATTTGAAAGATAACCGAGTTAAGGCATGGGGGTATATGAGAAACGTTGTTTTATGATCGTTTATGAACAAAATGATTTCACTTCACGGTGCTTGGAGATTCTGTGAGATGAGAAGGGGCTGAACTCAACAATTAAGCCACAGAACTGAAAATGCTAAAGGGAGTTTTAATGGCTGGATTTAGCTCTGACGGGGGCAGGCAGGCCCTGATCCTGTTTCATTTTCCAGCTCTTCCACTGTCCTTTTGGTTCATCCTGAGTAGCTTACAAGTTCTCTGGCTCCATTTCACTGTTGCTGTAATGAAGAAAGAGTGCTGTTGGTCAATGCGTTTGTTTTTTTGTTTTTGCCAGAAGGTTTAGTTTAAAAATTGTAACACAAGTCAAGGGTGATGGATTAAGAAAACTCCAGGTCTGCATACTCCCACCCACCTCCATCCACCGTTTTCTGGAGTGCATGTTTGCCTGTACAGCTTAACTGTTGATTAAATTGCTTTCTTGCTTTCATCCATATGGGTCCCTGTCCATGTGAACAAATTTCCCTAACTCTTTAGAACCATGACCTTTAGAGTCTGCCTGAGGAATGTAAGAGAACTGCACATTTTACAAAACTGATGTAAGATTTGTTTAGAACTTCAGAAAAAAAACTGGAAAGGGGGGGCATTACATTGCATTTTTACAAGAGGCCCATTCAACAACACAGGATATGGCAAAAATAAAACAGGATTGGGTGGGATGCATGTTTGGGTTCTCAGGGGGCTGAAATCAAAGAGGTGTGCAAACTATTCTGCATAAATCCCTGCCATCCGCTTTGATAAACGAGATTACGGACTTGAAAGGTCGATTATATATTCTTAAGGAGAAATGCCAGGTTCTTGTTAATGTTTGTGCCTTTCAGCATCTAAAAATAGACTTGAGTGAGCTAATCACACTGATGACCATGTACAGCAGTGGGGTAAGAGCTTAATACAATTTTATTATCTCCTATGGGCAAATATTTGCCTCATGAGACACACCCACTCGCTCCAGAGTAGTCTATTGTAAACAACTGGCTCCCCTTTTACAAGAGCTGAAATCTTTATGATGTTTGGGAACGCTGAAACCAAAGCTTATTTGAATCTCATCTTGCAGCCAGGAATGCTCACCAGTTGATTTTTCCCTCTCTTTCTCACGATGCCCAAGGCATGTTCTAGAAAACTAACATTGGCAAAAGTTCTCTTCACCCTTCCCAGTTTTATTCCTGGGAGTGACGGATGGCGGGTCTTTTAGAATTTCCCATCTAGTTCCAGCAGACTGACGATATCCTTCCTCCATTTTCCTCTGCCTTCGTGAAGCTGACCATTACTTCAAAGTCTTAGATCTCTGATAGAAAGAGGTGAGAGTCATTTCCGATAATTTTGCTGCCCGGATTTAAGCCTATGAGATTTCAGCCCAACTGCTTGCCTGGCTCATGGAGATGTGCTGAGTGTCTCCCCTAAGTGCTTTATTATAATCAAGTGGACTCTAGGTGAATATCATCGCTCCTAACTCGTGCAGGTTGTGGGACCATGTGAAGCGTTAATTTCAATTATCTTCACTTGGCTCCTTTAACAGGCATAAACATATTAAATGAGTTTATTTTAAAATAGAATAGAGATAGTATTCTTTTTCCTCATTAACGTGTGGCTAGATGTGCCTGTGTGTGTATTTATGTTCATGCTCACTCACAGAACTGCATTTCGGAATTATTTAGGACTATTTCATATCATTCCCATTGTCAAAATGGACTTAGTCTAAGCAGATTAACACAATTCTGGCCCAAACGGGAATCATCTGTGTTCCAGCTAGCTTTCAAAATTAGGAAAGCCCAGTTGATTCATACGTAACTTCTAAAAACGTGTTTGGCTTGTTAATCATGCTTCAATTCTATCAAAGGAAACATTGCTTCTGCACCATCATAAGCCTCCTTTCAAATTGTTCTCATACTTTTGGAGCCATACAAGCTACCATTGTGGTGTATTGATGGTTAGGCTTGGAGTCACGCACTACGTGGTAGGTCTAAGTCGTGTGTGTGTGTGTGTGTGTTTGTGTGTTCATATATACGACTGTGGGGGTATTTGTAAGCTAGGCTAAACTGCTGCACAAGTAGAACCACAACTGCATTACGGTTTAAACACAAAAGGAGTTAATTTCTTGCTCAAGTAAGAGTCCAAGGTGAGTGTCCCTGGTCAGAGTGGCTTTCCTCCGAAGTGCTTCTAGCTGTGTGTCCAGAAACAGAAGGAAAGAGATTTGGAGTAAACGTCTAGCAGTCTTTACCACCGTGGGTAGTCATTTGTGTCTAATATATGTGCACAGTCATTTGTATTCAGGAAGCATGTGGACATCTACCCAGAGCAGAAGTCAGTATTAAACAAATCACACACACACATCTATGCAAACCCAGGAATAATACCAGCTGCCCTTTTACAAAAGCAGTAACGTGTATTGGATTTAGGGAAGACTAGAGCCAATGAAAATGGCCCCAGCAGAGAATGCCTTTTCCTATTTTGTCAGAAATGACATTAAATCAACCGGTAAAAGAAACAGCTGCGAAGAGGGAGCGATTGGTAGGTGGGAGAACTAAAGGGAGAGGCATTCTGCAGCCTCCTCTTCAGAGTTTTATCACCAACCACCCTCCTCCTTCTCGTCTCCTCCTGACATCTATTTCTGTTTGTTCATTGCTACTTGAGAAAGTCTCTGTCTCCCCTCTCCTTCAGGCAGCCCTGACCACCCAGGGCTTCAATGGCAAGAAAAGATCATGTCTTTTCCTCTCTACATGATGAATATGCCAGATGAGGAAGATTCCCAGGAATATCAATTATTTAAAAACATTACTAGATTACTGGATCTAAGACAAAGGAAATGGCTGGAGTTCTCATATCTGCCGAAGTGGCCATTTGATAAGCCCGCTAGCTTTAGAAGGCAGATATCTTTAAAAGAGAGTCCAGCTTCTTGTGTCGCTCAACACCTCAGCCCATACTGAGAGTGAAAAAGAAGGCCAAAGCTACAACTTGCAGAAGGAAGGGGGAAACCCACAAAGAAGCCAACCTGACATTTATCAGCACGAGCTCTTTTGTTTCGGTGACATAACACACCATGTCAGTTCCTGGCATGCTTACTTTCTGCCTTGCCTGAAGTAACAACAATGCCAGTTGCTCGAAATACAGGAGCTATAAATGGTAACTGATAATATTATGCATATTTTTAATGACTTGCAAAAAGTGTTTTTGGAAAACTGCCTTGGAGGCGCTAGTTTAAGTTCTGTAAATCAAGGGGTGATGAGATTAAGCGTGTAAATCTATGCTTCCTTGGGCTGAGCACCTCCGGCGTCTGCCCAAGATTCTGGCTGAGTGCTAGGCGGCCTCTGGCCTTGTCTTTGAAACAGAAGTTTGGGGGGAAACCCCGGAGAAGGGGGAAGGGCTGGATGAAGACGAAACTGCAACCAGGATTCAGCTGCTACTGGCACTGGCCTCCACTGACTGACTCTGTTCGGAGGCCATTTGGCCTTGTGGGCTGGGATGAATTCAGCATTGGGATGTCATTGCTGACCCCTGATTGTACATGAAAATGAGAATTAAGCGTCCCCGCCCTCAAATATTACACCTGAGAACCAGATAAAAAACTTGCTAATGGTGGCATCATCTTCATTTAAGCATTGGCCTTGGGTGTTCTCCAGAACCCAGAAATATATTTCCTAGTAAACTTTTTGATGTGCAGAGCCTTCTGAAAGCATCTGAAAGCCAAAATCTCTGTTTTGAGAGTTAGTGGGAAGTATCAAAAAGTTCTGGCCTTGACCAAAGAAGCCTCTGACTTTCTTGAAAGTGAATTTGTGACCTAAATGTCACCTTTGGTTAAATTGATATAGCAGGTTGTGTTACATAAAGTTTCTAACCAACCTGCCTATTTGTTCTGCTTCTTTCTGTGTGACCACCTCTGATTTCTTCTTTATAAAGCATCATTAGGATATCACTGCTCTTTCTTATCACCCTTCCTACATGTGTTACAAAGGAATAACCAACTGTTTGGATTTGCCATGGTTTGCGATTATCAACTTTTCCATTAGTTAGTAGAATAGAGAATCTAGAAACTTTGGGCATGGATACAATTTCCATCAAAGTAAAATTAGGTTTTTTTCACCTTCATATATGAGGTAAATTTGGATATCTTGACACTAAATTCCAAGATGTTTTGCAAAAACTGTAGAAAATTTTGGCTAGAACAAAATAGAGGATTAAATTACTTCTATGAGCTTTGAGAAAATCAGATGAACTTCCTATTCAGAAACAATACAGGAAAAGCTTAATTTCCATAAAATTTACCCAGAATTGAAAATATTTTAGCATCTAAAAAAATCAAATTTTCTAACCCTTGATGGTCTGTGAGGAGGAAAATCTCGTTGAGGACACCCAGGTCTGTTTGGTTTTTTTTTTTTCCCCTCTGCTGCTTGCATTTCACTGTAATTCCACCAAAAGTTGATGGAATTCACACCCAAATGATTTTGCTACTTGCTAGCAACTCTGGAAAAAAATAGGTGGGGAAAACCATTGAAATTAATGATTTAAATAAAAATGTTAGATTGTATGAGTTTATTTTAATCATTCCATCCCTGACTTCTTTAATCAATAAGTGTAACAACCAACATGGCCATGGAGGCTGTCCTGCCTTTGAGGAGTCCTGAAGACTGCCTCTTTGCCAAGCCCCTCCCCCAGCACGGCGGACATATCAAACTCCTGCCCTTGCTGCCAAAACCACTCATCTTGTCTCTTTCTCTGCTGCTCCCCTGTATTATCACTCCCATTTGTATGTCTCATCTCCCCAACTATTAGGTCTCTTGAGGCCAGGACCTGTCCTCAATTTGTTTTCTCCTCAATTTGTAGTTATCAGAGCCTCATACTTAGAATGGTTTGTTCTCAAAATGTTTGTTGGAGGAACAGATGAAGTTGGAAACTCATTAAATTCTCCCTAACCCCTTGTTTGTTAGTTTTTTTACCCCATATTTATACTTCAAAATTTGCCCTTTAAAGAAAAGCATACTCCTTTTTGTTTTCCCGATTAGTAGAAATGGGAAAGTTAAAAAAAAAAATGAAGAGAAACAATAAAAAATCAGCTACAAACTTAACGCCAAAATAACACGCACTGTCATTATTTGGGATATTTCCTAGAAGAGCTTTCTCTGTACATATGTGTGTGTGTATACACACAGTTGGGGAGTGGTTCTGTTTTATTACTTGCAAACATGCCGTATTCCAGTTTTCCATGCCACTTTTTTCACTTAGTTACAATATAACATTTTCCCTATTGGGGAAATATTGGGTTATATTATGTTCCATCATATGAATACACCATAATTTATTGATGTTAGTTAGGCTCCCTTTCAAGTTGCAGGGCCAACTCAACCTAACTGAAGCAAAACAAGAAGGGGAAATATTTATTATAATGTGATGTAGAACATGACATAAATTAGTGTAATCCTAGGTATACAGTGACAAGTGCCAAGAGCAGGGTGCATGGAGCTTAAAGAGAAATGATGTCTGGCTGGAAGAACCGGATGGGGCTTCATAAGGGAGATGGTATTTGGTCTGGGCACAAAGGTGAGGTGAAAGTGATAATGACCTCAATGTTTTAAGTGCAGACCATGTGATACACTATACTAATCATCTTACGCAGATTGTCTTATTTATTCTTATTTATTCTTCAAAGCCTTTGCTCTTCCACTTAACACTCACAGTTTTCCCCACGTCTTAAGACATAATTGGCTATGTCATTTTCCATCATTTGAATTCTATATATTCCATCATATGAACGCATAATATGAGGATATTCACTTTTGTAAATTGCTTCTTTTAAGTTGCAGGACCAACTCAATGTAACTGAAGCCAAACAAACTTATTACATTTATTATATTTTCATTCACGTTTCACAGATGAGAAAACCAAGACTAAGAGGGGTTATACAAACTTGCCCGTGTTCAGTTAGGACTTTGACATGCAGAAAGGAGGAATGGGGACCGAGCTGGATGGTGGGGCAACAGGCGGCAATTTAGGAAAACGAATAGTATCATCAGAAGCATCAGTAGCCACGTACGTCTACACAGTGTCACAGTGAGTCTGCTCCTCGGGGTGCATTTCGTTAGGACCTGCCAGATGGAGAAGACAGGAAATAACTACCTTTCACGGTGGCTCTTTAATGTGGTTCCTTAAACAGCCATCTGTGCTACCCATTGCAAGAAACCGAGGATTTCAAGTCATCTCTTGAATCTTCTGTGTGACAGTTTCTCCCATAACGGCTCCTTCGTTGAAGATCAAAGGCCACCAGACATTTTAACGTAGAGCCAACTTTTAATAAGTGATTTCTGCAAAGATGGGTAATTCAGGTGACATCAGAGAAATGCACATGCATGCAAAATCAAAACTTCAGCTCATTTCCATCTTTTAAAATGTAATGCATAATCTGTTATAAAAGTTTTGGTCAAAGTAACACGCTATGATGAGTTGGTTCTCCTCGCTCTCTATCTGAGATAAAAACGTTTGTCTAGGACAGATGTGTTTAGGGCTTTGCAGAAAGCCCTAGCTACCTCCCCTGACTCACTCACTCTCCTAACTCACAGTGCGTATGGGAAAGCGCTGATTTCTTCGTTTCCCTTGGCTCACTTGTTGCATGCAGGGCGTCACCAAGCGGAGGCGGCAGCCCCGGGCTGTTGGAATGGCTGCAGTGGGTCTGCCTTTGAAGTCCTACCCTGCAGTTATCTCCCACTGCACCAGGCGGGCTGTAAGCAAGCCCGTTGCGTGCAGCTGTCACCATTTCAGCCAGCAGGCGTTTGAAGATGTGCCGCCTCCACTCCACCCCTTGCGAGGGAAGCCAGAAGAGAAGCAAGGGTGGTCTCCCCATGAAATCGTTTGAATGCTTGATAAGAGTGTGAGTCTGCACCTTACCCCTTGATGGAGACGTTGCGGGGAGGGGCAGGGTGGAGAGGAAGGTAGCCTTACCTCCCCTCTGAAAACATCGAACACAGGTAGCTGGAACTGCCACATAGGTTTATTACAGCTCTTGATGACAGACTAGGTTGCATGTGGTGGAGATGGTGGTGATGGCATCGGGGGAAGAAGGGAGGGGAAGGCAGGTCTCAGAACTTCTGGAGGATTTGTCACATGAGCCTCTGCCGTGCAGTGTTTCTCACCTCTTCCCCTCGGTGTTCAGAGCACAGTTGGGACCCCGAATCCCCACGCTGCTCTTGAACATATGTTCTAAATGAGTGGTGAGAGAATGTTGCAGCCGTTGAGGCAATAAGCATCGGCTGTGGTTTTTGATTTCCTCACCATGTCTCTGTCACTTGACAAGTGAGTCGGTGTGTCTCACCCCTGGAGTGTGAGCTAGGACAAATTTTTGCCACCTCTTTCCCCCACTCCCAGGCCTCATCTCGCACAAAAGAAGACAGTCTTCCAAAAGAAAGTGGCTTGTGGAGGTTCTTTAAAAAACTAAAAATAGGGCTTCCCTGGTGGCACAGTGGTTGGGAGTCCGCCTGCTGATGCAGGGGACGCGGGTTCGTGCCCCGGTCCGGGAGGATCCCACATGCCGCAGAGCAGCTAGGCCCGTGAGCCATGGCCGCTGAGCCTGCGCGTCCGGAGCCTGTGCTCCGCAACGGGAGAGGCCACAGCAGTGAAAGGCCCGCGTACCGCAAAAAAAAAAAAAAAAACTAAAAATAGAACTACCATATGACCCAGCAGTCCCACTGCTGGGCATATACCCTGAGAAAGCCATGGTTCAGGAAGGAAAAAAAAAAAAAAGGTTCTGAAGAACGTAGGGGCCGGACAGAAATAAAGACAGAGACGTAGAGAATGCACTTGAGGACATGGGGAGGGGGAAGGGTAAGCTGGGACGTAGTGAGAGAGCGGCATGGACATATATACACTACCAAATGTAAAGTAGATAGCTAGTGGGAAGCAGCCGCATAGCACAGGGAGATCAGCTCGGTGCTTTGTGACCACCTCGAGGGGTGGGATAGGGAGGGTGGGAGGGAGACGCAAGAGGGAGGAGATGTGGGGATATATGTATGCAAATAGCTGATTCATTTTGTTATACAGCAGAAACTAACACAACACTGTAAAGCAATTATACTCCAATAAAGTTGTTAAAAAAAAAAAAAGAAAAGAAAGTGGTTGCTCAGAAGGGCACTGCATTTGCCCAGACCTCCCAAACTTCTCATCAGAACACTTCCTTCTGGGTTGATTTCTCTGTTGCTGCAAATACCACACATGGAGAACTGGTGCTTGGCTTCTGGAGAGCGACAAAACTACTTGCACAGTCCAGGCCGGGGCAAGACGCCGGCCAAGCACGAGAGGATGGCCTTCTGCTTTCACTGACCAGCTGTGCCCCCCGGGAGAGCCGTCCTTGCGGCCGACTTCACAGGGGAGCCAAGCGACCAACAGCAGATTGCTCGTTTTACAAACAAAACTTCAGACAGTAGGAGAGCCTGTGTAAGCTGACTTACAAATTGCTGTCAGGCCAGGGTGGGGACTTGGCGGTCAGTGGTGGAGCCTTGGGTTCTCTGCTGCTGGAAGGAAGGGAAGTGACCTGTTATTCAGGCTGGAAGGACAGTGGAGGAATCCCTGGTATGAGAATTTTCCGCCTCTCTCTGCATCTCCAGACACCATGTGGCTGGCCCCTTGGCGGCCTAGGAGATTACGTAAAGGACTAAGCCTCGCGCAGTCTTTATGAAGGATAAACATCTTTCTTCTGCCACCAACGTGGTAGCAATTGTGGTTCCAGGAAGGGAGGTTTCAAAACAAAACTAGGCCAATGCTGTCGGCATCGCACTGCCTCCAAGAAGATAGCATCGGCTCTCATCAGACACCAATTTTCGAGTTTGTGGATTACCCAGACCTTTATTCTTCCCTTCCTATTTGGCAGAATCAGTAAAACAAAATTCGGGCTGGACAATTTTTCTATTTGTAAGGACTTTCTAGAAAGGGTTTGGTTGCAGAAGTGATTCAAGCTTACTGACCCCAATTCAGTTTTCAGACCATGTGTGCCTATAAATGGCTTCGCCCTCTTGGGCAGAAGAGAGGGATCTGAAGGCTTGGCCAAGCAGGCCCTGGTCTCCCCACTCCTTTCAGCTTAAACCACTGTGAGACCAAGAAGAGGGTTAGACCTGTTTCTAGTTTAGCACTTTTGGTCCTCAGAGGGATCCTGTGTCCTCTCTCAAAGCTCTGGGCAGCACGGGGGACAGTCTCGCACAAAGCATGTCACGGTTGTGGTGAAATAACCTTCCGAGTTAAGAAGTACTTTGAGGATTAGGACCACCCGGGACAAAGAATTGCCTAAACGTGTTGACCCCATTTTTCATACTAGGGGTTGAGGAAGCAACAATACTATTTCTTGGGAGAAATGACATGAAGACGATGCGTCACCCTTAAGACTCACGCTCTTTGTTGACACGGCAAAAGGAATGCAGAAAGGGACCGTGGACTCTAGTGCTTCAGTGGGCTCCACACTCCAAGCTCTCATTCACACACTTCAGTTCTGTTAGTTATGTCAGAATTGGGCCGAGAGAGTTTGGGGAAGATCTGGGTTTGAATTCTAGACTCACCACTTGAGAGATGCCTATCGTTTCTGAGATGCAGTTGCCTGATCTGGAGAATTGGAGCGATCATGTCTATCACAGAGAGCTGGTAAGTAAGATGAACTACGTAAAGCATGTAAGGAGTCTGGCACCAAGGTGGGTCTATAATAAGCACCCAACATGCACAATCTCCTCCTCTTTATCCCCTGTTCCCCCATGTCTGAGATCAATTAAGAAAAGGCACCGAAATACGGGGTTGAGTCATTTGAGACACAAACCTGAAGGTTGAGAGGAATTAGAAGGTCAGTCTGAGAGGACAGGAGTGGGCATTGCGCCTAAAGCCACCCGATAACCTCCTGGGCCTGTCTGACGTCCAGCACGGTGCATCTGAAGCAGAGACTGAGCAAGTGACTCCGTGGTGGCCGTGCCGTCAGGTGACGTTCACGAAGGCCGGTCAGCTGCGTCATTTGGAGATTTGGCGCTGGAGCATGAGGTCCATGGTAGTCCTCTGGGGAGGAGGTAGGAATAGGGAAGAGGGGCAGTAAACTCACCCCTGGGGACGGGGTGTGAAGTAGAGCGCATTCGCAGGAGGAAAAGACTAGGAACCTAATTATTGGGGAATTTGGAATCCCCCAAGACAGAGAAATTCTGACCCTATAAATGAACTAGGAGTTCCAAATTAAAACACACACACACACAATGGAATGAGGGAGATATGGCTTAATTATAATATGTAGAAAAAGAAGTGGGGATTTTCTTTGACTCAGTACAAGGCAACAGTGTGATGTGGTTACAAATCCTAGGGAACATTAGTATTACTAGAAGTATCCCCCGCTAGTCCTGCTGCTTTAGGGTGCACAGAGACAGCTGGGCAGGTGGGCAGGTGAGCAATGATGGTGAAGGGGACAGGAAGCTGAATCATCTGGGAAAGTGTTGGAGGAAGTACAGAGGTTTAAAAGAGAAAAAAAAAAAAAAAGGCAGCAAGAGTACCTAGTAACAATCTTCAAATATTGGAAAGAGAATGTATCAGTCAGGGCTCACGGTTGCTAACTACAGAAACTGACTCTGGTTAACTTAGTCAAAAAGGAATTTGTTGGAAGGTTATTGGGGGACCTGTACTACCATCAGAAGACTGGAGAATCTGGTGGGGAAAATACTCGAGCCAAGTCAGGCTGGCAGAAGAGGACAGAACCGTGGTTACACCACAAGAACCATCTAGCTAGGATGCCAAGCTGGCACCCCCCCCCCCCCCCCCCCCACTGCTCACTGTGGCCACCACTGCTGGACCCTTCTCTCTTCCATGGATGGTCTTGGACTGTGCCTGCCCCTCCCCTCATCCCTCATATTAAAAACTGTACTCGCTGGGGCTTCCCTGGTGGCGCAGTGGTTGAGAGTCCGCCTGCCGATGCAGGGGACACGGGTTCGTGCTCCGGTCCCGGAAGATCCCACATGCCGCGGAGCGGCTGGGCCCGTGAGCCATGGCCGCTGGGCCTGCGCGTCCGGAGCCTGTGCTCCGCAACGGGAGAGGCCGCAGTGGTGAGAGGCCCACGTACCGCAAAAAAAAAAAAAAAAACTCTACTCGGGGCTTCCAATTGGCTACATGACCATGTGCAGGCTGTCTGCAGATGAGTAGATGGAATGCCCAGTCCTCTTCGGCTTCCACGATGGGAAGTAGGTCTCTGCCTCCCTCAAGACTCACAAAATGGAGAATAATCACAAAAGAAGAAGAGTTAGAGTTTAGGGCAGGCACAAACAAATGAGAAAGCAAAACCAGCTGCAAAGCAGCCATCTGTGATTACTTGTGTAAAACCCTAAGAGGTAGGAAAAAGATTGATAGATACATGCAGTTGTGAAGCAGATATTCATTTGTTCAAAATATGCTTCTAATGAACAAAACTGGGCCGACATGATTGAGTTGCTTTGGTGGTAGCGAGTTCCCCATTCCTGGCAGAATGCAAGAAAAGGCTGGTGACCACTTGGTGAAAGTTGTCCTCTGTAATAATAAATTTCTAGTAATAAATCATCTAGTTATAGGGAATTCCCTGGTGGCCCAGTGGTTAGGACTCAGCGCTTTCACCGCGGCGGATCAGGGTTTGATCCCTGGTCGGGGAATTAAGATCCCGCAAGGCTCGTGGCACGGCCAAAAAAAAGTCATCTAGTTATAAACTAGTGTATTTCTTTCAAAATTATTCTTTCTACATTATAACAAAGCAGGAGACTATTCCAGAAACTCTTAAACCCTAGACCTTGAAACAAACTCGCCTGTGCTTGGGTACAAATGTGGAAAAGCTGTGAATCCCTTGACATTTTCTAACAGATTGAGAGGATGGGGGTGGGGAGCGGAGGGTGAGCATGTGGCTCCTCTCTCCCCAGAAGTACCAGTCAGTCATCCACGCCAGGAACAGGCAGGCTGGAGGTGTGGGAAGTTTCTGACTACTAAATTGGTCCCTGAGACCGCCAACAGGCTGGAAGTTAGAAATGGTCCGGGGGTAGAGGAAAGGGAGAGAGAATAATTCTACTGCTGCCGATGCCAGGACAGACTTCCCACCCTCCTGCCACCTCCCACCCCAGAAGGGAGGCCCCGGCAGCTAATTGCACCTGGCGCCTGGGGAGCGACATCTGGGGTCACTGGTGTTTGGCTGTTCTCTGCCCGGTTCCTTTACTCTGTGTGCTTGGGTCAATTTCTTCTCTGTTGCCCATAAATATTTACAGCTCCTACATGCCCTTGCAAATTGGATTAATCTTAGCATATTTCTGGGACAGAGATGCTCCTGTCCAACCTGAGTCCTGAGGAATAGGCAGGAGTACTTTTTTTTTTTTTTTCCGTTTCTACTGATTGAGCTCAAGGAGAGAAAGAGAGAAGAAGGGAGGGGGAAACAGAAGGAGGGAAGGAGAAAGAGGGAAAGAGAAAGAGGGAAAACAAATATTAAAAATTTTAAATGTGAGCCAAATGTCAAAGAAGACATGAGCTCAATATCTGGGGAGCAAACTAGGAGAATAAGGCTTGCTGAGGATGGTATCAGTACCACCAAGTCAGGGTGTGAAGAGAGTGGGTGAGTCCAAAAATAGATTGAACCATAATCTCAGTTCCAGAGCACAGCGTCAAGAAACTGAAACCCTCTTCCCCAGGTAAAGGAAAGAAGGAATGCCTCGCAGTCTACAACATTCTGGACGTGAAACGACAGATAAAGGAGTTTCTGAGCAAGGCTATTAGTGTGGATAATTACCATAATCATTCAAGTTTTATTTAAATTCGTATGATATCTTCGGTAAAGGAATTTTAAAGCAGTTGAACTGCCAGGCACTCCTTCCTTGCAAATTTTAAACTGCCTGAGGTTTCAATCTTTTCAGATATTCACCATTTTCTGTTAAGAAAATGCCTTCCCTTGAAATGTTGACTGTTAAGGAAATTTATCTTTTCCTTCAGTCTTCACAGGAATGTGGGCGATTAGCCACGGATCCCTTCTCTGTCTAGCACCAGGCATCAGTCGCCCAGCTATGCAGAGGCCATTTGAATGGAACTGCAGAATAATCTTTGGGAGAAAAAGCCAGCTCACAGGAGTGGCGGCAGGCCCATTGTGCTGAGTTAAACACACTGGAGAGAGTCTGGTTGGCGGCGGGAAGTGTGGCGTTAATGACCACAGTGGCTGCAGAGGTTAATATCAGTCTACCAGAAGCTTTGCAATTACTGTTCCCTATTACATCCTAAATAAAGACCCTAAATGGCTTTTTTTTTTAATTAAATATTTTTGTTTTGTTGGCAGCAGAAGACCTTTAAACCCTTTAAGCCTAAACATTATGGGAACTCCAATATATAAAACAGATAATAATCTCTAAAATTTATACAACATTTTTCACGTACCGAGTTTTAGATATTAATGCATTAAATCCACATAACACCTTGTAAAGAAATATTATCTTCATCTCTGTTTACAGGTGGGGAAATAGAGGCGCATAAAGGGAAGGCCATTTGTCCAAGATCACGCGGCTAGGAGATAGTAGGACTGCGACTGGAAGCCAGGCAGTCAGCTTCAGAGCCCTCTTGTGTTTATGTGGGAGTGGAGGACACTGGGCCCGGGCCTTAACCCTCTCTCCTTGCTCTACAAAACGCTTTGGGCTCTATAGAACACAGCTCAAAAAGCGACTCGGACAGTTCAACTCTCTTCTTTTAGGGGTGAAGACATTGAAATCCAGAGAGGTAAAGTGACTTTCCTAAGATCTCACAATCAGCAAGAAAAGGTCACTTACATCCTGTTCTTTAAGTTAAAGACTTACCAGTTTCTCTCCTGATAGGCAGGCCCTATATTTTCTGTTGGGAAAACGCCTGGAGGGTGTATGAGGGTATCTTGAAGAGCGTTTAGATGGATGCAGGAACCCGATTAAGTGTCAAAGTGATCAAAGAGCAGCTTAAGGGAAAACCCAAATTAACTAAATTATGTCTTTCACTTCCTCCTCTTTCTTATATGAAACAGAATAAGATGAGGGCAAATGAGAGCCAAGGCATAACTTGCCATTCATTACTCAACAAATAATGATTGAGAGCCTACTGTGTGTCATGAACTGATCACATGCAGAAACAGCCCATGTGTCACATATTAGGTGTGGGGACACCGTGGAAAATAAGTCAAGATCCTGCCCTCTTAGAGCTCACATTGAGCAGTGGGAGGACCAGTTACCTTTGCATAGATGTGGTCCTGAGAGGGCGTAGAGCCGGTCTGTACCCTGGCCAGCTGCCTGGTGGCTCTGGCCGTTTGTCATCAGAAGACCAAGTGAGAGGATGGACGGCCTAGAATAAATCCATCACTGTTGTTGAGATGTTCTTGTCTTCTTTATGGTGAACCATTAGGGGATTTGTTTAAAAGATTTTACCTTAACAATCTAAAGCTCTGTGTCTTACTTCCTATCTGTGTAGTGAGTACGTGTAACATGTTTTATTTCTATGGAAGCATGCAGTAATCTTTCAGGAATTGATAGCATCTTTTTCTGTCCATTAACTCCAGGCACTGGTCTATTACCATTGATGGAAAATGCAATACTTCACAGTTTTCAGATCATTCCTAGAGCGTGCTGATGACAGAAAGTTTAGTAACAGAAATGTGATCATTAGTAATGTTACATTTTTATGTGGACTAAATTATAATATATATAACTATGCAGTCATTCAACAAATATTTATTGAACCATTTTGTGTTAATTTGGAAGCCTTCAACTGCAAATAATTGAAGTTGAAGGTGGCTTCAACAGTAAATGTAATTTGTTGGATTACATAACTGAAACCATTCAGGGTTATTTCAAGCTTCAGAATGGTCTGATCAGGGCTCTGTTTCTTTTAACTTCTCTCAGCCCTGGCTTTCCTTTTGGCACTGCCTTTATTCTCAGACTGGTTTTTCTCCAAGTAGAAAGATGGCTGTTTACTTTAAAACAGGCTGTGTCCATATCTGCACACCACTCTAGAGTGAGAAAGAATTTCTCTCCTAATCAGCAAAGGTCTGGGCTTCACTCCTATTGGACCAACTTGGGTCACGTGCCTTCTCTAGACCAATCACTGTGGATAGAAATTGGGATTACACTGATTGGTCTAGGCTATCTAGGATCCACCCCTGGAACTGGAGGAGGGGTAGACAATCCCATACAAACCGCACAGCTGCTACCCAGTGGAGGAGAAATGGTTGCCGGAAAGCAACACAACTCTGTTTTAACCTACTTCGTGCCATACACTGTGCTAGGCTTTGATAGTATCACCGTGAACAATCCAGTCCAGCCAAACACCCATAAGCAGACCTTTAAAACATTCATAGCACAACTCTGAGATTCTTAAAATGTGAGGTGCGGCAAAACTCCAAATTGCTGCTCTCGAATTTCTAGAATGATTTCCCAGCCGACGGCACGCAGTGAAGGAATTGCCATCAGAAGTCAGCAGGCTTGTTCACTTACATGTCCAACAAGTAGATTTTGTGTCTGAGACCCAGAATTAAAGGAAGCACAATCAGTAAGTTCACTATGAAGATTTAACAAGCTTCCTATCTGATTCTGCTTTAGATTTTCAGTTGGAAGCAATAAGCTCCCCGAGTGGAGATAATATATTTAAAGATTTAGATAAATCAAACTGAACTATTGCTCTAGATGACTGCATTGTGTGTTAAACCCAAGTCTTAACCAGGCTGGTCTACAGCAAACGGGGAAAGGCACTGCCGTGCGGCCATTTCCCCAGTCGTCTGGTACTTTTCTGTGTAACAAGTTGTGTCTGCAGAGTCACCTGGCAGCCTGCATATGTGACACTGTGGTCACTAGTGGGTCCACCATGACATTAAGGCTGGAACTGAGGAGAGTGCAGAGGCATCCTGAAAATTCTTTTCTTCACAAGTAGCTGGGGGGTATGCAAGTTCTATCTATTCAATAGGAACCACTGAAGCATGCTGTATTCCTCAAAGTCTTTAAATTGCTGTCTGAGTGACACTCTTGAGATGCATTTTATTGATTTCTAAGTTACATGATGCTATAGCGTAAACAGTGATCTTTGTCTTATTCACAGTCTTAGCAAAGACTGCTAGAAAGAAAGCATATGAAATTTGATGCTCTAGGGTGATAATATCAAACCTTATTCAATGAAGTTCCATAAAATTCAGTCTCCTGCCTTTAGTCTATTACTGTTACTATCACTAGCCTTGTTACTATTACTGTCACTACCATGACACACACAAATTGTTCATCACCTTATTTTGAGATTCTTGGTCAACTTTAAGAGAACTGTAAAGATGTGAAAAATTAGGTATTGAAGTTGAAAGAAAAGAATAAAGGTTATGCCATGTATATTTCATTAAAGTTAGTTTAGAACAAATCCTGCCTTTTTCCAATGAATCATAATTATAAAATAGGTACTTTGGTACAGTGTTTCCCTTTTAATATGTTTGCTATAACACTGGGAGTGGATAAGTAATAGTGGACCTCAGATGACTCAATGAGCTAGAGGGACAAATCTTTTTACAGAGGGGAACAGGGCTATTTCATTGCTAGGGTCAGATCTCATAATCCTCCTAGTTAAGAGAACTATGGATGCCCTCAAAGGCACAAAGGGATAGCATTCTGCCTATTAAGTGTGCTTCTGCATTAATCTAGAAATTCTTTGTTGATAACCAAATGCACAGCAACCACATTTAAATTTCAGAACATTACAATTAGATGTATTTGAATAAAGCAGAAAAAAAGGGAACCCAGAGCTATTAAGTGGAGCTTTTAAAGTCTTGGCCAGGTGCTATTTCAACACAAACATCTCAATTATACCCCAGTTAAAGTAGACAGAATCCTCTAGTCTCTTCAGGAGTTGTACTTGGAATACGAAATGGGAGTTTTGTGTAGGGTTTTTCAGGTGTGATGTTTTTAAAAATTTTTGCAAGTAATATTTTCAATGCAGTTGCTTTTGAACAGGGCAGTGGGGGAAGCCAGGTTAGGTTAACAGATCAACCATAGCAAATTCCAGAGGGTCCTTTGCTAGGTGAGAGGGAGTCTGAGGCTTTGCCATGTGGCTGTGTGGCTCCACCAAGTTGCTTTGCCTGTTTTGCAGGGGTTTGTGGTGTGTATTCACCGACACTTCGGTGGCTGCAGGCTGAGGATGGCTCTTAGGCAGGCTCAGCCAGCTTGGCACGCTTTAAGCTCTGGGAAGTCCACAGTGTTTTACAAAGAGCAGGTGGGCAAGAAAGCTCAACACTGCAGGGCACATTGTGCAGCTGTGAGAGGTGGAATTCCCCTCAAAAGGATCGGCGCTGCTTTGAAAATAAATTCATTAAAATAGAAGGATTTCTGAAGCAGTCGAGGAACACAGGCCTTGATTGGTTTCAAATTAACTCTTTGTACTCATCTTTCATTCATCCTTGAAGAGAATGTCTTGGCGTTTTCCAGGGAGATAACACAAATAATCCTTGACATCTTTTCAAGGAGGAGAGTGAAATGTTGGAGCACTTACGCCACTGCATCTGCTTCCCATTCCCCCTGCGTCTTGCCGCTCTAATGTGTGGCAGGGAGGGACCCTGGCTGCAATTCAGGCGCTCTGTTTTGCTTCATGTTCAGTATTTAGAAAAAGAGGGATGTGCTTTTCCCTGAAAGGAGGGTCTGCGCTTATTCTGAAGGTTAGATGGTTGTCCCTTCTTCCTCCTTTCCCTCCTTCTGGGTCTGTCTCTTCCCTCACACCCCCTCCCCCTGCCCCCCTCCCTGTGAGTCAAGAATGGCCTTGCTTCTGTTCTTTTTGCTACTAATTTAAAGCCTTTCCCCTCCCTTGTGGAAAATATCTGGTAACACTGTTTTCTCTGAGGGAGGCTATTTGTATATCTTTCCTCCTCGAATCCCATAAACAATTAAATGCAGAGCAGGCTAGCCGTGGAAACCTTTCTGGCTACTTAAGTGAAGTTTCCTAATCCTTTTCTGCAGCGACCCAGACCCGAGCTCTGGGGCCCATTCATCTGCCGTTGCTCCTCAAGCACTTTGATCTCAGGCCTTCATTACAGCTCATTTCAGCATTAAGGATGATCTGAATTCATGAGCTCTTCCCTTCCTAATAAGTGCCATTCATATCCATCCTCAGGAGCGACCACAGCTCACGGAAAACTGGTTCAAACCACACGCAAAAGAATAATGGACTAGCTTCAAACACAAGTGAAAAACGGGGGTTTTATTAGCAGAATGAACCTTTGAATGAGAGGCTTCATTCAACAGAGGAGTCTCGTTTTCAGGGCACTGTTAAATCCACCAATTGCCACTCTGAGAATAGTAAGTGTGATTTTTTCACTTAGACGTCCTGAGGTAGAGAAGAGACTGAATATGCCCACTGAGCCCAAGGCAGGGCTGGAGTTGATCTGGGGATTATTTAGCTTCATAGATTTTGAACCAGAGACGCTTCCACATGTCTTTCCCGTTTGATTGTCTGGAGTGAAGTGTGCCACTCCTAAAAAGAACCGACTCTTTTTTTCATTTCCTTTAAAAAAAAAAGAAAAGAAATTTAATTTGGATTCAGCTAATACCCTTATAACTACTAAAGCTGTCAAAAGCAAAAAGAGGAACAAATCATTAGAAGATGATGGGAGCCGGCACACAGCCGAATCGAGAGAAAGACAGGCACAGAGGAAGGCGGCAAAAACCACCACCTAATCCATTAGTAGCCTTTGCTATCATTGTGCTTTGCTCTGGCTTTAAACTGGTGAAAGCACAAAGGAGACACTCTTAAAGTCTTAATGCCCGCAGAAGAAAGTTCATCCCGGATAACCGCGGGTAGGGTGCCCCAAAGTGCTGCCTGCCTCAGTGAGCACGAGGCAGATTTTAGTTTAGCGCTTAGTAGGAGCTAAATGTCAAGCACATTGCCGAAACAGTGGGAGAGAGTAGGTGGCCTTCCTTTCAAAGACCTTTAGGGCTTCCCTGGTGGCGCAGTGGTTGAGAGTCCGCCTGCCGATGCAGGGGACACGGGTTCGTGCCCCGGTCCAGGAAGATCCCACATGCCGCGGAGCGGCTGGGCCCGTGAGCCATGGCCGCTGAGCCTGCGCGTCCGGAGCCTGTGCTCCACAACGGGAGAGGCCACAACAGGGAGAGGCCCGCGTACCGCAAAAAAAAAAAAAAAAAAAAAAGTCCTGTAAAGCTCCTGAATAGCACTCCCTGCTCCTACTCTACTGGTTCATTTTCTCCCCGCCACCTTCCCCACGAGCCCCCCTCCCGGTCCTGCCCCCAGGACTCCTGAATCCGGGCTCCGGAGGCTGAGCACGGACCACAGGCCCAGGCTCCCTTCTGGGGCGGGAGCGGTGGTGTGAGAGCAAGTGTGCACAGCAGGAGGACTGAAGGCCCTCCAGGAGAGCGGGATTGAGGCAACAGGGCCTCCACAGACCCCAGAGGTGCCGCCCGTGCCCTGGCCCTGCAATGGCTTCATAGTCAGATTTCAGAAGGGAAGCGCTTCACCGTGTCTCCAGGCACCCTCCAGGTCCTTAAACGGCTGGTCCTCGTGCATCACCTTCATTCCCATCCGCACACTTCGAGAGGCTAAAGTTAAAATTAATGGCAGGAAGAGAAGTTTAGACATCCCCCTCACTGAGCCTTTCAATTAAGGTTACTGATCAGATCTTAGATTTCCTTACCACATTAAAAAAGACTCAGGGTTCGCTCATGTGAGTGGTTGTTTCTCCCCCAACACCCCACCCCTTTGGCCCAGCCTGGTGTTTTTAATTTTGCCGTGCTGCGTAAGCAAGCACTGATGCCGGAGCAGATGGAAGGATCCCGGATGCCCCTTCTATGCGGGGCCAGAAACAAGGCGATTACGGTCAGTCCTGCCCCGACAGAGCCATCCCTCCCTAGAGCTGTTCTCACTTCCTGCCCCATGAAGACCCAGTGGCCAGTTGGATCAAGATTTACCGTAATTGTCGTACTGTTAAGGGTGTAAACAATTTCTCTTGTTTTACAACTGGCTTAAAAGAAAGAATATCAAGACATTCGTGTATCTTTCATGATAATCACTAGAACAAACTGCTCTTTCTCTTTCTCTGTGTCTGAGTCTTGTAATGAGACTTCTTTGCTCGCTGGGACGTTATCTGGCCACATTCATGTGTCTGTAGTCCTTGAAGGGCAGACGTGTTAGAAATAGGATTGTCTCTGGGCCCAAATGTTAGACCAATTCTGTGGAGCACAAATTAGTGAATTTGACCCTGAACAGAAAGTCAGTGTTAATAATCTAGCTCTTTAACCATCATGCCAAGGCCTGAATCCTTTAGTTTGAGTTCCCACAACTTATTAAGAATTACCAGAATGCTTCTGTTTTTGCTCTGTAGACCTGTTACACTACACCTGAATAGTTAATTGTTTAAATTGGCCACAGTGGGCCTTTAAGAGGGCTTAGGAGCAAAGGACTAGTAAACCCAGGTCTCTGTAATTCATGGTGCTGTAGGTAGGCGGGAAGAAATTAGAAGGACTATTTTTTTTTCCAGCTGTTTCTCGTTCTACTGCATATAAAGAGACAATCACAATTTGTCGTTCATTTCCTCTTCTTTTGACTTTTATGTGCTAAGTTCAGGACGCAAGGTGGGCAAGTATTAATATCATTTTAGAGACCAGACAGCTGAAATGCAGAGTAAATCAACACAGCCAAGGTTGTATAAACGAACTCATATCTGGGAACTCCTGAATGCCAGCCCTAAGAAAACAGTGGTTAAGAGTGGAAGCTCTGGAGTCAAGATGTTAACTTAAAATGCTGGGTTTCACATTCTTAAAAGCACAGGTTAGTCATGACAGCTCTCTGAGCCTCAGTTTCTTCATCTATAAAAAGGGAGTGTACTAGCACTACCTCATAGGACTGTGGTTGTAAGGGTTAAAAGAGCTGAGTATGTGAATCTTTTAGAACAGAGTTGGTCTAATACATAGTGAACACCCAATAAATATACTTGTATTACTACTATTGACGAGGAAACCGAGGATCAGAACTGTTGAGGAATTTCCCAAAAGAAGCCACACAATTAGAGGCCGAGTACCACAGCCAAGGCCATGTTTTTGTTTTTGTAGCTTTTGTGCCCATTCCCTAGCGAGAGCTCTTATTTCTTTTCCAAATACAAGTGTGAATTTCCTCTGGGCATTGTTGTTATTCAGTTTGGTCAGATTCCTAAGAATATACATATTTTAAAGCAGGGTTAGCTTGCAGAAGCAGCCAAATGGAGAGCTGGTCGGAGGATTCCTCCTAATACTGATTCAAACATAAGTTTTAACAGCGGCTGAATGCATCAAAGTACAAGGGCTCTGTTTAGTCGGGTACCAAGTGGTTCCAGCAAGTATTTTTCCTAAGGGGCACCCAGGCTGATGCAACTTCAGTTGCTCTAAAAGGCTATACCATTTGGAAATGAGTGAGCAGTCAGATTTGCCAAAAAACATATCTGCAATTCTAAATCCATCATTCCAGCAGTGCTCATAAAACAAGGTCCAGATTTATTTTCCACTTGGTGTTTGTTCATCTCATTAATTATATTCATATCTGCTTCTTTGAAGTTATTGAGACTATTGGGAAATGTAAAAGAAAGCTGTATTGATTTCAGTCTTAGTATCATTCCATCTTTATATCCTTCATCTGTGAGCTCTCAGGCATGTTGAGTGACATGTGGCGGCCGGTATAGTATGTCGGGCACAGAGTAGGGCATTATCAATAGAACCCAGGCTCTCCAGATCCGCAGTCTCTTTGGTGAGAGGGTTTAGATTTAGAACGTCTGGATTGTATTCTACGAAAATCTCCACAGCCTTTCCTTTCAAAATCAATTTCAGTTGTCAAAAAAAAGGGGGGGGGAGTGGTGGTGAGTCACTTTGAAATCATATAGCTTATTATTATCATCGTTTTTTAAAAACTTATTACAATAATTTTTCTCCCAAGGGAGCTGAGTTGATTTATAACCCCACCTTCCTTATCTCAACATGTGGCTGAGTTCAGAAGGGAATTAAAATTGGGGGATTTTTTTCCCCTTCAGGAAAAACTGATAGAACACACCCCAACCTCATTTGCAAGTTGAGCAGGAACTTTTTTTAGCCCCTTGAACTTACTTCAGAAATGCCTATGCAGCAACGAAGATCATGCCTCTCCCCCAATTTACACATTTTCCCCGAGTACTTTGGAAGTGAGACCTACCTGGGAACGGCCTTTGCAACGGTGGGATGTAGGCTCCACAGCACTGCAGTCTATGCTGGGTCAAAGGTAACTTCTTTGAAGGTAAGTATTCTTATCTGATTTGTTCACTGCTGACCTAAGCACCTAGAACAGTGCCTGGCTCGTAGGAGGTGTTCAATATTTGTAATGTAAGAGAATGAATGAGGAAGTAACAGAGAGTGAGAGCTAGGAGCAGGGCTGTGGGTTCAAACCTTGTACTCATGAGTTGGTGGCATTGATTAGCCTGTGTAGCTGCAGCATTGCCATCTGTGAAATGGGTGTAAGGATAGTGCCTACTGCTTCAGATTGCTGGAGGCCACGCACGGAGAAGACTCACTGGGCTTCTGAATGTGTGAATTCTCCATACGTGTTTCATATTCTTGCGAAACCTCCAGATCTGGATGCAAAGGTCCCTCTCGAGTTCAGATATTGGGGGCCCATGAAGCACAATCCCAAACTGTGCTTCACATTACCACATCGAAAGTGACCCTCACCCTTTGTAAAGGAAAAGACCCCTGTCTTCCCGGGCTGTTCAGCAGTGGTGGGAGCAGCCTCTTCTGTGTCCCCAGCCGGGGCTCAAATCGCTCCTGGGCTAAGGGTCTGTGTCATGTCATCCCAGGCACAGCAAAGAGAGAGGAAGAAACTGTTTTCAGCTTGGATGACTGATGGCCTGAGATTATTATTCTTCGGGTTCCAGGACACAGTGCTCCTATTATTTCCAGAGAGCTTTCATTTATTTTTTCAACGTTGAAAGCTCATGCCAGTATGGTGGTCTGAAACCTCATGGCAGCATATATATGAGACGATCATATTCCAACCTTGGTTCCCTTAAACAGGGTGCTACTGTTGCAGAAAGGAAGTTCCAGAGGTAACTATTCCCCTGTGACTCTCATGTGGTCAGCGGAACTGTCTTATGCAAAGTAGGCTTTGAAAAGGTGTTTGCTGGCTGAAATATAGGGGCTGCCATTCCCAGCTGGCTTGTTTGCCCATCCCGGCCAGAATCCTGCCTCTCACTAGTGGCAACACCTGATATGCCAGAAGAAGGCAGATCTTTCCTTTAGCTCCCTTTCCATGAACCAAAAGAAGCACCCACCTCCCACCTCTTTTGCCCTTTCAGAATAGACTGAGGGAGCGAGGCGTGGGTATGGCAAAAATCGGATGATGGAAAACCACTGTAGCCCACGTGTGCTGGGAGGGCAGTCAACAGTAGAGGAGGATCTGAGGACTTGGCCTGATGGGAGGGGGCGTGCAAAACGCCTAACAAGGGTGAGCTGGGTTTCTTAAATGCATGAAGAGGGCAGGTGCGAGGCAGAAATACTTAGAGAGGGGTAGAGACTGGGGTAAACTGCAAAGTGAACATCTTACCCAAGAAGGATGGCTACTACTCAACTTCATCTCACAGTGTGTGTGATTCAAGCCTGGTGTGGCCAGCCCTTTGGATTTTTGAAGCAAATAATCCATTTTGTCTGTGAAACCTCTGAAACTGTAAACATTAACAATATATTTCGGCTTCCCTGGTGGCGCAGTGGTTAAAAATCCCCCTGCCAATGCAGGGGACACGGGTTCGAGCCCTGGTCAGGGAAGATCCCACATGCCACGGAGCAGCTAAGCCCGGGCTCTGCAACTACTGAGCCTGTGCTCTAGAGCCCACGAGCCACAACTACTGAAGCCCATGTGCCACAACGACTGAACCCCACGCGCCTAGAGCCCGTGCTCCGCAGTAAGAGAAGCCACCACAGCGAGAAGCCCGCGCACCACAACGAAGAGTAGCCCCCGCTCGCCGCAACTAGAGAAAGCCCGCGCGCAGCAACGAAGACCCAACGCAGCCGAACATAAATAAATAAATTAATTAATTAATTAAAAAAAACAATATATTTATTATTATTTTTAGTTGGTGTACAGACCAAAGAAAACATATCTCTGGGACTTTAGATTTCTCTGAGATGAACATGTATTCTACCGTTATTTGCTGGGCACCTATGATGTGTCTGGCACTGTATCAGGAGCAGTAGATATAAAAATGCAAAAGACATGGTTCACATTTTCAAATATTTTGTTAAGTGAAGGAGTGAGACACAGAAACAGATTAATAAATAAAAAGTGCTGGGCTAGGGTGAAATGACGAAGATCAACTGGACAGGAAAGGAAGGGACCATCTCAGTTTCCAAGGCAGGAGGTCGTCAGAAACCACGAGGAGGGTTTTACCTGCAGGAGAGATGGGGAGGGTGGCGGTGATCAAGGGCATTCATGGCAGAGGGAACACAGGCGTGTGTGGGGGACGTGCACAGCACATTTGGGAAACCAGAAGTAGGCCTGCTGGGCTGGTGTGCAGGGCAAATGGCAGGTGATGAGACTGGTGCTGCCTGGTGCAGCCTGACTTTTCTGGGTCTCAGGTTGATTCAAAAACGTCAGAACACACTTCACTTACTTCCAACTCTCACTGGGGCACCGTGGCTGCCTAGAGGACCGTTGGGGAGCCCTCGTGAATGTGTTTGCCGTTATCCATGTGCAGCCGACATCTGCAGCCACTCGGTCTTTCTTCACCATCTGCATTCCTCATTCCATTGTAACCGTATCCATGCAGCATCTGGGCACTTCAGTACCCGTCCATGCCTAGCATCTGTTTACAGTTGTGTAGCAGTGCTGAATGGCAGCAACACTACTTTCACCAACAGCTAAAATCCTAACATTAGGTAATTGGTTAACTTCCCCCAAACTTTAAAAAACATCTGCCCAATTCATATGGAAGGCCTTGATCATCTGTATGATTCCATCTTACTGATCCCGTCTAATAAGATTTTGTTTGTTTGTTTCAGTGTCTTGCCTTCGTTCTCCTACCCCGAGTTGTATAGGTCATCAGACCATTGTCCTGATTCAAATAGATGTATACTGCCTTTTCTCACACAGGCTGTAACTACAGGGCAGCATAGCACGATGGTTAAGCATTTGATTCTGGTGCTAGGGCTGAAATCCCAGCTCCACGTCTGACCTGTGATGAGGACATGGGATGGCAACTTCACTGCTACGGTTTGAACTGTGATTCCCAACGCCCTCACCCCTGCAACAAAAATTCGGGTGTTGAAGCTGTAACCCTCAGTACCTAGGAAAGTGACTGTATTTGGAGACTGGGCCTGTAAAGAGGTGATTAAGTTAAAATGAGGCTGGTAGGGTGGGCCCTAATCCAATCCGACTTGTATCCTTATAAGAGGAGGAAATCTGACACACAAAGGGACACCAGGGATGTGTGTGTGCAGAGGAAAGACCATGTGAGGACAGAGAGGGAGGGTGGCCACCTGTAAGGCGAGGAGAGAGGCTTCAGGAGAAACCAGCCCTGCTCACACCTTTTTTTTTTTTTTTTTTTGCGGTACGCGGGCCTCTCACTGTTGGGGCCTCTCCCATGGCGGAGCACAGGCTCCGGACGCGCAGGCTCAGCGGCCATGGCTCACGGATCCAGCCGCTCCGTGGCATGTGGGATCTTCTCGGACCAGGGCACAAACCCGTGTCCCCTGCATCAGCAGGCGGACTCTCAACCACTGCGCCACCAGGGAAGCCCCCTGCTCACACCTTGATCTCATCCTTAATCTTGATCTTCCAGCCTCCAAAACTGTGAGAAAATACATTTCTGTTGTTTGAGCCACCCGGTCTATGGTATTTTCTTATGGTGAACTAATATATTTCTCTATGTCGGTTTACTGTAAAAACCTCACAGGGCTTTTAGAAACATTAAATGAGCTAATATAAGGAAAACACTTAGTACCTGACACACAGATGCATATAAGTCTTAGCTATTGTTAATAGTAATATTATTATTTCTAATGGCCCCAAGTCAAAGAAAAGAACAGGTGAATAAGATTGTATCTTCAGCTGGCCCACATCCTTTTCCAGCTCTGTACCTGAAATGTGCAATTTTTGTAGGAGGATGAAGTAGATCAGATGAAAAAGGTTAAGAAACACTTTAGCACTAGGCATTCGGGTGTGGAATATTTTTTCTTCTTTGTATTAACTACTATGTGGAATCCTAGAATTTACTCTCACATTGGTTAGAATAGGTTTCCTCTCTAGACTGAAGTAGTAATAATCTCATTTGCACCAACTCCAAAGCCCTTTGAAGTTAAACATTGAGAGAGAGAATGGCAGGCCCACTCAGCAGAGATTAGATCTTGTTTGAAACACTAGCTGCTCTGAGAATAATTTCCTTAATTAATATTCACAAGATATCATACACTTGAGACTATATTTTCATGTAACCTACTTGCATATAATTGTTCTTGGCTAAGGCTCTTCACCGCGTTTGTATCTTCCTTTTGTGTCAGTGTTCAACAAAATCATTTCCATCTAAAAGCAGTGCTGAAGGGGTTGGGAGGTCGGTTGGGTCTCCCCTTCTGTGCGAAAGCTAGCACACGTGGGCTTTCATCTCATTTCTAAAGTTAATATTGTTTTGTGCTTGTTCCCATTCTTAACTGGATGCACATGGTTCCCAGACCCCCTCTCCCTTCTGGACTCAAGGCCCGGACATTTGCAGGCGCTGCCCTCTTGTCGTCTCATGCCACATGGCAGAGCGTTTATCAATGCCCCTACAGCTTCAGTTGGCCCAAGGGTCTTCAAGCCTCGAAGGAGCCACATCTGCAATCAGTCACAGCTTCTGAGGTTATCAGTGCAAATCTGGGTCGGGCAGTCAGATATCCTTAATGGCAGGGACTTCCGGTTACTCCAGAGTTGGCTTGCGCGAAGATCCGTGGAAGGAGCTAGAATGACTTGGAAAGAAATCCTACTGCTTGTCTAATTTCAAAGCCTTACAGGTATCGCATACATCTCATCTCTGAGCAAGCTGAAAAACTGTCTACATTTTAAATACATTGTTTTAAAGTTTAATCAAATTTGCTCATTTAAAAGTCACAGTGAGTATTCTCCATTTGCAAGCAATGCCTTTTATAGTAAAAGAGCACCTCCCCCACACACAAGCTGGCAGAAATAGTTTTTGCTTGTTTGTTTTGTTTTTGTAGCTGTTGTGTATAATTTTTAAACAGTTGACAACACCTTTACCATCAAACAATCAATGGTGGAGCTAACTCTTAGGACAAGTTACATTTACTGTTGTAAAGGTATAAAATACTTGAATACTTATTTATGATGTATATGTTACTATATATCAAATATAGTATATACTGTATTCATCTGTGGCAACTAAAGAATGTCGCTCGCCATCCAGATCTACAAGGATTGAGTCATGAGTCACTGCAGTCACTGACCTTTAACACACCCCGAAAGAAGTGCAGGGCAGAGGTCAGGAATGAGGCACTCTGTGTTCTGAGAAAACTGGCAGAATAGGCCTTCAGATAGTTAGATATTTCCAGGAGAAAACTTTATGAACCCAAACTTTGGCATCTTCCCATACTTAGAAAAGCACTAAAACTATTAACTAAGGTATGTGTTCCTCACGATGAGCAGCCAACTTCTGCTGAGATGTGTGCGTGGTACCGCTTTTGCTAAAATCACGTATGTACTGACCTGTTTGGAACAGCTTCTCAGAGCTCTCTGAGAAGCTGTCTCCCAGGCTACAGTCGTCAGTAAGACACTGAATGAACTAGACTCACAGCTTTTATGTTGTGCATTTTTTTTAAAGTCGACATATGTATATTCATCTATTATCTATCTATCTATCTACCTATCTTTTACATATCTACATATATTTCCCTCCCTAGATTCAGTAACTGCAAGACCAAATATCTTTAGTGCTGATAGATTATAAAGTCTTACATTGGGGATATCAAATATTTTCAAGGTTCTTGTTTGTCTTTAAGTTCCTGTTTGCTAGGTTCACCTAGAGCATAATATCTGCTAATGATTCTCTCTTTGAAATCATTACCCACCTAGGAATTTGCATGGGGAACATGACCTAGAACACCAGGCTGAAGTTACCACTGTCCAAGTTTGCATTGTGTACTGGCAAATAGTCCATGTTTCTCGCTACACCGTCTCCTGAAGCTTCGCCATATTAAGCCCTGGCCCTTTCTCTATGAGAGCATCTCCTACTGTTCACCTGTGTGGCCACTGAAGTAATCCTCCCACCATTTTCACACCTGTCTAGATAAGCATTCAAATATCATGTGCAAGACAGTTCACAAAGTAAGAAAATACGAGTGACTGAAATGTAGGAACGTTATCTGCTCTGCCTCACTCAGTTGAGATTCAATATGTCTCCAATCAGGGCTTCCCTGGTGGCGCAGTGGTTGGGAGTCCGCCTGCCGATGCAGGGGACGCGGGTTCGTGCCCCGGTCCGGGAAGATCCCACATGCCGCGGGGCGGCTGGGCCCGTGCGCCATGGCCGCTGAGCCTGCGCGTCCGGAGCCTGTGCTCCGCCACGGGAGAGGCCACAACAGTGAGAGGCCCATGTACCGCAAAAAAAAAAAAAAAAAATGTCTCCAATCAGACTGTCAAAGATGAAAAGGTTTGGCAGTACGGCACGGAGGAAAGTCTGTGGAGATGGGCACTCTCCTGTATTGCTGGGGAGAGTAACTGGTACCATTCCAATGGAAGACAATTTGGCAACATCATTTGAACTATAACTGCATGCATGCTTTGACCAGAAATTCTGTTTCTAGGAATTTCCCACATGAGCTAAATGATATATTTAGATCATTCATTGAAGCGTTATTTGTGATAGAAGTTGGAATGTTCAAGAGTAAGGGACGAGTTAAATAAACTATGGGGCATCTGGCCACAGAACTATGATGCAGCCACAGAAGAGAATGAAGAAATTCTTTCTGATATGGAGGATCTTGAAGATATTCTTATAAGGGGAAAAAGCAAAGGGAAAGTATGAGGGTGAATGGGAGACGATATAAATACATGATTGCTTGTATGTACATGGAGTATCGCTGGAAGGATTCTCAGGGAAGTAGTTACACACATTCCTGGGAGCGGGGGATGGTGCTGGGTGGCTTTGGGACAAGAATGGAAAAGAAACTGTCACTGTATGCCCTTTTGTAACTTCTGGGTTTTGAAATATATGAAAGTTTTACCTACCAAAAATAGGAAGTGAAATAAAAATAAGACCGCAAAAATCATGCATACATCTTGCATGTTCATTTCTCTGATGCACAAATTATTTGAAATGTGGTAAAACTAGAGAAATTAGAGGAGAGAAATAAAAATTATTGAAGGACTTGGGGGAAATGGCTCTAAGAATCGGGATCATTTAGCCTCTGAAAGAAGAGGCCAGAGAAGATTTAATAACAGTCCTGAAATACCAATAAACGAGTGGTGGGGACGCAAAGTTGCTGCACTCCTGTGCTGGTTGTTAACATTAAAGTTTTGAATGAGTAAACTATAGACGTGAAACTCCAAAGTGAGATACCAGATCATCACTTGCAAATTTTCTAAAGGAAAAAAATTAAGAATTGACTCTGCAATTCCTGGACTCCCTCAGCCAGATTGAGGCCCAAGAGGGTTAGCATGTGTAGGAGAGGAAAAGGAAGTAGTTGTAAGGAGCTTTCCATTCAAGAGAGCTGTTGGTACGCTGTGGTCCCTACTTACTCCAAGGCAGGGGTGCATCTCCCTTCACTGGATTTTCAAAGGAACTGCCAGGGAATGGGTCAGGGGACAGGGTAGGCTTGGGTCTGGTCCTTGGGGAGATTTAGAGGAAAGGAGAAGGCTGGTGAATGACTGTGATGGCAGACTCAGGAGCGTAACGCTGAGCTGGGAATGGGCTTCACATTTCATTTCTCAGGGTAAAGGATGCATGAGTGTTTCGCAAGGACTAGATGTGGGCCACGTCTGAGGAGAGGAATGCACTGTAGCCTTCTCAAATCCTGCACAAGAGGACGAGCCAGGAGAGCGCGAGGACTCCAGCTGCAGGCCCACAGGGAAAGGCTGCCAGAGGAGTTGCTAGAGGGTGGATCCCAGGGATGGGAATCTTGGAAAGGGTGAGTGTCAGTCATCTGCTAGTGTCAGAGAGCACAAAGCCAGTGGCCAAAGGACTGTTCCACCCACTTTCCTGGGCTTTCTTGCCCCTCTGTCACCTAGCTGGGGTCGGTGTGAGTGGCTGGGAGTAGGAGAAGAAGTGAGCAGAGGCCGCCCACGCTCCCCTTCCCCTGGGACCCGCAGCCTTGAACCTCAGGCCTCAGGAAGCAGAAAGCGGAGGAGCAGTCTGGTCTTCAAGTGAAAACCCAAGAGCTGATTATTACCTTTGCCTGGATATGTTCTCTTTACCGAGCATTTAGGGTGGTTTGTTATCCCAGAATGAGCAGAAAATTCTTGGGGCCTGAGTTTTCAGCAAGTGGCGGAGGAATAAGTTTTCAAGGAGACGAGATTCGAGGAGACAGAAACTTTCAAGGAGAGATGAGAATAAGATTAAGTTTTGATTTCCTACCATGGGTCATGTATCCAGTGCATCGATGAGATTTATTTGCATAAAACCAACAGAACTTGATATAAAGTGCAGTGAGAGACAGGGAGGCAGACTGGACGCCATGGAGAACTTTCTCTAAAATTTACAAGATATGATCTTGCTTACTATGGGAGATTGTGGTACCCTTCTGTTTTTTTTTTTTTTTTTTTTGAGATACAACTTTACCAGTACTATTTTCTTTCTTCTTTTTTTTTAAATTTTCTTTTTTAAACAAGTCTTTTTTTAAAGAGTTGATTTAAGAAAAATTTAAAGTGAAAATTAGAGAAAGTTGAATGAAAATTTGGCCCAGTTTGTGAAGATGGGCAGTAAATGAGATTTGCAAAATACTGTTCTAAGCAGAGTATGTAGAAAAGTGAGAAAGCAAAGTGCTGTGGAGTGCTATTCCAAGTTACCATGGAGGGAGCCTGTAGAATTATCCTTAGCTAAAGTTTGCTTATGATTAGTTCGGAATAATCCATAGATTTGTGACATTTTTCTAAATGATAGTTCTGATCAATTGAGTCTAATGGCTGGTTCAGAAATAAAGGCAGGAAGCTGCAGTGTAGGACTAAAAAAAAGGCAAAAAAAATTAAAGCTTTAAAATAAAAAGCGAAAAGTGAAAAAACAGAAGGAAGGAAGGAAAGGAGAAAGAATGAAAGGGAGGAAGAATGAAAGGGAGAAAAAGAATGGGTTTCACACAGTAAAGTATAGATTGTGATCACTCTGGCCCTTAAATCCATTTTGATGACTGGGGTTACCTCATAAGACAGCTCGATTTGCACTCTTGGTTTAAAATATTAATTAAGCTCTTCTGACTCCATAATTCTGGGCCTTTAACACACAGTCATTGTTCAGTTTTCCCTGTTATACATTAGAATGTACAGACACTATGATTTTATTTAGTTAATTTCAAGATTAAAGAATTCCTTAATTGTAGTCTTCCGGTAGTTCTTTGTAGTTGCTAAAACTGCATGCTTTATAGCTCAAGGGAAAACTTGTACTATTTGAGTCCCTGTTGGAAGTAAACCATGGGCTTCTGCTTCCAGGAAGATAGAGTAGACACACTTCTCTCTATTCCTCCCACTGAGTACAGCTAAAACCCCAGCATTGTGTATACAGCAAACCTAAGAAGACTCTGAAAGGTGGAGACAGGAGGGCAAACCAGCTAAGGAGTTCGGGAACCTAAAACAATGCAGTAGTGAGTTCCCTGGGTTTTCATTTTGCCTCGTATCTCCTGGACTAGAGGCTGAAGAAGTCAGCAGTTGGAAATACCAGTGCGCACAGACCAAAAAAAGCCCCAACACAAGCTGGCTCTTTCTAACCAGTGGTCCAGGAATGGGGCAGTGTAGCAAAATAGAAAACTTGTAAGTCAGTAACGTCTCTGCTTCAGCCAAAAACCACGGAAAAAAACAAACTGTGGCCCTCACCCCCTTCCACATAGTCTAGGCTGAATGGAGAGCCTAGATGTCCGCTCTCACTGGCCTATGATGAGGTGCCCTAACCGCTGTGCCAAAATGGTGCCAGAGAAGGCCAAGTAGGGGGTCGGGATTTTCACCATGGCCCAGAGGTAGCAAGGCCACTACCCCCAGTGGTATCAGTGCAGGCCACGTGGAGAGCAGTAGGATGTACTGTCACCTCTTCCAGGCAGAGATCCGTGGAGGCCTAGTGGGGAGCACAGCTCCCGCCTCTGCCCAGCAGTAATGAGGAGCACCCCGTCTTGAGTGTCAGTAGAGGCCAGGAGGGAAACCTGGATGTCTACTCCCGCCTGGTAGTAATAAGGCAATGCTTTCTCTTCCCCTGCCAGAGAGGCGTCACAGGCAGCTAAACTAGAGGCTTAAATAAGATCCAGCGTCTCGTATAATGCCCTAAATGTCTAGGTTTTAACAGAAAATCACTTTCTTTCTCCTCTATCTTTAAATAGAAAATCACTTGCCATATCAAGATCCAGGAAGATTTCCTATTGAATAATACTGAAATGACAGAGATGTAAGACGTATTTGACATGCTTTTTAAAGGAGCCATCATAAAAATGCTTCAGTGAGCAATTATGAACATGCTTAAAACAGACAAACAAACAACTCTCTGCAATGAAATAGAAAATATAAAGATGAACCAAATGGAAACTTAGAAATGAAAAATACAATAGTCAACAACAACCAAACCCAGTGGATAGGCTCAACAGCAGAATGGAGGGGACGGAGGAAAGAATCAGTGAACTTAAAGATCAGACAGTAAGGAAATATCCATTCTGAACAACGGAGGGAAAATAGCCTGAAAAAAGAGAAAAAAGAACAGAGCCTTTAGGAGCTGTAGAACTGTAAATAAAGATCTAATATTCCTGTCAGCAGTGTTCCAGAAGGAGAGGAGAAAGGTGGTGGGGCTGAAAAAGACTTAAAAAAAAAAAAGATGAAAACTTCCCAAATTTGGTAAAAGACATAAATCTGTAGATTCAAGAAGCTGAGTGAAACTCAGATAGAATCCCCAAAGAAATCTACACCAAGACACATCATCGTCAAACTTCTGAAGCAAAGGAAAAACCTTGAAGACAGCCCAAGAGGAACAAAACCTTACCTGCAGTGAGTGGAAGAACAATTCTAATGACAGCAGATTTTTTCATCAGAAGAAAATCAATCAAAACCTTTAGCTCACGAGATCCACCCATTATGAAATACAATTTTGTTCTACAAAGTGCTTCCCAGTTGCTGGGTCTACCATATGACCCAGCAATTGCACTTTTGGGCATTTATCCCAGAGAAATGAAAACTTGTGTTTACATAAAAACCTGTACATAAATGTTTATAGCAGCTTCATTTGTAAAAGCCCCAAACTGGAAGTAACTCAGATGTCCTTCTACAGGTAAATAGATTAATCAACTGTGGTATAACCATACCATGGAACACCACTCTGCAATAAAAAAGGAACGCACTACTGATCCACGCAACAACCTGGACGAATCTCCAGGGAATTATGCTGAGTGAAAAAAAGCCAATTCCAAAATGTTACATACTACATGATTCCATTTATATGACATTTTGAAATGACAAAATTATGCACATGGAGAACACAGTGGTTGCCCGGGGTTAGTGAAGGGGTGGTTGTGGAATGGAGGTGGATTTAGCTATAAAAGGGCCATATGAGGATCCTTATGGATATGGAATGTTCTGTCTCTTGACAGAACTGTATAAATACCAGCATCCTGGTTGTGATATTGTATTATAATTTTTCAAGATGTTACCATTGGGGGAAACTGGGTAAAGGGTACATAGGATCTCTCAGTATTATTTCTTGTAACTGCACATGAATCTGCAAATATCTCAAATAAAAGATTTAGTTAAAATCCAAATGTATTATATCAGAAGTGCCTGGTATATAAGCTCCCCAAATTCTGCTGGGCTGCATGCCCAGCTTAACAGCGATTACCTCTGGGGAGATGGATAAGTGCCTCTGAGGGTCGGGGGGTGGTGAAGAGAGGACTCTTTCCATTTTATTCCCTTATGAATTGTGTGAAAATAAATTTCTTAACATGAACGTGTATTACTTTTCTAATGAAAGGAAACAAGTTAATAAAATTTAAAAAATTAAACCACGTTCACTTATGATTACTTAAAGAGAATCTTTTCTGCACTTCCCCATGTTTAAAAAAAAAAGTTTCTTGGTACAAGCAACCCTGGTATTTAGGAAATATATTAAGTTCAGTTTTTTACAGAAGGAAAAACTTTAACTTAGTTTTTCTAAAGAGAAACTCACTCCAAAACCTTTCGCTCCCAAGATCAACTCATTATGAAATATAACTTTATTCCACGAATGTTTCTCAGACATTTCAAGGCAATCTCTGACACAAAGTGTCAAAGGTGATTTAATATCTGCCAGGGTCCTTTTCTTGGTCACTAATGGCAGTGGAGGGTACAATCCACACACAGATTCCCACACGTTGCAGTGCCCATCTGTCCCTGAGAAGACTCTAACCATTGGGGAGAGCCCGGCTAAGGGACAGGAAAGGAAGCTGGACAGTCATCCTGGTCCCGGCTAACCAGGAGACCCTGACTGCTCTCCTCTGAAGAGAACTGTTCCTGTCCCAGGCTAGGCCAACCCCTTTCGGGTGTAGGTGACATGGTAGCATGTACAACAACTTCATTTACCAATAGAAGTCACATGATATTCTGTCGCTACACGTTAGGCCACCGAGTACAACTTTCTGTCATGGTTCTCCACTCGACTCACAGCTTCGGGACAAGGAATGGGGGCGGAATTTGATCCTTGTTTAATGTCCATGGCAACAGGTTTGGGATTTCCACATCTGAATATTCGTAGGAAAGCTCCCATGGGAATATTGTTAGGAAGCTCCAGAAAACGTCTTTAAGCGGATAGAGACAAACTCTCTCCTACTGGAACGGCTTACAGCCACATGGTCTCTCAACACATTCCTTCCTCACATATTTGGAATGTGATGGCGGAACACTTGAATGCAGTCAGTGACTAAAAAGCTGACCCTGGAAAACTTGGGCATCACCAAAGGATACTTGAACCATGACAAGGACACATCTTAGATGGTGATGTCATTCGGATGCCCCAGGAGAAATGAAAAACTAGGTTAAATCAAGAATATCCTCTGATTGCTTTATTCCAATGAACTCCAAATAATAATTAAACGTACTGGTTACTGAATACCTACTATGTGCCAGGCACTGTACTAGTTCTTAAGTCTCCCAAAACCATGGAAGTTAAGAGTCATATTAGGTTTAAAGATAAAGAAGAAACTGAGGCTCAGAAAGATGAAATAACTTGCTAAGATCACAAGGTGCTGAGACCAAGTGAGGATTTGAACCCAGGCCAGTCTGATGCCAGAGCTCATGTTCTGTGTATTCTCCAAAGCCACCACTCCTGCCGATGCAGTGGGACTTTGGGAGGTATGCTGTTATATCCCTGACATAATGTGTCACCAATATCCTTCAGTCTTTCCTCACTGAGGAATGTAAACAGCCTGGTCAGCAATCTCCTCAAAGTAGAAAATCCTGACTCTTACGTTTCCCCATTTCCTTTGGCTATGCTCTTCCTATGAAAATATACTCTCCCTAGATGACACAAAGTTAGAGCTGGAAAAAGCCCTAGAGAGCCTGGTAAGAAACCTATAAACCTAATATAAGGTTTCCATTGCAAGCTTATGGTAGGCAACCGAAGTTAAGAGAGGTAACTGATGTCCTCAAGACCATGCAGCTAGCTGATGGCAAAAAAGATGCCCACTCAGTAGAAGGTGACTGTATCTCTTCAACATCATACTCCTATACACATCCAAATGGAACAATTTTGGGAAACTCAGTTCTTTAATATTCATTGTCTGAATAATGTGTCAATGTAACATATTCTGATAATTGTTTCTTTTAAAATATATTTAGGATCTGGTATAAATAAATAAATAAGTAAAAATAAAAACTTTTCTTAACAGAAAAAAAAAGAAAAGAAAAACACAGAGCCCAAACACCAAGTGAGATTATAATGGAAAGCAGGGTTTGGAGAGAGCTCTGCCGCAGAATAATGTTCAGTGACAACTTTAACCACCAGATCCTTCCTCATACCTCTCTCTGTATGGTGGGTATTATTTAATTTGAATGTCAAAGGGAAAAATACTCTGGTACTCACGCTTTACAATTTAGCAAGCACTTTCTTACGCACCACCTTAATCATTACGGTAGACACTGCTATTAGCTACAGTAAATGGTATTTTCATGACACATGAGTGCTTGAGGTAACGGAGTCACCAAATAGGAGAACTGTGCCCCAAAGTTACGTCTAAGCTGCATAGTAATTTTTTAGATTGCTTTCAATACACCCTTTGTTTCTAATATCTGATTATGAAAACTTAGATGTTTTAAAATTAACATTTTTCTTACTATAAAAGTGATAAATGTTTATGGTAGAAAATTTAGAAAATAAAATTAGGCCAAAGAAAAGTCACATCTAATCTCATTATCCAAAGATATCACTGTTAGGATTTTGTGTAAATCTTTCTAATCATTTATCCATGCCTATGTATGTTAAACAAAACAAAGACAAAATGGGATCATGGTGTATGTGTTAGGACCTTTTCCCTTTTCTAGCATTATATAGTTCATACTTTTCCATGTACTTCAATATCTTCCACATCATGTTCAGAAGAGTCATCATATTCTATTGCATGAATGCATCAATAGCTTAACTAGTTAATATCCTATTGTAAAACAATAGGTTGTCTGTAGTTTGGGGGTTTTGTTTTCGTTTTTTGCAATTATTATCAACGCTGAGGTGAACATCCTTGTAGCTAAATCTTTGCACACATCTATGATAATTTTCTTTGAATAAATTCCTAGAACTGGATTTTTTTGGTCAAAAGACTTGCAAAATATTAAAACTTTTAAGATGAATTTCGATAGTCCCCAAAAAAGTTAAGGTTCATTGGGCATGGGATTTGCTTTAGCAAATTTTTGGAGTATCTCTGATCTTTCGCTAATTGCAATGTCTTGGATTTTAATGCTAATTTTCTGAGCCAGATGACAAAAGATTCACATGATTGTGCCTATCGTTTTACTGGTTAGTGAGTATTGTAAAAAATTTAGACCTGCAGGAGAAGAGAATCAGAACCAAGGTATGCAAAGCTCCGCTGTGAGGTGCACTGCGGGACAGACCCTAGGTGCCTCCAGTGATCCCTGCCTCTAGCGTTCACACCTTTGTGTAATCCCCTCCCCTTGAGTGCAGGCTTCCGAACCACAGGATACAGCAAAGGCGAGGGGACGCCATGCACGTGATTACATTACGTTATATGAGACTCCCTCTCGGCACACTGGAGCTAGAGGCTCTCCTTGTGGGCTTCATCAAGTAAATGGCCCCATTGGAGGAGCCCGTGTAGCTGCCAACTGCAGGCAGCTCTAGGACCCTAGGATGGCCTCCAACTGACAGCTAGCAAAAAGCTGGGCCCTCAGTCGTACAGCCACAAGGAAGAGATTCTGCCAACAGCCCGAGGGAGCTTTGAGGTGGATGTTCCCCCAGTCGAGTCTCTAGATAAAAACGTAGCTCCGGCAACACCTTGACGGCAGCCACTTGAGACCCTGAACTGAGCATGACGCCTAAGTCATGCTCAGGCTCTTGACACATAGTAACTAGAGAAAATAAAGGTATATTGTTTTAGGCCACTAAATTTGTGGTTAATTTTTACATGGCAACTAATCCACCTACCTGCCCTGAAAGCAGTGGGCTTACCTGACTTCGGCTTTCACCTTTCAGCCCTTTCGCGGCCTGGCGCTGAAGCCTCTCCTCCCCCACAGGCGCAGCGTGTCCGTGTGGGCAGCTCCTTGCCCCCCTCCCCAGGCTCTGCTCTGTACTGGAGGGGCTGACCTCTCAGGGGGCGCTTGCCAGGCTCCCGCCCCAGGTGTCTTGGAGCTGGGAGAGGCCAATGGGGGCGCCAGCCCGAGACTGGAAGGCAGAAGGTCCTGCTGTCTGTGTCTCCTTGGCGACACCCACTCCCAGGACAGCCCCCTCTGGTTCCGCCCTCTGTCAGGTTGCCTCTGCTCTCGGGCTCTGGGAACTGCCACCTCCTGTCTTTGTCTCCTAGGACTGGCAGTGGGTCCCACCTGCTGCTCATTTCTGGTTTCTCTTTTCTTCTGTTTGGCTTCTTAGGTCCACCTGTGAAACCAGTTCTCTGCATTACGTTCCCTTTGCTGTAAACACTTGAAGTGGTTTCTCTCCCGTGGTGATGCTGGTCATGCAGGCCCTACACCCCTGAGCCTGTGCCTCATTCCGCTCTGTACAGGGAGCGTCAGCAAGGCACCTGGATAATGTCAGTGCCACCAACACCCTGAGTGCCGCATCAACAAACGATGGCACTACGTGAGCTCCGGCAGTGCTTTCCCAGCAGGGGATCCTGCCAGGTGTCGGGAAACACGGATGAGTGGAACAGGGCACCAGGCCTTGGGCCTGTACAGCCCAGGGGCAGGGAACAGACATATAAACAAATAGATCCAGGTGCTAACTACTGCAAGACAGGTATATTCAAAGTGGGAGGGGGCAGAGTCAGGTGGTGGAGGTGGTGGTTGAGGAAGGAGGAAGGGTGTGCCTTTCAGAGGGAACAGCCTGTGCAAAGGCATGGAGGCCTGAAAGAGCATAGTGGGCTCTGTTATAAGTGAGGGTAGTCACGGAATCTAGCTCTCACGTTTGTTTTTACTTAGCAACAAATTCTTTATACCCAAAATATCATGTAGGATTCTCCCACTCTACAAATACAGGCCAGGGCACTTTTCAGCTCCTACTGAAGGAAGTAATTTCGTGTTGCCAGTCTATGGTACTTTCTTCTTTCTTCCTAGGTTTCTTCCTAAAATATTTTCAGGACTAAAGCATAACTGGATGACAGTGTCTCTGACACTCAGCATTCCCCCGGGGAGAGATCTCTAAAGACTGCAAGGGCAGGAAGCTTGATGTGGTCGGAGTAGAAGGCAACGAGCGTGGCCATGCCGTGTGCTAGCAGGACAGACATCAGTGGACAGCAGGCCCACCATTTACTAGCTGTATGATTTGGAGAAAACTGCTTTACCTATCTGAGCCTCTTTCTGTATGGGTATAGTACCTACCCAGGGGAATGGGGGAATTTTAAAGCATATTTACGGCTTACTGTGTGCTGGGCACCCTGCTAGAGTTTATTATTCATTATCTCACTTAATCCTCAAATAATCCTATGAATAAGGTTCTACTATTAGCTCTCATTTAGAGATTTGAAAACACTGAGGCTCAGAGAAGTAATTTGTCCAAGGTCGCCCAGCAGTTGATGGGCAGAAAAGTCCTTTTCCTTAACCGTCACTTGCATTATTGCCCCATGGCAAAGCATTGGCCTTGGGGTCTGGTTTGAATTAGAGGCTCAGGGAATTTATGTTCCCTCCCTTCCTGTTCTCAGAGATTTGGAAGCTGAGTTCCTGTCCCCAGGCCCGATGGCACTACGCGCAGGTGCTAGAAAGAGAAAACAGGACAAGAGCGGGCCACCATGCCTATTGTGTGCGAGTTTGTTCTGAGCTTTGGAGATGGGTGTTTTTATTATAGGTGAGGTGAGTACAGAAACCTCCAAAGAAGCCAAAGAAAGCCAAGGAATCATCCCAAGTGCGGAGCAAACTCAAAACCCCCTTGAGGACAAGGGTGGGATATAGCGACAGGGCGGCGTTTCTTATGAAATGCTCACACCAGAGGAAAAGTTGTCATGTATGTTTTATAGACATCACAACTGAGGCTTGACCCGGGGTGGGCCGGGCAGAACCGTCTGCAGCATGGCCTCCTGCCCTCCCCCTCCCCTAGCGCTCTGGACTCCCACAGACAAGACCCCGTTCAGCACGGGGCAGGCAGAAGCTTGGTGGGATGCCAGGTAAGCAGCCTCAGTTCAGACCCTTCCCCGAGGGGCTCAGGGTGTGGGGCTTTGGCAGCCTTTTTGTTCCTACCGTGGGATTTAGCTCTCAAAGCAAGAGCGTCGGGACACTGACCAGCTGCGCAGGATACCTCCGTGCTCACATCAAAGACTGAAGGCTGCGCCTGCCTGCACAAGTGCTCGAGGGGAGGAGCCCGCGTGCACGCACACACACACTCACACATACCGCACATAATAGACACACGCACTCAGACATACTGCACATAACACACATACACACAGACATACGGCACATAATACACACACACACAGACATACCACACATAATACACACACACACAGACATACCACACATAATAGACACACGCACACAGACATACGGCACATAATACACACACACACAGACATACCACACATAATACACACACACTCACACATACCGCACATAATAGACACACGCACTCAGACATACTGCACATAACACACATACACACAGACATACGGCACATAATACACACACACAGACATACCACACATAATACACACACACATACTCAGACATACCACACATAATAGACACACGCATTCAGACATACCGCACATAATACACACACACAGACATACGGCACATAATACACACACACACTCAGACATACGGCACATAATACACACACACACACACTCGGACATACCACACATAATACACACACACATGCTCAGACATACCACACATAATACACGCGCACACACAGACATACCATACATGTTACACACAGACATACCACACATAATACACGCACACACACATACACACAGACATACCACCCATAATACACACACACACAGACATACCGCACATAATACACACAGACATACCACACAATATACACACACACACTCAGACATACCACACATAATACACACACACTCACTCAGACATACCATACGTTATACACACACACACTCAGACATTCCACACATAATACACACACACACTCAGACATACCACACATAATACACACCACACAGTCAGACATACCACATATCACATACACAAACCACATACTCATATATACCTCAGATAGCACATATACCACACCTCACACCCTTACATCATATGTCTACACCATACATATAAATACACCACACACCCCAGATATTACAGATACCACATACACAAAGCCCACACACCCTACAGAACACACATAAGAAATGTCACATCATATATGTGTACATCACACACATATATGCTCCACAGACCATACCTCATGTACGTGACTGCAACACACACACTACAGCACATTCACATCACACCTCACACCCTTACATCACACATGCACACACACCACACACACATATGCTTCACACGCATGTGTACAGCACACACACACCATACATACTGCACCACACACTACCTCACATTCTCACATAGCACCACACACCATACACATATAATAATCACACACACACACACACACACCATAGCACATGCAAACCCAACTTCATATTCTCACACCACACATACACACACCATCCCACATTCACACACACACACACCACTGATAGATATACACATCACACCAGACCACATAGACACAGCACTACACATCACACACACACAGAGTTTTGATTTCATTCATACCTCAGCCGCAGTCAGAGCCCAGCAGTCCCCAATCATTCCGAGGAAAAGCCACAGACAGCCCCCAGGGGTTCTTTTTCTCTTCCTGGCATCATTATGTCCTCCTTGCTGGATAAATTAATTACAGAGTTGGAAAAACAGAAATTCAACTCCCACCCACTGTCCCCCTGAAGTATCAACATTGTGGATGCACCTATGAACTTCAGAATCCGAGGGGTGACGCTCCTGTCGCTGCGCAGCCGGCGCTCTGGCGGCGAGCCGGGCCCCCGCTCTCATGTGGTCAGCAGCTCTGCCGTTCTCGCCAGCCCTCACCTGGCGTGTGTCGCGGAGGGCGCAGGCCCGGGTGACGCCCAAGCCTGGAGCACGCCCAGCCGTGGGGCTGCTGGGATCGCGGAGGGAGAGGGGACGTGGTGTCCGTTCAGGGCAGACAGAGAGCAATCCCTCCTGTGGGCTGAATTTGCTCTTCAGTCAGATGGGGGGGATTTTGCCCGCCCGGGGAACCAAAGGACCAAGGCGTTGTTGTAACCATGCTGCTCAGGCCTTGGGGGCGAGTTTTAGGATTGTTCAATTTTTGCAATTATGTGGAACAGGAAGGCCAGTCTTGATCACGGTGTCGTCTTGTCTGATCCATGTCATCTCCATGTTCCCGACACGGGCCTCATTCATCTTGGGGGCCTTCTTCCCCCACAGGTCTGCAGCCTGGGGGTACTTCACTGTCGTTGGACGGCCGTGTATAAACTGTAGAAACCTGTGCCCTGCTAAATCCACCTGTTTCAGCAGCAGGTGGGACGCAGATGTGGTGGGTGGGACAAACACGCTGCCACCCCTGGTCAGCCAGTGAGATGCCACGGGAGGGACCACAGGCCTCTTTCCGCAGGGTCCGCCGGGCTGCTGTGCATCCGCGCCCTTGCCTTCCTGGGCGCCGTTACTGTGTTCTCTGGACCGAGACTTCTCCTAGAGACCCTCCCAACTTCCCTGGGCCTGGTCTCCCCACAGAACCAGGGAGGGCAGCAGAAGCAAAGTTCCCGTTTCTCTACAGCTCTGTAGGGTGCATGCTGCCAGGTGGGAGAATGGAGCTGAATGGGATAACTATCTGTTATCTTTGGTTCAGCACTTCAAAGGCGATTAGCTTTCATTAGGGGCCAAGTCACACACCACCACCATCTAGATAATACTTAAAGCAGCAGCTTCTAGATGTGCCACAAATGTGAAGTGGGTGGTCATGGCAACCTTTAGGCTGTTAAAGGAAATCTGAAGCGGTGGGAGATGAAGTGCAGCAGAGGGAATAGGTAGCAGCATTTTTCCGGCGGGGGGAAGAACTGCAGAGCAGTGCTGGATACATCCTGGGGCCGTGAGGGAGGACTATGCTACCAGCTAGCAGGGTGGTCGGGGTAAAATTCGGGTTGGGAGTGGTGTGGTAGTTCAGTCAGCAACTTGCCCTTCCTTGACACCAGGTGCCTCCTTTTTTTTTTTTTTTTTTTTCCGGTACGCGGGCCTCTCACTGTTGTGGCCTCTCCCGTTGCGGAGCACAGGCTCCGGACGCGCAGGCTCAGCGGCCGTGGCGCACGGGCCCAGCCTTTCCACAGTATGTGGGATCCTCCCGAACCGGGGCACGAACCCGTGTCCCCTGCATCGGCAGGCTGACTCTCAACCACTGCGCCACCAGCTTTTTTTTTTTTTAATAAATTTATTTCTTTAGGTTGCGTTCGGTCTTCGGTGCTGCACGCGGGTTTTCTTTAGTTGCATCGAGCGGGGGCTGCTCTTCATCGGGTGCCTGGGCTTCAGTAGTTGTGGCACGTGGGCTCAGTAGCGGTGGCATGCGGGCTCAGTAGTTGTGGTGCAGGGGCTCAGTAGTTGTGGCTTGCAGGCTTAGTAGCTCCATGGCATGTGGGATCTTCCTGGACCAGGGCTCGAACCCACGTCCCCTACATTGGCAGGCAGATTCTTTTTTTTTTTTTTTTTTTTACAGGTTGAAGGGTTTATTTTTTGTATCAAAATAAAGAACAGATTTTCAGAACCATAAGTCTTTACCTTTTTTTCATTGCAAGGCTAGTGTAATGTTGATATACACAGAAGGAGGCATTCTGAGAAAAGTAGAACTTAAGTATAGACAATAGATCGACTTTCCATCCAGTTTCTCCTAAGAAATCATCTCTGCCCTAACCTGTGTCATGCTCTGGGTAACATCACACCTCACTCATTCCTCCAACTGGGCCCCCTGTTGCGCCTTGGGGCTCTAGTGAACGGTAAGGGGCAGAAGGTCCCACCTGAAGAGTAGCTCGTTTCTTTTCTTTTTTTTTTTTTTTAAACATCTTTATTGGAGTATAATTGCTTTACAATGGTATGTTAGTTTCAGCTTCACAACAAAATGAATCAGTTATATATATACATATGTTCCCATATCTCTTCCCGCTTGCGTCTCCCTCCCTCCCACCCTCCCTATCCCACCCCTCCAGGCGGTCACAAAGCACCGAGCTGATCTCCCTGTGCTATGCGGCTGCTTCCCACTAGCTATCTACCTTACGTTTGGTAGTGCATATATGTCCATGCCTCTTTATCGCTTTGTCACCGTTTACCCTTCCCCCTCCCCATAGCCTCAAGTCCATTCTCTAGTAAGTCTGTGTCTTTATTCCTGTTTCACCCCTAGGTTTTTCATGACATTTTTCTTTTCTTAAATTCCATATATATGTGTTAGCATACGGTATTTGTCTCTCTCTTTCTGACTTACTTCACTCTGTATGACAGACTCTAGGTCTATCCACCTCATTACAAATAGCTCAATTTCGTCTCTTTTTATGGCTGAGTAATATTCCATTGTATATATGTGCCACATCTTCTTTATCCGTTCATCTGATGATGGACACTTAGGTTGTTTCCATCTCTGGGCTATTGTAAATAGAGCTGCAATGAACATTGTGGTACATGACTCTTTTTGAATTATGGTTTTCTCAGGGTATATGCCCAGTAGTGGGATTGCTGGGTCATATGGTAGTTCTATTTGTAGCTTTTTAAGGAACCTCCATACTGTTCTCCACAGTGGCTGTATCAATTTACATTCCCACCAACAGTGTAAGAGGGTTCCCTTTTCTCCACACCCTCTCCAGCATTTATTGTTTCTAGATTTTTTGATGATGGCCATTCTGACTGGTGTGAGATGATATCTCATTGTAGTTTTGATTTGCATTTCTCTAATGATTAATGATGTTGAGCATTCTTTCATGTGTTTGTTGGCAATCTGTATATCTTCTTTGGAGAAATGTCTATTTAGGTCTTCTGCCCATTTTTGGATTGGGTTGTTTGTTTTTTTGTTATTAAGCTGCATGAGCTGCTTATAAATTTTGGAGATTAATCCTTTGTCAGTTGCTTCATTTGCAAATATTTTCTCCCATTCTGAGGGTTGTCTTTTGGTCTTCTTTATGGTTTCCTTTGCTGCGCAAAAGCTTTTAAGTTTCATTAGGTCCCATTTGTTTACTTTTGCTTTTATTTCCATTTCTCTAGGAGGTGGGTCAAAAAGGACCTTGCTGTGATTTATGTCATAGAGTGTTCTGGGCAGGCAGATTCTTAACCACTGCACCACCAGGGAAGCCCGAGACTAGGTGCCTCCTTAATAAGCCATTTTCATTTCATTTCAAGTCATGGTTTCCCCTGGCCCACCTCCGTCAGCATCAAGATGAGGTTTCGGTCTAATTGACAGCTACTTGAGATGTGTCCATCTAGAACACAGGGATTTGGGGGCCCATGGAGAGGAGGCAGCCAGATATGTGGTCCAGGGTGAAGCCAGCCAGATGGCTCTTAAATGTCTTGTGAAGGAGCTCGGCCAGAAACTCCGTAGGAGAAGGTTCCTGCAGCGCGGCCTGGTCTGTGGTCACATTTCTGAATGCAGCCTCCCAAGAATTGTAGGGTGGGCTGAATAATCCTGCTTCCTGAGGGCGTGTATGTACCACGCATCCCCTGATTTCAAGGAAAAACTCAGGAAATACGTGGTCCGAGGAGAAAGGAGCCTCAATAGGGTTTTTGTTGTTATTTTGCAAGGATCTTGAAGTGAATGCCCACAAACTGCCCACACGATGAATAGCGGCATTCATCTCCCCAGGCAGTGAGGCCAGAGCTCAGCCTGCTGGGAGAGTCTGCCCTCCTCAGCCTCCGGCTGCCTTCAGCTCCACGGCCGCTTTTCCCCGACGTGGGCCCGGGTGGTGTGAGCTGGAGGCGACAGGCAGATACCAGGAGCTCCTGCCCTCTCATCCCTGCTCTGACACAGTCTCCTCTGGGCCTGGGGCCATTCGCTTGGTTACTTGCCTTCAGTTTCTCAATCCATAAAATGGGGATAATGGTGTTTACTTACTTGCCTCATGAGTATTATGGGAATTAATTACTGTTTGTAAAGTGCCTTGAAGATGAAAAGTATGAGGGGCATCATCATCATTATTGTGAAATGTCTTCCGCTGCTACCAGCCAGGTTCTCCCGATTCAAGAGAACATTTTAACCCGGGTTCCAAATGAGACCCTCACAGCACCCTACATGCACATGCGTGTGTGCACACATGGCCTCAGTGGGCTATCTGGAGGTGGAGAACAAAAGAAAACACTTTCACCTAGCAAAGGGTCCTTCGCATGTATAGGGTGATGGTAGTCAGGGGATCTGGCTGTGAGAAGGGAAGTGCTTGGTGGCCCCAGGACCCAAAGTTGTGTATTATGTACAAGACTCAGTGGAAGCAGAGCCATTCCTACTTCAACCATGTGCTCTTGATGTACAACATAACGATGCCTTCTTACCGAGAATTTTTTCTTTACTCTCATGGTACAAGAAACGTAACAGGTTGGGTATGTAAAGTCTACTTGCTACCTTGATGCACACTAAGATGAAGTGTCTCTGCCAAGCTGCCTTCCATTAGGGGCCACGGAGAGCAAAGAACAGTCTCAGAGTTTCAGAGTCTCCTAAAATACGTTAGAGTCTCCTAAAATACGTTAGATTATCCCTCTTCTCCAACGAGTGTGATCTCACTTTTCGGAATATTTGAGACAGAAAATAAAGTTTTGTGAAATTGCCTTTGATTTGGGTTCCAGTAGCGTCCTTAGCTGATGGTGGGAGTGTTTTCTTGTTGTCTTTATCTGTATCTGGTTAAACAACACTGTGGATAGCTGGTAGTGCTTGTTAATGGGGCTGAGCATGTGGGGACACCTGGGGCAAGATTACTAAAGAAAGAAGGGCTAAACGGGGAAGAAATCTGTGGCATTAGAGTCTGTCTCTGACCCTATGAGTGATTTCTTCAGAAGTTCTAAGTTTCTAATGTAGCATATACAAAATATATGTCAATCTAACTTTGCTCTGAAAGAAAAATAGGCAACATCCCAAATTCCAGAAGATACCATTTATGATGATGCTGTTTGTTTATATAGCAATCGAGGTACCTCTTTTCCTAGTAGGGTAAAGGAGGTAACTATGCAAATTACCCTGAAGGGCAGGAACACCAGGTGGGGAACAAGCCAACTCAAATTATTTATTTAAATGGAGGGTACAAAGTCTTCCCATTTCATGGCAGGTTGTGTTCCTGCAATGGGGGTTGAAAATCCAAATGCTGTAAGTTAAATGTGATTTTTAAATAGAAACAATGGTGCAATGAGAAGTTATGTCCCTGCTTACAGGTGTAATGGCCAATTTGGTTTCTCTATTAGAAAATTCATTTATGTTCATTACTTTAAAAATTAAATAAGAAGAAAGAAAAGATGCTGTACATTTGAAGTATCCATAGTTCTTCTGCCTAGAGGTAACCACTGTTAATGTCTCAGTACCACTGTACTTCCAGAACTTAGATGTTTGTTTTTAAAAAAAGAACAATACTGAACATAAGGTTTAGCAACCTCTTTTATACACTTACAACATTTTCCACATCAGTAAGATACATTTATTTTAATATGGATTAATATAACTACAAATAAGGGTAGAACATATTGTCATATGCTTCCTGGCTATATATATATTTTTTTCTGATTTGAATTTCTGTTCAGGTCCCAAGTCCATATTTCTCAAATGAGGAATTCATTTTATTATTGTTATTATTATTATCACTAATTTGTTAGAGATTTTTAAAATGAAGACATTAACATATTTTCCAAATATTTTTTCAATTTGTCCTTTTCACTTGTAACTTTGTTTATGGCATTTCATTTTATTTTGACTTAAGAAAGAAGTGTTTGAATTCTGTATAATCATATCTATAAATCTTTTCCTAATGATTTTTGTCTTATTATGCTTAGAAAACATCCTATGCTCCAAAATTATGTAAATATTCACCAGTAGCTTAGCCAAAAGTATGTGTGTGCTTAGTTCTTCTGAAATTATATGTGTGTGTCCTGTGGGAAGATTAGAAATACTTGGTTATTTTTGGCAGAAAGAGTTCCAGAAATGTCTTTCTGTTTTGCTATTTTTTCATCATTTCCATTTTTCTTTCCTTTTTTCCTTTTTAAATTTTTTCCTGAGTAGGGAAGAGCCAAGTTCAAGTTATATGGCTCTCTGTGACCTTTCTAAAGCTTTCTTGGACTTCATTTCATTAACACTCACTCCTTCCCTTTTATAGCAATACTGCTATACAATTACATCTGTCTTAAAGCTGCACATTTCATTCCCCATTTGTAGAGAATTGTCACCTCCTGATCCCTCCGCATGTTGTTTGCACCATATCAGTGCGCCTTCAAAGTCTCTTTCAGTACCCAAACTTGAGGCTTGATTTGAGTCCTGAATCCGTGAAGTAGAAAAAAAATTCTACTCTTGGCCATGCTTAAGACTTCAATGTCCTTCTGAGAGCACTGCTCTGTCCCCAGCTGTGGATTCCAGTCTTGGCGCCTCCTTCCTAGCTAGGAGATCTGGAGTACATTCATTTACTCTCTCTGAACCTCAGTTTCCTCATCTGTAAAATGGGGATTAATAACAACCTTCTTTGGCTACTTCACAACATTACTGTAAGGATTAAAAGAGATCATGGTTGTAAAAGTGCTTAGTAAGTTGTAAAGCAATATATAAACACAAGGTGTTATTATTTCCCTTTTATTTGACATTATAAGGGATTGAATACAATGTGTGACTATAGTAATAAGGATCAATTTTGGAAAGTAAGATGCCAGACTATAAACAAATGCAATCCTTTCAGTGGCCTCGTAAGAAGGCCTACTAACGTCTACGTTGTCATCCATGCTCAGAACATGTTTTTAGCTTCCTTTGTTTTGGGGATGGTCATAGCCATTCTCCCTTGGTGGGATATTTTCTGTCTTATTTCCCTGCTCCACCTTACTCCCCCCTGACACCCTCCTCCTTTCCTTGAACCTCCTGCTCAGAGGACATGATGGGGGTAGAGGCCATGGGAGAAGATCTCAGGGAAGGGAGATACATGAAAGGTAGGATCAGATTGAGATGGGCTGCCAGGGAGTCTTCTGGGGTTCATCTCAGGAAGAGGACTGGCTTGAACACATTTATATACTGTTTGCTGCAGGTCTGCCTTTAGGGTATAGGCAATTATACTGCGGATAGGAATCATCAGAAAGTGAACCTCACTCTCTGCTGAGGTCTGGCTGTTCAGTCTCATCCAATAGCACCTGTAGAATTGTAGAGGCTGCACTGGACTAGAAATAAACAAATCTGAATTTTGGTTCTGTTTCTGCAATAAATAGCTGAATGACTGAGTGATGTCGGGAGCTGGGTTTTCGTTTCCTTATTCTCAAAATAAGGACATGGGGACTTGTCCCCATGGTTGCACAGTGGTTAAGAATCTGCCTGCCAATGCAGGGAACACGGGTTCAAGCCCTGGTCCGGGAAGATCCCACATGCCACAGAGAAACTAAACCCGTGCGCCGCAACTACGGAGCTTGCGCTCTAGAGCCCGTGAGCCACAACTACTGAGCCCGCATGCCACAACCACTGAAGCGCACGCGCCTAGAGTCCATGCTCTGCAACAAGAGAAGCCACCACAATGTGAAGCCCGCTCACCACAATGAAGAGTGGACCCCAAACTCGCCACAACTAGAGAAAGCCCGTGCGCAGCAATGAAGACCAGACGCAGCCAAAAATAAATAAATAAATTTATAAAAAACAGAAAGATAAGGACATGGAAGGTCTTTAAGGTCTCTTTCACCTTGGAAACACTAAGATTCCACTGGCCTTCCTCATGATGGTTTTGTGGAAGTTCAGACCATTTCCTAGCTCTGCAACTTTGGGCAAATTGGTTAACCTGTCTGCATCTCCATTTCTTCACCTTTAAAATGGGGAAAGCGTCTACCTTATATAACTTTTTTTGTGAGAATTAATTGGTAAGGTGCAACTAAAAGCATTTGGCAGAGTAAATGTTCAATAAACATTAAATGTAATTTCATTCTCTTCATTTTACTATTCTCATGGAGTGGAGTCTACTCTAAATCTCTTCTTAAGCTTAGTCCTTAAATGCTATTATTACTGTTGTTATTATTATAAATTTGTTATGGACTGAATGTGTTCCCCCCCCCCAAATTCGTATATTAAAGCCCCAACCTCCAGTGTGATGGTATTTGGATGTGGGAACTTTGAGACGTAATTAGGTTTAGATAAGGTCATAAGGGTGGGACCCCCATGATGAGATTAGTGTCCTTATAGGAAGAAGAGACCAGAGCTCCCTCTCTCTACTGTGTGAAGATACAGAGAGAAGATGACCATCTGCCAGCCAGGAAAAGGGTTCTCACCAGTAATCAAATTGGCCAGCACCTTGATCTTAGATTTCCCAGCCTCCAAAAACGTGAGAATGTTGTTTAAGCCATTCAGCCTATAGTATTTCGTTATAGAAGCCAGAACTAATAACACTCCTAAACTGAGATTTATTTTCCACTCACCTTATTTCTGCCACTCTGGGGAGTGGCAGCTGCAGACCTATCTTCAGCAACAATCTGAGTGACCCATTGTTCACCAGGAACCTATCAAACAGGCACGGGTACCTTCAGACTAATCTCTGACCTCAGGCTGAGTGGCTGTAAATCTGACGTCGTGAGCAGTGCATTCTCCCTGAAACTCCCTCTTGGTTCTGCTTTTTCAGCAGCAATAGGTTCTTCCTCTTTTTTTTTAAGTGACTTAAAACAACACAAATTTATCCTCTCACACTTCTGGAGGTCAGATGTCTGGAATCAGTCTCACTGGGCTAAAGTCAAGGTTTCAGAAGCCTGGTTCCTTCTAGAAGCTCTGAGGGGAGATGCCGTGTCTTTGCCTTTTTCTTCTTCTGGTGGCTGCCTGTGTTCCTTGGCTCGTGGCCCCTTCCTCCAACTTCAGAGTGTGTCTCTCCAGCCTCTGCTTCCATCATCACACTGCCTCTCCTCCACAGAACTCCTCCTGTGTCCCTCTTAGAAGGACCTTTGGGATTACACTGAGCCCACCTGGAAAATCTTGGTTTCTAATACGATTCTCCCAAAAAAAAAGAAATCAGGGCTCCCAGGGGAAATGGCTAATTCTAAGGCTGGGACAGAAAATACACAAAATGAGCCTGGAACATTTTTTCAGTGCCAGGAGGTAAAAAAGTGCTCAAAAAACCCAAAGGATGTAGGCGTGTCAAAGAAACATAGGAGCCAATCTGAAAGAGCACTCAATAGCCAGGACTGCAAGAATCTGAGCAATAAAATAAATGATGTCATGTTGGATTATAACTCCAAGTTTAAAATAAATAGCCTTGAGTCCATTCTGATATAAGTAAATGACTGAACAAGCAAATATATGAAGAAGAGACAAATCTCCTATACAGAATAATTCCCAATAATTTGTGTAGATTCTCCTACTTCAAGGTGGTGGAGCTTGACTCCATACCCCTTGAGTGAGCTGTGCTTAGTGACTTGCGTCCAAAGAGAAGAGTAAGAAAAGAGGGGAATAGTAACTTTACAGTGAAGAAACCTGGCAGACACTACTTCACCCAGGTGATCAAAGTTACCGGTACCAGTAAGCCCTGTTAAAGCAGGTACTCCTGACATCATATGATGAAAATGGGACTTCACCTCCATGGTCTGCTTCCCCCAGACCCACAATCCTAACCTAACCATGAGAAAAAAAAATCAGACAAATCAAAGTTCCAGGGCATCCTACAAAATACCTGACCACTATTCCTTTGATGTCAAGTCCGTGAAAAGGAAACAAGAAAAGTCTGAACTGTCATAGCCAAGAGGAGAACAAGAGACATGACAACTAAATGTAATGTGGTATTCTGAAGGGAGTCCCAGACCAGAAAAAGGACATTAGGGAAAAATTAATGAAATGTGAATAAAGTGTGGAGTTTTGTTAATAATAATGTATCAATGTTGTTTGACTAGTTGTGACAAAAGTACCACTGTAATGTAAGATGGTAGCAACAGAGGAAATGGGTTGAGTATATGGAAATTCTCTGTACTATCTTTGCAACTTTTCTGTGAATGATTCTACAGTGAAACATTTATTTAAATTTAAAAATGTATTGAAGAACAATATTAACCACATAGGGTATATTACAAAAGAACACGTACAGATTGATCCCAATTTTATATAACTTATATGTGAGTGTGTACCAGAGGGAAACCAAGTATGTACATGTGTACACTGAGAGACATGACTTTTTCTCCTTTCTGGATTTCTGTATTTCTCAAATGCTGTATTTTATAACAAACAGATATTACTTATATCATTTTTAAATCTATACTCAAATAAATAGGAGACCATGAAACAGAGCAGTGGGGAGAGGGAAATGGGCTACTCCTGGGAGAACAGAGGCTCTTCTTTCTCAGACCAGCATCTTTAGTCTAACTCAGAAGACAGTGATTTCTGGAGATAGACTGAGAAGCCTGAACAGGAGCTGAATCCCTGAGTCTCTGTGATCATCATTCTTTAGTCACAGTGAAAGAATGGCCGCATCTTTCATTTTGCTACATTAAGAAAACTGAGATGAAGTGACTCAAGCAAGGCCACACAGCTGGTTAGTATGCTTGAGCCATCCTGATGTTCTATTGGGGCTGTGCAGTGTTTCAAAATCACTCGGATGTCAATACCTTTAGGTGAGTCCTCTTCTCTGTTTTAACTATAGTAAGGCTCAGTTCACCCTGTGTTTCTTTAACTGTCTGGCCCCTGGAGGCATTTATTTGGGATCTGCAGTTTAGGTAAGGTAGCAGAAGTGAAGATCTGCGTACAGGCTTAGGAGTTCTGAGATACAGAAAAGGGGGAAAAGGCAACTTCCTTTTTAATTTAAGGAGAGAAGAAAAGGGAAGTCCTCATCCCTGTGGGTTAACTTCTGGCTACAGCCAGCATAAATCCAGGATCTGTGCGTGTTACCCTCTCTGCAAACAGATCCCCGGGAGTTGTGCAGTGCACAGACTGTTCAGCCATAGGCAGCAGCTCTGACTCTCCATCTGTATCATATTGTAAAAAATAGTGTATTTAGTAATGCTCCTTAACGTCCTGTTTTAATAAGGTGTTGTTTTGAGTCCCATTTCAATTCAAAATCCTTCTCAGTCAAAGGGAACCCTCCTACACTGTTGGTGGGAATGTAAATTGGCACAGCCACTATGGAGAACAGTATGGAGGTTCCTTAAAAAACTAAAAATAGAGCTACCATATGATCTAGCAATCCCACTCCTGGGCATATATCCGGAGAAAACCATAATTCAAAAAGACACATGCACCCCAATGTTTATTGCAGCACTATTTACAATAGCCAGGACGTGGAATCAACCTAAATGCCCATCGACAGATGAATGGATAAAGAAGATGTGGTACATATATACAATGGAATATTACTCAGCCATAAAAAAAGAATGAAATAATGCCATTTGCAGCAACATGGATGGACCTAGAGATTGTCATACTGAGTGAAGTAGGTCAGAGAAAGACAAACATCAAATGATATTGCTTATATGTGCAATCTAAAAAAATAGTACATATATCCCCATATCTCTTCCCTCTTACGCCTCCCTCCCTCCCACCCTCCCTATCCCACCCCTCTAGGCGGTCACAAAGCACCGAGCTGATCTCCCTGTGCTATGCGGCTGCTTCCCACTAGCTATCGGTTTTACATTTGGTAGTGTATATATGTCCATGCCATATGTATATGTGTAGCCGATTCATTTTGTTATAAAGTAAAAACTAACACACCATTGTACAGCAATTATACTCCAATAAAGATGTAAAAAAAAAAAGTACAAATGAACTTATTTACAAAACAGAAGTAGAGTCGCAGATGTAGAAAACAAACTTATGGTTACCAAGGGGGAAAGTGGAGGAGAGATAAACTGGGAGATTGAGAGTGACATATACACACTACTATATAAAAAATATTGGGTTGTCCAAAACATTCATTTGGGTTTTTCCGAATGATGGCTTTAGTAGCATTTAGTTGTCTTTAACTTAATTCAAAACAATTTTGTTGAATTGTATTGTGACAGCTGTCATATCAGCATGCATTTACAAAAAAACATCAAAATTGGTGAATTTTTGTGTAACAATTTTAATATTGAAGATAGAAGAAAAAAGCAACATTTTTGGCATATTATAGTTTATTATTTCAAGAAAGGTAAAACTGCAACCGAAACACAAAAAAAGATTTGTGCAGTATATGGAGAAGGTGCTGTGACTGATCGAACATGTCAAAAGTGGTTTCCAAAGTTTCATGCCGGAGATTTCTCTCTGGACGATGCTCCATGTTCAGGTTGACCAGTTGAAGTTGATAGCGATCAAATCGAGATGTTAACTGAGAACAATCAACCTTATACCACGCGGGAGAGAGGCGACATACTCATAGTATCCAAATCAAGCACTGAAAATCATCTGCACCAGCTTGGTTATGTCAAATCACTTTGATGTTTGGGTTCCACATAAGTTAAGAGGAAAAAAACCTTCTTGACTGTATTTCCGCGTGCGATTCTCTACTTAAATGTAATGAAAACGTGCCATTTTTAAAACAAATTGTGCCACCACCAAGAAAAGCGGCAGCTTGTTGAGGATGAACGTGCAGATGTGGTTTTCCAAGAATCTCCTCTCGACTGCCTTGGAGATAGAAGTGATCACTTCTCGGTACTCGGGAAGGATCTGGATTAGCCAGAACTATGATGTTTGAAGATTTTCTCGTTCGTTCGTTGTCTCAGTACGTTGCTAATAAGAATGTCTTAAGTACTTGGTAATAACGATTTAAAGACTACTGACTCATGCCTGAGAAGCATGGGGATTAACAGGAAATAAGATCAATATCTGTTAAGCAAAAAAATGAAAAAACAAAAACAAATTGTGGCAGGCAATGAAAAATGGATACTATACAATAAGGTGGAACAGAAGAGATCGTGGGGCAAGCGAAATGAACCACCGCCAACCATGCCAAAGGCCGGTCTTCATCCAAGGAAGGTGATGTTGTGTATTTGGTGGGATTAAAAGGGAGTCCTCAATTATGAGCTCCTCCCAGAAAACCAAACGATTAATTCCAAAAAGTACTGCTCCCAGTTAGACCAGCTGAAAGAAGCACTCCATGAAAAGTGTCCGGAATTAGTCAACAGAAAATGCATAATCTCCCGTCAGGATAACACAAGACCGCATGTTCCTTTGATGACCAGGCAAATACTGTTACAGCTTGGCTGGGAAGTTCTGATTCATCCGCCGTATTCACCAGACATTACACCTTCAAATTTCCATTCATTTTGGTCTTTACAAAATTTTCTTAATGGAAAAAATTCAATTCCCTGGAAGACTGTAAAAGGCACATGGAACCGTTCTTTGCTCAAAAAGATAAAAAGTTTTGGGAAGATGTAATTATGAAGTTGCCTGAAAAATGGCAGAAAGTAGTGGAACAAAAGGGTGAATACGTGGTTCAATAAAGTTCTTGGTGAAAATGAAAAATGTGTCTTTCACTTTTACTTAAAAACCGAAGGAACCTTTTGGCCAACCCAATAGATAACTAATAAGGACCTATTGTGTAGCACAGGGAACTCTACTCAATACTCTGTAATGACCTATATGGGAAAAGAATCTAAAAAAGAGTGGATATATGTATAACTGATTCACTTTGTTGTACACCAGAAACTAACACGACATTGTAAATCAACTGTACTCCAATAAAGATTAATTTAAAAAAAATGCCAAAACAACAACAACAAAATCCTTCTCAGTCAACATCATCTTCATGGACTCATGATATTTATTGAACATTTACTACATCCCAGACTCCCTGTTGTCTCATTTGTTTCTTATACTGGCCCTCACCAAAAGTTCTAATGTTATCCCTGTTTTACAGATGAGAAAATGGAGACTTGGAGAAGTTAAGTGATTTTCTCAAGATCATGCTGTGGGGCAGGGATCTGAATCCAGCCACTCTGACTCCAGAGCCCAACTTCTTAACCACCAAACTGTATGTATAACTTCTGCTTCCTTTCTTCTGTCCTGGGCAGCACAATACTGGGTTCCAGCTCCGTAGTTAGGAGCACTTTCTGAGGTGTAGTAAGTTTATAAAGATATTGGAGTTAACTGTTTTGCCTCATTCAGAAATAACTGTATCATCTGTATCACACATTGATTTTTCTGTATCAATAAATTATTACATAGAATTTTGAATCTTATCACTAATAATTTCTTCATTAATTTACTTAGGTGAAAGTAACTATATTATGACCTCTCATTTTTCCTCTGTGCTAAATTTTTCTTTTCACATTACATTATTTTCTTGATTGTTTTCAGTAAATGCAGTATTTCAGTATTTGTTGTGCATGCTTTTTGTGTAATGGTTCAAAATTTCATGACATCATAGTTGTCTGTTTTGTCATAAGAATTGATGCAGGGACTTCCCTGGTGACGCAGTGGTTAAGAATCCACCTGCCAGTGCAGGGGACACGGGTTTGAGCCCTGGTCCGGGAAGATCCCACATGCCACGGAGCAACTAAGCCCGTTCGCCACAACTACTGAGCCTGCCCTCTAGAGCCTGCAAGCCACAACTACTGAGCCTGCATGCCACAACTGCTGAAGCCCACGCACCTAGAGCCTGTGCTCCGCAACAAGAGAAGCTACTGCAGTGAGAAGCTCGCACACCACAATGAAGAGTAGCCCCCACTCGCCACAACTAGAGAAAGACTGCGTGCAGCAACGAAGACCCAACACAGCCAAAAATAAATAAATTAATTAATTAATTTAATAAAAAAAGAATTGATGCAGATATTTTTTAACTGTTAGAACTCTGACAAAATTTTGGCTATTTGGATGTTAATTTATATTAAAATCTATTAGCTGATCTTCCTATTTAATCTCCTCCTACAATGGGCAGCATAATCAAGTGGATTTGCAAAGAGAACATATTGAAACACAGACGGTTTTTTGGTCTCTCTCAGGGGAGTCAAGTGCTTGGGGAAAACTAGAGAATTACAGTATTTGAAGGGAGAAAAATGAGTTGTGTCCAAGAAAAGTGTCAAAGCTGTTGGATTTGGTTCCTAAAGCAGCAAGCCTGCAAAAGTTTCCTTGGGTCAGAGTCAAGGCCAAGAATTCCTCTAATTTATATCATCTTTTGCATGTCCAGGACAAACGCTGCTACCAAAAATATAGCTTTGCTTCTCAAATTAACAAAAATGAAGACCTTTCCTCAGGGAACACATCCTCCATGAATGAGCTAAACATATTCCACAACTTCTAGTAACTCTCAGATCTGCATCTCCAGAGGAGATCCCTCTCCTGAAACCCAGCCCTGTGTCCAGCTGTTCACTATACCTCACTTGGATGCCTTAGTCAAACCTCAAATTCTTCCAACACTAAGCTCGTCATCACCTTCTCACCTCCACCCACATGACAATCACGACCACAACAATCAGAACCGCAACTCAATTCTACCTCATGTATCTCCCCTGGAAAAGCCAACCACCCAAATTAGCCCCTTTGTTCAATCTACAAATACAGCTGATTACCAACTCATAAGGATTCTATTTCCTCAATATCTCTCGCACCCGTCTCTGCCTCTCACTCCCAAGGCCACCTTGTGTGCCCGTCCTCCTTCCTGCGCTGACTGTGTGCACCTTGGCACAGTGTCTAGCTTATAGCTAAGATATTCATTAGGTCATTAATGCCATCACCCAGATAGTGCCCCACAAAATGTTTGTTTGTTGTTGGAAAGAAGGAGAAATTACTGAAATGCCATAGAGTTAATACCTTGGGAAATGTGCTCGTTTTTGTCACTTGAATCCAGAGTGGAGTGATTTTCTTTCCTTTTGTTGTGACCGCCCCCTGCCAAAGCTTGAAAAGACTTTTGGAGTTTTTCTTGGATTCATCTGAAAAAAATTTCCCTAAATTTTGTGACTATGTGAAAGTTAAATTTCAAATATGTGCATTTATTTATTTTTATTATTATTATTATTATTTTTTGTGGTACGCGGGCCTCTCACTGCTGTGGCCTCTCCCGTTGCGGAGCACAGGCTCCGGACGCGCAGGCTCAGCAACCATGGCTCACGGGCCCAGCTGCCCCGCAGCACGTGGAATCCTCCCGGACCGGGGCACGAACCCATGTCCCCTGCATCGGCAGGCGGACTCTCAACCACTGCACCACCAGGGAAGCCCTGTGCATTTATTTTTAAAGCACTTTAATCATCTGTGCTTCTTGAAAAGGCCATTTTTATCTAACTCTTCTGACTCCAGGCCTTTAGGTGTGGTGTTTCTCTAACAACGTCTGTCAACCCGTTCCGAGATGGAATTAAGCCCTAACTGCTGAAAGGTATCTGTTGCATATACTGAACTAACTTCTCTTCTCTGCACCTTCCAGAATGACACTAGCTCTCTGCCATCCTTGAGAGAACTGAGCATATAGTCCCTCAAACCGTTTTCTGTTCTGTGGTTCATGGGAGGAACCCCAATGGAGAAAAGCTTCAAGGTCTCGAAAGAGGACTTAGAAAAAGTTTCTCATAGTCTGACCAGAGACTGTGATTCTCTGAAGACGGGGTCAGTCTCACCATTCCCTTGCCGACTCATCCATTCTCTGCTTCCCGCCTCAGAGAGCAAGACAGCCCCACTAGCTGTGGATAGGATGCCGGCAAAATATTCTTCTTACTCCTTATTTTCTAAGTCCCTTTAAAAACTTGACCAATATTTAGCCTTAGAGTTGGAAGTTTAGGAAAAAACTCTGCAATCTTTACTTCGTTTTGAAACTCTTCTTGCTAGGAAATAGGCTGACATGAAAAGAATAGCCATGATGGAAATCTGTATTTTCTTTTGCTTCTCTTTGGGGAGAAATGGTTAAGAACTGTGATGGCAGACATGAAAGCAAGCCCAAGCCTTTACAGTTGGCCTCCTTTGAAAGACCTTCCCTTGACCTCTGTTCCCTAGGAAAAAGAAGGTTTCTAACAGGAATATTACAAGGTTCCATTGATCAGATGTCTCTCCAACCAAACTATGTATGATGACAACTAATGGGTGGAAAAATTTCTCCCCAAATCGGGACTTTCTCTCCGCCTTCCAAATTACTTCACTGCATGCCAAAAGGTTATCTATGAGGAACTAGGAAAGGAAGTGTATTTGAAAACATCGCTGGGACTTGTATACAACATCTTAAGGTGTTTGATCCTTTTATGAAGTGTTGACAGCTTTTTGCCATTGAAGTCTATGTGAGAGTTACCAGCCAAGCAAAAGGAGGAAGCAGGGCCAGCCTGCTTGACCAAAGAACCCCTGGGAGCTGTTTAGATCACAAGATGTGAGACAGCCAGAGAGAAGGAATGGCCGAGAACTCCAAGAAAAGCTTAGGCAGCTGCATCAGTAGTTTCAATAAGACCTATTCCGGCCATTCGAATGTTTCCCTTTGACTGTGATGTCCTTTTCACTTCCAGAATCATCTTCATTCATTCAAGGATCCATGCAAACAGTAATTCCCAGAGCACTCAGAGAAGTATATAAGAGCTGAGGGTTATTCATAATCACTGCAGTGCCCTGAATCAGTAAATGCACTTCATCAGGCCATCACCAAGCAAACTCACAGAACATCGCAGAGCAAATTCATTTGAGCTTCTTAATGGCCATGATAGTTGCTTAACTGGGATAGTAACTTCGCTTAATTGGTGCGTATTTAGTCCTACTCTAGCTAGGGTGTCTTCCCCCAGCTCCTGGTGGGTCCGTCTGTCTACACTTCACGGGGTTCTCAGTATTTCCGTGAAATATGCCCGATGCGGGCTGCTCTCCTGCTCCTTTCCGTACAGGGAGGTGCTCCGGGTTGTGTCTCCTACCGGAGTCTCTGTCACTTTTATTAGATTAACAAGCCCTGAGCGTGAGACCCTTAGCTTAAAAAGGAAGATGTCATACTCATGCTCAGGACTGACTCTAGTAAGTCTAGTGGATACTTATAAATCAATAATAATGCAAAGCTATTAGTACGGAGAAAAGAATCTTTTCCCAAACCTCGTATCAACCACTCCTTTTCTTAATCTTCATCTCTACCACCTCTTCATTGCTCCCTTTTTATAGCCAGCTCATCTTTCCAACACAGGCTTTGTATTTCTGCTGCAGTTCAGCTCACAGCTCAGACTCTATGCAATACACAGCTCTTTCCCACACCTGTCTCCTTAGCTCCTTCCAAAAATTGACCGTGTCATCATGCTTGTTTGGGTTACCTGCCCATTAGTGACCCATTTTATATGAGTTCCGTGGACACCGATGGAAACACACACCTCCTTTTCATTGGTGTCTCCTGGTCACTGTCGTCGCCACACAGTGCCCTTCCACCAGCCAGACCATATCATGGCAGGATAATTCCATGTGTGCTATAAATTCTATAATCTTAAGAGAATCAATTGCTTAAAAATCATATTGTTATAGTCATACTGACGTTATAGATAGCCAAACAACAACACAGTTAATAAACAACTTTTCTAGAAGCTTAGAGTCCATCCTAACGTTCACAGTTTGGAGAAGGGGGTCATGAATTCTATACGTTCAAGTCCGTGTTGCAACCACCTGACCACAGGCAAAGTGTTTCTTAGAAAAGCCTGATTTCCTTCCAAAACAATCTGCTTTAAAAAAAAATAACTTAATTTTTTCTTTTGCTTCATTCAGTAGACCTCCAATTATGTTTGTTTTTTAAATAAGTTTGACTCATTTTCATGTTAAATTGCTTGATCATTTCTTTTAAGTTCGTAAAGGAGTTTCTGTGCTTTGAAGTACAGTTTTGGTTTTTTGGTTCCCCTTCAGGGTATTACAAACTATTACATTGTCTTGAGAATTGGGGATAAATTGGATCAGAGAGGCAGAGCAAGTGGAGCTCAGGGACATGATTTCTAAATAACAATTCCCATGTGAATGCTCCTATAGCATTTCCCTTTTACTCCTGTTTTTGTGTTGGTGTTTTTGTTGTGGTCTAGACTGGGGCAAAAATGGAATAGTAGATCCAGATGTGAAATACATCTTTTGAAACTGATGTAGGCATATATAAATATATATATATATATTTTTTCATCTTTTTTTCCAAAGGGCCTTCTGTAGTTAAAATCCTCAGGTAAGAAAGGGAGAAGTGAAGAAGCCCTAGCCTTAGGGATCTAAAAATCAGATATGTTCTTTATAAAAATACATCTCCTCTATTGCACGAATGATGAGTTTGGCAGATTTTTTGTTTTAAGTTATTGAATTGTAGATCTTAATTTCTGTGGTTTGAGAGATAGTGTGTCATGGGGGAGAAAAGAACTTTGAAGTCAACAGATCTGAGCCCAGGCCTAACCTCAGATTAGCTCTTGATTTTAAACTAATAATTTTCCCTCCATGAATTTCAGTTTCTCCAGAAAGCATAAACGAAATGGGTCATTGTAAGTATTCAATGAGATTATGTACAAAGGGCAAAGTGCGGGACCCACATGGAGTGCTCCGTAGCTCATAAGCAGCTAAGAAGCCTCCTCTGGCCCATCTCATTCCTAGAGAGCACGCACAGGGCGGTGGCTATTTCTGGTCAAGTGCACAATGGTGCCCCTGCTGGCGAGGCAGTTGACCCAAAGGTAGGAAGTCCTGCAGCTTGCAGATTTAGCAAGGCTTGTACTAAACGTCTCAACAACAGAGCAGTCCATATCCTTATATAATACTCTGTACTCCGTGGATATTTAATTTACGAAAGTGTCCACGGAGTGACTAGACCTAGTGGGTGAGGTGAGCAAACAGTGCATACTCTCCTGCTAGGTTATAAACTCCACGGGGCAGGTACCATATGTGTTTTACTTACTGCCCTATCTCCAGAACTTAGCATGGTTCCCCAGCCACGGTAGATAGTCAAAAATATTTTGTTGAATGACTGAGCTAATGAGTGCAGCCACAACCTAAGAAGATGGCATGACTTGACCTTTTAAAAGTTTTCCCTCTGAAAGAATGAAGAATTTTCTTGAAAATTCACTCCCCTACATTTTAGTAGGGTCAGAGAAGGAGACTGTTAATGGTTTTTCTACCCCAAATATGGCTGTTGTTTTTTTTTCCACTCAGTGTTATTGGGTAGACCAGGGTTTCTACTTTTACTTTGAGGCAAAACATGGATTATAAATACTCCTAGGTTTTTACCTTCTTTCCAAACCCAATCATCACTCCCTTACTTCCTGACTCTTGTTCACTAAGAACAAGAGCAGTGAAAGCAGACTTCAGATGACACAGATTCTAGAATGGTCACCATCAGAGAACATGTATTGAAATATCGGGTATGAAGGGAACACTGGTGGTTCTCAGGCTACTGAATGCCTGGAGAATTTTCAGGCCTGAACAAGGGAACCGTGTCAGAGGGCACTGGCAAGAGCTGATGTGTTTTAAACATTCCCTACTGTACCACCAGCCAGGATGGGTGTAACTGAGTCAGAGGCCAGGAGAGCCGGAGGAAAAGGAAGGAAGCAGGGCGTGTTAGCCACATGACCAAAGTGATAGGGCATATGGTTCTTAAGCAGGAAAAGACGTGTAGGCTGGACAAAAATGTAAACACTAGTAGCGTTTGGAATATTCAGGAGGGCTGGGAATAAAAAGCTCTGTGAGCCTGGTGAAAAGAAAGGGTGTCTTTGATGTGGAGCAGATTTTTCAACTGTAGCAGAGTTGCCATCTCTTGTGGCTGCCAAAAGAATATTTAAAGGAAAAGTAAAAGGGTGTTTTTTGCTTATGGGTATTCTGTAAGGGGAAGAATTCGAAGTCTTTTCAAGTTGAAGAAGACACCATTAGCAATCTAACGCAGCTAACAAGTCCGGTCGCCAGGCCATTTTGGCCACTACTTGACCTCCAGTCTGATGACTGACAACCCCTCTGACAAGGGATACAGCTGAGGAGTCTAGGAGATGCCACGCACCTGTTGAAATGAGGGCCGTTGGGTGGGTTATTCGCACTCTGGGTCTCATTCAGGGTCTTCACAGCAAGGAAGGACAGGTTGTCTTCTAGAGCTGATCATCCCTTGCAAGGAATGAGGAAAGAAGCACAACCTCGCAGCTAGAAGACTTCACTGGGAAGTCCATTCTGGGGCTCACTTCACATCTGCCTGAGCGGGACTGTACTCAGGCCACGTGAGCGAGGGAAAAGAGCTCAGCGCTGGGATTCGGGGGGCCTGGGTTTTATTGCTGATCACTTACTGACTAGCTCTGTGACCTTAGGCAGATCATTAGAACTTTCTGCACCTCAGTTTCCACACAGAGGGTAGAACTAGATAATTAATGTGGACTCTTACATCTCAAGCCTCCATGATTCCGTGGTTCACATGTAGGTCATAGGCTACCTTCCACTCTTGCTTCTCTGTATAACTTTGGGCAAGTTTTTCATTCCACCTAGTACCTCAGTTTCCCCACCTGTAAAACTGAAATCATACTAGTAATGTAAAAATCATACTAGATTTACAGTATTTTGAGAACTTAGAGATGAAAGGTGTTATGCCAATGTTAGGTACTGTCAAAGCCTTAAAGGCAATTATAGTTATTTAACTTTTCAGCATCTTGTTTGAGATTGAGAAATGAGTCCCTATCATTTTCACTTGAGGAAACATTATTTGTTTTTTATCTTGTCACAGTTTTGACCTGCTCGCTCAAATCCACTCTGGTCAGTTTGAATTGGTATGCTTGTCCCCTTCACTTCCTTTTGTAAGCTCTCCTGTCATGGTACCTGGCTTCTGTAGAGGAGCCCTGGGAGCCATGGACCTGGTGTTCCACAGACCTGGCTTCTAGCTCTGGCTCTGCCCTTAACAACCTGTGTGACCCTGAGCAAGTCATCTGTTTGAGCCCTTGTGTCCTGGTCTTCAAACGACAAGAAGGTTAGGACAGATGACTTCAGTGGTACCGCCTAGTGCTAGAGTATAACTTTAGAAAATGCTTAAGGAAATGGAGAAGAGGATGAAGCACAAATAACGTACAAGGAGTGCTCAATCCTACAAACCCATCGGAGTTGAATTTACAGTAACCAAAATTGTGGTGCTTAGAGTAACTTACTAGACAATCCTTCATAGCAGTGTTCAAACTTTCCTTCCTAAAATATTATTAGTGTGTTACAGTGTCACTTATATGTGTGTGATACAAATCCCAACGATGAGACTACATGCTGCACTGACTGTAGAAATGGAATGAGAAGGAAAAAGGGAACTGAAGTCTTGGGACTTATACATGGCATCTTGCAATTTGGATTCAGGCTTACTTGTATTTAAAGCAAGTAAGTTGTACTTCAAATGGAAAACAAACTTGTTGATCTTTGAATATCTGTGGTGGAGAGTAACTCCAGTTGGTTTTCTCTCTCAGGGGCCATCTCCCCCCCGTCTGTAGAGTTGGTGTGTGCTTTCAGCCACTCACTGCCTTTTGTGTCTTTCACAAGTTCTGCCATGCACCAAACACAGGCTTGGCTGTTTCCTTTGGATTTTCTAGAGTTATTCTTACTAGTGAGGCAGAAAGACCTCTCTTCCCAGCTACATTTTTGGCCCTAGGTTGGAGTCTCTGTATGTGGTTTTCTTCCCCCACCGTTAGACCAAGTGCCCCTCTATATTCTCTGTACTTGCTGGAGGTGTTGAACTGCTACCCCAAAACATGCATCCCTATTTTCCCTGCAATAGGGAGTCACGGTTGCTCTGGGCTGGATCTGCACCTTCAGATAGAATGCACTGCTCAGCAGTCTCTCCAGGGTTGATCAGAAAATCTCCATGACACCAAATCTGAGTTTGCAGAGGTGTCTGCCAGGGCTGTCCCTCCCCCTCTCTTCCTGCTCCCCTGCATATGCCACCAGGAAAAGGCCTTATTACCACTTGTTCTAGTGTCAAATCCCACATGACAGAGGACATCCACCACCCCTGAATTTCATTCTAGAAGTTCTATCCAATGGCTTAGTAATTCGTTTGATGTTTTCTTCTTGCTTGATTTCTTCTTTGGGGAAATCCAGATACCAAAGAAGGTCTCAGGTGTTTTTGCGGTGGAAGAGACTTCTTTGGTTCATGATTAAAGGTATCCACCTCTTAAAACTCAGTGCTTAAAAGTTGAAATCACGGTGTTTTACAGCATTGATGTCAAGTCTGTCACTTGATGGTACCACCTTAAGAGTAAAAGCTCTGAGGACATGGTGAATTGTTAAGCAGGTAGAATCATAAAAACCATTTTCACTCAATATAACTGAATTGGAATACAGAAACATTGGCAGTTGGAGGAAGGTAGAGACTTGTGTTGCTTTGGACCCTTTTGGTTGTAAGCGACAGAGACTCCAAACTTATATGACATAAGGAAAGAAGTGGTCGTGATAGACCCCTGTAAGCAAATCACAGCAAGGTGACCATGGAGCTGGCCTCCGTGTCATCCAGATTCAGGGACTGGAGCACCCTCAGGAATCTGTCTTCTCCTGCCCTTCTCTCACCTTGGCTTCTGCCTCAAGCCTGGCCTCTTGCTCACCAGCTCTTTCACTTGCTAGGGGACAGGAGGACAGACAGCTCTAGGGCCACATCATTATGGCTAGAGTTCCAAAAGGAAAAGATAAATATCCCTGCCAGCTGCTTTATGGAAAATCTCTGAGGAAGCCTTGGGTTGGTCCTACCTGGGCCACGTGCTCACCACTGGCCCGTCCCTGTGGTCAGGTGGGGGAAGTGCGCTGAGTGGCTCCCACACCCGAATTACAGGACAAGTGATTGTTGGGGTGGGAGCAGGTGCTATTCTGATAGAAGGAGGAAAGGGTTCTGGAAAGCCCAAAACAACAGTCACACACAGAAGCAAGCACAAAACTTAGCCTGTGACCTTGCTGCGAACCATAGAATCACGGAGGTTTGAAATGTTTGGGTCTGTAATAATTATCTGGTTCCATCCTCCAAGTGTGGAAACAGGTGCAGAAAGGTCTAATGATCTACCTAAGGCTACAAACAGCAGATCACCGTTATATACGGTTAAGGACTGTTTGCAGGGTTCCTCTACATCTGGAGCTTAATTTCCAGCTAAATGTTTCATCTAAAATGCACACTTGGCAGATTTGAGTTTCTGCCAAAAACTCAAGAAGTCACAGAAGTGTAAAGCAGGCAGTATGGTAGTTAGCATTTACTGGACATTTGTTGTCTCACCTGTAGAGAGATGGCTGTTATCTGGCGGCAGGAATCATTTAGCTAATAAAATCTCAGAATCTTGAATTAAAAAACAAAACAGAAATATAGGTGAATCATTTAGAAAAAGTAAGCTGAAGTATTTAAATTATGTAATAATAAAAACCCTTTATTAACACTGACATTACCTCAGTAGTTTAGATTTATTTCATAGTTATCCTTTACGTGATATAATTGAAAATAAAGTGTCTCTAGTAAATAATTAAGCTTACACGTTGTATTTTCTGTGCAGTTTTTCTTTTAACAAGTTTATTTCTAACCTGTGGACTCTGTCTGAACAACTGGGTTTCGTATGGTTTATTTGGTTTTATCCAATAAGCTAAAATGTTGAATACTTATGGTTTTGAGATTCTAAGTGTCTTGCACTTAAATCAGAAATTCAGACTCATTATTGGAATATTTTGAGCTAGACAGAACTTTAAATTCTGAATTTAAATTCTGGATCTGCCATTTATTAGCTCTGTGACTTGGGCAGTATTACCAAGTTTTTGTCTATAATATGGACATAATAAGAGCTATCTCTTAGGCACAATGGAGAACTTGATGAGATCGGCTATGAAAAGGTGCCTGTTGATGTATTAGGCCTCAATAAATAAATGTCCTAGTCAGGAAAAAAGCCTTTAGTTACATGCAAATCCCATGCAAAGAGTTATGTTTAGGAAAAACTAGTCTCTTAATCAGACATTAGCCAAAGTTTGAGCTAATGTATGAAGACAGCATCTAATAGTCTTTTGTATGAAGCAAGTAAAGTACAACCTTAAGACGTATATTGATACTTTTTAATAGTGTACTGAATTTGCTCAAAATAAATCAACTGTATATAAAGTTATCATGAAACAATTAATAATAATGAGATAATATGCAACAGCTACAAACACTAAAAAAGTATCAAGTATGGGCAAATAGGTACTATTGTTGTTGTTATTATTGATGATGATAATACTGTTAAAAGGAAAAAAATCAAGTAGAAACAAGGTGAAGCAGGTTTCAAGTTGTAAACTATCCGAATTCCATAGGCAGAGAAACAGAAGGTGGAAACATACATGATGTGGAAAATTGGAACAGGTAACTATCCCATTTATAGATCAGGTTGATCAGGGCAACCTCCTGAACCTGTCTTTGCCAAGGCAGTGTTGGTGATGATAAACTATTCCCTGGAGTGCCTGAGGGACACCTGGGTGAAATTGCTGGATTGGCAGACAGAAACGGGCTTGCAGAGTTCAGAAAAGCCCGGTTCACGGCATCATCTGATACAGTTGCTAGTGCAAACCAGCCTTGGAGCCAGTCACTGCCCCCTCAGGGGATGCTACTCAGCAATCGTAAAGTTGGAAATAACTTGCTACTGATTACTGCCCAAGGCCCCAGGCCGGAGAAGCTTTCTCCACCTGAAATGTGGATTGTAAAGACACCCTTTATGATCCCGAAAGACAGAAACAAATAGGGGACAGTGACAGACCCCTTGCCCTATCATATAAAGTCAAATAATACTTCCAGAAAGAGGAAGGCGACATCCTAGGTCAGGATGACAAGGAAGGGTAAGATTTTCTTGAGAACTAACAGGGTATCAAATACGGAAAACTGTTTATAATAGTCATGGGAGTTACACTGGGGAAATGGGGCAGTAGAGAAGTGTGGAGGGCAAGGCTCAGGTGCCTTCCTCCAGAAAGAAGCGGCACCCTGCCCCTTTCACTTACTTCTGTTTGTGCTTCAGTTGTATTTGCTCATTCATGGCCAGTGAGCAGAGATTTCGTAAGAATGGGGTTGCTCTCACTTTTTAGTGCCATGTTACTTGAAGCAGTTAATATGTTTATGGATAATGTCTCATTGCCACCTTTTAAGTCACATTCCAGACCCCCTGCGTCACTTTGATAATAACACACCTGTCGGCGTGACTCAGAGCCCGCACCCTCTAGTCTGTCACAGACTGCTCTTCAAACAGCCTCCACGGCCATCTGCCTCTGTGCTGGTATCGATGAGCCATAAAACACGGTGGTGTCTCGAGCTATGTTCCCCTCCCCATGCCTCACCGGCCCCCCCTTTCTTCTGGCCTGGCACCGAGTCAAGCCTCGGGAGGCCTTCGCAGCTCCCAGGACTGTCTGGCCGGGATTCCGCCTTCAAGATGTTGGCCCAACATGTGGCCCAGTAGCCAGACGGCATGAGGACCTGGTCTGAGTCAAAGCCACCCCCTTGGCTTCAGTGCTCGGTTTAGAAGTTTTATTACATGGGAACGGTGTGGCTCAGGGGGTTGACAAAGGGACAGTTTTAGGATGCCTCAGGGTCTTGGTGCTGGGGGGTCTCCCTACTTTGGCTGGAATCCAGCCCTGAAGGGTAATGGCCAGATGTTATTAGCAGCTGCAGGAGGCTGTGCGAAGGGGATGTGAAAAGACATTGGAGGCTCCGTCCTGGTGAACAAATGTGGTCTCATGTCTAATAATGCTCTCACACACGTCAGTTGCAGCAGAGAAGCCAGAAATAAAATTGCTTTGGAAACCATAGATCCTTTTTCCCAGAGTAGAGTCCACATTGTGGAAAGGAATTAGGGGAAAGAAATAAATAAAACAATTTAGTGCAAGTTTAAATATATTTATCAATAAGCTAAATCCCATAAGTCAACTTGGTAAGTAAATTTGAATCAACTACTGTTGGAATTTAAGTCTCCTGGTGATATTACTAGTTTCAAAGTATTACTTTTGTATTATCACCAAAACTTGATAAATCTCTAAGTTGTTACGTAAAAAATCACAGAAGGTTCTGAGAACCACAAGTTACTTGATGAAATTTGGTCTTGACGTATACCTGGCCAGGTGTATATGTTTGAATGTTCTGAGAGGCTTTCCGTAACCATGCCCTTTGTATCAATAATGTCCACTTCTGATTTACTTTTATAAAAGAATATCTGATCCATTATGTATTATTTTTAGGCAACTTCTAATAATAATGACCTAAATGTATGTATCTGTATGTTTCTTAAAGTGTTAAGTCTATCATAATATTGATATTATTATTGTTTTACTGCTTATCATGAGACATTAAAAATTTCACTGGTCATTTTCACAGCCTTGTTTTCTCTGCAAGAACCGCTTTTATTCAAGAGCAGCTAAAGTATAGAGAAATGTTGAAGAATATATTCTAAATATCAACAGTAGTTATCTCTAAAATAAGCTGGAGATTACAAATGACTTTTCTTTTGTCCTCTTTTCTGCATGTTCCAAACATTTCCACAATTAGAATGTTTATATTTGTTGAGTGCTTTCTCTACATCAGGTTCCGTGCTAAGTCTTTTATGCTCATCATTACATAATATCTTCACAATAACCCCATAAGAGAGGTCCTATTATAATCCTCACTTTACACATGAAGAAACTAAAGTTTAAAGAGTTTAAATTACTTGTCCAAGGTCTCATAAGTGGAAGGGCCAGGATTCAAACTCATGTATATCTGATTCTAGAACTTGGGTTACTAACCAGTGTGCTAAACTTCATTGCTTTTGTAATCAGAAACACACACACACACAATATTTATTCTAAAAATAAACAATAACCCCCACTGCTGCATTTAGCATATAACTTGCATGAAACTTAGTAAATATACAACCAAATTTCCAGGCACATCTACTAAGGTTATGGTCTGACAGCTGATTAAGAAAAAACTTAAGATTTACTTAAATTGAGACTCACCATTTTTAATCAGCTGAAAGTGTTATTTGATCATGATGTCTACTTCTATGAAATTTAGAAATACATTAGAAAAAGAGAGGAAACAGCCATAGAAATTGTTCAAATAATGAAAAATAAATCTTTAAGAAAGGACAATATAAATTGGTTTTTTTCGCTTTTTGTTGTTTATTTGTTTTGTTTTTTGCCTGAAGAAGGAAAGCCTGCAGGAAGATTAAACTGCAGTTTTGAAATAAAGGAAGAACTATGGTGTGGTTAGTGGGAGCAGCTGTTCTCCCATCTCAAACCACATCTGGAATATGATGTTTAGTTCTGGGTACCACATTTTAAGAGAGACCTTGATCAACTGGAGTGTGTCAGATAGGGACGAACATAATGGGGTGTACCTAGAAACAACCACATGGGAGTTACATTTGCCAGAACTCTGGTTGTTCCAGGGAAAAGACTTGAGGGAGACAAAAAATCTCGCTTGAAGCTATGAAGGTGTATCACGTTGAAGAGGGATTAGGCTTGTTCTGTATCACACCAGAGGGCAGGACTAAGGCCTTGAGGCCAGGTGTCAATTCAATATAAAAAGAAATTCAGAACCTAATAAAATGGGGGGGGCAAGTGAACTAATGAGGGTCCCTGGGACTTAAACTGAAAGAAGAATGTCTGAATAGTCTTATTAGGGTAGGCCTGGTAGAACTGCCAGTTGAGATGGTAGAAATTTCCTAGTCAATTTTAAAGAAATGAGTGGCAACTTCTTTTAGGGAATGACTTGAGGCTTCTTTTACTGGAAACTAGTAATACATCTTATATAAACTTTTTGTCCTCTTCTGCTACACACCTATATTCTTATTTTCAGTAAACATCTCCGAAATTATATGACATTGTGCTGCCCTCTGGAAATTTGCTTTTAAGCATTGAAAAATTTCCCTTTTCATAATTGTTTATTTAACACAACTCACCAAGGGAAAATGGAGGGGGGAACCCCACAAATCTCTGAAAACAAGTAGATAACTCTTTAGACCAACAGGAACAGAGAGTATGAGATCTAGACCTATTCTCAGCTAAAATTTTAACGTCCCATGTGACCTTGAGTAAGATAATTTACTTCAGTTCTCTGTGCCTCAGTTCCTTCCTCAGTGAAATGGATATAATAACTCTTGCCTCATGGCTCTTATGGGAATTGGTGAGTTAATGTTTGCTCAGTTCTTTGAGGTCCTTGGATGAAATGTGTTACATAAATGCTAGGTATCATTATTAACATTTAATGACCATATCTATACTTATGATACCAAGTGTCCTAAGAAATGAAATCTGTTACAGGTCACAGAAGAGCTTTCAAAGACTGTTCACAAGTGTCTATGAAGACATAAGCTAGAATTATCGAGAGAGCTTTGTCTTATTGTCAGCTTAAAAATTGCAGTCCCTTGGATTCAACCTGATATTTAGCAGTAGATTTAAGGGATGCTTTAAAAAGCATTTGTGCTGTCTTTTGAACTAGTTTTTATGACTACTTTTAAACTAGTGGTAATGTTGGAATCTTCAAATTATTTCATTTTTCTTATCTAGGTATAGTCTCAGTGGAACCTTCTCAATACTTACATATGCTAAATGTGGTAGTTTTTAATCTTGTTTTCTTTTTCTCTTATGAACAGAACAGCAACTTTTGTCCTTAATGTAGGAAGAACACATAAGAATGACTGTCAACCGTGGTGGAGAAATAGAGATGGTATTGCTTTGTCCTCTCATGGCTCATGGCTGCGCCATCCTGCTTGAGTCTTCTCACTCCACTCCTTGGGTTTATCAGAAATGGCAGAAGTTGGTGGGGAGTGAGGAAGGGGGAGGCCCTTCTTTGATCTCAGATGACAAACTTCAAAGATAAACATTTAAAGAGAAGGAAAAACAAGTATAGAAAAAGGAAGAACGATGAGACATTGAACAGCTCAGTTGTCACCCATATCCTCTTCAAGAGGACTGGTAGACAAGTCCTTCGAACGGAAAGGCAAATCACCCAGTAGAAAATCAGGCAATAGTTATGAACACACATGTCAAGAAAGAAGTCTGGGGACTTCCCTGGCGGCACAGTGGTTAAGAATCTGCCTGCCAATGCAGGGGACATGGGTTTGATCCCTGGTCCGGGATGATCCCACATGCCACGGAGCAACAAAGCCTGTGCGCCACAACTACTGAGCCTGCACTCTAGAGCCCGTGAGCCACAACTACTGAGCCCACGTGCCACAACTACTGAAGCCCGCACACCTAGAGCCCTTGCTCTACAACAAGAGAAGCCACTGCAATGAGAAGTCCATGCACCCCAACAAAGAGTAGCCCCCTCTTGCCACAACTAGAGAAAGCCCATGCACAGCAACGAAGACCCAATGCAGCCAAAAATAAAGGAAGGAAGGAAGGAAGGAAGGAAGGAAGGAAGGAAGGAAGGAAAGAAGAAGGAAAGAAAGAAAGAAGGAAAGAAAGAAAGAAAGTCTGATTGATCAATAAATATGAAAAGATGCCCAGGGAAATGCAAATGAAGCAGTGAAGAGACACTTTCACACTTTAGGTTGCAAAACATTTTTATTTAAAGAATACTGCATGTGGAGAAGAGAGTGAAGCAACACTGCTGTTGGGAGTATACAGAAACACAACCCCTGGAGGATAATTGAACACTATCTAGTAAAGCTGAAGCTGTATATACACAAGTGCTCAGCCTTTCGCTTCCAGACTTACGCTCTAGAGAAACTCTGTACATGTGTACGAGGAACTGTGAACAAGAACGTTCATAGCACCATTTGTTTGTAATGGTAAGAATCTACCTAAATGGTGGAAACAATCCAAATGTCCCTCAAAAGGAGGCCAATGAAGAAACGGTGGTGTATTCATATAATGGCATACTAGGCACTAGACAGCAGTGCAATTGAATGAACTAGAGCTACAAGTATCTCTCTGGATCTCTGTGGGGAACTCTAAAAATCATAATGTTCAGGACAAAAGGGAAAAAAGACATAGAAGCATACCTGAAAAATATCATTTATATAATGTTTAAAATATTCAGAAGAAGATGACTGGTGGTTAGTATTATAGAGAAATTCAGACTCTTATCTGTGTGTAGAGTCTGAATTCCAAGTCTTGGCCGTTTCTCTTAAGTATTTCAGCACTTTCTTCAAACTTTGGCCCTGCTAGTGCCAAGTAATTGCTACAACTGAGATTTCTGTAAAATTCACGGGTCCACATGCCCCTCCAAAAAATATTTGTTCTAACTCAGAGCTATCCAAAAGAAACATAATATGAGCCGCATCTGTAATTTAAAATTTTCTAGTAGCCATATTATAAAAAAGTAAACATAACTGGGTTAAATTAATTTTGATAATAGATTTTTTAACTAAACATATTCAAAATATCCTATAGGTAAATAAGATATTTTATTTTATTTTTTATTTTTTAATTTTTTTTGCGGTACACGGGCCTCTCACTGTTTTGGCCTCTCCCGTTGCAGAGCACAGGCTCCGGACACGCAGACTCAGTGGCCATGGCTCATGGGCCCAGCCGCTCCGCGGCATGTGGGATCCTCCCAGACCGGGGCACGAACCCGTGTCCCCTGCATCGGCAGGCGGACCCTCAACCACTGCGCCACCAGGGAAGCCCAATAAGATATTTTAAATATTTTTTACACTAAGTCTTTAAAATCTGGTGTGCATTTTTTACCTAGAGTGCATCTCTATTTGGATGAAAATTTTCATTAGAAGTGTTTGCTCTGGGACTTCCCTGGTGGTCCAGTGGGTAAGACTCTGAGCTGCCAATGCAGGGGGCATCCCTGGTTAGGGAAATAGATCCCACATGCATGCCACAACTAAGAGCCTGCATACCGCAACCAAGAAGTCCGCATGCCGCAACTAAGATACCGAGTGCCACAACTGGGATCCGGCACAGCCTAAATAAATATTAAAAGAAAGAAAGAAAGAAATATTTGCTCCACATTTAGATTTCATAAAATTTAAAGTTGTAAAGATAGATTCACAGTAACCCAACTTATCTCAAACATACATAAAAGTTTTCTAAAAACTGCATCAAGTATTGGTATTCAAATTTAAATTTTAATTAATTAAAATTAAATAAAATGACAAATTCAGTTCCTTAGTCTCACTCACCGCATTTCCAGAGCTCAGCCACATGTGGCTCTTGGCTACCATTCTGGATACAGCAGGTTTAACCTACACTACTAGGAAACTATGTCCACCTACCTTTCCTCTCTGGGATTCCTCTTTTCATATGATTGAAATCAAACTGAAAAAGTATAGAGTGGCCTTGCTGGACAAAGGTAGCCACACAGAGCCACCTGCAGTGAAAGATATGTATTGACCTGTAAGAGTCAAGGCCATTTAATGACAGGAGTCTAGTCTGATTATAGGCTCAGCCACCTACTTCCTTACCCTCTCAACTGCCTGTTATAGCTCTGGTCTCCCACTAGGCAAAGCTGGGGTTCCATCTGTTTCTGGGTGTCTGTTTTAAATTGTTAAGTTCCCGAAGCGTGAGCCATTCAGCTACTATAACACCAGCCCCCTTCTAAGTTTGGTGCTTGGTTGTCCTCTGGGACTCCATGGAAATTGCTAGATTGGATAATTAAACACAAGAATCTAAAGAAACTCATCTGAGAAGAAATTTGCAGAGGCTCACACAGGAGAGAAGGGAGGAATTCAGAGGCTATAATGGTACAGCAACACGAGAGGTGGGCAGAGAAAAAAAGGACGTTGGAGTATTCAAGCTGAAAGAGAATCTGTGAAATTTAGTTACTTGCCAGTGGGGTACAATTTGGCAGAAAAGGGTGGGAATCACTGGGATAGAGCCTCAGAACCGGAAGGTCAAACTGATCAGAACCTGAAGTGAAATAGAGCTGTATTGTCCTTCTGACTTTGCCATGTGGAGTCCACAGTAGCAAGCAGCACGCCTGGTTAGGAGACAGCAACCAGTGTGCCAGTGGTTCCGATGGAGGGATACTTGATTTTTAAATGAAGGGCTGTCAGACTCTACAGTATCCTAAAGTACCCTCCCATTTTCATTATGCTTCATGCCAGCCTATGAACACAACACATCCACTCACACGCGCTCACAGAGCTGTAGCAAGGGCAGAGCATGGTTCCTTATGAAAACAATAGCAACAAAGCCTTGGAAACTATTGATAACTAATAAGCTAGGCACCAGCAATTAATATGTGCAGAGATGGGGTGCCTACTGTTCTCCGAACCATAGCTCATTTAAAATATTCACCCTGTAATTTATGAGTGATATTTAATACCTCAGTGACCATAAACCTCCATGTTTTATTACCACTGCTTAGCATACCTTTGATGTGCTGCCCGGCACTACACAATCCAAAACAAATTACTTTCAGGAAGCTGGATATTATATAAATGCAGGCAAGTCATAAATAATGCACCGGAGGAACACTTTCGGTGGGTTCTGACATGCCACAATGGGTCTCTGTGAGTGTGACCGCTCAGGCATCTCACTGGCCCGGGGGCGGGGGGCAGGGGCAGGAGGGTTGTCCATCTGAGGAGCGTTTGTCAGACAGGCTGGGGATGCTGACTTCCAGGCACCACCGACACTGCTGTTTAAACCTATAGCAGAGGCAGATGTGAATCGAATGAGGACCATTTAGGAGGCTATGATCTTCTTAATGAGCTACAGATGTATAAGGAATGGCCCTTTCATTCGTGTTTTCGGTGGGCTTTTGACAATCTCCTTCCCTGCTGTCACATGGACATGTGTCGTCTCCCTCTCCCATTCTCCACAGCAGCTGTTCAGAACTCTCCACTCTCCTCGGGGCCCTGAACCCCGATACCTGCTGTCTTGGAAGAGGAGAGAATCTACCACCTCACTGAGGAAATCGAGGTCATCAGGAAAGAACGCCTCCATCTTCCCTCCCCAGCACATCCACATTTTCCTCCATCCTCAGTTCTACTTTTATCTTGAACAGGACAATTCTTTCCAAAGGCGAAATCCCTGTGTCTTTGATCACACCCCCTCCTCTCTCCTCTGGCACCATGACCTGTAAATTATCCCCTTGCCTCTTTAGTCTCCTCTCCCTCTCCACTCGTTCATTGCTTTTGGCGCTCAAATAGGATCCGATATACTGCATCCCACAAATGAACAAGCAAGCAAAATAAAATCTTCTCTGTGACCACACTCCCTTATTTCTGAAGATGCACTTTTCTCTCTCTCTGCCCCACATCCAGCTTCTTGAAAAGTGGTTGCCTTTGCCCAGTTCAGACCTTGCCATCATTGTCAAGCAGATCCTGTTCTCAACAATCCACTATGAATTTTCTGGTGGTTTTCTACGTGCCATGACCTCCTGCAGGTCCCCTGCAGGGTTGGATGTAGTTGCCTCCACCCTGCCCCCCACCTGAAACTTTATCTCCCAGGCTTGTGTGTCCATACTTGTTCAGTATCCCCACCTCCTCCCCTGGGTCTCTTGCTGGCTCTGCTTCCACTGCCCATCCCTAGTTCTCTTCTCTTCTCTGTACACCCTTTCTGGGTGAGCTCATCTTCTTCACCGCCTTCGGCCATACTTCGGACGCCAGTGGCACCCAGTCCTGTCTCTGAACCTCAACTCCCGAAGCTCCACCAGCTTCCCATCAGACAATCCACCTGATGTCTCACAGGTCAGCTTTCCAAAATATGTTATAATGAAGGATAGACAGGTGCTAAAATATATAGCTGGGTGCCAAAATATCTCCCCCGCCAACCACTTGCTAATTGCAAAAGGGAAAATGTATCTTTACAATGGAGAGATGTGATGGCCACCACCTTAACTAATCTAGTGACAAAATGTAGTATTGTTTCACAATTAGTATCCCACATTATACACTTGCTGATGGGATAAAATATAAAATACGTGGGATTACCTGTAAACTATTCTTGCCAAAAACGTTTAACCTGAACGTAATCAAGACTTTACACTCAGCTTCCTGTTATATAAAACACTGGGGGTAGAGGATCAAGTTAAACGATACCACGAGGTAACAGTCAGGCAGATCCAGATTGTGAGACCTCCCTAAGACAACCACCTGGTCTCTCCAAAATGACAATAAATAATAATGGCCAATATCACTTAGAAAATGGAGAATGTTCTAGAATAAAAGAGCTAAAGACAGATAACCAAATGCAATGCCTGAAACTTGATTGATCCTGCTTTAAACAACAAGCTATAAAAGATATTTTGGGTATAATGTTGAAAATTTGAACATGGGCTTTAAGTTAGATAATATTAGAGAAATAGTGTAAATTTTCTTAAATGTGGTAACGGTATTGTACTTATGAAGGAGAATGTTCTTATGCTTGGGAGATAAATGTTGAATTCAGGGATAAATTTTCATGATGCCTGAAACTTACTTTCAAATGTTTCTGCAAAAACGAACGCGTGTGTGTATATAAATGTGTATAAATCAAATGTGGCAAAGTATTAATAACTTTTTAATTTAGATGACAAGAGTAGGAGTATTCAATTTCCCTGATCAACATTCTTGCATGTTTTAAAATTTTCATTTAAAAATCTAGGAAAAATAGTCAAAAAATGTAAAGATACGTTTAAAACTTTTCTTCAATCTCCCACCAACTCCTTCTTGTCTATACACTGCTCACCAGGTACATCAAGCTAAATACCCTGGCATCATCTGCAACTTCTCCCTTCCTCCTCATATCTCCTGTCTCCCTCCACCCTATCAGCTGGAATCTCTTGCTGCTGCTGCTGCCTCATCGGGCCTCCATCATGAGTCACCTGGACCCCCATCACCTGGGCTCAAGCCCCTCTCCCCTCATCAGTCCATTCTCCCCATTCACTCCCCTGATGAAACCTTTTGACAGGTCCCCACTGCCTGCAAAATAAGACCAAATTCTCTGAAAAGGGCTTCCCTGGTGGCGCAGTGGTTGAGAGTCCGCCTGCCGATGCAGGGGACACGGGTTCGTGCCCCGGTCCGGGAAGATCCCACATGCTGCAGAGCGGCTGGGCCCATGAGCCATGGCCGCTGAGCCTGCGCATCCGGAGCCTGTGCTCCGCAACAGGAGAGCCCACGACAGTGAGAGGCCTGCGTACCGCAAAAAAAAAAAAAAAAAAAAAAAAAAATTCTCTGAAAAATAAATATTAAAGGATAACACTGAAGTGGAATCTGGAGCTAAGAACGTGGAGGTGGTCAAACTGACATCCAGAGATACCATCAGGCTTTTGACTTTTAATCTAGAGCTCTGATCCCTATGCTGCCTCGCTCCGGGCTTCACCATTGTGCTGAGATAGCAAAGAAGATGGGCCTAAGGCAAGGTACAGTGCTCCCTGTGGAGCCCTAAGCTGTCTGCCTGGAGAAAGTGTTCACTTACAGATCAGCAAAGTAGGGTAGAGTTGTAAGGCCTGTAAAAGAGAGTCTTTTAAATATCACAACCGTGACCTCAGAGGCTCAATGAAAGACTCACTTTATTAACTCCAGAAGTGGTTTGTAACACTTTGTTGAGGAAGCTGAGGGGAAGCAGACATTCTCATACGTTGTTAGCACGAGTGTAAATTGGTATAGTCCCTACGGAGGGCAATTTGGCAGCATCTAAATGCATCTAAATATCCTTAGATCCTGACAATATCACTTCAGAAAGTGTCCCACAGATATACTTAACACTAATGCAAAATGATGTATGGGGTAGGTAATGTCACCATGTCATTCACGGAAGCATGGTTTGAACTGGCAAAATATTGAAATAAGCCAAAATCCACCAATTAGGAACTAGTTAAATAATGACACATCAGCCTAAAGAAATACTATGCAGCTAATATAGTGAACAAGGAAGATCTCTATGCACAAATATCTACCAGATATTTCGTGACATGAAAAACGTAAGGTGCATCAGTGTGTGTATAGCACTCTAAGGGTTCAGGAACTAAAATATCAAAAAGGACGCACAGAGATAATGCAGCAATGTTAACTGCAGAAAGTGCCCATCATTTCTAAGGTTAGGAAAACACAGGGAGGACATAGGGTTATCAGAACGTAGAAACCTTCAGAGACATTCCATGGAACTGGGACTCGGACATCTGAGAAGAGGCACCACCTGGATGGGGCTGTTGCCTCTGTGGAAGAGGGGGTGGCGCAGACACTGAGACTGATTCTGAGAGCGCAGGTACAAACTGGAGTCGGGAGCCAATTGCACTACCACGCTACCCTCTTCCTGCCTTCCTGTCTTCCTCGAGTTTTCTCTATTGGCGGATTCTCACAGGGAACCAGCTGACAAAGGAAAAACGTAGTTTCCGGAGTCCCAGAGCAGAGTAGAGAAGGATGGATTTGAAGCCGAGAGGCAATAGCTTAGTGATTAGCACGCTCGATTCAGGAAGGGTGGCCAATTTGGGCGCAGAATCATCCATGGGGCTGTTGGAATTGGTGCATTTGTAAGTGATGGTGGACTCCCCACAGTGCTTTGGAGCTGCCTGTTCCCCCCAAAAGCCCGGGGTTAGCACCGCACCAAGAGTGAGCTTTAGACACATGCCAGTTGATTACGTATCTTCTGTGGGCCAGAGCATTGGTGGACATTTTTGTGTATGGTTATCTATCCTTCCGATATCACTTGTGATGAATAACATTGTGTTCACTTTACAAATGAGAAAGTTGATTGAGCAAAAGAAATACTTCTAAGTAGAGGAGCTCCTTCCCCCTCCCCCTCCCTGTATTTCTCCCTCCTACTCATTCTGTCAGATGATGGAGGCTTAGTTGAACTAAAGAAGGAGTGGTTTTAGCCACTCACCTGAAAACACCCCCTGGGCTTACTGGGGATGGATGAGGTAGTGGCCACGGCCTGACTGGACCATGGCACAGTCGTAGGGGAAACAATCCTTTAATCTTCAAGCACCTGGCCCTGGGGAGGCTGACTTCTCAAATGCCTGCCTGTCTGTGCTCTCCAGTTTCCTCTCTTCCACATCCATCTTCAGGTGCCCAGTCCTGAAATATGGCTCAGCAGCCAAATGAGCTTTGCAACAGGAAAGACAACAGTCGACACATCTCCTTGAGTCAACAGCTACGGCTGAAAGCAAATAGGAAGACAGCCCTGTGGTGTGATTCCAAAGGAAGTGCTTAGAGGAGTGGGTTGCACGTTGTCTTCCCCAAAAGGCAGACTTTGTCTATCACAAGTTCCTAAAACGTGTTTGTTAATCTCATCTTTGCTTTGCCAGCTCCTCCCTGCCCAGTGTTTTCAGAGAACATCGCCACACTCACTTCTCTCCGTGACGGCGATTGGAGGGAAGAGGCTGATTTAAGTGTTTGTCCTCTTATCTTGAGGCCACACTCCACAGAGGAAATTCTTAAAAATCAAGAACAAACTTAGTTACACAAAAGCTATGATGCCAAATGAATAGCAAGCAGCTCTTAACCGGGTTGGTTTTTTTTTTTGTTGTTTTTTTTTTGCAGTGCGCGGGCCTCTCACTGTTGTGGCCTCTCCCGTCGCGGAGCACAGGCTCTAGACGCACAGGCTCCAGACGCACAGGCTCAGCGGCCATGGCTCACGGGCCCAGCTGCTCTGCGGCATGCGGGATCCTCCCGGACCGGGGCACGAACCCGTATCCCCTGCATCGGCAGGCGGACTCCCAACCACTGCGCCACCAGGGAAGCCCTCTTAACCGGGTTTTATAAATAGAGTAGAAAGAATATCTTCACAAAACAGAAAAACAATAATAAATTAACCAAGGTATAAACTTTGCCTTTCAAGTGGCTCACTTGAATACATAAACAACAGTTGTGTCCTCTTCAAGAAATCTTATCATAAGAAAATTCAGACTTACAAAATAACCAAATTAATTGTCAAATGACAATTTAATTAAATACAAACAAGGGAAAAAGGCATCACAGCCCATTCAAGTAGTTTGCATAGATACACAAATATTGTAAACAATTAATAGGTGGACGAGAGAAAAGAGGATCTGTTTTCTGTGAACAATATCCCAAATAAAAAGAAAATTCACGTTGCCCTGGATCCCAGACACACACATACATACACACAGTGGATGGTAAGAGAGGATGCATGGAAGGGTGACTTTGGGGGCACTTGACTTGGATTCTGAAGAACCTCTCCTTTGCACAGTTCCCTAAGGATGGGTGGAGCACCTGTAATTAACCAAATTAATTATTTGCTATACCAAGGAATCTCAGCAAAATAACCATAAGGATGCTTTCCGTTGTTTCCCCAAAAAGAGCCTCTTTCCCAAAATCCCTTCCATTCAGGTATGTAAATTCTTAGAAGTAAGTCCATTCGGGGACTTCCCTGGTAGTCCAGTGGTTAAGAATCCACCTTCCAATGCAGGAGACAGGGGTTCGGTCCCTGGTCGGGGAACTAAGATCCCACACGCCGTGGAGCAACTAAGCCCGGGCGCTCTCGGAGCCCGAGCGCCACAAAGGGAAGATCCCACATGCCGCAACTAAGACCCGACACAGCCAAATAAAGAAATAAGTAATTTTAAAAAGGAGAGAGATAAGTCCATTTTGTGAAGTGAAGGGAGTCAATACTCACTATAAGGGGTTTTTATTTTGCCAGTGAAGGCTCTGTCTGAATCCCAGTATTGAGCTCAGTCTCTAGGTCTATTTCTTACTTTAGTTTCACTATTCTCTGCTTCCTGTGGAAGCCTAGACCAATTCAAGGAATGCTTCAATGACTTCTGGGAAGTTCTCCAAACCTCTCTCCCATGATCCACTGTCCCGTGCTGCTCTCCCGAATCTTGCCATTCTTGAGATATCTCTGAATGACCACAGTCAGAGTGGACATAACTAACTACCCCTTGATTATACAGGTTAAACGTGAGTAACTCCACTTACCACCTAGCAGGTCTAAGGCAGCCCGAATTGTTTCACTTTCAATTGCAATGTTCCTTTGGACAGGAACTAAAACATTTGAACTTGTGAAAAACTGGAATCACCTTTTCTCCCTTAATATACTTGCACCCCCATTCTCTCTTTCTCATAACGTTTTTTTATAAAAATGTATGTATTGAGACGTTACCACAGATTTCTCTGACTTTTATTCAAACCCGCAAGCCTCAATACTGGGCAAAAAAATCTAGCAAATTAGATAGTCTTGGCAGAGTTCTTTTTTTTGAAAAATTAATTATTTATTTTTGGCTGCGTTGGGTCACTGTTGCTGCACCCGGACTTTTTCTCTTCATTGCGGTGCGTGGGCTTCTCATTGCTGTGGCTTCTCTTGTTGTGGCTCGCAGGCTTCAGTAGTTGTGGTGCCCCGGCTTCGCTGCTCCGGGGCATGTGGGATCTTCCCGGACCAGGGAATCAAACCTGTGTCCCCCGCATTGGCAAGCAGATTCTTAACCACTGCGCCACCAGGGAAGTCCCAGTCTTGGTAGATTTCTAAAGCTTCAGATTTCCAAACAGGCTAGAAGTCGCATCAGGAAAAACCCTTTTGTGTGATACGATGGTTCTGATGCCACTCTTAAGCCACCCTTTAATAGGGTTAAGATTTGAAAAAGCCACAGTCAAAAATTTTCACTAAATAGATTAGACTTTTAGAAATTGTAGTAGTGTTTGAATTGTGTCAAAGGTTTGTGTTGTCCATTATTTTACTTCAAATTATTCCCCCTCCCGCAAATAATAATGGGTTTGTCCAGTAAATGTAGGTGCTTCCTGCCATTGTCTGTTGATATGAAACAGCTGGGGAGCCAGTGAAGTCCAGTGGAAAAGATCAGCTTGTTCTACTTCATGGAAGTGCTCAGTAAGATGGTCAAGTATATACCTGCTACCATCTACTTGTGACAAGGGACAGACAAATGCCCATTTTAAATGGTTGTAATGTAATCTTTTCTACATTTACAATTTCCCCATTTGTTTCTCTCTCTCTCTTTCTCTCTCTGTATATGTACATGTGTATATATGTGTATTTAACAAAGTTTAAATTTCCTGAGAAGTACTGTTGAAGGGAGTCCTATTATTAATCTGCAAGTGGAAATTTGATCATTTAAAAGTAAGGTAATCTCTCTCCTAAGACCTGAGTGGGCCCTGTCCAAGTCTGAGGAGACATTCAGACCACCCAAAAGCAACTATAATGCCAATATCTTTTGAATATGAATGTAAAGTAAATGTTAGCTTTCCCATGATTCCAGCTAAGCACAATAAACAAGTGAGTCCAGAAAAATCATAGGAGCTTTAAGAAATTTGCTTTGATGCTATTAACAATCAAAGATATCAGACTCAGTTCCCATATGCACAATTATATATTCTGCTTCTCCCAACTCAGGTCTAACCACACAGGATGTTAGAAAGGCCCTCAGTTGTCTTCTCAACACAGGCAGAACCAGTTCGCCAATGGCAACCAAGACGCATCTCTCTGCAAGTAGGCAGGGCTCCACAGCTGGGCAAGAGCTCTTATCCTCATCTATGTATTACCTCACATACATTAATCTGCCTCAACTATCTATTTTTCCACTTTGTCTAAATGAGCTATTAACTCCTGTGTAGAGACCATATTCATTCCCTGTTTGCCCCAACTATGTAGGACCTACTGAAAAATGCAGACCCTGTGAGAACCCAAACAAGATAATATTTGACTCAAATGAACCAGAGTATCAATAAACTATGGAGACACAAATTAGAAGATTGAAGGAAACATGAACAATAGCAGGAAGACTATAAAGAAGTGAAGGTAAGTTCTCCTTTTTTTAATAAAAAAAAAAAGGGAGTTGATTTCTCATGGTGTCAAGCCAGTGAGTAGGGGTTCTGGGACAAAAGTCAGAGACTGCAAGGCACACAGAGGCAACATAACGAATGAAAAGCAATCTGGATGGAAACCGTGGTGAGCTGGAAAACAAATGCTTCGTCCAAATGCGGGAGGAGCTACTACCCTCCAGGCTATTGATGTCTGCAGGAATACAGAACCAATGGAGTGAACTATTCTTCAGGAGAAGGCAGAGTCCAAAAAATTATGAGGACTCTCCCAGTTTTTAAATGTTACAGCTAAATTTAAGAAACATCTAAACACCAGGCAAGCCGAACAAAATACTCTGTGGGCTGCCAGTGTGCAATCACTGTTCTATGGGATGGACATCTTGGGAGAGGCAAGGAGAGATGGGCAACATGTCAGAGGAGGGAGACGAGCACAGGATGAGTGGTTAGACTCTACAGCTGTTAGGGTCCTTTCTAACTCTCGTCTAGGACTGATAAACCCATGCTTGGGGTCAAATTTGCTGATGACCACTGATTCTGTTCCCTACCCCGGCAAAGCTTGAGTCATACTCCCACGGTACTGAGTAGCAGAAGCGCTTCAATCTGTCCCTTGATTTTTCAATTCAAGAATTTCTTATTGGTCTCCAAGGAAGCCCATGAGAACAAAATTAAAGTTAAGCCAAACGTTTTTTGATATTTATCAAATACCAGAGGTATATCTTTGTCTTCCACAGAAGAAACTCAGAAAATTATACTTACAGGCTTTAGGTAATGGAAATCATTTACCAGAAATGATTTTTCTCTATGTGTCAATGCATGGCTGACAGCTGGGGCTTCATAAGTGAACGGAGGCACAAAACTGGTACTAGGGTGGGCCTGGCTGAAGGCTTTACCAGGTATCACTTACAAAGCAGCAAGTCCCAAACCCTTCGTAGACACCTAGAACCAAATTAAATCTGAAAAACAACAAGAATAATGTTACTATTTTCAGGTCAGGTGCTTATGGAATCAAAAAACCAAGACAGAAGACCACAAGAAAGAGAAAGCTGTGACCCATCATCTTTTTCATGAACCATGACCAGTGCTTTCTCAACGCACCACTCACCGGTCCTCTGATATTCAAAATCCCCAGGGCTCTGGCCTAGCAGAGAGAGGAGACTACCTTTCTCATCACCGTCATGGGTCGTACGCGTTCTTCTGATTATGGACAGAGAGGCAGAATGTGGTTCAGAAAAGAGGTACAGGTAATTGCCCAGAGACTTTCAAATTATGAGACCTGGGACATTTGTCCTGGCCTGTTCTAAGGCCTCTTTACACCCTGGGCCACATAGATATACTTTCTGTATTGGTAGCGGTAATTCATATATTGAGAAACACACTGTTTTTTCCTTTTACTAGAAGAGAGCTCTTTTTGTTTTTTTCAGTATTCATTTGTGTTTTAAATTGGCTTTGCTATTCTTGGGTGTGAAACGGTATATCATCCTTTCATTCTTTTACTGAATAAATACTTTGAGCGCTGGAAATATAGTCGAGCTAAACTAAACTGGTAAAATCCTTGCCCTTAAGGGGCTTACATTCAAGTGGCTGACACGGTGCTATTATTTTGTGTCTCAGAAGATGACACAGAAAGCTTGTCCTGAATTTCAAGCTTCAGTGGAATATTTCAGGTTGGTGACTCTGTTCTGAAGAGCAAAGGAAGATATATTTTCCTATTTCATGGTGTTAGCATCTAGACTTCCACGGGGTCCCTAAAGGAAGTCAGATTTGAAGGGACAAGTTCATATTGTTGGAATCTTGGGAAGGCAAAGTGATTGATGCTCTCACAAGCTTCCTGTGGGAGTTGAGGGACTGAATATGTTGAGAATCTGGCAAAACTAAGGTAAATTATCTTCTAAATTGAGTCAAATATTCGTAGCAAGCCCTTCTGTGCAAATTTTCATGACTTCTTTATGGTAATTAGTTTCATGGAATATTGCCAAATGGCATCTTTTTCCTACTCCGAGCCCCTTTCTAAGCACTCCTGGGAATGTCTGAAATATGAGATAAGCACTGTGAACCCAAAGTTTTATTAAAAAGTTTAATTAACACAAATGCCAAATGACACATTGATTGCTATTAAGAAGGTAGACTACATGTAAATCTGTGAACTACCAAGGAACTATAAAACCCATTTCCCCAACAACCACAGAGCTTTATTTCTCTTCCTGAGCGGACAGGAGAGCCCTCGGGATGCTTGGCCCCATCGTCAGCCTCTGGGGTTCTCAGGACCACACTGTTTAGTGAAGCCTGGTAGTGGTAGGGAATGCTCCTTTAAAAAAATTTTTTTTTTGTAATGAAGTAGAGTTGATTTACAGTATCATGTAGTTTCGGGTGTGCAGCACAGAGATTCAGAGATATATATAAATATATATATATTTTTTGATATATATATATTATTTTTCAGATTCTTTTCCTTTATAGGTTATTACATAATATTGAGTAGAGTTCCCTGTGGTATACAGTGGGTCCTTGTTGGTTATCCATTTTATATATAGTAGCATGTATATGTTAATCCCAGCCTCCTGATTTATCTCTCCCTCCACTTCCCTTTCCCTTTTGGTAACCGTAAGTTTGTTTTCTGTGTCTGTGAGTCTATTTCTGTTTTGGAAATAAGTTCATTTGTGTCTTTTTTTTTTTTCATATGATATCACATATATGTGGAATCTAAAGGAAAAAAAAAGGGAATTCTTAACTGGGTCTCCGTCAAACCCCCTCCCCTCCCCTGGGACAGGCCCTACCCTGCCGGACCTCTGGCTTTGGATGTCTTTTAAGCTTCCTGCTGGGAAACCAGGGCCTCAGAGGAACTCCTCACTCATCTGAACCTCCCCCGCACCTGAGAAGTTCACATTTACACATCCTCTCTTAAGCCTCCGGAGCATGGAGAATGATTTAACTTTTTTTTCTTTTTTTTTCTAGCTTTTCCTCCACTAGAACTTCAGTTCTTCAAGGGCAGAAACGATGTTTTCATGCACCCTTGCATCCTCAGCACCTAACAGTGCCTGGCACATAATAGCGGCTCATTTATAGAATGAAAAAAAAAAATGAAGCATCTTCTTATTTCCCATCTTCTCTTTTCTGTTTTAAAATATATATTTTTGGAGAGAATCTTCCTTTTCCATTGTCTTCTGAGGGCCTCTATGCTCCCTCAGCCCTCCAGCCCTTCTTTAGAAGATTTCTTCTATTATAATGTTAAATAAAAATATCCTTGCTCCTCAACCTGTAATAGGCAGAGTAACTGAAGGAAAGGCCTACAAAGATTTCCTGGAATTTTAGGTGACAATAAAATTAATGGCAGAGTCCACTACACATTGCCGAGCAGTTCCAGCTTGATCCGTGATCAGAAGGAACTAATAATATATTTACAGACACGAGCAGAGAGGAATAGAGAAAGTGAATATGTACAAAACAAGTGTAGTAAAAGGAAGGAAGTGGAAAGAACAGAAATCAGAAGAGCTTGCAGTAACTGCATCAGTGAACTATTGCCATGAAAGTGCTGTATAGCGAAGAGCAGTGGCATACAACATCAATATTTATTTTTGCCTCTACGTCTCTGGGTCTGCTGGGCGGTTATGCTGATCTGGGCCAGACATGGCTGAGAGCGGCTGGACTGGATCATGTATCTGCAGTCAACGGGTGCATCAGCCAGGGGCGGGCTGCTCTCTGATGGCTTCAACCTCTAGGGAGCTCTATTCTATGTGTTGCCTCATCCCCCAGCGCTACAGTAGCCTAGGCTTGTTTATAAGGAGGTAGAAGAAGACATCTGAGAGAGAGCACGTAAGAGGGAGAGAGAGATTGTGTGTGTGTGTGTGTGTGTGTGAGAGAGAGAGAGACAGACAGACAGAGAGAGAGACAGAGAGAGAGAGACAGAGAGAGAGAGAGGAGAGCAGCACACAAAGCTTCATGGAGGCTCAACCCAGCAGACTGTCACTTCCCCTCACTTTATTGCCCAAAGCACGTTTCAAGGCCAGCATAAAGTGAGAGGGTAGCACTGACATATATACACTACCAAATGTAAAATAGATAGCTAGTGGGAAGCAGCCGCATAGCACAGCGAGACCAGCTCGGTGCTTTGTGACCACCTAGAGGGGTGGGATAGGGAGGGTGGGAGGGAGACGCAAGAGGGAGGGGATATGGGGATATATGTATATGTATAGCTGATTCACTTTGTTATACAGCACACCACTGTAAAGCAATTATACTCCAATAAAGATGTTAAACAATAAAAATAAAGAAAGAAAAAAGAAAAAGGTCAGCATAGATGCAAGAGATGGAGAAATACACTCCATCTCTTGATGGGAGGAGCTAAAACCTCACTTTACAAAGGGTATGGATACAGAGAGGGCTGGAGAATTTGATGGTCATTTTTGCCATCAAACCATCACAGTTACCTCAGTCCCCACCTCCATTTATGAGTAGCAAGGCACACATACAACTGCCTTACTTTGAGTTCCTCTGGAAGCTGATCCTGAGACAAGGATCCGAGTGCAAGTGGTTTATTTGGACAGCAATGCTAGGAAACACTGGCAGGGAAGTGGGGAAATGAGGGAGGGAAGGAAAGAACCTTCTTTTGTTGACAAGCATGTTCCCGCTAGGGATAACTGAAGCTTATTTTTGCTGAGGACCTCAATGTCGGCACAGAAGGTGTGTCTTAGAGTGGCCCCACCTGAAGGATGAAGGGGCTGGGTATTGATAGACTGGCTCCTCTCGGTCATTCGTTGACAGCTGCTCGTGGGCAAGTGGGGCACTCGTGCACGGACACTTTGGACCTGCTGCAGGAGCACAACGAGCTTCAAGATCAACCAGAAAAAGTCTTCAGGCAAAGAACTATCAACTTAGAAGCTGGGCAATATGCACTGAAGTGGTAAAGCCAAGAAGACGTGGTAGGACACCAATAGTGTCCATCATAACGGCCGACAGCTACTGATTGCAGTGAAGCCCACCCAAGGCTATGGTGTAGAGAAGTGGACAGATTATGGGTAAATCCAGTTTTTAGCCATGAACAAATTCGCTGACATCTCTGAACCTCATTTCCTTCCATGATAGGTACTTCATAGGCATTTTATGAAGATAAAATTGAGGTAAGGTGTTTACAGTGGTTGGTAAATAAATGCTCAATGATAATATCAAGATATTTTTGTTCCCATTCATTCATTATTCAATAATTTGAATGGAAACAAACACATCCTTTGAAATATTTGCTTGGGCCCCCTGTGTTTTACTCTTTGACCCTTCTTTGGCATCTACGACAGGTTCCCAACAGCAAAGGACAGAATGGAACTTGGAAGTTCAAGAAATGGTAACATCTTTACATAGCTTGATAACACAGTAAGTGTTCCCACATGCAACTTTTCTTCCTCCTGGATGGAAACAGAATTGAATATGCACCATCAACAGTCAGTGCATATTTAATTATATTGTGCTTTGCTTCCTCAGCCTTTCTGGAAGACGTACAGACCAATGTTTATCTTGTTTGTTGACCTTTCGTAATTGGTCCAAGTTTAATGAAATAAAAATATTAAAATAGAATCCCCTTTGTCTTTGAAGTCTATGTTTTAGAGTTTTTGCTTCTTTCAAGAAGCCCAGGGCTGCCCTGGGTATGAGGACAAGGGACCAGATGAATGCACACTGCTCGTGCTACAGGGAGAGGGCAAGGCTAGAGCCCTGGGCAGGCCCGTTCTCAGATGGGCATCTACTGCTTACTCCACGAACTACCCAGAGGCTTCATTTGACTGGATAAACTTCACCAGCATGCTTGAAGACACTAATTTGGTTTCCACTGGAGGACTAGAAAAAAGATTTTTCACAGCATCAAAAGCTTTAAGAGACTTGAAGAGATTATTTGGGTCATTATATCCCCTCTAGGCGAGTCCTCCTGGAAGCCATCTGTATTAGATGGGAACCGCCTCTACTGAAGGGCCAGGGGACTCACTGAGTGTCCTGAGGGCAACGCTGTGGGGGAACTGTCTCTTTGGTATGAAAAAAACCCTTCCTGTTATTCCATAATAAAAAAAAAAATACTTTTTTTCCTGTCTTTGATAAAAAGAGTACCATCTTCTCCATAAAAACTATGGTATTTTCTGAAAATTTTTTTCATATGTTCACAGTATTCTCTTACCACATTTTCTCAAAGCTCTAATTTTTCTATTAGTATTTTTTTATTGGAGTAAAGTCGATTTATTTATTTTCATAAATTTAATTACTTATTGATTTTTGGCTGCATTGGGTCTTCGTTGCTGCACGTGGGCTTTCTCTAGTTGCAGCAAGTGGGGGCTTCTCTTGTTGTGGAGCATGGGCTCTAGGCGAGCGGGCTTCAGTAGTTGTGGCTCTCGGGCTCTAGAACACAGGCTCAGTAGTTGTGGTGCACAGGCTTAGTTGATCCACGGCATGTGGGATCTTCCCAGACCAGGGATCAAACCTGTGTCTCCTGCATTGGAAGGAGGATTCTTAACCACTGCGCCACCAGGGACGCCCCCTCTATTAGTATTTTAATGTAGCTCTTTCAAAATTTGCTTCAAGTACTTGATAAACTTTTTATTTTTTTTTATTTTTTTAAAATTTTGGACATGTGGGATCTTAGTTCCCTGACCGGGGATCGAACCTGTGCCCCCTCCAGTGGGAGTGCAGAGTATTAACCACTGGACCACCAGGGAAGTCCCTGTAAACTTTTTAAATTGTGAAGTCCAGCTCTGGACCTCAGGGACACCTTGTGTGTAAATGAAAGTACATGGGTGTCAGGGCACTAACTCTTCCAGGGTTGATTTTTTTTTTTTCTTTTTGGATAGAGTTAAGAGGGAAGTTCTTCTCGGCCTCTTTATACTCCCCTTTACAACCTATCCCCACCAACACCACTGAGAACAAGAATGTCTTTAGCAGAGAAGAAAGCCCTTCTTCCACCCCATTATTATTATTATTAGAGATCAGACAGAGTGCGCATGTTCCAAGGATCGATATTGCCGGAGTTTTGAAATCACATAGACATACAGATGATGGACAGCAAGTATTTTCCAGTTAGTTTTTATTGAGTGGTTGCATACCAAGGTACCTCTGGTAAGGAAAAGGAAAGCGCACGGCAAGGTGTTTGTCATTCTTAGACGCCATTCTATATCTTTTAAACATCCTTCCTATGTTTTAGAAATTTCTCATGATATCTGTCTTGCGTTCTTGGTATTGAAAAAAATCAGTCAGTTTCCCAGCAATGCTTGCAGCTGCGCATAATCTTGCACAGTGTCAAGATTTCCACTCAGAGAAGAACACTGTGAGATAGGACACCACTTAGCAAAGTTGGTAGTGAAGGCATTCGTGGGGCGGGGATGGGGGTGGGCTTAGGTACTAACAAAACTTCCAGGGCTCCAGCCGCAGGTCCTCAGTGTGCACTGCCCTGTCTGGCCCTCCAAAGGCAACAACAGGGGCCTCACAGAAATAATCACAGGGTGAGGTTTGGGCACAACTCCTACCTGCAACCTATCCCTTCATAATTTAATTTTCTGCTTAGACTAGCTGCTGTGTGTCCAATTTACATCTGGATAGACTGACTGATACAATATTGTTTCAACAGTAGTATTCCACTGTGGACTTGCTTCCGTTCCACTAATACTCAATGAACTTTTCATTCTGTTGAAATTCTTACCAGACTCTCCAAAAATACCACAGCCATGTCCCTGTGGAGACAAACCCATGGGATCTGGGCATTGAAGTGGCCCTTTTAAGAGCTATAAATAATTCTCTCTGATATATCGCTTTCTGGGTTTGAAGGATTAACGTAACAGAGAAAGGACCAAAAAAAAGTCCAAGTTTTGAATACTAAGTTAGATAGTGTGACCTAAATCACAGGCTGGGTTCCCATAAGTTTTCTGCAGTTTGAGAGAGAGGTCTGGTGACAACAGGGTGTGTAGCAGGACAGCTGGTGCCTCTAGAAGTTCTGCTAAAACAGTGGCTTTCAACCTCAGCTGCACATGAGAATCATCTGGAAAATTTTCTGAATACCAATGTTTGGGCCCACCCTGAGGGATTATGTTTCCATGGGTCTGGAATGGGGTCTGGGCACCTGTATCTTTTAAAAACTTGCCAAACGAATTCTAAGAGCATGGTTGAGACCTCTATATTAGTGTGAATTCAAGTCATACCTATAAGCTGGAATTCTTTGGCGATACTACTCGCCACATCCTGATATAGATGCGCCTCAGCCTATACAATAGGTATGTTTGTACATGCGAATATACATCCAATGATATGCTGATTGCCACTGGGAATGGCAAAACCAACAGCAATAACCCGTTCGGTAGCATCCACCGTAGTATAAGGGGCGCTGCTCACCTGAGCTGCCCAGCATGATCGCCAGGAAGTGAAGCCATATGTTGACTGGATCCACCTGGTTCAGATAAGCCTTCTCAATGATACCTGCAGAACTTCATTTAACACAAGACTTTTTTTAAAAAAAATAAATTTATTTATTTATTTTTGGCTGCTCTGGGTCTTCGTTGCTGCACGTGGGCTTTCTCTTGGTGGGGTGAGCGGGGGCTACTCTTCGTTGTGGTGCGTAGGCTTCTCATTGTGATGGCTTCTCTTGTTGTGGAGCATGGGGTTGAGGCGTGCGGGCTTCAGTAGTTGCAGCGCGTGGTTTCAGTAGTTGTGACGCACAGGCTTGGTTGCTCCGCGACATGTGGGATCTTCCTGGACCAGGGCTCGAACCCGTGTCCCCTGCGTTGGCAGGTGGATTCGTAACCACTGCGCCACCAGGGAAGTCCCTTAACACAGGACTTTATACAATAAACAGGAGAGCTAGTGAGAAGTGACTCTGTGGAATGCATTTGATATCTCTTAGTAAATAGTTAATGTACACACACACACACACACACACACACACGGGAATAATTGAAATTAGCTACCAGTATGAACTAGAACAGTAATGAGTTGTGGGGAAGATAAAGGCATTGGGTTAGCTTGGAGTCTTGTCCAAGAGGCCAGCAGGCCAGCAGAGAGATGTTCCTAGGAAATAAATGGTTGCCAGAGCAGCAGGGGGATATCCCAGGATGGAAGACCAGAAGGCAAAATGGCCCCGATGGAGATCATTCTAATAGCAAAGTCAGAGAAGTCAGGAGACTAGAGTCAGGTAGCATGTGCACATCATGCCAAATCAGTTCAAATAGACACAGGCACAGAAATGAATGCAAGAATGAGAAGCAAGTAACTGAAATAAGGCAGGCTGGGCTGAAACAACATGGGTACAAGGCAAGAACTGGGGCCAGTTAGCCAGAAAGGGAGAAGCCGAGATCTGGAAGGAGGCAAGAATAAGGGAAATATAAATGGATTGACTTTATCCAAATCAAACCCCAAAGCTTGTGTCACCCAACAGGAGGGTGCTGCATGCCCCAGGCCCCTGCAGTCCCTGCCCCGGGGGCAGCTTCTGACCCCTCTCCATGGGGCTGCTGACCAGACAGCTCACTAAGAGTGGCTTAGGCCACCTTGCTCCTGGGCTGCGCCCAGGTGCTTTATAAAGTTGCCTTCTTCCCAGCCCAGCCCACTCTCATCTGGGTACACATCTGTCAGTCACTCCCAGTACCAAAGAGGACATGGAAATGACAGAGCGTTCTCAGGCTCTTGTCTTCAATTGCTTCAATTGCTTAGTCTTTCATGCTTTCACTACACAGGCTACAGTCACTTATATTCCTGTTTGCTATGTTAGAAATCAGTGACATGTAGCTTGTTTTTAAAAAACATTATGAAAATGTTGACGAGACATAGGAAGAAACCTATACATTTTGATTAAAAGACATAAAAGAAAATCTGGCAAAGACTTTCTTGGTGAAGAAGAGATGATATTACAAAGATTCATGGAGGCAAATAGACTAATGAAACAGAAGCGAAAATCTACGGGCAGACTTATGTGCATATGGAAGGTTCATATACGATAAATGTGGCATTTCTGATCAGTGCCAGAAAGAGTTTACTTGAAGTGTCAGGGCAAATACTTATCCAGTTGCAGAAAAGTAGTTAGATCCCTGCCTTAAGCTCAGATCAGCCATTGTGGACAAAGAGAGGCCTATCCTGGGAGACCTGCAAGGTCACTGTGTACTGGCACCAGCCTGCATTGTCGGGACACCTGCTATTGAAACGGGGAGAGAGGGGTAGTAAGATTAATCCAAAATTGGGGCTTCTGCCACTGTAGTGCCAAGGACTGGGCTCACTGAGGACGGCCTCAGAGAATTTAGAAGAGTGCTCAGAAAAAAATACACACCTGACCAAGGGAACTGGTCAATTTTCCTACAGAAACATCCTTATGACATCTAGAAATGTCGGTTTAGGTTAATTTAAGGGCTCCTTAATGATTATTGAAAAAATGATATAGACCAGGGGTCAGCAAGCTACCACTGCAGGTCAAATCTCACCCTGAGATTTGTAAGCAAGTTCACTGGAATGCAGCCACGCTCAGTTGTTTAAGTATCGGCTATAGCTGCTTTTGAACTACAACCACAGACCTTGAGTGGCTGCAAGAAAGAACCTATGACCTGCAAAGCCAAAAATATTTACTCTGTCTCCCTTTACAGAAGCGTGCTGACCTCTTATATAGACCAAATGTTTCAAGAACTAACATCATAGCAAAAAAGCAAGGAAGCTGGTAGAAAGAGCTCTGAGTTGGGAAAGAAGTGATCTGGTCTCTAGCATCAGATCTGCTCCCATGAACTAGCCCAATGGCCAAGCGCGAACCTGGCTTTAACCTCCTCAGGCCTCAGTTTCCTTCATTTCTAATAAGGGCATTAGAATAAGATTCTTTTGATATCTGAAGACTATAGCTTTAGAATGATCCCAATGAGTTGGAAATCTATGTGAAATTCACTGCATGCTCTTACATGTCATTAAAAAAAAAAAAACGGATCTTCTAATAAGAACAAAACTGTTTTGTAAGATTATTGTCAAGGAAAGAAAAGAATTTAGAAGACAGAAATCCTCAAATCAGAGGACAGATGAGAAATAAAATTGCACCTCACGTTTTTTAAGGCTTTGATTTTAACTCTTCACACACATCAGTAATCTGACTCTTTGCCACAAAGAGACAATTGCATGTATTTGCACTTTTTTCCTGTGTGTGAGAATTTAATTTTTTACAACCCGCTGTTTTTCAGGCCCTTTACCTAATAGGCTTTTATCACCTTATGATTGCCTGATTTTCTCTTAATTACTTCATGGCAATACAATTTGTTTTGATCACTCCCACCCTGCGGTTTTCCTTTCTAATGAGGACTTTATGAATGTATGTGTACAACGATGCATCAGCTTAATTTTTCAATCCCTCGTCTTCCCTGTAAATGGAGAGTGGAATGGAGTACGGCGCAAGAGCCCGAGAGGGCCCTTCCTGCTTCGCACGTGGGGAAAGGTCTGCACGTGGAGTTTCCATTCTCCCAACAAGCCTCGGCCCCTTTTTAGTCACCTCTCCCTGGCTCTTTGAGGTGTTTACATACACACACGTTGTGTACCAGGGGGACAACCTGGCTCGAGGCCATTTGGAGGTGCAAAGTCCCACCTGGTCTGTGCTTTGGACTTTATCTCCCCCTACACAGTGTTTATTAGATTTTTAATTCGGGTAAGTGGAAGAGTTCATTGTTTTGAAACCAACCTGAGTAAGTTCAGAACCGATTTTCAAAAACAACCATTTTCTTTCCTTCATAGATTCTACGGTGAAGGTTTCTAACGAGCCATTTTATAAGTATAAACACATTTGGGTTCACTCGGTTCAGCTCAACATTGAACGCATCATGCATCTCTAGTTATTGACTGTGTTCAGTTCCCAGAGTTGAAGATACACAAAGATCACAGACGCTGAAATCCACCAAGTTGGGGATTTCAGATTACCATCCACTGTTATTTGTAAAGTATCTTAATGATTTGATAACAGCTACCATTTCTTGAGAGTCCACCTTGTGTCAGGTACTTTATACACTGTTACGTTGAATCTTCAAGCAGATTTAATAAGATGATAAGCTTTATTCCCATTTATGAACTTCATTGACCAAGGGTCAACATATGGCAGAGCTGGGGTTTGTGACCCCAAAAGCCTGCTCTTACAAGGGTCCATTTGGTCTTTCTTTCAAAGTACTTTCTCCTTTATTACCTCATCTGATACTATAGCAGCCCTGCTTAGGTGGCAGGGCGGGCATGCCGCTCTCCCTTTTATAGACAAAAACTGGGGAATAAGTCTTATTCCCCAGGCTTATAAGGGATAGAGTCAGAAAAGCCAGGCTTCCTTTTCCCTGACCTAGTGCTCACTCCATAAATACATTAAAACAAAACAAAACAAAACAAAACAAAAACCGTGTAATCAAATTGGAAAGTTTAGTGAAAAATGTACTTGCAGACAAATCAGAGGACCTGTGCTCTCCCAAATCTTAACTCAGCAGTCAACAGGTGATGGGAGTCTCCTGGACCCATGGCCAGTAATCAGTTCTATGGTCTTAGACAAGTGACTTAACTTCTTTAGTCCCCCTCAGCCTCACCTGTCAAAATGATGAGGCTGAACTAGGTGGTCCCTGAAGTTCCTTCCAGATCTGGGGGCCTGTGAGTCTATGACCCACGACCAGTGTGGAATGACCATGACCAACGTGGCCTGGAGGCAAAAACTATTTGCTTAGATCATACCATTATGCAGAGAGAGCACAGGGAAAAGTGTTATTTAAATTTACAGTCAGAATGGTGGTTAGACCATTGGGACCGCACTTGCAATTATCTAATGAATTTGGGCTGTACAGACAAATAGTTCATATAACTCACTGAAGAAGTTTACTGCGAGGGTAAAATGAGAGAGCAGATGCCCTTTCGAACGGTGCTTTAAGAGCTAAACACGCTGCTTTAAGAGCTAAAGAATTACATGTAGTTTTAATATGCGAAAACAGAATATCTATTTCAGCCCCTGATTTGTCCTATCTGTAATGCCACAACGTTACAATGAAGACCCTTATTCTCTTTAACTCCTTTCTCTTGATGATGTTCAAGTGTCATGCAACATTTTCCACCACCTCTACAACAGGGGATGAAGAAGGTTCACAGATGAAGGTTCTGGATTACTTTCTCAGTTTAGGCACAAGTATAATAACCACTAACAGTTAGTTGAGCACTTAGTATATGCTAATCCTTACACTTAGCTCACTCCATCTAATCTCCACAATCCCGGGAAGTCAGCACCTTTGTTATAATGAGGTCACTGAAGCTGCAAACTGGAGAGTTTGAGTAACCTCCTCACCATCACACAGGCCAGCAAACTAAAACTGGAATTCGAACCCAGGGAGTTTGCCCCTGCAGCACATGCTTGTAAGTGGGGTAGGCACCCGGCTAGTGGCTCTGGGGAACACTGTCCACCAAGCCCCTGGGACAAGACAAGCACGTGGGCCCTGGTCTCAAGGAGCTTACAGGCTAGTGGGGAAAAAGACCGACTCAGGTCATTATAAGCAGAATGACTATGATGAAAGGGAAGCATGGGTGGGAGACTTGTGGTTTAACTGGCAGGGGGTGAGTGGGAGGGGAGCAGTGAGAGCAGAAAACAGAGCAAGATGTGTGGGAGAAGACAAAGAAACCACCCCCCTCAACAGGCCCACAAAGTGATGGGCAGTGGGGAGCAGCAGGAAGACGCCCGCTAAAGGCTCCAGGCTACAGCAGCGCCACCTGGAGGGAAGGAGGTTAGTTCGCCTAGGGGCCCAGAGGGCATCACTTTGCCATCACTGAGGTCCCCACTGATGACCCAGAGTGTGCAGGAAAAGACCAAGTAATATTTAATGGGTACAATTTTAAAAGTCCTAGCACATTTTAGGAAAATAATTGTAGTTGGCATTTACTAAGTCACCACCAGGTGCCTGGCACAGTTCTAAGCACTAAACATGTGTTAAGAACCCTGAGTCCCAGGTACCATTAAAACCCTCAGGTGACACAGGAGAAACTGAAGCTCAGAGAATTGTCTCAACAGAGTTTCCTGGCTGGTGACTGACAGAGCTGGGATTTGAACCCAGGCAGTCTGACCCACAGCCTTCCCTGTTAACTAACCAATTTGTGTAAAGTTTTCATTCAGCAAGGATGCCTATATGCCCCAGAGAGTGAATCTCCTTTAGTTATCCTTTCTGGATAACTAAGCAATTCATTTATTAATACTCTGGATTTATGATTTCGAAACCCCATTTACAAAACCATCAGGTCACACACGGATGAAATTGTTTCCGACTTCATCAAACGCATACATGTTCTCAGACACCAATAAAGTCACTCCAACTTTCACCACTGCAGTTTAGACAGATTTAAAGGAAGCAATCTTATAGTAATATTAGGAATACATTGGTGTAGAAGCAATAATACCATATTATTGCTGAAAAGAAGTGAAATATCTATTTCCTGTGAAACACAGATCCTTTAATATATCCTCAGTTTGTAAATCTGTGGTTGAAGAATAGTGAAATACAACACCAACTACCACATTAAAACAAAACCATAATGACCGGCGTTTGATTCCTAGAAGAAAGTGGTGCTGTTATCAGTCAGAAATGATAAATAATGCAAAGAGAAAGCTTTGAGATTCTAACCCTTCCAGTCACAGGCTCAGATCTGAAGCAGTAAAACGGGCCCCCCGGTTCGCCCCACCGAGCTGTGGGATAATGAGTCTGGCTTGCAGCCACAGCTGTGGGTTACCCCAGTCCCCAAACCCACAAGTCACCACCACAGCTTTTCTCCTGCCTCGAGGCAACCCTCAATTTCAGAAGGGCACAGAATCAAACAGAAAGCAATTAGTGTGGCAGAACCTTGAAAAGAAACCAATAGTCAGGATCTAGAGTTTTTACAGAAAGCCAGGATTTCCTTATTTGCAGAGAGAAACAACAAGAACAATTAAAAGTTTCAAATCATGTACAATTACTTTCAAGTCGAGTTTGGTGAAACATAAATAAATTTCATATCAGAGCTTCAGCCCAAGTCCGGGGCTGTTTGTTTGTTTTAGGGAACACTGCTTTCATCTTTGTGGAGGATGTCATAAAAGCACATTTCAAAAAATTACCATTGGCACCCAGTTCCCTATTTGATTACATGTTGGCACACAGCCCTGCCAGGAATATAGAGCCCCTATCTTGGTCCCTCTGATTGGAAGATAATCAGAAGTACTACCTACCTCTCACCACTCCCGCCCACTACGCTGCAATAATCATAAATTGTGGAAGCTGCAAGAAATAACTGAAATTATTTAAGAAAGTCGGTACTTTCCATTTTACTTTACCTCAGGCAAATTCATCAGCCCCCCCCACCCCCGCTTGAAGCGACACTAAGAGGTCTACTGAGTCAGAAGCACCAGATACCAATTACAAGCTGAGAACTAAGTGCCGTAATTAACGAGACATACACTTTAATCTAAAACAAGTCAAAAATGTTGCTGGATAAAGAAAAAAGTAAAGTAAAACTCCATAATTATAATAAATTGGTGTACAGTGGGTAGATTTCTCCACCTATCAAACAACAAAGATGATTATGTCTTTGGGAGACTAGTCAAGTGTTTTACAATGAACATTTAACTCTGATAAAGATCTCACTTTAACAAATATACAAGTCAATTTTACACTTGAACCTCAGAGGTTTATGCATATCAGTGGTGCCCATCCCATACCAATTTCAAATGGACTCTTACAAGATTATCTATCCTTTTCATAATCACCATTTGGATTAAATGTTTTATGCATATTTTTTCTGACATACAGCTTCCTGGTTCCCTTTGTTCCTTGCAGATGAGTTGATGGCTAAATGCATTTGATTTTTCTTATATGCTCTTTTGTGCTTTCCCTGGAAATCTTTTCATTTCAACAAATTTCTTTCTGGAAATCAATCCTATATGCATTGACTCTTCATCGAGGGCAATACTTATTTTCCTCTTTAGCAGACTTCTAGAATATGTGTAGAAAATATTGTCACACTCATATCCTCGAGGGTTTGTTTTTCTTTGTCTTAGTAAGACTGGTGAGTACATCTGGGGGAAGATGAGAAGGAAGACGAGACAGAGAGAGAGGGAAAAAAAAATAGAACCATTCTCTGATCATTTTAAGAGCTTCTGCCTGCATCAGGACAATATGAAAAGGGGAAAAGAGACCGATAGGCGAAGGGCTTTGTGATCATAAAATGAATGTGTCAAGGTTAAAGTATTCCTCTAATCCCAGGCTGCGGGAGGAAAGCTACTGCTAATAAAGTCCTTCCATGCAGTTTTATTCACCAGCTTCCTCTTGACAAATGGAAACAGGAGTGCAGTCTGGAGGCCAATTACAAATCACTCTTCTGATTCCTTTAATCCCTATGTTTCCATTTTTGATCAAAATAATTTATTTTTAGACAGTGAAAGGAAAGAACTTATAAATAGTCTAAATCTTCAGCTTGATAGAAAGGTCTTAGCTGGAGTTGTTTCTCCCCCTCAACGTTTTAAGCTTCTTGCTGACCCCTTCCACAGCTGCCTCGTAATGCTGGGAGGTATAGTCAAGGCAGTGATGTGAGCACAGTAATGCCTGCATTTTCCATGTGACTGACGAGGTCACCAAATGACCCCAGACGCCAAAGCAAGACCTTGCTCTTCAACCATGAACAAAATTGGACGAAACCATCTATTACTGTTACTATCTCCAGGGATGATGGTGACAGTAACTAACATCTACTCAGTATTTGTGTGCTGGGCACTGTGCCAAACACACTTACTCACTCTCAGAGAGCCCTATAGGGTAAGTACTATGCAGTATTTTCAGGGAGAACTAGCTTGACGCTAACTAGCTGAAGGCCATACAGCCAGAACATGGTGGAGCACAACCTTGAGATCCTGGGCAATGCATTGCAAGGCCTAAGATTTCCAGAGCTGCCTTAATATCTTTGAGCCTCTCAGGGTCCCAAAGTCCTAACCATGATATCCCCCTGCTCTCATTAGATACGCCTACCCCCGACCTAGTAGGAAAGGCTCTGCACCTGGTCTGGGAGATGCACCAGCCACACCCTGGGAGATGCACCAGCCTGGGAGATGCACCAGCCACACCCCACCTGGTCTTCAACCCAACGGGATTTACCACCCTGCCAGCTTACTGAATTAGTCAAACAAGCCGATCACATCCTCCTGGGGGAATCAGGGGGCACCACACCCTCTTGTTATTACAAAGCCTCCATCCCACAGCCCCTTCTTGTTCACTCTGGTCCAAAATGCAACCCCCACGTGGCTCTGTATGGCATTCGGTGTCTTCCTGCCCCAGGCTGGGAGTACATGTGGCTAAGGAACTGTTGACAATTTCATCTGTCCAGTGCTGGGTGTCATGTGTTCCACCATCTCCTACTATTTAGCACAGAGGATCCCTCTTTCACCAACAGTGAACAGGAGGTGGTCAGAACAGGCAAGTGACTTGAATCCCTGAGACCTTAATCGGTGTGTGTACCGTCCCTTTGAACTCAGTTGGAAAGAAGGACGGCCTCTGAACAGGGAGGTTCTCTGACAGCAAGCTCAACCTCTCTTTCCCCAGCTGGGCTCTCTCCTTCGCCCCTACCCCGCTGCCAGGGCGGTGCTGCCTGGGGACAGAGTCAGCATCCATGAGGCGAGGAGGCCCTCAGGAGAGCTGGCAGATGGCTGATCGGTCCCAATGGGATGAGAGCTGGGGCTACGGAATGGAAGCCAAAGGCTCTGAACCAACTGTACCGTGGGGCCAGATGCTGTTTTCAAATAAACAAGGTCCTTTCTCTCGGGCAGATCTATCGCCATGCTGAGGGATCCACAGTGAGTGACACCCTCCCTTGCTCTTATCAGGAGAAAGAAACCACCACAATATAGAGAATGATTCTCACAGGTGAGCCTCAGGTTTTCACCCATGTGGGTGACTTTAGGACCTAACAGCTGAGTTGAATCCCTGGTATGTCCCAGACTGTGTGGCTGTGATCAAAGCCAAGACTGGGAGAGTTAAGTGGTGAAGAGAACATGATCCAGGTTCAAGTCTCGGCCTGAGCATTCACTAGCTAAGCGAACTGCCGGTTACTTAATGTCTCTGAGCCTCAGTTACTTCATCTGTAAAGTAGATGAGGGACCTTACAAGGCTGCTGTGAAGATGAAGTAGGGAAATGAAGGTCAGGGACCCAGCACAGAGTGCGGCTACAACAAGGGGAGGAGTCAGGAGATCCCCTCACTCCTTTTTCGGCTCCTTTCCAAATTCTACCTAAGACTGTCATTGGCTGAGTGGACACTAGACAGCAATGTTAATACGTGGGAGTGAGCGAGCTCTAGGATTCAGATGGGTTCAGCCTGGAAGGGCAACTTCTCTCCCTCTCATAAGTTTTGGCCAATGTCTATGTCACAATACTTCTTTTTCTAAAATTAAACTTAGAGCTAGAGGAGTTGTTTTGTTTTGTGATGATGTGTTTTTACTGGTTGCTATTTTATTTGTATTTAACGGGTTCTGTTTGTTTTTGTTAGTTTGAAAGAGGGATTATTTGTCTTCAGTAGGAGGCTGTCTTTGGGTTGAAAGGCAGCCCCAACTTTCTGAAGGTCTCAGAGAAGCATATTGATGGGTCATTGGCATATCTTACCATGTTGTGCCACCTTCTTAACAATGGTGTGACCTTGAGCCCAACACCATTTTCTTAGCCCTCACTTTGCTCAATTATTGGGTTAGATATGCTGTACGTTCAATACCAGCTCCCTATTGATAGTATTAATTGTCTCAGATGTCTAAGGAATGCTTCTCTACTGTGTTACAATGTGGATTTAGTGTTTGATTTCTAAGTATTGGGGTTTCTGATTGTGAACTTTTTGCCTTCAGTAACTTGGTTTCCACAGGCAAAAGTTCCCCCACTTGCTCCCATTCCCCACTTCCACAGGGTATTCAACCCACCTCACTAAATTCAAACTGACAGTACATTTACTTAATCTTTCATCTTGCCCAGATTCTTGATGAAGGTTGGAATTCCTTTGGAAGGACATTCCAGTTGGCTGCTGTCTCTTGATAGCATTAGGGAAGTTCTAAGTGTTTGGAGACCATCCAAAGTTTCATGGTGGTAGCAAGACTCACACAACCTTTCTCCCTGCTACTTTGGAATAACATAGGCACTACCGGTGACTCACCCCAGCAGCTCTGGAGAAGCCAAGTAAGTCTATGCAGCCAAATCAGGATCAGGCCATTGCCTCAGAACAGGGTATGCCTTAACGAGAAGAGCAGGTGAGGTGAGTACCTCCGAAACAACCCCTAGACGAAAAGCATGGTCTCTGGCTTCCCTCTATCGTTTCTCTGAGTATTTCTCTTGGCATCACCGGGGGGAATTGGGACTGGTTTCTTTAAATAGAATACTCCCTGGAGTTCTGAACTCTCCCCCCCACCCCCTTCTCTCTTGCAGACACGTCCTTTCCACATCACAGCCACTGAACTAGAACATATCATCAGTTCAGGTGTACAGACTGTTTATACCACAAGTTGAGAGAATCTCAAAGTCCAGGTGACACAGAGATTAGGTGAGTTACAAGCACAAAGCCTCACATTACTCAATTAGCTTGGCACAAGTTTAAAGCATTTGGTTCCACTCAACAAACATTAAACAGCCCCTCACTGTTTCCCTCTCCCAATTGTCCCTCCCCCCATCTCAAACTCTAGTCCTTTGTATTCATTATCCTGTCCTTATTCTTGCTGAGGTGTTTAGTCTTTCATCCAAGGTTATATTTTGTTTCCTGGAAAAACAAGGGTATGTTCTGTGCGGTCAACACATCAGTCCACGTCAGAGCACTCGCTTCTCTTCTTCTGGAAGACCTCATGGACCCTGACTCTCCCTTCTGAAATTGCTCACAGCTCTCTCATTTGTTGGAACAAATCTGGTTATGGAACCAAATTCATTTGCCCGACACACAGCAAGCCAAATGCTGAGATGCGGAGGTTCACAGCAGAGAGAGGGTTTGCTCATGAAGCAGTCGAGCAAGTCTCAGATCTGCCTCCTCAAAGGTGAGGGCTTGGGATATTTATGGGATACAGAAGCACAGTGGTCTGAGCCTTAGGGAAAGGGGACTGGAGGGAAGAAAAAGGTGAAGTCATTAGTGCTCTGTTCAGGTGTATCTGAGTCACATGTTTCCTCACGGGACACGTGTTCAGAAAGTGACAGCATTAGCATGATCTGAGGGTGGAGTTTTAGCCCTCTGACATCAAAACGTCATCATTGGACATTTTCACAGGCCCAGTTGCAGGGTCAGTGGTCCTAACCAGTCTTAGCCGGCTGGAACCTGAGCTGGACAAGAGCGGACTCCAAGTTCCTGAAAAACAACTTAAGCAATGGTTACTAAAGTGACCCATACGTCAGAGGTGTTATGTATAGGGGGTAGTTAAAGGAGTCTTGTGACATATTGTCTGAGCTACGTGAAGCTTGGAGGATATGCAATTTGCAGGAACAATTAACTTGAGCCTAGTCAGTGAAGGCTGGTCACAGGATATTATTTATTAAACAAGTTATAGCTTAAGGGATCTAACTGATGACTACCCTCGGTTTCAGGATTCAAAAAAGCCTCTCTATCTCTGCTGAGCTGAGACTCAGTCTTGATTATCCTGGATCTTCCCAACCCACTCTGTTAACTCTTTTTCTTATTCCATGGTCCTATGAAAAGCCCCCAGTTTCCACCCTTATCCCCTGCATTAGCAGGTAACCCTCTAGTTCCAGGTACATGAGTTATTGAATACCTTCCACGGCCCCATCCTGCCCTGACGTGTCCTAACAAGGCTGTGTATCTCACAGCCTTTACAGACTTAGACCTCCACACATCCCAGCTTCCCGCCAATCTGGGTCCCCTGAAGACTTCTGAAGAAGTAAGAATTAAGAGTTTTACTACAGAATACAGAGGAGAGGGACATGAAAATATCTAATTCTAACAAAATTTAAAGAGCAAGCAAATGATCCATCCCTTCATTTATTCACTCCTTCACTTATTCATTCTGCTCTATGTCAGATCCATGCCAGGCCCTGAGAGAGCAAAGGTGCCCAGGAACTCAATTCCAGTAAGGGAGACAGACAGACTTTGGGTTCAACCATGTGGTAAGTGCCCCTGTAGAGGAAGGAGCACCATGTTCCCAGTAGGGAGAAGAAGGAATTCTGTCTAAAAAGGTACATTTAAGGAGATCTCTTTTTAGAAAGCAGGAAAAACATAGGCATGTTATAAGTGTATGATGCGAAAGGGAGGGGTGAAATTATACATACAATCTTTTTATTCTTCTCAAAAATTTTCCTACATGTCCACATGCATTACTTTGTAATTAAGAAAAAAAGCATTGTTTAGAAATTAAGATTAAGGTCAACCCTTAATCACCATTAATGCCATGGGGAGAGGCTGGTTCTTGGTTTCCTGCTCTATTATGTCTTTACATTCCTCAATAGTCATTCATTTATTTATCCTTTCCTTTATCACCCATTTTCTGTCATTTCCTTTCATGTCTATGGCTAATTTGGTTAATATTTGCTGAGTATTCATGTGTTCTCTACTTCCCAGATTCTCTCAGAGTTGGACTGGGGCAAGATGACTGTGAATAGAAATAACATGTCATGTCCAAAGTGAGTCACTTAAAAGCCAGAGTGCCTTCCCCTTCTCTTTCTTACCCAGCAGACTTGGAAGCCATGGGTACAGAGAACACACCATGAAGTGACAAGAACCTGGATTCCTGGGTTTCTGGGAAAAGAAGAGTCACTTCCAACTGACTTTGGACTAGGTGTAAGGGAGAAACAAGCTTTCACTCTGTGGAGCCCTGTGACTTGGGGATTCAGTTGTTACCACAGCATTTTCTAGCCTAACCTGACTAATTTGAATGAGTCTATCTCCACTGCCTTCAGCATATAAAGTATATTTCTGTAAAAATTTTGTAAGGCTAATATCTTAATAAGATATAAAATTCTTCTTTCACCCTTTCCTTCTTACTGCATTTCGTTTGCTCCTTTTCTATTTAAATGGGTTTGAGTTTGTTGTTCTCGTCAAGTCAATCAGTCAACCAAGATGCAGATGTTAATTTACTTGTGCAAAATGTGCCCACAAATACATGTATCCCACCCTGAACTGCTGCCCCAAGTAAAACCTAACAAAGATCTTTTAGGTCAATTCCCTCTGTCCACGTGAACCCGGGGTCCTTGTATGCTGTGGAGTACCCCATTCCTCAGCCCCACCCAAGTGAGAAGTCTCCTGGGTGAAGACTATAGAACGCAGTTCAGCCCCAGGATACACTCCTGCAAGGAGGATTGCCCAAGTATGACAGATCAGAGATGGTAGGTGACAAGATTTTGCACTCATGCCTATTCCCTGCCTGCTCCTGCCCCATCCTGTTCCTTACACCAGCATGGCACTGAAATTCCCTTAAGCTAATTGAAATGCCATTAAGAATCTCTATTGGGGGCTTCCCTGGTGGCGCAGTGGTTAAGAATCCGCCTGTCAATGCAGGGGACACGGGCTCGAGCCCTGTTCTGGGAAGATCCCACATGCCGTGGAACAACTAAGCCCATGCGTCACAACTACTGAGCCTGTGCTCTAGAACCTGCAAGCCACAACTACTGAAGCCTGTGTGCCACAACTATTGAAGCCCACGTGCCTAGAGCCCGTGCTCCACAACATGAGAAGCCACTGCAATGAGAAGTCTGCACACAGCAACAAAGAATAGCCCCCGCTCACCGCAACTAGAGAAAAGCCCGCACGCAGCAACGGACACCCAATGCAGCCAAAAATAAATAAATAAATAAATAAATTTATTTAAAAAAAAAAAAAAGAATCTCTATTGGTATTGATCTCAATGCTGCATAGTTTCTCTATGGATATTTTATTCATCCACATTTTTCAAATGTATGTGTGCGTATAGGTATGTATGTATATATGTAAATACTTTTTACAATAAGTTTCTTTGTCATCAAAGAATAAATTAAGTCATCTCATTGACCTTGCTAAATAATTTGCTGCAATGTACAGGACTTTACCAGATAATACCTACCACCTTATGACATCAGGACTTACCCTCTGAGTTTATATTATATAAATGCTTAATTGCCTTTGAGCAGTCATAATAAATCATATCATATAATTAAATACTTATCACTGTTCAATAAAGGAGTCATATTTTCCATTTTACCTGCTCTTGCTCGGTTTCCAGCATGATCTAGTGCTTAAAACTCAAGGGGAGGGGGGGCGGAGGGATAAACTGGGAGATTGGGATTGACATATACACGCTACTATATACAAAATAGATAACTAACAAGGACCTACTGTAGAGCACAGGGAACTCTACTCAATACTCTGTAATGGCCTATATGGGAAAAGAATCTAAAAAAGAGTGGAAATATGTATTTCTTTAACTGATTCCCTTTGCTGTACAGCAAAAACTAACACAACATTGTAAATCAACTCTATTCCAATAAAAATTAATTTAAAAAAAACTCAAGGGGAAAGTAATCCATGACTATAAACGTATGACAAACTATTCATGAGCTACTCCTTGAAGATATTTTCCTCCAATCAAAAGTTATTTAAATCAAGGGAAAACCCTTTGACAAACTCTTCCCTCATATATTTAACTTCTGTCACAGGGCTTTCTCATCTTGTTCTCTTTTGGCCATTAAGTTTTCCTCTAGTTTTTCCTTTAAAGCACGTTAGTTTCTATAGAAACAAGAATGTCAGTAATTTGAGAAAAGCTTAGAAATGTCCAGACAAAATGTAGGATACAGTAAATTCCTACAATGTTTTGAAATGTAGCTCCTGGTTTGGTTTGGTTAATCAAAGGCTGTCTAGAAGGTCATTGTCACTACATCTCTGATATACCTTTATTTGACAGACTACACACTCACATTTGAGCCTATCCCTAACCTATTTTATATGATCCTGATGACATATTTCCTGAGACCTAAACTCTGCCTTAAATTTTGATGCATTGCTTATTTTGGAAAAGTGGCAGCTGAATTAAAGGAATTGTTTACTCCTACAGCAAAATGCAACTGTTGGTATCCTGGCCTCATCTGTGTTTGTTTTATGAGCCTCAAAATATTTTTTAAAAGATTCACTGAGATTAGCTCTAAGGAGCCTCAAATCAGAGCCTGTCAGAGGTGAGCGACAAGAATACAGAAGAGAGAATGCGGAGATGTCTTGACCAACTCTCTCTCTCTATGGCTTTTGAACAAATGAAAGTGATACCTCCCATCCAATCTCTAGTGGAATGAGAGTTCCCTGAAGCTCAGATCTAGGATGTCTCTGGGTCCTAAGTAAACTCCCTTAGCTGATCTGATGCAGAAGACCCTGTGTTATTCTAAATGATAATTTATGTGCAGTCTGCCTTTATTGCTATTTGCTAAGCAAGGTTATAATTTATTCATTCATTTGTCAAATAGTTACCAAGTGTTTACTATGTATCAGGAACTGTTCTAGGTGTTGGGAATATAGCAATGATTAAAAGAGATTAAAATCACTGACCCCAGGACTTCCCTGGTGGTCCGGTGGTTAAGAATCCGCCTTCCAATACAGGCGATGAGGGTTCGATCCCTGGTCGGGGAACTAAGATCCCACATGCCGTGGGATAACTAAGCCTGTGAGCCACAACTACTGAGCCCATGCACCACAACAAGAGAGAAGCCCACGTGCCACAACGAAGAGGCCATGCACCTCTTTGTTGATCTTCACATGAAGATCCCAACACAGCCAAAAATAAAAACAAATAAATAAATATTTTTAAAATATAAAAAATAAAATAAAATCCCCAACCCCATAGAGCTTACAATACTGCATATATATTCCTGGAGAAAATAAGTAAAATAAAATATATGTTATGTATATGGTGGTACTTGCTATGGATGAAAATTAAGAAGGGAAGGTGTTAGAGAATGTTGCAAGGGAGGTTGTAACTTTAGATAGAATGGTTAGGGTACTTACCTTTACTATGTAACATCCTTCAGGGTTAAAAGGTTACCAGGGTTTGTATCCAGAAGAACCTCTATATACATATTCAATTGTGTTTCACCAAATCTACTACCAAAATACTTCATATAAATTGATGGCTTTCTCTAGTTTTGATTTTTCTAATTTTTCTATTTTTAATTCTTGTTGAAGTATAGATAAAACAAAGATATTTTCAGTCTTTATAAAAAGTTTCTATATGGTATAGCTGATGAATCATTCACTCATTGTACAAACTTATTGAGTACCTACTATGTGGCAGACATCATTACAATATATTGATGAGGATACTTTCAGTTGCATTTAAAAATAAACGTGAGTCAAAATAGCTTAAAAATAAAAGAGATGTTTTGGCTCATGTAACTGAAATGTGCAGAGATGGAGCTAGTTTTTGGCTGGGTTTGATCCGGTAGCTCAGTGATGTCAGAAAAGGAACCTATTCTCTTGCCATCTATTTCTCTGTTCTGTTTTCTGTTGTTTCTGCATCATCCTGTACTGGTCCAATGATGGCTGCCAGCTGCTCCCAGAGAGAGTTTCATTGCCCCATAATTCCCAGCAAAATGTCGAGAATCATTGTGATTGGGCCAGCTTGGGTCACATGTTCACTTTTGAGCCAATACTGTGACCAGCAGAAGAAATACAGTGACTGGAAATAAATACAGCCCAGGTCATGTGTGTCACCCCTGGAACCACAGTTGTAGTTAGCCTCTCTGGAGCCACATGCTCTACAAATGGAAAATGGATCTTATTGAGAAGGAAGAATTTGGGAATAAATGCCAAGAATATAGTGTTCATTACATCTGAATTCAGGATTTAAAGATGAATGAAATTGGCATCATTCCTGCCTTCAAATAATTTTTTTCTAATTGTTCCTAAATTTTTCCAAACCATTTATTCATGTGGCTCTTTTCCTTCTTCTTATTCATTTTTTTTGTTTTGTTTGTTTTTTGCAGTACACGGGCCTCTCACTGTTGTGGCCTCTCTCATTGCGGAGCACAGGCTCCGGACGTGCAGGCTCAGCGGCCATGGCTCACAGGCCTAGCCGCTCCGCGGCATGTGGGATCTTCCCGGACCGGGCCACGAACCCATGTCCCCTGCATCAGCAGGCGGACTCTCAACCACTGAGCCACCAGGGAAGCCCTTCTTATTCATTTTTGAACCCAATAGAAATATAGTTTGAGATGGGTAATAAATATTTAATAAATACATAAATAAGAGAATATTCATGTGGTGTGTCTTCCTGTCCAGAATCTAAGATATATATTCAGCTAGCTCCATGTGACCTGGTTCTCTGAAGCCTATGCTATGTGGCTCTAAGAAAGCAATGGATCATCATCAGGGAAATACAAATCAAAACCACAGCACGATTGTCACCTCAAGCCCAATAGAATGGCTATTATCAAAAAGATGAGACATAACAAGTGTTGGCTAGGATGCGGAAAAAAGGGAATCCCTGTGCATTGTTGGTGGGCATGTAAACTGGTATAGCCACTGTGGAAAACAGTATGGAGGTTCCTCAAAAAATTAAAAATAGAGGGATTTCCCTGGTGGCACAGTGGTTAAGAATCCATCTGCCAATGCAGGCGACATGGGTTTGAGCCCTGGTCCAGGAAGATCCCACATGCAGCAGAGCAACTAAGCCCGTGTGTCACAACTACTGAGCCTGTGCTCTACAGCGCGCGAGCCACAACTACTGAGTCCACATGCCACAACTACTGAAGCCCACAAGCGTAGAGCCTGTGCTCCACAACAAGAGAAGCCACCACAATGAGAAACCTGTGCACTGCAACGAACACTAACCCCCGCTCACTGCAACTAGAGAAAGCCCACGCAGCAATGAACAACCAACACAGCCAAAAATTATTTATTTATTTATTTATTTATTTATTTTTGCGTTACGCGGGCCTCTCACTGTTGTGGACTCTCCCGTTGCGGAGCACAGGCTCCGGACGCGCAGGCTCAGCGGCCATGGCTCACGGGCCCAGCCGCTCCACGGCATGTGGGATCTTCCCGGACCGGGACATGAACCCATATCCCCTGCATCGGCAGGTGGACTCTCAACCACTGCGCCACCAGGGAAGCCCTAAATTTATTTTTAAAAATTAAAAATAGAGCTACCATATAATCCAGCAATTTCATTTTTGGGTATTTATTCAACTAAAACTAAAACACTAATTTAAAAAGGTATACGTATCCCCATGTTCATTGTAACATTATTTACAATAGCCAACAACATAGGTGTCCATTAACAGATGAACGGGTAAATGTATATATACAATTCATGTATACACACACGCACTTTGCACACATACACACCACATACAATGGAATATTATTCAGCCATAAAAGAATGAAACCTTGCCATTTGTGATAACGTAAGTGGACCTCAAGGGCATTGTGCTATGTGAAATAAGTCAGAGAAAGACAAACTTACATGTGGAACCTAACACAAAACAAAAAATAATCAAGTTCATAGATACAGAGAAGAGATTGGTAGTTGCCAGAGGTAGGAGGGGTAGGGTGGGAAAAATAGGTGAAGGGGGTCAAAAGGTAAAACTTCTAGTTATAAAATAAATAAGTCCTGGAAATGTAATGTACAGAATAGGGACTATAGTTAATAATACTGTATTGCATATTTGAAAATTGCTAGGAGAGTAGATCTTAAAATTCTCGTCACAAAACAACAAGGACCTCCTGTATAGCACATATTCAATATCTTGTAATAACCTATAATGGAAAAGAATCTGAAAAAGAATAGATAAATATATATATAATATATATGTGTGTGTATAACTGAATAATTTTGCTGTACACCTGAAACATTGTAAATCAACTATATTTCAATTTTTAAAAAGTTCTCATCACAAGGAAACAAAGTTTGTAACTGTGTAAGGGGACAGATGTTAACTAGACTTATTACAGTGATCATTTCCCAATGTGTACAAATATCAAATCATTATGTTGTATACCTGAGACTAATATAATATATGTCAATTACAGCTCAATTTAAAAAATTAATTAATTAATCCCCCTCCCCCCCAAAAAAAGCAATGCCCTTAAGATACCACCTTTTCCTATCTTGGACTAAAGAAGGAAGACCCTTCTCTGGCTGGGAACATTCAACTGGGAGTTGACTCTAGAAACTACATAGGAGATTCTACTGGAGTCCTTAACACTTTTTTAGCAAAACAGGAATTGGGGCTGGCTCACGAACCACAGCAGACCAGGAACAACTGAGGATTCTCTGTTTTGTATAGCCTTTAGTTAGCTGCATTGGCCTAGCAGAGAAAAGCCTGATCCCCTGGGGTTGTGGTACAAAAAGAACTAGGAAAACTCAGAAGGGTGATGGAAACTGGGGAGTGGTGACAGGCCAGCCAACAATCACATGCAATCCCTTGAGGCAGAAGAGATGGAGAAATTGCACGAAATGGCTGCAAACGGTGAAATTGTGGATATCAGGCAGAATCCTGGGGAGAGTCCCAGGACAGTATGGGGGGCTGTGTCTGTGACATCCTCCCATTGCCAAGTGCAATGACATTGCCTTCAGTGGCCACACAGCAAATGTAGAGGGAATAACCTAGGTTAATCAAACTATTAGTTTTATTGTTATGGAGGGAATGGACCTCAAAACCCACATCTGGTTGCTCAACGTAAGAAAAAACCCTTATCTCCTGCCACTCCATAAATAATCACCACCCATGTGAAACTAAACAGGAAATGAAAAAGCTTGGTTCATCCCTGGAGAGACGCCACGGATGGGCAGTGTCAGAGCTGCCGTTGCAGCATGGATCAATGACTCGTGGCCAGGTGCTCTGGTTGGTTACCATGCCCTCGGGGACAGAAAATAAGGTACAGTACCTGACTATGAACTGCCTTTTAGCACTTCACAAGCTGAATGGAATCCATGTGGGAGGTAAACTGTTGTCTCTGAGCAGCTTTCAGCACCCTATCTGATGTCTGCTTTAGTTTCGTATCATGTTTTCCAAGCTGAACGCTGTTTTAGTGTGGATTTGGTGGGAATCTGTTCCCACAAAATCATGGGCCAATGTTTCCTCCTACAGGTACATTCTTTGACTTTGATGTATCAATGAATACAGCTGTCTTGTGTGAAACACTATTTCCATTTGACAGGTTCTTCTTCCTTCCTAGCTCCCTTTCAAATAATAACAGCAGTGACCAGGTATTTAGTGTTTTCTATGTGTCAGATCGTGTCCTCAACTCTTTACATGGACTATCTTGTTTTCTTCTTACTAAAGCTCGAATACCCAAGAGCTATGGTTCTCATTTTTCAAATGAGGGAACTAAGTTTGAGAGTTTAAGTGACTTGCCCAATGTCATGTCACTAAGAAATATTTACCTTGAGATCTTTGTAACTTAAAATCTACAACTTTGGGAGAGTGGAGTACTTCCTAAAAGGCTGCCCGCATAGAATCACTGTTTCTTTTACTCCTAACACCTGGAGTTTGCTTTTTTTTCCTGAGGCAAGTGGCAGCTGTGTTGACTCACCCCCAGCTGCCATTCCATCACTTATTTGTGTTATCAATACCCCCAAATTGCCCCATCTGGACTCTCGGCCCTCTTGATCGCTACTCTGTTTGGAATCAGTCTGTATAATACTTGGCTGATGACTTTGACCGAGATCTTTGAGCGCCTTTGCTAATTCAGCTCTTGCCAGAGTATTCTAACTGCCCACCCGTGGAATTCTTGGCTCCTAGAAATAATTTAGAATGTCTAGAAAGTGCAAGTGCCACAACGGATAGTGCCACATGTTGTATTAAAGACCCTCATCCGTGGAACATTCACATCCATGAACTTTGTTCAAGCTCTCCTTCACTCTTTATGTACTCAGGGGTAGTAGCCGCTGAGACGAGGCTATGCCCCCCTTCTTATCATCCAAGCATGTTTAATGTCACATTTATAATGATAAATGAACATCGATAAGACTACACATTTCCATGAAATTTTAGGAGCTAAGTTATTGTGTGGAGTCAGGAGAATATAGTCACAATATGCAGTTAAGTGAAATAAAGTAAGACAGAACAGTAAGTAAAGTAAGTTCCCATTTAAAAAAATGTGTTTATTTACATGTGTGAATAGGGAAAAAAATAACTGGAAGCATTTGGAATACTGACTTGTATGTGCCTCTCTCCGTAGTTTTTCTAGAGTATCGTGTTCATATTGTTTTCTTTTAAGCGTTGCATTTACAATCTGGGACAAAAACTGGCCTCTGAGTTTATCATTTAGAACTAGTAGTGCTCCAGCTTTGGGATATTATCTTTAAAAAGTATAGTTTGTTGCAGTTGAGTTCTACTCTTTCTTGTTTGTTTTTTTGTTGGTGTCATCAATGTTTTTAGATGTTTTGTATTTCTAAGAAACTCTTTCAATCCTGAAGAGTAAAACACACCCACACCCCCAAAATAAACCAAGAGCTTCTTTCAATGTGCTGGAACTGTTGTTGAAACAGATTAATGCTCTAGAAGATGAGTAAGGAATTTGGCTTCTGGCCACATGACTGATTGGGAGATCCACGATACTCTCCTGCTACAGACCACCTGGGTCCAGAAATAGACAGACCTGGAGCAACCAGGAGCGGTGGAATACCGGTAGGGCTGGGGAAAAGGATGATGGGTCTATGTTTTGCTATGTTTTGAATGTTAGAAGTGTACGTAGGCTTTAATGGTCAGATCACATACACAGAGGATAAAATGATTTTGATTTCTTCACATTGAGTACCAGACCAACAAGTAACAAAGCTCCGAAAAGGTTTCTTGTAAAGAGTTTCAGCATTGAAATCTTTTAGAAATACTATATATGAAATGAATGTATACATTCTAATTTACTTTTAATTTCATAATGGCACATTATTAGTCTATTCAACAGATATTTTTTGAATACATACCAAGTGCCAGGCTCTCTGCAAAGCAGTGAACAAAATAGACAAGGTCCCTACCCTCACAGGCTTATAGTTTAGACCTGTGCTCATCAATAAATATGGTAGTTACTGGGCATGTGTGGCTACTGATCACTTTAATATGTGGCTAGTCCAAATTGAAATGTCCTATAAAATGCATAGCGTATAGGGCTTCCCTGGTGGCGCAGTGGTTGGGAGTCCGCCTGCCGATACAGGGGACGTGGGTTCGTGTCCCGGTTCGGGAGGATCCCACATGCCGCGGAGCGGCTGGGCCCGTGAGCCATGGCCGCTGAGCCTATGTGTCTGGAGCCTGTGCTCCGCAGTGGGAGAGGCCACAACAGCGAGAGGCCCGCGTATCACACACAAAAAAACAAAAAACAAAAAAAAATGCATACTGTATAAATGTATAAAATGCATACTGGCTTTTAAACAATTGATATGGAAAAAAGTTATATATCTCAACTTTTTATATTGACTACATGTTGAAATGATAATAGTTTGGGTATATTGGGGGAAAGAAAATATATTAAAATTCACTTCATCTGTTTCTCTTTACTTTTTTAATGTGGTGACTAGAAAAATTTTAATTACATATTCAACTTATGTTATATTTCCGTTGGACAACGCTGGTCTAGACCAAGGGTTCTCAAAACTCCCTGTGCTCATAATTATATGAGAAGCTTTAAAAATACAGATCCCCAGACTCCAACCCCTAGAGATTCTTATTCTGTCTGGGCTGGGGCTCTAGTGCTGGCATTTCTTTTTAAAGCTCCAAGTGAGACAATGTGCAGCTGTTCCAGGGGCTGAAAGAGACACAGAGTCTACCGAGCCTCTGCCCCAGCCATCTGGGAGATAACCACCTTGCTCTCTGATGACCATCCTCCCTGTTTGTGGTAGTTTTAAAATATGTCCATAAATTGATACCTCTCTCTTCAAGAGGTGGAGCTTACTTTCCCTCTTCTGTGTGAACAGGACTTAAGGACCGGCTGCTAACAAATGTGGCCAAAGTGACGACATGTGACTTGAAACTAGGTCGTAAAAGGTATTGCGGCTTCCTCCTCCCTCTCTCTGTCTCTGTCTCTGTCTCTGTCTTTCTCTCTCATCACTTATCCTGGGAGAAGCTTGCTGCCATGTTGTGAGGGCACTCAAGCAGCCCTACAGAGAGGTCCACAGGGTGAAGAACAAAGGCCTTCTGCCGACAGCCAATAGAAACTTGTGAAGGATCATTTAACCCCAGCCAGACCTTCAGATGACTGCAGCCCTGACTGACGTCTTCACTGTAAACTCAAGAGAAACTCTGAGCCAGAACTACCCCGCTAATAAATCGCTCCCAAATTTTTGACCCACATAGGCGGAATGGGATAATAAATGTTTCTTGTTTTACGTTACTAAGTTTTAGGGTAATTTTGGTACAGCAATAAATACCTCACATGCTGTGGCACTGGCCTCGCTCTTCCTCACCGTTGCCACACCAGGGTCATTTGCCAATGTGAGTAGCCCCAGAAGCTCAGAACCATTTGAGAGAGCGCTGCAGGGCACTCCCTTTCAAGGTGAGCGTCCGGTGACCACAGACAACCTTGCTTGAGCACCCAGAGAGGCACCTCAGTGCTGGCACCAGTGATCACACGGTCCAGCTGCCTGGGAGCCACAAACAAAGCTGTAACTTTGATGCCTTGCTGGTGGTTACACAGCATGGCACTTGGTGAAAATATACCGGGACAACTTTCTGTGTCCTTGGACCTCTGCTATGGGCATGAAATTTAGTGTGTCTCTACCTTCCTCTCCAATCTGTTTTCACGTTCCTCAGTCTCCATCCTAAAACAAAATTCACCTTCGAAAACAGGGCTGCTTAGAAATACGCAGGCATCGTGCCCATTTCTACTCCTGATGGCAGTCTCCTCTGCCCCAGCCCTTTCTCACTCCCACCTACGTTCTCAGACCCACAGCTACACCTGCCTACGATTACGGTCTTTCAGGTACTTCTGGTATTATTATACATCTCCACTTCCCTTTGCCTCCCCCCGGTAATCCCACCGTCCACATCCCCTACAGTCCCTGGCACAAAAACAGTCCTCTGGAGGAAAGAGTACAATGCACACTTCTACACTTTTCTCCCTGGAGGAAGCAATAAGGAAAGTGTCTTTGTCAACTGTAGAAAGAGCTATTGTAGATTTGTGGTCTTGGTCAAGAAATTCTGCTCTAGTTCGTTTGGTAATAACGACAACAGTAAAGTAATAATGCTTAACTTCCTTTTCTAACACCATTATTTTATGTTAAATTCCTTCAACATGAAGTTCTTTAAGATTTATAAGGTAAAAAGTTAGTTTCAACTCATTGGATCCCCCAAGTTGCTCTAAAATGAACACCTAAGTATCAACATTAATCAAACGCCTCATGCCTTTCTGCAGTGCAAAAGTGGAAACAAAGATTACTTTATTCCTGAACTTTTTTTTTTTCCTCCATGTTTTTGCCTGGCTTGAAATCAGACTTGGTGTTCTATAAAGGAGCGATTAAGTACAGACTTCTCTTTTAACAGGATGTACTTAAGGCAGCCAAGAGCATTCTCCCTGCATTAAGTTGAAAGGTCTAAATCAGAAAGAAAAATTGATTTCTTGTATTGACATACGTGTCACTTATTGTTAAAAGGACCTATCCATGTAAGTGTAGGACAATTCAGCCTTGCATGAATATTCAGGTTCCAACGCAAGTGCATCTGACTCCAGGCTGTTTGTGTCTGAGTCTTCCACTTTGCTGTCAGAGGTGAATTCACATTTCTGCCCCCGAAAACACACACTTTTTAAGTGTTCTTCTACCTGGTGCCTCCTTCCTACTGTCTTCCACCCCATATAGATAATCGGTGTATTTCAAAAGGTGCCTTGTTACAGACAGGATAACTGAACGCCCACCAGCTTGCATTCTGTGCTACAAGGCTTCACTCCCTATAATAACAGACAAAGGAGGAGTCCGCTAATGATGTTTACCCACCTCGGCTTGTGTTTGTCTAATGTTTAAAGAATGGTTTTGTTATCTTTAGACATTCCTGAACAATCGCTCTCTCGGAACATCAAGCACACGGAACGAGAGGTGAGGGTCAGGATGGGGGAGGGAGACGAGACAGCGAGGCTTCCTGGTCCAGCCCTCCCTGCTAGTTCAGCGCCATCTAGTGGGAGATTCCAAAGCGACTTCAGGGATGAGAAAGCTCAGCGTGGTCCTAAATTCAAGGAAGACCTTATATCCATCCTCACACATGGCATACAATCACTGTACATCTTGTGTGGCTTATACACATTTTGAATTGTACGCGACAAATATTTGACCTTACTGTTTAGTCTTACTTTGTCTCTAACCTGAGGTCGTTGACTCCTTAACTCTCTCTGGATGTGCGGGCAGGGAATGCAAATAATACTAAGATAATCAAAGCGAGCAGTGCCTGGGGAAAAAATCACAGAGAGCATTCCAAAGTTAGACAAAATAAAATAAAAACGTTCTAATATGGCTCTTTATTATAGTTTTATTATCTTTCAAGGCACATTATTGTAAAATAAACTTACAAGTAAATTTTCTAGATAATTGACATTTTAAGCACCATGATGCTTAATGATATTATTTTCAGAGGAATACTGAAGAAAATTAAATGTTCCTCCATGACCCAGAGTTGTTTATTATGAACATCACTTACTACACAAAGTCCTCAAGAACAACCGTAACATGTGGAACTGTTTGCCCCACGCAAAATGGCCCCTATTCCTGTTAAGTTCTTTTGTCCTCATTTCATAGATTTTCTTCCCACTTACTTACAGCAATTCTCCATTCTTATAGCACCCTGCTGCACCACAGTTCTTAATTGCTTACTTATTTTAAGCTTAATGGTAGGTAATCATATAGCTAAATTTAGTAGAAGTGTATCTAAATTAAGAGTGAGACCCTCTATGGCTCATCTTTGGGTAAAATGTTACCTCTCCTAATTAATGGAATCTGTAACAACACTTTTGTCTTTTTCCACATTACCCTGAGCTGTCAGATGTCTTCCAGAAAACTGAGGTGGCTGAATGAATCACATTCAAATAAGTTAAGAGCGACAGATTTTGGTATACTATTGGTTAAGGGAAATCTACCAAAATATATATTCACACAGAAAGAGGTCCAATTCAACTGGTACAACGACTTAAGGAAATAGCATATTAGATGAGCCCGGTAGTCCTATTGTGTCGATGAAATGAAATGTCATGTCACTGAAATGTTAGTCAGTTCATGACGAATTTTTGGATTGTTTCCTTTTTGAAACCAAGTGTTTAAGTGAGAGCTAACTGGACATTCTTTCTACTTAGTCTCAGATTCCTTTTGATGGGAAGGTGTAGCAGCTGACATAAGCTAAGAAGATAGTTACTTATTATCCATGACATTCTAATCCAGTTCTAAGATGGCAAATGGCCCCCTAGAAGATGAGAATGGTTGTATGTTGCCTCTACTTGTAGGTTAGAACATTGGTTAAAACACGCTAAGAGACCAAGATCATGACTGTGACTCCCCTCCCCAGGAGCAGGTCCCATTCTGTGAGGTCTAATGTTTCTATCACTTGGAGAGCTCTCTTTAAGAAAGAGAGTACAGCATTACAATTAGGTAAGGAAGTAATTATTTAAGAATACTTTCAGGGCTTCCCTGGTGGCACAGTGGTTGAGAGTCCACCTGCCGAGGCAGGGGACACGGGTTCGTGCCCCGGTCCGGGAAGATCCCACATGCCACGGAGCGGCTGGGCCCGTGAGCCATGGGAGAGGCCACAACAGTGAGAGGTCCGCGTACCGCAAAAAAAAAAAAAAAAAGAATACTTTCAAAGAGGTGATAAACACTATAAATATCACAAAATACAAATGAACAGAATGATTTTTTTAACTACCTGACACTTCTACAATATTTTTTCTACCCTCTTAACTGCATACTCTTTGATTACCTCTTTGAATGACAATTTTGTTGTACACTTTTTAATAAAAACAATGAAGTATACCTTAGTCTTTCCTCTAGCATAGGAGATTTTGGCTTGGCAAAAATTAGAAACAATGGGAATAAGGATGCTCTCTATAAATGAAAATGTGGAATCTCTACTGATGGATAAGCTTCACCATTTGAAGTGAGTAAACCAAGAGGATATCAGTTAATGTGGGAGGATGCAATTGGGGGTATTTTAGAAATGGTTTTGGTACCTTCAATAAAAGGAGGCAATGTAGCCCAGTTTTTAAGAGCTTGGGCCACTTTCAACTGTGTGACATTGGCAACAATCTCTCTGCACTGCAGTTTACTAATATCTAACTCATGAAGCTGTTGGGAGGATTCAATGAGAAAGTAAATGTAACATACTTAATGCAGGGCTTGTTTTGTTGTTGTTTAACTTTGTTTCTGAATTGTTTTGCCTTGAATATTAACAGTGGTAAAAAAAAAAAATTAAAGTAAAAATAAAAAACTCCCCCCAAGTGATGCTGAGCCACAGTCAAGGTTGGAAACTACCACATGTGTACCAGGAATTTAGTCATTTTGATGGGAGATGACTTGGAGGTGAGGTGAGAGAGAAAACAGTAAAATAATTCCTTATACAGTGAAGAAGAAATATATTCATTTTAAACCAGGCTTTACAGCCACAAAAATGATGGATTTGAAGACCCATTCAGGGCTTCCCTGGTGGCGCAGTGGTTGAGAGTCCGCCTGCCGATGCAGGGGACACGGGTTCGTGCCCTGGTCCGGGAAGATCCCGCGTGCCGCGTAGCGGCTGGGCCCGTGAACCATGGCCGCTGAGTCTGCGCGTCTGGAGCCTGTGCTCCGCAACGGGAGAGGCCACAACAGTGAGAGGCCCGTGTACCGCAAAAATAATAATAATAATAAAAATAAATAAATAAAGACTCATTCAATTATGCTTCCAAATCTCAAAAAAAAAAGATTTAAAAAATGATTTAGATCAACAATATTAAAATCAAGTCAAATGTATCTGGAAATTGCCCAATTTCTAGTACTCCAAGGCTGAAGTTTTTCACTATAAAATGCGCTTTTAAGGGGCCTTGAATGTGAGGCAGCACCCAGTGTTTTGTTCTCTCTATGGGACAGGCTTGGGCGTCAGGCAGATCCATTTCTGGGTCCGAGTTTTGCCGCTCACGCTCCATGTGACTTTGGGGAAATGATTAACCTCTCCAGAGTGGTTTACTTTTCTATAAAATGAGACTATGAATTGGATCTGCCGTATACCTTTGCTACAAGGCTTGAACAGGAGTGAATGGCACGCTTTAGCACAGTTCTGACACGTTCTGGTTAGCTATTATTCTCATTATCATTTTTATTATTCTTGTTCAGTTGGGAGTGTGAAGTTTTTATTTTGGCTTTTGGTTTTTAGTTTATGATAGTTTTATTTCCCTGAAGAGCTATATTGGGTTCATATATTATCTTTGGGGGCCTTCTCATTTATAACTCAACACTCTGAGGCACTGACAGAGATTTAAACACCCAGAGTGCTTAACAAAACGTAGAATGCATAGGCAGGTGTGTGTATGCATCTTCTGCTTTTTTGCATTCAATATAGCTTTAAAATTGTATAAGTGGCCAGAAAAATAATGAAAATGGAATAAAAAATTAACTTCTGGAATGTTTCTCAGAAGAGTCTACTTTGGAAGTGGCCATATATTTCTATAACATATTCCAAGATGCACCTTATTAACTTGTACTTAGCTTCCTGGTGACTTGAGCTCCTTATAGGTGAAGTGAGAGTAAGAAGATTGACTTAATAAGATTTACAGAGTGTCGTTCATTCGGTATGTTTATTAGGTGCAGCAATGAAGGAGGCAGGCATGACTCCAGCCCTCGTGGAGCTTACAGTCTAATGGGAATAGCGGAGGTTGAGTAGGGCAATGAGTGTTATGAAGGTAGAATTCAGAGGATAATGAGAGCATGCAACAGGCTAGTGTCATCTAGTCAAGAAAGTGGCATTTGCATTTGTAGCAGTTAAAGGTTATTTTGGAAAGAGGATTAGAGAGGGGGATAAAAATTGGTTACGCAGAGTAATTCAGCCATTCATTAATGTATAATACTTATTCAACAAATAACCAACAAGATGGACAAATCCCTGCCTTCATGGAGCTTACATTCTAATATATATATAATATATAGCACTCAGCACAATGCCTAGTACACGGTAGGCACTTAGTCAAAGTTAAGCACCCTTCCATAAGCCTCATGTATTTACACCCATTACTTTGCACTCGTCAAGCCTTATCGGGGCTATTCCAGCAGCAGACCCCACTCAGCCCATCTGCTGCACAGCCATCAAAGTTATCATCCAAAGACACTTATCGTTTACTGCTCTACAGGGCTATGTCTGTTTTTGGAGCATTTATTGGAGGAAATTTCATCCAGCTGTTCCACAGAACCCTAAAAATGAGATCTGTTTCTTCGTGGACTGGTTACTGTTGGCCACCCTACACCCTGTATTTGGAACACCCACTATGAGAAGGATAGAAGTTTTCTGAGCTTTGGGGGTTGGTCTTATAATAGCAAACTGAGATATGATGTGTTAGCACTGTCAGAGCTGAAAATACGTTTCCAACTTGAAATGTCTAGACCAAAGATTTGATAACCGTCTATGGGGTCAATAGGTTTCCATATGGGGTGTCAAATGATTGCAACAGATAGATAACCCAGGATCAGGCTGAATCAGTGGGAGCACACCATACAGATAGAGGCAGTGAGCTCGACCACAGTGGTAGCTGGCTAAAGCAGCCAGATTAAGTCTTCTAATCCCTAGAGTATCTTCAGCCTTTCTCAGGACAGTTTTATAACCTAGAGACTATTATTTAATGTGTGATTTTATTTTTTACTTCTAGAGTTCAGTGGCTGTTTCAATGCATAGAAAGTGGATTTTTAAATCGAATTGCTTCAAAAGTAGGTTTCATTAGGTTGCCAGAGAAGCCTCACCTTGTACCTGGTTTTGTTTCTAATTTGGCTTTCCACCAAATCATTGTTATACAACAATTCTCCGTGCAACTGAGGTTGTGTGTTTATGTGTGTGTGTTTAAAAAAAAATCCCCAGCACAGCCTTTGAAAATCATATCCACTTAAATATCTAGTTTTTAAAATGTAGTCCTTTTCTTTTTGCTTGTTATTACTGTAGTTGAAAACATATTATTTGGGGACAAGGAAAAATGAAGCTTAAAAAATATAGGGTTCTTCAAATCTCCAATTTCTTCATGGAAATTGACCTGTGATATATCTTCAGCAAATATAACATTTAGAAAAAGAACAGTTTTCTTCTTCTATCTCTGTTAGGATTCTATTGGTTGCAAGTGACGGAAAATAAAAATGACATTAGTCCAAACAAATAAAGATTTATTTGCTCACGTAACTGAAGGGTCCAAATTGAGCCAAGATTCATATTTCTTTCTCCTTTCTCAGAGCCCAAGTGATCATAATAATGCTTCCAACAGCTTCTGGGCTACATCTTTCCAGCTTCTAATTCAGAAGAAAAGAGAAACATTTTTCTCCCAGCATTCTTAGCATACTTTCTGTGGTTTGTTCTGATTGAACCCACATGGGTCACGTGACTGTCCTTGAATCAGTCTCTGTGGTCAGAGAGATGCAATGTGGTGATTGGCTCATGGCAGAGTCGTATGCTTTACTCCTGGGGCTGGATGCAGAACCCTATGCAGACCACCTGAGAACAAGGTGGAGGAGGAGAAGATTGACACTCAAAGCCAAGGCTATCGCTGCAAGGAGGGGAAATGGATGTTAGAGAGATAAACATCTAATATTCACTTCAACTTAAATCTCACTTCTCACCAAGTCCCATTTAGTGTTTTCTCTCCATTTGCGTCACCAGTCCCTCTCTCTCTCTCTCTCTCTCTCTCTCTCTCTCTCTCTCTCTCCCCCCGCCCCCCCACTTCATGTACCATTCCTAAACCAGGGATACCTTCCTGGGGAAAGGGAGGATGTCTACTCCTATTCTTTCCCTGCTTCTTAAAAACAATTTTTAGCCTCCCATTGCCTGCAAAGTGCTTCTCAATCTGGGGTACATACCCCCAAATGTTATGGCAGTATGTTGGAGGACTAAAACATAGAATAAACTGGAGATGTCTTCCTTGGCTATCACTTTCACTGGAAGACTTAGAAAAATATACAAATTCTATATTATCAAATATAAATATATTATGGAGTAGGATTGTAAAACTCTCATGAATTCAGATAAACCACAAGACTTCAGATAAATGCTATGCCTTCAGTTGCATGTTTAGTGCAATGTCCCATGTTAACCTCGTACACAAGTTAACTTGCTTACAAGATAAAACCCAAAATTCTTAGCTTGGACCACCAGATTCTATGCAATCAGACACCAGTCTCTGTAGCCTCATTTCCTACTCTCTTCTCACAAATATCTTCTGCCCCCTGAATTTTTCACTGTTTTCCAAATGTTTAATATGATTGTGTTTATTCATATTACAATTCTTTGTCAAAGATGTCCTTTCCTATTCCACTTCTACACCAAGAAAACTTTTATTCACTCTTCAGTACCCTATTCAATCCAATATTATTCTATCCAATATTATTTCCACACTAAAGCATGTCATAACCAAGTATTAGTCCCTTTGTGAAATTCTTCCTTTTTGGCAATGAGCCACCTCTCAATTTTTGACTCCTAGAATGTTTTATTTATGCCACTGTTATAACATATAGTACCTTATACGGAAGTTGGGTTATTAGGGGATGTGTCTGTCTCTTCCTGTCAGACTCTGGTCTCTCTGATAACCCCAGCATCTAACACATGAATGGCAATCAGTATATATTGACTGAACAACCTACAGACTGACGTTATGCCTCATTCTTATTTGTGCTTGCAATGTCTAATACAAGACCAAAGGAGATGCTCAAACACATACTGAATGAATGCCAATGTTTAATATCAGATCACAGAGATGCTTTAAGCTTCTTTACTGAAATTAAGGGAATACGGAAAGATATAGATCAGAGAAAAATGAGTAGTAATTGCAATGGCCCAAGTTCTTGGGCAAAATCAGGGGCCAAGGGCAACCATTTACTGGGCCCTTTACTCTGTGCAACCCAAGTAATGGAGCCAATCCCTAATAGAGAGGACAGCTTGAGAGCAGTGGCTTAGCATTAGTGCAGATACCTTTGGCTTCAAGCAAAAGAAAACCTCAACTTAGCAATTTAAGCAATAAAGACTATTCAAGTAGGATGTTCAGTAGAGTACAAGTACCAGGGTTAGTATCTAGGTTACTTCCGTCTTTCCTTTCTGTCAACCACAGCATCTTGGCTTTGTCCTTGCCTAGCTTTCTCCCTGGTTGCAAGATGACTCCAGAGCTTTCTGTCATGCAGGCCTGACAATGTCTGGAAGAAGAGGACTATCTCTCCTTCAGGATTCTTTTAATAATAATAAAAAACTGTTCCCAGATTTCTCCTCACATCTCACTGGGTAGAAAGCTCATACCCAGAGGAATGGACCATCAGGATTGGCTAAAACCAGTCACTTTTTAATTAGGAATGGATGCCAGTAAAGCATGTGTGAACATCTGAACAAAAGTTGGGTTTGGGTTGCAAAGAAAAAAGAAAATTTACTGTAGGGCAGGTGATTAACAGGGTCATCTATACACTATTTTGTCATTTGCTGGTGGAAATAATTGTTGGAGCAACGAAAGTTGCAGCCCAAAGGTAGGTAAGATCCTGCTATAAGGAAATTCCAGTTTAGAAAGGCAGTTATCCACATTTTAAAAATCATGTCTTAATAGTCTATGGAGAAAGTAAGAAATGAAAGTTTGTATATTTTATAATTATAACCATATAGATTTTAAAATTTGCCTTAGGAAAAAAGATTGGAAAGAAATAGTCCAAAATGGTGGTGTGTTGGGTGGTTTGATGTAGGGTGATTTTTGTTTGTTTGTTTATTTGTTTCGAAGTTTTATAATGTGATTATATTACTTTATACTGATATTTCTATTTTGTAATAGACAGAAGGAAATTATAAGATTAATATAAATTTAGCATAATCTTATTATTTCTCTCTTTGTCTCTTTCTTATTTAATCCCATTGAAGAGAACACAGTGTATTCTAGTGTCAGAATATGTTCTCAGAAGCGGGCAGTTTTTAAATGATTTTATTTCTAAATTACTCAAAAACTTCACACATTGCCTCTCACCCCTCCCTTACTAATGACAATTTGTTTCCTTCTCCTACACTTTAAAAAATAAAAACAATATCTCAATATAAAATGTGAACCAAGACTTTCTCCTATTGTCCTTTAAAAATCTTCTGAAACCCTATAGTAACAACCTTGGGTGCTAGTTGCTAGTCAACGTCTGACTAAATCTGACAATTGTATTTAAATGTAACTTTTTATTGGTTGTGCAAGGTTTTATTTGGAACAAAGAAATTTATTTTTCTTTTCTTTTCTTTTTTTCGGATTGCATTTTGTTTTCTTCTCATCCAGGTCTCAGCCATGTCTTTTTCCTTTTTCTGAGCTCCTCCCTCATTATGTCCATGTGTCAGCCAGGTCAACATCTCTGACAGGATTCATTCTTGGATTCCTCACCACTGCCATTTGTACATACTTCTCATCATTTCCTTCTATAACATTCAGAATCATGCTGGAGCTTCAGGGGAGAAAATGCCTCTTCAAGTGCGACCAGAAGAGGTCATCTGTCATTAGAAAGGACTCTCGCACCTTGAGAAAAGACCTTGACCTCCTGGGCTTATTCTACCCTCTTGGGTATGGTTGTGTCTTAACTGAACCAAAAGAGATTATTTAAATCTCTTTATTTGTGGCAAGTCATACAGGGAGAGGGTGAATGATCGTTAGGTTGATTTTCCATCACGTTTTTGGCAGGGGGAACTTGGTTTCCTCTTGTATCAAGGGAGGAAGCTTGTGAGACTACCATCATTTCATGTGGTGTTGAGCAGCCAGAGACAGTCAAAATTTGAAAGCAACTGCTCATAAGACCTGGGTGCAACTTCACCTGGTCTCCAGGACACCAACCACCCTCTTGGATCTCTTCCTTTTCTACTGGCCACTCCTACAAAATCTCCTTTGCTGGTCCCTCTTCATGTTCCCAGTCTCTAAACATCGGAGCACCTGAGATTTCAGTCGTTGGGCCTCTTCTCTACTGTATCTACATAACATTCCCTCTCTGATCTCATCCTCTCCCTTGGCTTTAAACATCACCTGAAAGCAGATGTTCCCAAATTTCTATCTCTAGCCTGGACCACGTTCTAAACTCCAAACACCTCCCCTTGGATGTCTAATAAATATCTAAAACTAAACATGCCCAAAAGTGAACTCCTGATTTTCCTCCCTAAATGTGCTTTACCTACAATTTTAGCCATCTTAATAAATGACAAATTGACTCTCAGTTGTTCAAGCAAAAGCTTGGAGTCATCTTGAATCTTCTCTGTCACATTCAACATCCGGTCCATCAGCAAACCCTTTTTGCCTCTACCTTTAAAATCTACTCATAATCTTAGCACTTCTTATCACCTCCACCACTGCCTTAAGGGCAAGCCACATCTTACCTTTCCCAGATTATCAGAATAGCTCCCTCACTGGTCTCTGATTTTCTTCCTTACCTTCTATAGTATATTCTCCACAAAGGAAACTATCTCCTTAAAATGTGAATCAGATCATGTCACCTCTCTGTTCATAACCTTTGAAAACATCTCATCTCATTCATGAAAATAAACTCCAACGTCTTTACCACAGTACCAAGGCCTAGAAAGCCTCATATGATTTGTCCCTTGCTACTATTCTTATTCTGCTAGTGCCCTCCTCAAGTACCCCACTCCAGTCAGGGTTAACCTATCCACTAGGCAGTAGGCACAGTGCTGAAGGCCCACAATACCTTCAGGACAAAAACTTTTCATTTCTTTTAAAAATAGAAGAAAAAAAAATTAGGTTAAAGACAATATTTTAACATATAATGCTAATATATTTGTCTTTATAGCAACAGAATCATAGAATATAATTTTTAGTTTTTGGTTGGTTGGTTGGAGTTTTTGGGGTTTTTTTTGTTTGTTTGTTTGTTTTTATGAAAGAAGGGACCCACAAAGTCAAGGGTGTTTAGGAACCATGAAAATACTGAGACCTTGGGAGAAGTCTAGGCTGAATCCAGGCTGAGCTGGGAAAGTCTTACTATTTCATAAAGTGGGAAAGCTAAGGAATTGTTCCCTCCTTTTTGGTTTTGCATCTCTCACTGAATTCCGCCGGTCATTGTTCAGTGACTGTTTTCCTTCCTTGTGCTCAACTCTTTCCCAAATGAGTATGGAACCCCACGTCACACAAACAACAAAGACCTACTATCAACGAAATGGATTCCTACCTTTAGGTCTTGAGACAGGGCTACCCATACCTTCCTTAAGTACCTCCACTCACCCTCTGGATGCAGTGAGAAAAAAACAAAAGGAAATTACCCAAAGAGGGGAGAACCAAAGAGGGGAGATCATCAGACTTGGAGCTCAGCCTACTTTTGCCTATTTAGCTGTCAAAGAAAGTATTTCTTACTATGTGTGCCCAAATTCCTTTAATTAAGAAAACAGAACTTATATATTCAACCTTAACATTTAAGTGACTAATTTTGGTCTTTCCTTTTATAAAGCTTTTTTATCCTTTTGTATCTCAATGAAGGTGAAAGCTTCACCTTTAATTTTTTCCTCCAATAATTACAGCTTTTAAATATGGGTAAGTCGGGACTTCCCTGGTGGCACAGTGGTTAAGAATCTGCCTGCCAATGCAGGGGTCACGGGTTCGATCCCTGGTCTGGGAGGATCTCACATACCGGGGAGCTACTAAGCCCGAGCGCCAAAACTATTGAGCCTGTACTGTAGAGCCGGTGAGCCACAACTACTGAGTTAGCGCACCTAGAGCTCGTGCTCCGCAATAAGAGAAGCCACCGCAGTGAGAAGCCCCTGCGCCGCAACGAAGAGTAGCCCCTGCTCGCCGCAACTAGAGAAAGCCCGTGCGCAGCAACGAAGACCCAGTGCAGCCAAAAATAAATAAATATTAATATATATATATATGGGTAAGTGATAGGTTATTGCTATTACAACCTGGAAATTACCTATAAACCTAGCCAGACCAGTACTTTTTCAGTGATCAGAGAAATGGCTAAAACACCCTTTCTGCATTAACTAAGAAGAAAAACTTTGGTAGTGAGTTCTAAGAGCATTCATAAATTGGTTTTGTGAAGTCGGTTTTATTTGTAATATGCACACATGAAAATTTACCCATGGTGCATAGTCTCAAATCAACCCTAACTTAACCTTTTACTTCCCTTTTAATTTTCTATAAAAGTAAGTTCTTTCTAGAATGTGTTTTACTACTGGTCTACTTAGTTACTTGCTTTTCCATCCATTGCAATGTTTTGAAATAGATTACCAAAAGATACTTGGATACCTAGCACTGAAAACCATTGAAAACAGAATATTGGTTCCTGGAGTATGTTCCTATCTGGATGCACATGAATGAGACAATCGAACTCTCAAAGCTCGTTTCATGCTCTTAATTCGATGAAGCAATTCAGAAAGTAACACATTAATATTTCATGGCTCATTTGCCTGTATCCCCTTCCTGACCAAGTTTCCTCCTAACTAATACCAGTTCAAACAGGTGAAACTTCAGGCTAGTGGTTTCTCAACCCTGACTGCACGATAGAATCATCTGAGGAGCTTTAGAAAAGTGCTGATGATCTGACCCCGCCCTAGAGACTTTGGTTCAGTGTATGTATTTCAAGTATAGATGTACAGCTTCAGTATCTGGTTACCGCGGCATCAAAGCAGATTAAAAAGGAGGGGAAAAGTTTTTTTCCTTCTGCTTGACTCTCTTCACTGCTAGTAAATTATTTTTTACCCCAGAAAGAAAACTGGTACCAAATTTTTTTTTACTTTTAGTAAATAAAGCCTGTTAACTCTCAAGAGATGGTTAGCCCTTTAAACAGCATGGCAATGCACAGAAAGACAGTTGGGTGGGTCTGTGTGGCCTTCATATAAACGTCAACACCTACTTTGGGTCCCAAAATAAATATTTTTAATATTGTCTCATTCTGGACTGTTTAAACGTGCACTATATTGGCTTGTCTGCATTTCCTAATGTAATAGCATGAAAGTTTCCAGCAGCTATGCTGTTTTTCTCCTAGACATTAATTCTTGATTACATATATTCCCCCTCCGAAAGATTACATCAGTAAACGGTTACAAGCAATACTGATCAGCACAGTATCCTTGAGGGGTTAAGACCCAAATCTTTGTTAAAGAAAATACTGCAGTTTTCCACATAGATATGAGCTGAACCTGGCCTTGTGTCCCTGGTTTCTTCCTGGTCTCCGACAACATAGGTTTAATACATCCTGCTGCCATTTTCCAGGAATTCTCAGAATCATTAATGGATTGATTGTTCTGTTCATCTTAGTTCTCAGAAAGAAGTAGACAGGGCAGAGGAAGAAAAGTTAGCTCCTTTTTCTCTCCATCATATTCTTCTTTCAGTCCTGCTAATGGAAAGGATGAAGGCAGCCCCATGAGAAACTTTCTCGCCCCCGTGCCCTTTTGGGCCAAGGCTGGGAATCCAGTGAGTCAACAACACTAATCCCAATCTATGCCCTCCCTGGTCAAACCCTTAGTTCCTGGGTTTCAACACAGAGTACGATAGCATAGAAAGTCTTTCTAACCCAAATAAGAACATTTTAAGAGATGGTTTAGGTGGGGCGGAGAGGAGAGAGGGAAAAATGGAGTAAAAAAACCAATGTAAAATTTTTTCTTATGAATCTGCATTTTTCAAATTATACCACAGCATTTTTCTCCTTTTGGCCCTCTCTTCTCCCAGTTGGGATAAAATAAGCAACAACACCCTCCTTTGTAGTCTCTCTCCTCTGTGTGCAGCCCTTGGTTTGTGAGAGGAAGTTTTAACCCTCTATGAGGTGAATGCCAGGAGTCGGTCTAGGATGATTTACCAGAAGCTAGTCAGGAAACTGACATGTGGTGCCTGTTTGTAAAGGAAGAAGTACAGAGCCAGGGTGTTTTATGTCACTGTTGGGACCCACACTGACCTTTGATATAGAGACAGGTAGTACTATTATTCCAATATCATACTTTCAAATGAGACATTGAACCTCACATCTGCCCACTCCCATATCCCTCGTGGCACAATAAAGAGTCAACATTGGTTTAATACAGACCCACTAACTCTTAGCAATGCTAAAGAAGCTCTCTCAGTCACCCCCTCGCCTCTGGGTTCCCTTGCAAGCACAGACAAGCTCAGTTGCTTTCTTACGGTCACCTAGCGACACAGGCTTAGAACCAAGTATCTCCTTTGGTCATCTCAGTGCTAATTCATTCCCCAAACGACTCTTTTTTCTGGGAAATAGACATTTTAAAGTGTAAGCTACTAGAAGCCAGAGACCATGTGTTTTAACCTGAATAGTAAAATGCCCAACTCAAAGCAATGGAAAGTACCCACCTGGGAGACAACAGCCCTGGAATCTTGGCTTGACTGTGCTACTCACCCTAGCAAATCATTTGGTGAAAGGAGGGCATTGGATTGTATGAAACTGAAGGTCTTTTTAGTTTATGGTTGTGCACTGAAGAAATATTCATCAATGGACGTGAACTGCCAAACACCATTCCCAAGCCTTTCCATCATGGCATCACTGTCTCCCCGTTTTCCCTCTGACCTGCCCAGTCATGTTGCTCTGCTTTGACGGACCCCACCCAGTTCAGAAACTATAACTGACCCTATTTTCATTGCCTCTTTTCAAGGCGATGTGACTTAATCTCTACTGTGTGTTTTGGTTATGTTTTCTCACTCTTGAGTGATCCAAACACTTGTCATCTTCTATGTTTACATCCAGAAACCCCAGCAATGGTGAACAGACATAGAGAAAGGAGTATTCTTCTTGAGGGAAGGGATAAAATGGGGCTGTTGTATTTCTCCGTCCATGTTTTCAGAGCCCTTGAGTGAGCAGCATGCTTGTTATTTAAAAGGTTATGATATTCATAGAGAAAAAAATATCGTCAAGGTACAGTAGCTGTACTGGTTTTTGCTCCAAAGGCAGGAAATTGCTTGGCCAACCTGAAAATAAAATATGCTTCTCCTAAGCAGCTAAGCTTGTTAGACTTCCAGTCTGGTGGCAGGAACAGCATTGCATACATAATGTGGACGCGCCAGTGCTTGTTCTTTTTCCAGAGATTTAAAAAAAAAAATCTTTCTCCTATTTTTTAATTCCACAAAAAGATTCCAAAACACAAAAAAGGTTTTGCTCCTATGTTTCAACCATCTTTGTTCCTCAGATTTTTGTTGTTGTTGTTGTTGTTGTTGTTTTCCCAACAGACATTACCCCCCCTCAGGGAAAGGAAAGCTCTCAGTCCATCAACTTTCTGATGCCTGGGGAACCTACTTTTTCCAGAGAAGAGTCTAAGTGGGTCACTTCCCTCTTCTGGCCTCACTGCAAATGCTACCCACGCTTGCCCCATCCTATTTCAGAATTGAATGACCAACTCAATTCTGTGAGGCCTTGACTACATCCAGTTAAGGTCACAGTTGGTTCTTAAAAGCCGTGGTCTTTTTTTCCCCAAAAGGCTAGTTTTTATCCCTCCCTCTGCCCTCGCTCCCTTTTCCTTTTTCCTCTCCTTCTTCAATAGCGCTGTGTTATGAAGGGTCTGGCCACACACAGAGAGTATTACAGGAATAAAACCTGGGAAAGAGCACACAGTTATGAAATATTAAACTTAAACTTCTCTTTATTTTGCTCCCCCGATTCTCCTCCCCCTCCAGGAAAACACGAACCCTGACAGATTTGCGGTTCGTGTTATCTTCAGCCGTAAAAGGCAGCTGAACCAACAGAGCAGCCTTCTCTGTTTCCTGCTGCCTAGAGGTTTCAAAAGGCGCTACTGTAAAGGAACAGTTCCCTCTTTGGCTTTATGGACAACTTTCTTAGAGGGAAGAGATTAAACTAGAAGCGGCCAGATAAAGAACTCTGTACATTGGAGAGCTCTATACAAACGAAATCTGTGAACATCAGGCGTTATTCCACGCCAATTAAAGAGACGATGGTAAAGGACAGGAAAGTAAGAATGTTAGTGCCAGAACACGGCACTCTGGGTTTTCAGTAGAGATTTTTTTTTTTTAAGATAAAGAAGAAAGAAAGTTCAAGGATCCGTCCATTTCTTCAGTCAGTTCCCACCTAGGAACTTCAGTGGGAATTGGGCCTGAGGAAAGATTGCCACATCAGACATTGATTCAGCTAAAGTCAATCCATTTCAAGGCGTCACCCATTAATTTATCAGCTGCAAATAGGAATTTTGCCCAAGGCCAGAACTCACAATTGGTCCCAGTTGACCCGAAATAGATTTCCACAGGTGGCTGGGGAAGGGGAGTCTGTCTTTAGGACGTCTCTCCTTGGTCCGCTCCTTCTTTCTTTATTCCCTCTCCTGTTCCATCGCACTGATCACAGAGCATTCAAAGAGCTTAGTCGATGGTGTGCAAACAGCTGCTCGGAGGATTTGCGACTGGACTGATCCAATTGGATTGCTGCCAATCCAGATATCACAGGGCAGAAATAACTATGCTTTCCACTCGACATCCTTCCCTTTACTTTCTTTCTCATCTCATGTATTCATTAAACGTTCATTTGGTAAAAGAAAAGAGAATATTCTTCCAGAGTGGCTCTTTGCATGTTAATGAAAGTCTTGGTTTATACATGTTTTCATATAAATACAAAATGTTTTATTTCTGAAATACATATTTAACATACAAGCTGCAAAAGTGAGAAAGAATATTAAATTAGTATTTTGGGGGGGGTGATGCATGTGTAGCATTCTTAATCAATAGTTAATCATTGAGACTGGAAAACTAATAGTTGTTTTATGTAGCTGGGAGAAGGGTAAACGTTTTGCTAAGATTAAAGAATAACTCTTCCCTCCCCTCCAATTTTCAGGCAAGTTTTAAGACACTCTGTGGCATGTAGCTGAACTCCAGCTGGTCTTGTAAGACCTGGAGACCCAGAGGCTAGAAACCAAATTATTTCTACCTTAGAGAAACGAACACTCACATAGGTGCACAAGGAAGCTTGTATAAGGATAGTTGTGTTTTTTTTTAAAAAATAAGTTTATTTATTTATTTTTAGCTGCGTTGGGTCCTCGTTTCTGTGCGAGGGCTTTCTCTAGTTGCGGCGAGCAGGGGCCCCTCTTCATCACGGTGCGCGGGCCTCTCATTCTTGCGGCCTCTCTTGTTGCAGGGCACAGGCTCCCGACGCGCAGGCTCAGTAGTTGTGGCTCACGGGCCTAGTTGCTCCGCGGCATGTGGGATCTTCCCAGACCAGGGCTCGAACCCGTGTCCCTTGCATTAGCAGGCAGATTCTCAGCCACTGCACCACCAGGGAAGCCCCAAGCATAGTTTTTGCAGCATTTATTTACAGAAGCTAAAAACAAACAACCTGAAAGCCTCATAATTGCACATCATAGGGGAACGGCTAAATAACTATGACTTATCACACAGATACTACACAGAACACCACAACACAGTTAAAAAGAATGAGATGGAACTCCTGTACTAATAAGGACCCATCTATAACATAGCAATAAAAATAAAAAAAAAACCGATAAAAGACTCCCTTGGGGCTTCCCTGGTGGCACAGTGGTTGAGAATCCGTCTGCCAATGCAGGAGACACAGGTTCGAGCCCTGGTCCGGGAAGATCCCACATGCCACAGAGCAGCTGAGCCCATGTGCCACAACTACTGAGCCTGCGCTCTAGAGCCTGCGAGTCACAAGTACTGAAGCCCGTGCCTAGAGCCCGTGCTCCACAAGAGAAGCCACCGCAATAAGCCTGCGCACTGCAACGAAGAGTAGCCCCACTAACGGCAACTAGAGAAAGCCCGCAGGCAGCAACGAAGACCCAATGCAGCCAAAAATAAGTAAATACTTTTTTTAAAGAAACAAAGCTGAGATTATTAAAAAAAAAGACTCCCTTGGGAGATACTGGGGCAGAATTGGGATTAAAAATGGTGGTGAAAGGAGAGTTTAGCCTTCTATGTAATGTTTTCGTTTTTTACAAAGGAACTGTACCCATATATTATTTATATAGTTCAAATTTAAGTCCTTTTATAATCACAGTATTATGAGGTTAAAACATTTATTTCTTGCATTGCTTTATTTAACCAACCCTTAATATTGTCCTGAAAACCGGCTTTTCTGCAGCTTATTTACCCTTTACACGGGCCTCTCACTGTTTGTGGCCTCTCCCGTCGCGGAGCACAGGCTCCAGACGCGCACGCTCAGCGGCCATGACTCACGGGCCCAGCCGCTCCGCGGCATGTGGGATTTTCCCGGACCCGGGCACGAACCCGTGTCCCCTGCATCAGCAGGCGAACTCTTAACCACTGCGCCACCAGGGAAGCCCAGCTGATTCACTCTTGAGGTTCTCTTCTAACAGAGCAATGGGAGAGGGAGGGTAAACAAAGCAGAATTTGAACTAAATCTCAACACGGAATAAAACATCAATGATCTCCCCTCTCCACTCTTTCTTGGACCCGAGCCCACTACTTTTCAGTGGCCTCCCACCTACCCTGAGAGAAACAGAATCCTAGAACTGTGTGGCCCGATAAGCCTTAGCTTTGACCCCCCCGCCTTGTTTTAAGGTGAGGGTACTGGTTTGCTCAAGTTAGAATCCATTACTCCCAATGACTTATCGCGTTCTCTACAACCGCATTTTAGAGCCCTCCCTTGGGAGTGAGGTAGGGTCTTCTCTGTCCACCTCTGCAAACTCCTCCTACTAATTTCAGCAGCAGAAAGCTGTTGCTTTTTCAGGGCTGTTTATTTCCATTCTCTGGGGGACTGGTCTCTTTAACTGCATTTTCAGTATTCCAGTTCTACAGAAGTCAGTTTCTTCAGTTTCTCTCTCTTCTTTTCTTTGTCTCTCAATCTTTTTCTCTTCCTCTCTGTATTTCTGTCCTTTTCCAATCTCATTCCCTTTCTCACTATTCTCTTTATTTTCTGAAAAGATGTTCTATAAACTAAATTTTTTGCGATGATAAATTTCAGTAATAATACTGATTTTTTAAAAAAGTTACGACCTGAAGGTAGATTCAGTTTTAATGAAGTGCTCTTCTTGTACCTTGCTTTTATGTTGCTCCTTTTTATCTCTTCATCAAGGAAACTGTATTCCATCAAGCCTCAGGGTATGATAAATAACTTACAAGGATGCACGATTGTACATTACTCTCTTGACAGGGTGACTCACAACACTGATAGGTATTATCTACATTCTTTAAATGGTTTCCTGCAGGGGTAAACCCATACACACCCAGAAATACAAAAGCACATGTGAGGATAAAACGTCTAGAGATGACTTGTTTGGCCCATCATTATTTCCTTGCCAAAGGTTGCTTAGAAAACGCCACTACATTCAAAAAGGCATAAGTAACTGAGAAACAGATGTCAGCGTTCTCCCTGGATCTGGAGCCTTCCAGGATGGCCCATCTCTTTGGGTGTCCAGCCCTTCATGGGCTCCAAGAACAAAGGGTGGTGGTCGTGCTGGCTGGGAGAGGCATGAATGCACAGACGGTGTCTTCCTGGTGGTGCTTGAGAAAACTTTCTGCCAAATTCTTTTCCCAAAAAGTGGGAGTTCCATAAAGTGACATTTCTCCCTTTGAACTTGAGCCTTTTGGCATTTTCATTTACATCTGCTTAAACAGACATAGGACAGGGCTTATCAGTCCAGCACTTGCTGGGGCCTTCTAAACCATGAGAGGAAGCTCTGGTGAAATTACGACTTATAATTTTATACCTGGCAGGCCGTGACCTGTAGAAAGCTCTGAGTTCTGGTAGAAACACAAAATCAATTGAGTTTCATCTAAACCATTCTTTGGCTTTCAAGACCCTTTGATAAATCTCAGATGGAAATTCTTCAGTTCCATAGAAGCTCAGGACGGCAACCGTACACTTTGATTTTTGACTTTATCATGTAATTGAGGTGGCGTTTTTATTGATCAATTGCTCACTGGATCAGTGGGTTTATTAATCTGCTTTTCTAGTCAAATAACTTGATAGGACTTCATTTAAAAATGATTGTAGTGTCTGCAACTGGGATCCCCTTGGACAGTGCCCATCAGTTCCTGAAGTCAACATTTTATTACAAAGCACACACACAAGCAGGATAAATATCCAATCAAGCTGGGAAAATTGGGAACCTTAATATCAACTTCTTGAATTACTGCACCAATTGACTTCTTTGCCTGGGGGGTGGGGGGAAAGAGGAGGGAGAAAATTAATCCACTCTCCACACTCCAGCGAGAGTATTTGTATCTCTAAAATACAAATCCTATCATGTCTAGACCCTGCATAAAACCCACTGCACTTGGTATAAAGGACAGAAGACTCCTCCTAGCCTACAAGATCTTCCAAGCTCCGCCTACCTTTCTAGGCTCATCTCTTGCCCCTCACACCGAAAGCCCTGCCACCTGAACTCTTTACAGTTGAAGGAACTCACCAGCCTCCCTCTTACTTCCCTGCTATTAAACATGACAGGGCTTCTGCTTGGAATACTCTCCCCCCACTCTTCAACTGGTTAACCCTTACTTGCCCTTCAGGACAGTTTAACTATCACTTCCTCCAGACTCTTCAGGAGTTTATGGTATTTAACACACAATTTTGAAATCTCCTTCTGTCTTTGTCATTAGATTGTAAATTCTTTAAAAACAGGGATCATGTCTTAGACACCCGTGTTTAGCTCCACTGAAGTATATTTCATAATATTTACACATTTCTGTCCCTCTAGAGTACTTATCCCTCTCTGGAAACATGTTGTGTGATGTTTGTCTCCCCAGCCAGGGAAACCTCCACGAGAGCTTATCGGGCTCATTCACAGCATGCAGGAAGTTTGGGACATACGGTAGCATTTGATAAATATTTGCTTAATTAATTGCATCTGCCGTGCCTAGAGCAGAGTCTGTCAGATACTCAGAATTCATCGAATCTAAAGCACCGCTGATGGTGAGATGCATCCCTATTTTGTGTACCATTAGGAAATGGGAAAAAAGCCTCTCAAAAATGATGGCATAATGCTTATTAAAATGATGACACTATGCTTTCCTATCACTTAGACACTTTTCTATTTAGTATAAGAGAATTATTTACTCATAGATGTTTATCATATCTCTCTTACATGTGTGAAAAGGAAAACATAAGCAAAAGAAATCCTAAACTTCTTCATATTCAGAGTCTAGCTCTGCTGAATTCCCTTTTAAATTCAGAGTGGTCAGTATCCATGACTTTCCCCACAGTATCATCTGTGTCATCCCTAGTGTCGGTATAGCACCATTTCTTTCTTTCTTTCTTTTTTTTTTTTGTTTTTGCGGTACGCGGGCCTCTCACTGTTGTGGCCTCTCCCGTTGCGGAGCACAGGCTCCGGACGTGCAGGCTCAGCGGCCATGGCTCACGGGCCCAGCCGCTCCGCGGCACGCAGGATCCTCCCGGACCGGGGCACGAACCCGTGTGCCCTGCATCGGCAGGCAGACTCTCAACCACTGCGCCACCAGGGAAGCCCTGGCACCATTTCTTAAAAGAGCGCTCCACTATTATCTCCGGGATTTTCTTTCGAACCACTGACACCCACCATTTTGCAAGTTATGGGGCTAGTGCCTCACTGATCTTACCAAGTGTTAGATTTCAAACGACCACAATTCATGTGCCTTCCTCGAATGGCCCTTAAAAAGTCAGAGGACAGAAATAGGATGGGACTCAGTTATACATCTGTGGCACCAAGAATGGTTAGCCAAGTGGGAATTCCCTGGCAGTCCAGTGGTTAGGACTTCATGCTTTCCCTGCAGAGGACTCAGGTTCAATCCCTGGTCAGGGAACTAAGATCCCACAAGCCTTGGCATGGTCAAAAAAAAAGTGAATAAATATCTGACTTATAATTGATGCAATGTAATAGTATGTGTTTAATAAATATTGTTGAATAAGTGAGATTGATAGAGAATAGCATATAGAAAAATTACAGAAAAATCATTCTAGGAAGTTAATCCTCAAGGTATAAATAATTTCGTATTCAAATTCTACTCTCATTCGCTGAAAATATACTATGTGCTAACCCCGGTGCTTGGTTCATTTGTATACATCATCTCATTTAATTTAACAGTATATACAGAATTTCCAGGTGTTATAGTCAGTTCCCAGAGTGAAACAGATCTCCTTTTTTTCTTTTATTTTTTTAAACAGATCTACTTTATGTATCATTCTGTTTCCAGAACTCTTCATTGACCTGGAAATTACTCACATCAATATCACAATGAAAACTGATTTTCGTAATTTTGCAATCAGAAAAGTTCTTCATAATCATCAATGAAATATCGAGTTCAGCATAGTTTTATTGTCAAAGGTATTCTATAATACTTCCTGAGGACTGGTAACCTATGTCATGCATATGCTTTTTAATTAAAATATTTAATGAACTTGAAGTTCCCATATGGTTTTAAAACTCAACTGTTAAATTGTAAAGCAGGATCGTGTTCTTGACTCAAAGATGGAACAAATAGCTAGAAAAGTGAATTCCAGCCTTGGTTTTGAAAAAGTCTGGAATGCTGCAAAAACTTTCAAAGGGTACCTTGAAATTGTCAAAACAATTATTGAAACAAAATCAAATCTAATTCTCTCTAATTTAAAAATATAGGCATGCTATGTAGGGTAGGAACTAGGAGACTGGGTATTGTACTCCAAAGGCTATGAATTACTCAGTTGGGTAAAACCTCTACCCACATCAATTTGAGAGCAATTCCCATAAAACTAGGGGTGCGTGTATGCGTGTGTGTGTGTGTGTGTGTGTGTGTGCGTGTGTGTGTGTGTTTTACCAAAAATAACCAATTAATGGATCAGAGTTATTCAAAGCTCATCTGATGATGAATCTTTGAGCAGAGATGTTGTCTCAGGTTATCTATGAATCCCCATTTCCTTCTAGCCACAGAGCCTTGGCCCCGCCAAGCTACCCAGAGGCAGCTCTGATCTACATGCAGTCAAAGCATCTCAGCCACATCACTCTCCAGCCTTATTTGAAATCTGGGTGGTTGACGTCTGAGGAAGAAGTGAAGAAAAGTTCCATGGTGGGCCTGACAGTACAGAGGCTAATTTCTAAGGGGCAGAGTAATAAAATGTCATTCACCCACACAAGCCCCTGCGGTTTTCAAAGCAGGAGCCAGTGTGTTTTCTGCCACAATCTCAGAAGGGCAATTAGTGGAGGGGGAAATGGGCGGGGAGGTCTGAAACCTTGCCAATGTGTAACTGTTCCTGCTACAAAGATCAGTTGTTAGCTCACTTCCCTGGTCGCTAGGGATAATGTGGATGGTGGTCATAGCCCATGTGGTGAGGGTGATGCTTTGGGATTTCTCTGTTTGTTTGTTTTTAGTATTACAGTGGGCAGCTCTCAATCTGAGAGCCAGGCTAATTTACATAGCTGCACAAAGCCCTGCATTTGCAATTAGTTCCCAGTTGAAATGGAAATATCCCTACTAATTACATGAGCAGGACTTTCTGACTGGGGTTGGAGATTAGAGGGATTTATACACCTGTGGAAAGGCCAAGGCAGAAGAAACCCACCCCTTCCAGAGAAGGAAGGAATCTACATAAGCAGGGAGAGAAAAGGGAGAGTGGAGTCCAGGCTGGGACTCAAGTTACAATTTGTAATTTCTTTAAAGGAAGAGGTGCCTGATGTAATAGGTTAAATGACATGAAATTGCTGATAACCAACAATTTAGACTTACAAGACAGAGAGTGGCTAGTCAAGGGGTAGAAAATTTCAGTTATGCAAGGTGAGTAAGTTCTGGAGATCTGCTGTACAATCTAGTGCCTATAGAGAGCGATCCTGTACAGTACACTTAACAGTCTGCTAGGAGGACTCATCCCATGTTGTGTTCTTACCATAATAAAATTTGAAAACAAAAAACAGATTTGACCTAATACCTATCTCTCAGTGGGCCCTTCACTAGCATGTAGAAAATCTCAACTCAAGCTAGACAGGCAAAGGAGGCAGAGAAGGCAGCCCTTTCTTTCCATCCCTCCTGCCCTTTTCCTGTCCATCCCCTTTCCTTTCTCCCTTTCCTGTACTCCTCTAGTTCTCTCTCTCTTCCTCTCTCTTTCCCCTCCCCTTTCCCTCTCCTCTCTGTCTCCCTAATTTCTAGGAATTTTCTTATGGAACCAAAGGAAGGTTAGTCATCTCCAGTCCTAGGGCCCCCAAAGGACCTTGGACTGTCCCAGGTACTCACCCTGCTCTTCCCACCCCCCCAGTGCCATCTCTGCTGTCCTTCTCTAGAACATAGATGGGCTCTAGATGGGATCAGAAAGTCCAGGTGAACTCAGATCAGGGATACCCTGAGGCTCTCTGGGGGCTGGGGCTGGAGGCAAGACCCAGAGAAGCATCAGTTTCTGAAGCTCTCTTGTTCTTCCCATACCCCTCCTCCAATCTTTGTTCCTCATGTCTTTATATGGTCAGGAGGGTAAGACAGAGGAGAAAAGCTGATTTATCTGCTTATCCTTTACAATATTTCCTACCAAGAATCTGCTTTCCCCCCCTTCTGATTCCATCACTAACAACTCCTTAAAGAAATGGATGCCTTCCGATCTAGCTCCCAAATACGAAAGTCACCAGGTAAATAAGACCATGGCATAGAGCACATCGGTTGTAGCTTCACCTGTCACCCACTGCAAATACTAATTAAACTCATTAGGACCAAACTGTAGAGTCAGCCATCATGGGGGATGAGGCAGTATGTTATCAGTACAAATATTGAAGAAGATAGGGCCCTATTCCCAAGGAAGTACAGTTTAGTGGAGAAAAGTCATGCACATAAATGATATAAGAAAATGAACATAAATGAGGAGGAGGGATAGAGAAGTAGCTGGTTTCCAGATGCCCCTTTGTGATGAAAAGAGCTTTACTTTTCTTTTAAATAGTTAGTCGTTTGGTTGCACCAGGTCTTAGTTGCATCAAGCAGGCTCCTTAGTTGCGGCATGTATATAGGATCTAGATCCCTGACCAGGGATCGAACCCAGGCCCCCTGCATTGGGAGCACGGAGTCTTAACCACTGCGCCACCAGGGAAGTCCCTGAAGGAGCTTTAAATCTACACCATGTTCTCAGATGATGGTGGATTATCCACTCTGGTCTGTGGCCTGTTGAGAAGGTTGGGTGACTTCTGTTAAAACCCAGCCCAGAAGTGGGACTAAACATTTTGACTTGGAGAAGTCTGCAGCGCCTGGAGGAAGAGGCCAAGGGCAGGCCAGGTGGGAGAATGAAGGACTGACCGAGCTCTCATGCTGCACAGCTGTGAGGGGAGAAGCAGACTCCAGGGATTTGGCCCAAGGCTTTAATTTATTTGAAGATGTCAAAGAACCTTTGTTATGTTACTGCTGTTCAGAAATTTGGGGAGAAGAACATGAAAAAGAGGCCCATTATCTGCCTTCCATAGACAGAGTAACGAAGGCAAAATGGTTAACTTCTTAAAATACATTACATATATCATCACTGGAACAAGGACCGAGAGGAGAAAGCGCAGAGTCCATCTTGTGCCAACTGTAGTTTGGGCTTAAATGGTGAGGTTGGAAGAGAGAGGTGGAGCTGGGGAGTGGCAAAGCATTAAATAACCCACCATGACTAATCTCTGAGTTTAGCCTGAATGAATTCACTCTGCAAACATAACTGTCATCAGAATGTAGCGTATGGAAGGCTACCGCATGGGCTGCATGTCACAGCATATAACTACAAATCCGTGCTTTGTCTGCAAGGTCATAAACAACTGTGTCTGAGGTGTAGCATTCGGTATGGTCGGATGACATGGAATGGTTGCCCCAGGTGAGTTCAGTTTTGATGAAAGAAGATGAAGGTGAGCATTTTATTTACTGTGCTGTTGAAAGTGAATCTGTGTAGTCAAAGGCTTTTATTGGGGGGGCAGGGGGCGGGCAGGGGTTGTTGTTACGTTTAATTCAAAGAACGTGCTACAACAGAGCGTAGCTGCCTCTTAGGACAGACCTGGATTCATAGTCTAGTTTTGTATTGAGCTAGCCACGTGAGGCACAATTCCTTTATCTTAAAATGAAGCCCCTTCCAGCCCTAGAGTGCTGTGATTACATTACTTGGTTACTGTGGAGAGCCTGGTAGGCACTTTCCTCTGAGAAGATGGAAGAGCAGCTGGGAAAAAATGTAAGACACCATTAAATCTACTTACCATCGCATGTTGGAAAGAAAAATAATGAATTGAGTAGGGATTCTGTCAATTTCTTTCCTGCTCCATTCTTTACACTAATCCCAGCTTTCAAAACAAGTGTATAGGGACTTCCCTGGTGGCACAGTGGTTAAGAGTCCGCCTGCCAATGCAGGGGACATGGGTTCAAGCCCTGGTCCGGGAAAATCCCACATGCCGCAGAGCAGCTAAGCCCGTGTGCCACAACTCCTGAGCCTGCGTTCTAGAGCCCAGGAGCCACAACTACTGAGCCTGCGTGCCACAACTACTGAAGCCCGTGTGCCTAGAGCCCGTGCTCTGCAACAAGAGAAGCCACCGCAATGAGAAGGCCGTGCACTGCAACGAGGAGTAGCCCCCGCTCACCACAACTGGAGAAAAGCCCACGCGCAGCAATGAAGACCCAACGCAGCCAAAACTAAATAAATTAAATTAATTAATTAAAAGAAAACAAGTTATATGAATCAGAATGGCATCAGACTTCTCAATAGCAGCATCAAAGCTAGAAGACGACGGAGCAATACCTTCAAAGTTCTGAGGGAAAATTCTTCCAACCAAAAGCTCTACACCCAGCCAAATTATTAAATAAGTAATAAATAGAATAAAGATGTTCAAGATATTCGAGGTCTCAAATTACTTCTCATGTGTTCCAGCTGTATATCACTGCATAACAAACTACCTCAAAACTTAGTGGCTTAAAACAACTCCATCTCACGTTTCCAAGAATTCGAACAGAGCACAGAGCGGACAGACTGGGGCCGCTCCTCAGCGTGTGAGAACAGCTGTGAGGGAGCCAGGCATTTCTCTCTCTCTTCCTACGCGGCCTCTCACATGCGGAGCTTGGGCTCCCTCACAGCAGGACAACTTCAGTTTAGCTGGACTGCTTGCGTTGCTCCAAGACAACAAGACAGAAGCTGCCAGATCTCGTAAAGACCAGGACTGGAACTGTCATCCTCTATTAGCCAAAGCAGCTACAGGCCAATCCAGGTTCCAGGGGAGGAGAAATATACCCCCCTCTCAATGCACGAAACCAGTTCTTAAATAGATCAAGAGGTGGTCTGTTGCCAGCAAGATTGGGGTTGAGTTGAAGAAAAAAGGAGCTACGTGAAAAGATAAAAGGACCTACCTTTACACCTGCTAAAAAGAAACCACATGGATGAAGCTTGTGTGACAAGACCAGACCACACCAAGTAAAGAATTTGGGTTGCGTTTATTTGAAATGATGGGGGAAGAGCATGATCTGAATCACATTTTTAAAAAATCACTCTGCTGTGTAGAGAATGACTGGCAACGAAAGTAGCGTGGAAACAGGGAGACCAGTTGGATGGTCACTCCGGTCAGTGACTTGGGCCAAGAGAGAAAGGTAGAGAATAAGAGAAATGATTGAATTTGAGATAGATTTGGGAGGGTGAGCCGAATAGATTTGCTGATGGATTAAACATAGGAATAAGAGAAAAAGGAGGCATCAGGGATGATTTCTAGGTTTTCAGCCTGAATGACTACATAGATATTGATGTCATTTACTGAAATGGTAAAGAAAGGAACAGATTTGGGAAGGGAATCAAAAATTTAGGTTTGAAATGATTAGTTATTAGATTTCATATCAGGGAGGAGGTTGGATGTATAAGTTTGGAGCTCAGTGAAGGCTGATGAAATTAAATTGGAAATCATCATCATTCAGGTGGTGTGTAAAGCCCTGGAAATGGGTGAGATCGCCTAGAATGAGGTATTGATACAAAAGAACAAAGAAACTAAGCCTTTGGAATGCTCAAAAATTTAGTGGTTAAGCAAAGAAAGACCATCCAAAAGGAGGAAAACAAAGGTTGTCAATGGTAGAGAGAAAAATCAGAAGAACATGGTGTCAGGGAAGCCAAGAGAGTTTTAAGAATGAGAGAAAGGTTAACCATGTGCTGATTGGTCAGTGAGATGGTGTTAAAAAAATGTCACCATTGTATTCGGCTAGCTGGTATCACTACAAATCCTGGGGCGCATGGAAGCTATAGTAGAGTGGATTAAGGAGGAATGAGACATGAGGGGTTAGAAAAAATAGGATTTGAAGAAGTAGGTAAAGATAGAAAAGGAGCCATGGTTCCTTAGGAAAAAAGGATCCAAGAACTCTCCCTCTTTTTTGGAGAGATATAGAAGTAGGGAAATATAGCAAGGTGACTTGTGGTGACTTGATCCAAAAGCTATTGTGGTAGAGGTGAGATAGGACCAGTGGCTGGCCCTGGCCTGAGACAGAGGTAAGTGTGATGGTACTTCTGGGTGTTGAATGGGGCACTGAATAAGTCCTGATCTACCCAACCTAGATTTACCTTGCGCCCTTATCAACAGTGTGGGTGTGAAGCGAAAAGATCTGGTTGCCTAGAACTGTAACGATAAGGGCTTAGCTAGATTCTGGCCAGAAGTTCTCTGTGACAGGGCGTAACCCAAGAAAAAAAGTCACTTTCCCTTGGGCAATTTCTGTGAATGAAAAAGGCTTGTCTCTACCCCCTTAGTCCTAGTCACAGTTAGGACTTAGTCTTACCTGTCCTGGTCCTGACTTAACCTCCAGAAATAGCCAGAGAGAACTAACCATAGAGTATTAGCGATTCCATACCGGCCAGGTTTCTGCTACCACCAGCACAGTGGTAATTAACAAAGTCAAACCTATTTGCTTCAAGCAGCCAGTGTAAGAGTTTTAACCCAGAGAGCCCTGGCCACCTGGGCTGGGAAAATTCTTCCCTGAACTTGGCAGTGGGAAGTAAATCAGCCTATTCTTAAAAAGTCTTATTACTGGGCCACTCTGGGGAGAAGGAACGTATCCCAGCTTCTGCTCTTCAGAGACAGTCGCCAAGGCCAACACCCCGCCACCGCAGTCAGCACACATAGAAGCAACTGGACCTACTCCTCAAGGTTCTCCCATGAACTCGGGGATACCTGATGGAGAAAGAAGCAGCAATGGGGCCTGTGGAGGGATACATGTTGGCCTTCCAGATTTCATGATCACTGATGCATTATTTGAGCATAAATCGGGCAAGAAGATATGGCGGTTACACTTGGTTTATTGTGGCTTTTGGTCACTTTCTCTATTTCCTTTACATCTATTTTTTTTTCTTATGCCTTGATCTATTTTCAATTCTAAGGACAGATAGTATCATCTAAAATGAGACTCTCTTCCTAAACCATTTCAAGTCAAGGTCATTTCTGCACTAATTATAGAAGGGATATTTCTTTGCATGATTAGTGGCACATACCCAGGGTTCACTACACGTTGGCTTCTGGAATCTAGCTAAATTGGTGGAATGACTTAGAGTACACAGTCCAGGAGAGCTAATGGAATCGGAGTCATGGCTGCCTGTGGTCACAATGGATGTCATATAGCATGCTGTTTTCTTTCTCTAACATCTTTTTTTTAAAAAAAATTTTATTTAATTATTTAGGCAGCATCGGGTCTTAGTTGCAGCACGTGGACTCTCAGTTGTGGCATGTGGGCTTCTTAGTTGTGGCATGCATGTGGGATCTAGTTCCCCAACGAGGGATCAAACCCAGGCCCTCTGCATTGGGAGCACAGAGTCTTACCCACTGGATCACCAGGGAAGTCCTCTAACATCTTTTTTGAGGTATTAGTTACATACCATAAAACTCACCCATTTTAAATGTACAATTCAATGATTTTTTAGTAAATATATAGAGTTATGTAACAATCACCACAATCCAGTATTAGAACGTCTCTCACTCTGTAAATAGCCCTCCTGCCCATGTACGTTCCAACCCAAGTCCAGACAACTGCTGATCTCTTTCCTATCTCTATAGATTTGCCTTTTCTGGACATTTCATATGAATGGAATCATAAGACACACAGAGTTTTGCAACTGGCTTCTTTCACTTAACATAACACTTTTGAGGTTCATCCACGTTTTGGAAAGTTCCTTTTTATTCCTAAATAACACTCCATTGTAGGGATATACCACATACTGTTTATCCACTCACCCGTTCATGGACATTTCATGTTGTTTTTAAAAATCCTTTCCTGAGTGTATTTGGTTCATATGGCTCATAAAATCATCTTGCAAACAGCCTATATGTCCTACCTGTCTAAATAAGGGAGTTCGAAGCACTTCCTCGGGGAGACTGTCTACATCCCAGCAAAGCTGTGCTAAGGGCTTATGGTAACTGCTCCAGCATGCTGCTGTGATGCAGGCCGTGGATAGGTAAGTGAGCGATAGTACAGTTCTAAGCGCCAATCCTTTCTCCTTTTGTGGATGTGAGGACAGGGAAATGAGACTAAATCTGAAAATCCACGTGGTGTCTTACAGATCTTATAATGAATTCTATTGAATTCTCCTGGGGAAAAAAATAAAGAAAATCAGAGGCAGCGTCAAGATTCTAAGTCCTAAACAACAAAGGAGGAAAAGGTTTTGCCTGACCTGGAAGGGTAGGCGTGCTGAAGGAAAGCAGAGTTTTTCACTCTGAGCTAACGGATCGCCAGAAGTCTTATGCCTGGTCTTGAGGCACCAGCTGGTCCTTTGTGGGAAGGAAGAAAAACACTCTGGTGTTATTCAATGGTACCTCCAAGACCAGTCCCTGGAGAAATCGTTCCAAGTTCCTTAAATGGTGGGACTGGTAAAATTGGAAGAGTAAGACTACCTCTCGGGGGACTAAAATATCTGTGGCCACTAAACTAAAATATCGGGTCAGACCACCCAAGATTCCCAAGGAGTGGTATTCACGTTGACTGAGAGGATGGCTGCTCCAGCCGGGAGTGGGCCACTGGCTAGTCTGGTGGTGGTGGAGAGCAGAGAGGTGACCCCCAAGCAGATAGCAGCAGTGGGAGGAGACGGCGTGAGCACATAAAAACAGCAGGAAAGCTGTAACCACCGGTGAGGGCCATGTGGAAAGAGAGATGCCTCAGTGGTTTAGAACTGTATAATGCAATTCAGTGGGGGACAATTGTTTACCAAAGCTGTGTGGTATAATTCGGGCATCTCAAACACACCACGTGCTTTCCTGCCCCTGTGTCCTGAGGCTGTAACAGCTGCCTGGAATATTCTTTCTTGGGCTGTAATAGCAGGACCAACTTTTCCTATTCTTCTGGTCTGAGCTAGAGTGTATCTTATCAGTAAGTCAAACCCTATTTAAAGATCCCCAGTGATGGTCTGTCATAGTCCCCTATCTTTTTCCTTGAGAGGACTGCACTGCACTGGTTCTAAGATATACATCCCCTCCATCCTCCCCCCATCCCACCCACCTTTTAACGTCTCTGAAATTGGGATAAATCATAAATCATGGTCTTTTCTTTTTAAGCAATTAAAAAAATATATAATGGTGTATCTTATAACCAGCAGCATCTCTATTCAAAAAAACACAGTATTCTGTATACTCCGTGAGTGCTGATTTATTTGTATGTTTATTGTTTGTCTACCCTACAAGACTATAAGCTTTTTTGGAGCAAGGGTCACATCTGACTTGCTTACCCAGCATGTAGTACAATTCTTGGCTCACCATGTGCGCTTAACAATGATTAACTGAATGAATGAAGGAAACTTAGAATAGGGTTGTACGGATCTCAGCCAAAAAAACCATTGTGTACAAAACTATGTATAATTAAGTGACATGGTAAGTTTTTTGGACAAAATCAGCATATATTCTCACTGTCGGATTCACATGTACCCAAGGTCTTATCTCGAAGTTTGAGCTTTTAGGTACTGGGTTTAAGCAGAACCTTCCGTACAAGCAGATACCAGAAAACAAAGCACACTTACATCTGTCCAACCAGAACCGTCTAAGTGTTTGCATTATACATTTCTCAGAAAACACTTTTGAAGGGGAGATACGATTAGAAAGTATTTACAAAGCCTCCCTCAGTGTCATACCCCGATGCTTTGACAAGTATGCTATTTTTGCATGTGAAAAAAACCTCATTGTCATACATGATGACCAGTTTCTCCTGCTTAATACCACAGTTAACTCCAATCCTACGTTTATAACCTCTTAATCTGTTTCCATGGAGACAATAGATTGGGCCTTATCTATTCATTTGATCCTGACTTAAAGAAGTAGAAAAACCAGAGGATTCACTCTTGGCTGACAGAATTTAGTAATAAGCAAATATTTTAGGAAACGTCATTTAGAAACATAGGAAACATAAATGGATTTCAATGCATGGTTGATCTATTTGAACATTTTCCTCTGAATGAAAGTCCTTCTTTAAGACTGATGCAAGGCTCTGGATAAATCTCATTATTATGAAAGTCCCCAATAGTGAGAATTTAAATACAAAATTATGCAAAATGAGAAAAATGGGTCATTTCTGCCACTGCTTCATTCTGAGGTTTTGGAATGAAACAGAACTGAAAATAAAATCATCTCAACTTCACAGTATACCGTGTCTCCCCGGTAGCATTCAGATGGTGGCTCTGACGCAACTTGGAATGATGGCTATAGAACTGGATTCTGATCTTGGACAAATCATACTGCTCTGGACCTCGTCATTCCTGCTTCTGGGAGTCTGACTTGAGAAGGCCCAGCTCAATTGTTATCTCCTCTAAGACACTTTCCAGACTTCCCTGGTCAGAATCAATGCCTCCTTCCTCTTCTAGACACCCCTACCATTTTGTTTCTTCTTCCTTTGTAGAATGACAGAGTCCTGTGATATAGGTGGGTGTCCAGGTGCACCTCACTTATTGCTTCACTTTATCACACTTTGCAGATACCGCATATTTCACAAATTAAAGGTTTGTGGCAACCCTTCATCAAGCAAGTCTATCAGCTCCATTTTTCCAACATCATTTGCTCTTTGTGTCTCTATGTCACATTTTGGTGATTCTCGAAATATTTCAAAACTTTTTCGTTATTATTATATTTGTTATGGTGATCTGTGATCATTGATGTTAATATTGTAATTGTTTTGGGACACCCTGAACTATGCCCATGTAGGACAGAGAACTTAATTGATAAAAGTTGTGTGTGTTCTCATGGCTCCACCAACCAGCTCTTCCTCCATCTCTCTCCCTCTCTTCCGGCCTCCCTACTCCCTGAGATGCAACAATATTGAAATTAGGTCAGTTAATAGCCCTAGAATGGCCTCTAAGTGTTCAAGTGAAAGGAAGAGTTGCCCACCTCTCAATTTAAATCAAAAGCTAGAAATGATTAAGCTTAGTGAGGAAAGCATGTTGAAAGCCAAGACAGGACAAAAGCTAGGCCTCTTGCACCGAATAGTTAGCCAAGTTATGAATGCAAAGGAAAAGTTCTTGAAGGAAATTAAAAATGCTACTCCAGTGAACACATAAATGATATGCAAGCAAAACAGCCTTATTGCTGGTATGCAGGAAGATTTAGTGGTCCGGATAAAGATCAAACCAGTCACAACATTACATTAAACCAAGGCCTAATCCAGAGCAAGCCCCTAGCTCTATTCGATTCTGTAAAGACTGAGAGAGGTGAGGAAACCGCAGAAGAGAAGTCTGTAGTGAGCAGAGGTTGGTTCATGAGGTTTAAGGGAAAGCCATCTCCATAGCATAGAAGTGCAAGGTGGAGCAGCAAGTGCTGGGGTAGAAGCTGCAGTAAGTTATCCAGAAGATCTAGCTACACTCATTATTGAAGGCAGCTACACAAAATAGATTTTCAACATAGACAAAACAGCCTTCTATTGGAGGAAGATGCCATCTAGGACTTTCACAGATAGAGAAGAGAAGTCAGTGCCTGGCTTCAAAGCTTCAAAAGGCAGACTGACTCTCTTGTTAGGGGTTAGTGCAGCTGGAGACTTTAAGTTGAAGCCGATGCTCATTTACCGTTCCAAAAATCACAGGGTCTTTAAGAAGGATGCTAGATTTGGACTTCCCTGGTGGCACAGTGGTTAAGAGTCCGCCTGCCAATGCAGGGGACACGGGTTCGAGCCCTGGTCCGGGAAGATCCCACATGCCCTGCAACAACTAAGCCCATGCGCCACAACTACTGAGCCTGTGCTCTAGAGCTCGTGAGCCACAACTCCTGAGCCGCATGCTGCAGCTACTGAAGCCCGCGCTCCGCAACAAGAGAAGCCACTGCAATGAGAAGCCCGTGCACCGCAATGAAGAGTAGTCTCCGCTCGCTGCAACTAGAAAAAGCCTGTGCACAGCAAAGAAGACCCAACGCAGCCAAAAATTAAAAAAAAATAAATTAAAAATATATATTTAAAAAAAAGCAGATGACAAACTTAAAAAAAAAGAGAGAATGATGCTAAATTTACTCTGCCTATGCCCTATAAATGGTACAACAAAGCCGGGATGACAGCACATCTGTTTGCAACATGGTTTACTGAATATTTTAAGCCCACTGTTGAGATCCAATGCTCAGAATAAAAGATTCCTTTCAAAATATGACTGCTCATTGACAATGTACCTGGTCACCCCAGAGCTCTGATGAAGATGTACAATGAGATGAATGTTGTTTTCATGTCTGCTCACAACATCCATTCTGTATCCCATAGATCAAGGAGTAATTTCAAATTTCAAGTCTTATTATTTGAAAAATACATTTCATAAGGCTATAGCTGCCATAGATAGTGATTCCTCTGATGGACATGGGCAAAGTCAACTGAAAACCTTCTAAAAAGGATTCACCAATCTAGATGTTATTAAGAACATTTGTGAGTCACAGGAAGAGGTCAAAATATCAACATTAACAGTTTGGAAGAAGTGGATTCCAGCCCTCATGGATGACTTTGAGGGGTTCAAGACTTCAGTGGAAGAATGAACTGCAGATGTGGTGGAAACAGGAAGAGAACTAGATTTATAAGTGGAGCCTGAAGATGTAACCAAATTGCTGCAATCTCATGATAAAACGTGAATGGGTGAGGAGTTGCTGCTTATAGATGAGCAAAGAAAGTTTCCTGTGGTAGAATCTACTCCTGGTGAAGATGTTGTGAAAATCATTGAAATCACAACAAAGGATTTAGAATATTACATAAACTTAGTTGATAAAGCAGCGGCAGGGTTTGAGAGGACTGACTCCAATTTTTTAAAGAAATTCTGTGGGTAAAATGCTATCAGGCAGCATTACATGTTACAGAGAAATCGTTCGTGGAAGAAAGAGTCAATCGATGGGGCAAACTTCATTGTTGTCTTATTTTAAGAAATTGCCACAGACACCCACCCTTCAGTCACCATCACCCTCATCAGTCAGCAGCCCTCAACACTGAGGCAAGACCCTCCACCAGCAAACATATAATGACTCACTGAAGGCTGAGATAAAGTTTAGCATTTTTTAGCAGTAAAGTATTTTTAAAGTAAGGTATGTACACTGTTGTTGTTTTTTTTAACATCTTTATTGGAGTATAATTGCTTTACAATGGTGTGTTAGTTTCTGCTGTATAACAAAGGGAATCAGCTATACATACACATATATCCCCATTACACTGTTTGTTTAGACATATGCTATAACACACTTAATAGGCTACAGTATAGTGTAAACATAACTTTTATATGCACTGGGAGATAAAAATAATTTATGTGACTCCCTTTCTAGAGATATTCACTTTATTGCAGCAGTCTGGAACCGAACCTGCAATATCTCCGAAGTACTCCTGTATATCTATTTGTCTGCCTCAGAAAGGTGAACTTCTGGAAAGTCAGGACTAATTTGACTCATCTTGGGTCTTACACATGAAGAGTGTTTCATACTTTTTTTTTTTTTTTTTTTGCGGTACGCAGGCCTCTCACTGTTGTGGCCTCTCCTGTTGCGGAGCACAGGCTCCGGACGGGCAGGCTCAGCGGCCATGGCTCACGGGCCCAGCCGCTCCGCAGCATGTGGGATCCTCCCGGTCCGGGGCACGAACCCGTGTCGCCTGCATCAGCAGGCGGACTCTCAACCACTGCGCCACCAGGGAAGCCCCTGTTTCATACTTTTGCCATGTCAAATTGAATGGCCTTATAAGATCAGCCTTTGCTTATTATTCAGTTTATGTTCCAAGGTACTTTGGTTTTGTTTTTAGGTACTAAAATTCCAGATTAGAAAAAAAAGTCCTGCTCATCTCAAAGCCCCATGGGACTTTGTGTGTGACCTAGAGCAAAGAGCTGGGCTGAGCACAGCTCAGCTCAGAAACTACCTCTAGCAGTTCATTCCAGGTTTATGTCCTGAGATATGGTTGGCTGGGGCTTCACTGGGCCCTGGGAGGAGAGCGGTTCCTACAGGGTCCTGGAGATGAAAATTGATTCCCTTTGGTTCTGAGCCCAGAGGCCGGTGCTCTCCATAGACCATACAGCCATTAGAGTCTCAGGCATACCTGTGCGGTCTAATCCTGGCTCTAATGCTCATTTTCTGGGTGATGATGTGTGGGTCCCTTAAGCCTCTTGACCATCAGCTCATTGGTCTCTAAAATGGAAAATCTATTATTAAAGTTGCTCTACACCATGGACTGATGCGAAAACTAATAGAAAGCATTCACAAGCACTCTAAAAAGGTTCAGTGCTAAGCACAGTGAAACCAATGTAGCCAGAGGCCTCAGGCCTGTGCCGGATGGAGCTGGCCTCGGTCACGCTTTCCCATACTGCTCCCGGATGACGAAGGTCTGGCTGAACATTCTGCCAGGGCCCACACATCAGTGTTCCCAGAGGGAGCTGCAGGGTCCAGCCTGGTACATGCTGGGAAGCCCCTGAGAAAGACGGGACCCACGCAGAGGGACAGTGCCCATGCTGTCCCAACAAATGAGTGCGTGAAAGTTCCCAGCCATAAGCATGGCTTTGTGTTTTTCAGTGCTTCTGAGCAGCAGCTCTTCATTTGTGATATGAAACTCGCATAATAAAATTCTTCTTATTTTAGCAAATTTTTGGCTTCAGGATTTCAGTCTTATACCTACATAATGCCTAGACTGCAGGCCAGTGGAAGCACTTCCTCGGAAAATCAATCCAACCACGTTGTTTGATGTTGTTTAGCCACACCAGTTGACTGCAGTTTTCGCTTCCTAGCCAGTTGCTCTGGCATTGCTTAGATGAAGCCCAAATTAATTTCGTCCTTGGTCACTTTTCATAAAATCGAAAATCTGAAAGTTCAGCCCTGGCCACCTCACAAAATGGGCAGGCTTGTTCTTGACCTCATTAACAAAGGGCTCTCCTTCCAACTCACACCAACCTGGGGGAGGAAATAAACCAGACAGGCCGAATGACGACAGAGAGGGATGAAATAACCCCTCCTTGGGACAATGCCTTTTCCTGTTCGGGAGGCTCCGCCTATTCCCACACTGGTTTCTGTATCCGTTACTCTACCGGGATCCTCTTTCACATCAAAGTGTCCCTCCTTGGGCTTCACAAGTAGGGGCATAACCTTAGTTTCTACAGGAAGGAATTTTCATCCCAAAGGAAAGGGGAAAACCATGTGTTTGGTTGCTATAAAATTACATGCCACTTTCCTTGTTTTTCATTTTATAATCATGCACACGAAAAGTATAGGCAGGGCTCTAGCTACTACGGGCCAGACATTCAGCTCCTAGAATCCCACAGTTAAGTCAAAAGTATTAAAAAAATATTAAGACTCCAGCCATTCAGTCTTCATTAGCAATATTAAATGCCTGAGTCCGGAAAAGTTGTAGTAGAGGATATGATTCTTTTCTACTTCAAAAGCACATAAAAGGGCATAAGTCGGACAGATTTGAAGGAAGAGAGGTTGAAGAATACCATGCATTCCATCTCAGACTAGACTACTGGGACCCTCTTGGGAGGTCTGCATTTAAATCCAATTGTGAACTGCTACATATTATTGATGATGCTAGAGCACTAAAACTTTTCCAAAGCCGTCGTTTGTGTCATTATCAAAAGCACTCTTTAGCAACTAACATATCTTATGCGTGGCAGATGTTTGCAAAAGCATGTCCCTGCCTTTCTGGCGCCTCTGATCTGAAACAGCACAGATATCCTTGGGGACATGGGGTAAATATCAGAACCTTGGGCAGGAGAGAGCATGTCCTATAATATTTTTTTAATGTATTATTTGCCGGGGGATAGGAAAACTGATGCTCAACAAAGTTTTACCTGGTGGGATATGCAGAAAACAGTTTGTTGTCTTTGGGGCAGGACCCCCTTGAACAGTATCCACATTTGGGGGATGGGAGGTATTGATGAAAAGATAGCAGAGGTTTCAAAAAGTGAATACTATTCAAAAGGTGTTGATTCATTAATTCATCCACTTGCTCATTCAGAATTGATCAAGCGCTTCCTGGATGTCCAGATGTGTAGCTGGCACTGTGAAAGGTATAAAACAAGTAGACTCATCCACGCCTCAGAAAACTCATACACACTCAGGAGTGCACAGTGGTACAGTGTTAAAGCAATGCGGAAGGAAGTGAGTTGTCCCAATGCAGATAAACGCAATTGGTATTTTGCAGGCAGGGTTAGAACGATTTGCAATCTGCCAGGCCCCATGTGCTTTAACACTCTTACCTTATCACACTTCACAATCGCTTGCCGGGAAGGTGGTAACAACTCATGTCATAGATGAGGAAACTAAAGCTCAGTGAGTTTAAGTAATTTGCCCAAAGTTACACAGTAAGTAGCAGAGCCAGGAGTTAAACACAGGGCTGCTTCAGGCCAGAGCTCATGAATTTCCCCCTTCCCCACACTCCCTCCACTCTATGCTCCAAGCTTCAGGGAGAAATGTATGTATGTATTTAAGCCCCGGGCTGACTGCAGGACAAATATTCCTTTAACAAGGTCTGCCTGTTCAGCCTCTCCAGGGATACATCAGAGTATTTTTCAGATACAGTTTCCCCATTTCCTTTGCTCACCCAGTTTCTTTATTTCTATACTATTCTTCTAATGGCAGCCATGGTTTATATTTGAAATTGAGTGTATGTTGCTAGCTGGAGCACTTACGAGGGACAATGTTATGTAAATCCTAACACGGTTATGAATTAGACTTGAGATACTTATTATACAAAATTTTGCAAAATAATATAATATTTAAAGAGATATGCCTGTATTTTTACCATTCTGATGTAAACCTGTACTATATTCTGACTATTTATAAAGTTATTTCCTCAAATGTTTTCTATTTTTTTCCCCATCCTGTCATTCTTATTCCCCCGGTAATCTCTATATATCTAAGGAAGAGGAAGCTAGAAGTTGTACCACCTGTGTTTACTAATTATAGTGTTAGTCCTGGGTACTTTGTTAGAATGCTGGTTATCTATCTCTCAAGCAGCTACCCCTACCTTTTCCTTAGAACTGGCAACAATTTAAATTCAAATATCTTCACGACAGGCAATGCTATTTCATGCGGTGCCCCAGAGGAGGGAGTTGGTTTGGGTGTGTTTGGTTTGGGGCTTTTTTTTTTTTTCCTTTCCATTTTTGGTAGGAGGTTGTGCTTCAGAAAAGTATGCTCAGTTGGCCTATACCATTGGAAAACTTTCTTGAGTTACTCTACCCATATGCCACAAGCCTGAACCCAACAGATACCAGCTCCAAGAAAAAGCAGGGCGTTCTATCTCTGACTGATTCCATTTTTGGATTCTCTTTTGACTCTGCCAATAAGTTCCAGAGCCAATAAGTTCCAGATGTGATGTGTTGGTTTTTCAGATGCAAGTTACCTGTCCGTTGGGAGCTTAAGAGACCACTGGTTTGGGCCACCCACAACTGACAGATGGCAGTGACTTTGGTCACTGACGACGTTGGCTGGATTCGACTGCACTTAGAAGAGAAAGAAACCATCATACCCCTTAGCAATTTCCTTTGCTCTCCGCAGTCATTCTACTAAAGAAAAGAAGATTCGAAAAGTCAAGACTCTGCACCACGTTAACGTGTGCCACGTTAACATCTGGACAAGGGCTTGAGGGACTCTCCCTGGAAACAGAGAAGAAAAGGAAAAAGTCCTCTAGGTCATAGTTACTCTCTAACTCTGCAGGGCAGTGTCCTTGACTGGGAGTGGAGTGGAGTCGGGTGGAGCTCCTGGTTTGCTGAGAACAGCCAGCAGTGGTTTGGCTGGTTGGTTATACAAATTAAAACTAATTTGCGTTGCATCTGAAAAAATTGGTAAATACAAGGTGCCTATTATATATACAGAGTATCACTGAAAGGCTATAAATGTATAATAAAATTTTAATATACATGACATTTTTCATGAGGAAATGTTTGGCAAAAGTTTCTGGATTTAGTTTCCTTCAAGAAAAAAAATAAATCGAGATATTCACAGGTATCATGCCCAGTCAGACCACGGCCTATGTGAAGGCTGATTCAGACCAGCCAAAGTGCAAGAGCAGACTTAAAATTGGATTTTCTTAAAGTTCTTCAATAAAAAAGGGATATTAGGACAACTTTACATCCTATAGTGCTTCTTTTTTTTTTTTTCTTTTCTGAATTTCCTGGGTTTTTTTGTTTGGAAACTATTTTAATGTTAATATAGTGAAATTTCCTAATCCCATAGGCTTTGGAGTCTTAAAGACCCAGGGTCAAATACAACTGAACTTTGGCACATGATTCAACATCTCGAAGCCCCAGTTTCCTTATTTGTGGAATAGAATGCCTATCTTACAGAGTCGTGAGAATTCAGTGAGATCACGTACAGCTATCACTTAACACATTTCCTATTAGATGAGAAGCACTCAATAATTGTCAGGTAGGAATATAATCATAGCTGTTCTATTCCAGCTGCTTCCACTCCAGCCCATGTTCCTAGGACTATCTTCTAACTCCTGACGTGTGCGTTGTATGGGCAGCAGACTGAAGGGTCAGGGCATGGACTCTGAAGTCCCACTGCCCGGGCTCCATTCCTGTCTCCTCTATTTACCGGCCCTTTGACTTAGGGCAAGTGACATCATCTCCCTGTGCTTTGGTCTCCTCACCTTTAAAATAGGGATAATGGTACCTAATTCCTGAACGTATTGTGAAATAACTCAAATCCTTCCTAACTGGCAACCCAGCCAGCTCTTTCCCAATCTTGTCCTACCTGTCTGTTCCATCTGATCTCCCACTGTTCCCCTAAACATAATCTCCAGCAAACACTGCTGATTTCCTCTACCAGCCATGAATTACAGGGAGGTGGGCCTCAACGCCAGCCACAGGGTGTAAGTCATTGCTCCTTTAGCCCAGTCATGGTGTACTCGTTCCTCTTGTCATTGACTGAGGTGTGGACATACAATCGAAGTTTGACCAAATAGATGTGAGAGCAAGCCTTTAGGGAGGAGAGAAGTATCTGAGAAAGATTTTCTTCGATGATAACAACAGACAGGAAGAAACAGTCTCTCTGCTCCCTCGGGATATTGTGGCATTTGCATGGGAGGCGTGGAGTTGCTGCAGCCATCTTACCTCCATGAGGGGAAGTAACCCAAAGCTCTGAGGATGACTGAGATGCGCTAATGTACTGGATTAACCAGTCTGTACCATGCTGGCTATAGAATCCTTGTTATATAAGAGAATACATATGCTTGGGCTCTTCTGTTACTTGCAGCCGTAAGTAGCCTAACACAGCAGTCCCCAACCTTTTTGGCACCAGGGACCAGTTTCGTGGAAGACAATATTTCCAAGGATGGGGGTGGGGGCGGTGTTCAGGCGGTATTGCAAGTGACGGGAAGCCATGGGGAGCGGCAGATGAAGCTTTGCTCGCTCGCCCGCCGCTCACCTCCTGCTGTGCGGCCTGGTTCCTAACAGGCCGCGGACCGGTACCGGGCCACGGCCCAGGGGTTGGGGACCCTGGCCTAACAGATACACAAGAAATCCTCCACCACAAAACAGGCCAAGATATAATACTTAACCCCCAAAAGTGCACATATCATAAATATACTGCTCATTGAATTTTCACAAACTATGTAACCAGCATTGAAATAAAAATTCAACTTCATTAATATTTTAATGAAGAAATAAAATTAAAACTTTTTTACCTAACAAATTGGCAAAGATGAACGATTGATATTCTTTCTCTTGATTTGCACGTAGAGAAGTGTAGTCTCATCTCACTGTTGGCGAGTGTATAATTTGGCAATATGTACCAAATTTTAAACATTTACTTTTTGACCCAGCAATTTAACTTCTAGGAATTTATCCTAAGGAAATAATCAAACAGATGTGCAAAGGGACCTAAAAATCTTCATTGCTGGTGTTTCACAGAAAATATTTGCAAAGAATCCAGGTAGCCATCAATAGAGAATTGGTTGAATACATTTTTGTCTATCTTTAAAAAGATGAGATCTTTATGAAGTGTTGCAGAAAGCTCCCATGATACACTGTTTAATAAAGTCAGCATGTTGTCAAATACTAAGTGCACTAGGAGCCCATTTATAGTATGTAAGGAAAACAGTGGTTATCTCTGCGGGATGAAAGCACTGACAACATCTACTTGGTACACCGTTGTACTGTTCCACTTTTTGAATCAATAGGCACACGTTACCATTTTCATCAGAAGTCACACTGGCATTGCTGAGAACAAACGCTCTGCAGGGCACTGGAAGGACCACCCCAATATACCAGTCCTCTCCTTCTGAATACTGCCTGCCTGTAAGGCAGTGGTTCTCACTGGGTTGTCCCTGTACCACTGACTAGATACAGATGTGGTTTAGGCAAGATGTTGGGTTTTCACAGCAACCACAAAGAATTTACTGTAATGGGAGCTTCTATATTCTTATAACTGTGAGAGGAATAATTTTTAAATTTCTATAAGAATTCCAAATATGTGACATCTGGAAAAGGCAAAACTATGGAGATCAGTGGTTGCTGGGGGGTTAGGGTCGGGGGGGTGGGGAATTAATAGGTGGAGCACAGAAGGTTTTTTTTTTTGCACTAATCCCATTCATTTTATTTTATTTTATTTTATTTATTTTTGGCTGCATTGGGTCTTCGTTGTTGGGTCTTCGTTGCTACACGTGGGCTTTCTCTAGTCGCGGCGAGCGGGGGCTACTCTTCATTGTGGTGCGCAGGCTTCTCATTGTCGTGGCTTCTCTTGTTGCAGGGCTCGGGCTCTAGGCACGCGGGTTTCAGTAGTTGTGGCACACGGGCTCAATAGTTGTGTCTCGCGGGCTCTAGAGCTCAGGCTCAGTAGTTGTGGCACACGGGCTTAGTTGCTCCGTGGCATGTGGGATCTTCCCGGACCAGGGTTCAAACCCATGTCCCCTGCATTGGCAGGCAGATTCTCAACCACTGTGCCATGAGGGAAGTCCCCAGCACAGAAGATTTTTAGGGCAGTGAAAATACTCTGGATAATGCTATGATGATGCAAACATGTCGTTATACATTTGTCCAAACCTATAGAATGCACAACACCAAGAGCAAACCCTAATGTAAAGCGTAGACTTTGGGTGATAATGATGGTTCACTGTAGGTTCGTTGATAGTAACAAATAGACCATTCTGGTGGGGGACGTGTGGGAGCAGGAGGTTTATAGGAACTCTGTGCTTTCCACTCAATTTTTCTGTGAACCTAAAACTGCTCTAAAATTTAAGTCTATTTTTTAAAATTCAATATATGTATATATTTCAAAATGATCACAATAAGTCTAATTAACATCCATCACCACACAGTGACAGTTTGTTTCCTTGTGATGAGAGGATCTCTCTCTTAGCAACTTTCAAATATGCAATACAGTATGATTAACTGTAATCACCATGCTGTACATTACATCCCCACGACTTATTTATTTTATAACTGAAGTTGTACCTTTTGACCCCGTTCACTCACTGCCCACCCTACCCCCACCCCCACCCCCGCCTCTGGCAACCACCAATCTGTTCTCTGTAACTGAATTTGTTCTGTTTTGTTTAGATTCCACATATAAATGAGATCATATGGTATCTGTCTTTGTCTGACTTATTTCATTCAGCATAATGCCTTCAAGGTCCATCCATGCTGTCACAAATGGCAGGAGTTCCTTCTTTCATGGCTGAGTAATATTCCACACATACCACATTTTCTTTATCCATTCATCCATCAATGGACACTAAGGTCTTTTCCACGTCTTGGCTATTGTAAATAATGCTGCAGTGAACATGGGGGTGCAGATGTCTTTTTGAGTTAGTGTCTTCCTTTCCTTTGGATATATTCCCAGAAGTAGAATTGCTGGATTATATGCTAGTTCTATTTTTAATTTTTTGAGCAACCTCCATACTGTTTTCCACAGTGGCTGCACCAATTTATATTCCCACCAACAGTGCACAAGGGTTCTCTTTTCCCCACAGCTTCACCAGTACTTGTTATTTGTTGTCTTTTTGATAATAGCCTTTCTAACAGATATCTCACTGTGGGTTTGATTTGCATTTTCCTGATGATTAGTGACGATGAGTACCTCTTCATGTACCTGTTGGCCATCTGTATGTCTTCTTTAGAACAATGTCTATTCAGATCCTCTGGTTAATTTTTAATCGAATTTTTTTTTTTTTTTTTTTTTTTTGCTAAAGCCTAAAGCCTATTTTTTTTTAAAATCCTATAAGCATAAAAATATTCTTGGGAAATGGGGTCATTTATTTCTCTCATTGTGAGAAAAATTGACTGGTGTGAGCTAAAATTGGAAAGGTTCAAAACGGCTGGCTTATTAGAGCCTGTTTCCGAATGCCCACTGACCAAGGCAGCCTAAGCAATGCCTTGTTCTTCTCACACTTAGAACATTTATCTGCCCAGGGGTGTTTCATATTTAGAGGTAAGTTTTCACCCAAAGCATTGCAGGCATAGATGAAATCCAATAGAGATGGTTTCAATCACTTGCAGTGCTTAAAATATTTATAATCCTTTCTATAGCCAGAGGCAGCAGGCTAATTATTTACCAAGCAAGTGGAAATGATGTCCCCAGGGACATGTCAGAACTGATACATCAATTGGGAGAAAGATCGGTAGTTGGAATTCAGGGAGTCTCAAAAGCATCTTGGAGTGACTCTATTTTAGCCTCACATAAGAACTGGACCAATCGTGCTACAAATGACACATTTGCTACTGAAAAGATCAAACGGTGATGAGAGGGCTTCTGTAGCTAGTCCTCACGTTGATTTTCTGAGCATCTCTAACGAGGTACAGTGAGAAAAATCTATGCTCTCTGGGGCTAGAAGGTCCCAAAATGGAAAGGCTCTCTAGATTCCAGCAGAGAGATTTAGTGGAGGTGGGAGATTACTGGGGCTCCACAGAAGGCTTTCAATTTCCCAGCCGAAAAGCTTTTTATTGCTAACGATGGTGATTTCATGGGTTCTGCTAATTAGAAGACCAATTAAGGCTTACTTTAAAATTTTTCAGACAACCCAATAACATCTAGACTTGAAAATGAAGCTCCCTCTCATCTCACCCCTCCAAAAATAACAACAGTAACAACATGTTTATATTCTTCCAGAATCTTTTCTATGCATGTCATGAGCATATATTAGTATTGGCTATGTATTTAGATATCACATTACAATGTTGTTGTTCATTCCCAGCTCTTCTTGAAATGTTCACTTAATGTCAGAGAGGTTTGGAGACGTGATGCAAAGACCAACAGCCTGGACTGAGACTGCCCAGTGCTGGAAGTTCTAATTTCCACCTCACATCAGTAATGATAACACTTCCTCAACACTGCCATCTGTGCTTTCTAAGTTTGTGAAATCTAACCTGTGAGCATTCTTCAAGCCTGAAACCTAGAAGTTATCCTTAACAATATCCTCTCCCTCACCACCATGTTCCATCCACAACTACATCCAGCCAATTTGATCTCCTTCCCTGCTCACGTCTCTCCATTTTCAACATCAGTACTTTGGTCCAAGTCATCAAAATCTCCCATCTGAACTGCTGCAGTAGCCTCCTTGTGACCTTGCCCTCTTTGAATCCATTTTCCACAAAACAGCTACAGTGATCTTTTTAAAAACATAAATCTAATCCACTTAAACATCCATTTATCAAGGGCTTTGCATTGCACATGCAACAAAATTCTTGCACAATGTTGCCATCAGTCGTTGCACGACAGAACTCTGCCTCCCTGCCCAGCCTCGGCCACTCTCCTCTCACCTCCCAGGCTCCAGCCACTCTGATTTTCAGTTCCGGGAGTGTCTGTGCCCTCCTGGCTCAGATACACGGACCCTGCTGTTCTCTCTGCCTGGAATCTTCTTCCTCAAACCTCCCTACTTCACCTAGTTAACTCTTATTCAGTCTTAAGATCCCTGCTCTAACACCACTTTGTCAAGATAAGTTTTTACTGTATGTCTGTGTGATTGTTTGGTTAATGTCTCTGTTGCCCACTAGACTGTAAGCTGCGTGCAGGCAGGTCTGTTTTAGTACCTCTTTTCCCCAAAAACTAACAAAGTGCCCGCAGCATGGCAGGAGCTGAAATATTTGCCGAGTCAATTTACTTCCCTGTGAAAGATCTTAATTTGCTAACAATTAAAGAACCAGTGCGAGTGAAGCTGCTGGACAGAGTCCCAGCTGGGGAGACGTTGACCATGTCCTCTGGTAAAAGAGCCAGAAAGTGGGATTTTCTCTCCACTTCCAACACTACCCGGGCGCCAAACCCCGGCTTCAGGGTGCTCTATTCAGCCTGGCCATGCCTGGATCTGCAGACTTGAGATTACACATATGGACAACAGTACTGATTCCTCCTTTTTCAAGATTACTTTTCAAAGGTTTTTTAAATTAATTAATTAATTTTTAATAACTAATGGACCTGGGGAAATAAAACAAATCCATCGACAATTACTTTTCCATCCTTTGGCGCCCTCTATTGACGGTAAACTCAATTGCAGAGAAATTATACCAAGTTCTTTCCTAGGTGGGAGAGTTAGGAGGAGGGTATTTGCAGGTCTTTCTACAAATACAGATGCTGGGTGAATTTACAGTCTTTGGGAAAATCCGACTACTCTTTCATCAAAAGTGGTGTTTCTGGGTTCATGCATCTGAACTTTTTTGACACATCTTTGGGCATCTGCGTCCAATTAACATTAGAACTCTGAGCAAAGTTGTGATAGAATTTCTAAGTCTCAAACAGCAGTAAGAAAGAAAGAAGCATCTTTACTTGTGCAGAAAATATGATCTACACAGAGCTGGAAGATTATCTTTTTGTTTTTTCTGCCTGGGCAAAAATCAGACTTATACTGGAAACAAGGACAAAGCAAATATTAAAATATGACATTTATTTTAATTATTTTAGGTTTTAAATTAAATAGTTATTTAACTTCAATTTTGATTAACTTTAATTTTCTCCAGGTAATGTTAGCTCCAAACTCATGTTAGTTCTTTTCCAAACATATGACCCACTTCTCATAGAAAAGTGGATGAATCAGTAAAAAAAAAAAAAAAAAAAGATACATCAATTTCATATATGATTTTAATCAGAAGCATAACTGTTGAGTTAGGAACTTATTTTTTTTAAGTATTAAAATAGAAGCAAACAAAACTATAAGAAAACACCCTAAGATGAATTAATTATATGTGCTTATTTGTTTTCACAGTTTTTAGAAGGAGACCCATGTGGAGCAGAACCTAAGAACCTGAAGGTCAGTCACGTAAAATGTTTCCATGGTCAGCCAAGAGAACGGTCCTGTTTTTTTCCTATGAAGTGGTCCGTGAAAATAAACAAAAGAATGATGAATCTCTATATTAGAATCTACAGTTCAGTTTTGTATATCTGAAGTACATTTGGATACTGAGGCAGTACCTGGAAAGCTGGGGCCAAAACAGTCCCTAAAAAGAGTATAGGCTGCCAGGTCAGCCAGACCTGGTATCATCTTGTCTTCCATTTCCTTGTGGCTTGACTTTCTGCAAATACTTTAACTCCTCTCATTCTTAGTTTCTTCATCTATCAACTGGAGAGAGTAACATGGAGATAGCTGTTGTGAGGATTAAATAAAATAAAGTATGTCAAGTGTCTAGCACAAAGCGATCCAATAGAAATATAATGCAAGCTACATGTGTCACTTAAAATTTTCCAGAGCTATGCTAAAGACAGTAAAAAGAAACAAATGAGTGTCATTTTAATTTTATTTAACCCAACGTAACCCAGTTGAAATATTATCATTTGGGGTCTTCCCTGGCAGTCCAGTGGTTAAGACTCCACGCTTCCACTTCAGGGGGCACGTGTTCCACTCCCAGTAGGGGAAGTAAGATCCCACATGCCCCACGGCATGGCCGAAAAATAAATTTAAAAATAAAGAAAGAAGTATTATCCTTTCAACATGTAAGCAACATAAAAAATTATTAGCAATTTATTTTGCACGCTTAAAAGAAAAAACCAGCAATTTATTTTACACTCTTTTTATCATGATAGGTCTTCAAAATCCAGTGTTTATCTTATACTGACAGCACATCTCAATTCAGACACAAAATTTTCAATGATTATTGTGACATGTGGTTCTACCAAAGCAGTGAAGTTGTCTTTAATGGAAGGATACTTTACACTGTTTCCGTTTTCAAATTAAAGTTAAATAAAATTAAGTAAACTCTGAAATTCAGTATCTCTATGTCTCTTGCCACATTTCTGGCTCCCACTACCCCTTTGAGGCAAGTAGCTAACTGTGATAGATGATTTCATGTGTCAACTTGGCTGGCCAGTGGGTGGCCCAGATTAAACACTATTTCTGGGTGTGTCTGTGGGAGTGATTCTGGATGACATTAGCATCTGAATCAGCGCACTGGCTAAAGTAGATTGCTCTCATCAGTGTGGGTGGACATCCTCCAATCTGTTGAGGGCCTGAAGAGAACAAAAAGGCAGAGGAAGGAGAAATCCACCTCTTTTTTTTCCTGCCTTACCGCTGAGCTGGGACATCTGATATCTTTTCTTGCCCTTAGACTGGGATTTATACCATTGCCTTCCCTGGTTCTCAGGCCTTTGGACTTGGACTGAATTATCCCACGAGCTTTCCTGGGTCTCCAGCTTGCAGATGGCGGATTGTAGGACTTCTTAGTCTCCGTAATGGTGTGAGCCAATTCCTCATAATTTCATAATTAATAGATGAATGAATGAATAAATAACGCAGGCTCTGTTTCTCTAGAGACCCCTGGCTAACACACTACAATAATGGACCACACACATCTAGCACATTCCCAGCCTATAGCAGCTTCTGGTAAATACTAAGTCATCTTTATCCTGGCTCTGCCACCAAGTGACCTTGATCAAATCGCTGACCTCTCTGGACCTCACTTTCCTTATCTGTAAAATAAGGGTGTTGAACTCCATGATCTTTGAGACCCTGTCTAATCTATAATTTTATATTTGTAAATCCTCCCCCGCATGCCCCTTGGGCTCACCCAGTTTCCAGAAAGGAAAGCAGAAACTTCCTGTTTTTCCCTACACTATCAGTTCTGTTCTACAGTCTTTTACGGAGCGTCAACTGTGTGCGAAGAGCTGAAGACACACAGACAAGTATGGTACTGGCTCTGACAGTCGAATGATGTAATCCACTGTAACACATCTAGGACAAGCTCTGTTCAAGCTATAAACAAGTGCTGTGGTAACACATTGGACAGTGCAATAATCCCACAGAGCTCACAAAATGATTGTTTTAATTTAGCAAACTAAGTGAAAAATCAGTTAAGCCATGTGTTTGGCATCACCCAACAAAATAACTAATATATTGGATTTTCTTCTCTTTTTGAACCTACGCTCTAGGTTTCACTTGGCCGTAGCCTAAATATCTGAGGAGAACACAAATGGTGCTAAAACACATATGTCCTGTTCTGAAATGTGCTTTATTAGGTCTATCTGGTCTAGGAGATGTGTCCTGATCTGCTCCCTGTGGGCTCTCCTGTGAACAGCAGGTCTCTTGCCAACATTTGCCAAGCAGATACCAACCTGCAAATTGAAAGTCTGCATAAAGCAATTTCAGGCTGAGGCAAAGCATTCAGGGCCCCCTCCACTGGCTTAGCTGGTAGTATCTCTTTCAACTCACCTGGTCTAAATGCTGTCCATAAAATTAACAGTCCATTTCAACCTCAGCAACTGAGACCTACGACTCACCTTTTCTACTTTGAATTTTTGCAAACTAGAACCTGTGCTGGTTCCATTTGCTAATGGTGGCTACAGCCTTGTCCCTCCAAATTCCTGCACTGATGGACAAAGACGTCGCTATAAGTTTCACTGAACCCTGAGATATAAAGTTATTTAGTATTTCTTAGGACTCTGAAGCATTTATTTCTGCCCCCCATAGAAGCTATTCTCTGCAATGAAACGGGAAGACCTCAAAAGAAAGCATTTGATGATCTAGCTGGTAAAAACATAGAAATGATTAAAACAGAGGCAAAGAATCCACATGTTGCTATTACCTTAATGACTAAAACATGCAACTCATTAATTTAATCTGACAGTGAGCCCTTTTGTGGGTAGACAACTCATATGTAATGTCTTACTCCAGCTGAAGAGACTTGTCCCATGCCAAGCCTGGCTCCCCATTTCTTTTATTACTGAGAAGCCATTGGTACAATCCAAAATGATTAAAGCCATAGAGATTGAATTGCAGACAAAGAACTTCAGATTGGATCGGGGATGGGAAAATAAAACTCCAACCAAGTACAGGGCTCAAGGGACATATGATCAAAACATTCACGTTTTTTTTACAAGCTGGAAAATTCAACTTCCTAGTTTATAACATGTGAGAAAAAAAAGAACTGACATAGTCTATTAATACATTAATACTTTTTTCTGTGAGAGGAGTGCCTCCAGGTTCCCTAAAAAAGGACCCTTAAAATCATAAAAGTATTATACACAAAATGTCAGAAGTCTAAGAAAACTCATGAAACAAAGATTCCTGGGTCCAGTCCTCCTTGTCCAGAGATACTTATTGTATGAACCTGGAGAAATTTTTGAACTTGATTATTGGGATAATGATTAGTAAAATAGCACCTAAAACATTTAACCACAAAACAAAACAGACCAGAAAAATTAACATCCCACAAAAATTACAGAAAAATAAATGAAAAAAAAATCTTCAAATCACCTCCATATAACTAACCCATAAAAAAAAATTTTCTCATTATAACTATTCTTCTGCACAAAAATAATTCAAACCTCTGCTATCACTCAAAAAAAGCAAAGAAAGTCTTTTTCTATTGCTAACATTCTGAACCACATTTTTAAAATCCATCGTAAACCACTTCTCAGTCACCAGACCTAAGTCTCGTTCTTTTTCTTAAGTTATGACTAACGTATTAAAGCAAAATGTACCCTTAGGTGATCTTAGGTTCCCTACAAAGGAGATTCCTGTTCCCTCTGATATACATCTTCTTTCACACTCCATCCATTTCCGTGGGACCCTCTTGATCTAGCTCATGAAACAGATCAGCTGAGTGAGGGACACAAGTCTTAGGATACTGTTTGGTGCTTCTTAAAAACAAAAATGTTTCATGTTGAGGTAGATCCTATTTTAACCAAATGGGAACTTTCATTCTGATATTCTGCTGTTAGACAGCCAGTACTTTCAATGCAAAGACAATCATGACAAATGCTATGTGAATTTTCCCACTTGACTATAGACAGGTTCTTCTTAAATCAAAATAAGTTTATCTTCGGTAATAAAAATACTCAAAGAAAAACTCTTAAATGGACTGTGTCTAAAGCAACCCACTCTGGCTGTATTGCCTATGAAGACAAGGAGAGTGACTAAGTGATGATGCCACAATAATTCAGTTTTTATTTGTATACATGGGGTCTATTTCCGGTTGATATTTCCTCTGGCTTGGCGGAATTGGTATTGATGCCTACGAGTAATGTTTAAGGCAAAATCTTGATATATTAGATAAACACTTTCGTTTAAATTCCTCTTTGTGACCTGCTGTTTAACCGGTTTACAATGCATTATATCATGCTCCAATATTAGGACTCTTAGTTTGGGGCTAGCAGAAATAGTTCAGCTAATGGAAATAATAATTTTTTCATGCTGTACTACATAGTAATTTAAAGTATTTCAATTAAACAAACTGTCTCATTAGAGTTCCTTGATGATGCTTTGATATGGTCAGAAATCCCAAGGATGCTATTGGGACACACTCTATCATATGCACATGCTAAAGAAGGTTACCATATGCCAAACATTTTAGAGCACTCAAATGACCTACTTTAAAAGCGTTTGAAGCCATTTTCTGGTGTAGACCCAGAACAAATTACCGTTGTCTAATAAGTAGCTTCCAATTTGTGTTCCAAAAGGCATCCAAGTTCTCCCACCGAGATTTATTTTTTAAATTCCATTTCTTTCTCCTATCACAGGTTAAGATTATTTGAAAGCACATTTGTTCATAAAGTATCAACACTTGTCCTGTTACTACTTTGCTTTTCACAGGATAGTCTAATAATGAATGTTATAATAAATAATTGACTGTTTTATATCATATTCACTATCATTTTTCCCTCAGAGATTCTAAACTCCCTTGGACAGTTCTCTAGGAAACAAAAGATTAAGTACAAAAATAAACTAAATTGGTTAAAGTATCCTTGAGATACTCAAGATAAATTAAATGTTGCTACTTTAAGTTGAATATTCAAATGCCTTCAGATAAGCTTAAGGTTTAAACAAATTTTTAAATTCTGTTAATTTTACTGTTGAAAACAGATGAAAAAAATAAAATCATGATGTTCTTAACATAAGCAAGAAGCTCACTTGTAAACTTTTTATGTCACGTAAACTACTCGCTTCCTGAGTTTAAATACCTGTTAATTTTAATTTAAATATCAGACAGGGCTTCCCTGGTGGTGCAGTGGTTGAGAGTCGGCCTGCCAATGCAGGAGACACGGGTTTGACCCCTGGTCCGGGAAGATCCTACATGCCGCGGTGCAACTAAGCCCGCGCGCCACAGCTACTGAGCCTGCGCTCTAGAGCCCGCGAGCCACAACTACTGAAGCCCACGTGCCTGGAGCCCATGCTCTGCAACAAGAGAAGCCAACCGCAATTGGAGGCTGGCGCACCGCAACAAAGAGTAGCCCCGCTCGCCGCAGCTAGAGAGGGCCCGCTCGCAGCAGCAGAGACCCAAAAAAGACCCAACGCAGCCAAAAATCCATCAATAAATATATTAAATAAATAAATAAATAACAGATAAACCAGTTGTTGGACATGATAACAAATAACATAATGATCAATGTACTGAATTTTCAATTAGTTCTTTTGGTACTGTATGCTAGAGCAACAGGAAAAGTATCGATTTTGAGATTGCAATTCAAATCCAAATTAACTTGTAAAAGTGATGCAGTTTTATTTACTCAGGCCTGCTAATTATAACACTATTTTTAAAATCTAGTTTGCATAAACCATTTCTTTATTAGTTAGGGTAAGTACCGCTAGCTGCCATAACAGACACCAAGGTCTCAGTGGCTTAACAGAATAAAAGTTTCTCTTTCATACACGATGTCCAATGTGGTTGTTTCATCTGTGGCTTCAAAATAAACAGGGTCTCAGAGTCCTCTCTTGGATCATAAAGTCAGAGGACAGACGTCAGAGAAAGTAGGAGTATTGCAGGAGTTTTGGGGGAGGAGAGCCTAGGCCTAGACGTAATGTACCTCATTTCCACCCACATTTCATTGGTCAGAACTCAGTTACATGGTCACAACTAAGTACTGGGGAGGCTGGCAAATGTAGGCTGGCTGTCTGCACAGTAGGTAAGAAGTGGGTTTTGGTGAACACATAGAAATCTTATAAAAGTCTCTATAGCCTCAGCAAGAACTTGCTAAAAGGAATATAATCACATCATTGTTCTTATAACAAGAGAGATCATCATTTGGTCTTTCAATTGAATAGTAGATATAAAGCCTATGTAGTAACACTTAAAGTACTATTCTAACTAAAAGGTATCAAGTAACCAGTAACCATTTACAGAACATGATGTTTAATCATCATCGTCTCAGGTGCCTCTTCAAAGCACACGGATTCAGTCTTTCCTTGAAGTTCTCTGAATCTCTGAAGTACTTTTCTTCTCACCAGGCTGGAAAAAAATGGCAGACATGGTAACTTTCACTTAACTTTAATCCTGAGAGCTGGAGTAAATCCAAATAATATCACCCGAATATTTTTTCCTGGCCTGTGTGACCCAAATCAATACACCACACGAACCAGTTTGAAGCTGAAGCTGGTGTGTGTTAAGCTATGTATTTCTGAGAGCCTGAACCTAGACAAAGCCTCAACAGAACATCCAGATAGTCTCTCAACTGATATTTCATGCGGTTTAAGTTCCTGCCAGAGGTCCGATTTCACGAGTCCTTGTTAATTACCAAGCTTTCCAAACTTTCTGCACTGACCTCTGATGCAAAAGGAAACCCACCCCTTTGTATAACTGGTCTCTGAAGCAAAAATTAAGCAGAAAATTGAGGCAAGGACCCAGGAAATTCAGGCAAATCCTCACAGCTTGATATGTGTCTTTTAAATATCACAACCCCAGAGCAAGACAGCAAATAATTGATAGGCAATGCAGGGAAGAGTAACTGACAGGATTGAAACCCTGCAGGGACTGACCTAGAAAGAGAGATAAAAGGCACTGAGAGAGACTGGTTGTTCCATCTTAACACAGTCCTGAGAGGTAGATGTTGCTGAGATGTGGCCCTGGCTAATCCCTTGATGGCTTCAAACATATCGCTCAACATTTTTATTTTAGTAACTCTTACTTTTTCAAATGGGGATAGTAAGAAGTGGGTTCAATTTCATCTCTGGGCTGAGGTGCATTCAGAAGGCATCCATCTGATTTGTTTTTTCTCTAGGAGGCAATCCTCCACCAAAGCCTTCAGGGGATATTCCTATGTGACTGAATGAAAGTTACTTAACCTCATTGGCCTCGATTTTCTCTTCTGCAAAATGGGAGTTTAAAATACCTTCCTTGTGGGTTTGGATGAGGATAAAATAAATGTATAAAGTCACTGAACAAAGGGCCTCACAAATAAAAAGAACCCAATAAATGATAGCTATTTAGGCTACGTTTTAGAGAATTACACAATGTAGTCTATGTGGCTTAATGTAGTTTCAAGTTTTTTGAAAACTCTGGGGGTTCAGGAAGATGGTAAGGTTGAAACAGAAGGTACCACCCAGACCCAAGTTCATCCACACAGAAGCTCAGTAGGAATTTGTGGCAAAACCGTTCTTGACTCAGGCCAGCAAGCAAGGCAAATGGGTGGCAGTTGTAAGACCCACAGCTCATCTCCAAAATCTACATCCACATCTACTAATGAACATCTAGATCACGGAACTCTTCTAAAAGAGCCCAGATTATTCCCTAAACTTTTCAAAAATACTTCAGACAGTCCCTGTTGATCTATCAGCCACTGCTAATCTATTTCCATTCATGGGCTATCACAGCGAGTGGAGTGTGTTTTAAGTGGGAAGGAAGCCTTGAAGAACAAACTGATTTTGACTTCTTATTTTGGTTTTCTGTGTCTTGAAACCAAACCAAAACAAAGCAAAGCAAAACATGATTAAAGCCAATTCTTGATCATCTGTGATAATAGAGAGCATGGCATAGCATGAACAAATCAGATTAACAAATCTCAAAAGCCTACATTAGAAATGAAGACTTAAAAGAAAATCATGTCTAAATATAAGACATCACAGGAACACAAGAAGCTTAAGTTTCACTTAAAAACAAATAGAAAAAAAGAACATCCATGGTAGGCAGCCATGGGTCAAGAGCTACTGACAAGTAACTAAGTCTGCAGATTTTATTTGCACCTCCTCTGCCCTTCACTGTAAGTAGACTAGTAGGTGGGGTAAGGTATCTGAATAGGGCAAGAGGCAAAAAGGAACAGAGACAACTGAGCTGGGAGACCAGACGTATTGATCGGTTCTTGAATAATCCATATCTGCAAGGCTAGGACATTTTTGGTGATTAACATAAAAACAGTCTCAGTGCTAAGAGGGGAGAAAAGGTTAAGTAATAGTATGGAAAGCCTTCAGGAAAAAGCTAAAAATATTTCAAAGAAAAAACAAAATCTATGTACTAGAAAACAACGTTATCTCCATAGCAATTTTGTTAAGCTCTTGGGTAAAAGACAAGATCATCTGTGTTGACCCTGGGTAAAGATGCCATCTGTTGGGCCACTACCATTGAGAGAAGCAGAATAGCACAGCCGTGGACTGGCTCAAGTCTGGGTTCAATCCCAGTTCTGCAACTTTCCAGCTTTGTAACCTTGGCCAAGTTAGTTGCATGACTTCTCTGTGCTGCCTCAGTTCTCTGCTCTATAAAGTGGGGGTGATAATAGAACCACCTCACAATGTTCTGAAAAGGTTTGAGTGAGTAAATATATCTAATATCTAGAACAGTTTTTGACATGTAATAGGTACTGTATTTGAGTATTTGCTGCTGTTCTTAACTGTTACAACCTGTTAAAGATCAAACCTCAAAGGAATAATACTTTTTTAAAGTAGTGGGATGTACTATTGAATTTTGTTATTATGTGTTTATTTTTAGAAACTTTAGAGAGTGTATTAGATTTCTATTGCTGCTGTAACCGATTTACACAAATTTAGTTGTTTAAACAACATAAATTTATTATCTTACAGTGTTGGACGTCAGAAGTCCAAAATGAGTCTCACTAGGCTAAAATCAGGATGTTGGCAGGGCACTGCCTTTCTGAGGGCTTTAGGGAAAAATCTGTTTTCTTGCCGTTTCAGTTTCTAGAGGCTGCCCACATACCTTGGCTGGGGACCCCCTTCTGTTGTCAAAGCCGGCAATGTCCAATCAAGTCTTTCTCGCATTAGATCACCCTGACACTGACTCTTCTACCTCCTTATTCAACATTTCAAGACCTTTGTTATTACATTGAACTCACCTGATAATCCAGGATAATCTCCCTATTTTAAACTCAGCTGATCAGCAACCTTAATTCCATCTGCAACCCTAATTCTCTTTGCCATATAACAAAACACATTCCTAGGTTCTAAGGTTTAGTGTGTAGACATTTGGTGGGGGGCGGGGGGGGGGCATTGTTCCACCTATGACAGTGAGGAATAACAATCTATCTGAAACACTGGAATGACTTATATAGTCAGCATGGTAACGTAAAAAGATAAGAGATCTGCGTTCAAGCCTGTGTTCGATTATTAACTAGTTTTACGACCTCCATTAATTTTAAGTCACCTGAACTCTGGGCATGTGCAGTAAGAGTGGTGTTGCGCTGCCGAAGTCTGCACCCCTACCTAGGTATTTACTTCAAACACTGTAATTTGGTAACAAGGAGCACAGAGCAGAGAAGTACGAGATCATTATCTCTAGTGGGAAAACAACTCAAAAATGCTTGAGTGACAGATGATGGCCATAAACTGTCTCTTTTACTTGTGAAAAGTAGCATATCTTTAAGCTTTAGCTGACTGTTAACCTTGAGACAGCCTCTAGCTGCAACTGGGAAACAACAAAGATCTTGCTGGCTTTCTGATCCAGTCTGTTTTGAGTTCTCATGTACTTACCGAGATGGTTTTAGCCAGTGGTATGCTGTTGTCTTCAGAAGTTCATCACGTACAGAACCTTGGAAGGCAATTCAAGTGTTCCCTGTTCCTCTTCCCAGGCAAGCACAGCTGTGTTATAGCAAATCCATCAGGCTTTGGATGGACCTCCAGGGTTGGCCTCTCTTTCCAAGCAAATTTGAGCCTTCTTTCTCCTCTTTGGCTATCTATGACTAAGGGGTGGGTTCAGAGCTGTGTGGTCCAGTAGGGATATTTCGAGCTAATAATATCCATTGTGCTTGGAAACTTACATTTGTATGCACCACAAGAAAGTTTCTGGGTAGAATTTGCTTGTCTGTGTTAAAAACATCAGCAGAGAGAGAGGTTGTGTCTAAAACACAGTGTGGAGCAGCGAGGCAACTAAGAGTCTGAGATGCGTGACTTACCTTTATTGTTTAAGGTCTGACCTTAAAAATATCATGAAGACAGAAACCAAGAAACAAATGTCACATAGTTAATCTTCATTGCCAAGCAAATTAAATCTTCTCCTTTACCTTTCCTTTATCAGAGTGGTTCATGAACAAAAACTCGGCAATTAAAGAAAAATTAATGCTTTCTCTAAGTTTGTCATGTGAGATCACTTATTATATCATTTAGATTTGATTTCCGAGGGTGGAAATATTTGGCTGTGCAAGCATATACACACCAGGGCCAGTGGTAGGTCTCTGTGTTTAAATGATTTTAGTAGACGTGGCTTTTGGCGTCCAGAAGCATGAAATCTGTTTTCGTTTGGTTTGTATGCTAATATCCAGCAAATCCTTCTCTTCTCTCCTTGCATTTAGAAACTGTTGATGGAATTTGATTTGATGGCTGGGTCTCTTTCAATGTTGTATATATTTTTACTTAATGATGCAAAAAGTTGATTGATTAATCAGACTGCTTGAATGTTAGACTGAATAACTATTACCATTTTTAATCATTAAGGTTCACTTGTCCAGAAAATCCTTTTTGCTTCAACCCTTATAAATAGAATCATTTAAAAAATATATTGGCTGATCTTGGTTTGTTTTCTTAAAATGGGAGGTATAATTTTTGTTTACTGTGTTACTGCCATATTAAGGATATTGCAGGGTATGGGAACCAGATTCTAAACATGTTTGGACATTGTACAGCATGGATTGAAGATTGGGATGGATACGTACTAACGTTAGAACTTGCCACTGCAGCTATTACTTTTTATTAAGTGACTGATACTGCATCCTTTTTCCTGAAAGCCAAATGAAAAAGCTAATTCCAGTTAATTTATGGTTTCATTTCACTGAGTTCCTCTTAAATGAGATATTACTATAACATGGTCAATTATTATAAATAATGAGATTTGGGGCAAAGTTAACACTTGCAAGCAGGAAGAAAATTAATGTCTTCAAAACTTGAAAGATAAGGTTTCTTAGAACTTATTTTTCTGCATGCCACACAGGTCTACCTTTTTCCAGTGAAACCTAATTCCAAGCACCTCTTTTCATCTCTAAGAACTCTGGCTCTGATTGTGTCTTTGCTTTGGTGACACGTTGGCGGCTTCTTTCTTTTGCTCAGAACTTGTCCCAAAAAATGCGGACCATCCTGATGAGCTCAGTCTCTCTCATCCATCTGTAGGTCAAGTCTCCCTCTCTGAAGAGTTCTTTTGATCCTTATGCCTCCTGCCCAAGGTGGTGGGCTTGACTTTGAAGCAGGACTTAATTTTGCTTCATTTTGAATTTAAAATTTTTCTCAGGTAGTGAAAAGCCACCAAAGAATAGTTTAATGCATAAGGAAAAACAAATTTAGAGGGGCGGGGGTTGGGGGAGGGATGGAGTGGGAGGCTGGGGTGAGCAGATGTGAGCTATTATATATGGAATGCATAAACAACAAGGTCCTACTGTATAGCACAGGGACTATATTCAATATCCTATGATAAACCATATTGGAAAAGAATCTTTTTTAAAAGTACATATATGTATAACTGAATTCCTTTGCTGTACAGAAGAAATTAACACAACATTGTAAATCAACTATACTTCAATTTTTAAAAAAAGAAAAAAACAAATTAAGGGAAATGATCCGCTTGCTTGTAAATAACAGGTTCTCGTAAATGAGGTAGCTAATTCTACACAATTTCAGGCACTGCTTTAGTAAAAGCAAGAGAAATGAAAACATCCTAGGATTTCTTTGTCATGCTTAAAAGTCTCCCCCGCTCCGATCGCCTAGTTTTTTAGAAGGGGTATTTGTTCTCTTTTATAATCTGGAAATGCATGTGCCTAATTGAAGTAAGATGTACTCCTTAAATGATGAAAATAAAAAGTGATCAAAATAGATTTTTGTTATCCTTTGGGCATTGGGAGTTTAAATGCAAACTGCATGGCTTGCAGTGTAGGGAATTAATTATTGGTAATTGAAGTTGTAAGCTTAATTCCCTGCTTGCTTCAATGAAAATGAATCCTTTTATTTAATACTGAAATAAGCACCACTAACCTCATGATCTCGGACAGCACACACATTCAGCTATTGAGCACTAGTGAATGCTAAAAAAAGCATTATCTTTTATTTATTTTTTAAAAAAGCTTTATCCTTTAAACACTGAATTGTGATTAAAACAAAACAAAACAAAAACACTGGGAGGTAGACACATTAGCAGAAAACATAATAGATGGTGTTGGGTATTCTTAATAGATCCTGTTCGTGTTCACCCATTAGAAAACCCATTCTGTAGTCTAATAAAAGTCTAAACAATTCAAAATATATATACACATATACTTTTTGAAAACTTGTCCTCAGTAAAATTTTTTCATTGAAATGTATTGTCATATTGAAGCTGGATGACCATTTAAACTGTTGAGCAAGTAAACTCCCTGCCTGATGTTTCTGCTGTAAGGGATTATTTTTATTGTTATATTTTTTAGATGTTGGGGGTAGGAGTTTATTAATTAATTTATTTATTTTTGCTGTGTTGGGTCTTCGTTTCTGTGCGAGGGCTTTCTCTAGTTGTGGCAAGTGGGGGCCGCTCTTCATTGTGGTGCGCGGGCCTCTCACTATCACGGCCTCTCTTCTTGAGGAACACAGGCTCCAGACGTACAGGCTCAGCAGTTGTGGCTCACGGGCCTAGTTGCTCCGTGGCATGTGGGATCCTCCCAGACCAGGGCTCGAACCCGTGTCCCCTGCATTAGCAGGCAGACTCCCAACCACTGCGCCACCAGGGAAGCCCAGGGGTTATTTTTTTTCTGAGGGAATATTGCAGCCAAACATGATGTGGACTTGGCTTTCTGCCCAGCCTCATCTCTGATCTCTCTCTGTCTCTGTCACCCTCTGGCACTAGGTTCTGGCCATGCAGGAGTGCCTCTGGGAATTTATTTATACTTACTGTTACTTAGGTCTGGTACTGCTTTCCCGGGCTCCCTACATGTGCTCTTTGCCTAAGCAAGCATCTTTTACTCCTTTCAGATATCAGCTCAAATACTACACCTGAGCTTGGCGGGAGTCCTCCTCTTTTATATTCTTATCGCAGTAAGTCATGTTGTAGTCACTTGTTTCACACTTGTCCCTTCTGCCAGAGCATAGTTTCAAGAAGGCAGGGACAGTGTCTGCCTTGTTCATAGCTAGAGCTCCAGAAGCAAGTTCAGAGCCCTGCACACACTGAGGATCAAGAAACATGTTTGAGGGAAGGAAGGAGAGGATAAAGGAAAAAAGGGAGACAGCTAAATGTTATTTAAGGTCAGCCAGAGAGGTCGTTGTCAAATTTCCCATTTACAGTGCTGAAGTATCCATAACAGTTATAATACAATTAATGATTTGTTTTTCTCATTTCTATGGGAAATGAATGGAATCAATATTTTCCAACTTTTTATTTATTATTGTACTACATACTAAGCCCCGAGTGCCCCTTCCCAGAAGACAATTTATCCATATTTCAATAATTAACACGTAATTGTGTGATAAGTAACACAAGAAAAGCTTCTTGTTCAGAAATTAAACTTGCATGCTATTTAATGTGTTTATATTAGAGGAAAATTGGACACTGTATTTCCTTCAAATGAGACAGAATAGTTTGAATTTGCTCTCAGAGGAACCAACCATTTCTGACCTAGGAGAGGTAATAAGATGAACGCCTCTGTTCCTTAAGTAACCAGCTACTGTGAGCACAAAGTTTAGTCACGGGTTGTGGAAAAAGCCCTATGAGTCGGCTTCAAAGACCCAAATGTGGTTGCTCAGACTGTTCAAACTTTCAAAACTAGTTTTCTCAACAGCAGAGAGCTTAAATGAATACGTACTTGTTCGATCTAAATATTGTTTCACCCTGTCACGGAAAGAGAATAAAGGAGACGGAAGAACCCCTTGATTGGTCTTTATCTCAATAACCTGCAACTTCTGCCTCATTGCTTATTTTAAAAGAAGCACAAGTGATGTAAATGGTTTTCTGGGTGAAGATGGTAGAGTAAACCACACCCCTAATTTCACTTCTCTGCAAAATTCCACTAAAACTAGAGTAAAGAGTTTCTTTAAAAGGCCTGAACCCACATGAACATGAAGATAAGAGAATACAAGAGCAGTGAAACTTTGGAATCTAGAAAGCAGATTGACAACTGGCAGCGCTCTGTACCTCTGCTTGGTTTCGAAGGTGTAAAGGGGAGGCTGAAATAACTAGGTGGCTAAACAAGGGAGGACTCGGAGGAAGCTGTCCCACCAGCCTAGTTCTCTATCCCTGCTCACACTGCACACTGCTATAATATATATGGCATTTATATTAAATTATACACATATAAACCCTATAGTATATAGTTTATTCTCAGAAGTAGGTACAGAAGGCCTCTGGATTATGAGACATTACACATAATTGAAGGTATGTTATTATTATCATACCAAACACAGAGAGATGTCATGACTGAATGCTGAGCACCAACAATATCTATCTCTTCCCTGACTTGGCTCCCAGAATGCCAGCAGCATGACCATTTCCCTCTAGGCGAGACAGTGGAAGATTCATTTCTGCTAAACATAACCAACCGAAGAGGAAAGATTTGAAAATACTGACATCAGGAGTTCACCAACAAACAGCCCATTCACATCACCTGACAGTGTCATTCAAAGGAAACCAGCTGCACAAAAGTACCCAGAGAAACTAATTATATTTCAGCCCTTCATTCTTTTTTTTTTTTCAATCCCAATCTCCCAATTCATCCCACCACCACAACTGTCCCCACGCCGCCACCTTCCTGCCTTGGTGGCCATACGTTTATTCTCTACATCTGTGTCTCTATTTCTGCCCTGCAAACCGGTTCATTTGTATCCATTTTCTAGGTTCCACATACATGCATTAATATACGATTTTTGTTTTTCTCTTTCTGACTTACTTCACTCTGTATGACAGTCTCTAGATCCATCCATGTCTCAACAAATGACCCAATTTCATTCCTTTTTATAGCTGAGTAATATTCCATTGTATATATGTACCACATCTTCTTTATCCATTCATCTCTTGATGGGCATTTAGGTTACTTCCATGACCTGGCTATTGTAAATTGTGCTGCAATGAACATTGGGGTGCATGTGTCTTTTTGAATGATGGTTTTCTCTGGGTATACGCCCAGTAGGGGGATTGCTGGGTCATACGGTAATTCTATTTTTAGTTTTTTAAGGAACCTCCATACTGTTCTCCATAGTGGCTGTATCAATTTACATTCCCATCAACACTGCAAGAGGGTTCCCTTTTCTCCACACCCTCTCCAGCATTTCTTGTTTGTAGATTTTATGATGATGCCCATTCTAACCGGTGTGAGGTGATACCTCATTAGAGTTTTGATTTGCATTTCTCTAATAATTAGTGATGTTGAGCAGCTTTTCATGTGCTTCTTGGCCATCTGTATGTCTTCTTTGGATAAATGTCTATTAAGGTCTTCTGCCCATTTTGGGATTGGGTTGTTTGTTTTTGTAATATTGAGCTGCATAACCTGTTTATATATTTTGGAGATTAATCCTTTGTCACTTGATTCGTTTGCAAATATTTTCTCCCATTCTGAGGGCTGTCTTTTCATCTTGTTTATAGTTTCCTTTGCTGTGCAAAGCTTTGAAGGTCCCATTTGTTTATATTTGTTTTTATTTCCATTACTCTAGGAGATGGATGAAAAAATATCTTGCTGTGATTTATGTCAAAGACGGTTCTTCCTATGTTTTCCTCTAAGACTTTTATAGTGTCTGGTCTTACATTTAGGTCTCTAATCCATTTTGAGTTTATTCTAGTGTATGGTGGTAGGGAGTGTTCTACTTTAATTCTTTTACATGTAGCTGTCCAGTTTTCCCAGCACCATTTATTGAAGAGACTGTCTTTTCTCCATCGTATATCTTTGCCTCCTTTGTTATAGATTAGTTGACCATAGGTGCATGGGTTTATCTCTGGGCTTTCTATCTTGTTCCATTGAACTATATTTTTGTTTTTGTGCCAGTACCATATTGTCTTGATTACTGTAGCTTTGTAGATATATTCTGAAGTCAGAGCGTCTGATTCCTCCAGCTCCCTTTATTTCCCTCAAGACTACTTTGGCTATTCAGGGTCTTTTGTGTCTCCATAAAAATTTTAAGATTTTTTTGTTCTAGTTCTGTAAAAAGTGCCACTGGTAATTTGATAGGGATTGCACTGAATCTGTGGATTGCTTTGGGTAGTACAGTCATTTTCACAATATTGACTCTTCCAATCCAAGAACATGGTATATCTCTCCATCTGTTGGTATCATCTTTAATTTCTTTCATCAGTGTCTTATAGTTTTCTGCATACAAGTCTTTTGTCTCCCTAGGTAGGTTTATTCCTAGATATTTTAATCTTTTTGTTGCATTGGTAAATGGGAATGTTTCCTTAATTTCTCTTTCAGATTTTCATCAGTAGTGTATAGGAATGCAAGAGATTTCTGTGCATTAATTTTGTATCCTGCAACTTTACCAAATTCATTGATTAGCTCTAGTAGTTTTCAGGTGGCATCTTTAAGATTCTTTATGTATAGTATCATGACATCTGCAAACAGTGACAGTTTTACTTCTTCTTTCCCAATTTGTATTACTTTTATTTCCTTTTCTTCTCCAATGGCTGTGGCTAGGACTTCCAAAACTATGTTGAATAACAGTGGTGAGAGTGGACATCCTTGTCTTCTTCCTGATCTTAGAGGAAATGCTTTCAGTTTTTCACCATCGAGAATGACGTTTGCTGTGGGTTTGTCGTATATGGCTTTATTATGTTGAAGTAGGTTCCCTGTATGCCCACTTTCTGGAGAGTTTTTATCATAAATGGGTGTTGAATTGTGTCAAAAGCTTTTTCTGCATCTATCGAGATGATCACATGGTTTTTATTCTTCAATTTGTTAATATGGTATATCACATTGATTGATTTGCATATACTGAAGTATCCTTGCATCTCTGGGATAAATCCCACTTGATCATGGTGTATGATCCTTTTAATGTGTTGTTGGATTCTGTTTGCGAGTATTTTGTTGAGGATTTTTGAGTCTATATTCATCAGTGATATTGGTCTGTAATTTTCCTTTTTTGTAGTATCTTTGTCTGGTTTTGGTATCAGGGTGATGGTGGCCTCATACAATGAGTTTTGGAGTTTTCCTTCCTCTGCAATGTTTTGGAAGAGTTTGAGAAGGATGGGTATTAGCTCTTCTCTAAATGTTTGATACAATTCACCTGTGAAGCCATCTGGTCCTGGACTTTTGTTTGTTGTAAGATTTTAAATCATTGTTTCAATTTCATTACTTGTGATTGGTCTGTTCATATTTTCTATATCTTCCTGGTCCAGTCTTAGAAGGTTATACCTTTCTAAGAATTTGCCCATTTCTTCCAGGTTGTCCATTTTATTGGCATAGAGTTGCTTGTAGTAGTCTCTTAGGATGCTTTGTATTTCTGCAGTGTCTGTTGTAACTTCTCCTTTTTCATTTCTAATTTTATTGATTTAAGTCCTCTTCCTCTTTTTCTTGATCAGTCTGGCTAATGGTTTATCAATTTTGCTTATCTTCTCAAAGAACCAGCTTTTAGTTTTATTGATCTTTGCCATTGTTTTCTTTGTTTCTATTTCATTTATTTCTGCTCTGATCTTGATGTATTCTTTCTTCTGCTAACTTTGGGCTTTGTTTGTTTTTCTTTCTGTAGTTCCTTTAGGTGTAACGTTAGATTATTTGAGATTTTTCTTGTTTCTTGAGGTAGGCTTCTATAGCTATAAACTTATTTCTTAGAACTGCTTTTGCTGCATCCCATAGGTTTTAGATTGTCGTGTTTTCATTGTCATTTGTCCCTAGGTAATTTTTGATTTTCTGTTTGATTTCTTCAGTGATCTCTTGGTTATTTAGTAATGTATTGTTTAGCCTCCATGTGTTTGTATTTCTTAAGTTTTTTTCCCTATAATTGATTTCTAATCTCATAGTATTGTGGTCAGAAAAGATGCTTGATTTGATTTCAATTTTCTTAAATTTACTGAGGTTTGATTTGTGACCCAAGATGTGATCTATCCTGGAAAATGTTCCATGCGCACTTGAGAAGAAAGTGTAATCTGCTGTTTTTGGATGGAATGTCCTATAAATATCAATTAAATCTATCTGGTCTGTTGTGTCGTTTAAAGCTTCTGTTTCCTTATTTATTTTCATTTTGGATGACCTGTCCATTGGTGTAAGTGAGGTGTTAACATCCCCCACTATTACTGTGTTACTGTCAATTTCCTCTTTTATAGCTGTTAGCAGTTACCTTATGTATTGAGGTGCTCCTATGTTGGGTGTATATATATTCATAATTGTTATATCTTCTTCTTGGATTGATCCCTTGATCATTATATAGTGTCCTTCCTTGTCTCTTGTAACATTCTTTATTTTAAAGTCTATTTTATCTAATAGGAGTATTGCTACTCCAGCTTTCTTTTGATTTCCATTTGCATGTAATATCTTTTTCCAACCCTTCACTTTCAGTCTGTATGTGTCCCTAGGTCTGAAGTTGGTCTCTTGTAGACAGCATATAGATGGGTCTTCCTTTTTTATCCATTCAGCAAGCCTGTGTCTTTTGGTTGGAGCATTTAATCCATTCACATTTAAGGTAATTATTGATTTGTATGTTCGTATTATCATTTTCTTAATTATTCTGGGTTTGTTACTGTAGATCCCTTTCTTCTGTTTCCTACTTAGAGAAGTTCCTTTAGCATTTGTTGTAGAGCTGATTTGGTGGTGCTGAATTCTCTTAGCTTTTGCTTGTCTGTAAAGCTTTTGATTTCTCCATCAAATCTGAATGAGATCCTTGCTGGGTAGAGTAATCTTGGTTGTAGGTTCTTCCCTTTCATCACTTTAGGTATATCATGCCACTCCCTTCTGGCTTGTAGAGTTTCTGCTGAGAAATCAGTTGTTAACATTATGGGAGTTACCTTGTATGTTATTTGTCGTTTCTCCCTTGCTGCTTTCAATAATTTTTCTTTGTCTTTAATTTTTGCCAACGTGATTACTATGTGTCTCGGCATGTTTCTCCTTGGGTTTATCCTGTATGGGACTCTCTGCGCTTCCTGGACTTGGGTGGCTATTTCCCTTCCCATGTTAGGGAAGTTTTCGATTATAATCTCTTCAAATATTTTCTCGGGTCCTTTCTCTGTCTCTTCTCCTTCTGGGACCCCTATAATGTGAATGTTGTTGCATTTAATGTTGTCCCAGAGGTCTCTTAGGCTGTTTTCATTTACTTTCATTACTTTTTCTTTATTCTGTTCCACAGCATTGAATTCCACCATTCTGTCTTCCAGGTCACTTATCCGTTCTTCTGCCTCAGTTATTCTGCTATTGATTCCTTCTAGTGTCGTTTTCATTTCAGTTATTGTGTTGTTCAGCTCTGTTTATTTGTTCTTTAATTCTTCTATATCTTCGTTATACATTTCTTGCATCTTCTCGATCTTTGCCTCCATTCTTTTGCTGAGGTCCTGGATCATCTTCACTATCATTATTCTGAATTCTTTTTCTGGAAGGTTGCCAACCTCCACTTCATTTAGTTGTTTTTCTGGGGTTTTATCTTGTTCCTTCAGCTGATACATAGCCCTCTGCCTTTTCATCTTGTCTATCTTTCTGTGAATGTGGTTTTTGTTCCACTGGATTGTACTTCTTTTTGCTTCTGCTGTCTGCCCTCTGGTCGATGAGGCTATCTAAGATGCTTGTGGAAGTTTCCTGATGGGAGGGACTGATGGTGGATAGAACTGGCTGTTGCTCTGGTGGGCAGAGCTCAGTCAGCCCTTCATTCTTAATCATGAACATATAAGAGAGGACAACCAGATCCTTGTGGAAGACCTCTACCATAGAAGACAGAAGCCAAAACCAATGATCAAAAGAAGGTAACTTGGAGAAAACAGAGAGTATATATAGAGAAGAACACTTCAATGAAACTACTAGTATCTTCTGAGAAATCAGAAGAAAAGATTACCCTTGTGAAAACTTAAAAAAAGAAAAAAAAAGCACTACATAAAAGGAAAATTCAGAGAGTAAAAAGAGCTCTTGAAAATTACAAAATAGCTGAAATTTTTAAAATTTCAATTGAAGAGTTGGAAGATAAAGTTGAAGAAAGATGTGAGAAAGCAGAGCAATAAGACAAAAGAGAATAGAAAATAGGAGAAAAGATGTAAGAAAAATAAAAGGGCTCGACCTGAGGGTTCAACATCTTAATAATGGATATTTTTTTCCTAGAAAAGAGCACAGATAAAACAAAGTGGAAAAATTGTCAATAAAATAAGTCAACAAAAATTTCTCAGAACTAAAGACATCAGTTGCCAGGTGAAAAGGGCCCACTGAGTGCCCCCTGCCAAAAAAAGTAGACTGGAGTAGATCTATATCAAGGTACATCATTGTGAAATTTCAGAACACTGGGGACCAAGAGAAGATCCTATAAGCTTTCAGAGAGGAAAACAGGTTACATACAAGGGATCAGGAATCAATATAACTTCAGACATCTCAATTGCAATAAGACAAGGGAGAAAGACCTTCCAAAATCCCGAGGAAAAGTGTTCCTACTGCAATTCTAGGTTCAGCCAAACTATCGAATACATATGAGGGGAACAAAGACGTTTTCAGGTATGCAAGATTTCAAAAACTTAATTCCTATGTACTTTTTCTCAAGAAGATAGTGAGGATATGCTCCCTCCAAAATAAAAAAGTCAAGAAAGGGGAAGACGTGGTGTGCTGAAGGGTGTTTCTGCACTCTAACCTGTCAGTGAGGCTGACCTTTATGCCCTATGGCTGTGTTCAGCCAGAAAGTCACCAGCAAGAAACCTGGAAGATAGGAGGGCAAAGACAGCTTAGGGCCCTGATGGGATTAAGACACCTACAAGGTAACCACAGCACCCATTCTATCACCCATTTCTCATGGGTTGAAAATTAAATTTGTGGTACAGATATTTTTTACTCTTTTATAGCCATCAAAGAATTTCAACTATATAAAAAAATGTGTTTCTAACATGACACATGGTGGTCCATCTCTATTAGGTTAAAAATCCAGATTTATTGGAACTTTTATAAAAGAGATTTCTGTTTCCCTTAATCCTTCATTCAAAGTATAAAAATTGAAAGTATTTGTGCTAGGTTTCTGAAGCAGACTCTATGAAAAGTGCTATGGGTGCAGCTGTTTAAAAGTCACTTGGAATATATGTACAAATGCTGTGAACAACTGCCAACTTATGGAACTTGTTCAAAGAAGTAGAAGACAATGATTTTAGTGATTTTTTTCAGTGCTCATTGCCAATGCCCATTGATAATAGTCATGGAAGGAATTAAGTCCAACTTAAGATTTTCCTGAAATGAAAGGGATGTGTGTTAAATATTTGATAATCAAAGACAGAAAATAATGGTGTGTTTTTCATTTTCTTACAGGTATCAAACTAAATATGAACAAACGAAATTTAAGACTCCAAAAAGAGGTAATTTTGACCTAACTAGACAGGTACAAGAATTTATGTTGCGATTGGAACTCTTTATAATACAAATCAATAATAATGACTTTACACATTTTTCTAACATGAATCAAAGTGCAGGAGAATTTAATTGTAATCAATGACATTATTTGATTGTAAAAAGAAAAAAAACACAAGAAAAATTTGAAGACTGTTTTGTTAATATTGGTATGTTTAGAGTTGCTTTTCGAATACAATACCCTTTTGCGCTCAACATTTAATACTAAGTGACACAAGAGTTAGTGGAGGCTTCCCTGGTGGTGCAGTGGTTGAGAGTCCACCTGCCGCTGCAGGGGACATGGGTTCATGCCCCAGTCCGGGAAGATCCCACATGCTGCGGAGTGGCTAGGCCCGTGAGCCATGGCCACTGCGCCAGCGCGTCCGTGCTCCGCAACGGGAGAGGCCACAACAGTGAGAGGCCTGTGTACCACAAAAAAAAAAAGAAAAAAGAGTTAGTGAATGTACTTACCTTGAATTAATTTAGTTTTAAAATTGATATGCTTTTGCTTCAAAGTCAAATCAATTCTTCTAAAAAAGATGAACAAGTTTTGTCAACATGGATAAATATTAAAGGAAAATATTTGGGGGGATTTAATATCTTTATTGGAAAATACTTAAGTATGTTGCAACAACTGGGGCATATTAGTCTACTTTTTATGAAATATAATATATCCAATGAAAATTTATTGTCTAAATTGAAATGTGCTGCTAAGCGTAAAACATATACCAGATTACAAGTACTTAGTATAAATTTTTTTTAAAACATCTCATTGAGATTAGGAACCAAGATGGCGGAGTAGAAGGACGTGCTCTCACTCTCTCTTGCAAGAACACCAGAATTACAACTAGCTGCTGGACAATCATCGACAGGAAGACACTGGAACTCACCAAAAAAGATACCCCACATCCAAAGACAAAAGAGAAGCCACAATGAGATGGTAGGAAGGGTGCAATCACAGTAAAATCAAATCCCATAACTGCTGGGTGGGTGACTCATAGACTGGAGAACACTTATATCACAGAAGTCCACCCACTGGAGTGAAGGTTCTAAGCCCCACGTCAGGTTCACAACCTGGGGGTCCAGCAAGGGGAGGAGGAATTCCTAGAGAATCAGACTTTGAAGGCTAGTAGGATTTGATTGCAGGATTTCGACAGGACTGAGGGAAACAGACTCCACTCCTGGAGGGCACAAAGTAGTGTGCACATTGGGACCCAGGGGAAGGAGCAGTGACCCCATAGGAGACTGAACCAGACCTACCTGCTAGTGTTGGAGGGTCTACTGCACAGGCGGGTGGTGGCTGTGGCTCACACTGGCAGCAGAACTTCTGGGAAGTACTCCTTGGCGTGAGCCCTCCCAGAGTCTGCCATTGGCCTCACCAAAGAGCCCAGGTAGGCTCCAGTGTTGGGTTGCCTCAGGCCAAACAACCAACAGGGAGGGAAGCCAGCCCCACCCATCAGCAGTCAAGTGGATTAAAGTTTTACTGAGCTCTGCCCACCACAGCAACAGTCAGCTCTACCCACCACCAGTCCCTCCCATCAGGAAACTTGCACAAGCCTCTTAGATAGCCTCATCCACCAGAGAGCAGACAGCAGAAGAAAGAAGAACTACAATCCTGCAGCCTCTGGACAAAAACCACACTCACAGAGACATAGACAAGATGAAAAGGCAGAGGGCTATGTACCAGATGAAGGAACAAGATAAAACCGCAGAGAAACAACTGAATGAAGTGGAGATTGGCAACCTTCCAGAAAAAGAATTCAGAATAATGATAGTGAAGATGATCCAGGACCTCGGGAAAAGAATGGAGGCAAAGTTCAAGAAGATGCAAGAAATGTTTAACAAAGACCTAGAAGAATTAAAGAACAAACGAACAGAGATGAACAATACAATATCTGAAATGAAAACTACACTAGAAGGAATCAATAGCAGAATAACTGAGGCAGAAGAACAGATAAGTGACCTGGAAGACAGAATGGTGGAATTCAATGCTGTGGAACAGAATAAAGAAAAAGTAATGAAAGTAAACGAAAACAGCCTAAGAGACCTCTGGGACAACATTAAATGCAACAACATTCACATTATAGGGGTCCCAGAAGGAGAAGAGACAGAGAAAGGACCCGAGAAAATATTTGAAGAGATTATAGTCGAAAACTTCCCTAACATGGGAAGGGAAATAGCCACCCAAGTCCAGGAAGCGCAGAGAGTCCCATACAGGATAAACCCAAGGAGAAACATGCCGAGACACATAGTAATCAAATTGGCAAAAATTAAAGACAAAGAAAAATTATTGAAAGCAGCAAGGGAGAAACGACAAATAACATACAAGGTAACTCCCATAATGTTAACAGCTGATTTCTCAGCAGAAACTCTACAAGCCAGAAGGGAGTGGCATGATATACCTAAAGTGATGAAAGGGAAGAACCTACAACCAAGATTACTCTACCCAGCAAGGATCTCATTCAGATTTGATGGAGAAATCAAAAGCTTTACAGACAAGCAAAAGCTAAGAGAATTCAGCACCACCAAACCAGCTCTACAACAAATGCTAAAGGAACTTCTCTAAGTGGGAAACACAAGAGAAGAAGGACCTACAAAAACAAACCAAAAACAATTAAGAAAATGATCATAGGAACATACATATTGATAATCACCTTAAATGTGAATGGATTAAATGCTCCAACAAAAAGACACAGGCCTGCCGAATGGATACAAAAAGAAGACCCATCTATATGCTGTCTACAAGAGACCAACTTCAGACCTAGCAACACATACAGACTGAAATTGAGGGGATGGAAAAAGATATTACATGTAAATGGAAATCAAAAGAAAGCTGGAGTAGCAATACTTCTATCAGATAAAATAGACTTTAAAATAAAGAATGTTACAAGAGACAAGGAAGGACACTATATAATGATCAAGGGATCAATCCAAGAAGAAGATATAACAATTATGAATATATATGCACCCAACATAGGAGCACATCAATACCTAAGGCAACGGCCAACAGCTATAAAAGAGGAAACCGACAGTAACACAGTAATAGTGGGGGATGCTAACACCTCACTTACACCAATGAACAGATCATCCAAAATGAAAATAAATAAGGAAACAGAAGCTTTAAATGACACAATAGACCAGATAGATTTAATTGATATTTATAGGACATTCCATCCAAACACAGCAGATTAAACTTTATCTCAAGTGTGCATGGATCATTCTCCAGGATAGATCATATCTTGGATCACAAATCAGGCCACAGTAAATTTAAGAAAATTGAAATCATATCAAGTATCTTTTCTGACCACAATACTATGAGATTAGAAATCAATTATAGGGAAAAAATGTAAAAAACACAAACACATGGAGGCTAAATGATACGTTACTAAATAACCAAGAGATCACTGAAGAAATCAAAGAGGAAATCAAAAAATACCTAGAGACAAATGACAATGAAATCACGATGATCCAAAACCTATGAGATGCAGCAAAAGCAGTTAGTTCTAAGAGGGAATTTTATAGCTATAGAAGCCTACCTCAAGAAACAAGAAAAATCTCAAATAATCTAACGTTACACCTAAAGGAACTACAGAAAGAAAAACAAACAAAGCCCAAAGTTAGCAGAAGAAAGAATACATCAAGATCAGAGCAGAAATAAATGAAATAGAAACAAAGAAAACAATGGCAAAGATCAATAAAACTAAAAGCTGGTTCTTTGAGAAGATAAGCAAAATTGATAAACCATTAGCCAGACTGATCAAGAAAAAGAGGAAGAGGACTCAAATCAATAAAATTAGAAATGAAAAAGGAGAAGTTACAACAGACACTGCAGAAATACAAAGCATCCTAAGAGACTACTACAAGCAACTCTATGCCAATAAAATGGACAACCTGGAAGAAATGGGCAAATTCTTAGAAAGGTATAACCTTCTAAGACTGGACCAGGAAGATATAGAAAATATGAACAGACCAATCACAAGTAATGAAATTGAAACAATGATTTAAAATCTTACAACAAACAAAAGTCCAGGACCAGATGGCTTCACAGGTGAATTGTATCAAACATTTAGAGAAGAGCTAATACCCATCCTTCTCAAACTCTTCCAAAACATTGCAGAGGAAGGAAAACTCCAAAACTCACTGTATGAGGCCACCATCACCCTGATACCAAAACCAGACAAAGATACTACAAAAAAGGAAAATTACAGGCCAATATCACTGATGAATATAGACTCAAAAATCCTCAACAAAATACTCGCAAACAGAATCCAACAACACATTAAAAGGATCATACACCATGATCAAGTGGGATTTATCCCAGAGATGCAAGGATACTTCAGTATATGCAAATCAATCAATGTGATATACCATATTAACAAATTGAAGAATAAAAACCATGTGATCATCTCGATAGATGCAGAAAAAGCTTTTGACAAAATTCAACACCCATTTATGATAAAAACTCTCCAGAAAGTGGGCATACAGGGAACCTACTTCAACATAATAAAGGCCATATATGACAAATCCAGAGCCATCCAGACAAATCCAAATCCATCATTCTCGATGGTGAAAAACTGAAAGCATTTCCTCTAAGATCAGGAAGAAGACAAGGATGTCCACTCTCACCACTACTATTCAACATAGTTTTGGAAGTCCTAGCCATGGCAATCAGAGAAGAAAAAGAAATAAAAGTAATACAAATTGGAAAAGAAGAAGTAAAACTCACTGTTTGCAGATGACATGATACTATATATAGAGAATCCTAAAGATGCCACCAGAAAACTACTAGATCTAATCAATGAATTTGGTAAAGTTGCAGGATACAAAATTAATGCACAGAAATCTCTTGCATTCCTATACACTACTGTTCAAGAATCTGAAAGAGAAATTAAGGAAACATTCCCATTTACCAATGCAACAAAAAGATTAAAATATCTAGGAATAAACCTACCTAGGGAGACAAAAGACTTGTATGCAGAAAACTATAAGACACTGATGAAAGAAATTAAAGATGGTACCAACAGATGGAGAGATATACCATGTTCTTGGATTGGAAGAATCAATAATGTGAAAATGACTATACTACCCAAAGCAATCCACAGATTCAATGCAATCCCTATCAAATTACCAGTGGTAATTTTTACGGAGCTAGCACAAAAAATCTTAAAATTTGGATGGAGACATAAAAGACCCTGAAGAGCCAAAGCAGTCTTGAGGGAAAAAAATGGAGCTGGAGGAATCAGACTCCCTGACTTCAGACTATACTACAAAGATACAGTAAGCAAGACAATATGGTACTGGCACAAAAACAAAAACATAGATCAATGGAACAAGATAGAAAGCCCAGAGATAAACCCATGCACCTATGGTCAACTAATCTATGGCAAAGGAGGCAAGGATATACGATGGAGAAAAGACAGTCTCTTCAATAAGTGGTACTGGGAAAACTGGACAATGACATGTAAAAGAATGAAATTAGAACACTCCCTAACACCATACACAAAAATAAACTCAAAATGGATTAGAGACCTAAATGTAAGACCGGGCACTATAAAACTCTTAGAGGAAAACATAGGAAGAACACTGTTTGACATAAATCACAGCAAGATATTTTTGATCCGTCTCCTAGAATAATGGAAATGAAAACAAAAATAAACAAATGGGACTAATGAAACTTCAAAGCTTTTGCACAGCAAAGGAAACTATAAACAAGACCAAAAGATAACCCTCAGAATGGGAGAAAATATTTGCAAATGAATCAACGGACAAAGGATTAATCTCCAAAATATATAAACAGGTCACACAGCTCAATATTACAAAAACAAACAACCCAATCCAAAAATGGGCAGAAGACCTAAATAGACATTTCTCCAAAGAAGACATACAGATGGCCAAGAAGCACATGAAAAGCTGCTCAACATCACTGTTAGAGAAATGCAAATCAAAACTACAATAAGGTATCACCTCACACCGGTTAGAATGGGTATCATCAGAAAATCTAGAAACAACAAATTCTGGAGAGGGTGTGGAGAAAAGGGAACCCTCTTGCACTGTTGGTGGGAATGTAAATTGATACAGCCACTATGGAGAACAGTATGGAGGTTCCTTAAAAAACTAAAAAAAGAGCTACCATATGACCCAGCAATCCCACTACTGGGCATATACCCAGAGAAAACCATAATTCAAAAAGACACATGCACCCCAGTGTTCATTGCAGCACTATTTACAATAGCCAGGTCTCAGAAGCAACCTAAATGCCCATTGACAGTTGAATGAATAAAGATGTGGCACATATACACCATGGAATATTACTCAGCCATAAAAAGGAACGAAATTGGGTCATTTGTAGAGATGTGGATGGATCTAGAGACTGTCATACACAGTGAAGTTAAGTCAGAAAGAGAAAAACAAAAATCATATATTAACGCATATATGTGGAACCTAGAAAAGTGGTATAGATGAACCGGTTTGCAGGGCAGAAATTGAGACACAGATGTAGAGAACAAACGTATGGACACCAAGGTGGGGAAAGCGGTGGGGGTGGTGGAGAGGTGGTGGTGGTGGTGGGATGAATTGGGCAAATGGGATTGACATGTATACACTGATGTGTATAAAATTGATGACTAATAAGGACCTGCTGTGTAAAAAAAATAAATAAAATAAATTAAAAAAATTTTTTTAAATCTCAATAATTTTCTTTTTGGAATTCATGTTAAAATGCTAATATTTTGGGGAAATTGGGTAAAATATATTATTAAAACTAATTTCACTTTTTTAGTTTTTAATGTGATTACTAGAATATTTTAAGTAATTTATGCGATTCGCATTATATTTTTAGTGGACAGCATTTATCTAGGTATTAATCCTTTGTTAGTTTTCAATGATGCAACTATTCTCTCTATCCGTTAACTTTGTTTTTCGTATCCTTCACTGAACAAAAAGCCTTAATTCTGATGCAGTTAAATCATCAATTTTTCATTCATGACTTGTGCTTTCATGGTTTAATAAACTTCACAAAGATATTCTTCTTTTTCGTCTACTGGCTCTGTATTTTTACCTTTCTCACTTAGGGTTTTAGTCCACTTAGAGTTCATCTTTGTATAGTGTTAAGTCAGAAGTTTAGCTTTTCTCCCGGTGAAGAGCCAGTTTTCTTAATATCATATACCACAACAAGGCATCCTTGTCCATCTTTTATGGTACACTTATATCAAATTCCCATAAACACAGATTTATTTCTGAACTCTCCATTCTGTTCCATTGGTCTGTTTCTACCCCAGAACCATACGGTAATATTTCTTAATAACTAATAATTGGAATCACTTCTCATTCCTATGCTGATATCGGTTATAAACATCCCACCAAATGAGGTTCTATATTCTCCCTTTGCTTTCTCTAGTCAGCTATAGGTTTTGACCATTTAAATATTATTAATACATACCGCCATTGGAACTCCCTTTGACTGCCTTTTCTTTTTTGTTTTTTTTTTTAACATCTTTATTAGCGTATAATTGCTTTACAATGGTGTATTAGTTTCTGCTTTATAACAAAGTGTGACTGCCTTTTCTTTAAGGAGGTTGCTCTCAGTGAGTGTTTTAGAACTGTTAATGAGTAAAAATCTGCCTATCCATTCTAGACAGAGTTATCTGGTCTCACGAGCTGAACACATTGGATAATACTTGAACAACATAACTCAGAACCCAGTAAAATAACCCTCTCAGTATAAGACTTGTATAGGGGCTTGACCAATATGAATGACTGGATCTTTAGGAATACCCTCCAGACTTCACTATTTCAAGTGGTGCAGCTCCCAGCTATTTGAAACTGTGGTTCCAAAGGTCAGTGAAAACAATCTATGACCAATGAGTAAATTCAAAATTATTTCATTCACTGATAGACCATTCTGAGGCATGGAGCAGCTAGGGCTCATAATTCCTTATAAAGAATCTTTCATATGCTGGACATTGGAGTTTCAAATATAAATGAAATGCATTTTATTTATATATTTATATCTTGCTTCTTTCCCCAGAGAGAACTTAAAGAAAATAAAGTTAATAAAATAACAACCATCCCTTTAAGGAGTTCACCATCTAGCAAGGAAAACATGTCAACACTATTACCTTAATACAGAGTAGAAGTATTACAATACACATATATCACTAACAAAGTAAGGGATATTTAATACATAAGGGGAAGAGATTGAAGTATCACATTTGATTGGAAGATTAAAAAAATAGTCAGTGGGGCCCGGGTGGCGCAGTGGTTGAGAGTCCGCCTGCCGATGCAGGGGACACAGGTTCGTGGCCGGTTCAGGAGGATCCCACATGCCGCGGAGCGGCTGGGCCCGTGAGCCATGGCTGCTGAGCCTGCGCGTCTGGAGCCTGTGCTCCGCAGCGGGAGAGGCCACAGCAGTGAGAGGTCCGCGTACCGCACAAAAAAAAAAAAAAAAAAAAAAAAAAGATAGTGCACTATTCTATATGAAAAGTGACTAAAGAAACCCAGCAACCAAATACGAGTGAACAACTTTATTCGATCTTATTTTTTAAAAACGATATAAAAGACATTCTTGAAACAATTGGATTAATTCAGTACGGAATTACTATTAATTTTCTGAGGCATAATAATGGAATTGTGTTATACAGGAGTATATCTTTATTCTTAGGAGTTGCATGGTGAGTGTTTAGCAGGGAATTTCATGATGTCAAATTTACTCTGAAAAAATATAATGCAAATACAGCAAAATGTTAACAGTTATTGACTCCAAGCAGAGGAGGTGTTTCATTTTATAGTTCTTTTAACTTTGATGTATGTGGAATTTTTTTCATAATAAAACTTAGAATAACTTGATTCTCTCCTTTGGGTGATATTAAAGTTAAAAAAAATTAAAAAAAGAGTAGGCATTAAGCAAGCAGAGAAGGGGAGCAGGGAGGATGACATCCTAGGCGTATGGGAAAGCTTGCATGAAGGCACAAAGGTAATATGCTTATGTATTAAGAGACTAAGGACTTGTTCCTGAGAATGTGTAAAATTCAGATCTGAATTACCATGTGGATGATGAGCAAACCTCTACTGAACACCTACTACTGTAACTGTCTTTCACATCACTTAGAGTTCTTTGGCTGCCAGTGATAAAAATCAGTTGAAGTAAAAGCTGAACAGCCAGGACTTAAGAGCTAGAATGAACGCAGCTCTGGGATATAGGATCAATAACCAGTCTTCCCAAGGAGAATGGACCGGCTCTAATCCTCTTCCCTTTTTGCGTTTCTCTACTTATGAGCCAATCCTTAGGAGAGAGAGTAAGATCTAGACCCAAGGAAGTCCTCTTAACACGGGCACTAAGGGATCAGTCTCTTACTGGGTGGCATTCTTGCTCACCTAAATTCAATTCTATTGAATTCTATCTTCTATTTTCTGGGCAACCCTTGAAGCCTTCTTCTCTTTTTGCTTGTTAGCCAGAGTTGGCTTGCCGCCAAAGAACCACAATACAATTTTGACTCTTTTTTATTCGTAATTAGACTCCTGAACATTTCCCCATCATACACTCCGTGACACAATTTCTTGTGGTTTATTTTTGTCTGAATCTTTATGGTAGATATGAAATTAGGAGGTTTAAGTTAAAAAAATATTTTCCCCTCTACATTTGGGAAGGTATAGGGGTTAAGGATGGAGAGTACTGCCTAGGGGAAAATAAGTACATTAATGGCAATAATGTAAGATTGAAGATATCACATGGCAAGAAAGAGGTAAAACTAAACTGTGAGAGAAACATCTGAAGGACAATGCAGGTCTTGTTGAGTGAGAGAAGGTTAGAATAGCCAGCACTGGGGATGTGATATTCGAAATACAACTTGAGGCGCTGGTAGAATTCTCAAAGGCATTTCAGGAAGAAGAAATAGCATAAACAAAAGCATGGAGCTGGGGACTGTAGGCTATGCCCAGGAGGCAGGTTCTGATCATATTAGGAAGAACTTGCATGCCCGGCTAAGGAATCTGCATTTAATTGTAGGTATAGGAAATCACTTAAGGTGTCTGAATGAGAGAGTTACATGGTTAAAAGCAACGTTTTTAAAGAAAATGAGTTTGTCAGAGTTTTGCTCTTGCTGCTCAAAGTCTGGTCAAGGACCAGCAGCATGATTTCACCTGGGAACCTACGCAGAATCTCAGCCTCCCTTTCCCAGAGCCAGCGAATCTAAACCTGTAGAGTAGCAAGAAACCCCCAAGTGATCTACTCGCACATTGAACTCTGGGAAGCACTGATGTCAAATACAGTGAAAGAGGAAGATTTGACTTGAGACCAGTCGGACGACTAGGCCAGGGAGAGATGAGCAAAGGTGAGAGCAGCAGACACACCAAGACTAGTGAGATTGGCCCAAAAGGGAGAAGGCACGATGGCACAGAGCTTTTAGGCTGCTTCACTCATTTTCCTAATAGATTAATCCTCTTACCTTATTCATTAACGTCATTGTTTCCTTTTAATACATTTTTCTTCTATTTGTTCTTTCTATTCATTAGCAAGCACTGCTTCTTTCTAATTGTTTCATAGGCCATAAAACAAATGAGAAATTTTCTTGAGCCTAGTTTTTAAGGGATGCAGGTTGCAACTACTGCTGTGCCACAGGCTGGAATAAAAAAAAAAAATCGCATAAAGAGATTAGAAAGGAGAAATAAGAAGAGTGAAAACATCTCCTTTTGTATTTCAGGGTTTTCTTCCCTTCTGTGTTTAATATGAATCCAACAGGTGTGCATTCAAAGCGTGCTAGTGTGTCTTCATCAGCTTTTAATCATCAGCTTCAAGAAAATTCAGATCCTCCGAAAGAGGGAAAAATAAACAGCTGAGCAGTGTGCCTCATTTACACTTCAAATATACTTTGAATTGGTTTTTCCTCAATTAATCAAATAGCTGGTGTATCCCTAAAGTAGTATAAAGTGACACGCTGTGTGAAATCAATTTTTCTTTCTAAAATCATTAAATCCAGTAGCCTGTGACTACATCCCTACTAATCCTGGTACCAATCCTTTCATCCTCCATTAACTTTGGCGCGCCTAACAGGCTGTCAAGAATAATTTCCCAGGACGTAAATAATTCAGAAATTAAAAATTAATAAATAATAACAGAGAACTACTGGGAGACAGGCTGGGTCAATTAGTGCTTTCTGCATTCTGTTTCTTCGCAGCAGGGGGGGCAGCCACATTCGTTACTTGAATCTTTCCTTCAATTCTGAGGTCTGATTTACAGCTCTTCATTACTGGATCCAGTCAGACACAATTACCTCCATCACTATCTCAGTTCCTAACTTCAAAGAAACGAACGTTTTCTTGTCTGCTTTTTTTCTCCTTGCAGCAGGCTCAGCTTGACATCCCTGGAATTTCTTCCACGCAGACTAATTAATAAGTCTTCGACTTATCGTATTCACTTCTCTTCTTTGATGTGCTACCTTAGTCAATCATCCCATTTAATTAGAATTTCAGTGATAACTTTACTTATCTTGTGGCGAGATGTAAATTAAAATAATAGGATTTTAATTCTCTTTTTTATGGGGTTATGACATTTTGGAAGAAAAAGTTTCAACACAAACATGATATTATGTATTCTCTATGCAGGGGTAGAGGAGCATTCTGCAAAACTATTTTCCTCTTGCTACAAAGTAGTATTGCTGTTAAGCAAGCAATCATGGAAAGGCACTGTATTTTTCTATAGCATCGTTTCATCAAGTCCTTCACAGAGAAAAAAATTACCTTGATTTGCATAAATAATTGGAACAAGGTACAGGTCATGTTGCCAGTAAAGGCACTGGCTATGTTTTGAAGAAAAAAATATCCCAGAAAGTCAAGGCTTTGATATACCAACCCTGTTAACTCTTTTTGCCCTTGCCTGTCAATCCATGCTAATTTCCATTTTAGTAAATTCTCTACTAGTTTCTTTAGACTTCTTCCCTAATATACCACAAGGAAATAAAAAGGTTCTCCCAAGAACACAACAGACATTAGCAAAGCACAAGATATAACACTGATGTGCAAAATTGGTTAATAAGGGAATGCAGAAAGCAGCATTTCATTCTAGAAAACAATACTAAGACCAATATTTATTAAGCTTCCACTGTGTACCAGCCTCAGTCTCATGCGTTACGTCTGTTAATTCTTCCAGCATACCCATAATAAAGGATTATTATTCCCATATTACAGATGAGACAGTGTCAGTGAGGTTATCCTGGCCTTCCTAAGGTCACAAAGGTAGCATATGAGGATGAAGAAATACAGAAGGCATAAGAAGAATAACGTTTAAGTCTCTGAGCATAGCATTTAAAGCCCTCCATGATCTGACTTCATACTACCTGCCAAACTCATGTTCTTTCTATTCTATTACATAAACTCATCCAAAATACATCTCCAGGCATTAACCCAGTGCCAGATTCTAGCATTATACCTTATTAATACATCATCAATGGTTACCTTAATGCTTATAGACATTGGCTGAAATTCAGTCATTGTAGTTATAAATAGTAATCTCAATCATCATAAATATATTATTTTAAAATAGCGAGTACAAACAGAAAAGCACATATATATATGCAAGTTTTAGAACAAGAAAATAATCTTTTCTCACATTTTCTTGTACTGTTTTTCCCCAGGAGTGAAATGATTAGCTTTTTTGTTTGTGGCTTAAAAAAGAAAGTTACTAACAATAGAAACATCAATGGGAATTAGTCTATCCTTGATCTCTCAATCTTTCCCCTCCACTACGCTCAATAACAATGTCCAGTAAGACAACAAACAGAGGTTACGGTGACCAATAGAAATTTATTTCATTAGTTAGATCTGAAACCACTGCATTAATGCCATTTTGAAGCTAACCTTTCAGGGATTTAATACAGTTGTTCTTTAACAATAGAACTTGGTTCATTTACTGCTTAAGACATGATTATTTAAATTAAAGTTAATTGGTTTCCTTACTCTCCTTTAGGGCTTTAGGCTTAGAACATTTCTATTAGAAAAGTCTAATTTGTCTCAAGTTCTTATTTCTAAATTTTAGAGTGGTTAAAATGCTCTCATATTTTAACTCTTTGTAGCAAAAATTATGTCTAAATTACAGCTCAAACTGGCAAAGCAATTAAAGATGCAGGTGACGCAATTAACAAAAGGGCTCAATCGTAGTTCAGAAGACTCGGAGCTACAGTGTAAGTTGAGCAGTCGTCTCTGCCAGGGCCTCTCACAGGTTGAGAAAAGCTTGAGGCTACTTTTCCTGAGGTTCCCAAGTATCAATTTAAAAATGAAGACATGCCAAAGCAAGATTACCAAAACCATCACATATTTTAAGTGTTTACATTGGACCAATTAATGTTTTAATACACAAAATATGGTGTAACAGAATTAGGCTATTCATAAATAATCACAGTACCAATAAAATGCATAAATTCATGGAGCACTATAGGCTGTGACACCAGTAATGGGACGAAGTACACAAGTTCTACAATGAAAGTCTTTCAATCCCTTTCCTGTAACTCAATGACTGTAAATATAACCTCATCTCGAAAAAAATGTTAAATTCTTAACTTCATGCTCTCTGGAACAGGAGGCTCGAGTTCAAATGCTCCCTCTCACCATTCCTTGATAAGCTCCAATCTCATACATTCACTCAAAAATTATTTTGAGTGCTTGCTACATGCCAGGCACCACTGTAGGCATTAAAAATATATCAGTTCAAAAAAAATTCTTTTTAAAAGGACGAAACTCCCTACCTCATGGAGCATATTTCTAACGGAGACAGATAACATATAATAAACACAATAAATAAATATATAGTACGTAGAAAATAAATGCAGGAAAAAATACAGAACAGGGTTCAGGGGATCTATAAGTGCCAATGAACGATAGAAATGTACGATTTATCAATATATAGGATAGTTAGGATAGGCCTCGCCAAAAAGTAACCTTAAGCAAACAAGTGAAGGAAGTAAGTAAGAGTAAGCCATGCAGACATCTGGGGGAAGAGCATTCCAGGCAAAGGGATGGCCAGTGAAACAGAAACACCATGGTGCCTTTGTGCAAACTAGAAAAGGTGTTGCTTCCCCCATTGATCTGAGGAGAAAATTTTAATTAGCATCTTAAAGGATACTGAGAAGAAAATTAACAAATTCAACACTCCTTCCTGACATGGCAAAAAAATTAAATAGATTAAGAAATAATAATCAATGGCTATCTCCTTAACACAACTTAGCAGAGAGACACTGGATGCTTTCCTGCTAAAGTCAGGAATATGCAAAAAAAGTCCATTATCTACACTACTATTAAATGTTGTGTTTGAAGTATCAGCCAATAGAATTGGACAAGAGGTATAAGAATTAGAAAGGAAGAGGTAATATACCTGGATAATATACCTGGACACCCCTCCAAAATAAATTAAAAAATTAAATACCAATAACAAGTAAGGTAGTAGAATATAAATTAATAAACAAAAATTCATAGACTTCCATAAAAAGAAAACAGTTAAATGGACTAATGGAAAAGAGAATGCCATTTATATTAGCAGCAAAACAGATAAAATACCTAGAAATAGACTTAATTAAAAGAATGCAGAAAAACTATATCAATAAAGCTTTAAAAATAGAGATGAATAAATAGAAAGACATTCCATGTTCTTGGATAGGATGACTCAACATCATAGAGGTCAATTCTCCCCAAGTTAACAGATATATTCAATGTAATAAAAATGTCAACAAGTTTTTGTCTGGAGCTAAACAAGTTGATTCTAAAATGTGTATGTGAGTAGATATGCAAGGCCTAAAATTATTTTAATTTTTCATATAAAATATCCTGAAATCAATAAAAAGCAATCAGCCACATGAGATGACAAGGCAACAAAAACCAAGAGAAATATCACACAATAGAAAGCCATGCTTGGGGGATTCAGAGAATGGAGTTATCAGTCACAAAACATTCAAATAATTCTGCTAAATATACTCAGGTACTCAAGGAAAGAAAAATCAAGGTTAAAAATTTCGCATAGAATGAGAAATATAAAAAGAGAAATAAATGGAAAGCTTAGAACTGAAGTGAAAAGCCCACTGGAGTTATACTGAAAAGAGAATTAATGAACTGGAAGACAGGTGAAAACAAAACAGAACAAAGCATGGAAAAACAAAAGGATAGTAAATATTAAAGAGTGTAGGAAACTGTGGTATCTTTAAAATATAATCCTAAAATCATTGACACTCTATCCATCAAGAGGTGAGGATATATGTCCACTGCCTTTGAACCTGGGGGGCTCGTAACAGCTTTGACCAATAGAATATGGTGGAAATAATGCTATGTAACTTCCAAGGCTAGATCACAAAAGGCCATGCAGCTTCTGCTGGTTCTCTTAGACTGCTTGCTTTATAGATGCTCCCTCTCAAGATACGCCCTCTCAGCTGCCATGTGTGAGAAGTCCAAGCCCCATGGAGAGGCCATGGAGAGGTGCTCTGATGGACAGTCTCAGGCTGAGACTGGCCTTGGAGGTATCCCAACCCAGGAATTCACTAAAAAAGTGTTCAGATGATTCCAGCCTCCAGCTGGTCAACTCACCCCCAGGTGAAGCACCCCCAGTTATCCCGTAGCAAGGACAAACCATTCCCACGACGCCATGAAGAAACTCCTGACCATGTAATCCATAAGCATAATAAAATGGTGTTACTTTATGCCACTAAGTTTGAGGTGGTTTGTTACAACAGCAACTGATAACCAGAAGAGGGCCTAGAAATACAGTGATAAGAATACAGTATATAACTGGATATATTTAGTAAGTGTACCCCAAATTAAAAAAGAGCTAAAAGGAGAAAGATTAATAAAAACAAGTGAGGTTCTTTGAAATGTTTACTAAGATTGCCACATCTCTGGCAAGTCTGATCAAGAAAAAATGCAAACACAGGTTGAAAGAGAAGAAAAGTCATGTTATAGAACTGGGTTATGTAGAACAAGGGAAAACTGTGACAGTGAGACTATTGTTTTTATCTCCTGGGGTGGAGGTGGGCACAGAAACGTAGGTAAAGTACACTAAGTACACTACAGTGTACTAAGGGCTCCCATCTTCTGTTATACTCAACTGCCCAGCAACAGTCTCTCCAGAAATAGTGAGACTATATTCCAAGTAAATGCATTCTTTTGTTCATTCATTCAAAAACCACATTGGGCTCTCAACCCCAGCCTCCACCTCAATACCTGGTACAGAGACAAAAGGAATTCCAGGGGACAGAAAGTAAAGAACTGGGAAGGAGAGAAGGAACTATGTCAAGGTCAGGGGAGAAGCAGCTATGTGAGAGTCAGCAAAGGGAGGGATATAACCAGAGCCTTCCATCTGGTGTGGTGACAAAGATGGCAGTGATGTGAGACAAGACGGAATTAAAGGCCTCACAGTCTGAGGCAGATCTCTGTATGGACAGGGCATTCGCCCTCAGTCACTTGCCTGCTTTCTCACCTCTATAATTGGACTGGAAAACCTGAAAGGGAACTTGAGTGGACACTGGGATACTCTACTCAAATCCTCTCTTCTGGGCCAAGGATATTAGCTGGGTCACTGGACGTTGCTCTCAGCTTCAGGAAACGGCGTCACCCTTGGTCAGGGAGCAGCCAGACCAAAGACTGGCTGATGTGGGTTGCAAAGGCCCAGCTTCCTTGCCAGTTTGGGACAGCTATGAAGAGCCATCCCAATTCCAGAGCTCCCCGTTGGAACAGCTGAGGCCTCAGTTGTAACAACACTGTGGGTCTCCTGATCCTACCTTCCTCACTCCCTTACAGGTGTATTTTTTAAGACCACTCCCCAGTACACCAGCATATAACTCTCTCAGTATGTTTCCAGGGAGCTTAATCTTTAAAAATGTAATGATTTAAAAATGTAAATGATTAAAAATGTAAAGACCGTTTTTAGCGGTCTTCCTTAGAGCCCAGGGAAAGTGTTTACTTTTTTGGAAGTCATGAACCGCTTTGACCATATAGTGAAAACTAAGGACCCTCTTCTCAGAAAAATACACAGAAGCACTTAATGTAAACTTTCACATGCTATTTTAGAGAGGTCATTTTTTTTTCTTCCTCATCTTTAAGGCCCTGTTAAGACTTTACCAGCTATGTGAAGCCTCAAGAAATGAGCACTCACCCTCTACAAGAGGGGTCCGCAACCGGCCGTGGACCGGTACCGCTCAGCGGCCTGCTAGGAACCGGGCGCACAGCAGGAGGTGAAGAGAGGGCACTTAAGCAAAGCTTCATCTGCGGCTTCCCAACACTCGCATTACCGCCTGAACCATCCCCTATATCCCCTCCCAACCGCCCCCCCCCAAAAAAAAACCGTCTTCCACGAAACCGGTCCTTGGTGCCAAAAGGGTTGGGGACCACTGCTCTACAAGACACCGTGCTGAGTGCTTTAACTTCATGATGATTTTGATCACGACATAACTCTGCAAGGTTACTAACAGCTTCCTGTTCGAGATGTAAGGACTCACCCAACATAACACAGCTAATAATTAGCAAATTTTGGATTAAAATCCTAATGTGTAAAATTTGTGCTCTGAATGAAGAACAAGAAAAAGGAAGGGCCGGTTAAGGACAGTAACTCCTCAAAGGTCACCTAGTGATAAGTGTCAGCATTGGGCTTCAAACTCGGGCCTAACCCCAAAGGTGGCGCTCTTTAAGTCAAATATGTCTTAGCGCCCTTGAGAACGGTAAAAGCCTGGTTTTGTCTTACCCCCGCCCTTCATAGGTCCTTCGTCATTTGTATTTGTTTCTACAGCGATTCCCGAAAGACCTTCGTGTGGCGCTGTTGCGGAAGGCTGGGAGCATCCCGACCCACAGAGGGGCGGCACGTCGCTAGACGTACAACGCGGCGGTGCTATGAATCCCCGCCCACCGAGGGGAGCTGCGTGGCTTCCGTACAACATGGCTGCGTTCTTGCCGCCACGCCTCTTCCTGTGACGTAATTCCTATCATGCGCAGTCATATTTGACCCTTGAACTTGCTGCTGCTTTTTGCTTCCTCTTCCGGGGACGGTATCTAGAGGTATGGTTGCTTTTTCCTTGTCTTTATTGCTACTGCCTTTACAATCGGCCGCCATCCGGGGAGTTGCAGGAGACGGGGTCTCTCAGGCACAGTCTTTTGAGCTGGCGTGGGGGTAAGGGCTTAGGAGGAAGGTTGGTAGTGAGCAGTTCCCCGGACTTTTAGCTTCAGACACCTCTCGATCCCGACCTCCGCTCCGCAGCAGTGAGTGGCAGGAGCTCACCACCCGTGGCTTTGCCGCCTTTGCAGTCCGGCGTTCGGAGACAAATGAGTTGTGAGTTCCGGCTGATGGAGACTGCGAAGTCGCCGGACGTTCTCATATCTTAGGCCATGCTTTAACCCCGCGCCTGTAGCTGTTCTCCAGGCTCTGGGAGGGTCGACGACCGACACGTTCAGGTCATTTCAAAATGTGTTCTAAGACCAATAGCAAGTAAGATAAAAATTTTTAATAGAGAGTTTTCTGTCTTGGTTTTGGAGAGGCAAACGGCTGATTGGGTCACTCGCACCGGCCTTCCGTGTGGGTTTTGATGTCTGACAGTTCCAGTGTAATGATAGTAAGGAGCTTGCAACACCAGATGCAGGCTGTTGCCTTTTAAGTAACATGCTGTGACGAAATGGTTACAAAATTTGGGGAAAATTAGGTTGATTCAAGTTTGCCTATGTTTTATGGTATTTTGGGTAGTTCACTGAAAAAAGAAGAAAAACCAGTTGGATGCCATAATCCAGAAACACTTGATCCAGTACCAAAATTAGTATTAAATGGCACCTAACTTATCCCGGATGCTGCTGGGGGCAGAACACTGAGCCTTGGGCAGCCACTAGGTTGGGGCAGAATGCCTGCTGTCGTTTAATCCTAATGACAGTTGTGTGAAATAGTCAAAAATTATATTTTACAGATAAGCAAGCTGGCCTACGGAGCTTTATAGTCTCAGTAAATGGTATAGCTAAGGATTCAACTTACACATAGGTGTGCTCGTGTGTTCTTCCTTTAAAACCAGCGTTTCTCAAACTTGCCTGTTGGTAGCACTTTTCTGGATACTACTCCAAACAGAATCAGACTCTTTGAGAGAAAAGCCTGGTAATTAAAATTTTAACCAAGTGCCACGTTTGATTACCGTCAGGAAAACAAACATCGCCCCTTAGCATTCTTCCCAATCACCCTTAAATATAAGTATAGCTGTCCCTCAGTATCCTGGGGGATTGTTGCAGGATCCCCGAGGATACCAAAATCGCTGATGCTTAAGTCACTTGTGTAAAATCCTCCCATATACTTTAAATCATCTCTAGATTTCGTATAACACGTAATGCAATGTAAATGACTGTAAATAGTTGTGGGCACGCAGCAAATTCGAGTTTTGCTTTTTGGAACTTTGTGAAGTTTATTTTCCCTGGGTATTTTTGATCCGCGGTTCGTTGGATCTGCGGATGCAGAACCTGCGGGTACAAAGGGTCAGCAGTAGTTTATTTATTTATTTTGGTATACAAATGTGTTTATTTTAGGGGGATGTAATCGCCACTGCACAGTAGAACCTCAGGGAAAAGAGGAGCTCCAAGTTCCCCTTTGTTTTGCAGGGTCGGGGAGAAATGGTCAATAATCTTAAATAACCATCATATTCAGGATGGATCAGTCTGCACTAGGTCCAGCCCTAGGTCCCAAAGACCAAGAGGATGCTAAGGGGCTTCCGGTGGGGGCATAAAGGATCAATGTTCCCTGTTCCTTCACCTGCTTAAATCACTGGCTTTGGCTCCCCTTCTCCGGGAAGCCCCCTGATTAAGCCAACCCAGGCAGCTAAAGCATCTTCTTTCTCCTTCCACCTCTAAGCTCTGGGCTGAGAGATTCTACTCTTTGTGGTTTGATTCAGTCTCCCCAGTTCATCCTCATGTAAATCGTCAGCTGTAGTTTTAAAACATGGAATCCTTTTCATAAGATACCTTAAGATAAGGATATTATATGTAAGAACGTACATGGGTAATGTGTAAACTCTGTGATGCTGTTTTGTTTTAAGGTTTGAATTTTTCTACAATGCAGTTTTATTTCATCTTGATTTAGGCATTCAGAATGGTTCAGCGTTTGACATACCGTCGTAGGCTGTCCTACAATACAGCCTCTAACAAAACCAGGCTGTAAGTATTTCCAAAATTAATATACGTATTGTCATTTATTCTACAAAATGTTGAGCTGTTGTCTATTCTCTCACTTTCTAGGTCCCGAACCCCTGGTAATAGAATTGTTTACCTTTATACCAAGAAAGTTGGGAAAGCACCAAAATCCGCATGTGGCGTGTGCCCAGGCCGACTTCGAGGAGTAAGTGATCCTTTTGCTGTGAATAACATAAGAAGGGTTGAGCATTAATTCCTTTGGTGAGTGAGTGAAGGAGCGGTCGCCACTAGGGGGGTTGAGAATTACTAAGCCTTCATGATCCATATCTGTGAAGAACGTAGACTTTCTTTTAAAACCTATGTGGCAAATACAGTGAAATGCCTTTCAGGTAGATCAGTGTACCATTTCCCTTTGTAACCTAGATTAATGTTTATACTTAATACTCATCAGAAATCTAGGACAATTTCTGTTTCTGTTAAAGCATCACAAAATAATCTCAGCGTTTTCTTTATGCAGGTTCGTGCTGTGAGACCTAAAGTTCTTATGAGGTTGTCTAAAACGAAAAAGCATGTTAGCCGGGCCTACGGTGGTTCCATGTGTGCTAAATGTGTCCGTGACAGGTAAATAACTATGAAATCACATGGGCTATCTTAAGTGTGTCTGTGTCTGTTGCACTGCATGCTAATCATTATTAGAAGACTGGTGAAAAAATACCAAAAGTTGCATATTGTATCAGTAGAATCCTCCTTGACTAGGGATAATCGATGCTGAACAAACTAATAAATGATATTAGCTCCTATTCAGTTATGATGTTGGGACATCTTTATGCTAGATGTAGAAATTAAATGGTTGGGTGGGGCAGGCAGGTAAGAAGGTCTCAGGTTGATGGAGAGTGGAAGGTCCTAAAAGTGTAGGAACAGAATCGCCGTACGTAGTTCTAGTGTGGCTGGAGCAGAATGTTTTGGGAGATGATACACAGGAAAGGTAGAAACATCACAGGTAATGAAGGGCCTCATAGGACAGATTTTTTGGCTTGATTCTTTAAAATGTGGTAATTGATGGGGTGTGAGCAGGGCAGGGAAACCTTCGGTGTGCCAGAGACTAAGTGTGCAGCGGGATGGATAGTGAAGTCATTCTTTCAGCAAAGGGTGAGTGCTTGGAACGGTTTCTCTGCTTTGTCAAGGCACCTACGTGAAGACCAAAGGCTGGATCGCGGGTGAATGGGGTTATTGGGAGATGACTGTGTCTTGTGGATGTGCAAAAGGATTGGTAGTGGCATAGGTAGGAATAGAAGCAGTGGGGTTTATGGTGATAATATTTGCTCAGCATTTTTATGATAAGCTCTGCCAAAAGTCCATCTGGGAGGTATTTTTTATTTATTTATTTTTTGGTGGAGAAACCAAGGCTTGTTGCTTAAAGTTACATAGCTGGTAAGAGGATTCCTTCCAGGTTTTATTGAGGCTCTTGCTCTTAATTAACCCTACTGGCTACATTAAGTTTTCTCCAGAGACCTATGTGGGAAGATTTGAGAGGTGATTGGTCTTTAGAAGAGAAGTTGGTTCGGAGGAGTGGTTTGCCTTCACTTCATTCAGCTTTTGTTCTATAAAGTGCTCTGGCTAAGTCTCTACACCAAATCTGACATCAAACTTTGCAAGTTCATTCTACCTTTCAGGAGTTAATTTGTAAGGGGAGGTTAGGCATGTTACATTAATACAAATACAAGCTAAATATAAATTCCATGAAATATAGGAGAACTTCACTATGGTTGAAGTTTGGAGGAGAAATGACTTTAAAGTAGCCGAGAATCTGGGAGTGGTATTCGAGGTGGAACCTGAGTGACGGGTAAATTTTAGACAAGAGGTCGAGTGGGCATTGCAGGCAGGGAATGAACATAGTTTAATCTGGCACATTGAGGGTATAAAAGGAATGAGAAATGAGATTGGAAAGGTAGCGTTGGAGATGAATGAGTCATGAGTTGCAAGCTAGAGGAGTCTTTTTACCAGTCTTTGGTTCCCAGACTTTGCTAAGCATAACCACATGAGCACGTTTGTTAAAAAATATTCTCAGGCCCTAGCTTCTGGAGATTTGGGTGTGGATCTGTAGGGTAGCCTGAAGAATAGCATTTGCTGTGACACTGAGGGAGTCTGTGTAGTCTTTGCTCTGGGTAAGAGTGACATCAGCTCTGTTTCTGTAATGTGGTTATGTCCAGGACATTTGAAGGAGTCAGAAATCCCAGGCTTTTGAGGGTAGATTATTAGATAACCAGGGGTACCAGAAGGACACCTGAAGCTGAAAGGGTCTGTCCATAGAATTTTTTCAGCTCTTAAGTTTTAAATCTGTACTTGTGTAGGTTTTGTTTACTTTTCTGGGTATCTTACCTGATTGCTTTACTCGGTTCTTTTATGACACTTTTCTTTCTTGTGTTAAATTGATTTTTTTAAAACTGTATTTAACATTTTCTTTTCTAGGATCAAGCGCGCTTTCCTCATTGAGGAGCAGAAAATCGTTGTGAAAGTGTTGAAAGCACAAGCACAGAGTCAGAAAGCTAAATAGAAAAATAAAGCTTCTTTGAGTAATAAAAAAATCAAAAAGCCTTGTTCTGTTATTTCCATTGTGGTTTGTTAGTGTACACGTTTGGTTTCTGTAGTAACGAGAGGGCCCCCCCAACACACACAATTTTTAGTTGATTACTTTTTCTAAAAGTAAGTGGAGGTCAGTGATGGCTAAAATTTTTTGATGGTAGCTCTAGATAACATTAAAATATGGACTGTAATATATTTTCTCTTAGGAACTACGTTATGTGTTCCTGTTAACTCTTAATAATGCAAAAGTATCTAAAGATTTTAATAATAGCTCCTTACAGTGCTTAGACTGTATCAAGCAGCCCTCCCAAGTATTCTACATAAGGTCTTCTGAATTGTCTTCCAGGATGATTTCTTCAGGCCATGTCAAGCTTATTTCCCATCTCAAGGGAAAGTAGAGAGCAGGTGCTGTTTTCATAAGCCAAGAATCTAGAAGCTGAAAGAGTATCTGAATTCTGTAAAATTCGATCCTCCTCCATTTAGGCATTTACTGTTGCTGGCACGATGACACTTAAATGTCATATGCAGAGGAGTGTTTCCTTGATTAGAATAAAAGTACCCTTTTCTTCCGAAGGAAAAAGGCAGAAATCTTTCTGGCCTTAAAACCTTCATTGTACCACAGCCAGCTAACTTGTTCTTGGTAGACAAAATTTTTAATTAACATTTTCGCAGAAGAGGAAAGGCAGCGTAACTAAGTGGCTGGGTGGCAATTGAACTCGGGGCACTTAAAAATTTATTAATGGTGGTACTTAATGGCATCTCCATAGCACTTAACATAGTCCTCCGGACAACCCTTTCATACCTATTTCTGTTTTACAAGTGAGGGCATTGAGGTGCTCAGGTTGTGTTACCCAGAGCCATTTGTGTTGGTAGGATTTTTGCAAGTGGTGTATTTAGTGATTTGAGACTGAATGACTGGGCACCCCCAATAAACACTTTGGCACAAGAAGTGATAGCTGAAGCCCTTTATTGTCAAAAGTTCAGTCTCAAGACATCCATCAGGCTTCCCTGAACACCTGCAAATCCCAAGAATTGTTAGCAACCAGGATAATACGATTATCTTATGTGATGTTTAATCACTTAAAATTTTTAATGGGGATGCAATTGAAAAGGATTGGATTCGGAGGTAGATTAAATATTTCTCTGTCACCTAGGTTGATGTATACTGCATGGACATGTTTTGTGATCCTGTAGTATTGTGTTTGATATAAGGACTTAAAAGTTGGTACTTTTAAAATAACACAAAAACAATATGCTTTATTTAAATTCAATTACTTGATTGGCTTGTAACCTAAGTCTACATTTTGAAAGTCTTGAGTTGAATATTTTAATAACAGCTGTGGAGGGGAAAGCCTCCACTTGCCAGCCCAGCATGAGCTCTTGCCTGTCAGGACTCTTCTCTCCCTACTACGTGAAGTTCCGTGGAACAACTTGACTGAACACAGATGAACTGAGGACTATCAAGTTTCTGGAAAATAAGTGGGTTAACTGAGAAATTTGAGAAAGCTAAAGCATTAAAGTTTCGTACTTTTAAAAGGATTCTTCATAATGTTAGATGGTTTAACCTTTTCTAAACTTGAAATTTCACTTGTCTTAAAAAAACTACAGTTTGGAAAGTAGGGGAAAATAGGATGAAATCACCTTCAGTTTCAGTATGCAGACAATCATTTTTAGCAGTTTGATGTCTTTCCTCCCATTTTGTTTTCTAGGCATAAGGAAGACATTTTATTTCTTATTTTTTAAATTTATTTATTCTTTTTTTTGGCCGTGCCGTGCAGCTTATGGGAGTTTAGTTCCCTGACCAGGGATAGAACCCAGGGCCCCAGCAGAGAGAGTGCCGAGTCCTAACCACTGGACCACCAGGGAATTGCCAAGATAGACATTTTAAATAAAAATTGTAAGCATACTATATGTGTAAAAATTCAACCCTTTCCCCCCCTTAACCCCTGTGAGCGTATTTTGAAAAATTAGTTTAGTGGCTACATATGTCATCAAATCTATGAGCCATAATTTAAATAGTCCCTTTCTTTTGAATATTTGGGCTATATCCAATTTTTCTCTATTTTAACACTTGTGAGCATTTTTATACAGCTGATTATTTCATTTATGCTGATTTTTTTTTTACATTCATAAGCTGGTACTGAAGTACAGTACAATAGTCAAGTTTAATTATTGGGGTTACAATGATGTTTCCTAAGAGTCTTAGCTCAGGTTGCTGTAACAAATTACCATACACTGGGTGATTTAAACATCAGATGTTTATTTCTCACATTTCTGGAGACTGGGAAGTCCAAAATCAAGGTGTTGGCAGAATGTTCTTGGTGAGGGTCCCCCACCCTTCCTGGTTTGCAGATGGCTGCCTCCTGCAAGGTCCCTTTTGTCTTTTTCTTTTGTAAAAAATAAATTTATTTATTTATTTGTTGGTTTGCTTTTGGCTGCATTGGGTCTTCGTTGCTCCGCGCGGGCTTTCTCTAGTGGCGAGCGAGGGCTACTCTTCGTTGCGGTGCGTGGGCTTCTCATTGCAGTGGCTTCTCTTGTTGCGGGAGCACGGGCTCTAGGCACGTGGGCTTCAGTAGTTGTGGCACGTGGGCTCAGTAGTTGTGGCTCTCAGGCTCTAGAGCGCAGGCTCAGTAATTGTGGCGCATGGGCTGAGTTGCTCCACAGCATGTGGGGTCTTCCTGGACCAGGGCTCAAACCTGTGTCCCCTGCACTGGCAGATGGATACTTAACCACTGCGCCACCAGGAAAGTCCCTCTTTTGTCTCTTCTTACAAGGGCATTAATGCCATGATGAGGGCTCCTTCCTCCTAATTACCTCCCCAAAGCCCCCACCTCCTAGTATCATCACACTGAGCACTCAAGTGTCAACTTACAAACTTGTGGGGAGCACAGACATGCAGTCCATAAGACAGGATATGAAATGTGACTGATTGGTGACCATTTCTTCATCTATCTTAGTTTAGCCACTAAGTTTTTGACCACAGACCACACTTCTTCATGCTTCCTTTGCTAAGGCCTCTCCTCTTCACCTTACCCTCTCACACTGCCCGGTCCAGTTCTTCCTCCCACTCCACCACTCCCAGGAGTGCAGACTTCGTCTTGTGATGTGTAGACACAGAAGAGCAAAGATTGGTGGGAACATAGTACCAACTCTGTCCAAACGACCAAAATGGATTCTGCACTGTTCTGGGTTTTGATTTTATAAAAAAAAAAAAAAAAAAAAGCTTTTATTGAATCCAGTTCTGTGTGTGTGACTTAAAGTATTCTTGACAGGTTCCTAAAAAGACATGTGAATGTAGTCAGTGGTTTCTTTTTAAAGTCTAGTATTTCTCCTTCCATTGAATTGCTTATAAATTCTATTAGAAGGACTGGGGGGAAGGGGAGTTCTTTCACCCTTAAAAGCAGAAAATCTCCATATGTTTAAATAAGTAAATCAAGTTTATTTTCAGCAGTGTAATAGTATACCTACAATTTTTACCCTAATGACTTGGAGTTTGGGCTCCCAGAGTTTTGATAGTCAGGGCTATGTCTAGCTTTAACTGTAAACTATCTTATCACACCAACTAAAACCAAAACCATATACAATTCTTGTGGAGTAAGATTGTGAAGCACGGCTGAAGATTATGATTTTTTCTCTGAGTTAGATTACTTATCGCTGGTGAGAGTCCTATAATTATTATATATAACCAATAGAATCCGTGGTGTGTGGATCCAGCTCATCCCGGCTGTGAGAGTCAACTGTGTTCTGTGATGTCAGTTTGGTACCTTGAAATTGGCATGGTAGGAGTATTTATTCCTGGGAAATCAGCGAATGCTACAAAATCCTTTGCCTGCCTGCCCACCCACCCAGGGAGCTTGATGTTTAATATTACCAGCAAGTCACTGGATATTATTCAAATTACAGTCTATTATCACAATTTAGGGATGATGCTGTTGGTACCAGGAGCTCTCTCTCTATATATCTGGTGCATGTTTGATTATGATTTGCACTGAAAAATTTGTTGTAATAAATTCTTATTAATACTTTGAATCTATGAATATCCTGGAATTTGATTTTATAAAAGACAAAACAAAGATATTATTGAATCCAGTTCTGTGAATGTAGAGGAAAACAGAATTTAAAATCTTGCAAAAGTGAAAGTTTCATCTCTTTGAACAATGATAAACATTGTATTCTAAACCAGGAATAGAAAAGTTAAGACTATCTCCATGAGTTTCCTTTCTAAAGGATAAGATCCACAATAATTCTGGATCAGGGACTTCCCTGGTGGTCCAGGGGATAAGACTCTGCGCTCCAAATGCAGGGGGCCTGGGTTCCATCCCTGGTCCGGGAACTAGATCCCGCCTGCATGCCGCAACTAAGAGTTTGCATGCTGCAACTAAGAAGTCCGCATGCCGCACCTAAGATCCTACGTGCCACAACTAAGACCCAGTGCAGCCTAAATAAATAAATATTTTAAAAAATAATAATTCTGGATGAAAAGATACTTTCTGGTTTCGAAAATATTAGCTAGTCAATACTTTTGAGTAAGTCTTAAATGTTTCTGGTTAATTTGAAGGATTATATAAATATTTTTGCCATACATTTACATTACTTTATAACTTGCTTTAGATTTCATTCATTCACTCAACAAATAGTTTTGATAAACTACTATGTTCCAGATAAATATTAATATGACAGTTAACAAAGCAGACTCTTCTCCTGTTCTCGTGGTATATGCGGGACCCTGTTAAATGAGGATACAAATATGTTTTTAATTGCACACGTTGGGGTAGGAATCACAAGGGAGGGGTACGCAGTGCTGTGAAACCGTGTAAGAAAGGAACCTCACTGGGAGTGAAGGCAGGCTTTTCTGAGGAAGTCACATTTAAGCTCCAAGCAAGGAGATGTTAGCTGGATGCCAAGTAGGGAGAACATTCCAGACATAAGAACCAACATGTACAAATCACCTAAGAAACAACTTGTATTAAAAAAATAAAAGCAATACATGCAACTCAATTCACTCTCAGTATTTAGAGTCCAGTAAATCTAATGTGTGTGAGCAAATTATTAATCACTGAGAGGGAACATCCCTGTTAGCACATAGATTTTAGTCCACCTGTGCGGCCCCAGAGCCAAAAGATCTGTGCCACCTTTTCCTTCCTAAGGGAGACCAGTGAAAGAAAAGCTTTCCTAAACTGTTTAGTTAGGAGCAAAGACACCCTTCTGCATCAGAGGATATTTAAATTATGCAATCCCTTAGATAATTTAGGCACCAACCTATTATTAAGGAGGAACAGGATCAAAATTATTGACTCAATTCCCCTGATATTCATTCAGCTTCTATATTCCTTGGCCTGTGCAAATAGCCTCAGGACTATGCCCTCTTCTCTCCCTCCCTCTCTCTCTCTCTCTCTCTCTCTCTGGTTGGAAATAAGCTTACAAATTGACATGCCTACAAAACAAATGGTCTTAAAGGAAATTCAAATGTTTATTGCATCTTACCATAAGTTACATAAAGACTTTGTAAACCATATGGTCTCTGTTGCAACTACTCAGCTTTCCTGATAGAGTGTGGAAGCAGAAATAGACAATACCTATAGCTGATTCACTTTGTTATAAAGCAGAAACTAACACACCACTGTAAAGCAATTATACTCCAATAAAGATGATAAAAAAAAGAAATAGACAATGCCTAAATGAATGGTCATGGCTGTGTTCCAATAGAGCTTTATTTACAAAACTGATGTTGGGTCACATTTGGCCTGCAAGTTGTAGTTTGTGGACCTCCCTGCTCTAGATGACTCCTGCTTCCAGCTACAGCTTCCGGCTGACCAACTGCATGAGAAACCTCGAGCAAGACCAGCAGCAAACTGCCGTGTTGAATCTAACCAGCCCAAAGGACAGTGAGAAAAAATAAAATGGTTGTTTTATCCCACTGAATTTTGAGGAGGTTGGTTACATAGCAATATACCACTGAAACAGTGGTATAGTGCAATAGTCTTGAAAAAATTTTTTTTGCTTGCATATTCCTTAAAGAATTTTGAAAAGCTGTGTAGACCCTTGCAAATTTTTAGATTATCATCCAAAAATTTTCATTATAAGTTTAAATCATTGCAAAGGATATAATTTCCAGCATAGTAAAGATATGAATAATTTTTTAAAAAAACAGTTGTATCACTTTTTAAATATATCAAACAGAAGTTACATAGCAACCATTTAAAAATAAAAAAAATAAAAAAAAAAAGAAAGAAGTTCTCTTGACAGTTGGAAGTTTTATAGTCTTCCTTTTTTTTGACTCATGTTACCATTCCATTTCCTCTGTGGAATTTTAAACTATGTTTTTATGTTGGAAGTGTTTTCCTGACTGGTAATTCCCACGGTTCTATTTCTAAGAAAGAAAAACCAAACGAGAGAGGCCTGGAGTCTTGCCACCCATTTGTCCTCTGGATAAAATAAGGCATCGTTGCTTTTTCAACCCTGTTCTCTTTGCTCTACTTTTAAGGGACGCTTGCTCAAGAATGATTCATTTGACAATTTGGGGGAGATAAAAGAGGTGAGGACGTTAAACGAAAATGGTCATCATCTACATTCTACATTCTACATTACATCTGAGTTCAGGTCATCCCAATGTGGGCCAGGATATCCTGCTCCATTTCCATTTCCCTCATGTGTAAGACAGTGAAAGACACAAAGGCTTACCACCGCTGTGCTTCAGCCACTGGATGGGGCTCTGAGGGTGAATATGATAACATTGGTGCTTTCCAGGAGCTTATAGTTTAGCTGTTTAGTTCAACCACTTATGACTCTTGGTAATTAGTTTAAATCAGTTGTTCAAGCTGGAATGACACCTAGGAGGCATTTTGTTGAGGCACTGATGCTGCATATTCTGTAATGTACAGGACAGTCCGGCTCAGCAAGTCATCCTGAGTCCTGCATGACATTCCATACCCAACCAGATTTTCATGTAGGTGGGAAACCTGTTTACTATTATCTCAGCCTTGGTAAACACCATTTGAGTATAAACAGAAGAGTATTTTTGCGTGACTTTAATAAATACTAAAATTTCTAAGAATGTGCTATGTAAAACCAGGGAGATTATATTTTTCTTCTGAACATTATCTGGAGAAATTCAACATTTTGGAAAAAAGAAATAGCAAACCATAAAGTTTTAAAGTTCTGCAAGGTAATCTAAGATTCCCAATTTTTAGAATAAAGTATAAATGTGTGGGTGAATGTATTGATATATATATACTTTTAAAATTTATTTATTTTTGGCTGCATTGGGTCTTCGTTGCTGCGCTCAGGCTTTCTCCAGTTGTGGCGAGCAGGGCCACTCTTTGCTGCAGTGCACGGGAGTCTCATTGCGGTGGCTTCCCTTGTTGTGGAGCACGGGCTCCAGGTGCGCAGGCTTCAGTAGTTGCGGCACACAGGCCCAAGCAGTTGTGGCTCGCGGGGCTCTAGAGCACAGGCTCAGTAGTTGTGGCACATGGGCCTAGCTGCTCCGCAACATTTGAGATGTTCTTGGACCACGGCTCGAACCCGTGTCCCCCGCATTGGCAGGCGGACTCCCAACCACTGAGCCACCAGGGAAGTCCCTGATATATATTTTTTTCTTAAATCTTTAGTGCTGGATATTGTTTTGACAAAAAATCTGATTAACAATAATTAATATGAGGCTTAATATATAAAACTATCATGTCCTGAAAAGAGCACCATGATTTCTAAGTGCTTTGATTTCTGAACAAGTTACAGAACTCCTACTATGGGCAATCAGGAGACACCAAAGGGTTTTTTTGCGGAGCAAAATGCGGAGCACAAGCTCCGAACGCGCAGGCTCAGCGGCCATGGCTCACGGGCCCAGCCGCTCTGCGGCATGTGGGATCCTCCAGGACCGGAGCACGAACCCGTGTCCCCTGCATCGGCAGGTGGATTCTCAACCACTGCACCACCAGGGAAGCCCCTGTTTTTTTTTTTTTTTTTTAATTTTATTTATTTATTTATTATACAGCAGGTTCTTATTAGTTATCTATTTTATACATATTAGTGTGTATATGTCAATCCCAATCTCCCAATTCATCCCACCACCACCCCCACCACCCACTGTCCCCCCTCAGTGTCCATACGTTTGTTCTCTGCATATGTGTCTCTACTTCTGCCTTGCAAACTGGTTCATCTGTACCATTTGTCTAGATTCCACATATATGCATTAATATACGGCATTTATTTTTCTCTTTCTGACTTACTTCACTCTGTATGACAGTCTCTAGGTCCATCCACGTCTCCACAAGTGACCCAATTTCGTACCTCTTTACGGCTGAGTAATATTCCATTGTGTGTGTGTATATATATATATATACCACATCTTCTTTATACATTTGTCTGCCGATGGGCATTTAGGTTGCTTCCATGACCTGGCTATTGTAAATCGTGCTGCAATGAACATTGGGGTGCAGGTGTCTTTTTGAATTATGGTTTTCTCTGGGTATACGCCCAGTAGCAAAGGGTTTTAAGTACATTGGCATTTAGAAAGTTCTCTTTGATGGCATGAAGAATTAACATCAATTCATTCAACAAACATTAACTGTGCACTGGGTGTATGCCAAGCACTATGCTGGCACTTACCCTGGGGAGAATTTATGGAGTCTCCCATCTCCCTTCTTTGCCCCCTCTTTCCACGCATGTGGCTTGGTGTAGTGGACAAAGCATGGGCTCCACTACTGTTGTTGTGTGGCCTTGAGAAGTTGCTTAAATTCTCTGATTCTCTGCTTTATGACCTCCCAAAATGGGTATAAAAATACTTATTTTAAAGTAAAATACTTATTTTAAGATTTATAAAGATTAAGTGTGCCTAGCCCCTAGCAGGTACTTAACAAATGTTAGTTCTGGGTCCCTTTCCATCTCTCTCCAAAACCTAATCTCAGACCATGTCTGCCAACAGCCATTGTGTGAACAAGAGTCAGTGTTTTCCCTCTAGAACTATTTACATTTTAGCTTTATGATTTCTGACAGTGGGTTGAAAGACTGACTTCCGCTAAAGGAATTTCAAGCAGGTGAAGCTGGTAGTTTCAACCTGTTGGGAGTCAAGGACCGTGCACACTATTAAATATGGATACAAAGCTAACAGGTAATTCCAAGGACACGGTCAACGGTGAAGAGCGAGTTAGGATTGCTACCTCTTTACAGGTAGACGTCAGGGGCTTGAAGGAGGATTTTCATATGAAACTTCCCTTTCTGTTTTAAAAATCTGAGCATTGCCATGTAGACAATGGTTCTCACACTCTAGTGTCACATAAGAATCTGCTGGGGAGATTTTTTTTTTTTTTTGCTTAAATATAGAACAAAAATGTATTATCTCACAGTTATGAAGCTAGAAAACTGAAATCAAGGTATTGGCAGGGTCCTGCTCCCTCTGAGACTGCACTGAACACGTCCTTGCCTCTTCCTCATTCCTAGTTGTTGCTGGCATTCCATGACATTCCTTGACTTGCAGCTGTGTCAGTCTAATCTCTGCCTCTGTCATCCAATGGCTGTCTTCACATAGTTCCTGTAAGAATCTGCTGGAGAGATTTTTTAAATGCAGATGTCTGGGCCCCACGTAAGACTTCCTCAGTCAGAATCTCTGAAGGTCTGGCCAAGAACCTGCATTTTAACAAGATCACAGAGATGGATCTTGGCCTGCCCTTTCACAAGGTATGGTAGAAAGTATAGCTGACCCTGAACAGCACAGGTTTGAACTGTGCAGGTCCACTTATTCATGGATTTTTTTTTCAATAGTAAAAACTACAGTACTACAGGATCCGCAGTTGGTTGTATTTTCGGGTGCAGAACCGCAGATACTGAGAGCTGACTATAAGTTGTTCTCCGACTTTTTACTGCAGGGAGGGTTGCCACCCCTACCCGCTGTGTTGTTCAGGACTCAACTGTCTATACAATGTAGTGTTAGACGAATACGGGTTTAAATCTTAGAGTCCATCATTAACCACTTAGGTGACTTTGAGCAAGTTTCTTACGCCCTCTAGGTCTTAGTGACCTCACCTATAAAATGAAGGTAATATAACTTCGGAGGGTCTAACGGTTCAGTGAAATATCCTGTGTTATCCACACCACAGAATGCATGACCTTTTCCTGCTTCTGGTACAGAAACTGCCTTCTCATATACTTAAGGAGAAACAAACACAGCGCATCAAGATGGTCATGATGGAGACTTCTCATTTTGAATGATTAAAGACAAGTGATAATGTTGGAAATAAACCGAAAAGTCAAGTGATATCTTATCCTCCTCTATCATGTTTTACCAAGAATGATTTTTTTTCTCTTTGTAAGGAATTGCACACCACACACACACACACACACACACACACACGCACGCACACACACCCCGCCTGAAAGTGCCAAGCTGTATTTGATTAGTTCTGGGCAGAAGCATGTTAGGGCATCTGAAAACCACAACTGGAGACATCTATTCTGATGGGCCTAATGCTCTGGGTATTTCCTTTCAACCGAACTTGGGGGGGAAAGTACTTTGATATAATGTACATATGGAAATATTTTACAACATTCTTAAAAAGTTAGATATTTTATTCGGTATATATATAAAACATACTTTTCTCTTCCATGTGTGCAAACATGGATAAATCAATATCTTAAAGAGTCCCTTGTCATTCCCAAGCCAGAATTGTTTTGTTTTGTTTTGTTAAATCGACTTCAGTGTGTCTGAAAGGGCCAGATTGACAGCCCTGGAGACAGTGGTCTTTTCTCCAGGCTTCTGGCATACAGCAGGAGCAGCTGCTGTTCAAATGTCCCCCAAATACTGTTCCTCTGGAAAGACCATTTCTGGAGGTGAGAAGGCACTTTAATTTCTCACTCACTCTGAAAGGTGCTGGTGGGGCTCACGGTGGTGTGGTGAGTCACTTAGTCAGGCCTTTGGTTCTGAGGCCATTGCCGCATTTCACATGTGCAACCAAACTGCAGTCTGGGTTCTGGTTCGAATTCTTTTGAAGAGGTTAAAGTCTGTTGTTTTAAATGCCATTCCTAATCGTGGGATAAAACATTCCTAGGAAAATATTCTTCATCACAAGAATTTACTAATAGTGGTTACTTTTGGGGAAAACAACTAGGGAAGGGAAGGAGATGATAAGGGGGAGTTGCCATTTGATTTTCATATTTTTATCCTTTGTACTCTTGGAATTTTATAACTCTGGACAGGTGATCTTATTTTTTAAGAAACGGGAACCCTCTGTATGAGGGTGCTGTAGGCCACTGTTGTTATTTATTCTTTAAAAATTTCTGTATTGAAAAATAAACTTTTTAAAGTTTACTTTAAAAAGCTTCACTACAGGGACTTCCCTGGTGGCACAGTGGCTAGGAATCTGCCTGCCAATGCAGGGGACACGGGTTCAAGCCCTGGTCGGGGAAGATCCCACATGCCGCGGAGCAACTAAGCTCGTGTGCCACAACTACTGAAGCCCGCGCGCCTCAACTGCTGAGGCCCGCGCGCCTAGAGCCCGTGCTCTGCAACAAGAGAGGCCACTGCAACGAGAAGCCCGTGCATCGCAATGAAGAGGAGCCCCCGCTCGCCACAGCTGGAGAAAAGCCCGCACACAGCAACGAAGACCTAACGCAGCCAAAAATAAAATATAAATAAATAAATTTACAAAAAAAAAAAAAGCTTCACTACAAATTCTTCTTTTTAAGATTTAATAATGAAAACTTGCCAGACAAATACACATTTCTTTTTCTGCTTTTATATGTCTATATGATTTGCAAAGCAACTAGATAGAAAAGAAAATGTCCTGGGTTTGATATTTTATTCATCTGAAAATACTGCTTTCCACAAGATTTTTCTTTCATCATTAAACGAGTAAATTATCTGCATTTTAAAGATAGCCTTGACTGCGTGAGATCAGCCATTTCCATTTGTGTAATGTTTCATTGCACTTATTGGATCACAACATTGAGGCAAGTTTCTTTTAAATAAGTTTGCCTTTTCATTATGCTGGCAAATATAGTTTATAAATCTCAAGGTATGGAAAATACGTTTGGGCAAAGTTAAAATTATAGAGGACTGTGATTTTTATAAAAGAGAACTCCTGCCCTGCTGTGGCCACAGAAAGGAACTACATGTGGACAACTGTCAGAAAGACAAAGTTATTGAGTTGAATTGCAACAGCTCTGTAGGAAAGCTGAAAGATGCGCAGACTTACAGTTATTTTCTTTAATAAATTTAATGTAAAATGAGTCTATATATATTACTTATATTAATGAAGATTATACATATATAATTAATTCTATATATTAATTAATTTTTTAATAGTTTCTTTTTTAATTTAATTTATTTTTTTATACAGCAGGTTCTCATTAGTCATCCATTTCATACACATCAGTGTATACATGTCAATCCCCATCTCCCAATTCATCACACCACCCGCCCCACCACCACCAATTTCCCCCCCCGACTTGGTGTCCATATGTTTTTTCTCTACTTCTGTGTCTCAGTGTCTCTCTGCAAACTGGTTCATCTGTACCATTTACTAGGTCCCACATATATGCATTAATATACGATATTTGTTTTTCTCTTTCTGACTTACTTCACTCTGTATGACAGTCTCTAGATCCATCCACGTCTCTACAAATGACCCAATTTCGTTCCTTTTTATGGCTGAGTAATATTCCATGGTATATATGTACCACATCTTCTTTATCCATTCATCTGTCGATGGGCATTTAGGTTGCTCCCATGACCTGGCTATTGTAAATAGTGCTGCAATGAACATTGGGGTGCATGTGTCTTTTTGAATTATGGTTTTTTCTGGGTATGTGCCAGTAGTGGGATTGCTGGGTCATATGGTAGCTCTTTTTTTAGTTTTTTAAGGAACCTCCATACTGTTCTCCATAGTGGCTGTATCAATTTACATTCCCACCAACGGTGCAAGAGGGTTCCATTTTCTCCACACCCTCGCCAGCATTTGTTGCTTGTAGATTTTCTGATGATGCCCATTCTAACTGGTGTGAGGTGATACCTCATGTAGTTTTGATTTGCATTTCTCTAATAATTAGTGATGTTGAGCAGCTTTACATGTGCCTCTTGGCCATCTGTATGTCTTCTTTGGAGAAATGTCTATTTAGGTCTTCTGCCCATTTTTGGATTGGGTTGTTTTTTTTTTAATATTGAGCTACATGAGCTGTTTATATATCTTGGAGATTAATCCTTTGTCCATTGATTTGTTTGCAAATATTTTCTCCCATTCTGAGGGCTGTCTTTTCATCTTGTTTACGGTTTCCTTTGCTGTGCAAAAGCTTTGAAGTTTCATTAGGTCCCATTTGTTTATTTTTGTTTTTATTTCCATTACTCTAGGAGATGGATCAAAAATATCTTGCTGTGATTTATGTCAAAGAGTGTTCTTCCTATGCTTTCCTCTAAGAGTTTGATAGTGCCTGGTCTTACATTTAGGTCTCTAATCCATTTTGAGTTTATTTTTGTGTTTGGTGTTAGGGAGTGTTCTAATTTCATTTTTTTACATGTAGCTGTCCAGTTTTCCCAGTACCACTTATTGAAGAGACTGTCTTTTCTCCATTGTATATCCTTGCCTCCTTTGTCATAGATTAGTTGACCATAGGTGCATGCGTTTATCTCTGGGCTTTCTATCTTGTTCCATTGATCTATATTTCTGTTTTTGTGCCAGTACCATATTGTCTTGATTACTGTATCTTTGTAGTATAGTCTGAAGTCAAGGAGCCTGATTCCTCCAGCTCCCTTTTTATCCCTCAAGACTGCTTTGGCTATTCGGGGTCTTTTGTGTCTCCATCCAAATTTTAAGAGATTTTGTTCTACTTCTGTAAAAAATGCCACTGGTAATTTGATAGGGATTGCATTGAATCTGTAGATTGCTTTGTGTAGTATAGTCATTTTCACAATATTGACTCTTCCATTCCAAGAACATGGTATATCTCTCCATCTGTATCATTTTTAATTTCTTTCATCCGTGTCTTATAGTTTTCTGCAAACAAGTCTTTTGTCTCCCTAGGTAGGTTTATTCCTAGGTATTTTATTCTTTTTGTTGCAATGGTAAATGGGAGTGTTTCCTTAATTTCTCTTTCAGATTTTTCATCATTAGTGTACAGGAATGCAAGAGATTTCTGTGCATTAATTTTGTATCCTGGTACTTTACCAAATTCATTGATTAGCTCTAGTAGTTTTCTGGTGGCATCTTTAGGATCCTCTATGTATAGTATCATGTCATCTGCAAACAGTGACAGTTTTACTTCTTTTCGAATTTGTATTACTTTTATTTTTTTTCTTCTCTGCTTGCCGTGGCTAGGACTTCCAAAACTATGTTGAATAGTAGTGGTGAGAGTGGACATCCTTGTCTTGTTCTTGATCTTAGAGGAAGTGCTTTCAGTTTTTCACCATTGAGAATGATGTTTGCTGTGGGTTTGTCATATATGGCCTTTATTATGATGAGGTAGGTTTCCTCTGTGCCCACTTTCCAGAGAGTTTTTATCATAAATGGGTGTTGAATTTTGTCAAAAGCTTTTTCTGCATCTATTGAGATGATCGTATGTTTTTTATTCTTCAGTTTGTTAATATGGTGTATCACATTGATTGATTTGCATATATTGAAGAATCCTTGCATCCCTGGGATAAATCCCACTTGATCATGGTGTATGATCCTTTTAGTGTGTTGTTGGATTCTGTTTGCTAGTATTTTGTTGAGGATTTTTGCATCAATATTCATCAGTGATATTAGTCTGTAATTTATTTTTTGTAGTATCTTTGTCTGGTTTTGGTATCAGGGTGATGGTGGCCTCATACAATGAGTTTGGGAGTGTTCCTTCCTCTGCAATATTTTGGAAGAGTTTGAGAAGGATGAGTGTCATCTCCTCTCAAAATGCTTGATAGAATTCACCTGTGAAGCCATCTGGTCCTGGACTTTTGTTTGTTGCAAGATTTTAAATCACAGATTCAATGTCATTATTTGTGATTGGTCTGTTCATATTTTCTATTTCTTCCTGGTTCAGTCTTGGAAGGTTATACCTTTCTAAGAATTTGCCCATTTCTTCCAGGTTGTCCATTTTGTTGGCATAGAGTTGCTTGTAGTAGTCTCTTAGGATGCTTTGTATTTCTGCGGTGTCTGTTGTAACTTCGCCTTTTTCATTTTTAATTTTATTGATTTGAGTCCTCTCCCACTTTTTCTTGATCAGTCTGGCTAATGGTTTATCAATTTTGTTTATCTTCTCAAAGAGCCGGCTTTTAGTTTTATTGATCTTTGCTATTGTTTTCTTTGTTTCTATTTCATTTATTTCTGCTCTGATCTTGATGATTTCTTTCCTTCTGCTAAGTTTGGGTTTTGTTTGTTCTTCTTTCTCTAGCTCCTTTAAGTGTAAGGGTAGATTGTTTACTTGAGATTTTTCTTGTTTCTTGTGGTAGGCTTGTATAACTATAACCTTCCCTCTTAGAACTGCTTTTGCTGCATCCCATAGGTTTTGTTTTTGTTTTTTTGTTTTTGTTTTTGCAGTACATGGGCCTCTCACTGTTATGGCCTCTCCCATTGCGGACCACAGGCTCCGTACATGCAGGCTCAGTGGCCATGGCTCACGGGCCCAGCTGCTCCGTGGCATGTGGGATCTTCCTGGACTGGGGAACAAACCCATGTCCCCTGCATCGTCAGGCAGATTCTCAACCACTGCGCCACCAGGGAAGCCCTGCATCCTATAGGTTTTGGATCATTGTGTTTCCATTGTCATTTGTCTCTAGGTATTTTTTGATTTCCTCTTTGATTTCTTCAGTGATCTCTTGGTTATTTAGTAATGTATTGTTTAGCCTCCATGTGTTTCTGTGTTTTACGTTTTTTTACCTGTAATTCATTTCTAATCTCATAGCATTGTAGTCAGAAAAGATGCTTGATATGATTTCAATTTTCTTAAATTTACTGAGGCTTGATTTGTGACTCATGATATGGTCTATCCTGGAGAATGTTCCATGCGCACTTGAGAAGAAAATATAATCTGCTGTTTTTGGATGGAATGTCCTATATATATCAATTAAGTCTATCTGGTCTATTGTGTCATTTAAAGCTTCTGTTTCCTTATTAATTTTCTGTTTGGATGATCTGTCCATTGGTGTAAGTGAGGCTTTAAAGTGCCCCACTATTGTGCTACAGTCGATTTCATCTTTTAGAGCTGTTAGCAGTTACCTTATGTATTGAGGTGCTCCTGTGTTGGGTGCATATATATTTATAATTGTTATATCTTCTTCTTGGATTGATCCCTTGATCATTATGTAGTGTCTTTCCTTGTCTCTTGTAACATTCTTTATTTTAAAGTCTATTTTATCTGATATGAGTATTACTACTCCAGGTTTCTTTTTAAAAAAAATAAATTTATTTATTTATTTTTGGCTGTGTTGGATCTTCGTTTCTGTGCAAGGGCTTTCTCTAGGTGCGGCAAGCAGGGGCCACTCTTCATCACGGTGTGTGGGCCTCTCACTGTCATGGCCCTCTTGTTGCGGAGAACAGGCTCCAGATGCGCAGGCTCAGTAGTTGTGGCTCACGGGCATAGTTGCTCCATGGCATGTGGGATCTTCCCAGACCAGGGCTCAAACCCATGTCCCCTGCATTGGCAGGCAGATTCTCAAGAACTGCACCACCAAGGAAGCCCATCTGCAGCTTTCTTTTGATTTCCATTAGCATGGAATATCTTTTTCCATCCCCTGACTTTCAGTCTGTGTGTGTCCCTAGGTCTGAAGTGGGTCCCTTGTAGACAGCATATAGATGGGTCTTGTTTTTGTATCCATTCAGCAAGCCTGTGTCTTTTGGTTGGAGCATTTAATCCATTCATGTTGAAGGTAATTATCGATATGTATGTTCCTATTACCATTTTCTTAATTGTTTTGGGTTTGTTTTTGTAGGTCCTTTTCTTCTCTTGTGTTTCCCACTTAGAGAAGTTCCTTTAGCATTTGTTGTAGAGCTGGTTTGGTGGTGCTGAATTCTCTTAGCTTTTGCTTGTCTGTAAAGCTTTTGATTTCTCCATCAAATCTGAATGAGATCCTTGCCAGGTAGCGTAATCTTGGTTGTAGGTTCTTTCCTTTCATGACTTTAAGTATATCATGCCACTCCCTTCTGGCTTGTAGAGTTTCTGCTGAGAAATCAGCTGTTAACCTTATGGCCGTTCCCTGGTATATTATTTGTCATTTTTCCCTTGCTGCTTTCAATAATTTTTCTTTGTCTTTAATTTTTGCCAATTTGATTACTATGTGTCTCGGCGTGTTTCTCCTTGGGTTTATCGTGTATGTGACTTGCTGCACTTCCTGGACTTGGGTGGCTATTTCCCTTCCCATGTTAGGGAAGTTTTTGACTATAATCTCTTCTAATATTTTCTCAGGTCCTTTCTCTGTCTCTTCTCCTTCTGGGATCCCTATAATGCAAATGTTGTTGCGTTTAATGTGGCCCCAGAGATCTCTGAGGCTGTCTTCATTTCTTTGCATTCTTTTTCCTTTATTCTGTTCCGTAGCTGTAAATTCCACCATTCTGTCTTCCAGGTCACTTATCCATTCTTCTGCCTCAGTTATTCTGCTATTGATTCCTTCTAGTGTAGTTTTCATTTCAGGTATTGTATTGTTCATCTCTGTGTGTTTGTTCTTTAATTTTTCTAGATCTTTGTTAAACATTTCTTGCATCTTCTTGATCTTTGCCTCCATTCTTTTTCCAAAGTCCTGGATCATCTTCACTATCATTATTCTGAATTCTTTTTCTGGAAGTTTGCCTGTCTACCTTTCATTTAGTTGTTTTTCTGGGGTTTTATCTTGTTCTTTCATCTGGTACCTAGCCCTCTGCCTTTTCATCTTGTCTATCTTTCTGTGAATGTGGTTTTTGTTCCACAGGCTGCAGGATTGTCATTCTTCTTGCTTCTGCTGTTTGCCCTCTGGTGGATGAGGTTATCTTATGTTAATTAATTTTTTTAAAAATCTGGATACCTATGCCACAATGTAATCCACTCTTCACAGTGGCTGTCTCAAAGTCTTTGCCTCTCTCCTCGACCCAACACTCACTCCAAGTGGTCTAATAATATCTGAAAGTATGGAAACCATGAGGCATGAACTTCTGCAGCTCCCTTTCCCTCTTTGGCACCTCCAAACTTTAATGTACATAAAATTGTGGGCTTTGTAATCAGCAGAACAGGGCTCTGCCACTTTCGGATTATGTCAAGTTGAACATGTTGTCAATGTCTGTAAACCTAAGTTTCCTCATTTGAAAAAAATGGAATTAATAAACCAATTGGGTGGTTTAAAGAAGACAGCTTAATAGGACACTAAGTGTTGGTTTCTTTATGCCTTTAATCTTCTTTCTGCTCTCTTTCTTTAGAAGATGGCTCAAGAGGGACTTCCCTGGTGACACAGTGGTTAAGAATCCGCCTGCCAATGCAGGGGACACGGGTTCAATCCCTGGTCCAGGAAGATCCCACATTGTGCCGAGCAACTAAACCCATGAGCCACAACTACTGAGCCTGTGTTCTGCAACTACTGAAGCCCACGCACCTGGAGCCCATGCTCTGCAACAAGAGAAGCCACCGTAATGAGAAGGCCATGCACCACAATGAAGAGTAGCCCCAGCTCACTGCAACTAGAGAAAGCCCACACGCAACAACAAAGACCCAACACAGCCAAAAATAAAAATTTTTTTTTAGAAAAGAAGATGGTTCCAGGGACTTCCCTGGCAGTCCAGTGTTTAAGACTCTGTTCCCAATGCAGTGGGCATGGGTTCGATCCCTGGTTGGGGGACTAAGATCCCACATGCTGCACATGGCCAAAAAAAAAAAAAAAAGGCTCAAATCTTTTCCAAGGTAAACTTCACCCTGGTGGGCTCCATCCACACACTCTGACCACGGCCCTAATTTTGCTGTTACTTACCCCCCTCTCCTCCTTCTGCCACCTTCAGTCCCTCCGTCTCCACAATTTTCTTCCCTTATCTTATACAAATGTGCCCAAGTCCCAGCATCTTTAAAAACCCCTCTCAGCTACCACCTCAGCCCTCTTCTTCCTTTCATACCCAGCTATGTTGGGAGGGATAAATCCTATACTAATTCTCTACTATTATTTTTTTAATTCCCGTTCACTTCCTCCCTCTGCAATCTGGCTTCTCCTGCCACCACGGTACTGAAATTAATGAATTAATTCACCAAACATATATGGGCGTTGATCATGATGCCATGTTCTAGGACGGTGTCTGGTAGTAGAGTCAGATCCGCACTCAAGTCACCATAATATTGTGCACTTAATAAAATATTTACTGGACAAATGTTACCAATGACCAATTGTCAAATCCAGTGACTTCTGTTCAGTTTCACTCCACATGACTTGCTAGAAGCTCCCCCTCCTGAGCTTTCTCTGCTCCTGCTCTCCCATGGCCCTTTGACCTTGCTATATCTCCTTTGTAGTATCCTCTTAAGTATGTGGGTGATACCCTAGGCATCGTCTTCAACTCTCTTCCCTCTCACCCTTTTAACTTTACTCTATGAACTTCCTATAATTATAGCCACATTCAGTGGGTGTGTGTGGGCACTTTTCTGGGAAGAGAGCTCATAGCTTTTATCAACTCCATAAGGAGATCCATGATTCCTCCAAACGAAAGTCCTGCCTGCTCCATCTCTTATTTTGGCAGTTCATCCACCGATATGACTCCCACTATCACCCAGATGCTGCTGACTCCTGGATCTCTAACCCTGACCTCTTTCCCAATCCTACCAAGGTCCACTCCTGGAGGGTCCTTCTAGAACAATAGTTCTCACCAGGCAGATGGCATGACCTCAGCATGCTGTTCCTTGTATTTCCCTCCGAGAGGCCTTGTGTGGGTTGGAGGTGATGGGCTGGGTGTGAACCTATAATCAAAGTCCCTGGGGGCACATGCTCCGACCTGGCTCTTGTATCCACCGAAGCCCTGAATGACACTGGCCATTTCCCCAGGCTCCTTCTCCGGCTCCAGGAAAGACCTTCTTCTTTGGTCCCGCTCTTGGACAAAGCTGCAGAGTTGCCTGGGGCCATAATTCACAGCTCACTTTCACCAGAGCCTTCTCTCTCCAGAGTAACCAGGCCTCATATCTATTTGTTGATCAAATTCAACTGCTTCCACCAGTGAAAGATCTTTTGTAATCTTTCCATCACCATCAACCTCCCTGCTCTCCTCATTCCCCCTGTCTATTGCAGACACTCATCGTCTCCCATATAGACTCCCATATGAAGGTCCTAAAAGTTCTCTCTGCCTCACATCTTCCTGCTATTCATCCATCTTCCAAACACACAATTGACTATTTCATTTAAAAAATAATCCTTCAATAGTTTTTTATTGCCTACATAATAAAATCTAAATGCATCATGAAAGACCCTCTACAATCAGGTTCCTCTTTCCTTTTTGAGTCATATCTCCAGCTATTCTTCCTTTACTCTCTGTTGTACACAACCACTCAGCTTCTTTTGGACTCTCCCACCTCTCTGCCTTTGCATAGGCTGGTCCTCATTCTTGAAAAGCTATTTTCTGACTCTTAAGGAATCCAGCTCTTCCTTCGGTGCTCAGCGCAAAAGTGAGCTCCTCTGTAAACCTGCCTTTTCCTACTTGAGATAATGAATCACTCCAGGACTCTCAAAGCAGTTGGTGCAAACCTCCAATGAGCATGCCCTTCTCAGACAGCTCTGCCATTAATTGCGTGTGTGTTTCTCCTCTGATTAGAATGACAGTTTCCTGGAGGCAGGAATCAGATACCCCCACTGCATAGAACAGTGCTTGTCTTTGCTACACGCTCCACAAACACTTGATGAATGAAGGAGGAAACAAATGGTGAACATTATCATGACCAGCCCTACTGCTTGCCATTTTTGGTCCCCATCTCTCCTGAAGAGAAGGCAGATGCTTTCAGAGTATACCCACAATTTCCACAAAACAGATATTAAAATATGGAAGGGAGCTATGAGATAGAAAAGAAAGAAGATAGTAACGAATAAATACAGTCCAAATTTTGCTTCTGATCCAATTTGCTTCTCTCTAGTTAGCAGTAAGTTTGTCATCTTGATTGGCATTTTGAGATTTTTTTCAATTTCTTAGAAAAAGCATCTTAGCTGCAATGTGAAGAGAACTGGGGCAAGAGATGATGTGAGTCTGGACTAACACGTTGTGGGGAAGATGGAGAGGTGGGAACAAACTAAAGAAACATTGGGACTTCCTTGGTGGCGCAGTGGTTAAGAATCCACCTGCCAGTGCAGGGGATGTGGGTTCGATCCCTGGTCCGGGAACTATGATCCCACATGCCGCGGAGCAAATAAGCCTGCGCACCAAAACTACTGAAGCCTGAGTGCCTAGAGCCCGTGCTCTGCAACAAGGGAAACCACTGCAATGAGAAGCCCATGCACCTCAACGAAGAGTAGCCCCCACTCGCCGCAACTAGAGAAAGCCCACGCACAGCAACGAAGACCCAACGCAGCCAAAAATAAGTAATAAGTAAATAAATAACTTTATATTAAAAAAACCCGAAAGAAACATTAAGGAAGTGCAATTGTTAAGATGACACATTGAAGGATCAAAGAGATGGAAGAGGCAAGGGTCTGTTTGTTCATTGATTCATTCAACTAATATTTAATGAGTCCTGCTACGTGTCAGCACCGTGAGAGGTGCAGGAAATTCAGTGGTGAAAAACATGTTGACCCAGACTTCAAGATGCTGAGTTTCTGATACTGCAGCTGACTATCTGATGGTGCATAGTACTAAACATCCAACCACTCTTACTTAGAATGGAAGCAAATTTGGGAAGCATTATTATTTATCCCTTACAGAATACAGCAGTGAGCGATACCTGGGTAGACAGACAGATATGCCAATGAAACACCAGAAAGAAGATATCTGCTGTGTTCCAAAAAATGCTATTAAAAGTTTGAATCCTAATTACAAAAGTAATACATGTTTATTATAGAAAAAGTGGAAAATACATACAGTTTCAAAGAAGGGGAAAAGATCTATAATTTCATCACATAGCTATTAATAACCTTTATGTGCCTTCAGACTTTTTTCAACATATAATGCCCAGAAAATGCATACAATATCAACTGGGCCAATACCCTAAATACAATTTTGTGGTCTGATTTTCATAATTTTAAATTTGTTATGAACATCTGTCCATTTCAGAAGATAGAATTCTACAATATCATTTTTAATGGTTGTGTAGTATTCTACCATACGGATGCTTCATAATTCATTTAGTTAATGTGCTGTTTTCAATTGAATATTTTAAATGTTTCATAAGGAACTGATAATTAGGTGGAAATTTATTTCACTAGCTTAAAAAGTGTCTAAAAAATAATAGTGTCACTTGGGGATCACACTAATTCAGAACTACACAGTAAAGGGATTCTGGGAAATATAGTTCCAGCTTAGCTAAATTGATATGATACAAATCCACCACAGTCTATCCCTTGTCAGCTTGGCATCCACGTTTACCTTTCTGAACTGTATTTAACTTAATTTTCGAATAAGAGAAATAGTAACAATTTGCTTCTTCCTAACATAATGCAACTATCCCTCATACGACTGTAACATGGTCTCTCCAAAGAGAAAAAAAAGTCCTTTTATCCATTTTGGGGTGATAATCATCTGTCTTCTAGATAAGTCATATTCCTTCTTTGATATCCAGTAACTTAAAAACTGAGAGGTTTAATACCATCAGCAAATATTCTATACATGGCAGGAGAATGGGAGGGAAAAAAGAGAAAAATGGTGAATATACATATAAATATATTTGTATCAAAATAAAGAAAACTCCTCATAACTATTACAGTGCTTATTCCTACAACTGTTCACATGGGCATAGCTGGTATTTATAACTACAGTCTGCCACTACTCATTTCATATTCCCCTTGCCCTCAGCAAAAAACTTCAGCTAGTTGTGGTTTCTTGCCTGCCAAAGTGACCTAAACCTTAATTCCTGAAAGGTCTGAGCCATTAAGAACCCTGCCCCTATGCGGTTGTTAAGTGTTCCATAGACTTTAATCACAGAATACGGAGGTACTGAGAGGCATCTCAGGGGACCTCCTGCATTCTAGACACACTCTTCCTTACTGCCGTTTTGTGGTGGCAATATAATTGGTTGTCAGGGTCAACCTGCCCTAGTCAATACAGTACCCCCTACTTGCCTTTTTTTTTTTTTTGCGGTACACGGGCCTCTCACTGTTGTGGCCTCTCCCATTGCGGAGCACAGGCTCTGGACGCGCAGGCTCAGCGGCCATGGCTCACGGGCCCAGCAGCTCCGCGGCATGTGGGTTCTTCCTGGACCGGGGCACGAACCCGTGTCCCCTGCATCGGCAGGCGGATTCTCAACCACTGCGCCACCAGGGAAGCCCCCACTTGCCTTTTGATTCAATGGCATGAGACACTGAGGGGCAAGGTGACAGTCTCATTTCTGTTTAATGGAACCGTTGAAGTGTCCCTTGGTGGAAGCATTCCTCCCTTAAGACTAAAACTTCTAGACCAGCAGATCCCTAAGTTGTAGGGAATGGGAAGCAAAAAATTCACTAGTGGATCACTAGAAGTAACCGTGAGAGGAGTCATTCCCATCTTTGACACTTGATTCCTGGACTTGGTGAATCCTGGCTCTAAGAGAAAGAGCATCATATATCGATCACTTATTTACAGCACATGCTGCATCTTAGAAGACATTGTCCTAGTCCCAGAAGGTGCTGACATGAATCTGGCATCATAACTGACTTTTCAAAAGCCCATTCCGCCATTCCACACAGCTGCTTCAAGGTGATGGTGCACACGATAAAACCAGTGAATTCCATGAACATGAGACAAACGCCACAGTTCATCTGCTGTCAAACAAGTTTCTTGGCCAGAAGCAGTGCTGTGTGGTTTAACATGATGCTGAATAAGGCATTCCTCAAGTCCACACAATAGTGATTTTGGTAGCCGCATTGTGAGCAAGGGAGGAAAATTTGTATCCAGTGTAAATATCTGTTTCAGTAAGAACCAAGTGCCTACTGGAAATGTTCTTATGTAATTAACCCACTAATAAGTGGGTGACTCATCTTCCGGGAGAATGGTGCCAGACTGGGACTCATTGTTGATTTCTACTGTTGGCAGGTTGGGCACTCAGCAGTGGCTCTAGCCAGATCAGCCTTGATGAGTGAAAGTCCATGCATAACCTGCATCCCTGCTGCCAGGGCCCTTTGTTTGTGGACTTGCTGGGCGAGGACAGGAGTGACTGGGGAAAGAGGGTGACTGATGTCCACAGGATGGGTCTCTTATCCACCCGATTATGAATGTCATTCCCTACATAGGTTGCTCTTTGGTGCATAGTCACATGGGGTACAAATATCTTCACACTTCATACCTATGTAGAGAGGTTTATCCATATGCGTCTCCTCCAGACATCCTTAATAACTTTCCAATTGTATTCCTTCTAATTCCCTGGCCATCCATTCAGCCAAATGATTAGCCACTGCCCATGAATCACTACAGAACCGCAACTCTGGCCATCACTCCTTCCAGGCAAAATGAATATCCAAGCGCAGTGCTAACATTCTGCCCATTGGGAAGATTTCCTCTCATCAGTTGCTTCAAGGGAGGCTGTAGTGCAAAGCCATTTACTTTCAGGTAGTGCCAGCACCTTGTGCAGAACTATCTGTAAAACAGTCCCCAGTGTTTTCTTCTTCAGTTAACTGCTCATGGGGCACTCTCCATAATGCCATGTGTACAGGCGGAGAGAGAAGAGGCAATGTGGCAGGAATGTGGGTCATGTGGATCTAGAATGTTTCTCATGCAACTTACGTGCACCTTCAGGACCAACTCAAGCCTGATCTCCTGCGTAACACTTTCATTTGTTGATTGAGTGCTGCTGTGGGTACCCACATTTATAAGTTGATAGGTCAGACAATGCCAAATTGGTGATGGCTGGTTCAGGCTTTATGGTGACTTGTTGCCCATGGTCAATAGCTTAGTCTCCACTAACGCCCAGTGGCAAACCAGAATCTATTTCTCATAGTAGATTATTTATCTGCGGAGGCTGGCATAAGTTTATTCTAAAATTCTTAGCTCTCCATTCTGTGATGCATCTCAAGGGGCGTGTCAAAAGCTTCACAGAGCATCCCTATGTGCCACAGACATCACAAATGACATTGGATCTGCTGTGTCATATGGCCCAAGTGACAGAGCAGTTTGCTTGGCTGGCTGGGCTTGTTGCATAGCCCTTGCCGTTCCGGGTCCTACTCAAAACTAGCAACTTATTGGATTACTCACTAAATAAATAGGAATAACATGACCAAATGAGGTATATGTTGTCTCCAAAATCCCAAGTAGCTCCCTAAGCATTCATGGTGCATCTTTCTTAGTGGAAGGAGGAATCAATGTAGCGACTATCCTTTACCTTGGAAGGAATATCTCACATGTTATAAGTTACTAGACCCTTAGAAATTTCAGTGAGAAGCCCCTGATGTTTTATTGTGCTTGTTTTCCATCCTTTATCATGCGTGTGTCTTACCAACGTATCTAGTGTTCTTGCTACTTAGATCACTAGGTCCAATCATCATATCATCAATGCAATGGCATATAGCCTGCAAATGAAAAGGCAATAAAAAAAAAGTTCCTGAAAATCAGATTAGGACATAGGGTTGGAAATTTGACATGGTCCTGAGATAGGGCTGTGAATGTGTATTGCTGACCCTCCCAGTTGAAAACAAACTTCTTCTGATGGCCTTTACCAATGTACAGATCAAAAGACATTTGACAGATCAATAGCCACCTAACAGGTGTCAGGGGGTGTGACGTGCTCCAGCAGTGAAACCCCACGTGGAACAGCAGCTGCAGTTGGAGGCACCGCATGATTCAGTTTACATTCATTCATTGTTGTTCTCCAAGATTCATCCTTCCTCAAAAGGGCCAAACTGGCTAACTGAATGTAATGTGCTAGGAATTCCCACTCTGCATCTTTCAAGTCCTTGATGGTGACATCAATCTCTGCATTCACTTCTGATTTATTGTTTTGGAAGGTAAAGGCAGTTCTATTGTTTCCACTTCGCCTTTCCTACCGTTAGAGCCCTCACTCTGTGGGTCAGAAACCAAGGTGGGGATTCTTCCAGACCTGAGTACATTTACTCCAATTGTGCATTCCCGAACTAATCCCAGGGGCCTCACTACCTCTGGAAGGAAAACTAAAATGAGAGCAGTGATGAAAGGAAATTGTTCCATGTGTGTCTCTGTTGTTACAGTGGGCATGTACCTATGTTTTATTTGCAAATTTTGATTTTCAAAGTTTAAAACAATGACAGAAATAACAAAATCCACAATTTCATATCACATTAGAAAGAGTTTGTATAGATCATGAGACATGATAATGCCTCACACAGTGACCGGCATAGAGTTATCACTCAATAAATACTTGCTGAGCTGGGGAAATAAACATACCCTTGCATATGCGGAACCCAGAGGGAAAGAGCATAGTTCAAAGGGATTGTCATCTTGCAAAATGTCCTTGGAAATAAATCTAGCATAAAATTGTGTACTATTATCTGACAGAAACAAAGCTACTAATTTCCTCTCTAGTACATATTTAAATAAACTGAAGTCACACTGAAGTCAGTAGTATTAATAGCCTTGGTAGCTCTGGTTTGTTTAGAATTTCGTTAAAAACTTATTTGTAGGGTTTCCCTTCTCTTTTGACTGGCAGAGCCATTCCTGACTTCAAGGCTTTTTAGTATGGCTTTCTACGTTAAACATGCTCCTTTTTTCCTTGAGTTTAGATTTGATTGTGCACAGTAAAAATTTGTCAGTTTTGTTTTTATATGCAGCTTAAAATGATAGGCTCTACTGTACATAATGTTTTTTTCTTTTCTTTTCTTTTAAATTTTATTTTATTTTTGGCTGTGTCGGGTCTTAGTTGTGGGATCTTCGTTGCTGCATGCGGAAATTTTCGTTGCAGCGCGCAGGCTTCTCTCTAGTTGTGGTGCGCGGATTTTCTCTCTCCAGTTGTGGTGCGTGGGCTCTGTAGCTTGTGGCACACGGGCTCAGTAGTTGTGGCGCGCGGGCTTAATTGCCCTGCGGCACGTGGGATCTTACTTCCCGGACGAGGGATCGAACCCACGCCCACTGGACCGCCAGGGAAGTCCCCATAAAGTTTTAAGTACTTGTTTCTTCCAACATTTGTCCTTTCTTCATTTACATACAACAGCCCCCCCGCTGAATAAGATTCTGCTTATTTAAGGGCATACTCTAATGCCCATGCTTATATTCATTATTTGTTTGGTTTTCAGTTACAAAGTTTATGTTGTGTTTAAACAAAACATTTTCTATAGGAAGATTGTTGGTTAGGACACAGATGGTAACAGATGTGCAAATTTTACTCATGAAAGATTTCTTTTTTACTTGGCTTGTATAACATTACAAACTCAAGTTGGAAAATACTTGAAAGTTTAAGATGTTAAAAAAATAGTGAATTGGTTCCTGGAACAAACTTACCTTTCAGAACAGAGTAAAGAAGTAACAGTAATAATTCGATATATAGATGAATGTGATATGTTCTGACTTGGCAGTTTTATTTTGTATTAATAAATTTATATTTTTTTAAAACTTCTGTGTTTTTTCTACAATGTATATGGAATTATTTGGCCCCAGAATATATAAGAGGAAGGATAATTATATAAATTTGTCTCATCTTAAACAGCTTAAATCTGTTTTATATTTAGGGCAATTGCCTTTAGTTCTCATCCAATCACAGAATATACTTTTTGAGTTTGTTTTACTTCCCACGCCTCAGTTTTGTCATATGTAAGGTGGTGACATTAGTAATTACCTAATAGAATTGTCATGAAGAATAAATAAGAACTAACATAAATGACAACATAATATATCTGCCAAGAGGTGGTTAATTAATGTTAGTTTCCGGGGCTTCCCTGGTGGTGCAGTGGTTAAGAATCTGCCTGCCAGTGCAGGGGACACGGGTTCGAGCCATGGCCCAGGAAGATCTCACATGCCGCAGAGCGACTAAGCCCGTGCACCACAACTACTGAGCCTGTGCTCTAGAGCCCGCGAGCCACAACTACTGAAGCCCGCGCGCCTAGAGCCCGGGCTCCGCAACAAGAGAAGCCACCGCAATGAGAAGCCCGTGCACTGCAACAAAGAGTAGACCCCGCTTGCCGCATCTAGAGAAAGCCCACGCACAGCAACAAGGACACAGCGCAGCCAAAAATAAAATAAAATAAATACATTAAAAAAAAGAATAATTAAAAAACTGTTAGTTTCCTTTCTGAAGATATAAAGGAAGCTTAAAAACTTTTTTTATAAATGTATTTATTTTATTTTATTTATTTTTGGCTGCATTGGGTCTTCATTGCTGTGCGCGGGCTTTCTCTATTTGGGGTGAGTGGGGGCTACTCTTAGTTGTGGTGCGCAAGCTTCTCATTGTGGTGGCTTCTCTTGTTGCGGAGCATGGACTCTAGGTGCACAGGCTTCAGTAGTTGTGGATTGTGGGCTCAGTAGTTGTGGCTCGCGGGCTCCAGAGCGCAGGCTCAGTAGTTGTGCCTTGTGGGCTTAGTTGCTCCGTGGCATGTGGGGTCTTCCCGGACCAGGGCTCGAACCCGTGTCCCCTGCATTGGCAGGCAGATTCTTAACCACTGCACCACCAGGGAAGTCCCAGGAAGCTTAAAAACTTTTAATTTCTATGTTTTTCCTTATTTTCTCAAGGCAACATATTTTTAATTGTTCCAAAGTTTTCCTTGTTTATATAACTATGGGAATTTCAGAAACATTCTGCTTTATAGTCCCCAGAAAAACTTCCTATGTGTAAATGCTGGCTGTGGTGTAAACACCCTTTATTACTGGTGTTATTAGTGACCCTCTCATAATCTAAGATTAACATCCCTTCCTTAATACACACTGAGTAAGACTCAGGGGGAGACTCTCACAATTTTTTTTTTTTTTTACATCTTTATTGGCGTATAATTGCTTTACAATGGTGTGTTAGTTTCTGCTTTACAACAAAATGAATCAGTTATATATATACATATGTTCCCATATCTCTTCCCTCTTGCGTCTCCCTCCCTCGCACCCTCCCTATCCCACCCCTCCAGGCGGTCACAAAGCACCGAGCTGATCTCCCTGTGCTATGCGGCTGCTTCCCGAGACTCTCACTGTTAAACAATCAGAGCAGCAAGCCTCATCTGTATTTAGAGTTAGATGCTGCAATGTTTTATAAATATTTTTACTACTGTGGTATTTAAACAATTTCTCAGTAATCGAGTCACTAAAGTGCAGAACCAATGCATACCATCCTGTAAAACACCATGAGCTCAGTAACAAACAAAAACCATAAAAATATTGGCTCAATTATAAAGATATCAGTCTCTCCTGGATTTATATAACCAGTCACTTTGAACTCTTATTCCAAAAGAAAACAGGTATTAGCAGTATCTTAAGAGAGTATATAAAAAACAAAAACTAACCAGAAAACAAACAAACAAAAATGTTTAGGCTATCTAGTCCATCCCCAAAGACAAATTTTCCATCAAATATTTTCATCCACTTGGATTGTAAACATAGCCCAGGCAAGAGATGATGGTGGCTTCCACTAGGGTGGTAAATATGGAATGGAGAAAAGTGGATGAATTAAAGATATTTTTGATAGTACAACCAAAAAGATCTGCTAATACTTTGGATACGGAGGTTTAAAAAAGAGAGAAATCAGGACGATTTCAAGATTTTTGGGCTGAAATATTTTAGCATTTACGAAAATAGCAGAGGACACTGGTTATTTAAAATAGTATTTTAGGGGCTTCCCTGGTGGCGCAGTGGTTGGGAGTCCGCCTGCCGATGCGGGGGACATGGGTTCGTGCCTCGGTCTGGGAAGATCCCACGTGCCGCGGAGTGGCAGGGCCCGTGAGCCATGGCCGCTGGGCCTGCGCGTCCGGAGCCTGTGCTCCGGGACAGGAAAGGCCACGGCGGTGAGAGGTCCGCGTACGGCAAAAAAAAAAAAAAAAAAATAGTATTTTGGTCACGTCAAGGTATCCGCTTTAGACATCTTGTGGAGATGTCCTCTTGACCTTTGTGATAGAGCTAAACTAGATATGTATTTTTAATTTTATAATACATTAATTTAACAATTATTAGTAACAATTATTACTACTGTCACCACTGCTACATCAGGAAGTAAAAGCTCAGCAACGTAGGACTTTCTCAAGCTCTTGAAAAACCCGCTAATAAAAAAGGCAGAGCTTTCCAAACGTCCCCCATTCATCCTCTGGCTCTGGGAACTTAGAGCGTCCTGCGTCCAATCAGCTTCCAAATCCCCAGCATCAGCAAGTGGGAGGGGCTCAGATCGATCCTGGTCCTTCTGCTGCTCCGGCTTGGCCACGTCTGAAGGCATGCAGGTCCTGGAAGGTACAGAAATCACATGTTTATTCATTGGTTATAACTGAGCTTCTTACTCAAATTTATGTTTCACAAGATTCAATAATACATACTTTTAATTCATGTCACTTATCCGTTTTTATAGTTTCTTCTTTTCTTCTATGGGTGTAAACTCTGCCTCCGAGCGTTGCGGACCTGCCGTTCCCTTCCCCGCGCACGCGCCGGGGGAAGAGCGGGCGGGCCTGTTGCCGGGGGGCGTGTGGGACTGGCGGCCGACCGCTGCTCGTGCCCCCACCAACATGGAGAGTTTGTACCGAATCCCGTTCTTAGTGCTCGAATGTCCCAACCTGAAGCTGAAGAAGCCGCCCTGGGTGCACATGCCGTCGGCCATGACGGTGTACGCTCTGGTGGTGGTGTCTTACTTCCTCATCACCGGAGGTAACTCGTCCTGCCTGGGGCCCGAGAGGCGCTGAGGCGCGGGGAGCCGGCCCGCCCTCGGGGCGCGTCTGTTCGGCTCTCAGCCCGGGAAAGCATCGCTCTCCTCTCGATCTTTTCCGAGGGTGGAGGGAAACCTCTGGGGTCCCGCGTGTTAACGGCCCAAAGGTTTATTTGCCCTCACGCCCTGTCCTGTATCTTGAGGGGACTCCTGTTCTCGCTCCCATTGCCTTCCGTCTCCTGACCTCTTAGCCAGGCGGTCCGAGCCGAATAATATATTTTTCAAGCCCAGATTGTTGCTCCTTTTATTGAATGCCGTGAGTTATTTGACAAAGGCCCTGGGAAAATCTCTTTTGGCCCATTCTACTTCCACGGTTGGTCAGGAGGGTGTGGGACTGTTACCTCCTCTTTGTCTACGGTCCCTGGAAGTTTGGAAGAGACTTGACAGCCTTTAGGTTTGTTAGCTCAAACCTAAGGGTTCGGTGTTGCTTTTGCCCCGATCAACAATAAGTATGAATGTAATCTTTCGAAACCACAGTTTTGATAAATATTTGAGATTGGAGATAGATTTGCAGAAGATATCGCGTATTTGAGAGATCGGAAGTTGAAAATTTAAAGAATAAGGAAAATAGCATTACCGTTGAACACTGCATTGTCATTTTATCCTGTCCTTTGCAAAAGGGGCGTCGCTTTGTATAGTGGTGAGTTGGCAATCCGGCTACAGTCTTTTCATAGCTACCACCCTTTCAAGCCGCAGTTCCATGATTTACTCAACACTGCTACTGCACTTTTAGATTTTGGGAAGTGGGGTACTTAATTTGGAAATGATAAAATTAAAGCTCCACAGATTAGGGACAGCAAGAGCAGCTGGTTCTGTTTTTAAGGGAATAGTCAGACATCTTCATTTTCATAGATGTCTTGTGAAAATAGTTGGTACTGAGGAGGGAAGTATCTGAAATCATGCAGGCTTAGTTCTAGAATGAACCTTTGGATTTACCCTCCTCCCAAATCTAGAACAGTGGCAGTTAACTTATGTTCATTTAAATAAATTACGTTTAAAATATTTTTTATGTTGGTAAGATACTGTCCTAACATTGCATTAGCGTTCACATTTGCTCAGCACATTAATAGGTGCTGGATTGAATAAACAAAATTTAAAATGCATGTGGCATTTTTTTTTTTTTTTTTTAGTAAGTCTTCATCTGCTAGAAATCTTTCCTGTAACCCTTACCTCCCTTGGAGCCAGGGCCTTTGCTGGAAGCCTCACAGTTTTCACTCTGGGCACTTTTTCCATCTGTGTTTGTAATGGGGAGATTCTTTGCCCTAATTTCTGGGGGAAAGTGAAAGGACACCTTTTAGTGGCCAAGGCCATGAGCTGTCTCATACAAGGAATCGGTTTTGCCACTGGAAAGGAGTCTTCTAGAAACTGAGTGTACCTTTATAAATAAACAATATTTATTGCTGAGAAATATTCATCAAATAATGTACTGAGTTCCTGTTAAGTTCCAGGCATTAGGTACTGGAGGCAACAATGAATGAAACAGATAAGGGCCCTGCCCTCCTGAAGCTTATAATGTCATTGGTTGAGATACGTTAAATATCACATAAATCTTTCTCCATTACATTAGTTTTTCCACTGCAAGTTGCCATGAGTGCATTGAAGGAAAAGAACAAGAGGTTATGTAAAAACAATCAGACTTAGGAACATCATTTACATTCGAATGTGGTTTCTGAGAAAATGACATGTTAGCCAAAATTTGAAAGATTGGGGAAAAGCGTATGTAGGCAGAGGGGAAAGTATGGACAAGTGTGGGACTGAGATACCAATTAGGTGGGTTTTGTAGTTGACTTAGAGTAGACAAGGTTGGTGGCACTAGAGATGGAGGAATGTATAATGAAAGATATTTTGGAAATAGATTCAGTGGATCTTGATGATGATTGATTGGATGTGGGGGGAGAATGACATGTGAAGGAAGTTTCCTGGTGTCTAGTTTGAGCACCAAGTAGGTGGTAGTGTCATTTTCTGAGACTAGAGAAATGAAGTTTTTTTGGTTGGGAATGGTGAACCCAGATGTCACTTTGGGATAAATAATAGTTGGACATAACCAAATATAATTAGTTGGATATGTCAAGTTTGCAGATAGGAGTCTAGAACTGAGAAAAGAGGTTTGTGTTGAAATTAGTCAATAACAGATGTTTTCTGAACTCCTCCCATGAGCCAGATATTGAAGAACATAGAGTTTCTATTCTTAGGGAGCTTACATCTAATTTTAATAGTGCTAACATGATTCGGTAGGTGTTGGCACATTGAGAATCATTAGCATAGTAAAGCCCTGGGAAGGGATAAGTTCAGTTGGAGAGAGAAGGTAGGAAAAGAAGAGCATAGTGGATCGAGCCCTAAGGAACTCCGAACGTTGAGTGGTTTTATAGCAGATGAGGCTCAGCTAGAGAGGTAGCAAGAAAACATGGACAGGAGTGTCACGGAAGCCATGAGAAGCCATCTTTTTACCCCAAGAAAATAGATTTAGTAAACTGGATCAAGCACTGCTAGGAGACCTCCTAATAAGAGAACTGAAAAGTGTCCTTTGAATTTGACAACATGGAGGCCATTAGCCTCCATGAGCAAGAGTAATATCAGTGGTGGCAGAAGCCAGATCGGAGTGAGCTGAAAAATGAAGGATGAGTGAGGAAGTGGAGACAGAGAGTTAACCTTTTTTTTTTTTTTTCCCTCCAGAAGGAAGCCTGGCCCCCTTTCAAAAAGGAAGCATAGAAGTAGAATGTTAGCTAGGAGGATCTGGTGTCAAGGGAAAGCTGATGTAGGGAACAAGAGGTTGAAAATACAGGAAAGAGAAGAGGTAGCCCATGGAACAAAGTCTCTGAAATGGCAAGGGGGACGGAGTCCTTATTATTGCAAAAGGGATCCCATGGTGATAGGAGGAGGGACTCTTCCTCTGTTGTAGCTGGAGGTGAGGATGGATGCAGGTTCCAGTTTGTAGATTTGGTTTGGGGGGTGGGGATGAGTTAGGGAATTCCCAAGTGATTGTTTTGTTAGTCAAAGGTGAGGGAGACAGTCTTGCTGTGCTTAAGAAAAGCTGGAGGTGGGGATGATGGAAAACAGTGAAGATAAAGAGTAGACGTTGACAGTGGGAGATTTGAGAAACAGTGTTGATGGACATTAACATAAATGATCATGATGACATTATGACATAATGATGGATATTAACATTAATGATTGTGAATCTCTAGTATTGCCAGTCTGCCTAGTGGTGTGATTTTAAAACGTCTCATTTTACTTTCAAGCAAGAAAATTTCTCTAGCTACCTCTTAATTTAAAGAAACAAATCCAAGTATATGTGGAACATTTTCTTGAACTAAAAATAGCCTTTAATGTTAAATCTGCTTTATTGTGGAGTCATTCTTGAGTTTGAAACAATACTGAATGAATTTCTTTTATGTTTTGCAAGTCATTCTAAAATACTGAGTTGAATTTCTGAAGATAAATTCTGGTTTATCTGAAGTTTAGGAGGTAAGCTGGGCCTCATTTGATTATAATAATACATCAAAGCAGTCCTGTTTAAATATAAATGAACCTTTAGAGACCGATAAAAACTCTAAATCTATTTTAAAATTAGGAATCCAATCTAACCTATGTTGTTGTCTTTCATTTAGGAATCATTTATGATGTTATCGTTGAACCTCCAAGTGTCGGCTCCATGACTGATGAACATGGGCATCAGAGACCAGTAGCTTTCTTGGCCTACAGGTAAAAGATATCATTTTGAATGATTTGCTGGTGGGAAGGAAGATTGCTGAGGCATGCCTGCTTATTTAAAAATACAGTGCAACCTATTGGGTGCATCTGTATTTAGACACTAGCTGTTTTAAAATGCTAAATTCAGAGATTGCAGGAAGTGGACAAGAACAAGAGTAGAAGTATATTATTTATGTATTCACTTATTAGGAAATAAAATATTTCACAGTGATTGACATGTTCACTTATTTAAAGGAGGGTATCAGTTTAAAATTCATTTATAGGCTGTTCTGGGGTCAGCAAACCACAGGTACGTGTTTATTTGTAAGTAAAGCTTTATTGGAAATAGGCACACCCATTTGTTTCTGTACTATCTATGGCTGCTTTCAGGCTACTGTGTTGTGTTATACAAACCATATGGCCGGCAAGCCTAAGATATATACAATCTGGTCATTTAAGAAAAAATCTTTGGACCCCTGGATATACTATTACATAGGAAAACTAATTTTTGAGACTTGGGAGTTCCATGTAGGCAATGAACACCAAAACAGTGTGGTTTGTTTCACCTGAGCAGTGCTTCTTGTATTGCCTTATACAAGCCACTTGGTAACTATCTACCTGAACATAGCTATATGTTTGTATTTACACTTACGTTAGTGGTATTCCATGCATAGAATATCCCTGGAAAGATTACTGTGATCTCTGTGGAGGGGATATGGATGACAGGAGATCTTGATGGCAGGGAGACATTTCACATTTCACTGTCTCGTCACCTGAGTTTGAATTTTGAAACCGCTGCGTGTATTGCGTTTTCAATTAAAACAATTAGTTTAGCAAAAATGTATATACCTTCTTTATATGTGCCTATGTATAAATCATATCTTTAACAGAGAAATTTGCCTTTTGGGGTCCGTGAGCTTTCAGAACTTGAAAGTTCTTCACCCCTAGAAAAATCAGATACGTGTATATACAAAAATTTAAGGGTTTATAGATTTCTGGACATCTTTGTGGGGTTCATGAAGCCTTAGTTAAGAACTTGCTTGCTTTTAAAAAGTTCACTTTGAAACAAGAGATTTATTAATTATTAAAACTCAGGAAACATTAACCAATTCAAAATTAATTTGAAATTGATAGTAGAAATTTAAATAACATAATTTTCAAAAACTAAAGTTCTGGGTAAAGTGTTCATGTACATATATTAGTTGGCTTTTTAAGCTAATAATTAAAATATATGAGTATTGGGAATTCCCTGGTGGTCCATTTGTTAGGACTCTGTGCTCTCACTGCTGAGGGCCCGGGTTCAATCCCTGGTCGGGAACGAAAATCCCACAAGCTGTGCGGCGTGGCCAAAAAATATATATATATGTATATATGTATATATATGAGTATTGATTTTACATAGGCAGTTGTGTTAGTTGAAGTTTGAAAGGTTTTTTTGAGCATAAGCTCCATGAAGACAAAGATTTGTGTCTGTTTTGTTCATTGTTGCGTCCCCAGAACCTAAATAGTGCTTGGTACATAATAGGCTCTCAATAAATATTTATTGAAATGAATAGCCAGAAATATGGTAAAATAGTTGTAAGGGTAATAAAAAAATAAGCACAACAATGTTTTAGCAGAAACAGGAATTTCAGTCTAAGGAAAAAGTTTTTTATTTTTCTGGGAATTTTCATTTATTGTTTGCTCTGGTCTTTCTTTTTCAGAGTAAATGGACAGTATATTATGGAAGGACTCGCATCCAGCTTCCTGTTTACAATGGGAGGTTTAGGTTTCATAATCCTGGACCGATCCAATGCACCAAACATTCCGAAGCTCAATAGATTTCTCCTTTTATTCATTGGATTCGTCTGTGTCCTATTGAGTTTTTTCATGGCTAGAGTATTCATGAGAATGAAACTGCCGTAAGTTATTAAGTACTTCGTATAATCAGCACCTTAACTTGCAAACTGGTAAAATAATTACCTGGATCTCATAAAATCATAGGAGATTTAATTTAAACCTTATTTAAACAGATGAAAATTTCGAGAACCAGAGAAATTTGTGACTTGCTCAAGGTTATAGCTATAGTTAGTAGCAAAATTGAGATGAATAGGTCTTCCTGACTGTTACCTCCATACATGTTCATGAGAAAATCCCGTTATTTTGCTGTAGCATCAGTGACCACTGACTGGAGACATTTCTCTGAAGGGCTTTTTGGTTAATCTGTAACATATGGAATTCCCACAGTAATAATAACAGTAAGGAATACTTTTGAGCCATTAATTGCTGCTGTTCTTTGAATATTGATATGAGGAAAATCCACTAAGCATTGGACAGGAAAGGAGAGTTACTGCCTCTCCAAAAAGATGGGGAAAGGATTTCATATATGTATATTAGATTATTTTGATTCAGAAAACGAACACTATCTTTAGAACAAAAATAAATTGGTTTTATGGCAACTTTTATAATTCTGTTTGAGATCTTTCATTTTAAATGTAGATGAGTCTGATCACATTTCCCTATATTCTGATTTCACCTATGGATACATTAGTAACTACAGGAACTTTGGGCAAACATATCATACAAAGATTAGCTCTTAGAAAATTCATTTTTTAGGGAATATGTTAAACATCAAGTGTCAGCTGTACTTAAAACTGATATTTTCTGATTTTATTATGAGACAGTAGAAGGGAAAATAGGAATGTGTTTGAATTACACAAGTTCACTTGTTCTGTGGCTTAACCTGTCCGTATCTATAACACATCTGGGGTAGAATGGACAGACTTTCTAGAAAGTCACAAATACTTATCCTGCACTCATGTTCCCATCTTAACCCTGCAATATGGGAAAAGAGAGCAGTGTTCTTTGTCAGCTGAATATCTTTGTGGCCATGTAGCTCCATCAGACTGCCAATGGCTCTTATTTTTGTCCTGGGAAAAATTGGGGGCATTTGTTAAATTGTACGAGGACAGAGACTCCAACCTCCTCTTTTTTTTTTTTTTTTTTTTTTGCGGTACGCGGGCCTCTCACTGCTGTGGCCTCTCCCGTTGCGGAGCACAGGCTCCGGACGCGCAGGCTCAGCGGCCATGGCTCACGGGCCCAGCCACTCCGTGGCATGTGGGACCTTCCCAGACCGGGGCACGAACCCATGTCCCCTGCATCGGCGCATCACTGCGCCACCAGGGAAGCCCCAGCCTCCTCTTTTTGTTCCTCTTTGTTCTACCCTTGTTGCCAAAGGTATACCAATAGAAGAGTCTGAAGTTTTTCACAGCAAAACAGGAGAAGAGGAGGCTCCCAGAGAGGATAAAGAGGCTATTAAAAATTAATAATGAAAACAGAAAGAACCTTTGGAGGCATATAGCAGAACAGAAGCAGTGAGGTTGTTTTGTCCGTAGAACCAGATTTGTTCTCATTCTGCTTAAGCTTCCCATTCTTCCTTAAGGTTTTAGGTCTTCTCCTTAGGCTGTGTGTTTTTCTTTTAGCTTGAGCATTTGACTTTTAGGACAACAGGATAATTATCCTAAATTATCCTAAATTTAGGATAATTATCCTAAATTATCCTTTTAGGATAATCTACTACTTACAAAAAGGTTTTGAAAAATGTTTAATTCTCTGGATTGCTTCTGTCTTACTTTTGCAATTATTTATGTAAACATTTGTCTTTTCCACATTCTATAGGCCAGTTTCCAAGATTGTTGACTAAGGTAACAATAGGAAATTAGAAATAACAGTATACTTTCTGGGCTTCCCTGATGGCGCAGTGGTTGAGAATCTGCCTGCTAATGCAGGGGATGTGGGTTCGAGCCCTGTCTGGGAAGATCCCACATGCCGCGGAGCAACTAGGCCCGTGAGCCACAACTAGGGAGCCCGCACGTCTGGAGCCTGTGCTCCACAACAAGAGAGGCCGCGATAGTGAGAGGCCCACACACCGTGATGAAGAGTGGCCCCCGCTTGCCACAACTAGAGAAAGCCCTCGTACAGAAACAAAGACCCAACGCAGCCAAAAATAAATAAATAATTGATATTTAAAGGAAAAAAACAGAGTATACTCTGGGTTTTGGGTGTAAATTATATTTAGATATAGTCAAAGCAGAACAATAGTCTAAATAGAAAATTGCTGCTTTTTGTAACTTGCTGTGCAGCTAAATCTAAGATTTACATTTTTAAGAGGAAGGACTTTATGATCCCCTCTTTGATATGATTTCTCATCTACAGCTCCTAATGCCTGGTACCTTGAGTGTGGAGTGGGGAGAAACAGTGGACAGTTTGGGAAAATAAGGGAAGCAACAGTGTTGCATTTTCTGGAATATTTGCAGGCCCCAAAGGAGATGATGAGCCAGGTCTGTGAGCCTACATATTGCACATGATAGGGGTGTGGTTAGTACCACCAGCAAGAAAGGGATGTGTCTTCTTGCGCATACATTCTCTTTGAGGACCCATCGTATATGAGCAATTTGATATATAATAAATGGGACAGCAGCAACAACAAAAAGTAAAGAAACATCAGTAACCATGAGTTTTTTCAGATCAAATAAGTCACTAACATCTGAGATAAAGGTTGGCTATGCTATAAGATGCTTCATAACTTCCAGGGTTGCACGCTCACAGAGAATCTGATATCACCTTTAACAAGAGGTACCTTTAAAAAGGAGAGAACAATAGCAGTGAAATGGTACTACTAGCTTTATATTTTGTGATTTATGCTTTTTAAAAGACCTGATGTATTCTCTACTGATATAATTTTACATATTAAAACATGGCTTTATTTGATGCATAAGCATAGGTCATATACTAATTACAAGGAAGAATACCACAACGTATAACTGTATCAAGAGATGTGTGTCCAAAAGTGCATGTTCACCTATCAGTATATGCAGATGACAGGCAGCTGTCTCTAAAGAGTCCTCAGTACTTTTGTTTCATCGTGTGAGCCAGCTGTTGAGTAATTTCCACTGGTGCAAATATTAGTGGACACTTTCTTAAAATCTTCAACTTTTTTTTCTTGTGAAGCTTAGGTCTCTTTTTGTTCTTGCTCTTAGAATTATCTGACAAAGATGTTATTTTATTTATTTATTATTATTATTTTTTTTTGCGGTACGCGGGCCTCTCACTGTTGTGGCCTCTCCCTTTGCGGAGCACAGGCTCCGGACGCGCAGGCTCAGCGGCTATAGCTCACAGGCCCAGCTGCGCCGCGGCATGCGGGATCTTCCCGGACCGGGGCACGAACCCGTGTCCCCTGCATCGGCAGGCGGACTCTCAACCACTGCGCCACCAGGGAAGCCCCAAAGATTTTATTTTATTTTATTGTAGGTTTAATCTTTTTAAAAACATTTTTATTCTGTATTGGAATATAGTTGATTTACAGTGTTGTATTAGTTTCAGGTGTACAGGTGTAAAGTGATTCAGTTATATATATACATATGTCTATTCTTTTTCAGATTCTTTGCTTGTGAAGCTTAGGTCTTAGAGTTTGCCTTTTGTGAAGTGTCAGGCATTACAGTAGCAAATTTATGAGGCGGTCTTCAAAGTCGATATATACACTAAGAGGCTTTTTATTTTTTATTCAATTTTGGGGGGAGAAGTGGAGGGGAGAAGTATTGTTTGTCTCAGAGTTGTGACAGTGGTTGTGTGAGGTGAAAGTTCTCTCTGTACTCAGAGTGTGGATTGACCAGGCTGGTAGAGCAGAAGGAAAGGGATAAATGAGTTCTAAGGAGATCACATTGGCTGCATGCAGACCCAAGACCCAAGAGAGTCAGGTGAGTCCAGGAGCTGGAAGGGAGGAAATTCTTGAGTGTCTGCTCTGTGTCAGGCACTATAGTAGATCTCAGCCCTATGAAGTAGTTTTTTGTCCCCACCTTAGTGATGAAGAAATTTGAGACACTGAACTAATAATAGCTAAGGTTTGTCAAGTGCTTATTACCATGAATAGCAGTTACTGTATTCGTAGATTCTCTTATATAATCCTTAAACTCCTTTGACCTAACTCCATTTTATAGATGAGGAAACTGAGTGACGTTTGCCCATTCGTGTTAAGCTTACCCACTCGTGTTAGAGGCAGGATCAAAAGGAGGAGTTCTAAAGGCATCAGCGGGTACAGGGTGTATTCAACCCTTTCTTAATGTGGATAGTTTTACACAATCTGTTTTTTCCTTGATCCTGCAGATCCTAAATAATAGGTTGCAAGGATTTATTGCAAAAGAAAAAGTTTGGAACTTTATAAAGCAGACTTTTTTTTTTTAAAGGGGATTTCAGGGCCCAACTTGTACATTTAGTAAAAGGATTTCCTATTTGAACAGTGTGAAGTTTGACTTGCTCAACAGCTATAGCTAATGCCCGCTGCCTGCCATCAAGACATTTCCTAAAGAAACAGAGGTGCAAGGCAGACGCTTCTGCACACTGCTTCTGGAGGGCACGAGGGCTTGCCTCCCAGGCTGAACAGCTCCTGGCCCTCCTAGTTTCTCCTTTGGTAATATTAGAGTTTTCAGGAAATCTAAACCAGCTTCTTTCCATAAAAAGGTTTGTGATGTTTGTTGGCAATTGTGAGAGTCCAAAGGAAATTGATTCTGACTCTTTCTTTGACTTTTACATAACATTTTTTTCTCTTTACTTTTTTTTTCTCATCCTCTGTTGCTTAGCATATTGGTTTGTAACTTTGTCCTTTGAGGGAGAAGGATAATGGAACCCAGACCCAGTACTGTATTTATTGGGGGGCAAGATTTGAAATAAGAACCATAATGAGGAATCACACAATTATATTTTCAGATTGTCATTTGATTCATCATAAAATTTGTTTGGGACACGTTGAAATGTTGCTTCCTTTTCACTTTTTGTGTTTATAAATTTTATTTTTATAGGGGCTATCTGATGGGTTAGAGTGCCTTTTGTGAAGAAATCGGTGGATACTGAATTTGCTCCCGTTAATGAAGTTTTAAAGGCTGTACCAGTCCTCTGATATGAAATATGGAAAAGGATGAAAAGCAGCAGAAAAGAAACATCTAGTGAAAACAGAGGAAATGTGTTATAGCTGGGACTAGAATGTCTTCTTGGTATCAGAGACAAGCTTATCAGCATTTTTTCCTGCTGGCCTATACTGACGTACCAACGATGTTAAGTGGCATTTTCTTCTTTTTTTCATTTCTTAAAGAAAATATACTTTATTTCTACAACTATAATATTGAATAAAGTGATTATTTTTTACAACCCCCTTAACATTTTTTGGAGATGACACTTCTGACCTTCAGAAATTAATGTAAAATCAGGAAGTGAGATCCCATAAGCTGAGAACTCTGGACAGCTGATCAGCTTTCCCTGTGGTGCTTTGCCTTTAAACAGAGTGTGTGACAGTGCATCATTTCAGATATGTATGTAAGACTGTTACCTGAACAATAAGATGTATGAAAGGAGCAGAAATAAATAATTTTTCTAATTAACACCTTTTTAATTTGTCTTTTGATCAACTGATTGTATTACTCTTTGGTCTGTAATTATCCACTCCCGTCTTGTGACTGTCTTAAGCTCCTGTTGGTAGCCTGAAGTCTCCAAGTGTAGTTGGCAGGATGCCTTGTGAGGTAGCAACTCCGTGTCCCTATAAATATTCCAGCACAGGCTGTACATTTATGCCAGTGTTGTTTTAAATGTGATTGTGTTAGATGACAGTTCCCTTCAGGCATTCATCTGCAGTAATTGACACAGTTTGGAGCACATAAAAACATCTATAGACCAGTCTGGTCTTCCCCTAATTTCTTCTAGCCAGGTCATTTGGTTCTCCCTTCACTGGCCATGGACTTCACTTCTCTAGGGCCTCTTTAATTCTTACCCCATGATCTCTAAGTTTACAGTAAAATTTTCTCTCAGGTGGGTTTTTTTCATAATTCCAAGGCTGATCTAAATGTAGCTGTTCATTAACTTAAAAAGATTCATTTATTCAAAAAGTTTTGAGAACCTATTTGCCAGGCAGCACTGAGGATTATAGGGATGAGAGATAAGGGCTCTGTCCTCACAGAGCTTATGTCCTTGCAGGGAAGCCAAATTATCAAAAGATAAAAAAATGTTTATCAAGTTTCAGACGCTGATAAATACCACAAACAAAAACAAACAAGTTAATAGTCTGTACTATGGTGATGAGAGATGTGGGGAGAGGAGGTTACTCTACTCCAGAGCTCTGAAAAAGGAACATAACACCTGTATGTATTCACCAACTTTAAAGCCTTGATTTAACTTTAATTATATTTTTCGTTATTTGGCCTTATTTTAAAACCTTAATTACACTAGATGGACAGAAGATAACACCAAGGTGTTAGAGTTTCAAGAGGTCTTTCCCTGAATGATTGAGCAGTGAGCAGTTCCTGTCAAGCACCACCAGATGGTGCTGTTAAGGTTTGGTGTGTTTTTCTGTGTCACAACTATTATTTTTGGTTTGGTTTGGTTTTTGTATTTATGGTAAAATAAAAGTATCTTGACTAGATACAATGAAATGTAATTAAATAATTTTGCTGGTAAAATTGCAATGTTTTATGTGAAAGAAAAAATCATACCTTGTACTATACCTAAAATGCTTTGGGGACACTAAGCCAAAATGTCACAGCCTGATAGAAAGCCTGCCAAGCATTATTAACATCAGCAGCAGTTAAATAAATGAGAGAGTAAATTAACGGCCTAGATTAGAAACAAGCTAGTCCTTGATTTTATCACAGAATTCTCCAGGAGGTGGATGCTACAGTGGAGTTAGAAGTGCAAAACGGTTTAGTGGAGAGTAACTCCAGTGAGAGGTAAAGGAAGGATGCACAGTTAGCCAGGAGAAGCTGTCATCCTGTGACGTTCAGCTGACAGGCTTGCTGTCTGCCCAATGGGGAGCTCCAGAGGAAAGAATGCCTGTCGGAAACACGTTGGGTGGAAATGGCTAGACCCTTGTACCACTCACTGCCTTTTCAGATCTTTGGCCTCATGCCATCTTGAGATTAGCACGATCTTGGCTAGAAAGCTGAGGTGAACCCTGACAGTAAAGAAAATATCCTCTTCGTAGGATTAAAACGAGAGGAAAGCCTATATATCTTGCTTACAAGTGGAAGATTGTACACTGATTGTTGTTTATTTGAATTGGGAAGTGTGAGGTAACTTAGGTTCTTAGTAAATAGTACATTCCTGAAGTGTAAAGCTGGAATAAAGGTTATTTCCCCACTTTGCTAGTAAGTAGATGGAGATTCATTTGTTACAGAGCTTGAAATACAACCCAGGTCTTCTGCAAAGCAGACCAATGGTTTCCATTGTAACTGCCATTTTCTGACACAGATCAGTCTTTGAAGGTAGTAATAAGTATATACTTATAAAAGACATAATGCCAGATGTTGGGTTACATCGGTAAGAAAAACGCAACCCCTGTTCATGTGGCATTTATAATTTAGTGAATATACGATAACGTACCAATTCTCTTTGCTATAGGAACATGTGGGAGGAGCACCTAAACCAACACTTGGTGTGAGGGAAGCCTTTAATTTGTTGTTGAAACAATGGCTACTCATCTGCCTAAATGTTTCAAGTACTAATACACTTTGCCCTAAATCTCTTCTACTGGTTTTGCTTATGTACCAAGACTCTTAATTACAAGTGAGAAACTCACTCAAGCTGTCTTAAGCAGACAGGATAAATTATTCGGATGCTGGAGTGTCACGATACTCAGGGCAGGGTTGCTGGGCATTGAGAGTACCAGGATTGAGAACATGGGACTCTAAGGACTCCGCTGTTTATTTCTGAGGCGTTCTGTGGGTCTGCTTCATGCTCTTCTCTCTGCGAAACTGGCCACTTTCTATTACTCTAGTTCAGAGTAGAAGGAATCCTGGCTGCCAACCCATCTTGATCATTATACTTGACAGCTTCAGCCACTCTAGAGGAAATTTCTTTGACTCAGTAAGTTTTTAAGGGCACCTCCTCGAATGGGAACTACCTCTTCCCATGCCTTCGGCCATCCCTCCCTACCCTACCCCCCAGCCCTGCTGCACCCAGTTGTCCAGCTCTCTTCGCAAGATTACCCAAGGGCCAGTTGTTGCCAAGTTTGTGGAATTACGTTCATATAATTTGTTACAAAGTATGTGAGACAATTCAAATCCTAATTTCACCATCTATGATGAGGTGTCCTTTAACTTCTGTTGAACCTGCTAGTGATGAGAATCTTTCTACCTCTAGAGGCAGCCCATTCCATCTTCATGTCTCTTGGTCTTTTTCTAAAAATTTATTATTATTATCATTTTATTATTATTATTTGGCTGTGCCACACGACTTGTGGCATCTTAGTTCCCCAACCAGGGATCAAACCGTGCCCTCAGCAGTGAAGGCGCTGAGTCCTAACCACTGCACTGCCAGGGAATTCCGTCTTTGTCTTTTAGAAAGCTATTTTCTGTTTTCTTTCGTTCATCGGTTTCAGGTCCCTGTGTCTATACTTAGACATATCTACCTGCACTACGTAACGACACCCAGCATTTCAAATAGTAAAACCCTCTCCTGAGCTTCCATTTTTTTCAGGCCTATCATTTCTAGTTTTTCAGCCTCAGATACATTGGTTCTGATTCCTTTATGATCATTCCCCTGTCGCTGCACTCTAAGTTCCCTGAGAGATTATGTACTGCGCTTGGGGTGCTCATACTAAAACTGATAGAGCCATTTTGGTGGCTACATCCTTCTCATAAGCCATGTTAATATCAGAGTCTCAGCAATGGTTACTGTGGATCTAGATGGGCGATACCATGAGTTATCAGGAGCTCAGACTTGGGATCAATCCGATTTGCTGCCTTATTCCAGCGCTGCCCATTACCAGCTGTGTCACCATGGACGAGTTACTTAGATTCTCTGAGCCTTTTTCCTCTAAGTAAAATGAAGGTACCAATACCTACCTCATAGGGATGTTCCGAGAATTTAATGAGATAATGCACAGCCCCTGGAATGTATTAGGTTCTCCAGAAATGTTAGCTCTGAACTTGTCTTTAGCTCTTCTTCCCCTCACGCTCTGTAGTTTGATTTAATGCAAGGTTATACATTCTCCCCCGGGGACGGGAGTGGTGGAAATGTGCACACAGGCATGTGTGATAAATATAGTTGAAGCGTGGAATGTCTGCTTTTATTCTTACGTCCATTTAACAAAGTGTTTTCGTGATTTATGTTGTCCACTGCAGGGTGGAAACGAGTTCCACGCAGCGCGTGGCATGACGCCACCCTGAGACCGGAGGCCAAGGAACTGCCTTTGGTTAATGGATGGCACGGCCTCTTCATAAAGTCCGTTTCTTTGGATGCCTCCTGTCGAGGATGAACCTTCACACATGCCATTAAGTGTTTATGTTGGCAACTGCTCCACCTCAGAAAAAGAGTCTTCTCTTTATAGCAGCCTGTGGGCGCCAGTCTAAACACAGAGCACTCAAGCTTTGACCAGGTTAATAGGCTGAACAGTTGTAATTCAGAGTCCTCAGAACTGCTGTACTATTTTAACTGAGATGATGGGAAATTATCTGACAATTTTAATATCTAACTATCTTTTCACATAATACTTTGTATTTGTATAATAACATATTTCAACTTTTAAAAGCTCCCTCACATCTATTACCTCATTTAATCCTAACAAGGGCCTAACAACCATCTTCTGGGTCTCTTAGTGTCATACAAAGGAATAGCAGGCTGAGTCAACAAGGAAGGTACAATACCATGCTGGGTACTTGATCCGTGTTATTTCCAATCCTTACAACAATTCAATCTAGTCAATATTGTTTTCTCTATTTCACAGGGATCAGCCGGGATTGAAATAAAGTGGACCTAGCTCTAAAGCCCTTGTACTTTCTACTAGAACATCATATACTTTTTGTCCTATATTCTAACTTAGTGTTTTTCAAAACGTCTGGACTATGAAAAAACACTCAGATCATTAATTTAATGAAGTTGTAGTTCTGGTCTCTTACATTCCTTTGTTTCCCCTATAAAGCCTGATTCATGTCATTTTTCAAATTAACATTTTATTATATCATATGTAATATATTTAGAGGAATATATGCAACAGACATGTAATTTGGGAAGCATAATAAAATGAATAAAATCCTGCGAACCCATTCCCAACATAGGAATGAATATGGCCAGTACCATGGAGTCTCTTTTGTATTCAGTCCTTATCCAATCATTCCCCTGCCTTCCTTCCAGAGGTATCCCCTGATCTGAATTTTGGTTTATCACTTCTTTGCTTTTAAAAAACTAGTGTTACAACATTTGTATGACTATTCAATGTATTATTTAGTCTTGCTTGCTTTTGAGTTACTGCTTAACACATTGATAATTTAGTTCGTGTATGTTATTTTTTACTGTGATCATAGTTTTAAAGATATTTTCAGTTTTATACAATTTGATTGTCCTATCTTTCTGGTGGATTGAAGTTTTCATCATTATGTAGCAACCCTCTTCATATTTGACAGTGATTTTTTGTCTCAAAGTCTGCGTAGTCTCATGTAGCTTACTCAGCTCTCTGCAGCTTAGAATTTGCCCTGTATATTTTTCTATCATCTTCTTTCAACCCTTTCTTTGTCCTTATGTTTTAGGGGTGTCTGTGTATCATGAGGCATTATTTATTTGTGTTTTACTCTGACAATCTTTGTCTTTTAATGAGTGAGTTTAGTCTATTTTATTACACATTTGGGCTTTTCTGTATGTCCTCACTTTGTACTATTTGTCTCAATTTTTTAATGTTTCTTTTTCCTCTGCTCTCACCTGTTTTGGGTTGATAGAGTTTTTGTATGTGTGCTTTTTAATCCTTAAATGGAAGATTGTAGTTTCCAAAGATGGCTGCAACGATAACTCTCATCCCACCTGTTTTATAGAAGGTGACCTTGCTGCTCTGCCTCCAGAGGTGGAGATGATTTCTCTAGCCCGTACAGAGGATGGCAGAAGTGAGCTTTTGCCAGTGCCGGGTACTTATTAACCTGCCTGGCGCCTTCTGTTTCTTACCTCTTAGAATGCCAGCGCTTGGGATGCAGTTGGAAACCCAGCTGCAAAATCATGAGAAGACTAAGCCACATGGAGAAAGTGCGTGTGGCCACTCCTGTCAACACCAGCTGAGCTCCAAGCTGGCCACCACCATTGACTGCTAGTCCTATGAGTGAGGCCTTGTGGACATCCAGCCCCAGCTGCTAGATGACTGCAACCACTTGAAACACCCCAAGGGACAACTACCCCAAGTCAGCCTAGAAAACCTTGAGAAATATTACTAAGCTGTTGTTTGTAGTCACTACGATTTGGGGTGGCTTTTATGCAGCATAGATAACTGAGGTGGGGATGTGGTATTGGCTTTGGGACTGAGTAATGGATGGAAACTGACAGGGTCTTGAGGAGGTGGAGGGTGCAAGTTAGAAGAGCTTTGAGAAGCCCCAAGTGACAGGTCCCCAGGGAACTGTTGACTAGGGCTTGAAGCCAGTGAGGAAAATAACCTTGGAGGCTGAAGAAAAGGCAGCAGGCTTGTTAACACTGCTGCCTGCTGTAAGGTAGAGAATAGAAAAGGCACCTGATGAACCCATGGATCTGACTGGGGAGATTTCCAGGCAGAAAGTAGAAAGTGTCAACTGGCTTCTTCTAGCTCACGTTGCAGATAAGAAAAAGTGAGTAGAGAGAGGTGAATCAAAGAATTGTTCGGTTCAGTTTTCGAGTTTAGAGAAATAGAGAGCTCAGAAGAGTCTTTCCAGATAGCAAATGAAAGCTTGTGTTTGAAAAACAGTTTATCAAAGATTTTGGATTTTTTAAAGATTTTCATTTTTAAAGATTTTGTTGTTAAATTGATGATTAAAAGTGTAATCTTTTATTTAAAAATTTTTTTTAAAGACTTATTTGTTCATGTTTTGGCTGCGTCAGGTCTTAGTTGCGGCACATGGGATCTTCACCGAGGCATGCGGGATCTTGCTCGCGGGCTCTTCATTGTGGTGCGCGGGCTTCTCTCTAGTTGTGGCATGTGGATTTTCTCTCTCTAGTTGTGGCACGCGGGCTCCAGGGTGCATGGGCTCTGTAGTTTGCGGCACGTGGACTCCAGTTGAGGCGCGCGAGCTCAGTAGTTGCAGCGCGTGGGCTTAGTTGCCCCGTGACATGTGGGATCTTAGTTCCCTGACCAGGGATCGAACCTGAGTCCCCTGCATTGAAAGGTGGATTCTTTACCACTGGACCATCAGGGAAGTCCCTAAAAATATAATCTTTTAAATATCATCTCTCTGTGTCCAACTTATAACTGTAACTTTTAGTTGTACTGTGTATTTCCAATTTACAAAGAACTTTTATATACATTACTCCAATTCTGACTATCTTGCTATTAGATCTAAGTAGAAAGCTATTGTTAGTCCACAATATTAATAGTAGTGACAACCACAGCTATCCTTCCTTCTTCTCCTCCAATTTTGGGGTTCTGACTCTCTGCCTGCTGTTAAGCTTTAGATAGGTGATCTTACATTCTTATAGCAGAGTGTTATGACTTACAATCTAAGGATGAAGACTGTTAAACCAGAGAGTTAACTATCTCAACCACGAAACATCACGGGTAGAACCTCGATTCAAACCCTAGTTTTACCCCAAGTCCACACTCCCATTTAACCTTTTTCCCTGAGAAGAACAGGTATCAATTTTAGACCAGAAAGCATCTTCAATGTGTGGATTAATTTCACCTTATAAAATTTCATATTCATTGTCTGTCTCACAGTCAATATTTTATGTGAACTATTTTGATAAATTATTTGACTTTCTCCATTTCTTTTGGTTAGGAATACACCAGTATTACAATAAGCTTCTTTATTTGTAAAATAAATGGATTGGATCAGGTGATCTCCAGTGCCTCGTTCACCTTTGATATTCCTTTCACCTCTTCTAATTTTCTGACACGTGGGTTTTCTAATCACTATCTGCAGGGCTGCAAATGAATTCCATTTGACCAGCAGATGGGGCTCTTGATAATCAAATAGGAAGAAGCATTTATTGAGCGCCTACCATGTGCCAGGCCTGGGTGTAACCCTGCTGCTGCTTCAGATTTATATGACTATGTTCTTAGGCCTATCTCAAATTCTTGTTTTTACATGTGCTTCAAAGGAACACTTGCCATTTTACCAAGAAGGAACTTTCCTCTGCGGAAAACTGATTAAGTGATTACTGAGATGTCTCCCAATGCTAAATGCCATGATTTGAGGCCCAGAGTTAAGTGACCTTAGGAGTCCAGGACTCCTTTGTGAAGGAGCTGATATGTCTGATCCTCTGTGGCTTTCAAACATCTCCCAGGAACCCAGGAGCTAGAAACTGCCTCTTATTCAGGCTTTTGTGATCATAAATAGGATACAGAAGCCACTGAGGGTTTAAGAATATTTTCAATTTATACAGTTATTTTTTTTATTTTTATTTTTTTGTGGTACGCAGGACTCTCACTGTCGTGGCCTCTCCCGTTGCGGAGCACAGACTCCGGATGCGTAGGCTCAGCGGCCATGGCTCACGGGCCCAGCCGCTTCGCGGAATGTGGGACCTTCCCAGATCGGGGCACGAACCTGTGTCCCCTGCATTGGCAGGCGGACTCTCAACCACTGCGCCACCAGGGAAGCCCATATATACAGATACTTTTAATACTTAAAATCTTTTGCCTATAAAGGGATAATAATACTAATACCATCTTTTTCCCCCCTAGGTACCACCTACATGATGCTTCAAAGCAGGAAGTAGAATAACCCAGATGTTTCGGAAACTTCGGTTTCTCTTTGTTTCTCAAGCTGTCTTATGGTTTTCCAATATCAATTATTATTATTTTATAAACGGCCACCGTCAATTATAGGGTGGTGGCTTTAACATTTCTAAGTAAGAGAAATCTCAAGATAGGAGCTGCACTGCAGCTGGCAATGCCACATAAAACTGCTTCAACAATCAAATAGAAGAACCGTCAAATATTTTGATAACCTCTCAAAGGAAGGCCAGGACAAACTGCTAGTTCTTCAACTCACTAAGCTTGGACCTGTGTCCCCTCATGAGAGGTCACGCTCCCACTTCATGTAAGCCCCTCTTCTCCAAGGCATCCAGAGGTTGAGTAACCTGTGCAGGTCTTTGCAACAAGCTCGTCCTACGTGGGTCCACGTGGCTGGATGTCCTCTGCCCCAGGTTACTGTATCTCTGGGCCTTTGGGGTCTACCACGTGAAGATGTGCCGTTTCTTTCTCTCCCCCTTCCCCCCGATGCCCCAAATGTCACATAAACTGTTTATTACTAACGCAAAACTTTAATAAGGAAATTGCCTATCAAGGAGGTTTGTTGTTTTCCTGGTCATTGGAATTCGTCTTGGAGCTCTTCCTCTGAACATGTTAATCAGTGTTTCTGAGCAGATGACCAGTAAACAACGAAAGTGCTGATTCACTAGCCTTAATACAGCACTCCATTCTCTAGGACTTTTAACCCGTTAAATCCCTAACTCTTGTCCTTGAGAGGATTTTCTTTTACTGTGGAAAGCTTTGTTGTTCAGGGAAGGGTAGGCATTAAATATAGCTAATATTTATCGAGAGCGTACCGTGTGCACTTTGTCCCCAGCATTCTTCATGTCACCTAACTGCACCCTCACAACAGTACTATGAGGTGGTACTATTTGGCCCATTTTGTAGAGGAGGAAACTCACAGAGGTCAAGTCCCTTGCCAAAGGTTGCACAGTAGGTGATGGACCAGAGCCTCTGCTCTTCACCACGATGGAACATTCCAGGAACGTGTCCTTATTTGACCTCAAAGGAATAGGAAATTTTTAATATTTATATAAAAAAAGAATGAACTAGATTGGAAATTGCTTGAGTTCAGGGTCTGATCCTGTTTCTTATTTACTTCTTTACAAAATTTTCCACGCCCTAGCTCTGCTTATATATTCATATTCACCTGTTGTAGTACTTATTATATTGTATCAGTTAAGCCTCATCATTTGCCTCTGAGAAATGTGCCTAGTACTCAGCATATAATAGGAGCCTGATCTATGTTTGCGAGCTTAAGTGGAGATAACTTTTGGAGACTGTTTTAAAGTTTACAAAATACACGTCCATTGCTCCACTGATTACTAATTACAGATATTTCACACAGCCTTCATTTAGCTGGAATTAGAAAAGTATGCTTTTATACAATTTTTATTTGAAAGCATGTTAGTTTAATTCTACACGAATTATATGTACCAGATTATATGTACGTACCTTACTTTCTTTTTTTTTTCTTAACTTTTGGCTGCGTTGGGTCTTTGTTGCTGTGTGCCGGCTTTCTCTAGTTGCGGCGAGCAGGGGTGGTGCACGGGCTTCTCATTGCAGTGGCTTCTCTTGCTGCGGAGCACGGGCTCTAGGCGCACAGGCTTCAGTAGTTGTGGCGCACGGGCTTAGTTGCTGCACAGCATGTGGGATCTTCCCGGACCAGGGCTCGAACCTGTGTTCCCTGCATTGGCAGGTGGATTCTTAACCACTGCGCCACCAGGGAAGCCCCCTTACTCTCTTTTTATAATTTGGCTTTGGCATTTCATTTTAAATTCAGGCTTGAGGGCAGAATGAATCGAGGCATCTGCTCATGTAAGGGGTTCATGGCTTCAACAATGAGATCTATTAAGAACTTAGAAAAATGGGAAATGAGAGCACTCTTATTTCATTAGTAGAAGATTCCATAATAGAGGTAATTAGTTACCTTGGATTATAAGTCAAGAAACTGTAGATGTAGAACTGAAAGTTTGGGAACACCATCTCCAATCAGGGTAGGCTAGGTATAAGCCCTGGACACTTGTCCACCTGTACCGTGGTTGGTCTGCAGGTGGATACAGCATAAAAGGGGCAGGATTGGCCTGGCCCATGAAAAAGAAAAATCCCCAAGCCAGTCAGCAAGATTTCTCCAGCACTGTCCAGGATATTAGAAGCCTTTGGCCAGTAGACTTGAGTTCTACCTGTTTGGCAAGATGATTTCAATAAAGGAGAAAAGTGCCTCCAACTCGTATCTGAGGGACATTTTTAGGATCACCTAATCACTGTAGAATCATCTCCGTCTGACATACTCCTGACCGCACCCATTATGTCCATCATTCCAACCCCCAGCTTGATTCCCTAGCCAAATCTTTGCATTTCTTTTCAAATAGTATGCTCCAGCACAGCTGTGGACTGACCAGGAAGAAAATTAGTTTCTCTGCTTTCCCTCCACATCCCAGGACACGTAAGATAACAGATGTTTGTTCTCTGTCACTAGTGTCATGGGCACTATAAGTTAGGTTGGAATAGGATTTCAAATCTTCATAACAAGACTGTTTCAATTAACACGGTACTAACCAGGCATCTGGAGCTTGAACCCCATCGGACTTTCCTTCTGTCTCTCTTGAGGTACTAAAGCCCACTTGGGATTTGGGTTCATTGAGAGCTTGCTTTATTTCCCCTATTAGGACTTTAAGCTCCTCGAGGCAGAACCTAATACCCCACACTCAACTGCACATAACATGGTGCTATGCAAATAGGAGGCGTTCGATAAAACTTTTGTAAAGTTGTTTTATTATTTGCTTATCTTTTCACTTTTATTATGGAAATTTTAGACACAAAAGAGGTGAAAGAGGAATGAATAGTATAACAAACCTCTCCTCACTCATTGCTCAGCTTCATCTATTATAAACTCAGGGCCAGGGGCTTCCCTGGTGGAACAGTGGTTAAGAATCCACCTGCCAATTCAGGGGACACAGGTTCGAGTCCTGGTCCGGGAAGATCCCACATGCTGCGCAGCAACTAAGCCCATGTGCCACAACTACTGAGCCTCCACTCTAGAGCCCGCGAGCCACAACTACTGAACTCGCGTGCCACAACTACTGAAGCCCGCGTGCCTAGAGCCTGTGCTCCACAACAAGAGAAGCCACTGTAATGAGAAGCCCGCACACCACAATGAAGAGTAGCCCCCACTTGCCGCAACTGGAGAAAGCCGGCGCGCAGCAACGAAGACCCAGTGCAGCCAAAAATAAATAAAATAATAAATAAATAAATAAAAATTCAAAAAATAAAATAGGACATACTGAATAAAAAAAAAATTCTATCACTATTCTTCTCTTGACATGTTTACTTGTGACAAAAGTATTACTGCCCGGGCTTCCCTGGTGGCGCAGTGGTTGAGAGTCCGCCTGCCAATGCAGGGGACACGGGTTCGTGTCCCGGTCCGGGAAGATCCCACATGCCGCGGAGTGGCTAGGTCCTTGAGCCATGGCCGCTGAGCCTGCGCGTCCGGAGTCTGTGCTCCACAGCGGGAGAGCCCACAGCAGTGAGAGGCCCGCGTACAGCAAAAAAAAAAAAAAAAGTATTACTGCCCAACTGTAGCACTTTTGCCTCAAGCCACTTGTTCTTTGAAGGATTTGTGTTAATGGAGACATACCTAAAGGTTTGTCCTCTGAGACAATCTTGGCCTGACAGTTCCAACAGGCTGCAAGTGAAGCGAGAGCCTGACACTCCTCACTCAGGTCAGCAATGGGGGGCATGTTTTTCCTTATTGTTTATGAAGAGCTGATGATTCATTTTTAGAAAATCATGAATCAGCTGTCAAAAGGTCTTCTTTGTACAGTGGTTCAGATTATAGCCCCACTGGGCCAACCACTGTGCCAGGATCATCTGTCGACTTTCTGAGATGCCAGTATTTCATCACCTCAGCTGAGGTCCCAGGGCTGCACTGGCTGTTTGGTTCTCTGGACCTGGCAGTGGCCCCTGACCAGATATGTTTTTGGATGCAGTGGTTGCTATGCTATTCCTCCTTCAAGTGGTGGGGGGAGGGTAAAAGCTGTGCCGCTGCTGCTGATAAATAGCACCAGTTCCAAAGGGAACAATTACTTCATTTAAAAAAAAAAGTGTGAGTCTAATTCATAGCGGCAGGGGCTGAAAGGAAGCCTTTCTTCCCAGAGGCAGTAGAGCACGGCGCACAGCGTGGGGATGCTTGGGTCAGTCTGTATTTTAATCTGACCTCCACAGCCTACTGTGTGACCTGGGGCAGCTTACTAGACGCAGTGCCTCAGTGTTCTTCTCTGAAATAAGAGGTAATCATATTACCTATATCATAGCTTGTTAGGGGATTAAATTCATTCAACAAATATTTAAAGGACACTACTAACTGTCAAGTATTCTTCGAGATGCTGGTGATATAACAGTAAACAACATAAAGATCTTATCTTTATGGAAATCATGTTCCAGAAGGGGAGTCATACCCCAACTAATAAATATCTAATGTCAGGTAGACAAGTTTTATGAAGGAAAATGAATCAGAGTAAGGATACGGAGATTAAAGGAGTTCACACAGGTAAACTTCTCAACAAACGCTAGGTGTTGTTATTGTTTCCCCTAGTCTAGGTCCAAAGGCTCGGCCAGCCCCACGGCTTAGCTAAGGAGGAACCAATCTTATTTAAAGGCTCTACATGCGTGATTGACGTATGCTTCAGAGGAAGGGAATGGTCATTCATGTCAGATTGTGACTACTTACTTGGCCTTGTGTTCAGCACTTTTAAATCCTTCAAACAATTCTGTAAGTTGGGTATTTTAAACCCAGGTCCTAAGAAGAGAAAACCAAAACATATAAGCAACTTCTTTGCCTACTCTGTGCGTGGTGAAAGCTCTTGTAGTTTCTTCCGCCTGAAATTTCTCAAGGATGCTGTTTTTCCTGCAATGGGTTCAAAGAAACCAAAGAGTTGGAAACTGTGTACTTGACAGGCCATTTGGTCTGCCACTGACTCAGCTCCCCTCCTAAGTGATTACAAGCAGTTCTTTACGCCCAGGTCTCCATGCTCGGAGCTCTGTAGCTCAGCTGCCCTGATCTCAACTGATCTGCGATGCTCCTTGAGCTCAGGCAGCTGTATAGAGACTGACAGAAATGAAATACATTAGATTGTGGAAAATGGTGTGTAATTGGATTTTTTAAATGGTGGTTGGCAGAAGCAGGAAAGACAGCTGGAGTCCAACTGTAAGCAGGCAGCGGGGAGGGGAATAGTAGAGGTAACAAAGTAGAGATGACTCGGTCCAGACTTGGGAACTGCGGGACCGCCCTTCTACCAAGGTATCCTGAATGACTGCACAAGACTCATTATTTGGCTGCTAAAAGGGCTTTCTGTCCTCATTTCCCTTTGTACTTTAAGATAACTCCCTATGAACTGAAGCTGAAAGAGGCAAATGTCACTTAGATGAAGCTGGTCTACACACAGCTGTGAATATTTATTCTGTAGAGCTAGGACCAAACGGGGAGGACAAAGTACTGAGCAGAGGACATGTCATTTTCTTCCATCCGCTTTGTTGTTCAAGGTCAGGACAAACTCTGGGGAATCTGGTTCAATGAGGAATACTTGAGGAACGTGAAAAAAAAAATCTTCAACTCCAAGATGCTATAGGCTTTAACACTCCAACAAAGACCTATGTTTGGAATTTGATTCACAGCCCTGGAAAGCCATTCTGGAGCTTCTTTAAAGGAAAAGCTTGGGGTGATCCAAGGACAGCTGAAGATGTGGGAGAACGGTCCGTCAGACCTCCTGGCACTGGTTCACTTGGCTATGCAGGCTCTTTGCAGTTGAATGACAAGTGTGGTGGTGGGGGAATAGGTCAGAGCAATGTTGCCTATTTCAGGTCTGGAGAGCAGTAAGACTGGTTTGGAAAATGCAGGAAATGAGTTGCAAGAATTGATTCATTCACTCGATATGTGTTCAGATTAGATCCTGCTGAAAGACGGGGTGACCTAACTCACCGGGTACACTTGGGGAGGGCCGTCCCCGCTCAGGGCCTTGGCTTCCTCAGCAATGGAAAGAATCAAGTTTGGCCAAAGCTAATCTCTCAAGCCACAGCTCTAATAGTCTGAGTCCAAGGTGGGAAATCTATCAAGGTCCCTCTGATTACTTTATCCTGTGGTACTTTATTCAGTCTGATGAGCGCCACAGAGGGGGCGGAATTCCTGAGGATGGATCAACTGACATTTACAATTTTGTAAAAGATCATGTTATTCTTAAGTGGAGCACTGTTCAGGCTCGAGGCAAGCAGGAGGTGGCTTTTGTTTTGTGTCACGTTGGGTAAGGCAGGGATCACTGTGTTTGGGGAGACTTTCCTGCAGTGATTCTGACTGTAATGCACTTTCCCTTTTCAGCAGCACCTTCTCATCCTTCAAAGCTCATTTCTCCCTGCAAACTTCATTGCTCTCTGCTCGGTGTTCCCATAACCCTTCGTCCATGACTGGGCTTGTAACATCGTGCTGAATTCGTCTCTACGTCTTCGTCTCCCTCTAGACTTTGATCTCTTCAAGGGCAAGGACTGGGCCTTATTTATTTTTGCCTCCGTTACATTGTGCTTGGGACTTTGTAGCTCTATAAATGTTTGTTGAATGATGAATGATATCTTACTTAAATGTTTATGCTCAGGCTGACACTGAGAGTCAAACTCTTAAGAGCAGAAAATGACAATACAGCCAGTTTCTTAAGAGTTTAATTAAATCTGAATAGAAATCTTCACCAGTTGGATTTGGGAAAAAAACTAAGAGACAAAAGCCAAGAAGATTGAAGCCTGATAACCTAGTAGAATATTGAAAAAGGACAAAATCTTATTTACCTCTGTTGATGAGTTAACAGCCATAAGCTTGACAAACTCCTTCTGGTGGAGAGTCTGTCCTCTCTGAGTATGTGCTGAGTTCTGCAGGGAAGACTGGGGTCAGCCCAGGCTGCTGCGGGGTTGCAGTGGGGACCACCCAGCCGAGGTGCTTCATCAATACCATGAACGTACAGGGCACAGAGATGCCCTAATCCTCAACCAAGAGGTGCTTTGATGCCACGATTTGCATTTTATTTTCCTAACGATCTACCAATTACAACAAACTGACTTATCTACTTGTTTCATTCATAATTTATTCAGCAAATATTTATACTGAATGCTTATTATTTTCTAGACATTCGTTCTAGGCACTGGATAAAACAGTAAACAAAATAGACCAAAAAAAACACCTCCCTATCCGCATGGAGCTTACATTCTAGTGTGCAAGACAGATAATAAACAAATGAGTGAAATGTAGGTTAGATATGTGAAATGCTGAGGAAGAAATAAAGCAGAAGAGGGGAATAGGAATTTGCAGGGGTGCTTATAGTGTTTGATAGGATGGTCAACGAAGGCCTTACTGAGAGCGCAATTCTTGAGTCAGGAAATGAAGGAATCGAGGGAGGAGCCATGAGGCAATCTGGGGGGAGAGTAGAAAGAGCAAGGAGAAAGGCCCTGAGGACAGAGTGAGCGTAGTGGGTTCAAGGGCTCGGTAAGGAGGCCTGAATGGCTGGAGTGGGGTGAACAAGAGGGAAAGTAGCCAGAGAGAAGAGATTAGAAAGGTAACATAGGATCACATTGCACTGGGCAGCAAGGACTTTGCTTTTACCTCAGATGGAATGGGAAGACATTGGAGTGTTTTGAGCAGAAGAATGATTTAACTTGACTTATTTTAGTTTACTTATTTTTTTAAAGATGCATGCCTTTATATTTTTTATCTTTTTTTTAAAAAAATTATTTATTTATTTTTTGGCCACGTGGCATTTGGGATCTTAGTTCCCTGACCAGGGATTGAAACTGTGCCCCCTGCAACGAAAGCTTGGAGTCTTTTTTTTTTTTTAATATTCATTTATTTATTTATTTGGCTGCATTGGGTCTTAGTTCCGGCGCACGTGGGCTTAATTGCCCAGCCGCACGTGGGATCTTAATTCCCCGACCAGGGATCGAACCCCCGTCCCCTGCATTGGAAGGTGGATTCTTAACCACCGGACCACCAGGGAAGTCCCCTAGCTTGACCTATTTTAACAAGATTAGTTTGGCTGCTGTGCTGAGAAGGTCTCACAAGGGCAGTTGAAAGGAGACCAGTTGTGATGAGTTGCAATAACCTAAGTGAGACGATAGTAGCTCAGACAAGGCTGGGGCAGCGAAGATGGGGCTAGAGGTGATGCATGTCAAAGGCAGACCCAAAGCAGGGCTGAAAATGAGCAGCTGGAAAAGAGGGAGGAAAACAGGGCAAGGGGAACATCCTGGAAGCCAAGTGAAGAAAGTATTTCAAGGAGGAGAGAGTGATCCACTGGGTCAAATGTCCCCGCTAGGTCCAGTGAGATGAGGACTGAGAAAAGGTCGGCAGGTTTAGCAACGTGGAGGACCCTGGTGACCTGGAGAAGAGCGGCATGGGAGGCGTGGCGGGGCATCTGTGATGGAATGGCAGGAGAGCGGTTGGACCAGCGGACACACGCAATCCTTTCCAAGACTTTTGCCAGAAAGGGGTGGAGAGAAATGAGTATTGGCTGAAGGGACACGTGAGATTTAAAAAGTTATTTTAAGATGGGCAAATTCACAATATACTTGTATGCTCATAGGAATAATTCAATAGGGGGAGAAAAATGGATGATACAAATGACAGAGAGGAGAATGGCGGTGAAGTGTCCGTAAGTAGGTGAGAGAGGATGGCCTTAGCCAGAAACACGGACAGTCCATCCGTCTATAGGAGTCAGAGAGAAGGCAGAACGTGTGGTGAAGGGAGATTGTGGAAGCTCTCTTCTGACTGCTTCCATTTCCTCAGCAAAGCAGGAAACAAGATTGCCCACTGGATGAGGACGGAGGAAGAGCAGGAGATTTCAAGGGCGAAGATACATGAAAGAGCCCTTCCCTGGCAAAAGGAGGAATTCTCTACATGTTGGGAAGTTTCTAGAATAACAAAGTTGTCAATGGGGAGATTTAAGCACAGATAACATTTACCAGTGTTATTCTAGGGGGAAATTAAGCATCAGATTGAGGATGTAGTGATGGCTAAATGTTCCTTTCTCAAGTCTTTAATATTTATTCTTTCGGAAAGTTATGCCTGGAAGGATTTTTTAGTATTATACGTAAAATCATTGGAGTGGTATAGAAATAAAAGTATTTACACACATATGTAAATACATATAAGTATTTGTGTTTACACAGTCTAATTTACATAAGACTTTCAGAATTCCATCTCATCCAAACATCAATAAAATGTGTAACAAAACTCTGAAGATGAAAGAAACTGAATTTACTAAAGTCTGAAAAGTTAAAATTAAGAATTCTTGTCTAATAGCCCGAGGGGAATGTCTGCTATTTTATAAGCATTTAAAGTCCTCAATCTTACAATAATAATAACATGCACTCTCAGCACTCAAAGAACTGCTGGGAAATTGCCTCATTAACCTTTATAATACCCTTGCGGGGTAGGCAGGAATTTGATGAGATTTCCATTCTCTATGGTGGGCAAATGAAGACAGGGGGATTTGAAAAAAATTGTAGACATAGCTCAAATATAAGTAAATCTTATGTTGAGTCCTGTGAGAGTCATCAGTTTAGGGGCATAAGAATGAATTAAAGATATTAATCACCTTAAGATGAACCAGTCATTTTTAACTTGGATCATAGATCTCAAGAATAGAGAGTCATGTTAGAGGAAATGATGAGAATGAAGGGAAAAGAAAAAAAAAATTTACCGAGCACTTTCTGTTTGGGTCTTTTAAACTGTCTCCAGTCATAGGTGTTGGAGAAGCAAAGACTCATTAGAGAGAGCAAGAAGTATGAGAGTAAAATGAATACTCTGAACAAAAGCAGGTATTCTAGAGTTGCTAAAATGAGGGAAAGGAATGCGAATGAGGTGAAACAGAAGAATCCTATGCGAGGTATATAAAGTAAGGAAAAGGAAAAAGCTCTGAAAATTTCAAGTCTGGGAAAGCTGAGCTGACTAATTCTTATAATCTGAACTGAAGTGTGTCTGGGGGCGGGGAGGATCAGGGGATGGAAAGAATTGATAACCTAAAAATAGCACTCTGGGCTTCCCTAGTGGCGCAGTGGTTGAGAGTCTGCCTGCCGATGCAGGGGACACGGGTTCGTGCCCCGGTCCGGGAGGATCCCACATGCCGCGGAGCGGCTGGGCCCGTGAGCCATGGCCGCTGAGCCTGCGCGTCCGGAGCCTGTGCTCCGCAACGGGAGAGGCCACAACGTTGAGAGGCCCGCGTACCGCAAAAATAAATAAATAAATAAATAAAAATAGCACTCTTAGTTTGACACCCAAATGATTTTCTATTAGTAATAAGCATCCGGGAACTTCCCTGGTGGTCCAGTGGTTAAGAATCCACCTTCCAATGCAGGGGACGTGGGTTCGATCCCTGGTCGGGGAACTAAGATCCCACATGCCACGGGGCAACTAAGCCCATGCACTGCAACTACTGAGCCTGCGCGCCACAACTAGAGAGAAGCCCGTGCACTGCAACAAAAAATCCTGCGTGCCACAACTAAGACCTGACACAGCCAAACAAATAAAATTAAAAAAAAAAAGTAAGCAGCCACTAATATTTATTGGGGATTTACCATCTTCTAGGCACTCTTCTGTGCTTTACATGTATGAATTTAATCCTCATCATGTATCTATGAGGTAAGAATTACTATTATACTCATTTTACTGATTAGCAAATTAAGGCACAGAGATAAAGCAACATGCCCAAAGTTGGTCATTACATGGAGCAGCTGATAATCCCATCCAGGAATTTATTATGTACCTGCTGTGATGAACAACTGCATATTAGGTCCATACTAAATACCTGCTGAATGAATGAACGAACGAACCAGTGAATAAATGACCTGGTGTGGTTCAGTGCCAGGCTGAGAACCAGGTGTTTTGCCGAAGTTTTACTTTCGTCTTAGGTTCGAAGGATTCGTTACCAAAAAGACACCACTCGTCACACAAATAGACAATTTCAACCTAACTTTAATAGAAAACCATTAAAAAGAAAGAAATGAAAAGGGAAAGAAAAGTAAAAGCATGTACATCACCAAATTGGGCCGACACCTACATCCATACTTGAAGCGCGCTGGGAAGTCCTGAAAACAGCAATCTGGAGTCCTGATTGGGAAAGGTCCTGGGCAGTGCGTCCACTCCGCGGGTGAGACTTCAAACTGCAGTTCAGGGGAGTCCGCTCATAATACCAGGCTGCTAACAGATATCATCAGTTTGTGTGTGAACATGCAGCTCTGGGTTTCTTCAACAATTCTGTTTATCTCATTTTGTGTATCATAAGATTTTCTAGACCCTCGGGAACTGGCCCGAGGCTCAAGAAATTCCACGATCCACTCTCTTCTTTATTTTTTTTTGTTTTTTTTAGTTATTTCTGAGATATACATTTTAAAGTAATAACTAGAATTATGGCTTATTATACCAGAACATATAAGATTTTTAGAAATTTCATGTAATGTCTGAAACATTTATATTAACGTATTTCCATACAAATAACCCAAAGAAAGTTGAGTATTAGTTGTTTTGTTTGTTTATACTGCAGGTTCTTATTAGTCATCACTTTTATACACATTAGTGTATACATGTCAGTCCCGATCGCCTAATTCAGCATCCCTTCTTTATTGTAAGTGCCCCCGGACTTGCTGGAGGCAGCTCACAAGCAGGCACGTAGACCAGGCAAGTTCACGAATCGGTTAGAGGCCTAATATCACCTCTGAAGCTGGAGACTACTTCCATTTCAATCCTCCTAACACCAGGCAATACTCAAAGTACCCAAGGTTTTTTTTTTTTTATAAATTTATTGTTTATTTATTTTTGGTTGCATTGGGTCTTCGTTGCTGCATGCAGGCTTTCTTTAGTTGCGGCGCGCGGGGGCTACTCTTCGTTGCAGTGTGCAGTGGCTTCTCTTGCTGCAGAGCACGGGCTCTAGGCACGCGGACTTCAGTAGTTGTGGCTCGTGGGCTCAGTAGTTGTGGCTCGTGGGCACTAGAGTGCAAGCGTGGGCTCTAGAGTGCAGGCTCAGTAGTTGTGGTGCACGGGCTTAGTTGCTTCACGGCATGTGTCCCTGGACCAGGGATCGAACCCCTGTCCCCTGCATTGGCAGGTGGATTCTTAACCACTGCGCCACCAGGGAAGTCAGTACCCAAGGTTATAAATGAGGTGTTCTGTCCTCTTTTTGAGAACTTTTTTCTTCCTTGTCTTCCTTTGGGACTCCCCTTCCAATAGGACCCCAAGTCTCTGTTGCTTGCATCCTGTCCCCAACTCCTTGGGTGTTTCTTTCACCCACGGTTTAAGTCCTATAATCCAACACTCTACACCCTCTTTCTAGTCTCTCCTTAGCTAAAAATCAAGACTGTTAATGCTTTAATCCTTAACACCCGTAGTCAAAATTAGCATACAGGAAACAATTCTCACTTGTCAGGAATAAAAGTGGAGATCCTGGAAACAAGTCTTCAGCTAGATCTTTGCTGTGGATCCTCCTTTAATGGTGTTAAATCCACGAGATCCTACCCTTACACTCTTTGAATTAGAAAGGCTTTTAATGCACATCTTCTATATAGAAAATCTGGAAGATGGGTGTGGAAACTCAAAGTTTCCATAGGTAGGGAACTTGTCAAGATGACAGCCAGAAAAACTGGTATCCATCGACACATACATCTTTGCTATCCCTTTTTTTTGCACATCTATGAAAATAATAATTGAAATGATTTATAGATCGCCTACTATGGCCCAGTAATTCTGCCAAGGATTCCATATGTTTTTTTGTCATATAATGCTCATGAGGACCCTGAGGGATGAGAAAATAGGCTCAAGGATTTACCTTGACTCACACAAAAAACAAGTGGAGAAGCAGGATTCCAGTTCATTCTTCCTAACTTCAAAACTGGTACTTTTTGGTACTTAGCCCTGGAACCCATTTACTGTTTACTGGTGATAAAGATGGAAGCATGCATGGCCCCAGGCTCTCCACCACCTCCCTGAGGAGACCTTCACGGCAAATGCTCTTCAGAGAGCAATGAAAGCTTCACTCATCTGTTGCAGTAATTACAACATTTATTTTCTGGAAACTCTTTAAGTCAAGTCCCAGAGGCCCCGGAGAGGAACAGGTTCCTGGTATGGATCTCAGGCAGGAGCATTAGCTCTGGCCCCATGGTTACTTCTGGTCACTGAAGTGACCCCAAGGAATCAACAGGAATGCTTCCCTTCTCAGGTCCCACCACCCTGGTTGCCAGTGAGGATAAGAAAATAGGCATTTGCGCACATTCTAGCATCTTCCTAAACTCTGAATTTTAATCCTTTTTCAAGAGATTTCTTTCTGTTTGTCCTCTCCCTTTTCTTATCCACCAGACCAGGGACTTAATAAAGTTGTGTTGGTCTCAAAATACTCTTCAGTTTTTATCTCATTCCATTGAGTGAGTTTCAAATCTCCCTTAGGGCAAGCCCCATAAGGGCAGGGACCTTGTGTTTCTTGGTCTTGCTGTATTACCTGTGCCTAACTTCGTGCCTGGTATACAGTAGACACTCAATAAATGTTTGCTGAATGAATGAATATGTCAAACTCCACTAAATTGAAGAAAAATAGCAAATGACCTTAATACCTTGGCCCTAGGGTATTTAGGAACTTTGCAAATACAGATTTCCAGACTTTGCAGTAGATCTGCAGAAATTGAATATGCATAGCAGGAGCGCGGGGAAGTTGTATTTTTAATAAAAGCACCAGGAGCTTCTTAGTATTAGGTACATTTTGGAAACACAGCCCTGGGGTTTTTAATAAATGTGCTTCACCTGGGTCAGTGTCTCAAAGAGTAATTTTTCCCTCTGCCATGTAACACTCATTTATTGAGCAACTGCTACAGCATTTCTGAATTGTGTCAAGCATTTGTCTTTTTCCTACTATGTGACTTTGTTTTTTGTTTGTTTCTCTTTTTGGCCACACCACGCAGCATATGGAACGTCGCCGGCCAGGGATTGAACCCTTGCCCCCTGCAGTGGAAGCGAGGAGTCTTAACCACTGGGCCACCAGGGAAGTCCTATGTAACCTTGTTTACATTGATTCCCAGGCTGTCTTTAGGTTAATTAATTATTTCACTTGTTTATTCATTCAACAAACATACTTAAAGTCCATCAGAAACCCACAAATACGTTTAGCTGAAAGAGGAAATGTTCACTGAAGTTCTATGTTTGGGTCGCTGTTCCGCTGTTGTCACTGGATTTGACGGGCAATTGATGGTGGTGGTAGAGAATTGGGGAGGAGGGTGAGGCAGGAAGAGATGTGGCTTGGCCTTCTGTCAATATTACAACATAGTTCTGCCCTTGGCAGTGAAAAGACTCTGAAGGACTGTCTGGATTCCTTTATTGGCCACAAATGTGGTTAGATAAAATATTATGTGCTGCTGGGGCCTGGTAATTATTACTTTTTCTATACAGAGATTTTTGGGGCAATGGTATATAACTTAAGAGTGATTTTCTCCTGCTTGTGCAGGAAGAGTCCCTTAATCCCCAATCTATTTTGTCCTTGCCACTTTGCCTACGACCTTTTCTTTAAGTATGGAATCCTTCTTGCTGGACAGTACTATCTGTTAAGCAGAGTTGAAATGCCAGCTGGAATTGCAGGCTTGACCCTCTGCAATTTTACGTGTGTGAATGGATGTTTTCCTTCATGGATGTCAAAACCAAGTTAAATAGAATAGGTGTGTGAACAAGAAAGCACCTTTGTACTCAAGAGCCCCGTCTTTGGAGCTGTATGCCTCTGTTGTTCTCTGGGCCAGTTGGTGGCTCTGCGGAAGAACATACCCATCCCGTCTCCTTCCCACCGCTGGCTTGGCCTTACTCTGCCTCTAAACCCCCATCTTCAGGGTTTCTCACTGTAGCTCTTTGACATCAAAAAAGGAGGAAAGGCTAACAAACAAGCCCCATAGACATATCCCTTACTATGTCTTTTGGCTATTGTCTCAAAGTCATCATAGTTATTACTCAGTTACTCAATTAATGATTATTACTCAATTATTATTACACCCCAAGTCTATCCTTCCTCCCTCCCTCCTTCTTTCCTTCCTTCTTCCCTTCCTCTGTTACATTTTTCTTGAGAATCTACTATGTTGGGAGCCCTGTGCTAGAGGAAACAGTATAGTTGGGAAACTCTTTCTCAAAATTTGTCTGTGAACCATGTGTATCAGACTAACCTGGGGAGTTTGGGAGAAAGACACGAGCCCATCTAATCCTATTTCATTTCATACCTGTGTGACAGGGTGTGGCTAGCAAGCGCCCTAGTGGCCTTGACGCACACTAAAGTCAGAACAACTGGTGTAAAGGAAAGACAAAAACTCTGCAACTTAGGAGTTGTTTGTCCTTAGTGGAGTTTCTTCACCTGACTTTCAGCTTCCTCAGCTAAAAAGCTCCAGGGTCACTATGAGGAATGCAGATAATGAATGTAAGATACAGTTCCTGGCACACAGTGGGTGCTGAATAGATGGTCATTACTTAAAACGAGGTGCCTTGGAGGATAAAACGGCGATCCCCAACCATTTTGGCACCAGGGACCGGTTTCGTGGAAGACAATTTTCCCACGGATTTGGGGGTGGGGGGGATCGTTTTGGGATGATTCAATCGCATTAGATTTATTGTGCGCTTTATTTCTATTATTATTACATTGTAATATATAATAAAATAATTATACAACTCACCATAATGCTGACAGGAGGCGGAGCTCAGGCGCTAATGCGAGCGATGGGGAGCGGCTGTAAATACAGAAGAAGCTTTGCTCACTCGCCTGCCGCTCACCTCCTGCTGTGCGGCCCGCTTCCTAACAGGTCAGAGCAGTACAGGTCGATGGCCGGGGAGTTGGGGATCCCTGGGATAAAAAGTTTAGTCAGCGTAGTTCTCTTCACCTTTGTCTTTTCCTAAAATCTGCCCAACTTCGTATCAATTATGTTTCTCATCTACATCAGTGGTTATCAGCCTTGGCTCTCATTAGAACCCCTTGGGATGATGGGGAGTTTTTTAAGTCCTGATGCTAGGGCCCCAAACCAATTTCATTAAAATCTCCTGGAGGTGGGATCATGGTGTCATGATATTTTAAAATTCCCCAGGCGATTCCAGTGTGTATCTGGTCTACATTCCCTTCATTCTCCACCCTTTCTTTACGTCCAGGGGCACTCTTGAGCCCTCTAGTTCTTTTTTGGATGATAGCTTGTGGCCACATCATGCCACCTCTAGTGACTGAGAGGACTGTACTTTTTTGGTTGTTTTTAAAAGGGGCAGGTTCTGATGTCTATCCTGTTTATTGTAAAAATGGGCACCATATGGTAAGTCCTTGATTAGGGGCACACGGCAGCGCTGGGAGACCTGTTATTAAGCAACCTCCAAAGCGCAAGGGTGGAACTTGAAATGGAAGCCTTGGGCAGAGCATGAAGAGCTGCTGTAACAGGGACAGACACTGAGGGAAGCTAGGAAGCTCTGCTGGAAGGATTGGCACATGAAAATTCTCGAAGCTTCACTGTAGGGAAAGGGGGGAACCTTTCCTTTTACACTCCTCTTTCACACTCAAACTACTTTAAGACAAAAACAAACCAACCAACCCATATGGACATGAATGAAAAGGATACAGGACATTTCAGGGACTTCCAGGACAGGTGTGCAGGGAGCTCCAGGGGCCTGGAATGCAGACACACCAAGCCCTCAGAGCTCTTTCTCTTAACCTTGTTTTTCTGTTTCTTTCTGTACCATGTTTCACTGCTCTTTCTCTGGTGGACTGATTTCTCTGCTTCTTTGGGCACAGGGAATATTGCTCCCTCACAGCCCCCGAGTTTATGTGTTATATTTCTGGCTAAACAAAGGGACTTAAGACGCTCTTTGTTCCAATTCCAAATTTTGCAGCAGTGGGTCTTATGTGTCTTGGATCAGGTATTTCTTTCGACCACAGACAATTACTTTCTCTGAGGCCCAACCAGCAGCCGATTTTGTGTGCAGATGAAAATTTTATTTCCTTCAGATGTGGAACATTTTGGCTATAAAATGCACTTGTGATAAGTGGGGTTATAAGGCGTGTGCTTTTATTCCTCCATCATCTCATTTTTATCATGATAAACTAATGCTCACTGAGACAGTCTGAGCAGGAGACTCGTCGTGGTTATTTGTTCGTGCTCTGATACGTGTCCACCAGTCATGGAGAAATGTCACAGGTTGGAGAACACACCATTTTTGTGATAGTCATTCATTGAAGAAATATATAGAAGACATGGCATATGAGCCAGTTTGTGTGCCTGAGAATGTGTGTATATCCACCACTTCAGTTCTTAACTTGCTGTTCCACAAATTTAGATACACAGCTAAAGTCTCCACAATTTACTAGTTGTGAGACACCTGGGCAAGTCATAACTTCTCTAAGACCCAGTTTACTAATCTGTAAGTGAGGGATAAAAATTATACTTATTATCATGAGAAGATTAAATAAAATAATACACCTGAAGTGCAAACAAAGTGATTGGCATATTTTGCAATCGTTCAAAATATCTTAACCATTATTGTTTTAATTTTTATTAATAAGGGACTAAATTTGGTACCTAGCTTGTAACAGCTGCAAAGGATATATATATGTACATCTATATATAGATATAGATGTAGATATAGATATCAATCACACAGTGCTCTCCCCACCACCCATGGCATTATTTTAAAGGGATTTCAATTAAGCATGAATTATTTTAAAAACTCCACCACCATTTGCATTCTGACAGTGCTTACCAGTAGGGGTCAAAGGCTACAGGTTCACTTTCTCTAGAGCCAAGGACAGAGTGAAAGGGGTGGAGAGAAAGCCCATTGCCAATTGGTGACTCCGCAGAAGGCTGGTTTAGAGATAAGCATTATTGAACGAACTTCACTTTGTGCTACACCTAAAGTGATGAAACTGACAGATGTCATGATTTCCAGAAAGAGCAGGAGATAAACTCACTGTCCAGTCAACACTCCTTTAGTACAGGACAGAGTGCAAGTCCAAGGCCGCATGCAGGGGACTCCCGAATACATAATCGTCCTAGAGGTTGTCCTTTCATCTCTGACTGATTTGACTAGAGATTGCCTGGGAGGGGAAAGGAAATCAGCATTTTTCTGATGATCTAGCATGTGCTAAGCACAGTACTATGTGCTGTTTGCAATGTTGTAAGAAGAGATAAATCTGTGATGTAGGTATGAGCTCCAGTTTACAAATGGGAAAACTGGGGCTCAGAGAGAGACTATTGTAACAAAAATTAATGTAATAACTAGTAAGAAGGCAGAGTTAGAATTTTGAAAATATTTTATTATGAACTATATGACAAAAATAAAGCAAATCATAAATACACATTTTCATAAATAATTATAAGGCAGACACCCATATAACTACCATCAGGTCAAGAAATAAAACAAAGGCTCCTTGTGTATCCCTTTGAAATCATGGCCCTTTACTCTCCTCTTGGAGGTAACCACTCCACTGATTTTTGTGTTATTGATTCCTTGTTATATTTTAAAGTTATCAATCTCTAAACACCTTAGATTAGTTTTTCCAAGCTTTTAACTTTATACAGATGGAAGGAAGCATACTATATGTATGTTAATTCTCCCCAAATTGATTTGTAGATTCAGCAATCCCAATCAAAATTCCATCAATTACTTTGACAAGCTGATTCTATAGTTTATACTGAAATACAAAAGGGCCAAGAATTGGTGAGGCAGTCTACAAGAAAATAAGGTAGGAGAACCTATTCTACCAGATATAAAAACTTGTAAGCCAGGACTTCCCTGGCAGTCCAGTGGTTAAGACCCCGCGCTTCCATCGCAGTGGGTGTGGCTTCTATCCCTGGTCAGGGAACTAAGGTCCCGCATGCCGCATGGTGCGGCCTAAAATATAAATAAATAAATAAATAAATAGAAAACTTGTAAGCCATACTGATTAAGACAGTGTGGTGTTGCTCCAGGGATGGACAAATAGACACATGGAACAGAATAGAGCCTGGAACAAACTTACACTCATATGGGCACTTGATATATGAAAAGGTGATACTGTGATCCAGTGGAGAAATGATGGTCTTTTCAATAAATGTTTCTGTTGCAAGAAGGGGAATCCCTTCCAGGGCCTGAGAGTGGGCTCTTGTTTAACAATCAGAAATGAATTGTCCGAGGAGACACACGTGCTAACAAAGCAAGAGACTATCGGGAAGGGGCCCCCCGGGCGGAGAGCAGCAGGGTAAGGGAACCCAGGAGAACTGCTCTGCCATGTGGCTCGCGGTCTGGGGTTTTATGGTAATGGAGTTAGCTTCCGGGTTGTCCCTGGCCAATCACTCTGACTCAGGGTCCATCCTAGTGGTACGTGCATCACTCAGCCAAGATGGATTCCAGCGAGAAGGATTCTGGGAGATTGGTCGGACATATGGGCTGGCGTCTCCTCTCTCCTTTTGACCTTTCCCGAATTCTTCCGGTTGGTGGTAGCTTGTTAGTTCCTCGTTCCTTACCAGGACCTCCTGTTGTAAGATAACTCATGCAAGTGGCTACCATCTTGTCTGGCCAAGGGGGGGCAGTTTCGGCCAGTGGTTCCCTTAACATTTCTTGGACAATTGGGTTATCTATATGGACAAAAAAAGCAAATCCATATATGAAAAGCAATTCTAATTGGATTAAATATTTAAATGTGAAAGGCTACAAAGCCTTTAGAAAATATATTGAAGTATATCGTCCTGACTTCAGGGTTGGGAAGGATTTTTTTAAGACACAAAAGTAGAAATAGAACTAGCTTGATAGGTTCCAAAGTCCATGCTCTTTCGACTGTGATATGACTTAGCAAGGGAACAAAATCTCTGTCCCATGGCATTCCTTGATCCTGCATTTACATTCATGGAAGAAAAGAGGGAAAGAAAGACTTGATAAAAACCTGGAACAGCCTTGAGAATAAGGCTTTTCCTTAAAACCAAACACCATCGACTTTATACATATGTGACTAACTCCACAAAATAACATTTCCAGTGTTCAAAGGATTTAATTCTGCTCCCTGGCGGTTAAAGCTGAGTGGGGATGGTCATTGGCATGAGGTTAAAGTTCTAGAGCTTGTCTCTGCTGGACGCAGGGCTCTAGGGTCCTCATATCTGAATGATTTGTCTTAGACTTTAGTTCACGTTGGACCATGCCATGCTTGTGTAACCATGTACCAAAGCCTAGGTGCAGTCGGGACAAGTGGACTGTAGTGGACACTACTGTGCTCTGCCCACGTCCCCTGGTACCTCACCAGGGGACATGTGTGGAAGGTGTCCTACTGCAAGGACCTACATCTCTGCCTGCTGGCTTGTTCTTGGTCCCAGCGTGGGATCAGGTGGCGGTATTGGCAAGTTTATCTTCCAGGAAAGGCCATCAGTTAATGTTGATACCGGGTAGCCCTGTGGGGCTCCTGGGCACAAATCCTTTGATTACAGGAAATAGGCTTCTTTCAGCCTCCATGACTTCCCTGAGTTCCAACGGGCAGATTCAAGCAGTTGTTAATTAGGGAAGGGAGGGGATGCGAGACCAGGGAGAAACAGTCAAGAGAAACAATAGTGCAGCCTTGGGACAAGGTCCTCGTTCCCCATCAATATCTTTGAGCTGTTTTGCAGATACTGAAACCTCCTCCAGGTGGGAGAAGTTAATGATTAACAATGGTATTCTGCCCACAAGCATGTAGACCCCAGACCCGTTGGAACCTCAAGGTTGATGACGCTGACTCCTACTTACCTCACCACGAACCCATCTGAAGAATGTCCACGAGCTGATCACGCCCTCTTTGAACGATTACTATAAAACTCCTCACTAACTTCTCCAAGTTGGGAGACACGGTTTTGAGGGCATTAGCCGCTGTGGCCCCCCCTTGCCTGGCAAAGCAATAAAGCTATTCTTTTCTACTTCACCCAAAACTCTGTCTCAGAGATTCAATTCGGCACCCGTGTACAGAGAAGCTGAGATTTCGGCATCAATGTTGCTTGGGAATTGGAAGATAAATAGACTTTAGCTTCCTTGTGCCTTAGGGTGGGAAACTCTGAGACGTTTTCTCACTGTCTCCCCAAGTCCCCAAGACAGGATTGCACCCCAGTTGCCCAGAGTGGTAACCTGCCCTCTAATACACACTTGATCAGCTGCCTTCCCTTCCCTCTGTCACCTCCCATTTCCCTGCCGGCACTCCTTGAGATAAACTACTTGCACAAATGCTTTTCCCAGGTTCTATTCCTGAGGAACCCAACCTAAGACAGGGGAGGGTGGGGATACCCTGGGGATTGGGCCCAGGCAAAAGAACGCAGATGACTGTCCCAAGAAATGTAGAACCAGGGACTAGAGGTCTGTAATCCTGGCTGTGAGAGGACAGCAGAGGAACTGCAGTTAGAGAATATTTGCTCCCAAGGAGGAGACCCAGACTCAGCTAGGCTTGCAGAAATGGCCATAAGGACTGATCCAACAACATACAGAGACTGTGACAGCAAGTAGTCATGACTGGATCTCAGACAGAGAAAAGGAGAAAGCCACAGCTGGGCTGTCCCAAGGAGGATTCGGGGCAGTAATTCAGATGGTCAGACAGCTCAGCTGTGATCTCTTCCCTTTTTATATGCGTCCCTATCATGTGGGCATCTTCATGCTCTTAGCAGCATCCCTTCCATGCTACATCCTTCTGGGTTCGGAAAAGCAGTTCCCAGTGGTCCTACTGCCAGTGTTTCCTCAGCGTCCAGTGGGAAAAGGAAGGATAAGGTAGGCTCCCTGCTTGATGGCCCAGAGTGCAAGCAGAGAGAGTCCTGCTGGCTCCCACGCCTACTCACACTTACTGTGAGGGGATATTAGTGTTCTTTGGTTGCAAGTAATAGAAGCAAGTAAGTTGAACTAACACAAGGAGAAAAGGGGTGGGGTTGGCAGGGACGTGTCATGGAACCCAAGAGCAGGAATGCAGCTAAGCTCAGTGAGTGACTGGGAAAAGGAACTAGAAGGCCCTAGGGTTCACACTCTGTTCACATTTTTCTGCCATTTTCTGCGCAATTGCTTCACCCTGCTGACCTGTTTCTTTGCTCCTTTGTGCACAGGTACACGACAGGGGAGTATGGGTCATTAACATATATGTGTTATATTTCCTGAATCTACAAGCTATATTTCCAGCCACAGAAAGAGTTTTGAACCACTAATGGTTTCAATTTTTTTTCTTATTTCTTTTTTTGTGGTTTCAAATATTGAAAGATGAATGACGGACACAGCTGGGTATACATCCCTGATCTGATCAGTTACAGCAGGTGGGCTAAGTTCTCAGAGCACCCACGTGGCTATTAGGGATTTACCTGTATTAAGTAAAATTCCCAGAGAAGGTGGAGGGAGGTCATTAGCTTATGCGCTTGACAGATCCACTTAAAGATGTCTACCTGAGAGGGGGACTAGATGACCATGGGCACAACCCTTAACCTTCCTAGCTCTCTGTTTCTTCCCAAATAAAAAGAAGGGCTGCCGGGCTTCCCTGGTGGTCCAGTGGTTAAGACTCTGCGCTTCCATTTGCAGGGGACACGGGATCGATTCCTGATCTGGGAACTAAGATCCTGCATGCTGCAGGGCGAGGCCAGAAAAAAAATAAAAAGGGTTGGGACTAAACACTTTTTGTGGTCAACTCCAGCTTCAATTTGAACACCTATAAACTCAGAGCCTCTCCTTTTCACATTCTGTGACATTTTCTAGAGCCCAACAACCATTTTCTTTAACTATGAGGGGGACATTTTACAGAAGAGCTGCCACCTTTTAGCCAAAATTCCCTTTCCTTTCCAACTGGTCTGCATTATTTTCCTTCTGGAAATTGGGAGCAGACTAGGGGAACTACGAAGGTGGCTCAGGGGCAGGGCAGGCCAGGCAACCCGGATGGAGCCCTTCTGTCTCTTTCAAGCCCTGGAAGGAAGAGAGACGGCAGACATCGTGTAGAAGGCAGGCGGATGATTAGAACTGGATGCACGGTACTTACTGGTTAGCTTCGTCCCTTCCCTGCAACGTATCTCTTCCTGCCAGATGGCTCACCTGCTTTAACTCTGAACTTGACCCTAGATAATAGCAGCAGGTAGAAAGTGAATAAATAACCTTTTCCTCAGTTGACCTCTCTCTCTGCTCCCAGACGCGTCAGTTATCTACTTATACGCCCTAATGTACGTCAGATTGTTCTCGAACACTGGTCACGTCCAAGTCACATCACACGTGGGGCTGCTCGCACCCTGGTGCAGCTCCAAGACAATAGCTCCCTCTGTCATGCTTGGAGAAGTGGGTGGGGCACTGGAACCCCTCCCACTTCCTCTAATGGCTCCACCCACCCCGGATCCGTGTGCCACCCCAGGCTCCTCCCACCTCTAACAGCAGCTTCTTTCTCCTCAGGGAATATAGGCAAGTGCAGCCACTGCTGGCTTTCTACATCAGAAAGCTACCCATTGCTGCATTCCAGTATTTTCCCCAGGATTCCTGGGCTCTGGGACTGTCAGAGAACCCACCCTGGCGTGAATGGGTGAACATAGATCCAATTTCCAAGCCCCATGTCGTTGCAACTGTTGTTAATAATAATAATAACAATGCCATACCTACTTCCTCTTTCCACCCCCTCGTCTTCTTTTTTTTCTTTAAATAAATTTATTTATTTATTTTTTGGTTGCATTGGGTCTTCATTGCTGTGCGTGGGCTTTCTCTAGTTACGGCAAGCGGGGGCTACTCTTTGTTGCGGAGCACAGGCTCTAGGCACATGGCCTGCAGTAGTTGTGGCACGTGGGCTCAGTAGTTGTGGCGCATGGGCTTAGTTGCTACGCGGCATGTGGGATCCTCCTGGGCCAGGGCTCAAACCCGTGTCCCCTGCATTGGCAGGCGGATTCTTAACCACTGCGCCACCAGGGAAGTACCCCCCCTTGTCTTCTAATTTTCTCAAACTCTTCCTGTCAAATGAAGGAGAGCTTTCCTGTGTGAAGACCCCCTGCCCGAGGACTCGCAGGTAGCTAGAGGTGGCAGCTGGGTTGGGGCTACAGAGGGGGTGGGAGATCCTCAAGACTTCCCAGGCAGAGAACTCCTCAGTTCTCTGCCCCAGACGAGTGTTCATAGAAATGGAGAGAATTCAATTGAATTGGTGATGTAAGAGGGTGAAACACTCTATCCCTTACATTTTCCTTCATTTAAGATATTTTTCCTTAGTTGCCTATAAACATTATAATTATAATTAGCCCGGGGACTGGATTGCTTTTCAGTTCTACAATTGATTTTACCATTTCTTTATTTAATATTTAATTACACTAAATGATTTTTGGGAAAGGAGTGAGGAGCAATCTTTTTTTAAAAAATAAATTTATTTACTTTATTTATTTATTTATTATTTTTGGCTGCGTTGGGTCTTCATTGCTGCACACGGGCTTTTTCTAGTTGCGGCGAGCTGGGGCTACTCTTCCTTGCGGTGCACGGGCTTCTCATTGCCCTGGCTTCTCTTGTTACTCAGCATGGGCTCTAGGCACGCGGGCTTCAGTAGCTGTGGCTCACGGGCTTCAGTAGTTGTGACTCACGGGCTCTAGAGCGCAGGCTCAGTAGTTGTGGTGCACTGGCTTAGTTGTTCCGCGGTATGTGGGATCTTCCCAGACCAGGGCTGGAACCCGTGTCCCCTACATTGAAAGGCAGATTCTTAACCACTGCGTCAGCAAGGAAGCCCTGTGCAGCAATCTTTAAGCCAGTAAAGGCAACAGGAGTGGCTTTGTCAGCTTCATAATCTCCATGAGTCCCCCAAAGACAACCCCAAACTCCAATAAGCTAAGGCAAACAAAGTGCTTACCTTGCAAAAACTTCTCCAAGACCAGGATCCTAATTCTCAGCAATCTCATTAGAATTGCTGCCCCTTAAACCCTGTACCTAGAAAACCACGTCTCTGTATCTCTATTTGATATATATAATTCTAAAATTATGTGACCATATTTTCCTAATTATGCCAATGCCCAGGGAAGAAAAGCAGATATTTTGATGAGATCAACACTAAAAATGTTCTGAGCAGCATTAAGAAGAATGTTGTAATGAAAGTATTTTTCTTGTTATTCATTTATTTATTCGCATTCAATCACCAAGGAATAAATATCTTCCTGTTAGGAAATGTTAGCTTGCAAAAGTAGAAAACCAATTCAAATTAGCTTAATGAGCAAAAGGATTTACTGGCTCATTTAACTGGAATGTCCAGAGGAAGAGCAGGCTTTAGGGTTGATTTTTTTCAGTGGTTCAACAGTGTGCTTCTCTCCAAAGAGGTATTACTTTTATCCTCAGGATGGCTAAGTGTCTATAGAAGTTTTAGATTCACATCCTCAAATAGGAGAGCTCTTCCATTCCAGCATTCACTCCACTGGGAACAGCTTAGGCCAATGGTCCATGGACTGTGCTCCAAGGAATGGAAAATGGTGACTACACCGACAAGCGTGTGTGTGTATGTGTGTGTGTGTGTGTGTGTGTGTGTGTGTGTGTGTTGGACATTGATTTGAAAATCTAGCACTGTAAAGATGAGGGAAGGAAGAAGCCATGCTGGGACAGCAGACAGCAAACATCTAGTGTAGAAAGTGTGTTCCACTCCATGGGAGATAAAACTATGAATCAAAGTAACTAGTGCTCTCCAAGACCTCAAAGGGAAATAGTTGAGGTAAGATATATTCCCTGAATAACTACACATCAATGTGTTTTCAATACAGTATTACCTAACTTTGATGCTGTTATCAAAGTCCCAAGAGAGAGAACAATGTTACGTTTTGCATGACTTATGGGCAGGCCACAGCACTTACATAATGAAAACACACACACACACACACACACACACACACACACACACAATATATATATATATATATAAAGAAAGCATTGGAAAGCAAGAGAAAAAAGCTAGAACATCTAGATACTGATTTCTTTTGTTTAAGTGTATTTGTTCTGTTTGTAACAAGTTTCTCATTCTGCATTGGAGAAAAAATGAAACATTATATTCTTCCTTCCTAGACCTCCCTTATTTTAGGATATTCCCATGTATTTTAGGGGTTCATGTGACTTGACTCTCATTTGGAAACTATCACTGTAGTAGACTGAATAATGGCCCCCAAGAGATGTTCTGTCCAAATCCCTGGAACTGTGAACGTTACCTTATATCCAAAGGGACTTTGCAGATGTGACTAAATTAAGGATTTTGAGACGGAGAGATTATCCTGGATGATCCAACTGGGTCTGATGTAATCACAAGGGTCCTAATAAAAGGGAAGCAAGAAGGTCAAAGAAGGAGGAGATGGGATGACAGATATAGAAGCTGGAGTGATGCACTTTGAAGGTGGAGGAAGTGGGCCAGGAGCCAAGCAAGGCAGGTGGTCTCTAAAAGCTGGAGAAGACAAGGAAACAGACTCTCCCCTGGAGCCTGCAGAAGGAACCAACCCTGCCAATACCTTGCTTTTTAACCCCTTAGGATTCATTTTGGATTTCTGACCTCCAGAACTCTAAGAGAATAAATTTGTGTTTTAAGCCACTAAGTTTGTGATAATTTGTTACATCAGCAAAGGAAACTAACATAGTACCTCTTCCCCTGCTTCCAAACTCACCCCTTTGCTCTCTACCCTGCAGCCACCTTCGAGTGACCTTATATAATGCAAACCTGTTTGCTTAAAGTTTTTCACTGGCTCCTCATTGTTTAGAAGATTACGTCCAAATTCCTTTGCAAGTTGCCTTCATCTCCCTTCACTGCCCTTACCTTCTCTCCCTCCTCTTGGCTACCCTTTCTCTTTCCTTTCACTGGTTCTCACTCTAGACCCTGGGCTTTTGCAATGCTGTTCCTCCTTCTGGAAGAGGGTGTCTACCTGTCTCAGTCCGGTAAATTTGTTTCTTTCAACATCTCCTAGACTACGAAGACATTAGGACTGCCCTAAACAGAGTTGATTGCTCTCCTCTCAACGTTCCCATCACATTTTCTATGCACCTTGGTGATACATAGCACATACCACCCTGTGTTGTCACTGGGCTGTTTACACCTGCTTCTCCTGGCAGGCGCCGATCCTAGGCAGGAACACCAGAAGAGCCTGATAAATCCTTGCCAAAGGCATCAATGATCGTGCCTGTGTCACCCATCTTGCCTCTGGGTCTCCAGTGAGCAGCGCCATATCTCTTTTCCTCCTTGAGCATAATGCAGATGGGTTTTTCAATGGTTCCTTGACATTTACCAAACAGACCTACATCTTCATAGCCTTCCATAGCCCTTGAATCATAGGCTTTCAAGCCAGAGAAATGCTCCAGGAGAGGCTGGGGTGGGAGGCCGGGTCAATGGATGTTTTTAGTTTGAGCGCAACCCTCGTACATATGGACACAAACACAGGAAGAGCAGGCCCAGCATGGGAATATTTTTAGAAGAAAAGATAGATAAGAATTCCAAATCATGGGACGTTAACATCAACCTTTAACCTTTAACTAATGATTTCAAAGCACTTTGAAAAAAAATCCAACCACATGAAGGTGGTGATTATTTTTTCTCACGCATCCCAGGCTCACGTTCCCCACTTCCTCATGTCTGCTTCCTGGGATCACCCCCAAACAAACCATCTGCCCCCGGTTCTTGTCTCAGCGTCTATTTTTAGGAAAACCCAAGGTAAGGCACTGTGTAAAGCCACATGGTTACACATTGGTGAAAGCCAAGACTTTATGATTTAATTTATGGGGATGGAGCTAAGAAAATGTTCCTGCCCTTTCATTTCAAAGTCTCACCTATTCTAATCATCTGGCAACTTTGAGGATACTCTGCTTCTCTTTCCCCCGACTGGCAACAACTCCGTCTTGAGGGGCCATGTCAGCCTGCACTCCCAAGTTATAACACCCAGAATCAAGCCAGATCAGATATAACACTAATGTAGGACTATCTAACGCAAACATGCCATTAAAAGAATAAAGACTGTTTTCTATCACTCTTGGACTTGACCTGTGAAGCTTTCAAACAGACACATGGAAACAATCACAATGAAAAGATTTCATGCATTTTTGGAACAAAGCTTAGTTATTCAAAATACCTTTATATTTGGATCCCATCACATTACAGGATTTTAGAGAAACTCTTAGTTTTATTCTCAGAGCTATAGATTTCTTATTTAATAATTGATGATGATGATGATGTAGAAATAAAGTGACTCAGTTTGAGGGTTCAGTTATAATTTTGAATTATTCACTGAAGATTTTTCCCATCGATTCTATTGTCTGAGGATCCCAAAGCAGTTCTTGGTAACAATGATAACTTTTCACATTTTCATGGAAAGGCCAACTCCATGTAAAGGACCAACTGTAGAGGTTTCATTTTTTATTCAAATGCATCAGAGCCATCTTGACTTTTCAGATTTTTATTTTTATAACTTAAAAAATATATATTTATTTATTTGGCTGCACCGGGTCTTCCTTGCAGCATGCGGGATCCTCATTGCCAAGTGTGGGATCTTTAGTTGCGGCATGCAGACTCTTAGTTGCGGCATGTGGGATCTAGTTCCCTGACCAGGGATCAAAGCTGGGCCCCCTGCATTGGGAGCATGGAGTCTTAGCCACTGGACCATCAGGGAAGTCCTTGTTTTTATAACTTTGAATATCAGAGAAAATTCATCACCTTGCTCCTTTTAAAGCAGAGGCATCAGGACCTCAATGGTTAGAATAAAGAAGATTAAATTAACCCTGAGTTGTCATGCATCTGACTGTGGACTCCAAGAGCTAGGAAGGCCCAGATTTTCCGAAGAATTGAACTTTGGTTCTTGACTCAAGTGTAGTGTGGAGTCTCAACCTGGCACTCTTGAACCTGAATGGTATTAAGAAAGCACCCAGCTCATGTGTTGTCCACAGAAACAATTGACCCTCACATTTCCTTATCAAGACTTGATATAGGAACTTCCCTGGTGGCGCAGTGGTTAAGAATCCGCCTGCTAATGCAGGGGACGCGGGTTTGATCCCTGGTCCAGTAAGATCCCACATGCCGTGGAGCAACTAAGCCCGTGAGCCACAGCTACTGAGCCCGTGCATCTAGAGCCCGTGCTCCTCGGCAAGAGAAGCCACCGCAGTGAGAAGTCTACGCACCGCAACAAGGAGTAGCCCCCGCTTGCCGCAACTAGAGAAAAGCCCGCACACAGCAAGGAAGACACAACACAGCCATAAATAAATAAATAATTGAATCATAATAAAAAAAAGACTTGATTATAAGTGAAGAGTGTCTCTGAGTGTTTCTGTAGAAACAGGAGATTCTCTACCCCTACCTTCTCAAATCCATTTTAGGTCTGAAGCTGAGCCACTCGATGGGTGCAACCATGGCTCCTGGAATCAAACACATTGACCATAGATCAGAAAGAAGGGGTTTAGTCTGCTTCTGCACTCTTCTTATATGTTTGTCAAATATGAATATACTGTTATCCATCTACATACCCTAAAATAGTCAATTTTACTATGTATAAATTATACTTCATATGTAATTAAACTTGAATTTAAAAAAAATAAATCAGTGCTTGGGAAACAGGTTTCTATGAGGAAAGTCTGAAATAAATGGGTTTATTTAATTTAGAGAAGATAAATTTGGGAGTACTTTCATAATGTTGGAAATCTTAATGCCAGTTTTCCCCTCCACCTTAAGGGTCACTCTGCACCATTATATTTTGTAAAAAGGGAAAAACTTAGATTCAACCATGAGTAGTTTAGTTGGCGTCAGGATAGTGTGCAGTGGGCTTTGTCATGCCAATTTCAGAAGACGCACATAGGGTGGTTATCGGTCCACTGGAGTCCAATCTTTTTTAAGGACTTCTTGCCAGGATGATTTATGCAGATACACTTGTTATTCTTTTAAGTGTCCATGAGGTACCTGTTGGAAAATAAACACACACACACACACACGCGCGTGCGCACACACATGCACACACACACACACACACACACACCCCTATATGCATCTCCCAAGGACCAATATAAATTCTCAGAAATAATACGTACCAAACACATAAAAAGGAAGAAATTCCTTTCCCTAATTGACTTATAATTTATAAGGTTTAATCTGTCCACAGTAAAATTGGCTCTTAATCGCTCCATCACTGACCCCTCAGTGGCAACTTCCTTAGCTGCATGAGCACCCCTCTTGTTTCAAACCTTTAAGCCAGTGTTAGTGAAAATATGGTTCTCTCCCTTCTCCCAGTCTTTGGCTTGGTTGTACCTTTTGGCTCAACACCTACCAAGAGGTGAACCCAGTTTTTCAGGTAACATGTACAGTTTTCAACTTTATAATAGGGGGTATCCTGCTGTATGTAACCTTTTGGACTTATCTTTCACTTATGATTATATTGATAAGATTTATCCATATTGCTGTGTGGCATTGCAGTTCATAACTTTTCAGTGGTGTGTTGTCCATCTTCCATAGTTTGTTAATCTACTTCACCACTGAGGGGCATTTGTGTTACCAGGTTTTTACTGTTATGAACGGCCCTGCTGACAACATGAAATACCGGAGAAGACAGGGATCTGCAGGATCGCTTATAAATTCCTGGTAAGAATATAAATTGGGGTAACGACTCTGCTAATAGTTTGGCATTGCCTACTAAAGTTGAACATGCACATACCCTAAGCACTCAGCGATTCAGTCCTAAGCACACACTCCACAGAAATTAGTGCAATGTGCGATAGAGATGTAGAAAAGAACAGCCAAAGCAATGGGGCAATGTATTTGGGAAAAGTTCAGAACCCTCAAGCTCAGGGAATGGGGCTGGGCTGGGCTGGGGGTGGAAGAGCCCTGAGGTGGAGAGCAGCAGCCTTCAGAAACCCAGTCAGGCACTCGCCCTCCACAGGATAACTCCTCCAGGCTTTACCCCCCGAGGGAGAAGCAGCTTTAAGAGGGAGATTGGATGTCATTCCTTGCCCCAAGAACTTGGAAATGGAGGAGTGGTGGGAAAATAACTGCCTGAGGTCAGTTAATCCCCACCTACCTTTCTCATCCTGACCTTTTAAACTGTGCTATTACTGTTGGGGACACCTGGAGCTGAGGTCCGAAGGCACTGGGTGTCCCAAGGCACTGGCGAGGGTGGAGCCAGGGCAGAGCCCAACCATATCCCCTCCTATTTTCTCCTTTCCACACTGAGCTGGACGACCTCCTTCCTGGACCACCCTAGCCCCTCAGTCTGACACCAAATTCAAAACACTCCCATCCAGGGAGGTCTGTTTCCTCCATTTTCTCACCATAGTTTCTTCAACCGCAGTCTCTGAGGGGAAGGAACCCACAGTTGTTCAGCATCTGGGTGGGATGTGTGGGTGTTTTCAAGTTGACACCTCGGAGCGCACTTCATCGTTTCCTGCCTAAGAGTAGATGTGTGTCTTATGTAGACAGGTTTCTTGTGGTTGCCATTCCATGATTACTTTCTTTTTATAATTTTTTTAAAGACTTTTTTTTTCTTTTTTCTTTTTTTCTGACAGCACAAGGGAACGATGTTTTAAAACGCTGGGTGGGACCTTCCCTGGTGGTCCAGTGGTTAAGATCCTACGCTTCCACTGTACGGAGCGCCAAGGGGGAGAAACACCAGGCTTAGTGGTAAAATGTTGAACACTTTCTCTTTGAGATGCAACCAGACAAGGGTGTCTACCATCACCAATTTTGGTGATGACCGTATTAGATGTCCTAGCCAGTGGGGTAAAGCAAAAGAAAAAACAAAAGATATAGGGATGAAAAAAGAATAAATAAAACTGTCATTATTCTCAGACGATGTAATTATATATGTACAAATCCAAAAGAATGGACAATTTTTGGAATTTGCAAGTGGGTTTAGCTAGTTTACTGAAATCAGTCAATTATGCAAAAATCAACTGAACTTCCAAACACCAAGAACAGTTGGAAAACAAAAATTTAAAAAGATGCTATTTACAGTGGCACCAAAATACATCAAATGCCTCTGAATAAACCTAACAAGATGTAGACTTGGAATTCAACAAGGCATAGATGCCTTATTTCAGAACAATGAGGAGAAAGTCTTGAATTTTCTTTTCTACTTTAGCTTGTTGTTCTGTCTTGGAAATAGAGCTTTCCCCTTGCTCTCCCTGAGGAGCACCCCTCCACCCTCTATTCACAGTGAGCCCAGGGTAAAGCCTCTACACCTGCTCACCTGTACCGCCCCAAAGGAGGTCTTCCCATTCAGTCAGGTGAGTGTCAACCCTTCTCAGAAGGATGTCGGCAAGAAACTCAGTGCTCTTCAAGGCTTCACTAGAAAAGGCCACCCGGACTTCCCTGGTGGTCCAGTGGTTAAGAATCTGCCTTGCAATGAAGGGGATGCCGGTTCAATCCCTGGTCAGGGAACTAAGATCCCACATGCTGTGGGACAACTAAGCCTGCGTGCCGCAATGAAAGATGCTGCGTGCCACAACTAAGACCCAATGCAGCCAAAAAAATAATAATAAATTCAAAATAAATAAATAAATATATTTTTTATAAAAGGCCACCTGTGGTTGTTTCTTCAGTCCCCAAAAGTATGATTGGGATGGACATACTTGGCAGTTGGAGTCACCCCTAGAATGGGTCCCTGGCCTGTGGAGTAAAAACTGTTATAGTGGAGATGGCCCCATGGAAGCCTCTGAAACTTCGCTTCCACACACCTGCCCCCACTGTCTCCAACCAAGATGATAAGTAAAAAACAATAGAACAGGGCTTCCCTGGTGGCGCAGTGGTTAAGAGTCTGCCTGCCAATGCAAGGGACACGGGTTGGAGCCCTGGTCCGGGAAGATCCCATATGCCGTGGAGCAACTAAGCCCGTGCACCACAACTATTGAGCCTGCGCTCCAGAGTCCGTGAGCCACAACTACTGAAACCAGTGTGCCTAGAGCCTGTGCTCCGCAACAAGAGAAGCCACCGCAATGAGAAGCCCACGCACCACAACGAAGAGTAGCCCCTGCTCGCCCCAACTAGAGAAAGCCCATGTGCAGCAACGAAGACCCAATGCAGTCAAAAATAAACAAATAAAATAGATACACATTAAAGAAATAAAAAATGTTAAAAAAAAAAAAGACAATAGAACATTCTGGGCCTTGATTAGCCACTCCTAAGAATCTAAAGCATGCAGGGGTCGCTGTCCTCCCTATCATCTCTTCTCTTAGTTGGCCAACTTGGTTTCTACAAACTGGATGATAACTAGAATGGTGAATGGCTGCATAGCTAGTCAGGAGCCTGAAAGAATTAGAAGGTCTGTGGCAAAAGGAGATATTGGGCAGGGGCATTTGCATGAATATAGGGAATAAAGACCACATGTTAAGATTTTCTCTATCCCATGTTAATGTCCACCAAAAAGCATCCACCCCAGAAGAGGCACTGAACAACCAAGAGGGCAAAATAACTTGGCCGGTTGACATCAGCCCAGCCTTTGACATTAGCCAGCTCACAAAAGGCACAATGGCACACGAGCAGAATGGCCACAGTGGCCGAGGTGGCAGCAGCTCCTTTGAAGGAGACAAGCACTCTCTGAGTACACGAGTGCCCACAGGAGTGCTGATCTGCGCTGTGAAAAGTCTGATTGTCCTGGAATTAATCTCGTTTCCTAGAGGCAAACCACAGAGACCTCTATATTCTCTCCTCTCTGCCAGCTCCTGGGAACCCATCTCAGCACTCTCCAGGTTGGATCCGCAGTCAGTTATATGTTTAGGAGGAAAAACTATTTAATAATGAGACTTTGCCTTTTGACAGCATTTTAACTTATGATGAACTCAGAAAGGAAGCTTTTTTACATTTAATTTATTTCTCAGCTCTCATGCAACAGCCCTAGCAAAATTATGATCTCTTCTCTACAGAACAGAAACGAACACACAAAACTTAATAACTGTTAGGAGGGCAATAAGATACTGGGAAGTCAAGGCTAAAAGTCACATTTCTTCCAGGTCAGTACGTGAGCCTCCAAGTGGATGTCTCATGGCACAAGCACTTTTTTTTTTTTCTTTCTTTTTTTTTTGCGGTACGCGGGCCTCTCACTGTCGTGGCCTCTCCCGCTGCGGAGCACAGGCTCCGGACGCGCAGGCTCAGCGGCCATGGCTCACGGGCCCAGCCGCTCCGCGGCACGCGGGATCCTCCCGGACCGGGGGCACGAACCCCTCGTCCCCTGCATCGGCAAGCGGACCCCCAACCACTGCGCCACCAGGGAAGCCCGGCACCAGGACTTTTAAGGAAGAGATTCTTGAGGTTCTGGGTTTCCTGACTTCCCTTTGCCAATCTCTGGTTAGAAATGTGTGTATCTCTATGTGTCAGGGGTTGTGCAAAGGTGATAAGCTGGATGAGAAGAGGAAGATGATTGGTGGAAAGTTAATTTCTCACCTAACAGGTAAGTGACTTGCCAAGGTGACAGTCTGAGTAGTCAGAGCTGAGGTCTCCCAACAGCATGTTTAGGAGTGTTTCTAGATGTACTGCTTGTTTGGCCTCTTCACCTCCACCCTCGTCCCCACAGGACCACGATTAACCTAGTTCCCCAACAAAAGTCCAGATTATTCATTCACTTCTTCACATTTGCCGTATGTGATTTTTTTCCAAGTGGCATTGATTTTACTGCCCCAGTGTTCTCCGCAAAGGAACGGTAAACATTTTTCTGGTCAAACTTTTTTGGTTTACATCATCTTTTATTTTATTATAGTCCATAAATATATACAAATTAAATCATTAAAGAATTCATAGTCTCCAAAGTTCAGGAATCTACTACTGTACTTTGCTCTGTCGTGTCAAATATTAAAACACGAGACGTAAAACTTCCAACTTAATAAATATTCCATTTGAAGCTGAAATTGAGTAGAATAAATGAAGTGCTTTCAGAAATCTCAAGTAAGGAATTAACAGGCTAGAGGCTAAATCTTGACAGGGTTTGATTATCACTTGGATTACTCTTATTACTCATTTACTTTATTTATACCTCTGAATGGAATGCAGAGTCTTCCTTTGGCGGGTATAATAGAGCTTTAACAGAAGGGACACTTCCATTCATTCTGTGTAACTCCGGACATTTATCTTGCTGTAAAATGCTCGTCTCTCATGTCTTGAGCCTCTTACTGAGCAGTGAATGTTTATCTGTGCACAATCCATTTCTTTTTAGGCTGGGATTTTCTCTGGGGTCCGGGCTGCCGTCACTGAGCAATTCCGAGTGGGCTTCCTCAGGCATCTGCAAGACAGACATGGAAACTCCAGCAGGCAGCCTGCCTCTAACCCGCCCAGCCTCCAGGCTCCGCAGGGCTGACTCCACAGGCCAACAGGCAACACGGCACGTGGGAGAATACAACACAACACAACACAACACAACACAACACAACACAGCAATGCCCCTTGTTCCTCCCTAACTCTGATTACTACTATTTTCCACAGACATCTGAAATGTGATGTCAACCTAAAATCTGGGACTGCAAGTCAAAATTTCAGAAACACGTGCTAACTTCAAAGTGGGATTTCTGGTGGGAACTCCCTTTTTGTAATCTCCTTTTCTTTCTTTCTTCTTCTTTTTTTTTTTTTTTAATGTATTTATTTATCTGGCTGCGCCGGCATGTGGGATCTTTGCTGCAGCATGCGAACTCTTAGCTGCGGCATGTGGGATCTAGTTCCCTGACCAAGTCCCTGTAAGCTCCTTTTCAATGCTTGCTTGGTCCTGACAATTGTGATTCTGTCCCAGACTCAATAAGCCACTCTCAGACAGCAGAGAGGCAGTGATTTCTAGCATTGGTTTGTGTTTGCACCAAGAGACAGAAGCGTCCTGTTAGCAAATCACTCGCTCTCTCATTCAAAGGGCCTCATGTTTTTCACTCAGGAAAAGGACTTTGCTGGCTACACTGGATGTGCAGGCGGGCTTGAGTGTTCCTTTATGCATCGAAGTCATAAACAAATAATTAATTATGCAACAAAGGCTCTCAAGTTTTTGCCTTTCTGTTTCCCGACCAAGGGAGCGCTTTCTCACACCCTGGGCAGCTCAGGGAGAGAATGGGGAAGCCCTCTGCTGGAAGCACATCAAATGCAGAAACTAGGCCACTCCATGCCAAATGGTTCCCAGGCCCCGCCGCCAGTCGAAGTTTCTTCTTTAGTTCACTTGAGGACCAGACTCTGACATTTTGGAGTCACACTGCTGATGCTTTTGCTGACTAAAGAGCGGTGTGTGGAACTTTGAGTCAGTGTCAGACATCCCTCAGACAAACAGGAAGGAGCTTAGGACATCTGTTATCTCTCTCTGTATTTTGAAGGCCCTCTTTGCAAGCCCGAGGGGGTTTTTGGACTTTTTCTGGCGGGGGGCGGAGTGTAGGAATGATCCTGGAAGAACGGTTCTTTGGCTTTATTCTTGTCAAGTGGTGAGGCGCTTGCCTTAACTGTGCACTCAGAATTGTAACAGTAAGCCAACTCTAGCAAAGGTGCGTTTTATTCTAGAGGTCATTGTGCAATTTTTTTAAATTTGCACTCCTTTTTCTTAAATTCCCCCCATTTTAAACTTTTGCCCTAAATATTAGGTAACTGCCTCTTACCTTGGTTCTGCGCGGAGTATTCTCAGAGATCACACTCTCAGTTTTGGTTCCGATAGCTTCTTCTAAACCTATGTCAAGGAAGATACAACGGACAAGACAGAAGAACATAAAAGTCCTTAAAAAAAAAAAAACCACCCTACCCTATTTTGGTAACTAGAGGGACACCCTGAAAGAAAACTAGAGAGGTACATGCTTTTAAAAAGTGTCGCTGTTACAATAGCTGCTTTTAAACTTTTATTGTAGCATTTCATCGTTACAAGCGGCGCTGAGCCTATGTTAGCTCTGCCTTGCTCACTTTGTTAAAAAAGAATTCTTTAGCCACACCACTAAAAATGCTCAAGCTCTGAGCTGAATTTTAAGTAATAGTGACGGATTTGCCCCAACCTATAGTCTCTTCCACCTGTCCCTTCAAGGCACCAGAGGCATCAGGACTGCTGGCCAAGTTTGGGTGTCTTTTGGTCCAAAGACAGTGACCGTATTACGAATAACTTGGGGCTGACTCTCAACTTTCCAAATAATAATGATCTATTTTGTATGCTGTACTGATTCCTGGCTTAGCCTTATCCCAACCCCAAGAGGCTGAGAGGGAGCAGAGAAGTAGAATCTTAAAAATATGACTAAAAGCTCTAACATTTGACAGTGCTTTATGTGTTTCAATATGGTTTTACATTGTTACCTTACTTGTTAATCTCAATTTATGCTCATAACAGAAAAATAAATGAACCTAATTATTTAACAGAGGTAAACAAAAGATGAATTCCTATGACAGGCTATAATTCTGAATGACAAACATGAGTCTTCAAAAATTAAATTGTAATAAGTGAAATACAAAGTCAAATGATAACTATATAACTATATTAACCTATAACCTTTATATATATATTTCTTTTTTAAGATTTTTTGATATGGACCATTTTTAAAGTCTTTATTGAATTTGTTACAATATTCCTTCTGTTTTATGTTTTGGTTTTTTGGCCCTGAGCCATATGGAATCTTAGCTCCCTGACCAGGGATCGAACCTGTACCACCTGCATTGGAAGGCAAAGTCTTTACCACTAGACTGCCAGGGAGGTCCCTAGCTTACAATTTTTATTAACAGCATTTCCCATATTTTCATAGTACAAAGCTCAAAGACTCTTACACTGCAGCGTCTGTGGTGCATGGTACAATGAAGACATGCAATTATTTTTAAAAAGTGAAAATAAATGATAATATAAGTGTATACAATCATTTCCACCCTCCTTCACTTCTGCCAGTGCAAGTTGCACTGTCATGTCTGACCAGAGTGTGGGTGAGGGCATCTTATTTAAAGATCTGTGGACAGACCTGTTAGAATCTCATCCAGCTGGTCCACCATAAACTTGGCATCTTCTTCAGTGAAGCACATAGGTGGTTTTATTTTAAGCACATTCCTGTGAGGTCCATCGGCACTGAGAAGCACTCGCTTTTCCTTCATCCTAATGAGTGCAGGAAATACATGCGAGTGCATATAAGTGATAACTAAGATTATTTCAGAAGGATGTGAACAGAGAGCACTTTCATATTCGCATGCAAGAAGCCCACATTTGTAATTGCACGAGTCTTAAGCTTGTCTCATTTGGGGAGATGAGAGGAAGTAAAAAAAAGCATTCAAGCCAAGATACCAAACGGTGAGGGGTGTGTTTACTTGTAGATGATGTGCTGAGCTTCAGCTGTGGCGGGGGTCCTTTCCTGATGGTCCTTCACTAAGTCAATTCCAATAAAAAGGCCAACGCCCCTGAGGGGGGTAAAGAAAGGGAACTTGACACACTTTATTAAGCACTGCATGGTCACAAAAAATTAACACTGTCCTCAAACTTCAGTTTGATTTGAAGCTGAATGTGATTCTCTTTAAAGGGTAGTTGTTATTAGTTCTAATTAATCCAAGATACCAATCTAGTGTCCACAGGACTTCCTAGTTTTTGAATCAAGTTAGTTTTTGTCAACCAGTTTTTCTTTCTTCTCTTAATTGTAAAAAAAAAAAAAAATGATAAGGCTTAAAAACAACCTTGTCATGCTATTTAACTTCTCAAGACATCAACTATGACAAATCTTTAATCTTTACATATATATATGAAAATGTTTTCATATATATATGAAAAATAGTGAGTTTTCTTGGATGTCATTTTTAATATTTTTAATAGATCATTTAGAGTTACCTTAAGTTCCTTCTTCTCGTCTTTTGCCTGCTGAAATGATCCTGGCTTAATTTTTTTCAAAAAAGTATAAAAATCAGGAAAGATATATACCCAAAAGTTAACAGTGATGATATCTGGGTTCTGGATGGAAAAATGAGTTTTGTTTTTTCAGTGTTTCTAGTTTTTTTTCAGTGTTTCTGCTTTTTTTCAGTGTTTCTAGTTTTTTTTCAGTGTTTCTGCTTTTGTGTTAACTTGTTTTAGATTTATAAGATAAAATATAACAAATTTTCATTTGGACAAATGAATAACTGCACGACAACTTTACGATAAATATACCTGATATCTCCTATCAAAGTATGTTTAGCCTTCTGCTTGTTCAGTAACTTGGTAAGATAATTCCCTACTCTTGTGGCATTTCCCTGAAGGTCTTCATTTTCAATTACATCCAGGATGGCCAAACCAACAGCAGAGGATACTGGATTTCCTCCATACTGTGGAAAAACGATAAATGAGAAAATAGAAGAGTTGAATTTGTGGTATTGCTTCATCTATGAGAAATTTGGCTCATACATGAGCAAGTAAAGATATAATTTCAATAAAAATTTCCCCTGTGATATTAGTTTCTTAGATTTAGAATATAACATGATTCTATTCATTTAAGATTGAGAATAAAATTCTAAATTATATATAGCTGCAAAACTGGTATGAAGGATTATTGGGGAATTTATAAGTTCGTCCAAATGAAAAACAGACATTGTGTTGGGAATTAAGGATTTTAGAGTGTGGTTTAGTTAGGGGGATGTGGGTTTCAGTGCTTGAATATCTGTGTGAAAAAAGCTAAGCAATGACATTTTCTCCAAATAATTTATGTTCTTAGATTTGACTCTAACTTTTAGCTGTAACAAGTCCTATTATACATACTGCACAAACTAGAATAACCTTTCCAAACTTAAAGCTTATAACTTTTAGGGGTAAAATCAAGGAAATAAAATTTCCCAAAGATAGAATTTTAGTTAGTATCTCCTATGACAGCCCTGTAACATTTATAGTAGTGAATCATCTAAGTGAAGTGTTTTGGGAATTTAAATGTGACACAAAACAAAAAAGATCATATTATCTGTTAATGAAATATCATAACCTCTAGAGTTTAGCAGGGCAGCCATCTGTCATTGGAACAATTAATAGAAACATTTTAGGAAGGGGAAAGATACACAAGAAAAAAATACAAGGAGGATTGTGTCAGATAGAATGAAATATGGTTAGATCAAAATTTGGCTAGGGTCCTGGCGTGGTTAGCTGGCAACAGTGAGATTTATTCTTTATTACATTGGAAAGAAACATAAGAACATGCATTATTTTTCCATCTTAGCATTAAAGTGGGGAGGTCAAATTTTACCGTATTGAAATATTCCATCCCAGAGCTGCTGAAGGCTTCTGCGATTTCTTTGGTTGTTACCACGCATGCCACTGGGTGGCCATTGCCCATTGGTTTTCCCATTGTGACGATGTCTGGAACGAAATCTTCACCAAACATTTGGAAGCTCCAGAAATGTGTCCCAACTCGGCCAAAGCCTACTTGAACTTCATCAGCTATAAACACACCTCCTGCTCCGTGTACATATCTGAAAAGCAAAAGGGCAGCCTGATGCCTTCAGGTCACTGAGAGTCCCCAAACCCTCCCATAAGATACAGACTATTGAAAACTTTAAAAATGTTGTTAACCTGAAGTCTATAATCTTTGTTAAAAACATTTCAGTGTTCAAATCCCCAATGACATCTATGTGATATCATTGACTTTGAAACATAATCACATAATTTCCAGATTAGATATATTCTATATTGTTTGGGTTTGTGCTACTTAAAGTAAGCTCTACTAAAGTTTTTTTTTTTTTTTTTTTTTTTTTTTTTTGCGGTACGCGGGCCTCTCACTGTTGTGGCCTCTCCCGTTGCGGAGCACAGGCTCCGGATGCGCAGGCTCAGCGGCCATGGCTCACGGGCCCAGCCGCTCCGCGGCATGTGGGATCTTCCCGGACCGGGGCACGAACCCGCGTCCCCTGCATCGGCAGGCGGACTCTCAACCACTGCGCCACCAAGGAAGCCCTACTGCAGTATTTTAATAGGGAAGAAAAAGAAGTGAACAAGAAGTAGTGTTCAGCAGGTTTAATCGTCAAATTTTTACTGATTAGTAAAGCTTGGACACCAACTAATCAGAGAAGAGGCCAGGTGGGTAGTGGGAGCACAGCTCTGGAGGCTGCCCCGCTGGACCTTGTGTAAACCCTTTATTTGCTGGATCTTGGGAAGGTGGAGGAGTTCCAGGAGTCCTGGGTGGCAGGCACTCCCAAGTGGCTATTTACCAGCTAGTCTGGAAGTATTTCAATATCTTAACAACCAGGATGGCCCTACAGAATTGTCACAGTGCCTTCAGTTTGACCAAGGATGCCCAAGTACATACTCTGCCACTTTCTGGAAGTAGCCTGCTGGAGGAATTATTTGTCCGCCACAACTCTGCATGGATTCAGCAATAAAGGCAGCAATCTATACAAGAGAAGATGGGGTCAAAGTCCATTAGGTCCTCCTCCCGTTACCCCCTAAAAAAAGAGGACTTCTTAGGGAGAAGGTGACTTAAAAAATGGTTGGGAATGGATCCATGGCAAGAGACAAATTGGCCATTTGATTAAAAAGATGTCCACGCTGGAAATGCAAGAATTCTGAAGCATTAGTTTCTGAAATTTTAGGGTACCAATGAAACCATCACGAGAAAATGGTGGAGAGGGTGCCTTCCAGTTCTCCATTATTAATTTAAATGCAGTGTTTTCATTAGGAACAACTGAATAAGACTGATGTTTTGATTAGTCTTTAATATGAACCTCTAAAAATTTACCCAGGTTCCAAACACATCACTGGGGTGCCTGTTTGCTCAGCTTGGTAAATTAGGACTGCCCGAACCTGGAATTTGCACTAAGGAGATGAAAGGGTGACTGGTGGCCACGAACCTTAGTTATTGTGCTATATTTCTGGTTCTTGCCCTGAACCAGGCTTACAACTTAACAAAATTAGGCAGTTCACAAAGGAACTAAAGAGGATGTGTTCTAGAGGCTAAGAAAGGAGACGTAAAAACAGGTAACACTAAATTAAGAGAAAGCATAGAAATAGTATGAGATAAGAAGTCAAGCAATCAGCTATACTTCAATTAAGAAAAAAAAGGGGGGGAACTAACATTCTAGTCCAGACTACGTCTTTTAAGATATGAAAAACGAAAGGGAAGAAAAGAAGAAATAGTTAAGAAAGGCAAATGACTTTCCAGTCATTAAGATAAAAATACTTGAACTGGAAAACACACAGGCTTCATTTTTATCTCAGTTAAAAAGCTTTTTTTATTGCCATGTTGATGCCATAAGCCAATTGAAAGGCAAAGCATGTGTCAAATCATGTAAGTAACTCCATGTAAGTAACCCCTGAAGGGGCTGAGAATTACCGTTAAGCTAAAGACAGTAGGGTGAAGACTGAGAAAATGGAAACTCTTTTTTTCCTAGTTGGGAGGATTCTGGTTTGTTTTAGAAGTTCAGACCCAAATTGGAAGAACATGTTCCTGCCTTGTCTTACGCAGGCTCTTCGGTTTCAGGAAAGTTGACCCAGTTCTAGGGAAGAGCCAAGGCTCCCCGGGTCCAGGAGTCTGCAGTGGCCCCAAGGCCCCAGGGCCACCCTGCCTCTTCCCTCCCTTCACCTTATATTAGCCCCTCGTGCTACTCTCAGTTGGAATGTTCTGTCCGTGAGCTATCACCTTTCTTAATTTTCTCCTCCTATCACTTTGGACCAGAGTCTGCATCCCAGTGGGAAAGTCAGAATTAGCCCACCAGTTCTGAAACAGGTATAGTAATTACATTTCCAGGATAAATAAAAATAGTCTTAGAGGCATGACTATAATAATGTACTTTTTGAAATATGAACTAAGTAAAAACGTAACTAGAGAAGAACAGAAAGCGATTTGAGATCTAATCCTTTCCCACCTCTCCAATGTATCACAATGATTTCAATCTATTTTATAAAAGATATTAAAGTGTTTCCAAAGCTATAAATACAAACCTTCCTTCCACTGTTATGAGTTTCGTCAATAATTTTCTTCACTTCGTCGGCATAAGCACTGGCCGGGTCTGTATGGTCTTCTCTGTATTTTCCTCTGTAAGTATCTGGAGCTGGTGCCTGAAAACATCAAAAGATAACAGTTTCTCATGATTTGTCTCCTGGACAAATGAGCTTTTAAGAAAGGGCCTTTCCCTCCAGGAGCATAATATTGTAGAAAGGTGACTCGTGGACTTAAGTGACTCTAGGTTCTTTTGCTCTTTTTCCTTAACATTTCTGAATTCTGTGAGACTTGAAATCTTTGCATTGTGAACAGGAACTTGGATTTGCTCCTAGGCCCTGAGAAGTCAAGATTGCATCTCTAGTCACATAAGGGACAAATTCAAACAACAAGTGTGATTATGTTATTTGAAAATTTCAATGAATGGAAACTGTATTAACAATTCTATATTGAAAATAAACCAACCCTTACCAACTATATAGCAAACTGTAATCATTCAGAAAGCTAGAGTGCCTTAGCACTAATTTCAGATCTTAAAATTTTGAAAGAATGTATTAATGATTCTCTTAAAAAAGTCTACTGATCCTTAATTAAGCCAAATGAGTTTTACTGTTTCAACAGCTTGGTTTCTTTATTTTCTTTGTTACATGATATTTATTTTACTTAATAAATTTACATAATAATTTAGCATAGAGTAATTTTAAGACAGTCATACACACTTGATGCAACTCTGAGTTTCAAATAGGCTTCAGCGATAGAAAAAGTAATTTAAACATCAAGGGGCAAGAAAAATAAAATGAGAGCTGTGAATAAGAGCTATCACTACCTCTATACTAATTTGTATGGTACTCATCAATGGATTTGAAACCACATCTTGTCATTAACTAGCTCTTTGACTTTAGCAAACAGATCTTTGCTAAAGATCTGTAACTGCTCTAGATCTTAGTTTCCTTTTTCATGGTTTCATTTCAATGCAAGGATTGGACTGGGTTATCACTGGGCACTCTTCCAGTAGTAACATTCTGATTCTTGGATTCCAAGATACTTACCACATGCACAAATTCTTTCTTGACATCTTTGCCCTTTTGAAATTTATATGGACTGATCTCAATTAAAGATGATAGGTGACCATGGTAAGCACTGAAAAGAAAAAGGACGGTAACCAAAATCACTCAAAGAAGGATGCTTTTCTAGTGTATGAAAAATAGTACTGCACATCATCCAGGGAGAATCTCAACATTGGTGCCAGATTTAACTATATGGAATCTAATTTTTCACGGTAGGACTGGCCATTAATTTGTCCCACTCTCCTGATCCAGGTAATAAAACACATAGAAAGCCAAGTATGTAACCTCATAGACAGTTATTTTTAGCAGGAAAAAACTTAATTTCTTTGGATTGCATTAGCTCTGCTAAATTAGATTATCTAAATGCAAAACATTAATTTCTATAGCTTCATGAGAAATTTCAGATGTATGCATTCTTTAAATGTATTTGATAGTTACATTCTAGTAAATTTTAAAAACAACTTTATATCACAGAATGGGCTGTGTTTCTGTCTGGGATGGTTTCAAAGGGATATCCAATTGCTCAAATGACAGTTGGTAAGGAACAGGAGGTCTTTTCTAAGAGAACTAAGATTAAGAGGTAATCAAGTGGCTATGAAATTCCTTTCTTTCACTTAAAATACAGATGGCTATGATATTCCCTTTTATGTTTCTTGCCCAGAGCTATATAATTGGGAGGCCTGGAAAAGAAATTATAAAAGGCCCACGAATAAAGCAAAGAGGGAGGACTTCCCCTACCGTAGATTAAAACATGCTACAAAGCCATAGTAATGAAATTAGTATGGTATTGGAGTAAGAACAAAGTCACGACTGGGACAGAAGTGAGCTCAGAGACACAGCCGTACATAAATGGTAACACAGCGGCCTCTTGGTGGAGTCAATATGAAGAGCAGTTATAGAGGCAGTAGAAGAAAATAAAGAAGAACATCTTTGTGATCTGAGGGGTGGGGATGGGTGTGTGTGGGGGGAGAGATATTAACAAAACTTAGAAAACCAAACCATAGGATGAAAATGTCAACTATTTGATTTAATCAAATTTTTGGAGGTTGGACGATACCATGGACAAAGTTAAAAGACAGATGATAGATTGGGAAAAAACATTTGAAATGTCTCAAACTAAAAGAGATTAATGTTCAAATGGTGGTTCTTAAGTCTATCTGCATATTAGCATCACTTGGGAAACTTTAAAATCTATACCGTTTCCTGGAATCCACCTCTAGAGATTTTCTCTCACTCTCTTTTTTTTTTTTTCTTCTTCTTTTTTTGCGGTACGCGGGCCTCTCACTGCTGTGGCCTCTCCCGTTGCGGAGCACCGGCTCCGGACGCGCAGGCTCAGCGGCCATGGCTCACGGGCCCAGCCGCTCCGCGGCATGTGGGATCCTCCCGGACCGGGGCACGAACCCGCGTCCTCTGCATCGGCAGGCGGACTCTCAACCCCTGCGCCACCAGGGAAGCCCTCTCTCTTTTTTTAATTTTTAAAAGTTTTTGGCTGAGCCGTGCTGCATGCAGGATCTTAGTTCCCCGACCAGGAATCAAACCAGCAACCCCTGTGTTGAGAACTCAGAGTCTTAACCACTGGACTGCCAGAGAAGTCCCTAGAGATTCACTTTAATTGGTCTGGAGTGGGACCTGGGCGCTGGCATTAAGAAAAGAAAATTTCCCCAGGTAATTCTAAAACACAGTCAAGGCTGAGATCCTCTCATCTAAACTATGCATGCAAAAGCAAGGATGGAAATCCCAACAGAAAAATGGGCAAAGAATATAAACAGGTAATTCTCAGAAAGGAAGTCACAAATGCATAATAAGCATATGAATAGATACTCAAACTCATAATTAGAAATTGCAAATAAAAACAACACTGATAGGGACTTCCCTGGTGGCACAGTGGTTGAGGGTCTGCCTGCCAGTGCGGGGAACACGGGATCAATCCCTGGTCTGGGAGGATCCCACATGCTGCAGAGCAACTAGGCCCGTGTGCCACAACTACTGAGCCTGTGCTCCAGAGCCCAAGCCACAACTACTGAAGCCTGCATGCCTAAAGCCCGTGCTCTGCAACAAAGAGAAGCCACCGCAATGAGAAGCCCTCGCACTGCAGTGGGGAGTTGCCCCCGCTTGCTGCAACTGGAGAGGGCCTGGGCGCAGCACCGAGGACCCAGCGCAGCCAAGAATAAACAAACAAACAAATAAGTAAATTTATGAAAAGGGAAAAAAAATCCTGAAAATTAAAAAAAAAAACCCAACAACCCTGATATCATTTTATACCTATTAGACGGCAAAAATTAAGGAAAAAAAAAACAAGGTAGGATATTCTTAGTTTTTGGTGAGGATACGTGAAAATTGGACATTTCACGCACTGGGAAGAGCATGCAACCACCTTGGAGACTGATCTGGCAGGATCTGGTCAAATCAACAATGTTTACCGTACCCTGTACCCCTATGGCCTAGCAATCTTTTTTCTGGGTGCTTTATCCCCAAGAAATTCTCAGAAAGGTTCATAAAGGCACATGTACAAGGGCACTCATTGCAGTGCTGCTTGTGGTAGCTGGGAGTAAAGGGCAGTCACAGTATCTATTCTGTGGCAGGCAGGCAGAATCACGCCTCCCCTCCCTAAAGATGCCCATGTCCTAAGCCTCAGAACCTAAGAATGTTACATGGTAAAGGGGACCTTGCAGATGTGATTAAATTAAGGATCATGAAATGGAGCGATAATCCTGGAGGGTCAAATGTTATCACAAGAACCTTTATAAGTGAAAGAAGGCAGCAGGAGGATGGTGGTCAGAGATAGACGAGGTGATGTGAGGATGGAAGCAGAGGCTGGAGTGATGTAATGTCTGGCTCTGAAGATGAAGGAGGGGACCACAAGCCAAGGAATGCAGGCAGCCTCTAGAAGGTGGAGGCAAGGAAACAGATTCTTCCCTAGTGTCTTCAGAAGGAGTGCAGCCCTGTTGAACCTTGATTTTAGCCCAGTGAGACCCATTTTGGACATCTGACCTCTAGAACTATAAGAGAATATATTTATGTTGCTTAAGCCACTATGTTTATGATAATGTGCTATAGCAACAATAGAAAATGAATACACCAACCAACACATAAAACAAGAGAAGCCTATAGAAGGGTAAGAAATGAGGTGCCTGTTCAATTCAACCCTTTGTGTCTGAGATTAGTGGGGTGGAGAGGTAGAAAAAAATTTAAAATCTCACTGAAGATGGAAGTTATCAAATTTCTTGTTTAAAATATAATGAATTCATTTTTGAGAAGTAAAACTAAATAGTGACTATTAAAAATCACAAATTAATGAGAAAGAACTATTTTCACTTGGCTATCTGTTGTCTTTAAAATTTGCTCTAGGGAGTTCCCTGGAGGTCCAGTGGTTAGGACTCCACACTCTCACTGCCAAGGGCCCGGGTTCAATCCCTGGTCGAGGAACCAAGACCCCACGAGCTGCATGGTGTGGCCAAAAACAGAAAAAAAAATATGCTCTAAATTGTTATCTTTTAAATTCATTAGGTGAATAATCACAATTGTGACATGAATGCTTGGATTTTTAAGAAATTATATTTTTATTCTGAAAAAGATGGAGTTACACACACATTGCAGTGGCTCAATGAACAGTTAAATGTGTGAAGAGTAAACCCTGATTCATGCAAAGCCCATGAGACCATGACCACAGCACCCAAAAGAGCCGCTAAGTACTTGGAAGGAATTAAGTGTCCTTAGGCCTGAGCTGGCCTTGACACCTATACGTAACAAAAAAGAAAATCCTTGCGCCATATATCCAGCCTCCTCCATACATGCTTATGGTATTAGTATGGAGAGGATCAATATAATTTTGTCTCTGAAGGCATTTCCTGCTTAGAAGTCTTGTGTTCAAGACTTACTGGTCAAGAGTGATCACGTCTTGGTGGCCTCTGAACTGCCGAGCCAGGCGTAAGGCTAAGTCATTGGCTTCAGATCTATTAAGAGAGCGGAGAGAAAGGGACAATGTGACATAAGCCCTTTTAAAAATCTTTCAAACCATTATTTACAAAGTTGAGGATTCCAAAGTCTGTTTAACTTCGAGATTATTCTTTGTACTACTCCAGGTCCTGTCACCTCCAGTCTTTGGTGACACTGCTCTCTCTCTAAGGCTAATCACTCTTTGACAGTATAGGATTCTTCATAAGTGAAAGTCAAATATTATATTTAATTTATTGAAGGCAAGAATGCCTTAGAACAACAAATTAGATCCGAAAATGTCCTAATTCTTTACAAAGAAAAAAGAAAAATCTTCTGGTTATAAACCAATCTTCTGGTTATTGGATTTTAAGGTATCTCACTGAAAAGAGAAAATGGATCACAGAATCATAATAGAACATTCACAGGATTTCTAATAGTTTTAACTCATATATATCATTTTAAATTTATGCTGTATAGACAGATTTCCTCCCACTATAACATTGTACCAGTGAGCTTTTCTCCTGTCATTAAACATGTATTTTCAAAAACATACTCTTTAATGTCTGTATAATATTCCATAGAATGGACATATCTATTCACTTGAATTGACTCATTCCTTCTTTGTGTTTGTGTTGGGGAAATGCTTACTGCCTAAGGAAACAAATCAATCAAAAATCTTATAATACTTATATAACTTGTTTAGTAGTTCTTTTTTTGCCAAAATTCCTTATTCATGCTTTGAAAGAACTATCTAGGTTCATCTAGCTTCTTTAGCTACTTACTCTATTGCCCAAAGAAGTGGGTGCCGTTTGACTAGTTAGGTTTTCTCACACGAACACCAGACTTGGATATTTTTGCCAATATTTTGTTACAACGCAAGTAATCCATCCTTTAGGGATACTTAAGGGTACGCTTTCCCCATCTTTCACCAAGGAAGCTGTGGTAATAAAAAGCTGAGTAGCACGCACTTGTTAATCATGGGACTGTTGTTATAGGCTGTGTCAGGAGTCCTGGAACATGCTGTCAGGTATCTTATCTACAAAGGGCTGGTGGGTCAAAGCAAAAGAACCAGAATGGTCAGGTCCCCCATGTGGGGTCATTAGTAAACGGCAAGAATCTTGGGAAACCTTTTTAGATATTTGTGCTCCACCAGCAATCAAACAGAAAAGGGAGGAAACAAAGAGATTGGTGGGAATGGGGATGCGTGGAAAACCTCAGAACATACCCTGAATTTGTAAAATAGCACACAGAGAGTCTGTCCGGCAGGGTTGCTGACAGGCGCTTGGCATACTCAACAATGTTGTCGTGGAGGAATCGAGAATTTGTATTTAGTAGTTCCATCTGTTTCTGGGCAGCTTTGACCACTTCTGGGTGGCAGTGTCCCACTAAAATTTAGAAGACAAAAGTCCCAAAAATGAGTTACAAATCTAAATGCCTGGGAAGTGAGGGGCATTCTGAAACAAGCAAAAAAATAAAGGTTGATTCTGTTCCTCTCCCACATTTTGTTCTAGCTCTTCCCCGCCTAGGACTACTGGCCCTGTTGAGCCGAGGAACTGCAGCCACTGCAATTCCTGGGACAAATATCAACGGTGCCAAGTCTGCCTTACTCCAGAAACGTATCCTTCAAGGCACGACAAAGACAGCACATTACCATGGGCTACGTTGTTGATGCAATCCAAGTACTGTTCACCTTTCTCGTCAAACATGTACTGCCCCCGGGCTCGCACTATTTTGATGGGATCCGCAGCAAAGAAAACTTTGCAGGAGGGCCTAGAAATAATGAAAGGAAACACTTTGGTCTGGTAGGACTGCTCAGTGTTTTTCCTTCTCAATGAAGGTCACGATCAGTGGAAAATTACAATTACGTAAAAGAAAGGGAAAACACAACCTGGGTGACATACTTTTTTTTTTTTTTTTCATTTCATTTTAGCCTGGGACCTTTTACCTTAATCCCCCATCCGTGATACTGCTCACATTTCTTATGCTTGTTATATTAAATTTGCCATGATCTGACAACTCTATTTAGAAGCACAAGGATCAGCTCTGACAGCTCTAATTACACAAACCAGTAACTAATTTTCCTTTGAGAAACTTTGTTCAACCAGGAAAAAAAAACAAACTTTTTTTTTTTGAGGCTTCCTATGGGTCAGGAACTGACAGCTATTACAAATATTATCTCATTTAATCCTCCCAACAATAATACGAGTTATTATCATTCTCATTTTTATAGTTGAGGAAACAGACACCGAAAAATTAAGAAGCTTGGTTCAAGGTTACACAGCCAGTGAGAAAACCAGAATTTGAAAGTAGACTGTCTTGCTCGTAACTAGATTTATCATGGTGAACATTTTGAAATGTACAGAAATATTGAATCACTATGTTGTGTAACAGTTACTAACATAGTGTTGTAGGTCAATTACACTTCAAAAATAAACTCATACAAAAACTCATACTAGGGATATAGTTTATATGTACAACATGATAAAGATAATTAACACTGCTGTATGTTATACACGAAAGTTGTGAAGAAAGCAAATCCTAAGAGTTCTCATCACAAGGTAAAAAATTTTTTTTTCGATTTCTTTAATTTTGTAGCAATATGAAATGGATATTCGCTAAACTTATTGGGATAATGATTTCATAATGTAAGTCAAATCATTGTGCAACTCAGACTTATACAGTGCTGTATGTCAATTATATGTCAATAAAATTGGAAGAAAAAAAAAAGGTAGACTGTCTTATGCCATAGCCCAAAACAGGGCTTGCTTGCTAATCTAATCTCTCCCTCTAATCTAATTTGTAGAGAAATGAATAGCGCTAAAAGCTAAATACAAATAACTTAGTGTTAAATACTATGCAGGAGATTTTACAGATCATTTTCATGTCTTTTGATTGGTATTTGTCCTGCATCAAATGGATTTCCCTTTCTTAAATAATAAAATCCAATTATTATTCTAACCCTTTAACCCACTCTTTTCAGCATAATAAAAAGTCACCCATATTTTTGGTTATTTGGATGGCTGGCTGGAGTACAGATTTTAGCAACATAGAAACATCACAAAGATTTCTGAACTTGGTTCTATGGACATTTAGAAACTAAAACAAAATATTATTTTTATTTTGGTGATTTTGCGTGCACAAAAAAATACCACATGCATTGGAGGTAGTTTAGAGGGTAATTAGATACATATTAAATGGATATGCAACTGTTTAGAAAGTATTGTGATTACTGTGAATAGGTAATTAAATTTTTAAATTGCCTAAGATTAAGCATCATCAGCTAAGATGAAACTAATGAGAATTTCTTCTTGGTTCAAATTCAGCTGTTAGTTTATACCTACAAGTTAAAATTCAGAAAAACCCTTCGTTATGAATGTGGACTGAAAACTTCGGACTTCACCTTGCCTCCTTGTTAATGTACTTCCCATCTTCTCACTCAGACTTCAGGTGAAATTCTTTCTCAGTCATTCCATGGCTACCATTCCTCCTTTCACAGACTTTGTTCTGCTCACGTCAGAAATCATTAGGTTTTCATTGGAATCTAACTATATAGGATTGAAAACTAACAGAAAGGAGTGCTGATTAGAAAAAGGGAAGGAGGTGATCCGGTAATGAGGTATCTGACTATTTTGACCCTACTGCGGGGGTTGAGAGAGATTTAACTAGTCTCCTAAACCACCTAGAAACCTCCTGGGTTGAGAGCAGATCAAATCTCAAATCAGATCACAAGGTAACTTGACACTACTAGGACCAGAGTCCAGGTCTGACCTAAAGTTCGGTCCTGTACGCTCACCAAGTCGTCTATAACACGAGTAAAACAAAAGTAGACCGGAGAAAACACTGCATCTTTAAATTGTAATGAGGGCACAGCTGGGGAGACCAAGGTGAGTAAGTGGTATCTTACTCTTAAGAAAGTGGTTTCAAAGTTTTTTTACTGGCTGGATTAACCTTTTACTTCTTAACCAAGCGTGCAAGAAGAAAAAGTTCACTTTAAACAAAAGTTGTCATAATGAGTTTTCATTGCCATCGTCAAAAATATTTCGGAGTTCATTTTTCTAAAACTTTCGAGGTGGTGGGAGCGGCGGAGAGCTACCCGTCTCCCTCCCAGAGCCCATCGCTGGAGCGGTGTTCTACTTCAATGGCTCTCAACCTTCACGGTCAATTCCCCCAGCCGGCCGGCCAGCAGCCCTCACCCCCTCGGCGGGCTGCAGAGCGCGGGGACCGCTCTGGAGCCGGCTGGTCCGCAGCCCCCTCGGGCGGAGGCGAGGCGGGGCGCTCCGGGCGGGCGGCGGTGCGCGTGCGCAGGTGCGGCGGGCGGGTGGCGGTCCCGCACCCCGCCGGCAGCAGCCCGCTGGCCCGCTCCCTGCCCGGCTGCGGCTCTCCGCCCCCCCGCGCCGGTGATTCCCCCTCTCTGCGCCTTTCCTCGGGGCTGGGGAGCGCTCACGCGATGTGCTTCCTCCTCAGCGCCAGGGTGTCTTGCTTGCTGTACAGCTCGCACATGCTGGCGGGGTGCCGGGCGCTCCCAGGGGTCTCCCCTCTCCGGTCCGTTCGCCTCCCTCGCGAGCCCAAGGGACCGTCTCAGCGGTGGCCCTTTTCTCTCGTTTTCCCCCGTTGGGTCCCCTTGCCCCGGGCGTCGGAGGTCAAAGGCGGCACCAACTAGCCAGGGTCATCTCCCTTTTAAGTCTTGCCCAGCCTTTGCCCTTCGCCAAGCCCCACCCTCACCCTCCTCCTCCGCCTGGTGCCTGCCTGGCAAGTGGCTGGACTAGCCACTGAGTCGCCACCCACCCCAGCCCCCCGCCCCCGGGCTAACTGGCTCCTGTTCCTGCCCTGCTGCCCACTTCGCCTCCCCACCCCTGTTACTTCTCCTAACTCGCCTTTTATTTCCTTAAATTTGCCTTGCCATGGCCTTTCTTCCTCCTCTGCCTGTGAATTCCCTCCTTCCCACTTTCTCTCTCTCCCTTTCTTTTTCTTTCTTTCTTCCTTCCTTCCTTCCTTTCCTTTCTTTCTTTCTCTCTTCCTTCCTTCCTTCCTTCCTTTCTTTCTCTCCCTTTCTTTCTTTCTTCCTTCCTTCCTTCCTTCCTTTCCTTTCGTTTCTTTCTTTCTCTCTCTTCCTTCCTTCCTTCCTTCCTTTCTTTCTTTCTCTCCCTTTCTTTCTTCTTTCTTTCTTTCTTTCTTCCTTCCTTCCTTCCTTCCTTCCCTCTTTCTTTCTCCCATTATTTTCTCGTAAACATTCAAAGGGAGGCGCTCTCTGGAGACATCAGGAGGTTCATCTCCATTCTCGTTTTGAGCATATTCCAATACCATAATCTACTCAACAAAAGTAACAAGCCTTATGCCCTAAGGATAAATAACAGGGACTCAGCCTGTTATTTGTTGGGAGGGATAATATATACCGTGTTTCAGACACCTGCTTTAACAATAATTGCACTTCTAATTTCTCTGAAACTATACAGATTACAAAACATTCACTTGACTTATCTGGTTCAGTCCTCAAAACAGCCGCATGGGAGATGAGCCTGAGAGTTACCATCCCCTTTATCACACGGGGACAGTGATTGCAGATCTACCTGATGGTGAACTTGGAATTCATTCCTAGGTTTCTTGACTCCTTTAGGATGATCTTTTCACACCGATCAAATTTGAAGTTAAACATGTGGACAGAAGGAAACCTAATTAACTATAACGTTAAATCATAAATTATTTGATGAAGTAGAGATCATCTGGTTTAACCCCTCTGTTTTGTAGATAAGAACAGCTAGGTACAGGAAAGGTAAAATCTCGCTCAGGGTCACGCAACTACTTAGCCATAGAGTTTAGATGAGATCATTTCATTCCTTGTGTTTTGAAAGACAGCAGAGAAAGCCTGATTTACCCATAAGAACACACTTGCTAAATGTTTGTAACTGACCTTTTTCTTGAATAAAGTTGTTTTTAATTAATATTAATGCCCTGCAGGAGTAGTAGAATAACATTGCCTAAGACAGGTTGAGAAATGGAGTTCTATGACGAACAGTGTGTTAAGAATTCTAACTGTTATCAGTGAAGGGCAGAAGGCACTTAGGAAACTTGCAACAAATCCCAATCACGTAACCTTGGTCTAGTTCCATACTTGAAAGAAGTATACACCTGCTCTCAAACCACCTAGACCTGGTGAAGTCACAGACAGTCATGCTCCCTCCGTAAACTCCATGGTCCCTTGTTATTTCCAGTGCTTTAAAGTATGTTCTTTAAATAATGCTGGACTAAGGGTCTTGGATTCTTGAGCTGGTTCTTCCATAAACTAGCTGGGTTTCTTGATCTTTTGGAGGCCAAACTTCTTTAAAATGTTCAAATTTTGTGTTAAAAAGAAACCCCAATCATTCTCTGACTAACAACATTATAAGGAAGGCTAAAAAGAGACCATGACTGTGGAATGAGTGTCAGGATTATTAAGATCTCATTGCTCTTGTCTTCTTTGTTCTTTTATTATTTTTTAACCAGACCTTTCAGTAGGGTTGACTACTCCTTTCTCCTTGAAACGCTTCCCCTTTTGATTTCTTGACATGACCACACTTTCTTGATTTTCTTTTTCTCTCACTCAACGTTCTCAACATTTAACTTGGTATCTCTGCGAGTAGGATCCTGGGCTTTTCCTTTTCTCTTGTACTCTTTCCCAAGGCACCCCAGAAATAATTCCCTTGGATTCAGAACCCATCAAGATGCCAAAATTACACCTCTACCTAGATTTCTCTTCTCAGTCCCAGATTCTCATCTCCACTTCCTTTCTTGACATCTCCACTGTGAGGTTTTGTAGATACTTCATACCTAATGAGTCCAAAATGGAAGCTTTGAACCCACTCCCAAAACTACAGCTTCCAATAAACCCCCCATCGCCAGGCATTTATTCATTCATTCAAAACATATCAAATTCTCAGTGTGCCACTGAACGTTTCAGTTGCTGGAGAGAAACAGTGAACTAGACTGAATGTGCCTGCCTTCAGTGGCTCTTGCTCCAGATCTGCACTGTCCAGTACATAGCCACTAGCCACAGGCGATTATTAAGGACTTGAAATGTGGCTAGTCGGAACTGAGGTGCACTGTCAGTGTAAAATACACACTGTATTTTGAAGACTCAGTACAAAAAGAACAGTAAGATCTCTCATTTTTTTTTACAAATTTACTTTACTTATTTATTTTTGGCTGCGCTGTGTCTTCGTTGCTGCGCCCGAGCTTTCTCTAGTTGCAGCGAGCGGGGGCTACTCCTCAATGCAGTGTGTGGGCTTCTCATTGCAATGGCTTCTCTTGTTGCAGAGCATGGGCTGTAGGCGCATGGACTTCAGTAGTTGTGGCTCGTGGGCTCTAGAGCACGGGCTCTAAAGCGCAGGCTCAGTAGTTGTGGTACACGGACTTAGTTTGCTCTGCAGCATGTGGGATCTTCCTGGACCAGGACTCGAACCCATGTCCCATGCATTGGCAGGCGGATTCTTAACCAGTGTGCCACCAGGGAAGCCCCTCCCATTATTTCTTATTTTATTTGCTTATTGAAATAATATTATGGTTATATCGGTTTAAGTAAAATATATCATGAAAACTAATTTCACATCTTTTTTAATGTGACTACTAGCAAATTTTAAATTACCTATGTGTTTTGCATTACTTTTTAAAAAAATTTTAAGTGGAAGTAGAGTTGATTTACAATTCTGTGTTAATTTCAGTTGTACAGCAAAGTGATTCAGTTATACATATATATATTCTTTATATATATATCTATATATTCTTTTTCAGATTCTTTTCCATTATAGGTTATTACAAAATATTGAGTATAGTTCCCTGTGCTATACAGTTGGTCCTTGTTGGTTATCTCTTTTATATATAGTAGTGTGTATATGTTAATCTGAAACTCCTAATTTATCCCTCCCCTCCCTTTCCCCTTTGGTAACCATAAGTTTGTTTTCTATGTCTGTGGGTCTATTTATTTCTGTTTTGTGTATAATTTCATTTGCATCTTTTTTTTTAACATATAAGCGATATCATATGATATTTGTCTTTTTCTTTCCCGCTTATTTCATTTAATATGATGATCTCTATGTCCATCCCTCTTGCTGCAAATGGCATTATTTCATTTTTTTTAAGGCTGAGTTATATTCCATTGTATATATGTACCACATCTTCTTTATTCTTTCATCTGTCAGTGGACATTTAGGTTGCTTCCATGTCTTGGCTATTGTAAATAGTGTTGCTGTAAACACTGGGGTGCATGTATCTTCTTGAATTATGGTTTTCTTTGAATATATGCCCAGGAGTGGGATTACGGGATCACGCATTACTTTTCAATTGGACAGCATTATTCTTGATGGACAGAGTAAACAACTAAACAAATAAAATAACAAGATAATGGCTTAAGTTGCTTTAATTGTGGTAAGCGACTTGAAGGAAATAAACTGAGGGAAATGGTCCTCAGCCAGAAGCCTGGGAGTCCTGGATAATCTTTTTCTCAACTCCATCCCCATGTCAAATTATTCGTAAGTCCTGTTGCCTCCACTTCAAAATACATCGTAAATCTATGTGCTATCACCCTATCAACTACCACCCTGTGTAAGCCTTCTACATCTTGCAAGACTATGCAAATATGCTCTGTTAGCTCATTTCCTTGCTTCCCCTTCCCACCCTATGCAGCGAGATCATGTTCCTTCCCTCCTTAAAACCCATCAATGTCTTCCAGCATTCTTCTCCAGGCTCATTTTGGACACCCTCCACCACCGAACACACACAACACACCCGTCTCCCTTGTCCTTCATCACTTCAAAGACTGCATTTGCTTCAGTTTCAGTTTAAACATCAGTTTAAACAGTCAGCCTCAGAGAGGTCATTCTTGACTATTCTGTCTCAAATAGTTCTTAATGAATTAAAAAAACTAATCTCTCCCCTGTTCCTCTGTCTTAATTTCCTCTTTGGTCTTTATCTATCTTGTTCATCATTGTACCCCAGCACTAGCACAGCCCTTGGCATATGGTAGACTGATAAATATTTGTTGACGGACTGACTGAAAGGGAAAATCCATTTAAAGACTTAGTACCTTGTTTTGAAGATGAAAGTTCTTACAGCCATTTAGCCCTTGTGTGTTGACTGCCAACTTACATTTTTAACTATTTCTTTAGGTGAGAGGTATTTAGACTCATTATCTTTTATGGGAAAGCAAGTTAACTGTTACATAAAAGATCATTTCCCCATTGTTTAACTTATTTCACAATGTGGAATATATAATATTAACTAAGTACCATGAATGGTCTTTAAATAAAAGACAGACACATAATAGCACCAAAATAAAGATGGATAAAGTCAACAGATCACCCTATGAAATACGTTGTCAAAAAACAAAGGTATTCTTGATAAATTTTCTCATGTGCTTCTCCATCCTATGACTATTTGGTAGGAGTGGGTGCTGGAGTGCCTTTCCTCCCCGAAGTTGATGTTTCCTCAGTTTGGATCCTGACCCTATTGATCGGCTCACCCTGTTGAGTGGGTTCTGACCTGAACGTCACAGATTTCTCAACCATCTAGGCTTGGTCAAACAAACCATACTGGTGCATGACTGAAATGAGAAAGCACAGCTCACATGAGTTTGGGACTTAAAGAATTCCACTCAATAGACTGATGTGAGAATAGTCTGAATGGCAGGTTTTAATTTTTAAGTCAGTGAGAAACATGCAAAGGTGAATGCAGCGTATGTCCCCAGCAACAGAGGTTTTCCAGCTGTTGCCAAACCCAAGTTTATGTGCCCAACACACAGTGAGGCGAAGAAAATTGAAATGTCAGAGTTTGGAGCAGGGAAAGGTTTATTGCAGGGCCAAGCAAGGATAACGGGTGGTTGGTGCTCAGAAAACCCTAAATCCCTGATGGTTTTCAGGGAAGAGTTTTCATAGGCAAAATTTGGGGTGGGGGCTGCAGTGTGTGTGACTTTCTAATGATTGGTTGGTGGTGAGGTAACAGGGGAGTGGTCCAGGAATCTTAGGCTCAGCCTGAAGTTACCATCTTCCACCTGGGTGGGGGGGCCTTAGTTCCTGAGGAAGAACTCAAAGATACATTGTTATGGATATTCCCTGGGGAGGAAGCAGGACCCTGCCCCACCTCATTTCTTGACTGCTCCTCCCCTATTTCTACATTCCCTCTCTTCCCTGATTAGCAACTGTTTGAATCTGCCCTTTGGAATTCAGGGAAAGTTAAGGAGGCTGAATGAACTCTGTTTCTTACAAACAAGAAATTGGGGGAGGAGGGAGCAATGCAGAGAAACGATTTGTACCTGGGAGGCCCTCACAGAGTCATGCTTTGTTTCAAGATGAGGGCATAGACATATACAGAGGGAAGACCATGTAAAGACATAGGGAGAAGATGGCCATCTGCAAGCCAAGGAGAGAGGCCTCAGAACAAACCAACCCTGCTGACAGCTTGATCTCAGACTCCTAGCCTCCAGAATTGTGAGACAATAAATTTCTGTTGTCTAAGCTATTCTATTGCAGGAGAATGGGGCACAAGAAAATGGTCACATCTCAGGTCTCAGCCAAGTCCTTGGGACAGGCCACCAAGTGAGGGTCCTTGACTTTGCCCAGGGAAGCATTCAAGCGTGAGCCATAGTAAAGGGAAAGCAAGTTTATTTAAAGAGATACACATCCTATAGTCAGAATGTAGTCTGTCTCAGAACGTGAGAGTGGCCCTGGGTTGTGGGATGGTTAGTTTTTATTGGCTGGGTACTTTCATATGCTAACAAGTGGGAAGAATATTCTAACTATGTTGAAGAAGGGGCAGGAATTTCCAGGAACTGGGCCATCACCCACTTTTTGGCCTTTTATGGTCAGCCTGGGAACTGTCATGGCACCTGTGGGTGAGTCATTTAGCATATGCTAATATATTACAATGAGTGTATAGGAAGGCTCAAGGTCTACTGGAAATTGAATCTTCCTCCATCTTGGGCCTAATTGGTTGTAACCAGAATTTTTTTAAACAAAAATATGGAACGCTTTACAAATTTGTGTGTCATCCTTGCGCAGGGAACATGCTAATCTTCTCCTGTCGTTCCAATTTTCGTATATGTGCTGCTGAAGCAAGCACATGGCGGTAACCAGTTTTTGTCATATCCTCAAAGGCTGTCATTCTTTTAAAGGTTGTGCCCTTGGGACTTCCCTGGCGGTCCAGTGGTTAAGACTCTGAGCTGCCAATGCAGGGGGCGAGGGTTTCATCCCTGGTTGGGGAGCTGAGATTCCACATGCCACCCAGTATGGCAAAAAAAAAAAAAAAAAAAAAGAAAAGGTTGTGTCATGCCCCCTTCCTTCCTGTCTCAATTCGATCTGTAGTACTTTGCTATGACAGCCCTAGCAAACTAGTACACCATAATCGTTGTATTTTTCAGATGAGAAAACTGAAGAGCAAAGAGATTAAGTAACTTCTCCAATTAATAAATGAAAGAGCCAGGATTTGAACGTTGGTAAACTGATACCTAGACTTGTTCTCCTACCTATTGTGCATGCTCTCTGTGTGGATGAATCGATAAAGAAGATAACTGGATAGAGGGCAAAAAAGTTTCCTTCTTGCTCCAACTGGATCACACACAATTAGGCCAATTATTGAAATGTATTTTCCAAGGATGTAATCCATATAAGGTCTTGATGTTTTCCTCTGCAGGAGCTGGCAGAGGTTGGGGGCAAGTAATAAAGTCCCCGGGTCAGCAACTGATGGGCTGGGGAGGTGCGCTGAGCTCCGCAGGACGTTTATAGAATGTAGATCGAGCTAGACTCTTGCTCCATACATTGCTCTGCACTCCTGTTGTTCCCAGCAGATCTTGCTGGAGTACCTCCTTCTGGCCTCTCTTGACAGCTGTACATCTATTAATACTGCAAACAAACAAAACAAACAAACAAAAAACCCCTCATAGATCAAGGAACACACTTAAAAAACATGGATGTAGATAATCTAAACGTTGGAGCTGTTACAGCTGAAGTGCTTTTAGTTCTAAGTAGGGAAAGCATTCTGTGACCTGTGAGTTTACACCTGGATCCTCCACTGGTTGGGGTCATGAAAAGCATAAGCTCTAGAAAGACTGAATTATCTTCCATGGGAAAGGAAGGTCTGTTTCTCAGTGTACACTGCGGGCTAACACGGGACAAATTTGCCTAGTGAAAGGAATCCCTCAGGAAGTTTTTTTTTTTTTAATTAATTAATTTTTGGTTGCGTTGGGTCTTTGTTGCTGTGCACGGGCTTTCTCTAGTTGTGGTGAGCAGGGGGCTGCTCTTCGCTGTGTTACGCGGGCTTCTCATTGCGGTGGCTTCTCTTGTTGTGGAGCATGGGCTCCAGGGCGCAGGGGCTTCAGCACTGTGGCTTGTGGGCTCTAGAGTGCAGGCTCAGTAGTTGTGGCTCGCGGGCTCTAGAGCGCAGGCTCAGTAGTTGTGGCTTGCGGGCTTAGTTGCTCCGCAGCATGTGGGATCTTCCCGGACCAGGGCTCGAACCTGTGTCTCCTGCACTGGCAGGCAGATTCTTAACCACTGCGCCACCAGGGAAGCCCAGGAATTTTGCTTAAAGAACAGATTCCCAGACCCCCGCCCCATCCCAGCATGGGACTCTGGGAACCTGTATTTTTGCCAGATGTCATAGATTTTTACCATCAGGCAAGTTTGAGAAACATTTTAATAGGAGAGAGGCTAGAGCCACGAAGCCATTTTGACACATCTCTGTTATTCCCAGTCTAAGATCTCACTATCTCTTTCCTGGATTATACCAACATCCTCTTATTACAGCTCCAGGTTTCATCGTGGGTCCCCTCCAGTGCCTCGGCCTCAGAGCAGCCAGAGTGACACATTTAACATGAAAGCTGGGTCATTCCACGTCCCTGCAAATATTTCTTCATGATTTCCCACTCTACTTTGGAATACAGCCCCCAATCCCGAGCAAGGCCTGCTAGCCCTGTGTCCCCCAGCCTTGCCTCTTGCTCTCTCCCTCTTTTAGGCTCATGACCAGGTGCACTGGCCCTCCTCGGAGCTGCCCTCCTGGCACTCACCCTACATACACCTCTCCCCACTCGACTCAGGTCTCAGCATCCACCATGCTTGCTCCTGGTGGCTTCAACCCCCATCACCCTCCCCGCTCCCCACTTAGGAAGCCAACGCCAACCAACCTGTCTTTTTTCAGTATTTTCATAGCATCCCACACTGGTAGCACTTGGCACCGCTGTTATGAATCAATAAATTAGCTGTGTTTAAAGCCTAGTTTTTCCTCTCAAGAATTAAAGCTCCCTGGGCCAGAAATTGGGTCTGACATTTTCCCACTGTTTCCCCAGTGTCTGGTCCATGGCCCGGCACGTAGTAGGTACTCAAAAATGTTCTAAAAGTAAACATCAAATTTAGTAACCAGTATAATAACAGTCATAGCTACTTCCGTCCACGTGGTTGGCATATGCTGGGTGCTTTGACTTCTATCTCTCCAGTCTTCATACCAGCATGTGGTTGTTATTGTCTCCATTTTCAGAGAAGGGAATTGAGACTCAGAAGGCTGCATGCTTTCCTCCAGGTCACAGAGCTGCTCTGGGGTCAAGCTAGGACAATATCTAAAGTCCATGCCCCTTCCATTCTGCCTGACTGCTGAGGTGCTTCCTGGTACACTATAGTTACCTGCCTTCTTAAAACTCCTGTCTTAGGAATTTCCTGTTTATTCTCTTCTTGCCACTGCCAAGCTAGTCTCTGCTAACAGAGACAGCTTCTTGCAGGTTTGGCTGAAACAGATAGCTGCTTTTCCAGGAGAAAGTCTGTTTGAGGCTTACAGTCAAATGGAAAAAAAAAAAAAGCTATCAATGCAGCAGCATTAGGCAGGTGCCTTAGTGTTCTTTAAAGTGAAAAAGTTCCGAAATGTAAGTCTCTTTAGGTGACTAAGTACAGAACTAACAGATGACACTGCAAGAATACACAGGGGACATGGGAGTGCCAGGGCCCCCAGGCCGGCTGCCAGCGAGCAGCCTCCTGGGAACTGGCAGGTCTTAGGAGCCGCGTGGCTGCCGAAGGGACTTGGCCAACAAGATTCCTTTCTCCCCTGCTTGCCACTGAGGCTGAAGGATGAAGAGAGGCAGGCCAGGGGCAGCCAAGGTTATATAACATGTATGTTCTGTTTTTTGAAATGGAAGTAAAGTGTTGTCTAGTTTGATACTGTAAAGTTTTTTAAAAAATAAGTATGTTGAGGTTTTCATGGCATTCAGTTTTTTTTTTTTTAATAAAATTTATTTATTTATTTTTGGCTGCATTGGGTCTTCGTTGCTGCGCGCGGGCTTTCTCTAGTTGTGGTGAGCGGGGGCTACTCTTTGTTGCAGTGCGCGGGCTTCTCATTGCGGTGGCTTCTCTTGTTGCGGAGCACGGGCTCTAGGCGCACAGGCGTCAGTAGTTGTGGCGCACGGGCACAGTAGTTGTGGTGCACGGACTTAGCTGCTCCACAGCATGTGGGATCTTCCCGGACCACGGCTCAACCCGTGTCTCCTGCATCGCCAGGCAGATTCTTAACCATTGCGACACCAGGGAAGTCCGACATTCAGTTTTTTTTCCTTGAATTTCCTCCCCAGCCCACAGTTTGCCTGACAGAAAGACCCATGGTAGGTTGTGTGGTGGCCATTTGCTCCTGTAAAGCCAGAGTCATGCCTCCTCTGGGAGCGAGACCTACCATGGAAAGTAAAACGCCTTGAGGAGATTTCTGGACAGGAAATCGCAGGCAGCAGGGAGGGTCTTGTAGCAGCGGGGTCATGAGCCTGAACTGCTGTGCCTGGGAAAGTGGGAGAAATTCTTGTTTGGGAGATGCGGGCTCAAGAGAGGAGGGGGAAGGAGAGAGAGAGGAGGGTTATAAGGGGGAAGCTGGAGCTTGTGTGTGAAAGGAAATGGTCAAGGAAACTTCGTTTTAAAGAGCAGGGTTGTCCAGTACATACCCTTGGGGCCTGCTGTGGAAATCAAGGGACCGGGGTTGAATTCTATAAAGGGGTCCACAGTGCAGAGTGGGAACCATGATTCAGCAGAGGCGGAACCTGGAGGCAGAGCTGGACGAGAACAAACCGCACCTTGACCCCTCCTGGGACTTCACCCAAAATGTACAAAGGAGTTTGCAGACACCGTTTCCTAGATTTCCAGGGGCAGGGAGACCCCAGCTGACATCTGGTTTGCGTCTGTAGAGAGTTCCTTTCCCAGACTTGTCTCTCAACTTCATCTTTGGCATCTCTTTTTCTTTTATAGGGAAACCGTGGTACAAGGAACAGGAGTTTTGGAGACAGACTGACCTGAATTTGAAACTGAGCTCTGTTTCACCTGTTTAACCCAGTTGAACGACAATTTTGTTAGTTATAAAAAGCAACTCAAAAAATTTTGCAACTATCCCCGCAGGCACTCCCTATGCCTCTTCCCTGCTTTACTTTTCTCTGGAGAACTTATCACCTTCTAACATAATAAATTTTTTACTGATTTCAAAAAAAAAAAAAAGCATCTCACAGGACAGGATTGCGAGGAGGTTTAAATTAAATGACATATCATACATGGGTTAAGAGTTTAGGTCTTGGAGTCAGACGGCTTAATTCAAATCCTGGGTCCACCGTTGGCCAGCTGTATAATTTCTCAGCAAGCAATTCAACTTCCTTTTATGAAAAATAAGGCAAAAATTAGGTTGTTGGGAAGATCAAATGAGATAATACAGTAAAGCGCTTAGAACAGTGCCTGGCATTACAGCTAGCGTTTAATAAGTGTTAGCCATCATTGTTGTTGTTACTATTATTATATATGTAAAATGTCTGGTCTTGATAGTTCATTAATTAATGACTTTTGCTCTTTAATTTTATAGGAATACAAGATCTGAGAACTCCCATGCTACTGACAGCTCTTTTTCCCAGAGGAATTAACTAAAAGAAAACCAACTGATCACATATATCAGTTATGAAGGTGCATAGAAGCTTTAGTCATTTCTCTCCTCACTTTATCCTTTATAAAGACCTCTGGCTAAGGGGTTTAAAATGTTGTTGATACAGAAATATTTTTATTTGGAAAAAAAATGCTGTCAGTTCTAAGAAATATGCCCTATGTTTTTCTTTGCCCTTCAACAATCTCCTTGTAATTTGAATCACCAGGCCTCATGCTCTCACTGTGGAGAGTCTGCTCTGCCTTTGATGCTCTTCTACTTTCTTACATTTAAATTCCTGTTATTGCTTTAGGTTGATTGTTACCAACTTTCCATTGTATTTGCAGCATCTACATGCCAAGGTTGTGAAAGCCATTCTAAATAAAGGGTTTTCAAAAGCAAGTTCTGGAAAGGGAAGCTTTCCAGGCCCTGTCACTGTGGAACAATACTGTTTAGTGCTCTGGTTGTGATGGCCCCTCCTGGGATAAGCATAGCTTGGTGGATAGAGGGCCTGAGTTCAGGGCCTGGCTCTGAGCTTAGGTATGTGATCTTGGTCAAATCATTTACATTTTCTCTTCTTTAGTTTCCTCAGGTAAAATAGGATAGCTGACTCTGGAGGGAGGGAGAGGAAATAAATTATCTCTATAGTCCTGAGACATGGTTAATGCTCCACAAGTGCTGGTTCTTACTGTTAATGGTTAGGATACTTTAGGAAATTATTTCAGGCCCCAGACCAGACTCTTTCCCATCCCCGCTCAGCAAGGAATGAAATCTAGTAGTGCTGAAATGCCAGGAAGGGTTTGGTGTTGGTGGTTGGTCGTATTCCCCAGCCCTGCACACTATCGTAATCTTGAATGTAATGGTTCTGAGTCTCCTGAGGTAGCACCCTGCCTTCTCATTACCTGTGGCAGCCTCCCCACTCGAGAGATCTTCTTCGACCAGCGCACCCTGTCCTGCTTGGGGCGGGATTCACTCACCTCAGCTTCTCTGGATGACTTAACAGCCAGGCCATTTCACTTTCCCCAGCTGGTTTTTATAGATTCTGTAAGATTCAGATGATAAAATCAGTGTGAAATGATTTTTAAATGGGGAAATGTTAGAAAAATATGTTATTTTGTAATAAGTTGATAATAATGGCTATTGTAATAAATACCCAGGCTTTTCTGAAGCTTGTTTTTCTTCTTTTAGTCATAATGCCGGGGATCTCCTTTTGCAGTGGTGGTAATGTTGAGCAAGGTTCTATATCCGAGAAAGGTTGTGAAATGCATGTTAGTCAAATTTTGCTAATTATTAGCCACAGTATATGATTTGAAGGAGGAAGACAGAGATTTTGGGGGGATTACTGAGTGGAGTTAAACCATCCACACGTGCTTTAAATTTGGATAACTTTGGAGAGTGTAGAAGGGGCTTATAGATTGTCGATTTCAAGCTCAGAAACGAATGGAAATGCACTTTCCTTTATTTCCAAATGGCTGTTCTTTTTGGAATCCTCAATCTACTTTCTCATTTGTCCCTTAGTAAACACACCTAGTCTTTAGTAGAGGTTGAAGGAGAAAGTACACACTGTCCACCTTAGTCTCACTGTGCTCTTTACTGAAATGTTTATAAATTTGGGCAGGACTACCAGCTGCTCTATTTGCTGAGAAACCCCATTTCCAATTCCTCTGACTTTGAGGGTCACCACAGCCCAAAGCCACCCCAGCCCCCAGGACTCTGGTGCCCTCCCGGACAGGATTCTGCTCTGCCTGTGCAGTGTCCAGCAGTAATGGGAGTGCTTCTACCCTTACGTACAGAAGAGCTTTTTATATAAAAGGCCCATACGCAGACACAAACTCATTTGCAAGTGTACCAGGACCTCTGTTCCACTCCAGTCAAAATGTCCTCATTTGCTAAGAAAAACCTGAATCAGGGCTTAAAAACCATGACCAACATACAAAAGCACTTTTCTTCTAAGAACTATGAGTTCAAGATCTATTTAATATTTCTCTTGGTTTCCCTTACAACACTTTCTTTGTGCTACCGTTATCGAATTTACTATATGTTTCCCCGGGGCCTTCCAGGGGGTTGATTTTGTCTGTAGAGATAGCAGATACCTTGAGGGCAGGGGCCTTCTTTTGCTCGTCTTATTCTGGGGCTTTGTCTGTGTTGTGTGCTAAAGTGTTTTATTTTTATTTATTTATTTATTTTGCGGTACGCGGGCCTCTCAACGTTGTGGCCTCTCCCGTTGCGGAACACAGGCTCCGGACGCGCAGGCTCAGTGGCCATGGCTCATGGGCCCAGCCGCTCCGCGGCATGTGGGATCTTCCCAGACCGGGGCACGAACCCGTGTCCCCTGTATCGGCAGGCGGACCCCCAACCACTGCGCCACCAGGGAAGCCCTAAAGTGTTTTTGACTTGAATAAAGTGTGGGGCGGGGAAGGTAGCTTGAGAAAGATTAAAAGAGAAAAATATTAAACAATTTTCACTTTTTGAACATAAATTGAATGATTTTATATTAATTAAATTTTTAGAACTTGCTATCACATCAGTCAAGGTAGGTTTTTTTTTTTAACATCTGTATTGGCGTATAATTGCTTTACAGTGGTGTGTTAGTTTATGCTGTATAGCAAAGTGAATCAGCTATATGCATACGTATATCCCCATATCTCCTCCCTCTTGCGTCTCCCTCCCTCCCACCCTCCCTATCCCACCCCTCTAGGTGGTCACAAAGCACCGAGCTGACCTCCCTGTGCTATGTGGCTGCTTCCCACTAGCTATCTATTTTACATATGGTAGTGTATATACGGCCATGCCACTCTCTCACTTCGTCCCAGCTTATCCTTCCCCCTCCCTGTGACCTCAAGTCCATTCTCTATGTCTGCGTCTTCATTCCTGTCCTGCCCCTAGGTTCTTCAGAACTTTATTTTTTTTCTTTCGATCCCATATATATGTGTTAGCATACAGTATTTGTTTTCCTCTTTCTGACCTCACTCTGTATGACAGTTTCTAGGTCCATCCACCGCACTATAAATAACTCAATTTCGTTTCTTTTTATGGCTGAGTAATATTCCATTGTATATATGTGCCACATCTTCTTTATCCATTCATCTGTTGATGGACACTTAGGTTACTTCCATGTCCTGGCTATTGTAAATAGTGCCGCAACGAACATTGTGGTACATGACTCTTTTTGAATTATGGTTTCCTCAGGGTGTATGCCCAGTAGGGAGATTGCTGGGTTGTATGGTAGCTCTATTTTTAGTTTTTTTTTTTTTTTTTGCGAGCCTTTCCCGTTGTGGAGCACAGGTTCCGGACGCGCAGGCTCAGCGGCCATGGCTCACGGGCCCAGCCGCTCCGTGGCATGTGGGATCTTCCCGGACCGGGGCACAAACCCATGTCCCCTGCATCGGCAGGCGGACTCTCAACCACTGCACCACCAGGGAAGCCCCTATTTTTAATTTTTTCAGGAACCTACATACTGTTCTCCATAGTGGTTGTATCAATTTACATGCCCACCAACAGTGTAAGAGGGTTCCCTTTTCTCCACACCCTCTCCAGCATTTATTGTTTGTAGATATTTTGATGATGGCCATTCTGGCCGGTGCGAGGTGATACCTCATTGTAGTTTTGATTTGCATTTCTCTAATGATTAGTGATGTTGAACATCCTTTCATGTGTTTGTTGGCAATCTGTGTATCTTCTATGGAGAAATGTCTGTTTAGGTCTTCTGCCCATTTTTGGATTGGGTTGTTTGTTTTTTTAATATTGAGCTGCATGAGCTGCTTGTATATTTTGGAGATTAATCCTTTGTCAGTTGCTTCGTTTGCAAATATTTTCTGATGGTTGTCTTTTTGTCTTGTTTATAGTTTCCTTTGCTGTGCAAAAGCTTTGAAGTTTCATTAGGTCTCATTTGTTTATTTTTGTTTTTATTTCCATTTCTCTAGGAGGTGGGTCAAAAAGGATCTTGCTGTGATTTATGTCATAGAGTGTTCTGCCTATGTTTTCCTCTAAGAGTTTTAGAGTGTCTGGCCTTACATTTAGATCTCTAATCCATTTTGAGTTTATTTTTGTGTATGGTGTTAGGGAGTGTTCTAATGTCATTCTTTTACATGTAGCTGTCCAGTTTTCCCAGCACCACTTATTGAAGAGGCTGTCTTTTCTCCACTGTATATTCAATCAAGGTAGTTTTATAAAAGTAATGTTACTGTTCTAAAAAGTACTTACATAATTCATTTAACTTTTAAAAATCAAGAATTTATTAGCACTCAGGCAAGTTCTTTCTGCCAGTTTTCAAATAGTTGAGACTTTTTGGGGCATATATTTTGTTACAGTTTATTTATTTTAACTGAAATATAAATCTTTATGTTAATTAGTCCTCAGATTTCTGGGTTTTATCAAATATACATCTTTCCTTGGGTTTACTGGAAAAACCTGCTAGTTGTATACGTAAGTTTTGTCCTAATCCTTGTGTTATTTGGATTTGGGACTTGTAGAAACATGTAGTTTGCTTACTTGTTTGCTTTTTGATACTGTTTTCTTAAAAGCAAGAAGACATTATTTCAAATAAGTGAAATAAATTTGGGGTCACTAACATAACCAGAAGGACTGGCAGCTATAATTCTTTATCGCATGTGAGCTTTTAAGAAAACTGGGCCCAAGGGCATTTAAGGATACAGAAGTTTTCTGGGCATTCAGGGTCTGCCCTCTATTGGTGAGATGCGCTATTAAAAAAAGCCTTTATCCCTCAGAATTCTGCACTAGGTTGAAATAAGTTTTATCAATTAGACATAGTGTTTACGGGAAGTCAGGTATGAATAAAGTAGAGAACACTTTACACACTTAAAATTTTTTCTTAGTCTGGGACTTGTGGTTAATGCGGCAAGAAGGATTGGGGGAATGCAAAAGAAAATAGACAAGTTAAGGACAGTTTCACATATAGAAGAATATTTACTTTGAAATCTTGAATTGCGTGAAGAATTGGACACCTTTACTGAAGTAGGAGAAATGTCCTCTTCATTTTCATCCATGTACCCAATACAGTATTTCATTTTACATAAATATGTCTTGATCCTTTTTATGTACCAGTTACTCCCTAATAGTAAACCCAGTGCTCTTGTTAGTTACGAATGAGACTCTAAATATTTTGAGACACAAAAGTTTTTAGTTCATTGCAGAATACCATCAATTTAAGGGTTTCTAAGTTACAACGAAGTTTAACTTTGTGAAACAAAGTTACAATATAACTTCATTGAAATATTAAAGTTTAATGGATCGTTACACACAAAAATAAGATTTTCTGCTATTTTGTATTTATATCTTATGTGATCTTTTGCATTAAAAAGTTACTATACGTGAGAAGTCTTGGAGAAGGAAAACACAGTTTAATATATTACACCTATGGAATAAATGCTACATGAGTGGGTTCTGGAACTTAACTGGGTTTACAGATTGACATTTTCATAATGGAAAAACTCTCTTTGGTAATTACTGTTCAAAGTTGTGAGTTATTTACCCCTTTGTCCTAGTTGCTTAGCTTGTAGACTTTGGTGCAGTCTGAAGTATAAGTAAATTCCTGTGTTAGCTACATAAAAACCTGTTATTAACACATTTTTAACCAGAGACGTATTATGGCCACAGGTGTTAGATTCTGCGAAAATCCCCTGGTCAATAATTAATAAGCAACTTCAAAGAATACCCAAACCAAAGTTTCTTTATTATGAAGCTCTCTCTTTAAAAGAAACCATCCAGCAGAAACAATGTGCTATATTCCAACCCCTTTATTTTTACAGTATCAGCACCACTCCCAGAAAATTAAGTTCACAGCAGTTTCTGGATACCATGATTTTTGGGGGAGAAAAACAAAGCTCCCAGGGTGATACCTATTTTCCCTGTATTCAACTTCCCCTTCTCCTCTTCCTCTTCCTTCTTCTTCTTTGTTCTCTCCTCTTGGATGGATGGGTTGAAGAATTATGTACCCCTAAAGATATTGCATTCTAACCCTCAGTACTTGTGAGTGTGATCTTATTTGGAAATAGGGTGTTTGCAGATGATCAAGTTAAGATGAGGTCCTTAGGGTGGACCCTAATCTAATATGATTGAGTCCTTATAAAAAGGGGAAATTTACACAGAGAGACAGATGCCTAGAGAGGGAAGACCATGTGAAGACACACGGAGAATGGCACCTACCAGCCAAGGAACATCCAAGGATACCAGAAACTAGGAACCCTTTGAAACATCAAGATGCCAGTTTTCTCGTATGGACACCAAGGGGGGAAAGCGGCAGGGGTGGGTGGTGGTGGTGGGATGAACTGGGAGACTGGGATTGACATATATACACTAATATATATAAAGTAGATAACTAATAAGAACCTGCTGTATAAAAAAATAAATAAAATTAAATTAAAAAAAAGTTTTTTAAAGATGCCAGTTTTCTGTTTTGTATGTTTACTTTGTGGTTCCCTATGTACCCCAGCATCCATTCACATCCTTTACCTCCTGTTTCCCCACTTTTTTATGAGTTTGATTTCGGTTTTCTGAAAGTCTGAATGTTACCTTCATTAGTGTCCTGGAATACACTGAAAATCATTCTTCCTTACATTTCACTGACACTGTATTGCTTTTCCCCAGGTAGCTTCTACTTGCTTACATTTTATATGTGAAGGTTTCCTCAGCACTTCAGAAAACATGTACTATATAAAATCCAAATGTAATTATTCTTAGAAGACACTATACAGTGAGGATTGTTAAATGGAAGCTTTTATTATAATTACCAACCTCACATGATACATGGTAGTACATATATACTTTGATTCTTATCTCTTCCTTCACTGGGAAAAGACTGATGAATTGAGGAGAATCTTAGAGTCATTCCACTAAAAAATGTTTTAATTCAGAGTATGTTAAGCATTAACTAACTTTATTCTGTCAGTTTTTTCATTATCTGATTCATGTCTCTCATTAGCGATTTTAGTATAAAATAGTTGCATTTTCTCAGAGTATAGTAAGTATAACAAAAACAGAACCTTAAACACGTAATGAGGTTTGCTCATTTTTTTCTGTCTTAATTTTATCCTTATATATTTTGGGATATGAATCAGCTGCTTCTATAACACAGGATTGGTTCTTGTGATTTCTGCTGTCCTGAGACCCCAAAGGACACACATACATATTTACATACGACATTTACATTTACACTTATATATATGTGTGCCTTGATGTCTGGGTCCATAGTTGCATTTGAAGTTTGTGTCAGTTTAGCCACTATAATTGGCTTCTTCCTGCTCTCAGATTTACTCTGGCAAAGAAATAGATTATATTATATAAAAGGAGAGGCATGTTGGACTAGCTTTTGCAAATGGGAAACTCATCAAGAGATAGTGACCCCATTTACTCTGGAATTTGTTATGTGTGATGGAAGGACAGAAAACCTTTTTAGCAAGTAGAGTGATTCCTAATTTTTGTTCTGGTCTTAGAGAGGAGGGGGATGATTACCCCTCCAGCTCCCAGTTGTTAGGAGCAGGTATCTGTAGCCTCCTCCCATGAATTCAGCTACATCCCATTTCAGCACTCTATTTTTTTTTTAATTTTTGAATTTTATTTTATTATTTTTTTAATTTTCAAAATTAGAAAATTTAATATTGGCATAATACTATTATCTAATCCACAGTCCATATCCAAACTTTATGTCTTCCCCCAATATGTCCTTATAGCATCCCGCTCACCCCACCCCAGTCTGGGATTCATTCTGGTATCATGAATTGCATTTTGTTATTGATTTACTCTTTAATCTGGAGCAGTTCCTTGGCCTCTCTCATGTTTCTTGGCATTGACACTTTTTTTTTAATTTTTGAATTTTATATTATTTATTTTCTATACGGCAGGTTATTAGTTATCCATTTTATACATATTAGTGTATATATGTCAATCCTAATCTCCCAGTTCATCCCACCAGCACCACCCACCCCCGCCGCTTTCCCCCCTTGGTGTCCATACATTTCTTCTCTACATCTGTGTCTCTATTTCTTCCCTGCAAACTGGTTCATCTGTACCATTTTTCTAGGTTTCACATATATGGCTTAATATACGATATTTGTTTTTCTCTTTCTGACTTACTTCACTCTGTATGACAGTCTCTAGATCCATCCACGTCTCTACAAATGACCCAATTTCGTTCCTTTTTATGGCTGAGTAATATTCCATTGTAGGTATGTACCACATATTCTTTATACATTCGTCTGTTTATGGGCATGACCTGGCTATTGTAAATAGTGTTGCAATGAACATTGGGGTGCATGTGTCTTTTTGAATTATGGTTTTTTCTGAGTATGTGCCCAGTAGTGGGATTGCTGGGTCATACGGTAGCTCTTTTTTTAGTTTTTTAAGGAACCTCCATACTGTTCTCCATAGTGGCTGTATCAATTTACATTCCCACTAACAGTGCAAGAGGGTTCCGTTTTCTCCACACCCTCTCCAGTATTTATTGTTTGTAGATTTTCTGATGATACCCATTCTAACTGGTGTGAGGTGATACCTCATTGGAGTTTTGATTTGCATTTCTCTAGTAATTAGTGATGTTGAGCAGCTTTTCATATGCTTCTTGGCCATCTGTATGTCTTCTTTGGAGAAAGGTCTATTTAGGTCTTCTGCCCATTTTTGGATTGGGTTCTTTGTTTTTTTTAATATCGAGCTGCATGAGCTGTTTACATACTTTGGAGATTAATCCTTTATCTGTTGATTCATTTGCAAATATTTTCTCTCATTCTGAGCATTGTCTTTTCATCTTATTTGTAGTTTCCTTTGCTTTGCAAAAGGTTTTAAGTTTCATTAAGTCCCATTTATTTTTGTTTTTATTTCCATTACTCTAGGAGGTGGATCAAAAAGAATCTTGCTGTGATTTATGTCAAAGAGTGTTCTTCCTATGTTTTCCCCTAAGAGTTTTATAGTGTCCAGTCTTACATTTAGGTCTCTAATCCATTTTGAGTTTATTTTTTATGTATGATGTTAGGGAGTGTTCTAATTTAATTCGTTTACATGTAGCTGTTCAGTTTTCCCAGCACCACTTATTGAAGAGACTGTCTTTTCTCCACTGTATATCTTTGCCTCCTTTGTCATAGATTAGTTGGCCATAGGTGCATGGGTTTATGTCTGGGCTTTCTATCCTGTTCCATTGATCTATATTTCTCTTTTTGTGCCAGCACCATATTGTCTTGATTATTGTAGCTTTATAGTATAGTCTGAAGTCAGGGACTCTGATTCTTCCAGCTCCGGTTTTTTCCCTCAAGACTGCTTTGGCTATTTGGGGTCTTTTGTGTTTCCATACAAATTGTGAAATTTTTTGTTCTAGTTCTGTGAAAAATGCCATTCGTAGTTTGATAGGGATTGCATTGAATCTGTGGATTGCTTTGGTTAGTACAGTCATTTTCACAGTATTTATTCTTCCAATCCAAGAACATGGTATATCTCTCCATTTGTTTGTGTCTTCTTTGATTTCTTTCATCAGTGGCTTATAGTTTTCTGAGTACAGGCCTTTTACCTCCTTAGGTAGGTTTATTCCTAGGTATTTTATTCTTTTTGTTGCAATGGTGAATGGGAGTGTTTCCTTAATTTCTCTTTCTGATCTTTTGTTGTTAGTGTATAGAAATGCAAGAGATTTCTGTGCATTAAATCTGTACCCTGCAACTTTACCAAATTCATTGATTAGCTCTAGTAGTTTTCTACTGGAACTCTCTGTGCTTCCTGGACTTTGGTGGCTATTTCCTTTCCCATTTTAGGGAAGTTTTCGACTATAATTCCTTCAAATATTTTCTCAGGTCCTTTCTCTGTCTCTTCTCCTTCTGGAACCTCTATAATGCGAATGTTGTTGTGTTTAATGTTGTCCCAGAGGTCTCTGAGGCTGTCTTCATTTCTTTTCATTCTTTTTCCTTTATTCTGTTTTGCAGCAGTGAATTCCACCATTCTGTGTTCCAGGTCACTTATCCGTTCTTCTGCCTCAGTTATTCTGCTATTGATTCCTTCTAATGTATTTTTCATTTCAGTTATTATATTGTTCATCTCTGTTTTTTAATTCTTTTTTTTTAATTTGTCTATTTATTTTTGGCTGCATTGGGTCTTCATTGCTGTTTGCAGGCTGCCTCTAGTTACGGTGAGCAGGGGCAACTTTTTGTTGCAGTGGGCGGGCCTCTCATTGAGGTGGCTTCTCTTGTTGCAGAGCACAGGCTCTAGGCACAAGGGCTTCAGTAATTGTAGCACGCGGGCTCAGTAGTTGTGGCTCAGGGGCTCCAGAGCACAGGCTCAGCAACTGTGGCGCATGGGCTCAGCTGCTTTGCAGCATGTGGGATCTTCCCGGACCAGGGCTCAATCCCACATCCCCTGCATTGGCAGGCGGGCTCTCAACCACTGCGCCACCAGGGAAGCCCTGTTCTTTCATTCTTATAGGTGTTTGTTCTTTAATTCTTTAGGTCTTTGTTAAGCATTTCTTGTTTCTTCTCGATCTTTGCCTCCATTCTTTTTCTGAGGTCCTGGATCATCTTCACTAACATTATTCTGAATTCTTTTTCTGAAAGGTTGCCTATCTCCACTTCATTTAGTTGTTTTTCTGGGGTTTTATCTTGTTCCTTCATCTGGTACAAAGTCTCTGCCTTTTCATTTTGTCTGTCTTTCTGTGAATGTGGTTTTCCTTCCACAGGCTGCAGATTGTAGTTCTTCTTGCTTCTGCTGTCTGCCCTCTGGTGAAAGAGGCTATCTAAGAGGCTTGTGCAAGCTTCCTGATGGGAGGGACTGGTGGTGGGTAGAGCTGGATGTTGCTCTGGTGGGCAGAGCTCAGTACAATTTTAATCCGCTTGTCTGCTGATGGGTGGGGCTGGGTTCCCACTCTGTAGATTGTTTGGCTTGAGGTAGCCCAGCACTGGAGCCTACCTGGCTCTTTGGTGGGGCTAATGGCAGACTCTGGGAGGGCTCATGCCAAGGAGTACTTCCCAGAACTTCTGCTGCCAGTGTCCTTGTCCCCAGCATGAGCCACAGCCACCCCCCGCCTCTGCAGGATACCCTCCAATTTACCCATAGAATTCCTTTTTGTCTTATTTTCACAGACCGTGGCAGCAACACTTTGTGACTACTTGTTGAGCTGAACTGATGGAGAAGAGTTTGGTCACAGTGCCCACGTGATATAGAGCTAAGGACCCAGTTAGGTTTGGACGGGTTGGTGGATCACTTAGATTCATGCTGCTGGTCTCAAAGGACCTTGAACAAGAGTATTTTCTTGGTTTGTTGCAATATCTATGGTTCAGATACCCCATAGGAGACTGAACCACACCCACTAGCAGGTAGGTCTGGTTCAGTCTCCTATGGGGTCACTGCTCCTTCCCCTGGGTCCCGATGTGCACACTACTTTGTGTGTGCCCTTCCAAGAGTGGAGTCTCTGTTCCCCCAAGTCCTGTCGAAGTCCTGCAATCAAATCCTGCTAGCCTTCAAAGTCTGATTCTCTAGGAATTCCTCCTCCAGTTGCCAGACCCCCAGGTTGGGAAGCCTGACGTGGGGCTTAGAATCTTCACTCCAGTTGGTGTACTTCTGTGGTATAAGTGTTCTCCAGTCTGTGAGTCACCCACCCACCAGTTATGGGATTTGATTTGATTGTGATTGCACCCCTCCCACCGTCTCACTGCAGATTCTCCTTTGTCTTTGGATGTGGGGTATCTTTTTTGGTGAGTTCCAGTGTCTTCCTGTTGATGATTGCTCAGCAGTTAGTTGTGATTCCAGTGCGCTCGCATGAGGGAGTAAGCACACGTCCTTCTACTCCGCCATCTTGAGCCAATCTCTGTTTTTTTTTTTCTTTAACTTTAAAAAAAATATTTATTTAATTTATTTATTTTTGGCTGCATTGGACTTCTTTGCTGTCCATGGGCTTTCTCTAGTTGCGGCGAGCAGGGGCTACACTTCGTTGCGGTGCACAGGCTTCTCATTATGGTGGCTTCTCTTGTTGCGGAACACAGGCTCTAGGCACACAGGCTTCAGTAGTTGCAGCTTGCGAGCCTAGTAGTTGTGGCTTGTGGGCTGTAGAGCTCAGGCTCAGTAGTTGTGGTGCACAGGCTTAGTTGCTCCGTGACACGGGGGATCTTCCCAGAGCAGGGCTCGAACCCGTGTCCCCTGCACTAGCAGGCGGATTCTTAACCACTGCACCCCCAGGGAAGCCCAGGGTTTCCGTTTTGTAATGTGTAACTGAGAAGTAACTCACAGGGTGATTATAAGGAATAAATGGGATAATGTATGTGATGCCTTAGCATAATGGTATGTGGTACACACTCATGAAATGACATCTATTACTATTTATGCTTTACCCATAGAATTCCTTTTTGTCTTATTTTCACAGGCCTTGGCAGCAGCCTTCTGTGACTACTTGTTGAGCTGAACTGATGGAGAAGAGTTTGGTCACAATGCCCACGTGATATAGAGCTATGGACCCAGTTAGGTTTGGACGGGTTGGTGGATCACTTAGATTCATGCTGCTGGTCGCAAATGACCTTGAACAAGAGTATTTTCTTGGTTTGTTGCAAACGTCTTGCTGGTATTAGAAAACAGTCAAGTGCACGTGAATGAGAGGCATCACCTCTGCAGAGGAAACATCATTAGTTACTGACTTCTTGCTGAGCTTCAGTGCTGGCTGGATTTTAGTCAAAATGCAAATGTCTTTAAGAGAACAGAACTATGCACTGAATTTCTATATGACAGAAGAGTTTCATGCGTTAACGCTTACTGAGTGTCAATAAAATCCTGCACTATTAACTTAAACAGGAAGAGACTAGGGCTTCCCTGGTGGCGCAGTGGTTGAGAGTCCGCCTGCCGATGCAGGGGACACGGGTTCGTGAACCGGTCCGGGAAGATCCCACGTGCCGCGGAGCGGCTGGGCCTGTGAGCCATGGCCGCTGGGCCTGCGCGTCCAGTACTTGTGTTCCAGAACGGGAGAGGCCACAGCAGTGAGAGGCCTGCGTACCGAAAAACAAAAACAAAAACAAAAACAAAACAGGAAGAGACTAGTTCATGAAAACCTAGTACCCTAAGCTAGGTGTTAATAATCTCTTTGTCTTTGTTGATATTACAGTACATTGTGCAGTGCCAGGGTTGGAACACAAAAGTTCAGGGTTATATAAATGTTCTGGCATGTGGAACTGCTCAAGAAATACACTTGGAGTTCTAGCTTGTCCAGTGCTTTGACTAGACTGTACAAGCAACATGGGTGAAAATGTAGCAAAATGCCTCTACTTCAGTGGTTCTTAATGCAGCTGCCTTTGATGGCCTTTCCTCTAATTGTTCATTCCTGAGAGTTCCATATCTTCCATATCTTTCTCCTGTCAATAAAGATAGTTAACTATCTTTACACAAGGAAACTTGCTAAGTGTCTTCAGAGATGGTGATATTCATTATTTTTGAACTCAGTTTATTAGAGAAAAACTACCTGCAGTGTTATTTACAATAGTCAAGAAATGGAAACATCCTAAGTGTCCATCAACAGATGAATTGATAAAGAAGATGTGATATATATATAAGAAAGACAAAATGCTGTGTGATCTCACTTATATGTGGACTCTAAAAAGGTTGAGCTTATAAAAACAGAGTAGAATGGTGGTTTCCGGGGCCTAGGGAGTGGGGGAAATGGGTGTAAAGGGTCCAAAGTTTCAGTTATGTAAGGTGCATAAGTTCTGGACGTCTAGTGTACAGTCTAATGTATAGTCTAATGACTATAGTTAATAATACTATAGTCTCACCACGCACACAGATGGTAACCATATAGGGTGACGAATATGATAATTAGCTTGATTGTGGCAATTATTTCACAATATATACATATATCAAAACATCATATGGTATACTTTAAATATATACAATTTTTATTGTCAGTTATATCTCAATAAAGCTGGGTTAGGGGGAGAAGAAAGCTACTTATCATTCTCATTAGCTCTCCCATCAGAATTGGTGCTTAGGTGTATACAGATGCTCTTGTGACAGTAAAGCCGTCACTGAAATGCAAGAGAAAGCATTTAGCTTTTAAGAACCGATATCTCACTTTATTAATATAGAATGGAACCTTCTAATCACTGCAGTCTTTCCACTAAGATAGTAGATATGCAGGGCTTCTGTTCTGAAGAGAATAATAGCTCGTGTTTACTGAGTACTAACTCTGGGCCAGGCTCTGACCTAAGCATGGGTATGTATTAACTCACTAAATATATGTATTAACTCACCACCTTGAGGGAGTGAAAGCATTCCCATTTTACAGACTAGGACACTGAGGCCCACTGAGATGAGATAAGTTGCCACGGTAGGTGGTCAAACAGGGACTCAAATATAGGCCATTTGGCTCCAGCAACTGAGTTCTTAAGCACTAAACTACTTGCCTTTTGAATGCCAAGGAAGACTGCAAACGTCAAGGAAGAACATTCTAGAAATAATTTATTCTTGCTCTTACCCCCCAAAAGGAAACTCAGAAGAAAATGATGAGACTTTAGAATAGATTATTTCCTGTGCAAAACATCTCATGGAAGTACATGCTAAAAAGGCCTTTGGAACATTGTGTGTTTTGGGGGTTTTCACGCTCTATTTCTTGGTGTAGGACAATGTCCTAAGAGTTAGGAGACTCTGGTACTCGGCTCCACTAGTAAAAGCTGTGTCATCTGAGCCAGCCTTCCTCTTTGAATCTTTTCTCAAAAGAAATGTTAATACACTGTTACTCATCTTGTATAGTTATTTGGATAGTCAGAAATAATTGTTATGGAAATGATTTAGGGACTTCCCTCAGGGTGCTGTGATTAAGACTCCGTGCTCCCGGGCTTCCCTGGCAGCACAGTGGTTAACAATCCACCTGCCAGTGCAGGGGACACAGGTTCGAGTCCTAGTCCGGGAAGATCCCACATGCCGCAGAGCAACTAAGCCCGTGCTCCGCAACTACTGAGCCTGTGCTCTAGAGCCCGCGAGCCACAACTACTGAGCCTGCATGCCACAACTCCTGAAGCCCACACACCCTAGAGCCCACACGCTGCAAATACAGAAGCCCTCACGCCTAGAGCCCATGCTGTGCAACAAGAGAAGTCACCACAATGAGAAGCCCGCGCACCGCAACAAAGAGTAGCCCCCGCTCACTGCAACTAGAAAAAGCCCGTGCGCAGCAGCGAAGACCCAACGCAGCCAAAAATAAATAAATTTAAATAAATAAATAAATAAAAAAGACTTCCTGCTCCCATTGCAGGGGGCCCAGGTTCGATCCCTGGTCAGGGAACTAGATCCCACATGCATGCCGCAACTAAGAGTTCACATACTATAACTAAGGAGCCCGCCTGCCGCAACTAAGACCCAGAGCAACCAAATAAATAAGTTAATAAAACGTGGTTTAAATATACTAAATGCTATGTAAATATAAAGTGATATTATTGCTGTTTACTGTCACTAGTCACATGTGGAATCATGGCATCTCAGAGAGGGAAGAAATGGTAGAGGCACCAAGTACCTCCCAGAGGGCAGAAGGGTGGAGCTGTAAAGCGGTAACATTTGTCCTGCATTAAGATCCTCGCTCAGTCACTTATTTCTGGATAACCAGTGATCCAACTTCTCTGAGTCTCGGCTTTTTTATTTGTAAAAGAGAGAGAATAACATTTACTTCTCAGTGTTGCGAGGATTCAGTGCGACAGTATGCAAAGTAACATCCTATCACATGCTCTTTCAGGAAATCCTTAAATAGCTTAATATTTGGAAGATAAATAGAGGTCAATAAATATTTTTAAGTATTACCACATTGAGAAGAGTTTCAAGTATTCTTACTAGTATAGCATGAGAACGGCATGAGGTGTAAATAGCATCTTTATTTTACAAAAAATATCAGTGCTACGTTAACTAATAATTTTTAGAAGATGCCAATACTACAACATCTGATAATTTGTAGTTCCTTTAAGTTTATATACACAATCAAATAATCTGTGTACAACGGCAGTGTGGTGGGCAGAATAATGACCCCCCAAAGATGTCCATGTCTTAATCCCGGAATATATGAATATGTTATGCTCTATGCTAAAGGTGAATTAAGATGCAGAAAAATTAAGTTAGCTAATCAGCTGACCTTACAATAGGGAGAATCCTACATTATCCAAGTAGGCAAGTGTAATCACAAGGGTCCTTAAAAGAGGAAGAGGGAGGCAGAAGAGGACGAACCAGAGAGATGGCAGCATCAAGACTTGGCCTGATGTCGTTGACTTTAAAGACAGACGAAGGAGGCCATAGCCACGCGGTGCAGGCAGCCACTAGAAGCCGGACAAGCCAAGGCTACTTCTCTCTCTACCTCTAGAGCCTCCAAAGAGGAGTGCTGCCTTGCTAACACCTTGATTTTACCACAGTGAGACCCACTTTGGACTTCCAAACTATGGAACTGTAAGACAATATATTTGTGTTGTTTCAAGCCACTAAATTTTGCTCATTTATTACAGCAGCCAGAGAAAACCAACACAGGCAGTTCTGTTTCTTTCTTTCCAACACTTTCACTTTACTTTTTATTTTCTGATTGCATTGGCTGAGACTTTCAATACAATGTTTAATGGCAGGAGTGATATTAAATATCCATTTCTTGGTTTTGATTTTAAAGGGAACGTTTCTAATTTTTTGCTGTTAAGAAAGATGTTTGTAGATTGTGGTGATTTTTGTTGTTGTTGTTTTTGTTCTTTTTGGCCACCCGGCATGGCTTGCAGGATCTTAGTAACCCAATCAGGGATTGAACCTCGGCCCTCAGCAGTGAAGGTGCAGAGTCCTAACCACTGGACTGCCAGGGAATTCCCAATAAAGTGTTTTTTTTGTTTTTTTTTAAAGAAAGATGTAGACTTCCCTGGTGGCCCAGTGGTCAAGACTTTGTGCTTGCAGTGCAGGGGGTGTGGGTTGCATCCCTGGTTGGGGAACTAAGATCCCACATGCTGCCAAAAAAATAAAGTAAAAAAGTAAAAAAGATGTTTGCTCTAGGTTGTTAATATATTCGTCCCTATATCCGGTTAAGGAATTTGATTCTATTTCAATTTTTATCAGGAATACCCATTGATTTTTATCAACTGCTATATTTCAGCCTCCCCATTCTTGTGTTATACATTTCCTCTCAGCCCCGCCTTTTTTTGTATCAAGAGCATAACATAATTAGGCTTTTTCCCCTTTCTTGTATTTTTGGGAAGGGTGATGAGTCAGGGAGGAAAGCACTCTTTTAAAATCAATGAGTCAGGGACTTCCCTGGTGGTGCAGTGGTTAAGAATCCACCTGCCAATGCAGGGGACACGGGTTCGAGCCCTGGTCCGGGAAGATCCTACACGCGGCGGAGCAAATAATCCCGTGCGCCACAGCTACTGAACCTACACTCTAGAGCCCGCGAGCCACAAAAACTGAAGCCCATGGGCCTAGAGCCTGTGCTAAGCAACAAGAGAAGCCCGCACACCACAACGAAGAGTAGCCCCCGCTTGCCACAACTAGAGAAAGCCCGCGCGCAGCAATGAAGACCCAACACAGCCAAAAATAAATAATAAAATTAAAAAAAAAAATAAATAAAATAAATGAGTCCTTTAGGCCTGAAAGTAGAAAAGACATCTTTACTGTTGTGGCATTCTCAGAGCAGCACTAAAATTGTTAGATGAATTAAAAAAGAGAAGTGCGAGCTACTTATGACAGTATGTTATGGACACTAAATTATGGGCAGTAAGTTTAGAGTAGCAATAGTGCAAAATATATGGCTAAAACCATCTAAAGATAAATTCTCTTGTCCAACATTTTTACCCAGTTTTTCCATTATCACTTGCCTTTGTTTATGTTTGTTTTTACTGATATTTTATGAAAGGGAGATAGAATAGTCTAGGAAACTCCACGGTTATTCAACACCGTATGGCTAGGATATTTGATATTTTGTCCGTATACCCATCATTTCGGCCACAGGTGGAGTCAACAACTCTTTCTGCCACAGTCCGACAATGTCAGTGTGCCTATCGGCTCAGTCTGCAACTTGATATACAAGCTCAATATAAACGTGGCTCACCTGCTTTTCTTATTCTCATATTCCAACCTCCCTTTCCATTTGCAAGTACAAACTCATAATTTAACCAGAAAAACTGTTTCTGGTTGACTGCCTATTATGTGCTCTGCTGAAACACATTTCCCACATGGGACGTTATTACTCTTGGAGTTTGCCATTGCCTTGAATGATGGATTTGAGTCGACACTCAAATCAAGTTCCTATTCAAGCAAAGAAGTGAATCCTAATACATTTTAGAGTAGAGATGTGAGAGGGGATTGAGGACAGCAATGAAGATGAAAAAGAGGAATGGAAAGGTGTGCCAAAGAGTGAGGTGTTACCAACGAGGACATCTTTGAATACAGTCACTCCTTGGAGCAGCTCCTGTGGTAGGAATGTTGACTGAACAATAAGACACAAGGCACGCGGACTGTCTGCCATGCCTGGGCTCTGGCAGTGTTGATTTAGATCAAATAATGCTCTAGAGCAGCATTTTCCAAGCTGTGTTCTCTGGAGACTGTATCCTTTATCTTTTTCATGGACATTCCAGTACATATTCTTTTTTTTTAAAATTTTATTTAGTTATTTTTGGCTGCATTGGGTCTTCATTGCTGTGCGTGGGCTTTCTGTAGCTGTGGAGAGCTGGGGCTGCTCTTCATTGCCGTGTGCGGGCTTCTCGTTGCGGTGGCTTCTCTTGTGGAGCACGGGCTCTAAGCACGCGGGCTTCAGTAGTTGTGGTGCATGGGCTCAGTAGTTGTGGCGCACGGGCTTAGTTGCTCCGCGTGTGGGATCTCCTCGGACCAGGGATAGAACCTGTGTCCCCTGCAATGGCAAGCGGATTCTTAACCACTGTGCCACCAGGGAAGTCCATGTTCTTATATTTAATGATTTATTTATTTTATTTATTTCATAGGACATTGTTTTCTAGAGAACACTACTTGGTCCAAAAGAAATGAGGAATAGCTCCCCCAAGTCTTTTTTGCTTTTGCTATTTGATGTTGATATTGATTTGATATTGATGTTGCAAGAGACAGAAAAGAACATGCCTATAAAATTATGTTATCATGTCTGAGTCAATGAAACAGTCATGCGATTTTTAACAAGAATTATAAACTCACTCTTGCATATTTTCATGCACGGTTGCTCATATTATCCTTGGATGGTTTGTTCTGTATCCCTTTGGGTTATTGCTTTCACTCACTTATTTATTCAACAAATATTTAATGAGTGCCAGCCCTTTGCCAGGTATTGTGCTGGACATTCAGGACTTAAGAGCAAACAACACAGACATCCCTCTCTGTGGAGCAGTCCCGTGAAAACGTGCTGTGGGAAATGATATCCAAGATGCAAAGGGAGCACAGAGGTAGCAATGTCTAAATTGAGACATGTAGGATAGGTAGGAGTTAGGGAGGTAAAGTGGGGTTTTAGGTGAAGAAGGGGTGAGAAAGTGACAGACTGGGGCTCTGCCCGTGACAGAGAAGACCCTGCTGAAGAACTGAAAAACAAGGGCAGATTGTCTAGATAAAGTGCAGGGGACAGACTGATGAGAGGCTGGGCCAGAGAAATAGCTATGGACTGAGTAAGAAGGAGCCTGTAAACCAAAATGAGGAATTTGAAATTTATCCTGAGAGAACTGAAGAGCTTCAGTGTAAAAAGTTTTAAGAAGGGAAAGATCATTCTGGCTACAATGGAGGGCAAAACCAACTTTGTGAGAGCTGCTACTATAGTGATGCAGTCAAGAGATACAAGTTACCTGGCCTTAGATTGTCGCCATGGAAATGCCATGAGGATGGTAAGTCTAATCTATATTGAGCCAGTAGAATTAGCTGGTCATAGACAGTGATTGAGGATGATGAGCTAGAGGGTTGAGTATCATGGAGAAGTTTTGTTTTTGCCAGCTGTGTGAGTGGTGATACCATTCTCTGAGATATAGGGCACGGGAGGGAGAACAGGGTTGGGGGACAGAGGGTAAGTTTAGTTCTGCACACGCTGAGCTGGAGGTTACTGCTGTACATCCAAAATTATGTAGTTGCGACAAAAACTGAAGTTTGGAGATCTGGAAATATTGGTGGCAACTTAATTCATAGGACTTTAGGCGGTCACTGTGGAGACCATCTAATTTGGTGGAGTGGTAGGGGCAGAGCTTAATGGCGGACTGAGGAATGCATGGGAGGTGAAGAAGTGGGTGTGGTCAGTATATAACTAGTTTCCTGGAAGCTCGTCTTTGAAAGCAAGGCAGGAAAGAGAGGAGGCAGTAGCTGAAGGGGTACCCGGCATTGAGGAAAAGCTTGCAGGAAAACGAAAGGTATGCAAATATTTTAAAATCCCTTTAGGGCATAGTCTGAAGAAAAGAAGTTGACATAACAGAACAAGATCCCCAGAAGCCTGGGATGAAAGTAGGGCATTTGGGCAGAGGTTAGACTTAAGGGGGAAGAGCGACATCATTTTCTATTGTACTAGAAGGGAAGGAAGAAATCGAGGATGTAGATGCGGGCCCATTTTCAGTCTTGGTTGGAGGGATTTGAGGGAATCTGTTCTGTGGATTTCTTTCCTTCTCTGAATGCAAGATCAGCTACTGAGAGTGAGAGAGGTGAAGATGAAAGGAGAGTGGAAAAAGTGTGACATCTTAGCTAAGGAAACACAGAAAGATTGTTGGTTGTCAGGAGTTGATAAATGCTCAGGTGAATCTGAAGACTCTGAATTTATGGCGGGACCAATCTGTACCATTATGAGAGTTTCTCCTGTGGTGCTGGGTGGACTAGACCAGGTAAAGATGCAGAGAAGGTGGACAGATGGACTATTATAGTATTTGGCTTTTTCCAAATGGACAAATGGAAGAACAATGGGATAACAGACTTATTGGCATTGGTGTAGATGAGAATTTGAACCGTGTAACCTAAGTTGGAGAGGGGAGGAAGTGGAGTTGTGTGGGACCTGATAGGAAAGAGGCTAAGAGAGCAAAGGGAATGGGAACCATTATAAGGTTCAAGAACAAGTATAGTGGGAGTTATTGGGTGTGAAGTTCTGGCAAAATAGGGAGCGGGCTCAGAATGAGATGTTTCAATGTATTATTCCAGAGTTGGAGCAGTTCCAGGGGTTGACAAAATCAGTGTGTGAGGGGAGTGGGTGGTAGAATTGGAGGGCGCAAAAAGTCACTAGAAACGAGGTCTGAGAAGGTAACGTACTAAGGTGTTGTTTGCATTGCCCATGTTGATGTTTAAGTCACCTGTGATGGCAGCACTTAGGGTGAAGAAAATCACCATAAGCCAAAGGCCAAAGTCTCCAGTGAATGAAGGAGAATGACTGGGAGGCCAGGAGATGATTGCTGAGGAAGGGAAAAGTGTGGTAATAACCAAATAATATGAGCCTCAAAGAAGCAGGGCTTTGTAGAATACGGGTGGAGAATTAATCTTCTGGAACCAGCAATGGAGGGGCAATTGCACGCTCAACTTTCTCCCCATCCTTAAGGCATGTGAGGGCTGTTGGAGAATTAGCAGTTTCCACTTGAGAGAGTTGTCCAAGGGTGAGCTCAGAGTTTTAATTAACAGTGATGATGAAAGAAAATTCCCCAGAGAGATTCACAATAAAAGGAAGGTTGCCATCAGTATACGAATGCCACAAACATTCCATTAAGATAGACTAGATCAGCAGTGGTTCTCCAAGAGTGGACCCTGGACCAAATGCATTTTCACCAATGAGGAGGTTGTTAGAAATATAAATTCTCAAGTCCTACCCCAGACCTACTGAATCAGAAACTCAGGGGATGGGGCCCGGCAATGCGTTTTTTTCAGAAACTCCAGTTGATTCTGATGAATGATGGAGTTTGAGAATTCCTGGACTTTATCTAGCTTCCTAATATAAAGGGGCAATGAAAAGCTAGGAAACATACATTGAGAGAAAGAAGATTTTCAGTAGGTAAATATTTGATGTTTAAATGGATGACAGCACCATGCAGAGTGAGCAAAGGTGCAGAGAGTCCCAAACAAAATCATGGTTTTCAGTTGTCTTTGACCTGAACCTCCCATCACGATGTGTTTTTTGCTGTTTGATCCTATTCTCCATAGGGGTAGCTCAAATTCTCTCTACTTTCTATAAACTTTTAATCCTCTCTGGCCACCTCTTAGATGACATTGCACCCTATTTCATATAAAACATATTCTTAATTTAGATTTGAAAGAGGTCGTAACACATTTTCCTTTAAGAATTACCTAGAATGCTAGGAACTAGCTGTGTGGGTTGCTTTATCCATTATGTAGATTAACAAAATTGGTACTCCAAGTGGGTTTTGTTGTTGTTGTAACTTTTGTCACTCATTTATTCATTTAAAAATATTTACTGGGAACCTGTGAATTGAGTTCATCCTTGGTTCACCATCTAGCAGAGGAGGTAGATAAACATACAATTATCAACAACTGGATAAGTGGTTTAGCAGTGACACGTAAAAGCAATTATTGGAGCATAGAAGACAGAGAACTAAACTTGGCAGGAAATGGTGTTTAGGAAGTTGACGCATGGCTTAGGTCTTGAAAGAGCAAGAATGCTTTTTTTTTTTTTTGACAGGAAAGTAGGATTTATGGGTGGGTGTAAGGAGGGGACAGCGCCAAGGCTCTCGCGAGTGCAGGGCCTGCCATTGGTCCAGGGGCCACGACTAGGGATGTATTTGATCCCACAGCCATCCGGGATGAACCGCTTTTCTGCCACCATGTTTTCAAATTCATCCGCATTAAACTTAGTAAATCCCCACTTCTTGGAGATGCCGATCTTCTGGCGGCCAGGGAACTTGAACTTGGCCCTGCCGAGGGCCTCAATCACATGCTCCTTTATTCAAAGTTTGGTACAGATGAACGTTAGGACTTGGCCTGTGTGGACCCTGGCCACTGTGCCCTGGGGCTTTCCAAAGGCACCGCACACACCCGTCTGGAGCCTAGACTGGGGACAGCATGACCATCATGAAGGCCCACTGGAAAGGGCTCTCTCCAAGGTCCCTCAGGGCAACCCTCACAGGCTACAAGCTGCATGCACTACTGAGGAGGCTGCTGTCCACAGCCATTGCACACCAGGCCCCCACGAGGAAAAGAGCACCTTCGGCTTGACTGGCTGCAAAAAAATGAGAGCAAGAACTCTTGAGATGAACGGTGGGGATGGGGACGGAGACTGTTTCAGGCCTAGGAAACAGCCAAAGGGATCCTCAAATAGTTTAACATGGGCAAACCTTTGGCTGAGGTTTGCTGACCAGCGAGCAATGATGCTATAAAGCTAGACAGAGTGGGATCACAAAGGCCTTTGTACTTTATACCAAAATAAGTATCTGCATGATAATGGGGGACTGCAGAGGACTGTAAGCGGGGGAATGGCATGGTTAATTTCCCCGAAGAACTGTGTTCAGTGAAGTTGGTTTTGGCCCATGCACTTGGCTTATAATGAGAAACATTATGAAAAGCTGCTGTAATGTTCATTGTAGAAGTGCCCTAAACGGCAGTGCCCACTCTAAGAAATCTCACACAACACTTCTTAACAATCAGCTTTGGTTCTTTTGAGGAAGTAGTCTGTTTCACTTTATGGATGATGTAAACATGTAAACTTATTTCTTTTTTTGTTATGGACACCGAAAAGCTGAGAGCCATACAATTTTAAGTCTTACATCTTTTCAATACAGCTTTCTTTGTGACCTTGAAATTTGTTTAAATATGGCTTTCTTGGTTATTTTTAAATGTATTTAATTTCTTTATAAGTGTTTGTTTAATGTGCCTCAAATGCTATATGAAATGAAATGGGAGGATAAATTCATAAATAAATAAGACACGGCCATATTTGCTTTCTCTGACTCATCAGAGTCGTATCAGGTACAAGGTGGAGGCGAGGTGGTTATTAGAGGCAGGGAGGCCAGCTCAGAGGCTCTTCTAAAAGTCCGAGAGAGAGCCGGGGGGTGCCTAGGCTGAGGCAGTGGCAATGGATGAGGAGAAGGGAGGTGGATCTCCGAGATATTTAGGAGGTAGAATTGAAGGGATTTGGTAATTAGATGCTGTACGTAAGAAGGAATGGGTGGGTGATGAGAGGCAGGTGGTGTCCAGAACGATTCTGACTTTTCTATCATGTTTGCTTGAATGCAAGGTGGGGGATGGTATGTTCACTGTCATATGGAAGTTTGTAAGAGAACCAGGTGTAAAGATGATGAGCTCCCTGTGGACATACAGATAGATGTGCCTGTAACAGTTGGTCTGGAAGGTAGAAGAAAATCTGCAATGCAGACAGCAACTTGGTCTTTGTGGGAGTGAATGAGTTTTCCTGGAGAAAAAGTGTGATGGAGAAGAGCAAAAGCAAAAGAAGCATGTAGGTCAGAGTCCTGAGGATTATCATTTAATGGTCAGGTAGAGGAGAAAGAGCTGGCAAAGGAAAATGAGAAAGAAAAGTAGAAGATACACTGTTGGTGGGAATGTAAATTGGTGCAACCACCATGGAAAACAATATGGAGGGTCTTCAAAAAACTAAAAATAGAGTTGTCATACGATCCAGCAATTCCACTCCTGGGCATGTATCCAGACAAAACTCTAATTCGAAAAGATACATTCATCTCTATATTCATAGCAGCACTATTCACAATAGCCAAGACATGAAAACAACCTAAAAGTCTATCCACAGATGAATGGATAAAGAAGATGTGGTACATATATACAATAGAATACCACTCAGCCATAAAAAAGAATGAAACGATGCCATTTGCAGCAACATGGATGGACCTAGAAATGATCATACTAAGTGAAGTAAGTCAGAAAAAGACAAATACCATATGATATCACTTATATGTAGAATCTAAAATATGACACAAATGACCATATATCTATGAAACAGAAACAGACTCACAGACATAGAGAACAGACTTGTGGTTGCCAAGAGGGAGGTGGGTGGGGAGGGGAAGGACTGGGAGTTTGGGATGAGCAGATGCAAACTATTATATAGAGAATAGATAAACAACAAGGTCCTGCTGTATAGCACAGGATATTCAATATCCTGTGATAAACCGTAATGGAAAAGACTCTGAAAAAGAATATATATGTGTAAAACTGAATCACTTTGCTGTACAGCAGAAGTTAACACAACGTTGTAAATCAACTATACTTCAATAAAAGTAAAAAAAAAAAAAAAGAAAAGTAGGAGAAAACAAGAGTGAAGGGACATGGGAGCTAAAGGAGTGTTTAAGAGGGTCGCACGCATCTAATGTTATTGGTAAAGGCAAAAACTATGAGGGCTGAAAAGTGTGCTCTTTTAGTTAGGACCTAAAAATAATTGATGACCTCAGTGGGGCATTTTGTCATTCATTAGTCAATACATTGACATGATTACTATGTAGTACATTCTAATCACATGATGATGACTGATTTGATGTGGTGCAGATAAGAGTCAACTGAGCACAAGGAATTTTAATTCATCAAGATAGGGAATTCTGGAAGAAAAGTGAATTTGGAGGAGAGGCTCAGTATAGTTCTTACTATCTAATAAACAGAAAGTACTAGTCTTTTTTAGAAAATCACCAGAGCTAGGCACTAAGTTGAACGGCAGTGTTGCAATATTGCGGAAAAGTAGACTAAAATTCTTTACGGACTGTGTTTAAATCAGAGAAAATAGACCAAGGTGTTCATGAACATCAATAAAGCTTTATAACAATACAATTCATTACCATTGTTTGGATTAATATTGTAATAATTACACAATTTTTACATTATGAAAATAAGTCATAAATAGTGTAAAAATAATTCTGAAGATCAACTTCTCACAAACTAGGAACCCTGAAAACAAGTTAAAAAAGCAAATAAAAACAAATTAGAAACTGAACACAAGGCAATTATCTCCAGGCTGCATATCAAAAAACCACATGCGTCTTTTGATTCAGTAATCTCAGCTGGAGAAATTACAATGAAATGAAATAAGAAATCAAACAGGGAGAATTCAATCTTTCAATTATTTACACTATTGAGAAAAACAGGTTTGTGCCATATTTACAGCAATAAGACACAACACATTCTTAGAATAATCAATTACATGAGACTGGCCCACAAAACATTAAGAAAAATATGCAGTGTAATGCTTGCCAAAATATTTTTTTTTGCATTTTTCTCTTACTTTGTATTCATGTGATTTTTTGGCAATATAAAAATAGCTGCACATAGAGATGAACTTTAAAATGTAAAAAATACAAATAAAAATATAATATTTTCTAAAGGAAAATCAGATACATACATCTTTTAAAAATGTTATTAAATTGCATGAAACATTTACAACAGTATAAAGAATATTCACATAAATGTCAATAATATGTAAGACATTCTTTTGTGAATCCAATTTATTAATATTTCTGAGATATGTGAGAATATCCACTGCATTTTGAGAAATGTTGGTACTTTGTTATCAATAAATCAAACGTAATAGGTCAGGTTGAAAAAGTCTTATTCCCAGAACGACAGTTCTGTCAATAAGCAGCATAGGGAAACTTATGCATTTAAATACATTTAAAAAATCAGAAATGCCATTAAAATGTTTCAGTATTGAATTAGCAAAAACAAAATCCACTAAAAGTTTAAGTTGGAAGGGTATCTCTGCTACGGTATATAGTAAATCCAACTGATATGAAGCTATTTCAACAAAAATGGGGAAAAGTAGGGACTGAAGGTCTTTATACTCTAAAATAACTCAGCAGAATCATAATTGGTCAAGTATGTTAATTCCACTAGGAATGAATTGTTTTAACAGCCAGAATCACATGTGACTGTTCTAAATCATTATTTTTGAGAATATAAGATTACACTGTTATGGACTTGACTTTCTAGAGATAGCAAGGTTTTTGTTTTTTTGTTTTGGCAGAAATTAGAAAAGTTCATTTTTGGTAATGTTAATTATTAATATTACTTGATTATCAAGAAATAGAGAAAAACAAGATTTCAAATATCAATATCTGCATGTTCCTAAGATCATTTATTAGAAGATATGAAAACATCACCCACCTTAACAAGCATAGCTTATTTCTGGGCAAGATTATATATAGTGGCCAAAAAAGAAAAAAAAAAGATGAAAAGTGGTGTTAACTTTTTATGCTATAATAGTAACATTAAAAATAAAACGTTGGAAAATTAAGCATGTTTTCTAAGTGATAAAAATATAATACCAGTTAATTTTTCCACAGATGCTGACATGCTGATTTGACCATTTCTAAACTAGTAGAGAGGTGTATATATATAATATATAGTAGACAAAGGACATATAGAATGAACTACTGGATGCATAAGAGTTCTTACTATTCCACCAGAACATCATGCACAGGATTCAAGAACAGACTTTTTTTTTGGTAGAAATTCAAGATATTCTCATGTTTCCTATGAAATCAAATAAGAAAGAAAACCTTTCAAGACTGCTTTTCATAATGAAAATGAAAACTAGAAGAAAAATTTTGGCATATTTATGGGTCAGGTACTCTATGAATGTGTGCAGACTTGTCTAATGTTGGTTTTGTCATGCTTAATCAAATTCTATAAGCTAAAAGATGAGAGTAAAAGTTGAGAAAGGCATATGGTATATGAAATGAACATGAAATAAAAGGATCCACAATCCAAGTACACACATATCATCTATAGGTACACTGTTTTGTTTTCTTTTACATTAAGAAAGACTGGTCATTGAACCATAATTCTAGTAAATCCATAAACTTGAAAAATAAAATCACGCACTAACAGTTTAGGAATGCTATTAAACAGAGAAATGAAATTATCCATAGTAGAGTTGCATTGTCCATAAAGAAAAAGAAAAGAAATACATTAGCACCAACATAAACCGAAAACAAGTTTAAAGCTAAAACACGTACCAGTTTGGCATCCTTAAAAGATGCTTATCAGAAATGGAATCTGATCTTGACTTATTTCAAATGTCTTTCATGTATTTTTTCTTAATCTTCTATCCAATAATAGAAATTAAAAGAAAGCAAACTTAAAGAAAAATATGTAGCTGCCAACACCTATATCGGCAGACACATTCATTAGTTCATCAGGCAATTATTTGAGGATTCTCTATATTGGTAAAAAAAATGGATGATTTAAAATATTTTAGTAACAAAAGTTGAAGATTATGCATGTTGGTTAAGACCTAGCAGTTCCATGGAACAAAGAGGAGGACCATGGTCCTTTTGTTTTCCCCAAGGAAATGTATTGAAAGTTTACAGCTTCCTTTAATCATGGAATAAAAGGCAATATTGTCAAATCAGTTATAGAGTAAAACCTCAATATACACATAGGACAGACAGTATATACACATAGGACAGAATACAGAATACACATAGGACAGAATACAGAACAGTATTCTTAAAGGGCTGTGTTTAAAAAATACATATATTTTTTGTACGTGAAATGTTTCTCTTTTGATGTTAAGGTATTCTCTTTTGAAGCTGTGCAACTTTTAAATAGTGATCCATCTTAATTCCTCTTTCTACTAGAGAAGTAGAAAGAAAGATAGATAGGAAGAAATATAGTCACCAGATTTTTCTCAAGACACTACTGTTTGTTTTCCTGAAGAGACGGTGGTTTTACTCGCTTTAGTTTATTTTTCCAAAGCATTTAAGACAAATTGTTTCAGACACTGAATAAAATACCTTATCCTAACCAGATCATACAAGAGATGGGTAGAAAATGCCCTCTGTTATTTTAAAAATGCGAAACTGGTTTCGGAGTGTGGAATGTTACTACAGGTGTTACCAATTTGATTGATAGATTAGTTCAAACATCTTTCCATTCTTGAAAACGTAATGGAAACAAAAAGAAGGCATTTTGTATAACTGAGCATTTGGTTATATATTATGAAAGAGATCATAAGGATCTTGGGATCCTTGTCTTATAATCGTACGTTAACTGTTGTCACCATAAGCCAATGATGAGATAATTTCCCCTCTGCTGGTGAAAACCTGTATATGAGACCAGAAATTTTCCCACAAAATGGCATGAAATGAGAAATTATATTGTCCAATGGGCTGAAAGAGTGACTACTCCTCATTGATGACGTTTCTCCTAATGTAACCCTTCCACTTAGAACAAGTCATTTCAAAACATGCTATCAACTCTTTACTGTGCAAAGAAATGCTCAGTCTAATACAGTTAGGTAACTTTTGAGCAAGTAGTTGAAAAATACTCTTTATGGCAACTATATTTCACAGCTTTCTGAGATCTCAGATTTGGTCTGTGCATAAGACAAACATTGAGAAATGTAAAAAAGATAAAGAAATCTAAATATAGACACAACTTAGAACTAAATAGAACTACAAGAAATAGAAATGAGTTAATACGATCAAATGTGACCAAATCTTGACTTTATCTTAACTGATAATCACTATATATGTTATATTCATCATACAAAAAAAAGTCAAAAAGTACTGAAAAATTGTTTAACTTTGATGCTTTACAATGACTGAACTGAAAGTGGAGCTTCTGTTATATTCTCTGCAGTTATTCAGAACAGGAGAGAAGTTAGCAAATGGTCAACTTGACTGTTGGTACCATCTTATTAGGATTTGAAGACTTTCCTTTAAAAAATTGTTCAAAATAAATGTGACAAAAGCTGGAAAACAAATCTTTCCTGAATATTCCTGGGACTAAAAGAGAAAAGAAAAAATATTTAAAAGAATGGAAAATATCTTTCTGTTTCTAGAAGTTTGTAGAAAATGTTTAACATGGGTTGGATCTTGGAAGGAAGGGAAGCTCTCATCAGCTTCAGTAGAGATCGTAGGATGAGCTCTCCTACATCCTCAGGAAAGGTTATTTCGGCCAACCACTTCTTGGGACATGTTGTATCTTCAGCAACCCAAGTTTTGGTGAGATGTACACACCTTTTGCCCTCAGGAACAGGGGCTGCCATTCCAAGAATCTCCTGCCCAAAAGAAGTGCAGTATGCTTCTGTCATTTTCCATAAGCACCCATGTTAACACTTGCTGGAATTCAGTTTATTTTTTTTTAAAAGTCCTCTATTCTGGGTGCCTGCCTTTGTAAACCTCTTTCTTACTTGGTCACATGAGAGACACAGCGCAGGAGGCTGAACCAATCCTTTCTCTTCGTCTTCACTGCCAAGGGCAGCCCAAGGAAAACTAGTGTCAGCAACCAGCTCAGCCCCTGGACATTTCAACCAAAGAGGCCACGTGAGCCCACAATAGTGGAAGCTGAAGATCTGCAGTTGGGACCGCAACTCCTTTCAAAATACAAGACCATTTGTGTGTGTATGCTCTCCGCCACCTTATCACTTTTTGGCAATGAGCCATGGTGTAACCCCCTTGAGATGACAAAAGAAATAAAAGTTCAGATGTGATCAAAGGACTCATAATGCAGCATGCTAGCATCTGAGTTCGCACAGCAAGCAGGCTTGGCACACCATCATGCTTTTTTAGTCAGTTTCAACGGGTGGTGTGGCCACGAATAGCAAAGGTGAGTAGGGATGTGACGATAAACTCTAAAATCAGTCAGTATAGTACATTTTCATAGCTTCGAGTTCATATTTGGTCACAATTTCATGTAAACTATCTCATGGCACTTTTTGTCCATGCAATTAACAAGCCCAGAGTAAGAAAATAGCAAGAACAATCAATCTCTATCGCTATGTCCATATAAATACATATCTTCACATAAGATAAAGAGATACTGATCTATATTTTTTGCAGGCTTCTCACTGGTTTCACATATTGCCCAATTTCAGATGTAAGGGAAGAAAAAATGGATATGTGTACTACTGCAAACGGGAAGAAGCAGCTATATGTAAACATATCTCAGACTTGTAAAATCTGCAATCCAATTTTCAACTATAAATATAAAAAGTGGACCATTATATACACAACTTCATGCTCGGAAGGTTAGATTCATCACTGCAGAAAAACAAACAACAAAAAAGACAAATGTATAGCATTAGTAGTTTAGGATAAAAATTCCAAATTAACATTTATTTTAAGAAAACTGGTAGAACCCTGAATAGAGGGTTGTTGTTTTTTTTTTAATCAATGAGCCAATTGATATGTCCTATACATTACTTTTCTAAAAGTCATCAAAATTTTTATCCTAGGTTCAACCCACATTTTGTTTTGCCACTGAGAAGTCCGTGGGAAGTGTTTGTCTCAGTAACTATTCTGGGAAAGCAGAAAATTAAGATTTTATCACAGATGTGCCCTAATTAAAAACATGTCCTATATATGGCTTATGTAATCTTCTCCAAGCATTAAAACACAACTGTGGAAACTGTTGAGGGTTCTGACCTCAGTGGCATTGTTCACTTCATCAATGCCCAACCATAACACTCTACTCTCTTCGGGTTCTGGTTTCCCCTTTCCTTTATCTGGTCCTGCCCTGCTGTGAAGGGCGTGCAGGGCAGACCTCTCTGCTGTCAGGTCTTCAAGCTGTGTTACAGGTTCTATTGTGATCTAAGGATCTGGAAATGTCTGGTTCCTTGCTTTCAGCAGCCATAATTACTAAGGTTTTCCTAGAACTGAAGTTAAGTCTGAGAGAACAGAGGCACAATGGTCTTTGAGGTATAACTTATAGAGCAGATGTTGGTGACAATCTTTACTTTGACTCAAAGAAAAATCAGTGAGAAAAGTAGAATGTCCAGAGAAGGAGAATGACAAAGATCTCTTCATCTCCCCACCACAATGGTGACTCGTCCTCAGAGTCATATTTCAGTTCAATAATTAAAAATATTTGCTTTTCTCTCTCCAGTAGAAATAGATGCTATATTAAGTGTGCTTAAGAGGCTGGGTACTTTCTGATCTTTAGAAATGAAGTTCACTCAATGTTACACACGTCATGCCAAGGCCAGAGAGTGTGTCTACAGGAAATATTCCTTTCTCCAAACTCCCACTTATCTCAAATTTCAAACAGATGCATTTTTTTTGACAAACCAATGTTTTGTAAATAATCTCCAGAATTTTAAAGATTCTTTTTTTTCCCCAGACTTTAAAACTTAATTTAAAAAACCTGTCACCTTACTTTAGGAAGATTCTGTTGCAAACCTGTCAGCCCTATCTGGAAAAATGAAATTTCATGAAACATTAAAAAATATGAAGGTCATATGTATTTTTCCTATTAAATAGTTTTTAATCTCTGGATAAGGACAGATGATAACTTTAATAGCTTGTAAGTATTTTCTTAACCATAAATTCTGCCATTTACTCACTGTACAAATTACAATGTGAATTAGTATATCATTATTCTTCGAAATTTAGAAAACTGAACTATATCTAGAAAGAAAAGTAATTTAAACAAAGATCAAATAGTTTTACATGAAAAAACTATTATTGAGAGTAGTATGACTAACAGGACTTGTTCACAGTGATTTCTACTGTGGCTACAATCTGAATTTTCAGTCAAACTTTTACCACTGTGCTCTAGAGACTACTAAACGTAATGTTTAAAAAAGTCGTCCACTAAAACAGGACTGAGTAATCTACTGGCTTTCTTTTAAAAATATCATTTAAAAATTAATTTGATTTGACCAACAATGTATTTGAGATAGCTAAGTTGACCACATAAGAGATTATATTCAATAGAACATTTCATTTTTCTAATTGTTCCTTTCTTCTTTTTTGGGGGGAGGGGGTGTTGGGGGAGGATAATCACTACTGTTTGCATTTGATTGTGTTGGGGAGTGTGGTAAGCGATACTGAAGCTTTATCATTGAGTTATGATTCTTTTTTTTACCATTTAAAAAAATTTTATTGAAGTATAGTTGATTTACAACGTTGTGCATTAGTCTTTATATAAAAAGAGGCTGGATTTAAGACAGCCTTAATCTTATGTAGAGCATAGTGTATATTCTGCGGAAAAATAAGTACTTAAAAGGGAAATTTCTGATTTTCTGAGCTACTCGTATTACTAGGTTTGGCCATTTTATGAACCAAAAGGATGATGAATCCTTTGCTTGCTGCCCTTATTTTTATGCCTTCACAAAAAAGGAAGTGATTTAGAAGCGGCCAAAAATGATGTGAACCCAAGTGCTGAGTAGTGTCAGAGGGTGGATAAAGCAAGCCTTTCACATCTCTCTCCATGTAAAGTGTGCCAATGACTGCATTAAAAAATCATTATAGTATTAGATTACAGGGCAAAGGTTAAAGAGCAAATGGTGATTCCAGCTCAAGAAGGTATTAAAAATTCTGAGAACAGGGGTTATGACGGAAAAAGGATAGTTTTCTCAGGTGAAGAACATGATGATAGCCTCATCTTCCCAAGAACCACTTGACCTCAGCTGTGATGGAGCTAATGATCTGACAGGCTGAAAGTGGAGTATGGGAAGCTACTAAATAAATGACGCTACTGGGAGAGAAGGATTTTCTTTCCCTCACCAAGTGGGGTAAAAGTAGTTAAGCAAGAGAGTGAGTTTCACAGGATCTCCTCACAAACGGAGTTGATAAGATGAGAGGAAAATAAGTCTCTCCTCATCTTTCTGCAATCCTACATAGTTTTGCTGTAGGTTTGCCAACAAAGCAAAGCCTACCAAAAAGGACCAAAGAAGCCACAGGTGTTAGAGAAAAAAATTTCAAAATGATGAAAGAGTATGTATACGTCCCTCTGGCTCATTTTCACATCAGTAGAATTCCTTTAACCTTAGGTAGCGTATGCACAGTCCTTTATAATTAGGCGTGCACCGTTACTGTGTAAAGGTTGGGTATTCTCTGAAAGGCACAGCACATACAGATCTCTTCCCTCCTTAAAGTTCTGCCATTGCTTTCCATTGTATACTAGTTCTGTTGCATACTATCTCTGTGTCCTTGGAAGTTACTTAACTTCTCTGAATTTTACTTTCCTCACTGGCATCATTCACGATAATAATACACTATAGGGTTATTATGAGGATTAAATAAAGTGATGTCGCCTATATGAAAGGGCTTATCACACAGCTTTTGTACAAGAAGGTTCTCTATGAAGAATAATCTCCCTTCTCTGCTGAATACATACACAGTGACTATGGGTGGCCACACGTAGAGGCTAGAGCAAACTGATATCATCAAGGACACCAACGTAAATATAATCAGATTCTCCTAAATAAATCAAGACATCATCGAAGAAAAGAAAATTATGCTTACATTTTCTGCTTTCTCAGCTTTGTGACTAATATTGACAGGGTTCTACCATGTATTTGCATATTTGCCTAAGTAACTGAGTATAAACAGAAAAAATCACAATTAAGAATCATTTTAAACAGTAGGAGGAAAAGGAGTTTGAGACAAGCAAACCATTGTCAAGATGCACTGCCCCTTTCCATTCTGAAGAAAAGATTAAATAGGGAAGGTTCCAAATTACAGTGTTTGCCAGGAATTATTTTTACTCATCAGTTTAGGAAGAGATCAGCAGCAAACACCATTAGAAGATATTCTAGAGATGAGATCTTTTGCTTCTTAATACCCAAACACCTTTCAGCAATGTCAAATTCAAAAAATCTCTTCTAAATGGAAAAGCCTAGGCCAGGTACAGAGAAAGGGACAGTGCTTCTTTTAGAAATAATTCTGTAAAGCCTACCTTTTGCCAACAGCCGGGCATGGGTAATCCATCTGGCCCCTATTTTAAAAAGAAGAATAAGAATTCCTCAGGTTCCACGAAAGTGATCATACTTCATAATTAATATGCCCAGAGGCTTAAAAATGAATATCTACCTGTTAGGTGGCATTAGTCATAGGCATCTTTTACTAATAATCAACTCCCAAGATATTACCCAACATTAGTTAAAAGGAAGAAAATTCGAGTGTTTTCCAAAGTGAGTACATGTTTTTCAAATAAATAAAATATAGAAAGATTTATACTTAACTTTGGGTAATAATTTGTAAAACCTAGTGGTCTACTTAGTTATATCTTTAGATAATAACTCTGTACTATTTCTCTTAATTTCATTAAAACGCATTCTATAATTGTCTTTATTCAATAAATGGAAATAACTTCTCTTCCTGGTCACTATGTTCTATGGCTGAATGCATGATAATGGTGAGTAATCAGTGATGAACCATTTCTATCTGAAGTTTATAGCTCTTCCCGTGGAGCACCTTTCAACTTTTCTATATTGAAAGCAGATAAAGTAAAACATTAAATTGATTGAATTAAAAGAGAGGCAGCCAGTCTATATCTTTATAGTAAAATGTTATCCACAGCCTTTCTCAATTTTTAAATTAAAATTCTTCAGAAGCCAATTAACAAATTTTGAATAAACAAGGGATTCTTAAATGTCACAAAATTTATTTTCACTTAAAGGGTAAGCACTCTTCAGATACAAATGATATAAATAAGGCAGGAAGAGTTGATATATTATGAAGCATGCTTGTGTTTTCCCCCAACAAAATGATTGTAAAATATTATTTATTGTCAATACCAAGCAAACAAAATAAAAGACTGGGCATATCATATTGACATTTTCTAGTTGCAATTATTGACTGAATAAAATTTTCTTCTACAATACAATCTCTTAAAAGACTTGAGAAACAAATTTATCTTTAAAGAATCATGCTTAGTATTTAAGAATAATATAAGAACATGCAGACCAAGTATAACCATCAACACAGTCATAAAAAGTTTTCCTTTACACCTCAGAAAATTTGCATACACTTTCTTTTTAAATGTAAAAAAAAAACACCTTGAAATAACTTTATAAGATATTTGGGAAAAAAAATCGGTAATGCCAGATTGGTACAAGGAGAAGGGTCACCCGGTAGAATTTTAGATTTTAGTATAAGGGTTTTGACATGCCAATGGAGGTAGGGGAGATCTGTCTACTTTAGGAAAGTGAGTTTCAAAAGGAGGGACCATTAAACTGAAAAGGTTATGTGACAAAGAAGAGGGTTTGGGCTGCAGACTATTATCTTTAGAAGCTCAGAGAAGTTTGGTTTTCTCCCCTACGGTCTCTTAACAGCATTCCTTTGAATTGGTTAAGTCTTGACCACAGAAGCTCAACTATGTAGATTTGGTCTTATTTACAGCCTGACAGAAATTTAGTGAAAGGCAGAAATGCCTTTATTTCTTTTAAGGAAAAAAAAAAAAATAACTTTAGGGGTAAAACCCAAAGTTATAGCCTAGTTGTGCCTTTACATAGAAGATTTTTATGCACTTTTAATGTCATCTTGAAATGGTTATTAGATAAATTGACATTCCCCAGAACACAGATGTGGCAGCTGTGTCAGTTGTGAGAACAACGTCAGGAGATTAATTTGCAGTCACTGATTGAAATGCGTGCATGCTCTTTTCACTCTGCACTCACTGAAGGAGCTACTCATGCACATGCATGTAGTGTGTTTATCATGTAAAGCTTGCTCCAGAAGTACCACTTTACACTGAGAGAGATGAATATGTAATAAACAAAGGAATTGCATGCAGGGTGGTAGGAAAGAGAAATACTGTACCAATTGGCAAGGGGCATCCAGCCCATCCAGGCCAGGCTGGCCTGGCTCCCCTTTTTCCCCCTTAACGCCACGGAATCCCTGTTTGTAAAGATTAACTCATAATGTTACTAAACAGAAGAAATCACTTAAGCACAATTTCTGCTAATGAAATAACCACAATAACAAAAGGCTGGGAGAGGAGCAACTCTGAAGGGAAAGGTAACATCCAGTGATGCTGGACAAAACAAAACAGAGCTCGATGTGGTCCTACAACTAGCGCTTCTCTGGGAATGGGGACCTGCTCTCCGGAGCAGGACTGAGGAGCACGTGTTCCTCCTCCGATCCCACATTCATGCCCCGGATGCACATCAATACTTGAGTGTTGAGAAACCAGGCATAGCTGGTGGCCAGAGACAAGGGGTGGAACACACTGACAGCCTGCTATCGATGTTTCTGGGACCTTAAAGTCTACATTAAAAGATGCCAATCAGAACCCCCGCTGGTGCGGTCCCTCCAGTTTGCTCCTCTCCCAGCTTCGCCTCCGCATGTGACATCTGGAGACGGTTGCATGAGTCAGACATACCAACGGGCAGGGTGCATCTAATCCAGGAGCACCCTGTTCTCCTTTCTCCCCTTTAGGCCCCTTTTTGCCTTTCTTTCCCTTTTCCCCCTGTGGATACAAGGGTTTAAATAAGACAGGTTTTATTTGGGGGGGGGGCGGGGGGAAGTAACGGTGATTCAAAAGATGGTTTAGCCAATGAAAGTCTGGAAGGGCATTTACCACTGTTTTCTGGTTTAGGTAAGGCATGATATTATGAAAAATAACAGACTTCCAGAGTGGCAATGGATTCTGGGCAGTGATGTACGGGATTTTATTAAAAAGATTCAACAAGATGAAAGAACCTGAAGGCTGACACATCAGAAAGGAGGATCAGTGCTGACTTAGACCCCAGTGCCGTGGTCCTTGCGAATGAGGTGTTCCCGCCACCACTTTGGTGAAGATGACAGATACCAAGTGTATTGAATCCAGCCAGTGGCAGTGAAGTCCAGAGGAATAATGGAGACTTCACCCAATTTTCAGTACCTGCCAACTTGCTTTTTTTCTAATCCTATAACAGATGAAAGCTACATTGAGCCAGAGGAAAAGGAAAAAATCTTGGCAGCTTCTATCTTTTTGAAATGAATCCAACTTTCTGACATTATTTTTTGTAGTTAGTTCTCATTTAAACATATTCAGTGTGTTAAAAATATACTCTTTCTTTTAACATTCTTTTTAAGGAAACTAAAAGCAAATACTTTCCTTAGTAAGTCAGATAAACAAATTTTAAAAGTGCTAAGATTTCTCAGCAATGCCACTTGGAGAAACAGACTTGTTTATAAACTCAAAGATGTTCTTTAATTCACTGTTATTGGTCTCATGCCAGGTGTTCACAATGGTAAATGGGTTTCCAGCTTGCTCACAAGGTAACAAAAGCCAAAAAAACAAAACAAAAAAATTCTGTTCAAGAGAGGAAAAGCAGTTTGGATTCAGTTGAGCTAATACTAAAAATGAGGTAGGCAGGATAATTACATGGTGGGAATGTAGCCATGGAAATTAGTATTTAGGAATCAAGGTAAAGGTTGTGGAAAGCTGCGTGGCTCATAGGGATGGAGGAATTAAGGAAAGGAGGCAAAAGGAGGAGAAGTAAGGAATGCACCTCAGCTGTTTCACATTAACAAATATCTCTGCATATTTATAGACAAGAAGCTGGTGCAGTACAGAATACAAAATACTATGCAATACATATTTAAATTAGTGTATTCATTCTGCAATCAGGATGGCAGATACAATAAGTCTGAATAATTTCAGAAGCGAAACAACATGAATATTCAAAGACATATACATAACAGATATAGATGAGATATGCACTCAAATTAATGCATCCTTTCTGTGTGAGTGAAAGCTCCACATTTATCTCCTGTGTGCCAAAAACATTGCATCAGAAGGCTCAGAATCAAAGCCATTTGGGTTTCTCTAATATCGGGGAAAGAGAGAACTTCTGTGTGGTTTAGTTGATCATGATCAAAAACAAAGACCCGAGATGCCAGGGTGAAATGAAATGAGAGCAGGTGTGATAAGAAGTAAGATGGGAGGAGCTTTCGGGAGTAAATTGCTCACTCGTGCAAGATGAATCGACATTCTTCCTCAGCAAGTAACATCATTGCCGTGAAGTAAAATTGATTTAAACTTCATTGGGAGGGAGTGGACTCTTCTTCACATAGGTGTGACTGACACCAGATGTGTTGGGTATTATTAATTTTGGACTCAATTCATTTTTTGATTGGTTAATCAACTCAGAATAATCACTCAACGGAAAGTGTTGTCATATGAATGTTGACTTTAACAGGCTCTGGGAATCGTTTTTCAGTAATATTCTAGTGAACCTCAGGCTTTATGGAAAACAGACACTTTTACAGAGGATAATGTCTCAGTGTTATTATTAATCAGCATAGTTTTGTAACTATCTGTCTTTGTGGGTATGAACACATAAAGGCTCTTGCTAATTTTTGTCTCCCATGTCAAAGAATGATATACAAAAAGTATTCACGGGCTTCCCTGGCGGCGCAGTGGTTGAGTCCGCCTGCCGATGCAGGGCACGCGGGTTCGTGCCCCGGTCCGGGAAGATCCCATATGCCGCGGAGCGGCTGGGCCCGTGAGCCATGGCCGCTGAGCCTGTGCGTCCGGAGCCTGTGCTCCACAATGGGAGAGGCCACAACAGTGAGAGGCCCGCGTACCGCAAAAAAAAAAAAAAAAAAAAGAATAAAGAAAAAAGAGTATCTACAGCGTCCGAAGGCAACAAGTCCTGGTCCCTGCGTAATGGATTCACTGGGTTTATCGGGCATACTGCTTGCCTTCCACTTTCCAATCAAAAAAAAAAAAAAAAAAAAAATCAAGATACAGGACATATCTTCTGTCTCTACTGGGAATGTTGTGAAGATGAATGAGATGCTGAACTTAGAGGGTTAGCTGAGCTCTGCCAGAAGACTGTTGCAGATTTGTGCTATTTAATTTTACTTAATGTCATAAATGCCTCCCCCATCCCCATTTTCAAAAACCCCTGAAAACTTCATCTTTCAATTAATTGGTGTCAGGTAGTCCAAAGATTGTAGCCCAGATATCTGGGGATTATAATTCTTTTCTTCAGTGCCCTTATTTCTTGCAGTGTAGCCTTTATTCCTCTGTGAAGATGTGGTTCCTCAGATCAGACATCAGAGCGTTTTTGGAGCACAGGATGGAGAAAGATTAGATGTATGAAAGAATTACACAGGTTGAACAGCAAAGCAGACAGAAGCAGAAAAATCAAACAGGCACATGCTAGGCTGGAGAGGTCACCTTTTCCCCCTTTTCTCCTAGATCACCCTTCTCGCCTCGTGGACCAGGGAAACCCTATAGGATAAAAAGCAAACCAAAAAGATCTATTGGTATAACTGTGGCAACACCATATTGAAAAAAACCTTAAGAATTCATGTTTCTGAACGCAAATAAAGAAACATGGCATGCCCTCAAGTCTCAAAACTTAGATGGGTAAAGTGGCACTTAGAAATAACAGTTTCCTAACATCTCAAATATCTGTAAACAAAAGGTTTCTTGCTTTTTCTCCAAAGAAATGTATAGTGGAGAGAATATCAGGATCCTAGTTTGAATCCTGGCAAGTTCTCTGATTTGTGGGACTGCGGGCGAACTTACTTCACCATTTTAGTCCTTTGACCATAAAACGAGGTGAATACCTATTAATACTACACATCTGCTGGTGTGAGCATTAAATTTGATGATATATATAAAGTACCAGAATGATGTCTGCATACAAATGGTGCCCAATAAAGAGTAACTACTATTACTTTTTGCTACTGCTATTATTCACATATATACAGGATGAGCAGTAATCATTTTAGGAGGGATTGACTTTCGACATTCTCTATTTTTATAGAATTATGTTGCTATAAGATATATAGAGACTTTATGCTAAAAAGAAAAATACTGCATAATAGCTTTGAGAATAAACATACCATTCCCTAAGGGTGGCATGTGAAAGATACTTCGATTTTATGCATATTTTAAAATAAGTAATTTAACCACTCATGTTGAGTGTCTGATTTGGGAAAGTATTTTGAAGTGCCTCTATCAACTGTCAGTTATTAATTTCATACTAGATAATTATGCTTTTTGCTTTTATGTCTACCTCATGCCAACCCTAGTGGTTTATTTCATATTGCTGTCTACACACACAGCAATATATGCTGTCCACATAACTATGTGCACAGAAAAATATTAGAAGTATTTGCTGTTGTTGATGATGGAGACCATCAGCATCTATTATAATGGGAAGATGTTCATTGTAGGTATTACTTACATCAAGACCAGGCTCTCCATCTTTCCCCTGCCAAAGAATCATAGTAGCTACATTAGTGTTCCTAAGTTTCACGAATAGGTTAGTATTCTATTTAAGGCTGCCTGGACATGCAACACTAGTATAAAAACAACTAATTCAGAAATGTGAAAAAGATTCTCTATTGATTAGTAACACAAATTTCTTTCAGTAAATCAAGTGAAGTGACTGTTAATGTTGCAGGTAAGTGTCATGAAAATGTTTTTATTCTATATCAGGTTAAATAGTCTGATATTTTGCTGAAGTTTAATGCTTGGTATTCAAGTTATCAATCTAAGAGTAAGTCAAAAGCAAAAATACTGTTTAGTTGATTTAAAAACACACCAGCACTAACATTATAAGCAAATCTATGCTACTTTAGTTTGACAACTTAGTAGTTAGCTCATAAGTGTGTAAAGAATGTGAAAACTGTTTATTGTTAAATACAATTTTAATGTGGCTAGATGTATACCTTGTCTATAAATACTGTGGGTGTGAAGATCACAGATTAAAAACTGTTAGTAAATTAATGACCCCCTATGATAGAAGGAATATAATACGGCTGTGCAAGGATGATCCATTGAGCCCCGTGGAGCAGATTTTCAGGGCATTGAAAATCACACAACAAATCCACCCAAAAGTTGCTGAGAAGTTGCTTTGATTCCACCAGTTAGATTTCGAAATCTATTTCAAAATCAGCATCTCTTTTAGCACTCAAGTAATCATGGTTTGAGCTTATTATTTCAATTCATAAAAACTAGGAAGTACAAGGTACGTGGAAAATATATAGGGGTTATAAACCTTGAGACAACAGTATATGCTTCTACTGTAGTTCTACCCTACCCCATCAAATCATTTACAATTATCCCAAAGATAATATTCTGAAGCAAACCCGAGGCTCTCAGTTTGAAGTGGGTGTCATTGAGAATTTTCAGAAGATAGAACACTATCAACCTTCTCTGTTCTGAAGATCACTTGTCATCACGGTAATTTAGAAAGGTCAGAAACATCAAAGTCATCAGAAACATCAATCTGAGAAATACCTTTTATTAGCAAGAGCAGTTTTTGTAAGTGATATATGAGAACAGATAAAGTCTGAAGAGAGTTTTTAAAATTAAGCTTCCACACCCACTTCTGGTACAATGACCTCCCAAGGAAGGGCCAATTATGGGTCTGGTCAGATGGCCCAAGGAGGGGTTATCTGACAGTCAAAAGCCCCGTTTCAGGTTAGCACTGTCCATCTCATGGACAACCTCTGATCCTCTCAAACTGGTGAAGTGTGTGGGTGTCTGTATGTGAGTGTAAGAATACGACACAAATATGACCTATCTCTGAAGTACACAGTTACATTGGCGTTGAAGAGACTTAGTGGATTGTTCTTTGCTCCTCTAATGGGATTAGTCTCCCCACGAGGGGAGGGTTAACCACGCCAGGGACAGGTCATCTATACATGCTGAAGGGAAACACCATCGCGAGACAAGAGAACTCACGGGAAGACCATATGGTCCTCGGGGTCCCGGCTCTCCCATAGCTCCTTTTTCACCCTATAATGAAAGGTGAAAGTGCAAATCATAAACAAACACCTATATTCACACACTTTCCCTGATGGCCTGTGGCTAAAGCCTCTATTTGAAGTATCATTCTATCAAAATTCCAAAGAGTCAGGCTCTTTCAGGGCCGCTGCCAGTGATAGAGCAAAAGAAATCCACGTTAGCATATCTTACAGAATCACCTTTGAAAGAAGGACTGTCTGCCCAGCGGTGCAAAAGGACTTGCATGTCTAGGGTGTGGTGCTTGGGTTTCTTTGGCCTTACTGTGAAATGTTTGTTACTAATTATTTTAAGTTACTACTTTTTCAAAAATGTAATAAGAAAATTCTTTTTCCCCTAAATGTCTCTTCAGCAAGCCCTTCTTCCTTGACTGCCCCTGCCCTTAAATGAGCTTCACGGTGCTCATACACCAGGAGACATACCCACGTTACAACTTGTCTATTCTCTGCAGAGCCCCTCACTAGAATCTGCACATTAGGGTGCCAGGGCCCTGGCTTTTTTCCCTACTGCATGCCCACGGCTTATAATAGTGTCCGGCAATTCAGTAAATATTTGCATAATTCATGAATCAAGTCACATCAATACAATCATGTATGTTTTGCTTCCTTTCGGGAAAAGAGGGTTTAAAAACATTTATGCTTTCTACTCAGTGCCTGATAAGGTAGGAATTTACTACCTCATCACTCTCTCTCCATGTACCTATTTAAGTAGCAGAGCTTGTCTCAGCTTAAATGATAATCTTTTTTTTTAACTTATTTTATTATACAACATGTTCTTATTAGTTATCTATTTTATACATATTAGTGTATATATGTCAATCCCAATCGCCTAATTCATCACACCACCACCACCACCACCCCCGCCACTGTCCCCCCTTGGTGTCCATACATTTGTTCTCTACATCTGTGTCTCTATTTCTGCCCTGCAAACTGGTTCATCTGTACCATTTTTCTAGGTTCCACATATATGCATTAATATACGATATTTGTTTTTCTCTTTCTGACTTACTTCACTCTGTATGACAGTCTCTAGATCCATCCACGTCTCTACAAATGACCCAATTTTGTTCCTTTTTATGGCTGAGTAATATTCCATGGTATATATGTACCACATCTTCTTTATCCATTCATCTGTCGATGGGCATCTAGGTTGCTTCTGAGACCTGGCTATTGTAAATAATGCTGCAATGAACATTGGGGTGCACGTGTCTTTTTGAACTATGGTTTTCTCTGGGTATATGCCCAGTAGCGGGATTGCTGGATCATATGGTAATTTTATTTTTAGTTTTTTAAGGAACCTCCATACTGTTCTCCATAGTGGCTGGCTGTATCAATTTACATTCCCACCAACAGTGCAAGAGGGTTCCCTTTTCTCTGCACCCTCTCCAGCATTTGTTGTTTGTAGATTTTCTGATGATGCCCATTCTAACTGGTGTGAGGTGATACCTCATTGGAGTTTTGATTTGCATTTCTCTCATAATTAGTGATGTTGAGCAGCTTTTCATGTGCTTCTTGGCCTTCTGTATGTCTTCTTTGGAGAAAGGTCTATTTAGGTCTTCTGCCCACTTTTGGATTGGGTTGTTTGATTTTTAATATTGAGCTGCATGAGCTGTTTATATATTTTGGAGATTAATCCTTTGTTGGTTGATTCGTTAAACGATCATCTTGAATGCTTATAAAAAATAAGTGTAATTGGAGGTGGCCCCAGGAATATGAAATTGTGATAATAAAAAAAGAGATGTCTGCATTTCAAGTAGTGTTTTCTTCTGCTGCCATCTCCAAAATTAAACTGTCAGTATATAATATGGAAACATCAGGAGAATGATGATGTTTATGTGAGGGGCCAAAAGAAAATGTTACCTTCTTTTATCACACCCCTGAAGAAGTTTAACGGTAGCAAATCTCTTCCAAGGGCAAAATGTCAAGTTCAGCTGATAACTGTGCATGCAGACCTAAGTATTATTCTGTGTTTCTCCACACTCCAAATTCCCATGTGAGCAAATTTCAAGTCACTGTCAACAGTCTTCTTTAACTTAAACTTAGGGGTTGTTGGTGCTAATTAGCACTGTCACTTAGAGGCACGTATAGTATAGGGAGATTTTGAGGAATAAATATGATAAAAATTTATTGCACTTTTACTCATTATTACTTTATGTTTATTACTGAAAGGTCAGGAATTGCATTCAGTAAAGTGGCCAGGCTTTGAAATGAAACAGATTTAAATTTGAATTCCAGTTCTGGGACTGACTGGTTGTGTGGCCTTGGGTAACTTTCTTAACCTTTCTGTGCCTGTGTTTCATTGGCTGTAAAATAAGAGAGTAATACATATTCTGCAAGAATTTTTCTGAAGATTAAGTGTGATTATAAAATATGAAATTATATGTTGCCAAATAATATGTCCATAAAAAGAAGCTCTCATTATTATCGTACAGTTAGAGGTCTTGTTTTTAATGAAAAGGGCTTGAAAACCCGAAGAGCACAAATTCAAAATAAAGTTCTTTCAGTTTGATCTGTCAGTGTTATTTATGATTTTTTAAGTGGTGGTGGTGCTGTTGGTAATGGTGTGTGTGTGTGTGTGTGTGTGTGCGTGCGTGTGTGTGTAAATGGGAGGTGGGGATTTAGAAGGAAGGTTCATGTAACCTGGAGTTGGTCTAATTCGTAAAAACTCAATGGATTAGAGTAGCTGTGGTTTGAAACATCTCCACAGATTATTTTGATGTACCTACTCCCTTCTTCCTCCTCTGATTGAGGACTTCAGGTTTATTTTGTTTTTAAAATGAATATACTGTGGCTGATTTGAATTCAGCTGTCACTAAAGCTGTGGAGATCCTCTTGCAGAATTGCTCACCCCAAATACTTACTTTAAGCTAATCATGACAATTCCACCTCACTCCCAGTGACTGCTTCAGAAGTGGACATATGACCCAATCCTGGTCAATGAAGTGTCAGGGGAAGTGGCTGGGAAGCTTTGGGGACAGTTTCCTCACAGCTAAGGAGGATACAGGAGAAGACAGTCCCTATGTTTGCTCTCTGCTGATGCCTCGCCAGAGGTGGGGTCTGGAACCGCTGCAACCAGCTTGCCTGTGGTCAGAAGACAAAGCCAGCTCTTGGAAAGGGCACAGAAGCAAAGCCTAGAGTTCCTCCTTTGACTATTGTGCCACACAGAACTATAAATTTCTTTATTGTTTAAGCCATTTTGAGTTGGGGTTCTGTCACTTGGAGCCAAAAGCAGCTTAATGGTTTCAGCTTGAAAACTTTTAGGAATGAAATATTACCACAGGGCCTTGAATGTGCAACTTCTTTTCCGGGATCAATTCATTCCAAAAGAACTTTGAACCTCTCAAATTGAACACACTCTATGGAGTTCCTTAGTGGTTACAAGGCCAAGATGAAGAAATCAGCTGCAGGTAGGACGATAGGTGCTCTGAAAAGCTGACTACTCATGCTGCCAGTCATGTATTTGACAATTCTTGAATAACGCTGTCTGTCAAATGCCTGGTTTCTTTTAGGCTGGTCTCATTTCATTCAGGATCTTTAATTTGCATGCCTACACTGAGGAATTATTCTAGAATGAACGCCTTTCTTGATTCCTGCCTCTTTAAAATTTGAAACTTTTTCAAGAGAGTCCAGACGGCACCTCCATCCATTCTCTTGGAGAATCACACTCCAGTTTAGCACTTAGGGAGAGGGGCACTTGGAGAGAGTACTGATATCTGATCCAGTTAAGACAGTTAACATGCTGAGTAAATACAAGTGTAACACTTCACACTGCACACCATTTGACTGAAACTATGCCTTCACAAATTCTTAGCCATTTCATTTGCTCTCCTGGCGAATTCTACCCCGGCGCTGAGACCCGATACTCTTATGACACTGTGGAGCTCTCGGAAGTAACAGCTGATTTACCAAACGGTAAACCCTCTTGAGTTCCAGGGCCTCCTGCCACTAGACTACTTGAGATTTGCTGCTCCATTTTTAGTTCATGGACTGGATTTCTTGATACAATGCTTGAAGGCACCAGCAGCATGAGGCTCTTAGCTTTTAAATCTTTTTAATTAAGATGATCTTCGTAAGTCTCTTGTTTGACCTTAGAAATAAATTCAGATGACTTATTTCCTTTAGGACTCACCTCTTCCTAGAAGAATTCTTGGGTAAAGCCAGCCTTCCTCATTGCTGAATGCACGGCATGTACTATTTGTACTCACTTAGGCCTCATCATCTAGTTATTCCTTGCAGATATTTTTTTCCTCTGCAATTAGATTGTAAACTCTTCGAGATCATGGAAAATAGCTGCTTCCTTCACAGTACTGAGTAAGTATATACAGTGTATTAATAAAAGGTTATAGGATGATGAATCAATGATTATTATGCAATTCATTAGAACAATTAGCAAAATAGACTTCATAAATGGGAGGAGAGCGTTTTCATTCCACACTAGGAGTACATTGTGTTTTGTACATCTACTTACTGAATAAGTGGATTCACTTTATAGGACATGGAATTATGGGATGGGGATGTATGCCAAAGAAATCACTATATGGCCCTCTATTTTAAAGCAAATTATCCCAGACTGATGAAACTCTATCTAGTTTTAAAAGACCACAAAGTTGCACAATGAATCATTCCAACATTTTGAAGTCTTCACCATTACGATACTTTCTTTACATCCTATCCTGGATGGTGGGGAAATTGATGACACAATTCTATTCAGATACAAAAAAAACCTTCTAAGTTTTTCAGGGTGAGGAAAAGAAAAAGCAGAAGAAAAACAGAGAAAGAGGGAGAGAAGTTCCAGACAGATGACCAGCTGCTGATGCTGCAGTACATTTTTTTGTATCAGATGTTTATCTTCCGCTCTGAGTGTCTTTTTTCCCCCCAAAGATATGGAAACATGGCTTAGCAATAGAGAGGTTAGTGGAAGGTTTTTGTTTTATAATGCACTAAAATTATTTCCTTATGGTTAAAGAAAGGCTATTCTTTTGCTTAAAAAGAGGAGCATGTGTAACTGTGCAGAGAATACTTAGGTTTTGTAAGTTCCCTTTAGAAAAGTTATAACTTATTCTGAATGAATACAGTAGCTTTATATAAAAGATTATCGACCAGAATATATAGTCCCGGAAATTTTAGACCTACTGACATCAACTTTCTGGATTAAGGCCAAATGAAAACATCTTCCTTAGGGGTTAAGGAGGAATGGTCTGAGCTATTTACTTTAGCTATGAAAATGTATGCATTGGTTTTGTTGTTGTTGTTGTTAAGGCAGGCATATTCTAATACTCTGTCATTCTCTCAGCATGACGACTCTGAATAGAACTTAAGATGGCATCTATTTCCATTTACTATTGGATGGCCCTTTATTTCTTCTGGGAAATGAACAGCTCAGATCAACTAAAATGGAAAAGCCACACTCTGTGTTTTCCTTAGGTCACAGCTTAATAACCTCAGGAGCAACTTACTCTTTCTCCTTTGGGACCTGCAGGGCCATGGGGTCCCATAGGGCCATCTGTACCCTAAAAAAAGATAAAAATAATATAATATGAGACATATCCCAAGGGCTGTAAGAAAAGCAGTTATAATTTATCCTGGACTTTTCCTGGGTGAATGATGCCTTAGAATGTCGGTAAGACAACACGTCTCCTTTCAAACTGCTTTATGCTTGATTCTTTCAGGCCACTAGTTTTCCAGAAACTCATGCAAAAGGGATGAATTATATAACTGCTTATTTCAATGAAAGGCTCACACAAAATACTGTATATCATATTTAATTATATATTTCCTCCCTGACAAAATGGAAAATCTTCACTTTGCCCCCAAAATCTTAAGAAAAAATAATTGTTTTTGCTTCACATCACCTCTTCTTCACATCCATTCTCTGCTCCTACAGTTACCCCTACTCCTCTTGGCCACAAATGCTCTGAAGTCTTGTCTTCAGCTGTTTAAGAAGCTCGAATAGTTATACAAGGAAAAAAAAAAAAACTTAAATAAATGAGAACAGTGTTTAACTTTTCAAGCTTTCTTCAGTTCTGTTGGAAGCAGCAGGGGGCTTAGAAGGAAGGAATTATTCTTATAGGTTCTGCTGCAGTGGCTCAAGTCACTAGGCTTATAAGGCACAAACCAGGCAGCTGGATGATTTAATGGCATAATTGCCCTCTGGCCTCCTGGTTCAGGATTAGGATTTCTGTGGCAGATGAGATAATATTTGGATGAATATAGGAACACTGAGGTCCAGTGAAAATAATGACTGCCTGAAACAGGCTTTTAGAATTGAAGAGCTTGGAATTCTTTTTGATTCTTAAAAATGTAGCAAGGACTTCAGGTATAATTTGCTCATTTTCAGGAAGACTATGCTTAGATTTGCAATGAATTTATTATGATATTTGCAGACAGAAACTATGCTAGCACAATTTTTTTAGTATTCCTATTTCTGTTTTACTATTCTTGTTTATTCTATGAGTCTTGTGATATGAAATAATTCGGGGTTTTAAACTCATTCTAATGTTGCTGAATTATCAACATCAGTTTGATCTTTTTCTTACTGCCTGAACTCAAAGTTCATCTTCAGAAGACTTCTAAATATTGAGGACCTGTAGCTGAAATTTAAGAGATGGAGCTGTTAAGAACCATAGAAAAGAGACAAAATGACAGAAGACAGACAAGTCATTTCAATGAACAGAGATTTGAAAGTTAGTTCCAAAGAAGAAGTTACATTTCTAATAATGGACATAAACGTAAAAGGAAAAGCAAGTTAAAATAAATTCACATGATTTTGATTCCTTCAGAGGGCCCCTCCCATGGAATTGCAGGAAGTGTTCATTGGTTATGGAAAAATCTGTCTGGGATTCTACGACAATGAAGCCAATTAGATTGGTCATTCTTCCCACGTCACAAGTTATCCAGACTTGAACCCCGGCTTCAGAAAGATGTTCTGCAGTTTAGGCTGTATGACAAACAAGGCTGCAACCCAGGCTTTGTCTGCCTTTCCCTTTTCTGCCCTATCTTTGTCCACTTTCTTCTGCTCCAGTCCTATGTACCCCTTATCATTTGATGGGAGTCTGTCCTGAAGCATAAAACTCCTAGCCACAAAACCTGTTGGAGCAAGTTGAGGTGCTGACTCACCCGGGATCCTGGCTTTCCGTCTAAGCCAGATGCTCCCTGTGTGATTTGGTTGGTAGCAGGGTTGGTGGGTGTAACACGAATGACAAGAACAGAGATTAGTATGAGGTACTGATGAACAAATGTAACACTTCAAACAACATAATACGCAGTCACAGGGTTCTGGGATGAATATCACATTGCTACAAATTGTTAGTTAAAAAAAAAAAAACCATGTGACAATAAACACCCCACAGATGATGGCATTTTTATGACATTTCCATTTGATAAATTCTTACTTAGAAATCAAGTGAATGAGGTTTATAGAGTGGGCTTTAAAATAGTTACCAGTAACAGTCTGGGTTGCTAATTTCCGTATGAAATTAATTTTCTAAAGACTGTGCCATTCACAATATATATCTTTTGGTTCTGAAAAAAAAATAATGGCCGATCTTCTAGGAAAGGGCTCATTATAATAATCAATCAAGTTAGAATTTCAGAGGAGAAGAAAACAGCTCTCGTTTTACTTGTTAAAATAGCATTTGTGAATAACAAATGCAGACTTTTAACATGTCAGGGTGACTCTGGATTTTACACAGACGATACCCATTGTTTTCTGGATTGTTCTCACTGTGTTCACATTAGTCACCACTAGAGGGACTTCTAGGAACGGGAAAAAGCCAGAAAAACTTCATGAGTCCAAAAAGAAATAACTGTCCCAAACAACATCGTCCCTCAGCTCACTTCAAGTAATCAAGCATCAAAGTCTGAATGGGAAATGCTTTAAAAATGGAATGTTGTTCTCAGGCAATGCATGCTTTTCTTTCCCTTCAACTCTAGGCTATGCATAACGTATGACCAAAAGATGACATTTTCGATGCTTGTTTTTTCAATTATAAGCCCAATTACTTTTTTGGTATGGCTTTTGTATCTCAAAACTCAAATGTTTATTTATAGTCCTTTAAAAATGTTGATTTGATCAAGGAGTATTTAAGAAAGACAATGCACTAGTTCTATACATCTCTTGGCAAGGTTGCAGAACTATTTCCCCATTTTATGCTTCAGATGTAGTTAATAATACAAAATGGAAGAAAAAAAATGTATTCCAGCTGCAAACTCTACAAATGATGCTATACCATACATTTTGGGGGGTACTTTTCATTTTTTATTTTACAATTCCTTCTGTACAATCCTATTGTGAGTCAGATTATAACTGCAAAATTCAATTTATTTAGCAATGATTAAAATTAAAAAAAATACGTGTGTTATCATTCGCTTAATGCTAGCATATGTAGAGCTTTCGGCTAAATGTTACATAAAAATGACCACTAGTCCTAGATTTGAAATTAGGGCAAACTTTAAAGAAATCAGATTGAGGGTTTAAATAAAATAGAAATTCAAATTTTCTTTTGCTTTTTGATACTTTCTTCAGAGTCACCATTATTAAAATTTAAAAATAAATAGGGGGATGATAAAATTTTTGCACTGATTATATAACATTATATTTATGTGAATTAATGACTCACACATATTATACAGGTTTTAGGTTTTATACCTGTGGCATGATCTAATTGGTGTGATTTAACCTATACTCTAATATAAGGCTTACATCATTCAATAAATGAATACATATTAAGCATCTACTGAGTGCCTGATCTATGTAAGGCATCGGCTATCAAGAGGAATACTTTAGTACTTAGAATACAGTACTTGTGGGAAAAATAAAATAAGTAGTCACCAATTTTTTTATGGAGACGTGTATAAACTATTTTCTATTACCAATTTTATGTCATATTTTAATAATGTAATCTATAATGTTCTTTACTGACTTTTATCTGCATTCACTGAATAAACAGCATATGAAAAGCTTGAAACTAAAATTTATATTTAGGAATTCCCTGGCGGTCCAGTGGTTAGGACTCTGTGCTTCCACTGCAGGGGACACAAGTTCGATCCCTGGTCAGGGAGCTAAGATCCTGCATGCTGCACGGTGCAGCCAAAAAAAACCAAACAAACAGAAAAACCCCTCATATTTAATAATCATTTAAAAATATCTTTTTAGTGGTTGTGGTAAGAAGACTAGCATAAAGTGCATGAAAGTTGGAAATCTCCTTTTCATTAAAAATCAAAATCTCTAAATAACTGCAAAATACTTCTTCCATACTATCCATTATTGCCGCAAGAACCTCGTAAGAGGGCATTTCCAGCACAAACGACATATAACATTTAGACCACAATATGATTGATTAATGTAAGGAACCACGGCACTGACCCCACGCCTTCAACAATGGCCAATTGCACACCTTCCACTAACAGGAGGCTATGGTTTTTGGCATTGAAGAAGAAAAAATCAAAATTGAGGGAGGATTTGACACTACACTAAATAATAAAAACATTTGGGAGATATTATGAAATAATCTGCATAATAATTTTTTAAAGGGGAGGGTGATGGGAGAAGAATTGTCAGCGTTAAAAGAGGAAGGTTGGCATGTATGTAATTGAACGACAGAACATTTATGGCATTGTTTGTTACGGGGTCTTCCTCTGACACAAGAGCAGACATCAGAGAAAACAAAACTGGGCCGAGCTCTGTGCGAACACAGTATGTTTTCCAGTTACAGAAATCTCAACCATAAGATGGTCACTGAGTAAACCAGAGTTCTTACTTAGGGTAGAAAGAAAAGTCTGAGATTTGCACTGAAATGGAAAGTTTTCTTTACTTACTGGAAGACCAAGGGGTCCTCTGTCACCCTTTTGACCTGGTTCACCCTTCAATCCTTTAACACCATTTAACCCTGGTTCACCCTAAATGCAAAAGCAAATGCCGATTTTGGTTGCTATCATGGGTGTTTCAACTTCGAGAGAAGAGAGCCAGTCTCTGAAATGGTTGCAGATTCCAGTTTTAGGTAACAGCAGAGTCAGGCTAGATTTGTCTTGCATCAGTTCAAAAATAATCTAAAAAATTTTAAGAATTAACAAACTGAAATTGACAATTAAATAATATTCTAGGAAGCAGAACTCCTGAGAAAGTGTGCTCCTTACAAGCAAAATGTATATGTCTGAGCTTCGAATTTTTCAGTTTTACCTCAAGGAAATTGGTGTTATGCTACATTGTTCTGACCAAGTAAATCAAAGACAATCAGAGTGGAGGATACTGAAGGAGGCTGAGCAGGAAAGACTCACTCTGCTGGAATGGAAAACTGGAATATGCAGGACAGTGTTATATATATGAATATTTTAAGCCTTTAAGCATTTTGCCCAGGGGAATGAGCTAAAAATGTAGCAACTGACTTTTGAAGTAATGCCATTTGGTGAATCCTCATTCACTGACATTGCAAGTCAGGTCCCTACAAGGATTAATCAATAGAACAGACAACAAAGAGCCAATCCTAGGAGAGAATGTGAAGATCACAGAACTTACATGTGGCTTTACTAACTGTCTATCTGTCCAATCTCAGAATAAAGTAGGTTTGAATTTAACTTAAGGTGACGATACAAAAGCCAGGATAAGTGATAAATTCTCTTGACTCTGTTTTTAAAAACCTAAGAATGTAATACACTATTTTCTATCGGCAGCAGCATGTTAGAAATAGAATTCTGACCTGTTCCCTTTTCAGCTTTTAAGTACAGATATTAATTTCATCAAGAAAATCTTGAAAGACTTGTGGAAGGAAGATGATTTCAGTTTTAAATGCCCTATAGAGTCCTGAGTGGTAGAGGTGGGAGAGGGGAGAGGTTATGCTTACATGGCAGGAGGGATTATTAATCTGGGCAGTATTTCCCCCGTTTGCTTGATGGTGCAAATCAGTGCAGTACTTGTTAAAGAGTCCAGGGCACCACCTGGACCATAGCAGCACAGGAATGGTATTTTTAATGTCTCCCAGGTGATTCTTCTCATCAGGAAATTCTAGGAAACAGTGAGCTAGAGTCATCCATGGAACCATGCTATATATTTGAACTTTCAAAGGGGTCACAAAATAATAAACACATTGGCATGACCTAATGGAGTTTGGCAGCTCTGAGGAGAGGGAGTTTGTAATGCTGCCACTGTAGGAAAGCCAAATATTCTATGGTTGGTAAAGTGTGATCCTGGGAATGTCCCAGAGCTAGAGTCAATGTGAGATTAAAGCCAAGGCTCAGTGGTCAACGGCAGTTAACTGGTCTAAGCTTGAGATTCAGGGCTTTGCATGTGTGCGGACTTTCATTCAGCAAGTGATCTTAAGATGATGAACAGGCAGGGCAGCCTTGGTAAGCTATGAAGTTCTTTGGTGAGGAATCATGCATTGATAGGAATGGGCGTTAACTGAGAAGGTAAGTTTAAACAATCAAATTCTGGGGCAACAATTTCAAATTTCAACTCTGAACCTAAATTCTAGTCCCAGATCTGTCATTTAATTGGCACAGTTATTTAGAGCAAATAACCTAAATCTCCTGAGCCTACAGTTTATTATCTATAAAATCAAGGAACTAGCACAGGTAAGCTATGAGATGTTTTCAACTTTATAATTCTCTGAAATCTATGATTTAAATAACAATGGAAGTTAAGTGTAGGCAAAGTGAACCACTGCCCTGTAGATATCGGAAGGATCTCGGGCATCTATTAATGTAATGGTGATGGGGTAACTGAATCACTCATAGAATTAGAAACTCAATCTTGGTGGCTTTGGCCTGAGTCATTACAATTAATCTGGTTTTTAGTGGTACCTTAAAATCCAAACAGAAGTCAACAGAGGAAATATTATTTAGTCCAGTGTGGGGAAGGAGGCCCAGGAAGGCTAGATAAGTACCTAGACCACAGAGCTGATAGATAAGCTCTCTTTCGACCCCAACAAAAATGTTCTTACCCTAAACTATAATCCACGCCACTGAGACACTGTCAGTCACTGGCCTTATCAGAAGGGAAGGCATTCTAAGAAGAATGAAGAGGCACGAACTCTTTCCTTTCTCGGCTCAGTCACCTGCTTCATCTCGAAAAGGAAACTCAGGTTTCTGGAGTCAGACCAATCCCTCTGTCACCCCTAAAGCTGGGGGGTCAGCGGGAGTGCTCAGAGGAGAGGGTGGGCCACCTCTAGGCTTTCTGATTCTTAGTGCCAACACTGCATTTATGTGTCCCCTCACCCCCTCTCCATTTCAAGGCATCAACTCACTACTGAGGAGGTTGCAAGAGTCATGGAACCTTTTCCCAAGCAGCCTTGAGGACTAGATCAATTCTTCTGTTCAGAACAAAGCATCAAAACACAAGATTACAATAACAACTGACGTTAATTGGGTCTTTATTAACAGCTGCACTGGATATTCTGTGAAGTGTTCTATAATCATATCTCATTAAATCATCACAACACTCTGAGGTAAGTTACCTAGTCGAGTAAATGAAGGATTAGAGAGGGTATATAATCTCCCCAAGGTGACACAGCCTGTCAGTGGCAAAGCTGAGATCAGAACACACGTCCTCATCACATATGCTCACTGAAAGAAGAAGCATGTCTTTCAGGGCTCATTTTAATCCTCCAAGGTGTCTTCTCGGTCTACACAAAGGCAAAGAATGCACCTTCATCCATCTTCACAATACAAACTGCAATAATTCTCAAAAGGAAGGGATATTCTCCATTGTTCTCTTGTTAATTCAGAGTACAGAATATGTGTATGTGATGTAACCTTCTCCTCAGTATAGCATACTTGATATACCTCACCTCATTCTAGACCAGTGACCTCTGGGGGAGTACAACATTAAGATGCTGGATAATTAAAGCATTTAGATGCAGTACTGCTATATGACAAGCAAGAAGTATCAACTAATAACATCTGAATATACAACTAAAGATACCATACTAAGAAAGAGCATCTGGACTAGTCTGAGAATGTCATCAGATTCACTTTTTTTTTTCCTTTTAGAATGTTGATTTTGAGTATATTATGATTAGTAACTTAAGAAACTTACATAGTGACAAGGAAAAAGGCAAAATGAGGACTAATTCATCTCTAGGTAATATCACTTAAATTTGTTATAAGTCATTCGTTGTTGTGAAGTTTAAACATCTGGATACTTAAAGGCTTAAAGATTATCAACATTACTTGACAAATAAATAAGACAGGACAGACATGCTTCTGTCATGCTTCCCCACGACTAACAATGAAACAGCCATCAAATAATCAAGGGATTTGTTGGATTACCTTTGGTCCAGGAAGTCCATGGGGTCCCTGAAAATGGAAAACACAGCTTTGAATTAAGAATTGATTCACTTTTTCCCAGCAAAAGTGACTATTAACTATTATATAAAGTAACAAAAGAGATGTATAACAAGAATCTTTTTGTTTGAGCTATAGCTAGAGGCAGGCCGGCGGATGTTAATACCTAGTGAAAGTTCCTTCTAGCTCTTGGATTCCTCTGTAATAGGAAATTCATTAACAGCAATTCTTTCTGCTAAATACCTGTGAGAGGGAGGGGGGAATCTGCCAGGGTTATACGGAAGAAAAAAAAAAAAGTGTTTGTGGACCCACACTACTTCTCTTTCTCAAATCCCTATTTAAAAAAATCTAGGTGGAATATGTGAGATAGCTTATGAGTTTAAAATTTGCTAAAAAAATTTTGAACTTTAAGTACCAGTGACGAGGAGACCTTTTCAATTACTAACTGCTCTAGACCCAAGGTTTTAAGAAATCTAAAGGAGCAAGAAAATGAGGAGATGACAGTCAAGTTTGGAACCCTGTTGCATTATTTCTTCAAGGCTAAGAAAAGGATTCTAGTACAGGAGTGCTAAACATTATTATTTAGAATGCATTCATTTTTCCAAAGATGAATTATTCAAGGCTCTTGTAACAATTATTTACCAGTGGAAGGAAGTCACAACACATTCATGAATCAGGGCTTTTCCCCTGTATTTTGTGGAAAATCTAAGTATAGAGATGAATTAATCAGCCTAAATTAACTAAAGATTACTGTGGATTGCTTTAAACTTTCAAGTCATTTAAATGAACTATTTGGAGACAGGAGTATTTGAATACTCATCAGCAAAATCATACAACAGTAGGAAAAAGTTTTGATTTTTTTTTTTAAGCAAGCAATACATAGATATTTGTTACATATGTCTACACTGGAATAATATTTTCCCTTTGGATATGTTATGGATAAACATTTTCAGGAAATGGCCATTTTATCAAGTATTCTTATTTCATTTTAGAAATGGTTTTAAATTCCTTTAAACTAATTAATTTTATGATATGAATGGATATAGCATTTTAAAATTTAATTTTCTAACTTAAAGTGGCAGGAGTATAAAAATGCCAAAAGTATGCCACTTGCTTGATTCTTAAAGCACTATTTAGTTTTAAGAAAATCAGGTTAATTATAATTGTTTTGTGGTATGAAATAGAAACGCCACTTAGTAAGAAATAGATGATTGGGTCTGAGGCTACGCTCTGTGGTTTAGATCATTCCAACGATGTTCTTTCTTGGAGCACAACAGGAGGAAAGAGTGACCGACAGTTTATTTAATCTCTGTGATTGAAGACATATGGTTTATCGGGACACTGTCGAGACAAATGTGACCTTAGAGACTGCCTGACTTGTTCCCAACCCATCCTAGTCAAAAGCATTTGAAGCATTCTGCCTTCTAGTTCTAGCCTTAACAAAACTGTCATTAGGTAGACATTTGGAGAATTATGCTGGTTTAATGGCTACCTTCCTCATTGAACATAAGTTCTATGAGGACACAGTCATTGCCTCCACTGGTCACTGAGGGATACTTGCAGTAAACACTGTATTTACAGAAGTATTTAAAAGTGAAAAAAAAAAGATCCAACAATATATATCATCTGTGGAAGTGAGACAATTTTTATCATATTATTTTCTAAATGTTCTTACTGAACATTTCATTAAAGGGTCTCAATCCTCAAAGTTGGTTAGAAACATTCATTAATGGCTACAATTATTAATCTTGTTATGCTATTAATGGCCTAGAACAGTGGTTGGTTAAAATGATTTTCCAATGTTCATACCCTAAGAGTGGAGTAAAGCTTGCCAAATCTGTTTATTCAACTTTCCTATCACAAAACTACCCCATCTCTTTCCAACAGATGTGCCTGGGAGAGTGAAAGACAACACTTTTACAATCAGAAAAGCACCCCCTATTTTTTGTCCATTCCACAGAGAGTAGTACAACATACAAGCTGGCTGTTTTGAGGGGTGTGTTCATGTTTCCTCTGGTAGCATGCTCTTAAACAAATGATTATATTTTGGAGAGAAGGGAAACTTACCATGGGGCCTGGTGGGCCATGGGGACCTGGTGGGCCTGGTGGGCCTATGATCTGCATGTCCGAAAAATAAACATGAATTTGGTTACTTCATTTAGATAAGGCAGTTGGGCTTGAATCTCATGCTGGGCTTCTGCTAAGGCCATTAATGGTTGCAGAGGAAGAAGGATACTGGAAGAAGTGATGCATTTGATTCTCTACATTTGGAAATTCCTTCGTGAGAATAAAAAAACTTAAAAAAAATACAGTTGTTCTACAAAAGCCAGAATAAATCAAAAGTACATTAAAAGAAAAGGAAGCAACTGATTACCAAGAAATACTATAATGCTACAACTACTATTAAACTCTCAAATATTTCACTAAGCAACAACAGGGCTCTGGAGAAAAAAAGAACATAGGTTCTACATTCACAGAGCTCTATCCAAAAGCATTGTGGGAAAACCATTGATTTTCTCCCGGGATTAGATAGTCCTCTGAAAAATCGCTTCTAACTCAGACCTCTGAGACACTTTTGTCTCTCGCTGTACAAGGCTGACGGATATTTCTTCTACAGTTTGACAGACCAAGAGGTTCATGGCCTTTCTACTGTTGATAAGCCATCTGGCACAGGTTGAAGTCGGTGAATAATTGGCCCATTTCAGAGTTTTTTGGGAACCATGGAAGTTCAGCCCCCATGCACTTACGGAAGGACCCTGAGGACCTGGCAATCCCGAGTCTCCTTTTTCTCCTTTCACTCCATTGGCACCCTACAAATAACCATTAAGAGTTGAGCTGGTCAAGTAAGGAACAGCTGAATTTTCTCCCCAAATCCATCATCCTCTTGAAATTTTTATAATATCATGTACATGATAATGTAAGAGAAGGATTTATCCCCTTGCATTTTAGCCTCAAGCTAAACATCAAGCTTCCTCAAATCCCTAGGATTGTGCATGGTATGTGAAATAAATTATAAAGTAAATGAAACTAAGTTATGCTTGATTGGTTAAACTTATACATTGCTAAATATATCCAATTATAACTGTTATATTTTTAATGGTGGTGCTGACTTTAAATAGCAGTCCTTTAACTTCGTTTTCACTGACCCTTATTTACACATTTCCTTGTTTTAAAAAATGATCTAGGGCGGTGAGGTTTTCTATATTTTTTTCCCTACATTTTTCTACATTTCCCTCTCCAAATTCTCAGTAAAAATTATGGGGGAAACCATAAAAACACCATCCCATAATATTGTAACATAAGGAGAACACTTCCAGCGTAATTTGTTTTTTTAATTATTTTGTATTTTTTAGGTTTTTTTATTATTGTTTATTTTAAAATGATCAGTTACATCCTACATTAATGACCAACTCTATTTATTTTACTATCTTCTAGTGAAAATAATTCAGGAAAGCATAAAGGTTTATTTTGTAATTCATTTGGTTAGATGCTTTAAAATTTCTTCTAGAGCCTTAGTTGTAGTAATTAACCAAAAACACCTCAAATATTTAATAATAAAAATATTAAATGAACCATTAGATGAGACTGCAGCTAATAATACAACTATTTTCTGATTATTTAATTTATCTTAATATGAATACATCTTTAAAAATATAAACATACCGGTAATCCAGGAAGTCCAATTCCTCCTTTTTCACCTGGCATACCTGGGTCCCCCACGTCTCCCTTTGAACCTTTGAGTCCCTACAAATGATATGGTTTGCACTTAAGAATCATACTGACCATGGATGGTTACATAATAGGGAAAATAGAATTCCAGATTACTTTTGCCAATAGATGGGCCTCAGGCTGAGATGATTCTGATTTTCATTTTTAGGTAGAGTTATCTCTTATAGCAAACTTCTACATTGAATCAATACTATTTCCTCTTGTAATGGAAGAGATTAAATTCTATTACTTAGGCCATTTAAGTATGAAAAGCAGGAATGTAAGTGTTGACATCATTTCTCCTGATTCCACATTTTTACCTGGCAGCTAATTCTATATCACCAGTCCTGAAAACAAATTAACGGGTTTAATGCACAATATACATTTTGAAGCAGGACCTAGTGTTATAGTAACAAAGGTCCAAATAAATTTTTCACATCTCCACTCATTATATCCCTCTATTCCCATTAAATGCAGGCAGAGGTTCCAATCACCAACAGTTTTCAATGGTCCCATCTACAGACAGGTAGATCATTCAGTATATACTAATGCTCAATTAATGCTTAGAAATACTTCCACTTTTCCAGTGTTATTATTTTGTTCTCGTGACATCTCTATGAAGTGATCCAAGATGTGATTTTTATTCCCTTTTTACAGTGAGGAAACAGATATATGTGTATTTTGAATGCAAAAAAATAGGAATTTTGTGATACTAATACTGAAATTAATGTATATCGTTAAGCATTTTCATCTAAGGAGGTTCACTGCAGTATGACCAGATGGCCCATCCTTCAGCAGAGATGCTCATAGTTATTTTAGTTATGGTTATAGGGATCCCTGGTTGCACTAACCTGTTCATATTTTCTATACTAAAAACTACTTAAGTGGGCTTCCCTGGTGGCGCAGTGGTTGAGAGTCCGCCTGCCGATGTAGGGGACACGGGTTCGTGCCCCGGTCCGGGAAGATCCCACATGCCGCGGAGCGGCTGGGCTCGTGAGCCATGGCCGTTGAGCCTGCGCGTCTGGGGCCTGTGCTCCGCAACGGGAGAGGCCACAACAGTGAGAGGCCCGCGTACCGCAAAAAAACAAAAAACAAAAACTACTTAAGGACAGGAACTTGTCTTTTCTTGTTACGTATATCTGTTTCATAGCACCTACTTCAGAGTCACCCACTAGGTGGGTGGGTGGGTGGGAAGGTACCTAAATAGATAGATGGATCTTATAGTTAATCAGATCCTGGTTGGTTTCAGGAATCTAGTAAAAGAGAGCAGCAGGAGAGCCAACCCACTGGACCTAGTAGTAGAAGAAGACCTTGTGAAGCCTATAGAAAAAAAATTCAGCTATTGTATATGTAGGGATGACATACCATGCAGTATGTCATTATGTATGTCAAATTATTTATGACTAACTGGGGGAGGTAATACCATCAGATTTTTAAATGCTAATGTGATCTCTGATGGATATAGCAGATCATCTAAAGTCTCTTTTATAACTACCACATGTTAATTTAGTGTGATGTTATATGATTTCAATATACAACTCTGATATTAAAATAACGCTTCTCGTAATTTTCTTATCTAATACCATCTCCTGAGAGGGATATTTCACAAACTGTATCAAGAATGTCTTTGATTTCTTATGATCTTCTTGATTTTAGCCATTTCTTAGGTAAATAATGGAAGCCCAGAAAACATCAAAAATCTTGAAACTCATCCTTGTGATTAGATTCTGAATTTTGAATACTGTCCACACTCTCCTAGTCAGATTCATTTCTACCAGGGGTTGGCAAACCATGGCTTACAGGCCAAATCCAGCCCAGGAATTGTTTTTGTACAGGCTGAATGTTTAAAACAAAATGTAAGTGGCATTCAAAAAATCTGATAGAGAATGTCTATGGCCTGAAAAGCCTAAAACATTTACTCTCTGGCCCTTTATAGAAACTGTTTGTCAACCTCTGTTTTAGGGGAAACCCTCGGAGATACTGCCGTATTCTACAAAGCTACAAGTGTCCTGCTTGTTTCTGTCTTTTCTAATGATCTAGAAAATTAGGTACAATCTTTATTTGGGAAAAGACAACAATGTCAAAATTACACATGTAAGCAATATCTAATTTTGTGGAAACTACCGTCACAGCTTTAAATCTTGAATTATTTGTATTCACTGACAAGAATTAGGCAATTCTTACTAAATTGGTAATTATCTTACAAGTCTAATAAAAATTCACAGAGATGTCATTGGTAGATTGATAGGGATTATTAAGGCAAATCTAAAGCATCATATAACTTGCATGTTTGTACAAAGAAAACTAATGCCTAATTTAAAACCAATTGCTTTTTAAAGTTAATGTAGTCTCTAGAACAGAAGGTAAGAAAAAAAAAAGAGAATATCATAAATCAACACTCATGCCTTTTGGTCTTCAAACCTATAACAAAAGGTCATCAATAATGATGCTTTAAATGACAGTATATGTCTTTGAAAATTACCTGCTCTCCATCAACTCCTGGGACTCCTGGAGATCCTGGCTCTCCCTGTTAAGATAAAAATTGATGGCTAGCTTCTTATTTATTATTGGTAGCATACTACACTAAGTAAAAATGAGGTAAAAAATGATGCTAGTTGGTAACAGTACAATTTAACTTTCAGCAAATGCATCATAATTCAAGTACGTTATTACATCATACCACATGACTATACAAAGTGAAATAATGTTTTTTTTTCTTTTGGCCACACTGTGTGGCATGCAGGATCTTAGTTCCCCCACCAGGGATCGAACCCGGACCCCCTGCAGTGGAAGCCCAGAGTCTTAACCACTGGACTGCTGGGGAATTCCAAAATAACATTTTTTTGAATATTATGTATAATAATACTTACATATCACTAAGATTCAGTGTTTTTATTTTTTTCCCCTCATGTGAGATTCAGACTATAAGAATTTGGTGAAAGAAAACTGAAATCATCTGATGGCTGACCATATCCTCCAGGAACAACCTATACGCCTCAGCTAGTTAATTTTTTCCTCCTTAAAATTCTGTATGATTTCTCTTATTTTTCCAATTTGAGAAAAAAGCAAAAACACGGTAGTTAACTCAAGAAAGAGTAAAATGAAAGGCCCCATATGTTTATAATATTTAACCTGGCATTGTTTGAACCGTGGATACAAATTCATAATGATTGTGAATGTGCTATTTCCAGATAAGCCTCACTGAAGGATATAATATATCAGATAATATCTTAATCCACAGAAAATTACTTTTGGATCAATTCAATTTCCTATACTATGCTAGGAACGAACTGAATTTACTATTCATATTGTGATTTATTAGAACCCTTGACAAACCCAAAATAGATGGATTTATTTTTTCTTAACTGAAGATGTTCCATTAAAGACAAATTTAAACAATGTGCTAGAGATTTATTCAAACAACAAATGTCCAGTTACTTTTCAATCGGAAAGGTACTGAACAAATTCTTTGAAAGGCAAGGTATTATTTTATATCAATGGGTCATTTATGTAGACCCCATTATAAATCTCTCTGATGCCCACACCTCGGAAACTTTGTAAAAACAATTCCTTGGAGTGTGTGAGTAGCCTGCCTCGCAGACAGATTTCCAAGGGAACTGACTTGAGGCTGTATTTTTCTAGAAAGGCTTGTTTGGTGATGTTATAAACCACAATATTGAAATGGTTAGAGCTGCTTTCCCTGGTTAGAACTTTAAGAGCTATTGGTCATAGTGTGAAATCTGAGCCTTCCAAATGTTAAAGGAAGGCATGACAAACACATGAAAAAAAAAAAAAGAAAAAAATCCTTTTTTAAAAAATTCCAGATTTCCTGCTCTTTGTGGTAGCGGCAACAGTTATTTTGCCACCAACAAGTCTGTTAAGGTTGGATGCAACTGGCTAAGCCCTAGTTTCATGCAGTCTGAATACTTGTCAGCACTCTGGGTCCAGTAATGGTTGCTATGCTTTTCCCTTCAAAATGTGACCCACAAATGTTTAAAGGAAAATATAATTCATGAGTTATTCATTTATCCTGCACCCACCAAAAGTAGTTTGTAAAGAGTTGTTTGATGTGTAAGAAGTCAAACAGTCCTTGTTTGATAAAGGAAGGAGGAATGCTAATTTGAATAGGTTTCCATTCAGTCTGAGGCTGTGTGTCCTGAGTGAGAATGGGTTTTATGTTTGTCTCGTGCTGAATTTGTTGACTCCTGGTCATAGGCACCACTCCCGGCAATTATCCCAACCTTCTCAAGGGGAGATAATGGAAAGCATGAAGGACTGTATCAACTAAGCCAAGATCTCAATTACAAGATCAGTGTACGAGGTGGGCCAGAGTGCTGGCATAGTGGGAAGGGTGGCATGGTAAGAGGTAAGGGAGTATGACTAACAACCCTCCCCCACCCTACTTGTCTAGACATTCACTTGGCCAATTTCTTCCTGCCTTTCAGTTTCAGCTCGAAGTCATCCTTGACCCCAAGGCAGAGAGGAGCCTTCCTGTACACATCTTAACCAATGCACTTACTCTGTTTATTAATGATTGTGCCTTTACTTGCCTTTCTCCATCCCTGGGCTAAAAGCTCCTTGTTAAAACCCCTTGCTGGGCTTCGCTGGTGGCGCAGTGGTTAAGAATCCACCTGCCAATGCATGGGACACGGGTTCGAGCCCTGGTCCGGGAAGATCCCACATGCCGCGGAGCAACTAAGCCCGTGTGCCACAACTACTGAGCCTGTGCTCTAGAGCCCGCGAGCCACAACTACTGGAGCCCGTGCGCCTAGAGCCCGTGCTCCACAACAAGAGAAGCCACCGCAATGAGAAGCCTGTGCACTGCAACGAAGAGTAGCCCCTGCACGCCGCAACTAAAGAAAGCCTGCGTGCAGTAACAATAGAACCAACGTAGCCAAAAATAAATAAATAAAATAAAACCCCTTGCTATATCCTAGTATCTTTACTAGATATCAGTATTTACCATGGAATAGAGGCCCCAAATTAATTGTTGATTAATGTAATTAATAAATGAATAGCAATTGGATTATAAAACACAGGGGATGTAGGTTTTAATGATATAGCTTTCTTGGCTAGGTAGCTAGGTAGCTTGCTTTGGGTCAAGTGCTTTTGGGGCTTCTGTAGGCCTTTGGGCTATAAAGAAGAGTCAAGTCCCAGAAGGCTTTGAGGTTTGTATGGAATAAGGTACAGACTTAGCATTGAGGACAATTTTGCTTCCGGAGATTTAGTCAAGTGGGGGCATAAAGCAAGGAACTTAGACCTTGGTTGACACTACACAGAGGAAAAAGGAATCTACAGATTTCCTTCTAGGTTTTCTAGTCCAGCTCACCAAGATACTAAAGAATAGGGATCCAGGCCAACTTGCTTACCAGGGATAAAGACTGCATATGATTGGAGCATTTTTTGTGTTATATCTCTTAGGGAGCAGAATGTGGTGGAGAAATAGAAAATAAAAAATCCCCAAACTTACAGTAATGTTATACATGAAATCTGTTTGAAATTAGCCTCTATGTTCTAAATATATCTCACATAGCCAAGGACCTCAGTAATATTTTACTGCATATTCCTTTTAATAATAGAAAAATAATTGTTTCTATGTGCTAGCTTTCAGTTTTTAAGTATCTTGAAAAAGTACAAAAGCTGATATGTGTGTATGTGGTGTGTGTGCATGTGTGTGTATGAGGTAGATTTAGCAAATAAACTGCCTAAAGGCATAAACAAAAGATGGATTTTGACACCACTTGAATCTCCTACAAAAAACCCAATGATGAAAGTCGTATTTCAACACGCGTAGCTCAGTTCTGAAAAGCCAGAATCGCTGGCCATGTATTAATTGATCGAACGTGGTTTCATAAGCTTAAGTTTGGAGGGAAAAAGCTAACATTACCAGTAAATTTTAGATAAGTCAAGTAATTTGCTTTCTACTGTTCATAGTTGGTATGTTCTATTAGATGAAATTTAAATGGCAGAATGTTTGAATATATAGCAGGATGTGTTATAAAATGACTGAAAGTGATTCCTAAAATTGTCATTTGTGAATGCGTCATGCTGAAGCTTTTCTTGTTCTTTTTATTATGAAAGGATTTAAGGAAAGGAACTTTTTTGGTGTCAGAGTAAATTTTCCTTCAATTTAAATATTTGCCTTTTTCCATACACCACATTTAGTGTTTCTTTACACTTACAATTTCTGTAAAACTTGTTTTTCCTTTGTTTAATATTCTGTTTATCTGAATATCCTCCTTCTAAATTTAATGCCATTTCTATTTCTCTCCCTTCTTTCCTAATTTTTCTTTTTTCTGATCCCTCTTCCTTCAGCCCAGACCTCAATTTCTGTTTTTGTTTTTTTTTTGCGGTACACGGGCCTCTCACTGTTGTGGCCTCTCCCGTTGCGGAGCACAGGCTCCGGACGCGCAGTCTCAGCGGCCATGGCTCACGGGCCCAGCCGCTCCGTGGCATGTGGGATCTTCCCGGACCGGGGCATGAACCCGTGTCCCCTGCATCGGCAGGCGGACTCTCAACCACTGCGCCACCAGGGAAGTCCCAGACCTCAATTTCTATTCTCAGCTCTATTTCTATTCTCAGCTCTCTTAAGCAATATTGTTGATCTCAGCTCCTCCAGTATTTTGTAAGATTGATTTTCAGAGATACATATACTTAATATGGGATTCTCTGCACCATATGTAGTAAACGGAAACAAGTAAAATAAAGAATAACCTTTGGCCCTTGTAGTCCTTGAGGTCCAGGTGGTCCAGGGGGACCCTAAATCCAGAAAAGACAAAGTTTTAAAGTTTTAAAAGATAGTATCTGTAATAAATTGTATGCTTTAAATACTAAGTACACTCCACACCTCCCTAATTTCTATCATAATCAAATATCCTCCAGTATTGATATGCAAAGAGGAAACATTTCACTGGTTACGGAATTATAAAAACTACCTACTTATATGCAGAAAAAAATCAACACATTTAGGTTAAAATAATGCTCTAGAGTTGATTTGTAAGACAATGTAAAATTGCTGCCATGTCCCACATACATCTTTTGGGGTTGAATTAACTTCCTAATATATCCTGTGTTTCTAGAAACACTTCTCTCCTCGCCCCCCCACAAAGGCTTTGATTTCCCAAACACTAAAGAACAAAGCCATATGATTAAGATAAAGCCAAAGACTTTTAAGAAAAATAACAATAAAATTTTTTTTGACTTTTTTACTAAGCAGACAAAGTGATTCAACTGGGGCAAATGTTGTAAAAGGTTACTAATATAAGAAAACATAACATTAACTATCAGATAAAAACAATGGCTACATTAGTACTATTATGACCGGCATGCATCAACACCGAATACAAAGTCACAAACCACAGAAATCATGCAATAGGAGTTACCGTGACTGTTAAGGTGGTAATCCTCTGTTGGGAAAATGTATTGATAAAGACAGAGTTACCTAATTTGTGTGCCAAAGTACAGTAATACATTTCTGAAATAAGATTTTGAATATATTTTGGCAAGACTGACGTCTTATAAGGAATTGACAAGATCCTGAAAACATATCTTCAAACGAATACCATAGATTGTAAAAATTCTTTTAAAAATTCTTTTCAGAATTTTATTTTAAAATCTATGGAAAAAGAAAAAAGAAATGTCAACACTTTAATTCACTGATTTAAATTATGAAGTAAAATGGTGTACACTGGTGGCAGAATTGGGAGCTGAGAAACTTTCCTATTCATAAAAACTCCATTTCGAGAGTACTTTGATTAGAGAAAACGGAAATATCTCATTGTATAAGTAATATTTTTTTCTTTTAGTTTGTATCTCAATTGGTGCATTATAATTAGCGTGTGTGTGTCTGTGTGTTTGTGTGTGTCTGTGTGTGTGTGCCATGACTAAGACAGGAATTGACATGGGATTCGCCTTGTTTCTTAATGTAAAGGGCTTGAATACTGTACCAAAATATATTCTCTCAAAGTATGAATTTCTAAAACAACCAATCCCCAATCCACAAACCATTTTTGTTTTAAGATCTTCTAGTCTAAGTGCTGTACAAAAAGTTCTGTAACGCCTGTACCACTTTATGCGATTTTAGGGGAGAGAACATTTTCCATTAGGAGCTCTGGTCCTACACAAACACTGTCCAATTACATGTAAACTTGTGACTATCGGTTTAGCTCCATCTTTTTGTCTTCCACTGCTCCCTTCCAATTTCTAATTCAAGGTGTTGGTGCTGTTTTTTATTGTCATTGTTGTAAAAAATAATCTTAACATCATCCACCCATCTCACTTCAAACACTTGAGTTTTTAGTGATATGGTGCATCATCCCTTAGAAAACAATACATTTATGCCCGTGTACAGATGGTTCAAGTTTGTATTCCATGATAAGATCAATCACGGTCATTACAGCTTCAGAGAAGACAGGGTAGGAAAAAATAACCAGTGCTTCTAAGATAGAAGGCAAAACGGCCACAAACTGGGGCAAGGTTATAAAAAAGTTAAGGCCCAGATTTTTATACCATCATATCTATGTAACATAAGGCACTACTTATTTTATTCTTAAGGGATTCACCTAAACCAAGAGTTGAATTTACGATTATGAGAAAGCTACTTCTTTGCTCCTATATGGGTAGATGAGTCATTTAAAAAGGCTATTAGAAAAGTATAGAGTAGAAATAATTTCTTTATCATTACTTTCCAATTATAAATAACATTTTTAACTAGACAGCAAAAACATAGAACCTTGGAGAGGGAAGGAGTTTAAAATTTAAAGTCTCAGAGGTTTTCCAACCTGAGCCATGTATGATTCATTTTCCACCTAAGCACAAAACTAGCTTGTCTTTTTTAAAGTTCAAGGATAACAACATGTTTTAAAATGAGTTGCCTAAATAAAAGAACATTATTATTGGAAACTGAACTATAACAGGAGGGGTTTAAATAAGCTTGTTAAATAACTATATTTGTGAGACCTAAAAATTATACATGGCAGGTTCCACCCAGTTAACAGAAGAACAAATGATAGAAAACTAAGCTAACTACTCAAAAACATAGTTTTAACTGCCATCTTGAAGAACCAGTGGGCAGACACTCAGAGACGTCCTATACATGTTGGCTCACTTTGGATTTCTCGTATCTGGTTCCTCTAACTTAAAACTACATAAACTCAGCAGGGTTCTCTGTTGAACTTCAGTAATGACTTGAAAACCAGAATTTTTGGTAGTGATGGAGAAAGACATGTCATTCTCTACTGAGGCATGATGTGAAATGGGAGGCATGAGTTAAAGAAGCTGTAAATTGGTTGAAGGCTAGCAGGATGCTTTGTGATTTATTCTCTGAGATGCTGATGTGAATCTCTGTAGAATTAAAAATTATTTTCTTTCACGTCTCATAATGATGCAAGCTTAAAATCACCCCTGATTTACACTAGAGAAGAGGTTTAGTTTATATGGTGTTGAGAAATTTTAAAAGCTTGAGGTAGGAAATGAAAGGTTTTACTGCTAATTGTGGAAACATAACCACCTTAAATAAAAATCAAAATAAACGGCTTACGACAAATGCTCATGTAAATACGGGCATACCTCAGATATTGCGGGTTAGGGTTTCAGACCACCGAAATAAAGTGAATGTCGTAATAAAGCAAGTCACACAAATTTTGGTTTCCCAGTGCATATAAAAGTTTTGTTTAAACTGTACTGTAGTCTATTAAGTGTGCAATAGCATTATGTCTAAAAAAAGTGTACATACCCTAATCGAAAAATACTTTATTGCTCAAGGATATATTGTACAACACAGGGAATATAGCCAATATTTTATAATAACTATAAATGAAGTATAACCTTTAAAAACAGTAAATCACTTTATGTATTGTTCACCTGGAACTTACATAATATTGTACATCAACTACACTTCAATAAAAAAACTTTATTGCTAAAAAAATGCTAACCATCATCTGAGCCTTCAGAGAGTCATAGTCTTTTTGCAATAGTAACATCAAAGATCGCTGATCACAGGGAATTCCCTGGTGGTCCAGTGGTTAGGACTCAGCCCTTTCACTGCCATGGGCCCAGGTTTGATCCCCAGTTGGGGAACTAAGATCCTGCAAGCCATGCGGCACAGCCAGGAAAAAAAAAAAGATCACAGATCATCATAACAAATATAATCAAAATTAACAAATTTGAAATGTTGTGAGAATTACCAAAATGCGGCAAAGAGACATGAAGTGAGCAAATGCGGTTGGAAAAGTGGAACCAATAGATTTGCTTGGCACAGGGTTGCCATAAACTTTCCATTTGTAAAAAAAATGCAGTATCTTCGAATTGCAATAAAGTGAAGTGCAATAAAAGGAGGTATACCTGTAACAATTTTCAATAGAGTCAACAGTAAAATTTTATATTTCTAAGTGATATTTTTATAATTGTAATATGCACTTATTTATCTAAGTATCCAGATTTTGGGGCAGATTTTTTCTAGAGGAGGCAATAGTGAAATGGAATTTGCAAAACTGAATATCCATCACTGGTTAGAGAACTAGAAGAACAAATGTCTATTCCTTCCTCTCAATCTAATGGCTATTTAGTTTATTTATTAGCGACTCTTAATTCACTAGAGTACTATATTGGAAAAACAAATAGTTTTGAAGTGAAAAAAAAAACCTATAAGCTATTTACAAGCACAACACATAGTTGCCTAAACAACCCCCCTAAGAATAATAAACCTTTAGGTTGAGGTATAAACATGAACTAGTTGGCTGTGATGGATACTGACTGGTTTACAGTCATATAGAACTCGAGGTGAAAAAAGAAACTGAGCACATCTATTCTTTCGTATCAAGATGTAGGTGTTAGATTTTTTTAAAAAGTACAGTGCATTTTGGCACATCAACAAAGAGTATTCAGGAGCTCCTAAAAAAATAACCCTAAGCATAATATTAGATTTTATGGACTCTTAGAAAAAAATCCATTCCAAATCATCCTCATTTTACAGATCAGATCAATGAAATATAGATACATTATGTGATTTCCCCAAAGTGACTCAGCTAGTTAGCAACAGAGGGGAAATCAAAGCAGATTTCAGTTTTAGACTGAGGGTAGCTTGCTTCATGCCAGGCTCTGTTCATGTAAAGGCTTTAAAACTCTTCCACAGTCTTTCCAGAAAATGGCCATGGCCAATAACATAGGAGCATATCTTGAAAGATAAGAGAGTGGATACCTCTTAAAGGCAGTTGTAAGAATTATGGTGCCACTGGAAGCAGTTTAAGGGAAATATACAATCTTGCTAATAAAGATGAAAAATGTGACCCTATATTTTAGAAGTAAGAACTCTGACAACATAGTAAGTAACAAAAACTTCCTGTTCTTTCTTTCTTTATACATGCAGTTATCAACTTGTGGGAAAAAGGGAACAATTTAGAAAAACTGTCAAACTAGAGTTTGACAACAGCCCAGAGGCTACTGCTTGAGTCTAGTCCACTTGCACTGAGGAACCCTAATTCAAGCTGTTGATCGAACACACTGCCCAAGTAATGTTTCTCTAAGCAGTAAGTATGTGTCTCTATGTGCTTTACCAGAAGAAAAAGAATAAAAAGAACAGAAAAATACAAGGCTGAAGATGGATTCTGTAAAAACTATTTAATAAATGCTTTACTATTTAAAAATGATAGTTGTAACAAAGGACCCATAGAGATGCAGATCTACCATAATTAGATAATGTTAGTGAAATCATATGGGTGGAAAAAAAATCAAACGAGTACAAAATGGAAAATATTTAAAACAACTAATTTGGCTTTCAAGCAAAAACATGGATTGTGCATATGAATGAAGTATACTTACGAATTCAACCAATAAGTTTATTTAATATTTACATGCCTAGACCTGGGTCAGACACATTGGGGGAGATAAAATAAGCATAAGATGAGTTTCCTGTCAACAAGTAATTTACAATCTGGTAAGAGGCAAAACTAAAGTAAATTGTGGAATTTCAGAATAATTAAATGTTAAACTACTGGGTCCTGACTGCTTATATTTAAAAGGATTCAGAGGAGAAATTCACCTGGGTGGCAGCAGTGAATTGTTGGATAGGATTTAGATGGATGAATGAAAGAAAATGGATGACCCAGACAAAAAGATCGTTATTTTTATAGATATGATAAATATGTTGTGGAGAAATAAAAAATTCTGTACAGGAAAAGCAGGGTTATAGGGCCTTAAAAGTCAGATGGAGGAGTTTGGGCTTGATAGAGTAGGCAAGAGGGTCACTTCGGTTTCCGAACAGATTAGAGTCATCAAAATAGTGATAGTTTAGGAAAATTAACCTTGGAGTGATATATAGGAAAAGATTAGAAGAGCAAGGAGGCACTAGGGGTAGAGGAATTGGTTAAGGGCTCATTGCGGTGTTAGATCTGATATAAACAACATGTAGACCTAGCCGGGAACGGAGAGAGTGGGGCAGCCTCAAGAGATACTTTGAAAAAGGAAACAGTAGCTGCTGATGAGATATAAAGGATGAAGGACAAAGAATAGTTTTTAAATGACACTAAAGTTTCCATCTCAAGAAATTAGAAAACTTGTGGATTCATGAACAGAAACTGGTTAGTTAGGAAAGGGAATCATTTGGTAGGTGTGAAAGGTAACCAGTATAATTGTATGTATTGGTGAGAGTTGACAAGGCAGTGTTGCATCCACAGTGGAAATATTCCTGGGAAGCTAGAGGTATATGCAGATCAGACCTGGAGGTGAAAGACTTGGAAGGCATCATGGGAAAGAACACAAAGGGAGTGATTATACCAAGAAAAGATCAGAGACTTGAGAATACCCAGAATTAGGGGGTGGACAGAGAAATTGGAAATACTAAAATAGAGTGGATCCATCCAAGAAGAAAACTGGAAGAAATGAGAGTAGAAGGTTGGAGAAACCAGAAAGAAAGAGTTTCAAAAGGAAGGTGGTTTAGTATAATGTCACGTACAAGTCAAGAGTGATGAGTACAATGGGCTTGACCTAGAGGTTATTGTTGACCTTTATAAGAGAAATTTCAACAAGATAATGGTACAAGCTACAACGCGGAGTCTAAGTATGAAGAGGATAAATAGGAAGCAAAGGTGATGGAGACAAGCCACACAGTCTATGGCTTTTGTTAACAGAAGAAAAAGAATTGAACAGGAGTGGTAGCAAGAGACTATAAGAGACTTATAAGAGTCTATAAGAGACTTATTATGTGCTAGGCACTGTTCTAAGTGTATAATATGTACTTAGTCATCTACTCACGACAACCCTAGGCTCATGCACTTAGTAAGCAAGAGATGTGAACCCAGGCAGCTCAAACTCCAGAGCCACAGGGCTCTTAATGGCTTTGCTAGGTTCATGTATCAAGCAAGGAGACAAAGCTTGGCAAAACCAGTACAAGATTTAAGATGAGACTGACTAAAGCACATCTGAAGGTAGAAGGGAAAGAGAAGGAAAGATTGAAAAATGCTAGGAAATAAAGAGGATAAACTGGGGCAGGGAGAAGAAGATGGGTTCAGGAGATCAGGGAGAAGGTGTGCTTTGAGCGGTGGAGCCCTCTGAGATCTGGTGCGGGTGGGGTGGAAGCTGATAGTTACACACATTACAAGGGTCTCATCAGCGTCATTGTCTGTATCAAGGCAGGGAGCAGTCACTTGCCTGCAAGGCTTCGTGGAGGTTGCCGTTGTAGTCTATGATCTCGGTGGCTCCCTGATCTCCCTTTTGACCAGGTGGACCCTATGAAAAAATCAGCCAAGAGAACATCACGGGGGTTAGGCTAGGATGAAGAAGGGACTGTGGCGAAAACAGAAATAGCAGCGAACAGCTCTCTCTGACCATCGATTCCCGACTAAGGCCCAAATGTACTTTAGAATAAATAATCATGTTCAAAGTTTGTCCTTATTTCAAAGGAGGCAAACTACTTCTAACTTCCTGTCTGTGGTAGGTTACATATATTAAATTGGATAAAAAAGAAATACAATTCAATCTCAAAAGCTGTTTCCTAAAAATTACAATGTGTAGGCTAATCTGATTTGACTTGCAAAATTTTGTTGGCTTTATCCACATTTATTAAAGCAACTCCTGACCTCTCTCTCCTCATCTACACCTCATAGATTGCTTCTTCATTTTTTAAGAAGATGGAACACTGTACTGTAGAAAATGCTTGGCTTTCCTAACAGGAATAGAATTCCATTAAAATGGAAGCAAATAGGGAACATATATATATATATATATATATATATATATATATATATATATATATGAACAGTACCTATAAGGAGGGAACAAATATTTTTAAGATGTCTATCCTACTCAGTAGCTCTGCCACTGAATTTCCATTAGTCATGTCCTAATTCCCTGCCTGTGTTTTAAAAAGGTTCTGAAAATATGGACTATTGCTTTCTTTTTAATTGAGTTAATTGAAAAGTGGAAAGTTTTATTAGGTGGATGGCTATGGGCTTGCTATTGCTCATTTGGCAGAGGGGAAGTAGATAGAAAGAGTTCTTTAGACCTTCTCCTTATGGGCTTATCTTACGTGTTCCAGTCTATATACGCAGTGCTCCTGGTGACTACAATAAAAAATAAGAAGAAAGGGGGGAGTAGCAGGAATAGTCACAGTAGTCTACGTCCAGCGCTACTGTTGGGTATTATTAGTCCAAGTGCCTTGTGAAAAGCCACATAGACACACACTTCAAATCTAGGCTTGTTGGAGGCCAAAAGAGTAGATGAGACACACTCACCCTTGGTCCCAGGGCTCCAGAGTCCCCTTTGTCTCCACGGTCACCCTTTCCCCAGTGAAAAGAGAAGAAAACCGAGTTAGTAGTGAGGCCAACAGTCCAGAAATATCTCAAATCTAAGGATGTATTTAACACCATACAGCAACACTTTTAATATGAACTTCTGAAGTGGAAAATAACAACTAGAAATACAATAACCACTGACATGGCAAATGCTTCTTTAAGATGCCCCCCGAAGTGAATTAAACTTCCCCCTTCAGATGACAGAGTATTTTGAAACAACAATACATATGGTAACTTGCTTCCTAGGGATCTTGAAAAGCAAAGCAAGTGGTTTCTATGACACCCAGAGCAAGATTTTACCTCTCAGACTGAGCTATGTTCCTGCCTGTATATGAAGAGATTTGGGGCAAGGGGGAAAAGAGGCAACCAATTAATTGGGTTGTCTGTTTTCTGAGAAGTCATTCCAGGGAGATTTAGGAGGGAAAGGTCACCAGCTGGGCCTCCCTCTGATGATGAAGATCTAAGGAAAAGTTTTCTAGAGGTATAGGTCTCTTAGCCCTCAGAAAGTGCTGAAGTGGACAGCAGCTAGCTGGACCAGGTTGGCGGGGCTGAAGGTCAAGATCTGGGCAAACACAGCTTTCTCTTTTTTTCAATGCAACATGAAAAGTCTCTAAATGTCCATTTATGGTGTGATGACTACCTCCCATCCCCGCCAAGAGACACCAGGAATCATCTAAACCTCAAACTGCAAATGCATCACTGAGAACACTCAAAATTTTCAGAAGTCTAAACAGAAATTTTGGAGAAGAGATTTGAACCTGGGTAGATTTGAAGGTTCTTTAAAACAGCCTAAAACTTACAGGGCCTTTTTCCTAAATAGAATTCAAAGCATTTCTATATGTCTTTCTTATAAACTGGATAAGGACCAACGAAGATGAGCAGGAAAAGGGATTATAATTTTTCTATCCACATTATGCTAATAACATTGACCATAATAATAAAATTTTGCTATGAATGGGGAATTATTAATTTCTGCTGTTTTCCCCATTTTCCACATTATTAGCATGATTAATAACATGATTAATAACATGATTCTGCTAGTAGTATATAGATTATTGCAGGTACTATATAAAGAGCATGATAAAGGAGAGAATTTCAATTAGTGGTGAAATTTTAATGGAATGAAGGGAGTCAACTGACTTGAAAGCAAAGTATAATCTGAACATTTATCACAAAGATAGCCCGGAAATAAAAAATAAGATTATACTGTATATAATTTAAGTAAAGTACTTAATTTTTTCCAAATAAGCTATACATATGAAACAGGAAATACAATTTCTCATAAAGAATGGTCTGAAGCACAGAACACAAAAACAAACAAGATGAAACAAACCAACTGTTCTGAGATGTCATCATAGGGATGAAATTACTGCAACCCCAGTGTGTGAAAGAGTTTAATCTAAAACATGATTCTCTGTAGAAGAGACACATGTTACATGACGGCCTCATGTTACATTAAAATGGTTGCCCAGTTACTGACCTTTGACCCCTTTGGGCCTCTAGTTCCTGATTCACCTTGTTTCCCCTATTATAGAAGAATATGAAGATGAAAAAGAGAACATGACAGAGGGAGATAAGAACAGAAAAAAAAGAAATTAGCAGTGACTCAGGATAATACAGAAAAATGGAAACACTTTATTTTAACTGCCTCAATATACTCCATATAATGTAGGCTGTTACAACACTGAACATAGGTATTATCACCGTATCATTAGTTCACTCCCTGGTCTCTCCACCAACCTTCATGCCATTATAATTCTGAAGACTGCCCACCCATCAGCGGATGGGAAGCGTTCTGTGACTAATTCTCATTAGTCTCAACAGTGTTTGCATAAATTTCCTTTTCATCAAAGAGTAAATCATTTCCTGTGTCTCTAGGATGGGTTATTAAAATAAAGTGTTACCATACTAGTTTGCAGGAAGTTGAGAGGAATAGATTGAACAGTCAAATAAATCCTTAGCTCTCATACTTTCAAGGTGTTACACACCATCAAATTACCATAGAAACTAACACAACATGGTTCCACATCTTCCTCAGTAGGTTTTAATATCCATCGAGTGGTAAGGTGTTAGTGTGACAGTACCTCCCGATTTATATTTGGATGTGTTATTAATTTGTTGACTGAACAGAAAAGAGTAAACTGGAAAAGTTGAATTGTAAAACCCTTTTTAGAAAATAACGAATTGGTGTGAATTTCAATGAATTATTTGTGATTTTGGCTGTTTTAATACCCCTTGAATAATTTTATTTTAGTTGCATGTTCTAAAGTAAGTGGCACACATTTCCAAACCAGAGAATGTTGTTTTCCAGTGTGAGAATAACTGACCTTTGGTCCAGGGGCTCCAGGCTCCCCTCGATCCCCTCTTCCAGGATGCCCTGCCTCCCCACGGTCGCCCTGTCACAAATCGCAAAATAGGTAAATGGCGCCCCCTATCACCCCCAGCTAGTCCCTGTAGGTTAATGAGTGAGTTGAATAAAATCAAAGAAAGCAGAAAGTTACTATTTATTTAGCACATACTCGGCATTGTATTAACCTCAACATGGATTATCTCATTTAATAATCAAAATAATTATTCAGGGCTTCCCTGGTGGCGCAGTGGTTGAGAGTCCGCCTGCCAATGCAGGGGACACGGGTTCGTGCCCCGGTCCGGGAAGATCCCACATGCCGCGGAGCGGCTGGGCCCGTGAGCCATGGCCGCTGGGCCTGCGCGTCCAGAGCCTGTGCTCCGCAACGGGAGAGGCCACAGCAGTGAGAGGCCCGTGTACCGCAAAAAAAAAAAAAAAAAAAAAAAAAAAAAAAATTCAACGTTTGCATTTTCATTCCCGTTTTATAGACAAAGAAATGGTTTGGTAAATGCCTGTCAGATGCCTATGTTGGTAAATGGAAAGACTTTTTTTTTTTTTTTGGCCGCGCCCTATGTGGGATCATAGTTCCCTGACCAGGGATCGAACCAGTGCTCCCTGCATTAGAAGCTCGGAGTCTTAACCACTGGACTGCTAGGGAAGTCCCAGAAAGACCTTTAAAGGGAATTGATAAGGGCCATCATTAATACCTCACAACAGGCATGGACATAGTTTTCAGTCTGCAGCAACTTTTTAAGATCTTCCGAAGCAGGGCAAAATGGCTAAGTGCCAAGTTTTGTAATTTGATTTTCTGGGCTTTACTCCTGGCTCTGGAATACTTACCAGTTTTGTGTTTTGGGGAAAGTTAGTTAAGTTCTGAAAGCCTCAGTTTCCTCTGTAAAATGGAGAAAATTAGAGTGCTGGTTTCATAACCTAGAAACGGAATGTGCTTGGCATTGTACAAGATCCAGAGGTGTTACAGCTTTTACTAGGTTTATAGCTCTGGGAAGGATGAGCATGGTCACTGCCCACAGGGAGCTAGTGCTCTAGTTAGAAAAGATCCACATGAACAAAAAAGAGTTAAGGAGTAATGTAAGGCCATATGTGAGAGAAGAAGAAACTCCACAGGGTTTTCAATGGTCCAGATTGACTTCCTTTTGGTGAGACTTGGGTCATATCCTGAAGGATGAGGTAGGGTGTATATTATAATTATCACTGTTTATAACTGTGCTATTGATTGTAGGGCGCGGTCAGCTAACTGCTACGCGGCAGGAAGCTGAAATAAGCTGAGTCATCCTTCCTGTGGCCACTGCGCTTGCGCTAAGTATACTAATGAGGTTTTAAAGTAGCGACCTATCCGATGCTGGCTCACAAATCGCACCATCGGCGAAAGCCAATCACAGAGCGACACATGTTCTTAATCCCTATATAAGCAGACTGCTATAGGATTGCGGGGTCTTCCTTCCATCTTTCTTCAACCAAGCTGTGCTCCAATAAAGTGTGATACGAGAAGAATCTTGCGTGTGGCGGCTCGTTATTCTGCTGGTCGGAAACGGCTCGCCGCAATTGATGAGTGCAGGAACTGCACACAACACTTTACATGCATTATCCTATCTAATCCGCAGGACAAATGAGAAAGGTGTTAGTATCCATAGTCTACAGATGAGGAAACTGAAGCTCAGAGAGGTTAAATAACTTGCCCAAAGCCTTTAACGTGGGAGAGCTGTAATACAGAACTGACTGTAGTCAGTCTCCAATTTTTGCATACATGTTTTTGTATGTAAATCTTTTGCACATCTCTGGTCATATTCTTAGGATAAATTCCTGCTAGACAAATGGCTGTGTCAAAAAGTATAAACATTTTAAAAGCTAGCTAATCACCCTTCAGGAAGATGGTGCTGTTTTACACTCCCTGAACACAGACTTGAGAGTGTTCATCTTCCTGCACGATGGGTAGAATTTCAATAATCAAACAAGTTTTGATTTCTGGTGATGGTATGTTTATGGATGAGGGAGGCACCCTTCTCACTGAAGGACTGATTCGTCTTGGAAAGGAAAAGAAAGTAGGATTTCGATCTGTTATGGGTGATGTAGGGATTTAAATTCCAAGATCTTTGTCTGTATCATGCCCACTGTGGGAAACCTTTGTGGTTTTGCAGGGGAGGTGGGATAGATTAGGGCCAGGATGAAGAAGACTCAGTAGGTTTCTCAGCATGAACCAAAAGGGGGTGGGACAATGGAGAGGTTGAGAGAAAGACAAGGGACTTGATTGGATGCAGGAGATGGAAAAGGTGCTCCAGAAGGGATTTTCCAGGGATTAGAGACTGAAGCACTTTTGCTGGTATATGGAATTTTTATTTAAATATGTATATACCATGTTTGGTGTTGCTCTTAATATTTTACAGAAGAATTCTAAAATGGTAACTATAATCTTATTTTAGAGAAAAACAAAAATTTTAGAAAATCATTTCTCTGTAGTATTTACCAGAGTAGTGGAGTCTATATACGTTTACCTAGAATCACTTATTATCATCATGCCCGTAATCAATTGCTTATTAGTCTCTCTCTGGAATTACATTACATATTTGTGTACTTTTTTCTTTTCTTCCACCCCTTTCTTACACATATTACAGTGGAAGCTTCAGTAGAGTAGACACTGTTTTTGTTGCATTTATTCCCCATTCTCAAATACTAGAAAAATGTCTGGAAAAAAATGTGTTGAATTAATGAGTAAACAATATTATACAAAGTATTCTAAATTATTCATAATAAAGTCCTATTTCTTTAGACTGATGGAGGTTTCTCTCAGGCGCTATACAGATGCTGAGAATACAGCAGTACATAAAACAGATTTTTAGATGCAATTATACGTATTTCTTCATTATGATCTCTCTTCACTGTGTTGGGGATAAAATATGAAGATTTAGTTTATTTTTAAAATCTGAATTTACTGGTACAAATCCAGACTGCCTACGCAACCGGTAAAAGACTAGTGTTTGGCTGAAAGAGATTTTTAAATAATCATGACTTTTCCATTATGATACCAATTTCATGTTAGATAGGTAATTCAGCTGAAAATTAACTTCAGAATATTGTTAAATGAATTTCTTATTCATATCCCTCTTGTGGAAATACAAAACAGTTACAGTACAGTCTTTACTTTTATTGGGAGTTCAGAGTAGTATCTGTTATAAAAGTATCTGTTCTGTAAAATCAGGCTGGGTTCTTCATGAACAGTAATTAATGTTGATTTTACGGCTCTACATCTGGATTTTTTTGACTGTGGAAGAGTTTAAAATAAGTGAACAAAAGAAAATATATTTAGGGCTGAACTCTACACTCCACAGTCTGTGTTTCTCCTATTTTCCCCTGTTTAGCAAACAAAATGCCACAAACATTTAGAGATCATGTTCACGCCCGGTCCTCTCCAGCACTGACCAGGTTTCCCGTTTCTCTGTGCTTATCCACAAAGCAATCCTCTTTCTCTACCTGCTTCTGAGGCTGCAAGCCTGAATAAATACGAGAGTTCTGACATGAACACAGAATGCTCATTATTCTTTTGTTCTAGCTCTTTTTATTCCAGAAAGCGCATTTCGTGTGTACATCTGTTCAGGCTAAAACAGGCTTTCCTCATATTTTGTTAATAAGCTTGACAGCTCATTATGTGAAAAAGAAATTGCTGAGCAAGCAGTAATTTTACATAAATTCGACAGAGTTTTAGTCTCCCTTTAGGCCACACATAGTTTCCATTGACTAGGATTAGAGTTATTTTCTCTTGACCAGCGGAATGAGGACTCCTCTGTCAGAACAAACCATGAACATATTTCTCGAGCTCTTGGAAATCATCCTGGCTTATTTCTGCTGAATGCAATACACATTGAGGCAAAACTGCTATGGTTTAAAAATAAAAGAAAGTAGTTTGATCTAATTTTGCTCCTTCTTTGATTCATGAGTCTGTCATGAATAAAGTTCCATCCTCAGAGCTGTACCTTTTTATGTCTTACTGGGTAGATAAAAAGGGAACTATGGCTCTGACTGTGTCCACAGCAACCTAGTTTTTTATATGGCAGCATATAGATTTTGCTTTTAGGGCCCTCTCTCAGGTTGCCAAGTGGAAGATCACGAGATGGTTTTCATTACAGAATCTTTCTGCAGACGTTATTCAGGATGGATCCTTTTGGGATGAGACACTTAGGAATCTATATGACGTCAGTACTTGCCTTTGCAATCTAGGGAGTGATGGGGGAATAGTAATAATGTTTGATTTATGCGTATGTCTTAAAATGGGTAACGAGGGGCAGGAGTGAATGAGTTCTACCTCTCCTCCTCAGAATTCCCTCACTTTTCCATATGGCCAGGAGACTAATAGCATCATATCAATTTAGGTACAATTTGGGGGACAACGGGAACAATGAATGTATTCCACCATCCTGTTGTTTTGCCTAAGGCTTTCTGGAATTAACTTCCTATTATTCTATTTAACATGGTATTCCCATTAGAAGTGTTAGGAATAGGTGCTAAGCTGCTTTAGTTCTCCATTAGGCAAAAATATCTGGTCACCTAAGGAACATAATGGACTAAAAATATACGATCAAAAATTTCAGAAAGGAAGGAAGGGAAAAACACTATGTTTACCTTTGTTCCTGGTAACCCTGGTAAGCCTGGTTCTCCTTGAGGACCAATGAAACCTGGTTCTCCCTTTAAAAAAATGGGCATATGAGATTATTACATATTTGACAGTAAATATGTAAAGTTAGACTGATTTCCTTCTACTGGGATTTTACTCCTTTGATTATATATAGCCTTCTTGCTGAGATCCAGCTACTAACTCTAAAATTAATCAGAACTGGTTTTGATCAGCCACAGTACTTTGAGCAAAGCTTTGGAGGAGCTTGAGAAAGTAAAAGTGACAAAGAAACAAGACAAATGTCTTTACAATTTCCTTTCTCATCTGTTGTCCAGTGCTTCTTATCATTTACCAAATCAAGATCCATTATGTTAGGGTGGATGTGGTAGGTAGCGTCTAAGATGGGCCTCAATGATCCCACCTCCTGGTATTCAATGCCTTTGCGTAACCCCTCTGCTTGAGTGTGCACTGGATTTACTGACTCATATCTAATGAAGAGAATATAGCAGAAGTAATGGGATATCACTTCTGAGACTAAGTTATAAAAAGACAGTGGCTTCCATCCTGGGGACTCTTCCTTGTTCTCTCTCACTTGAATCAACTTGCTTTCTGGAAAACAAGCTGCCATGAGCAGCCCTATGGAGAGGTCCCCATGGTGAGGACTAAGGTCTGCCAAGAGCTGCATGTGTGAACTTGGGAGCAGATGCTCCACCCCAGTAGAGTCTTCAGATGAGATCACAGCCCTGGCTGACAGCTTCACTGGATCCTCATGGGAGACATTGAGACAGAGGTACCCAGCTGAGCCATGCTCAAATTCTTGTTCCTCCAGAAGTGTGAGAGGACTGTTGTTTTAAGCCACTCCCACTTGGGGGGCTTGTATGGTAGGCAGCAATTGATAACTGATACAGTGGGTGTGGCTAGGGAAGAGATTTGGTAATGTTTAGATAGAAAGCAAAATATCTCTTCTTGCCCAGCCTCAAAATCTCTTCTCTACCACCTGGAGGAAACCCAGTTGTGGTATAATAAAAAATATATATTTGGTCTTGTTCCTGGTTCCTAAAACCTTTGGAATTTCCTGAGTAATAAGAGTAACAGGAGCATGTTTTGTTATCTTAACGAGCCCCTTTCAAACATATCTGAGTTTATGCTAATGGGGTGACTATGGTGGGCCCCTAGACAGCTTCAGGGTTGGGGCTGTGATAAGAAGGTTGGAACTTTCAACCTTTCCCCTCCTCTCACCACCTCCAGAGAGGGAGATGGAGATTGAGTTTAACCACCAATGACCAATGCTTTAATCAATCACGTCTACATAATGGAACTTTCATAAAACTTCCAAAGCAGTGGGAACTAGAGAGCTTCTGAGCTGATGAACACATCCATGTGCTGGTAGGGTGGCACCCCCCAACTCCACGGGGACAGAGGCTCCTGCCCTCAGGACACTTTTGACTTCACCCTTTGTACCTCTCCATTTGGCTGCTCATTTTAATCTTTCATAACAAACTGTGATGGTAAGTATGGTATTTTCCTGAGTTCTGTGAGTCACTGTAGCAAATTATCAAACTTGAGTGGGAGTGGCAGAGGGTGGCTGTGAGTACCCTGGAATCTGTAGCCAAGTCAGACATAAGTCCAGGTAAGGCGGAGAGGGTGAGGTGGGTGGTACCTGTAATTGTGGTCTGAAGTGAGGGCAGTCTTATGGGACTGAACCCTTAAACCTATGGAATCTGATGCTAACTTTGAGTAGTTAGTGTCACAATAGGATTGAATTGTAGGACATGCAGCTGGTGTCAGAGAATCAGAGTTGGAGAACTGGTGTTGGAAAAGACACCAGGTATTTGGCATCAGAAAACACCCGACACCAGTGTTCACATATAAACTATAAAGTTTTATTTTCTTCTTAACAACGTGAGCTCAAATGTAAAAGTCTAACTTCCTGAAATCTATAACGAAGTTTTAAAGCAAAGAAAAACAAAACAAAAACATAATGCCTCTGTTCCCATGTTTTCTGGGATTTGTTTGTTCATTTGTTTCCCCCCATTGGATTATTTCTGGAGCAGTAGCTAATGTTGTTTGACATATTTGATTTTTTTCTAAGGTAGCTATATTTCAACATTTGTTCTTCGGAGCTGAGCAGGAAGATACAGAGAGGATGTTTGATAAGAAGTGTTAGAGTGTCATGAAATATTTCTGCAATAATGATTTTTTAAAATATGCTGTATAAAACCTTGGTGTTGGGCAGGGAACCAAAGGATATCAGCACCGCAAAATTTGCTGAACAGTGATAAATAACTGAAATGGATTATCTCTAGTTCTTATGCTCATGGTACTGCTTTAAGAAAATAAAAAGTGTAGGGGAATGAATGCTTTAGGTTTATTGTTTGTGAAATTTCTATAACTCTGTTCTACCTGTCTCTATATCTTTACATCTAACGGAGAGGAAAATCTGAACAAATAATTTTGGATCAATCTCTTAATCGTCTAAAATGACAATCAACTATATTCAGAAAACTCAATGATGACCATTCTATTTCTTATAAAAAAAATTTAACTTGTTATTTTAAACAAAAAACATAAGAAATATACTTACGTACAAGTAAGACGTTTCTCCCAATAAAATGATTTATATAAATACATAAATATTCCCTCTCCACCCTCAAGAAAAAAGCTGTATTAAAGTTCATGTGTATCATTAGTAACAACTTACTGTAATGAAAATATAATGCAAGTTAATAGGTGGAAAGTTTACAGGTAGACAAGACTCCTGCAAATCTTCAAGTAGAAATAAAATGATTTCACTGTTAGCAAAGCAAATAGAAGCACCATTAAAGCATACTAATAAAAGAGAAGAAAAAAGAGTAAATGTTGCAAAAATGTATTTCTTATTTAGGTTAGTGCTTAGTTTATAAAAAGTTGAAGCATGCAGTTTCATAAGTCACACATAAATAAATAAGGCTTTGTGATCTAAGTGACCAAAGTGTTGTTTCTTCCTTTTTAAAAACATTAATGTATTTAAGTCCTCCTGAGTTAAATGGATAGCAATTTCCTTTATACAGAATGTTCAGGGTGAAAACTTTTATTTCAAGATATAAAATTAGCAATGCATTGGACACTCAACAATTTTAGCATTATTAATACTGGCTTATTTTAAAGGCTTTGAGTATGATTAGTGGTACTTTATCATGCCACTCTAAGAAAGCATCTACCATCTCGATTCGTTTCTTATTTCAATTTATTCAAGGGGAACAATAGCATACTTAATTTTAGGATCACAGCTTCATGTTTATTTAATGCCAGAGCTCTCAATTACTTTAGAGACATTGTCTCCATCCTGTCTATATCTTGGCAGGGTTGGGAGGAAATAATCATTTGTCTCTTTTCTGTCTCAGGCTTGAAAGACAATTATTGAAATAAGGCATAAATATGTCTACGCATGGTCTTGAGCTGGTTGGACTGTTTCTTACCTTCCTAGACTTATACCAGAGGTTCTCAGAGTGCCTTTTCACTTACCATTTTTAGTGTACAGAGTAGGAAAGATTGATTCATTGAGATGGTTTCAGATTTCACATTGCACCTAAACTTTAAGTTGAAACTACTACTTGTAGAGTTTGGGGTAGTATCAAAGAAAAGAATAACACAATTTCATGGAAAGGCTATTAAAATAATCTTCCCATGTCCAATTACATATCTGTATGAGGCTGGTTTTTCTTCATATGCTTTAACCAAGACAACAAATTGCAACAGATTGAATGCAGAAGCAGATATGAGAATCCAGCTGCCTTCTATTAAGCCAGACATCGAAGATATTTGGAAAAAAAAAAAGAAGACAACAATGTCATTCTTCCTGCTGATTGTTTGTTTTGTAAAATTCAGTTGTGTTTCATAAAAATGTTATTTAATTAACATATAATGGGTTGTTTAAATTTCTGTTTTAATATCTAATACAGACATATCAATAGGTATAACCTACATAAATAAAAACTCCTTCAATCCTAATTTTTAAGTGTGTAAAAGGGTTTTGAGGCTAAGTCTTTGAGAACTGTTGGTACAAAGGTACAGAATGGAGTTAAAGCCTGGCTTTGCAGGCTGTGATCCTGAGTTGCCAAATAATGAAAGGTTCTGGTGTCATTAAGGGGTGACTTAGTCAAGACTTATTGGATAATTCAAGCAAAGCACTTAGCACCACCTCTAGAACAAAGTAAGTAAACAATAAATGTTATTGTTGTTCTTATATTATAGCCTCAAAAATGCTAGCTATCATTATTTTATTAGTGGTAGTAGTATTATAACACCTCTGCAGCTAATTAGTGATATACATGGTGACTTCTTGATTCTTTACAACTGTATGGGGTTATACTCAATACCTCTTCAACTCCTTTCAAGAAGTAACCCTAAATTTTCTCATGTGACTATATCATTGTTTTATGAGACGATATCCATCTGCCAGAGCATTTAGGATTGCAAAACGAAACGTGTGTAAGGTAGAGAAATGACAGGTTTACTAAGAATGAGTTTCTTCCTGTAAGAAAGGGAAAGGAGAAAAAATGGTCATACCTATTAAATTTCCCTAAATAAATGTAATCCTTAAAAAAAAACTTGCCTCTTTGGCAAGGATTGATGTAGAGTTTAAAGGTCCTAGAATTTCCTAAAATGTCTAGGAGAAAGGCTATGACAACCTATGATTCTACAAATACTTTAATGTGATTGAAAGAATAAGCAAGTGGTTAACCCACTTTAGTCACAGTTCTAGTTAACCAGGAGAGAGGAAAGAGACTGAGTCAAAGGAAGGTAGGGGAAAGCAGCTGAAATATGATTCAAACACAAGACATTTTTGCAAAATCATTTGTTGAAGTAAATCAAACCACACCAAAATGAGGTTACCTAATTTTTCAGGACAATACACAGGAGAAGTAACTATTTTTATTGGACTGTATGATGCTTCTCAGAGCCGTTTTTACATATCTAGTCTCATATAATCAATGGGAAATAGGAGATTGCTAAATTGGAAGTTATTCACATGTATTTTCTGAATAGACAAGGTGGGGGAGAGATGCACTCGAGGAAATTGGAACTATAATGGAACTAAGCTCTTATAAGACTTTTAATGAAGGAACAATTAAATGTAGAGTTTTTTTTCTTTTTCTTATTTACAAGGCAATTACCCAAATTAGAAAACCCAATTATAATTTGAGTGAGCCACTGTTGGAATAACATGGGAACGTAAGGCAGGGATCCTTTGAAAAGGGCAGATGCTGGCTGTCATAATTAGGGAAACGTGGATTTATACAGGTAAACTGCAAGTAAAATAGCTCTACCATTAAAGTGAAAACACTAAAATATGACATTTTCTGAAACAATATTCATCTTTTCAGTATGAAGTGTTAGTGCTTTTTTAAAAAGTGACAACCAAAAAATGGCTAAGATAAATGAAGGAAAGGCACAGGCATTAAACATTGGTTTGCCATGAATACCAAGGCACCAATCAATAGCATAAGAATAAGTTAAGAGCACTAATTACTTCACAGCCACTTTAATCTGTTTTTCTCATATATATATATATATATATATATATAATTTCATATATATATGTATTCTAAATTTTCCTTCACCTCTCTACCTATTCACTCACTATCTCAAGTGAGATAGTATTTTAGGTTTTTACTTTTCTTATCATTGAGAACAAGATTACAAAGTTAATTGGGATTCCATTCATACTGGAGTTGTTGATCCTGTGTGGAAGGAAAGCAAAAGTGTGAAAGCAACCAGCTAGCAGGGAGACAAGACAAGAGGAGAGGAAGAATGGAGAGGGACAAGCATCTTAAAATGTTCTGTTCCTCTACCATGACCAGAACAGTTAAACCCAGGATAATCTGCTATTTTTGTTGTTGTTTTGTCTTCACCGGTCCTGGCAATGTCCAACTAGATCTACCCTTATGACAAATGGAAAAATATAAACAATGAAATATCTAACTCTTAAAATAAATACAGAGCTGTGATTTAACCAAAGCCTGGAAATAAAAAATATACAACACTCTTTATCAGAACCTTTAAAACAATCCAACGTTTTAATCACTAAAACACAAGTAATGGCTGGCACCAAATTCTGCTACCCAAACCACATGCCTACCAGTGATCAGATGGTTGTCAGAGAAACAGAAATCTCAGCTCTGTTCATGCTACTGCAATACGGCATTGATGCAGCTTCAAATTTCAAAATGAAAATAAAAATTTGGTTTAACTTTCTGGTCTTATCTTAAATATTACATCTGATTTCTTCCTGAGTTGTTTCATGAGTTATGTCCTTTGTTTCTTCTCAACATCAATTAATTAGCTCACCACCCATGAGTTAAAAAACTAGGTCTCAGTTCCAAGACAGTAACGTATCTTCCTGTGTTGAGCTGGTAGAAAAGATGAATAATGAAGTGTTTGTGGTTCTGGCAGCTAAACTGGGATTCACGTTGGGAAGAATAAATGCTATTAATTCAGGATAAAGCATAATTAGTAGGTCTAGTAATAAACTGTTGGGAGAAACAGCAGCAAACAGACCTAGTTGAAAATCTGACACAGGTTTTGCTAATTTGAATGAAAGCTTTAAACAGCCAGGGCACATAAAGATGCAGAAACAAATCTACAAAGAATAGCTATAGCTGAAATCAAACGTGTACTTACACATGACCAATTCAGGAAGGCCTAATGGTCTCACACTGATCTTTCCAACTATAGTTAACGCTTTCAGCAGCCACAACTTTGATCTTGTAGTATAAAGCTCAATTAAAATAAGTCATAGTAACTAATACGGGCTATATTTGAAAAATGATCCTGTTTTTTGCACCAAACAAAAAGTTCCCTTGATGATTAGAGTGTCAGTATTAGAGTTTATCCCTCTCTCTCCTTCTCTGTTTTCTTTCATAAATTGGCAATATGTACACAGAGAAATGAAGTAAACTACAAGAAGATTTAGCTATGGGAAGGTGGGAAGGATAAAAGGAAGATGCTGCAAAGGTAAGATTTTTGACTGAAGCCACTTTTGCTCATTTGCTATTACTTTTAAAAAATTTAAACAGCCTATTGAGATAGTTTAAATTCTGTGTATTCTGGCCCCAAACCCCAAAAAACAAAACAAAAACCCTCCAAATAACTCAAACAATTACTATCTTCACCAACAAAGAAGGCAACAAAACCTGGCCTTCTATATTATAAAAACACAAGGAAAAACTAGGAAGTTCTTTAAAACCATGATCTTTCTGAAATCTAACAATGACCATTAAGTCATTAAGTCTTGGAATTCCATAATAAAATCTGGACTGATTTTTCTTCAAACTCACATTTAATATATGGCAAGAAAGTATTTTAGATGATCTTACTTTATCTTTTAAATGGCCATCGGGACAGTTCACTTAATACTCTGTTGTCAAATCTACATAAAGGATGTCTTTCATAGGGGTGAGAAGAGTCATCAAATATGTAGATGGAATTACTAGTCAAGGTAAGAATGAAGAGGCAGCTTCATTCATACAGAAATGGCTCACCAGGTGTTTCCCTATAAACTTCCAGAACCTACCATCTGTTAAATGGAATAGTGAACAGAAAGTCCTAACTGATTATCTCTTGTCCACAGAAAAATCTCTGGTTTTTCATTTAATACCATTTGTTTTAGTTTTATAAGTCATTATCAATTAAAGGAGTAAAAGATATTATTTTTTTAACCTGTCTAAAAAACCTCTAATATACCAGTGTAAATCAAGTCATGCTTTCCATGATATTTATTACCCCGAGCAGATCCAATTTTCATTGCCCAAAAAATAGTACAACGGGGCTTGAAAAATATGTGCTGACTTGCCTGGGTGCTAAAAGCATCACCAATAATTTTGATTAATGTATCTTGACACCGAATGCATTAACCATACAATATTCTTCTTGCTGAAGGGCTAATTAGAATTCAAGTCAGCATGATACCTACTTTTGAGGATTACAGCAAGAACATTTGTTGTAATAAGAACCTTCAGGCAGCCAGTTTTGGTAATGATTGATTTGTAAAATTATTGAGGGGGAAAAAAAGGATGAGAAAGTAGAGTCTGTCCCCCAAACACTTATTTCCCTGAAGGATCACATTTGAGCATAAATTAAAACATCTTGGTGGCTATGATGAAAATGAACTACAACAGCAAGTTTATTTAAAATCCAGAAAACATAAGTTTCTGGTTTTTTTTTTTTTAAACAGGATTACATCACGAAAGCACAATTGGTGTATTTAGTCAAGGTTTCGTTATGGCTGCTAAAAAGTCTCTGATTTCTGGTTGTATGAGTTTCCTAATTGGACTCTTAAACTATTCAACTGCTCAGACGCACTTTGTGCAAGCAGGAAGTAATTATAAGTAACAATAACACACTGCTATCCTTTTAACCAGTATTCTTTTTCTTTTTTCTTTTACAGATTCATTTCACATCCTATGTCACTTCCAAAAACTTTCTTCTGTTATTTTAAAAATGTGACTTGATGTTTCTAAGGAAGAAACCTCATCTCCAGTGTATTTAGAAGATAAGTTTCTATAGATGACTGGGCACTATACTTAATCCTAAGAATGACAAAATAATGTTTCTGCCACCTGTAAAAGTTAGTGCTTATATGATCTAGTGTCAAGGATGATTTCATATAACGAAGTGTAAACAGTTAGTTACTGTCTCCTGATCCCCAAGTTCTTGATCTGAATCTCAAATTGTCACTAATGTGGAAGCCAGAACAAAAATATCAAGCTTTGAGGGAAAATATCGTAAAAATTTCTTTGCCACCTAACTGATTTGTTTTTCTGATTTGATGTAATTTTCACTGTATTATGTCTCCCTATTGTACTCGTTTTAATGTATCAGGTACATTTTTCCCAATTTACTTTCTAAATATGATGAGATACACTGGTAGTCAACGCTGAAAGGAGAAAAACAAGCATTGAAAATTCATATTTGTAAAAAATGTCTTGCGCTGGGCAACACGATTGATTGGGGCCTAGAGATTTCCGTTATTACATGTCAAGCTTTCCTTTTGCTTTTCCTGTGAAGAGTGTCGGGAAGGAGAACTAAGACAGTATCATGTCTTATGCGCAGAACACTGTGTTTCCTCATCCTTTATCCCTGGAATACATTGGGTTATAGGAAAAGGGGAATAGTGTGATGTCATGTTTCAAGAGAAAATATGTTATCTTACTGCTCTTAAAGGTAACATTCAACCATCACCGCAAAGGAGTTTTCAGAATTTAGATCTATGAACCTGGAGGGTGTAAATGGCTTTATGATCTCTAGGTTGAAATGACTCACAGGAGGAAAGACTCTATAGAACAGGTACATAAACAATGTTTCCAACATTCTGAGCTGCTCCAAGAGAAAGAAATAACAATAGCTAAAATTTATATAGCGTTTACTATATGTTTGGCAATATTTTAGGAGCTGCATGTATATTAATTCATTTAATCCTCACAACAACCCTCTGAGTTATGTATAATAATAATTCCCATTTGATAAGGAAACCCAGCACAGAGAGATTATGTAACTTGCCCAGTACATGATACAGCTTCATAAACTGGTAAGGGGTAGAACCGGGATCTACACACTGGTGGTCTGGTCCTAAAGATCACTGCTCTTCATGACTTAATTACTAGGGTGATGTAACCATGAAAGGGGTAAGCAATTTTCAACATGTATGGAAAGAAAAACATGTTTAAAACTAGGAACTTTGAATCTCACCCTTTTATGTGATATTGGAAAAGCTAGTCACAATAAAGTTTTACCCATGAAACATATATTTAAAGGCTTGTTAATCAAAGAACTTTTCTGAGCTCAATCCTTATTCCAGAAGACCAATGTTTGCATGGCACACTGCAATGTACAACGTACGATAATTTAATCTTCCCAGCTGAACATCTTAACACTATATGAACCATGGATGCATGAAATAGGAATTCCAAATGTCTTCCACATGGTCAGAGCACTTTCCAATACTTGTCCGGGAAGCTTAAGAGTAGTTTGAAATTAAGTGATGCCTCTTCTTAGTGACTTTTATGTATGCCGAAGGTATCAGTACTTATCTCTGAGTGGGACCCTGAGGTGATAGATAGATGAGTCTGCTGTCTGTGTTTAGGCACTTTGCTCATTTCCTGAGAGCAGTGTGGAAGGCATGTGGATGCTCATTAAGCTTCCAACCGTTCCCCGAGAGCAACAGGTGGCAAATCAAAGCTTCCCTGGTATGTCATGGCTGGTTTCCTCAACATCTTGGAAATAACGGATGGCATGTGCACGCTCTCTGTAGTACCAGCAGATAAGGAGATGGATAGCAAGGAAGTATTTCCAAAGCATAAACACACACACAGGTCTAGGAAAGTTATGACTAATGCTCTTGCTACCACACATTCTAAATCCATATATGGTGGTTTCATCTTTTAAATATTATTACTCATTCAAACTATGAAATCAAGGTTAACTGTCCTGTGGTTAACTACCTAACAGAAGCAAGGTATATTAAAGGAGTAAAGAATATCCCAAGTTAATGAAGCTCTATCATAAATTGATAAACTTTTAACTGTACATTTAAAAATATCCAATAACTACTCATGACTATGACGTGTTTTTAAATTGCCTCCTTTACAAAATTACTCAATTACACTGAGCACCTACTACATTATAGGGCAAGCATATCACTTACATTCTGGACGAGAGAGAGAAGACAGAGCTTATTAATCCAAAAATAGAATCTGTGATTTAAACTGAATACTGGATAGTTACCCAACAACACTCGATAATTACATAGAAAAGTATCTCTAGTTAATGATAGAAAGATTTTTGTCAGTTGATGGCTTTTTCTCACCATAGTCACTAGTCAGGTTAGAAAAACAAAGGAAAGTATCAGCTATAAGATCTTGACAAAATTTGTCTGGCAACATCCCATGACCCTAGAAATAAAAACGTTTACTGGAGGTGGCAAATCACCAACATCTTTCCCAATTTGAAAAAGTTCAAAACCTTCAAACTGGTCCACCGAGGACTAGGGAAATGAGCTGGGGTATTTTTCACAGTGGAGGACATAAATGAAAGGTAATGAGAACAAATAGTAGTAACTGTAATTGTTTTGTTTGTTTGTTTTGGAGGGAAAAACCCCAATACCTTCCCCCTTATATACTCTCTCTCAACAAGAAAGCTCACCCTCAGGAGAAGGGACAACTGGATTTCTACACAGCACTGAGATTCCTGCCTCAGGATCTGGTGCTGGCAGCACAGCCCAGCTAACCTACAAGCGAGCGCTGCAGGAAACCCTGCCCCAGTCCTTCCAAAATGCCCCTCGTTTTAAATGCCTCCCCCCTTACTTATAATGTTACCGGCTTCTTTAACCTAGTGCTGAATTTAATGTTCTTAAATTTGTTTTAAAAATCTGTGATTTTCCAAATATCAGTAAAAAGTTTTTTTTTAATGTGTGGGATTATTAAGGAACTAATAAATAAATTAGTTATTGCCATAAATGCCATAAATTAACTGCCATAAATTAACATTATGCCATAAATTAACTCTGCAGTATGAAATCACATATAACTTATTAAGTTATTTTTGCTAAATATCAAATGATAAGGAAATGACTTTGACTCTTTAGTAAACTGTTGTCATGGAGTGTACTTTTCAGTGAAGAAGTCAAAGACTAAAAATATATTAAAAGAACATATCTGGACATCTGTGATACTAATCTGGAAACATCAAACAAAAAGCAGAACCAAAATTTCTGAGTGCCAACCTGGAATTCATAGCTTTCATGGCTGTTGATTATAACAAATATACTCATAAAATGTTACATATGATACCATATGATGTCTGGGAACTCAGTAATTTAATATATTAATTCTAAAATCATATTATTCATGTAACACATTTCAAACACAATCTTCATAAAGCAGCATATACAACCCTCTTACTGAAACTAGGAATATTAATTTTGGAATCATCTAATGTAGTCTAGAGATTAATTCAAAATTCTATAAGATGAGAACAATGTAAAGGAAAATCTACTTGCATTATGTTATTTTATCAAACAGTTCTAGAATTAAAAGAAAAAACTTTAAAATAAGAAGCTGATTTTAAGGGAGCACTACAGCTAAGATACTAGAACTTTTAAGCCTTGACAGTTGCCATGTAAAAAATTTTAAACAACTAAAAAAAATGTTTGTTAATATTTTTAGACAATTTAAAAACATGTAAAACAATGTTTTCAAGCTAAGCTTTAAGCAGTTATTTCAAAAGACATACAAATTTTATGGGAATAGTATGTAGGTCAATAAAGCTTAGTAATATTTGTACTTTGCAGTGAGAATTATTAACAGGAAGTAGAAGCACAAAACACATTGGAAGGACTTCCCTGGTGGTGCAGTGGTTGGGAATCCACCTGCCAATGCAGGGGACACAGGTTCGAGCTCTAGTCTGGGAAGATCCCACATGCCGCAGAGCAACTGCGCCCGTGCACCACAACTACTGAGCCTAAGCTCTAGAGCCCGCAAGCCACAACTACTGAGCCCATGTGCCACAACTACTGAAGCCTGCGTGCCTAGAGCCTGTGCTCCACAACAAGAGAAGCCACTGCAGTGAGAAGCCTGCACACCGCAACGAAGAGTAGCCTCTGCTCTCCGCAACTAGAGAAAGCCTGCACACAGCAACGAAGATGCAACACAGCCACAAATAAATAAATTAATTAAAAAAAAAAACTTTGGAAAGATTATTATAATGGGTGAATCACAAAAACAGCTGCCTGGATATTAGATTTAAGGGGATGTTAAGATTTTAATTCTGGTCAAAATCTGATAGGATCTTAAGAGTAAAATTTAAATGTGAAGGGAGACATTGTAGACTTTAAAGAATTCCTATGACTTCAAATGAAATGACTTTTACATTTATTTAAGGGGCATAGTAGGTTATATAGTGGAATATACAGTCCAGAGAGCCATGGCAAACTTTAGAAATACCCATGCTTCATTTTTTTTTTATTGAAGTATAGTTGATTTACAATGTTGTGTTAGTTTCAGGTGTACAGCAGAGTGATTCAGTTTCATATATATATATATTTATGTATATATTATACATATATATGTATATATATATATATATATATATTCTTTTTCAGATTCTTTTCCATTATAGCTTATTACAGGATATTGAGTATAGTTCCCTGTGCTATACAGTAGGACCCTGTTGATTATCTATTTTATATGTAGTAGTGTGTATCTGTTAGTCTCAAACTCCTAATCTATCCTTCCCCCCCCTTTCCCCGTTGGTAACCTTAAGTTTGTTTTCTATGCCTGTAAGTCTATTTCTGTTACCTGTGCTTCATTTTTAATTAAAAAATTTAATTGGTTGAAATGGCTGGTGAGTATTTAAAGAACAGCACTATATTTTTAGCTTCCATTTTTTCATTTTTGTGACTCTCACAATTACATTTCTATGAAGCCAAGACTGTCAGTGCAGTATTTACCTTTATCCCCGGAAGTCCAGGAAGCCCAGGAAGCCCTGGTTCACCCTACATAGGAAAATCACACAGCATTATAGAACAGTATTCACTCAGGCACAGTATCTGAGAAAAACATGGCAAATGCTCCAGCTGAATTCTTGCTGTATGTATATATATGTCTAATATATATACTGTCTAGTTTCAAGATATTTGGTGAGATTATACAGTTCAGTCAACTCTTGATTCAGGGACTGTTGACTATTTTGCAGATTTTTCAGGATTTTCCCTGTTGCTGCCAGTTCACTGCTCATTGTCATCACTACCAGAAGGTGAGAAAGAGAAATAAAAGGAGAAGGAATTCCTGTGTTTTATTACTCCCTGGTCAATGATTTGTTGAGGAGGCTGAATCTATCTGCTGAAATGAGGATTACGTGCATTTAAATAACGCATCCTATTCCAAGGCTCTCTTACCTCAGATAATCAAGAGTTGGCTGTATGAACAGATGGTCATATCAAAACAATATACATTAAAAGTCTCATTCACCTAAAAGTATAACAAGGTTTCTTTTCCATTCCTGAATGATGAGAAGATAAATGCATGGTTAAGATTATACTTAACTCCAGCCCGTATATCAGACAATTGTTGAGTCTGGGTAACCCTGCTTAGCAATGGAGGGCTAATGGTACCATGCAGCTGCTTCTGAATACAGGTTTGAGATTAAGTGGTACATTTTGGGTGAGCACACTGGAGTCAAGCTAAATCTTCTCATTTTCACATAATTGTTTACATTACTTTAAGCACAAAGTATAGTGACAAGAAGTTATATTGCTTAGAAAATCTCCTGAATTTCACTAAAGAAGCATAAAGGAATTGCTAGAGAAAATGAAAGTCCATCCTGTGTTGGACTGAGGTGACTAAATATTGTGGAAAATAACATTTGAAGGTAAAAGTGTCACATCATTTCATGATGGCGAGTCAGTGTTATGACAACTATACCAAAAGAGACAGAAGCATCAAACTAAAGATAAAAGTGGTAGAAGGCACTACTTTCATCTAAATGCTTGAACAGCCCTTATTCCAAGGAAAATCTGCTAAGAACAACCAGACATTTCATCTTTAATATTATTACTTTCAAATTATGGAGGGCTATAATTTGCTCTGGTATTATCACAAAATGACTTCAGATACTGTTTATATTAAGCTGTATGGTTAGACATAGAAAGGAAAATGACTTTCCTGATGGTTTAGGTCAAAGGTGCTTCAGGAATGCAAAAGAAAAGCTATTCTTTCTGAAACTACCTGAGTGAAAGTTTGCATTGTGAACAAAAAGACTAAGATGAGATTAAGCCAGAGAAGAAAGAATGATTATTAAGAATTTGATATTTCATTCAAAGAAACTTGTCCAAGTAGAGTAAACTTTACATAGATACAACATTATACATTTGATTTTCTTTTTCTCCCCCCCATTTCCCTTTAATCAATAACTTTAGGAAGCTCTAGTAAAAAGAGCTTATCCATATTTCAGTGAAGATTCTCTTTTACTAAGAAAAAAGTATAAGGCCCTTGAAAACACAGTAAGTTGCAGTAGAATATACAACCAATAAAAGTAAACATATTGGTGACATATTGATAGTTTTGTATTGTTTCAGAAAAGCCCCCAAAACTCAAGACATCCTATTTAAGACATGTGTGGAAACATATAGGTTGTAACACTGTTTCCTCAAAGGAGTTTTTACTAGACCCTTCCCTCAAGGGGAAGGGTCAAATTAAAAGGATCTGATGACTACTTTAAAGTAAGATATTTATATACACATGCCTACATAGACACATTCATGTTTCTCACAATGAGAAAGATGTATAAAACATTATGGATTATTTTATAACATAGATTGGATACTTACAGAGAGTTTGAGCGCTTAGCTCTTCCCTACATCATATGCATATATATGTAAGTATATAGGTTATAAATGTACTTTTTAATGAACAAACCTTTCAGGAATTCATATTTCATACTCTTGGATTTTGACCTTTCCAAATTTATGTTTACTTAAAATTTGACAAAATGAAGGATTATAAAACATTTAATGTTACCCTTTGTGCAACATCTCAGCATTTTTAGGAAGATATTTCTTCCTATATAAATTCTCTGTCCTTATACCATGAATGTTTATCTTTTAATTAAGAGACAGTTTTCAGTTAATTTCTCCATTCTTGCCTATTTCTTGACTCAGAGCTTCTCTGAGCTGAGTTCTTGGTCACGCACAGCCCAAGTTCAGATCTAGGTCATAATTAAGAATCGGTTTGTTATTCCATTCAAAGACTTCTTGCCCAAGTAGATTACACTTTACACTGATATGTTATGCTTCTGGTTTTCTTTTTTCTTTACCTTTCACTCTTTATTCTCCATTATCGGAGACCCTTGTCTACTGTTAAAGTCAGTTCTCTGCTTTCACCCCATGTCCCTGTGACAGTGCCTTGTGTTTCTAGATACAGTTCAACTGTGCCAGTCCCTTACAATGGGCAAAAATGTATTTTTACCCCATTAAAACTAAAAACTATATTTTAAAAAGATGTGGAGAAGTTAGGAAGGCAGCTATGCTCACCACTATACCACCAATGCCATTGAATGTGAAGTTAGGAAGGAAAAAGTTATGTGATGAAACACACACTCACTTTACAAACATATATACCCTAACTCACATATCAATCACACACTCTCCTGCTGAGTCTATAAAAGAAAAAAACTATAATTAAATCATTCCCTATTATGAATGTTACTCTAAATAACAAACTTTCATACCGCAAAATACCAGACAGTGGAGAGCTAATCAATGCACTTTAATTCTAGCAGGATATCCTCTACTTTTCTGGGAATGTCCCTAATGCAGGAGCTTAAGTACCCACGAACCCACAACAAAGTTCTGCAATGGTGAGAAGAATGTCGTGGAAGATTCCTTGAATGGATTCTGCACTCAGTTCTGTTTGTCATTTTCCAATCTAAGCAACCAGCAAGAATGGAAACACTCTACTTTTAAATCAGTGTTGGGGTAAGTATTGCCAAATCCAGATATTAGACAAGGAAGTCATAAATATTGTGGGAAAGTGAGATTGCGTCAACGAGTAGGATCTGGCCTAAATATTAATGAAAAAGATACTGTTCTTTTCAGGGCACATTTTCATTCAGATGGGTCGTAATATTCATACACATATTCATTCAGGCACGTATTTGTTCAGGTAGAATCCACTTCTCTCAATATAATTTAAAACAGGTTTTTAATGAAATACAAAGAAAAGCCAATGTTTCCATATGTAAACCTATAAACTTCCAGAAATGAATCTAAAATGTATTTTTAAATAATCATGATAAAGCAATATTTTATTAACCAATCGTCTTCCACTCTGAAAACAGTGGAACCTATATGAAATTATAGCAGACTTGTTTTGTTTTTTAAAAAGACGTAACAGTTTTGCAGACAATTCTTTTAACTTATCACAGTTTTGGAGAGCAGTTTAAATTTAGCTTTTAATTTTTAAAGACTGAGGGACTTAAAATGAGATCATCTGAGAAAATTAGATGCTCCTCCAAACCAAAGCAGACCATGGATCTCTGTGATATCACTAACTTCCAATTTCTTACATAAAGAATCATTAGGAAATCTTAGGCACTGAAGAGCAAAATTTGCAGAGCTATGCTGGGCTCTTTGGAAAAGTCTCAACTTTACCTGAAATTGGGTCTAATGAATCATTACTCTTAGATTCTTAATTTCAAGAAAATCTATTTTTCAATTAGGGAAATGTTAAAAGAATGTGAAAGACCTTCTCAAAAAACACTTTAATCTGAAGTGTTTAAACAAAGCAGTGATCCTCTCAATAACTTCAAGAATGTGGGAATATATTTTTATGTTATGTTCTAAGGTTCCACACTACTACAATGGAATTTATTCTGTCTTTCTCTTTATACTAATGAGGTATATTCTATGTTTCTATTCATATTATTTTTTCTATAACATTAACTGCTGCTAGACAAAGGCAGAGTCATGATCTCAGAGATTTATCATAATGTGGAATTCACGTTTACTTGTTAGCCACATCTGTTACCTAAAAATCTAAAATCTGCACTGGGCATTGATATCCAGATGCTCAGACGATAAACTACAAACAGTCGTTTCCTGCTTCAGACTCAAATGAGAATAAACATATTCATTGCATGTCCTCTAATTTATCACTGAAGTGAAGCACAAATGATAAAAAAAATTAACGTTAGATTGGTTACAGTGGTTTGGTTACTGTCTCCAATTAAAATTTAGTTCATGAACAAACCTCTTTTACAACATAACATTCACTGCTTAGGTAGATATTATTCACATAAAAAAATTATCAGCAGGGAAGTATTTGACATGAGAGGAAAGGAATATAATTTTAAAAGAACTGTCCATCATGCCCTATTGAGACAGTTTAGTAAATACTCATTTCTTCTCATAAAAGATAGAAACATGCAGAGTATCTTTAAACATGCAAGATAGGTTGTTGGCATTCCAACCCAGCAGATCTTTGTTAGTCTCAAGCAGCTCAGTATATGCTGACTTTATCCTTTTACACGTCCAGATTATGTTTGTACTTTTACTAGGGTCAGCATCAACCCTTTTAAAATGAAAAACACTCAAAAACACTCTGCGTGTAAGGCATGAAAACGGCATCATTTTCAGTAATTGTTCTCATATTACACAGTGATAGCAAACACAGTCAAATGGTGACTATAAGACAATAGAAAGAACACACCAGAATAGGGATTTACCTTTTGCCCTGGACGACCAGATTCTCCGGGCTCTCCCTGGCCAAAGAAAATCAAAGATGAAAAGGGCAGTCTTATAAGAATTTTCCAAAAGCCTTAGGCCCTTGGACACTTTCAGCCTCCCCGATGACACATGCATTTCATTCACTTTATTCTGTTGTTCTACATCCTACCAGACATATGAACATTTTTTTTTTTTTTGCTGTAAATATACCTAAAGCTCACATACAAATCCACATTTCCATAAAAACTAATCAGAAAGGGAAGAAAAGGCAAGACCTCTTGTTTAAGCCTTTATCAGAGATTTCTAGCAGATACTCCGTGTTGTGTCTAGAAGCTGATTATTGCAGTAATATAGGAACAGAGTTAGAACCATCAAAGTTGGTAAAAGGGAAGGGGAAACAAGAGACTTATAAAAGTCAAAGCTGTAACTCCTGGGGTACAAACACTTGCAAGGCTATAGTTACCTTAATTCCTGCAGCGGATGATCCAGGGTCACCCTAAAATGAAACCCATGAGAGATTATTCTACAAGTGATGGGAATAGGAAACACACAAACACATAGAGAGCTGTTATCTACAGAAGCGCCTAAGGAAATCCCATGACTAATGGGCTGAACTATGCTCCCTAAGATTTTGTATCAATATGGCTAAGATGTCAGTAATTTCCAAGATAAACAATATACTTTCTAAAAATAAAACTTTGCAAAATACATAAGGACTACATTCCTTGAAATAAATATAAATATGGATCTCTTCCCTTGATACAGTGCTAAAATTGTATTCTAAAGCAATATATTAGTGGATCTGGAATTTCAGTTTTCTCTATTTCAGGAATTTATTAATGTCACTGGCTATCATTTACTAGGAGTTCCCTGACCCTTTCAGTCTTCAGAAAGTCAGGGTTCAACAGATGAAGTCAAAGGGTTAATGGTGTTGAGTTGGAAAAAGCCACGCCGCCGGTCAGTTTGTTTTCCTCATGAAGCACCGTCACCGTTATGACCAGCACGTTTTTTTCTAGCTCTACACTTATTTCATTGTAAGGCAGTCACCGGAAAGTTACAGGATGATGGATGACTTGTGGGTGACAGGGACACAAGGAAGATCTGAGAGAAAATCCTGAGACAGAATCTGGTTTTCTGAAAGGCATTGTATTCCATCCGGATTTCACCGAGTGTGACTACATTCTTAAGGCAAATGTGCTCTAAATACACAGGTGGCTGCTTATTTCTGATACGAGGCCAGACAAGGGCCTAGATTTTCCAGTTCCTTCTAGTCCTCTGTCCCATAAACATGCTACAAGGAAAATAAAAGGGAGAAAACGTAGTCATTTGAGAAAACAGAAACAGCCACAAGGAGGACAGCACATACTGGGGTTTCCTCAGCTGTCCTATCTGTGCAAGGGCTCACAGAGCTCTAGGGGTCTACTTCCTCGTTCTAGGTTTAGAGAGCTGCTCATCAATCTCATTTAGAGATGGAGATACACCTCAGGCCTCTACACATGAGGTACTTGCCCCTCTCCCTCAGTTTCTCTCTCTTCTCCCCACAGCTGGCAGGTCTCTTTGTTCAGGTCTTAAGTGGCTTTGCCTCAACCCCTCACTGAACAACCTAGACACATGCCCCTCACATCCACGTCTCACTCTGCAGCATCTGTTCAAGTCCTGCAAGCTCACTGCATATGGATTACGTATATATGTTTTCTGCCTATTCTTTTCTTGTCCCTCCATTAGATGATCAGCCACCTGTGGGCAGGTTCAGGGTCTATTTTTATTCAGTGTCTGCATAAAATATGCTGGATACGTATATGGTGAATAAATGAACAAATCTCAGAAAGAATATGTTCAGCAAGCAGTCAAGAATCAAAAAAAAAAAAAACCTTTGGGAAGAAAAACAAAGCTTAAGAAGGAGGAGGAAATAATAAATTAACTCATTTGAGGAAACATACGAGTTTCTTTGACATCTGTAATGGCTACTACTCAAGGAAAAATTAAAACGTGACAAAACATAGAGAACAGGATACCAAACACTGTCTTATTGTAAAATGATACTGGTTTCTTTTCCCCATCACTAATAATCAATTGAGTTCCGAGTGGGCAGCGAAATCAATGTGGCTAACAAAATAATACTTATTTCTGTTTCCACTAAATCAAGTCTGTCTGAAAGCCATCAACACCAATGAATCAGTATTTTGCACAATGAGACCTTTGTATTTATAAAAGCAATTTTGACTTTTCTAAGCCCCCTTTTTCATCTTATTTATACCTCACAAGACTCCCAAGAGATAGGGCAGATATTACTATTTTTACTCAATAGATGAGGAAATTGAAGCAACTTGAGCCTAAGTGAATTTTGGACTTCCTGAATTCTATTGCCATGTTCTTTTTATTGGAATAAGAAAAGAATTATTGGTTTATCTCATTCTGGCAACAGGGCACAATGGTTCTAGTAAACTTATAAATAAAAGGAAGTTGCTTGTATTAACTGTAGTTTAAACACTTTTTTTTCCAGTGTTTTAATGAAAAGTGACTGGATAATCCAGTAACGAGAAAAAGGACTAGATTTAGTTCTCAGAGAAAGTGGATGGGAAGGAAAGGACAGTTTCCAGGAAGCCTGATTTATTTGTGGAAACTGGAGCAGTTTCATTTGATGGACAACTATGACTGACATATCAACTTTCTTTTCAAAAATTAGAACTGTGAAATCTCAAGGAATTTTTATAACTTTTAAGTGGCAAGGCAATTGCTGGAAGACATTCCTAAGTTAAACATTTTAAAGGATAATGCTGCAAGTAGTGAAAATAAAAGTCAGTGTTTATAATCCTCATTCCTCTAAAAGTGAAAATGAATACAGGATTAAAGTAGGAAAAAAAACCCCAACTGTGTCTCTCTAAGTATACCCTTAGCTTCACAAATCAGTTGGTTTGAAAATAAAAGTTTCCACAGGGTAAATCGTAAAGCAAAAAATACTTTGAGAAGATACTTGAGGTAAATGAATTTGACTTTGCTATTGACCATTCAAGTACAGAGTTTTTGGTTTTGGCTGTGATTATTTTCAAGCACAACATTTGGTATGTAATTATATTTATGTGTTACTAAAGTCTATGTGAAATAAAGTGAATGTGGTGATATTTCTATCAGTCATTAATTCATTCAATAAATATTTATTGAGCATCGATTATGTGCCAACCACGTTCTGGATGCAGGGATACTAGGAGCTAGGGCGATAAAGCGAACAATGCTGTTTCAAACCCTGCCCTTGTCCTGTGCTTATGATAGAGTCACCCTTCCGTATCCCTGGGTTCTGCATCTGCGGATTCACCCAACCTTGGACTAAAAATCTTTTGAGAAAAAAATTCCTGAAAATTCCAAAGAGCAAAACTTAAATTTCTGTGTGCCTGGCAACTGTTTACATAGTATTCGGTATCATAAGTAATCTAGAGAAGCTTTGTAGTACAGCTGACCCTTAAACAACACAGGCTTGAACTGCAAAGGTCCACTTATATGTGGATTTTTTTTCAACAGTAAATATTACAGTACCAGATGATCTGCAGTTGGTTGAATTCGGCAGATGGGGAACCATGATACGGAGAAAACAGGGATGTGAAGGAACCAAGTATAAGGAGGGCCGTTTGTAAATTATACCCTGATTTCAACTGGCAGAGTCTCAGCACTCCTAAGCCCCGCATTATTTAAGGGTCAGTTGAATATGGGAGCATGCGCATAGGTTATATGCAAATACTAGCCCGTTTTATATAAGGGACATGCTAGGATTTTGGTATTTGCAGGGATCCTGGAACCAATCTCCTGGAGATACCGAAGGACTACTGTAATCATTTGTATATATGTATATAGTATATATGTACACAAATATATGTATTCAAAAATATTATTGATTGAATGCATAAAAGCTACTTTCCTTTTCTTTCTTTCCACGTACAAAAAAGTCTGGGATAGGAAGAAATTGTCATGTTGGGAAATTTTGTGTCACCACAGAAGACATGATAAACAAATGCATGGTACAGGAAAAAGTTCTACCATTCAACGAAAATAAGAAGCAGATGAAAGTAAAAAAAAAAAAAATTTTTTAAGGTTTTTCATTCAATAAATATTTATTATCTTCCTATTACATGCCAGGAAATTGGATTGGTGTTGGGAATAGAACAGTTTGGTAACTTATAGTTTTTTGTTTGTTTATTTGTTTGTTTTTTCTTTTCCAGTGAGCTGGATGCCCAATTAAACAAGGAATTACAATAAATTGTGATAAGGGTTATGAAAGGGATCATAGAGAGTGCTCTGGGAGCAAATAGAGGGTAATAGAGACAGTCCAGGGAGACTGAAAGGCTGCCCCAGGGAAATGACTTAATGAATCCAGGTCTCAGTAGACAGGAATAGGATGAGAACATGAGGAGGTGGAGGTGGACAGAGAAGAGTATTCTAAGCTAAGGGAAGCATCATATGTGCTAAATTGGAGAAGGCCCTATGCCCAAAAGAAAAGCCTTCCTATGTGATCTTAAGAAAAGGCAATTTGGTGGGTGGCTCCAAATATGGGTGTCGCTTCTGAAAAGGCTCTGAGGATGCAAATCAAAGATGCTCTGCAGGTGTAAAGTAAGAAGGCAGGTTATTTATAGAAATGGAGATTGGGGGAGAAAAGAAAAATGAAGACACAGACAGGCAATACCAAGAAAGTGAAGCTTCCTGCTATATTGAAAACGGATAACCAACAAGGACCTACTGTAGAGCACAGGGAACTCTGTTCAATGTTATGTGGCAGCCTGGATGGGAGGGGAGTCTGGGGGAGAATGGATACATGTATAAGTATGGCTGAGTCACTTTGCTGTGTACCTGAAACTATCACAACATTGTTAATTGGTTATACTGCAATATAAAATAAAAAAGTTTTAAAAAAATGCTCAGGAAAAAAAAAAGAAAGAATGTGAAATTTCTAAACGAACAGATAAGGTTGTGAATAATAGAGTGGCATGATGGAACCATTCAGTGGTCTGCACCAACACTTACTTTCAAGTGCTGGGATAATAGATAAGAAATGCATTTCTACATTAGTTGGTGGGATTAACACTCCAAAGAGCAGAACATAACCTTCCCGTAGTAACTCCACACATGATTAAAATCAGTCTTTGGCAGGTCATTCTTAATTCTAGAGTTCATCGTAGCTTCTGGCCACAGAGAAAACCCAGCCCAGAGGTTTTTACAGTCCCACAGCATTTCCAGATGACCAGTCTGGAAAGGCTTAGATTGCTTTACCATCCAAAAGCACCTAGTTGGATCACAAGGAAAAAAATCCTATTAAAGTGAATCGCCAATGACGTAATTTACTACATCAATGGCAGAAAAGAAGCATTTTTTTGATTTTACATCTCAAACTTGGTAAATGATGAATGGGTTTCACATACTGAACCCAAAGGCCATGAGAAGAGTGTTTCTAACATGCTGGAAACAAATTATGTGACAGAAGCAGGAAATGTTTAAAAAACACATCAAAAATTATATTCCAATTACAGCGTTCTTGGGGATGAATGCTACAGGTCAGATTACGTATTATATGTTACAGATTCCTATTTACAATCCCCTGTTTAGACTCACTGAAAATTTATAGAAATGATTTCTGTTTTAACTGAAGCATTTCTCAAACTTAATTTCAGTTGACTAATAAAACTTTTTGATAAAAAAGAAAAATAACCAATCTGGTTGATTTCCATTTCCATGTGGTAAGAAAGCTAACATTTATTGAGAGTTTACTATGTGTGAGTCAGCATGGTAAATGATTTGTGTTAATATAAAAAATAAGAACCGTATTCCTTTGAGATGAATTTAGCTTTTACAAAGAAAAAAAAGTTGCTTTACTATTGCAATATTAAATTTTAAAAACGTGTGATTAAAGAAACTATTGGCCTACATTCAAAAATTAAGCTCTAAAAATACATATTCTAAAGATTAAAATTCTCTACATAAATCCACACAGGCGTAGCTCAGACTTGGCATAAATGGTTTTCACTTGGAGAAACTGCTCTCTGTTTAGAAGATTTCCTTTCTTTAAACAGAGGTTGGCAACTATGGCCCGAGGGCCAAATCCAGCTAGCCACCTGTTTTTGTGTGGCCCAAGAGCTAAGAGTGGTTTTCACATTTTTAACGGTTAACAAAATTATAAAAAGAATAATATTTCATGACATTTGAAAACCACATGAAATTAAAATTTCAGTGTCCAGAAATAAAGTTTTATTGGAATAGAGCCACTCTCATATGTATACATATTGTCTATGGCTGCTGTCATGCTACAATGACAGAGTTGAGTAGTTGTGACAGACGCCATATGGCCCACAAAACCTAAAATATTTATTTTCTGGCCCTTTACAGGAAAAGTTTGCTGACTCCTGCTTTTAAGCAAACACAACAAAGGTAAATAAAATATCTATGTTTATATACCTAGGGTTTTTAATTTTGACTTCAAGAAGTCATAGAGGTATATCACTGGTCCCATTAGTATTAAACATACTCATGTCATGGTGGATTGCAGCATGATACTTAAATCTGACAGATAAATAAAATGGGTTTACAGCAGTGGTTCTCAGTGAGGGATGATTTTGTTCCCCAGTGGACAATTGGCAACCTCTGGAGAGAGTGTTGGTTGTCACGACTCGGAGATGCTACTGGCATCCGCTGGGCAGAGGCCAGGAACGAGGCTAGACATCTGACATCTCCCTCAAGAAGGATTATCCAGCCCAAAATGTCAGTAGTGCAGAGGCTGAGAAACCCTGGTCTACAAGAAACTGAGAGTTCACTCTAATTTCTAGACTACCTCTTGAATACAAACACAGTTGCTACTCGGTGACATTCATTTATTCCTACCATTAATTTCTCCCTACCACCCATGCCATATTTATATTAATATTTATAAGAATGAGGAAGACAAATTTCTCTTTACTTTATGGGTATGTTTTTATGACTAACAACTGTCCATCTGTACCATAATAACTTTCAAAGTAGAGTATTCTTATTCTCAACTACAAGCCTAAATGAGTCTTTCTTTGTTTCATCAATTAGCCTGATTTAAATTAAATCTGACTATTCCATTTTTAGTTTCTTAAAAGATCTTTTTCTTAATTCTTAACATATAGCACAAATGAAATAAAAATGTCCTTCCTATGTCAGAGATGTGTGTGAAGTAAGAATCCAAGCAAAAACTTCAATAGACTGAGGAAAAAAAGACAGGAGGTAGGAAGATGAACAAAAGACCACCGCAATATAAGTGCTAATAATGGTTTAAAGGCCAAAAAAGAAAAAAAAAAAAAAAAGAGAGAATACAAAGGCTGACAAAATATCTGGATCTAGTAGATTTCAAGTTGAAGCAAATTTTCAAGGCTGCATGAGAGGCTCTAATCAACTGACTTTAGCTGATTATCAAACTCTTACATCCCCTCCGAATCCTCTGCAATCTTCTATCCTAAAATCGGGACAAATGGAATCACTTTAGGAACTCTATTTTTATATCTCTGTGTATAAAGGGAGTGTTCCATTTACACAGAAATAGTGGTGTGTTTCTTTTTGTCTTGAAAGTCATATTACTAGAAACCCAATTACGCATTTTCTAGAATTTTTGACATAGCATTTTACTTTTAAAATATTTAAATTTGTAGCTAGGAGCTGGTGGAATAACCACCTTTTATACATTAAATATTTAAAAGTTTTCTAATTGTGTAGAATTATCTCTGATCTTCCATTTTCACGTACATGAAATAATATTCTTGCTCATACACATACTCTTTCATATTTCGCAACACTGTACCTTTTCACCTGTATCACCTTTGGGGCCATTCTCTCCAGCATCTCCCTAGGAGGGGAAAAAAGCAATACATGTAAAATATATTGGTGACATTCAGCAAAGAGTACTTTTCATTATTTTAAGTTTCCTTTCATAGGCACTATCTATTAAAATCTGTTGTAAATGTTCTACAGAGCTAATGTACTTTACGTGACCAGCTGCCTGATATCAACTAGTCCAAATAAATGTTATTACAATGAACATGGCTAAATAGTTTTAAACTACTCCACGATAATAACAGAAGGTAATTTCTCTGACTTCTAATAGCTTATTCTGGCACTAATAGCCTATTCTGGCCACCTTAACTCTTTCTCTTTTCTCTGCTCAAAGAGTCACTCTAACAAAGGCTTTCTCCTGACTCCCTCAATATGCCGTGTGCCTTACCCTTTCTGTCTCCTTCCTTGTCCCACTCCTGCCACCTGGAGTCCTGCCTTCTCCTTTCCCTTCAATCTGTGAATCCTACGCATCTCAAATCTCCAGGCCCTCCAAGTGCATGACCCAGCCCTCAAAACTGCTGCACTGAGCATTGAGTTATCTGGGCCTAAGTGTTTTGCATTTGAGAAATAAATGTTTTATATCTTATTAGAAAATTTTTAAAAATTATAGTAAAATAAATTGGGGAGTTTATGCTTCCTTTGTTATTTGTGAGAGCTCCTATGCCTATTCCCTCACTGATATCTTTCTACCCACAAGCAGTGCTTTAGGAAAAAAGTCATTTGTTTATTATCCATGCTTTGCTTTCTTAAATTCTAAATTCTTTAAGTCTTATAGAATGCTCTAGTGGAAACGTCATGAATTCTGGAGCCAGAGAGTTGGAGCCCAGATCCAGGCCCTACTGGGCAAATGAAGTTCTCTTTACATCAAATTTCTCATGTGCAACGTAAGGGCAAGAATATTTTATGGGGTTATAAGAAATAAACAATTACTGTGTCTAAAGCAACTGGGACAGTATCTGACACATCATAAGTTGTTAATGATAATCATTAGCAATAACAATGCATTATTGTTCATACATTCCGTAAGCTGGAATACCCTTCTGTCCAGCTGCGTAAGAGGTCACTCTTCTATCATTTAAAATTTTCCGTAAAATAAGAGAGAAGCTACTGATGATGGTTTCCCTGGGAGAAGGAGGGGTGGTGAAGGAGGGAGAGTTTAACCTTTTCTCTTCACTTTCTTTTCTTGTTTCAAATAAGCATGAGGCTATCCTGCTCAGGCATTCTTTTATGGTGACGGGGACAGCACAGCAGCCTGGGAGCCTGAGCAGTTTTATCTGATGAGTCCCTGGAATGGTGCTGGCACTGCTCCTTTTCCCTCCTTAATTTCTACACAAAAGAGTCATCTGATGACTAATTCATTTCAGGTTAATTACCATGAGCTGGTTGGAAGCCAAATAAATATACTGATCATAAGTTATGGGGGATCTTTGATAGGCAGCTCATTAGCACACTTTTAAAAATTGCTTGGACATCCCTTTATTAAATAACAAAACAAACTTTCTTATTAGGAAAACTGGTTCAGAGTGGCCATGAAGTGAAGGGTTTGACTGAGTTGCCTCTCTGCTCTGCTCTCCTTCCATTTAAATAAATGTCTTTTTACTTTTGTTTTACAAGAATACAGTTGTAAAATACAGCTCAAAAATACAGTTATGTTCATGAAGCTTGCTGGATCTGTAGATGTACCTCTTTGGGGATTAGCGGTGATGATACTGATTTGTCAGAAAGATCGTATCACTTATGAAGGGCATTATGTGGTATCTTGGTAGCTGCCTGCAGAGATGGCATACTTCTCAAACACTGGTAAAGGACATAGCATGAGAACTCCCCCAAAGCAGTAAGGAAGGATGTTTGTCTAAGAGAAATTTAACATATGCACTCTGCTTCTCCTTTTGCTTCTCTTTTTGGGTTTTATGGGAATTCTTTTTGGGACAACTTTCAGTGTATTTGCTGTAGGTAAACATCTGTATCCCTTTAACCTACTGACCTAAGAAGTAGTAGAGAGAGAGACGGATGCTTAGAAAAGTACTGGAGTGGCATTAACAAATAGGTAGAACAGAAATTTTGCAGGCCTAGGGATTTTTTGAAAGTCATTTAAAAGCCTGACATAGAATGTTTAAATTTGCACCCTTCTCCTCCATTTCTTTAAATCTTTTTTACCCAAACTTCTATACATATATAAGAATTACACTATTTTCTCCTTCCACTAATTAGCAGTTTGCAAAAACAGTGGTCATTATATCTATCTACATCTATATAACTAAGCATACCTTGTCTTATTGTGCTTTGCTTTATTGTACTTCAAAGATACTACTGCATTCCTTACAGATTGAAGATTTGTGGCAACCAGCATCATTTTTCAATTAAGGCAGGCACGTTGTGTTTTAGACATAATGCTATTGAACACTTAACTGACTACAGTATAGCGTAAACGTAACTTTTATATGCACTGGGAAACTGAAAAATTCGTGTGATTCATTTCATTGCAATATTCACTTTATTGCAGTGATCTGGAACGGAGCCTGCAATATCTCCAAGGTATGCTTGTATACCTGTATCTGCCTATCCAACCACACATAAATACAGTTCAGTTTGGTACCTCTTTGGGGAAAAAAAATAAAAATCAGCAGAATCATTCTCACCTTTTCTCCTCGTTCTCCAGGTTGTCCCTGGGCAAAAGAACAAAGATTGAGTGACATATTAAATTATAAAACACCTAATCAATCAACACTAAACAAAATCAGATATTGAACATACTATTAATAGATAAATTATACATGACATGTTCTATTTTGGCAATATATAGTTGCTATATAAAAACAAAAGGTTAAGACAAGTTTCCTAGAGCACTGAGTATGGATATCAATAGCAAATGTAATTTTAGTTCTTTGCTTTCGAGGACTAAAGAAAGATATTTAAGATGACCAGCCCAAACCCGGCTTTTAGGGCACTAAGGAGAAAAATGTTGTGGCAAATCAACGTCTCAAGAGGCTCCTGAGATTATGACACTTTATTCTGCTCAAACTCAGACTCAGTAAGGTGAGTTTATTTACTTACATCCTTCAATGAACTCTTCCATTCAAAGCAGCCCCTGGTGCACGGATTATTTCAGGGGTCAGAGTACCAGTGTAGTTCTCTAATCTGCCTTCCCCTGATGTGACTAAGGCCTGAACTTGGACCCCTTCACAATGTCACGAACTCTCTTCAATCTGTTGTTAACCACTATGTTCCAAGTTAGGTGTACTTTAGGAGGCATTAGTTTTTTTCAGAAAAGATACTATACTGGGGCAGACTCTAAGTGAGTTTAGGAGAGATGTCTTTACTCAAAATGATGACCATGACAGTACAAGGACTAACATGCAAAATTGTGTTCTGAAAAGAATCTCATTTTCACTTTACCCAGGAAGGGACAGGGGACAGAGTCAGAGAGTAAATCTAAAGCAAATCACACACATTATGATAATATTCCTCTTAAGAAAAGCTTGAGAAAGTGTTGCAATAAGATCAGACTACTTTAAAAATGATTTTTAAGGTGCTTATTGTGTTTTTTTAAATTATAATTCACTCAAGAAGTCTGTTTGAAGGCAACACTCTTTTCACTCCCTGAAACTCCGCCTGACCCTTTGGCTTTCTGAATTTCTGGTTACCTTTCACTGCTCAGCAGCCATCCTGATGGTCGCTAGGCAACAGAAGAATAGTACCGAGAACATACATTAAGCATTAACTCCTATCATTTGGCTTTTTAGCATGGAGCAAGAGAGGGAAGAAGACAGGAAAATGGCTGTCGTCCCAGAAGGAATATTTTCTTTCCTCTCCTGCAGGACAAAAGACAGGTCTATAAATTTTAGGTCTGTCCTAGGCTCCTGTCAATAGCAACGTGATCTGTAAAATCAGCTGACAAGCATCTGTGGCAATGGATACACACCAGCACAGCTGATGGGATTAGACATTAGTTTTGTACTTCAAGGGATGGTCACTCATCAAAGGACTTGGGATTTGTCTGCCTATTTGGTTTAAACTAAACTGTCACCAATCTTTTTATATTTAAGATTAATTTGTTCTTCAAAAACAAAGGAAATTTGGAACCCCCCAAAAAACTCGATTACATTTTTTCCCTACTTAGTAATTCAGACTACATCCATTTTTAAATTTCAAACATGCCACATTTTTATTATGCTCTTCATTTGATTAACTGGTTAGGTTGTGTAAGCCTTGGAGGTGGCCAAATCTTGAGGAAAAGTCACAGTGGCACTGTGAACATCTTTAGTACATCTTGTAAATATTATGCAAATGTTGGCAGTATGGACATGGCCTATGTTGTCATATGTTCATTAAGTGGTAGAATGACAAACTCACATTTGAAACACAGGCTTTCTCATGTTATTTAAGTATCCCAGAAATAAAAATTTAGACATATCGTACACTGTTTCTCTGCATTTTTAATGCTAATCACAAACATCACTTATTCTTTAGTCACAAAGTTTTATACTATAGTGTATTATATTATTGACAAAAAATTCCATCCAAGTAAAACCAGTGGGCAATAAAAAAAGTGTAACAGCTTACAATCTCATGAAAACTCATGCCTCAAGTGATTCTGCTTGGTTTTCTTTGTACTAACCTTTGGCCCTGGTATTCCATTCTGTCCTACTGCTCCAGGCAACCCGGGTTCACCCTCAAAATATAAAATAGATACTACTAAATAAAACAGACAAAATCAGCACATTATATAGCTCATTAGAGGATATAACCATCCAATAATGCTCAAGAAGTACATAGTATGTTAGACTAGTTACACAAGTTAGCTTGTTTGGTCCAAAATTCTATGTGCTAGGGACCGAGGATACAAGAGGGCTAATTTCCTTGTGTTGAGTCTTTTCTCCACTGAGAAAGTTAAAGCAAATTACCAATGGAAATGAATATCTAGCATGATGCTAGGTACATATAGCTAGGTATATGCTAGGTACAATATTTGTTGAATGAGTAAAAGACATCTGAAAATTTAAGACTTTCTTGATGGAGAACTTTCAAGTGCTTCATCAGCTCAGGAAAATAGAGACTAAATCATTCTGTTTATTAGACTTAAGCAAATGAGCATCTTCAAACCTAAATCTTGAAGAATATACACACCTTTGAACATCTACTTAACTCATTTAGACACATTTGACACAAAAGTAAAAATGGCTTTGATTTCTCTTTCCAGTTTCACTGTAAATATACTTAAAATAAACATTAGGAGTTGTGGTTTTCATTGTCATATTGAGTGATAGGCATTTGAGAAAAAGATGATGGCTATTAGCTAGAAGGATTTTCCATTTCAGAAAGATGATGACGTATATCAATCTTTCTAGACTCTGAACCAGCAATTGTTTTCCAAAGCGGAAGTCTCTTGCGCTCAGAAGCAAAGGAAAGATATTCTGCATGACGACTGTAGTTAACAATACTGTATGGTATATTTGAAAGTTGTTAAGAGAGTAGATCTTAAAAGTTCTTATCACAAGGAAAAAAAAAAAGTGTAACTATGTGAGATGATGGATGTTAACCAAACTTACTGTGGTAATCATTTCACAGTATATACATGTATCAAACCATTATGTTGTACACCTAAAACGAATTCAATGTCATGTGTCCAATGTATCTCAGTAAAATTGGGAGAAGAAAGAAAGTGTAGCTTTTAATACTTCCGTGTAGCTCAAACGTAGAGCAACTAGAATTTCATTTTCATTTAAAAACATTCCCAAAGCCATTTATTATGTGCTTCAACTTCTCGGCAAGTTTCTTTCCCCTGAGGGTTAAAAAGTTGCTGCTTAGCGGCTTCCCTGGTGGTGTAGTGGTTGAGAGTCCGCCTGCCAATGCAGGGGATGCGGGTTCGTGCCCCGGTCCGGGAGGATTCCGTGGGCCGTGGCCGCTGGGCCTGCACGTCCGGAGCCTGTGCTCCACGGCAGGAGGGGACACGGCAGTGAGAGGCCCGCGTACCGCAAAAAAAAAAAAAAAAAAAAAAAAAGTTGCTACTTAGTTGATTAAAAAAAATTGACTTTAATTTTTAGAGCAGTTTTAGGCTAACGGCAAACCAAGTTGATTTTTTAAGAATGTTTTCTAGATGGTCTGGAGGGCAGAAATTGTGCCATTTTAGTATTTGTGGTCTCACCTTCAAGAACACTTACATTAGTAAAACAGCAACATTTCTTAAGTTCCAGTAGCTTTATATTCATTAACTCACTTAATTCTCACAAATTTCTATAAGGTAAGTACTATCTTTATCTATATTTAATAGATGGAGAAACTAAGGCACAGAGAGGTAAAGTAATTTTTCCAGATTTACACAACTCTGCCTTAAGAGGTTGTGTTTTTGGTACAATGATGCATTGCTGAATGAATGAATGCATCTCGAAACTGGGAGAGTTGATGAAGAATATTTCTATCCTTATTATCATTTGGTTTATACTCCCCGTTTATAAATGACCTTCCAGAATGTATACAGACCTGAATTAAATGTAACTTCTATAAAGATGATTTTTGTTCACCTACCAGATAAACTAAGCAATGTGAAGTTAATAGTGTCTTTCTAGAAGAGCAAAAAATGTTTTTCTCTTATACTGGATTATTGTAATTGTTAAAGTCTTAACTCATGGAAGAAATTCTGCTTCCTATATAAAGTTACACTATAATCATTTGCTCTTTCCTCGATAAAATAGCAAAAATGTTGGCTTACAATAACGATGGCTATTATAAGAAAATTTTGATAAGCCATTTGTACATAACCAAGGGTAAGAACTCCAACGGAAATTGAATACACCCTGAAAGAGGACTGTCATTTACTATGCAACCAGAAAAAGAGTTATCGAGTCTGCTTTCTTCAAAAAACTTACACCAGGAGGCACTAATATCGTAACTCATGGTTTAATGCAAACGAGATGCTGCCAGGGAACAATACAAACTTTGTTTAGACTTTCAAAGAATAACTATGGTAGCCAGAATTATTTTTTAAAAAAAATGGTTAAGCCCCTGGAACCAGACAAAATACATGCTGAGATTTTGAAGCAAGGAAGACAAATGTTGCTTAGGTGTCACCACAACATCTTTCTTAAAATATGAACATCGAGGGACTAAAACTTGAGCCTTCTTTTCCCTTTGATTTTATATTTTGTTAAAATAATCTTTTAATGTAAAAGGAAACAAAAAATTGCACCCATAATCCCATCACTCTATCATAACTGTTTTCATTTTGTCCTGTTTCCTTCTAGTCATTTAAATTTACGCTTACATATTTCAAGCAATTGTAAGCTTATTACATAGTTTGACGTTCCGATTTTTTATTATTTTATACCACACGTTTGTTTTTACACAGTATTTGTGATTGTCTTGTGAATAGTTTATCATCTATCAAAGTCAGGTGTGATCATTTGTTTAAGCTGTCCCAAATTGCTGAATACTTAGGTTGTTTCCAATTTTTGCTGTTAAAGGTAAATTAAAATAAACATCTATGTAAATATTTCTAAGTTGCTTTCCAAAAGGGATCTGAGATTTATCTGCTTTTCTAGGTACCCACTCTGTTACTTTTTCACAACTTCATCAGCATTGGATATCACAATTTTAATTACTTTTGTGGCTATTTTGTTTTTTTAAATTTATTTATTTTTGGCTGCATTGGGTCTTCGTTGCTGCGCGCGGGCTGTCTCTAGTTGCGGTGAGCGGGGGCTACTCTTTGTTGCGGTGCGCGGGCTTCTCATTGCGGTGGCTTCTCATTGCAGTGGCTTTGCTTGTTGCGGAGCATGGGCTCTAGGCGCGCAGGCTCAGTAGTTGTGGTACATGGGCTCAGTAGTTGTGGTACATGGGCTTAGTAGTTGTGGTACTTCCACAGGGAAGTGTCTGTGGCCATTTTAATAAGCACAAATGAGAATTTACTGGGGCCGTTTTACGTTTATCACTTGTAAGGTTAAATAGGTATGTAGCGAGATCTTAAAGCTAAAAAGTGGGGCTTCCCTAGTGGCGCAGTGGTTGAGAGTCCGCCTGCCGATGCAGGGGACACGGGTTCGTGCCCCGGTCCGGGAAGAGCCCACGTGCCGCGGAGCGGCTGGGCCCATGAGCCATGGCCGCTGAGCCTGCGCGTCTGGAGCCTGTGCTCCGCAACGAAAGAGTCCACAGAAGTGAGAGGCCCGCGTACCACCACCCCCCCCCACACACACAAAAAGCTAAAAAGTGAATAAGGCTGTTTTCTGAATGAATCAAGGGAAAATAAAAAGGAAAAATGGCTCGTAGCATTTTACCTTTGTAAAAAGTTATAACCAGAGAAATATATTCAAACTCAGATTAGGAGGTTATGGAACATTCTGTTATTATTCAAATTTAGTTTCCCAGGTTGTGTTAAAGGAACGTTACAGATGAAATGTTGTACAACTTTGAGTACCAAGACCAAGCAGTGGGATTCTGGAAGGCATTAATTCATTCAACTAACATTTAGTGAAAATTTACTATATGTTTTACTCTGAGCAGAGTGTTGCATGAGATATAAAGATGAAATAGACATGACAGGTACCTGTGCCCAGAGAGCTTGTCTTTGAGTGAGAAAAGAGATATCTACATAAACAACTTAAGAGGACATCTAATTGAGATGGAACTTTTTTCTCTGAGCAAAGTTTTCTTGCACTTCATAAAGAGGCATAATAAATAGAAATCAAAGGGAAGTCTTAATGAAGAATGAAGCATATGTCATATTAATATTTTGTGCTATATGAGGACAAAATACCATGAGGTCTCTTCAAATAAAGTTACAATGATATTACTTTACTACCTAATATAGTAAAAAAGTACATATACAGAGAAATATATCAGAGAAGTATAGACCAAAAAATGGGAATTGGGTTTTGTGCGTGTGAGAACTAGTCTCATGCTTACCGGATAATCTATTCATCTAGTTCTGAATGCATCTCATATTCACAACTACTAAGGACATTCCAAAGATAGCAATGAAGCGAAAGAGCAGCTAACATCTTAACTACAGGTAGACTGATAGAGTTTCCTCTCTTACGCTTTAAATTCTAGGGCTATTCCTAGTGTATTTAAGCTAAAAATAAGTTGAACTGACTTTTAAGAAGGATAATGCTGCTTACTTTCTTTCTTTCTTTCTTTTTTTTTTTTTTAAACCAAACGCTCTTTAGAACTCTAATGTAAAACATCACCCAAGGCTTTTACAGTTAGTTTAGTTACTGCTATTCAGGGGCAACTTGAACGAATACTTAACAATAGAAAGGAATGTCATTTTCCTACAAAATTGAGTGCTAAAGAGAAACAGGCCATTTAGCAGTAATACTGCTCCCTGTCACTTCAATCACAAAGGGTTACAGCTTTAAATTTTTAGCATAGTATAATTTTACATTCACCTTGTCAATATAGATTTGTTTCCTTTAAGCACTCCATTTTCAGGAAGAACTCATCTAAACAGAAGAACTACAATTGTCCCCCCTTATCCTCTGTTTTGCTTTCCTTGGTTTCAGTTACCCATGGTCAACCAAGGTCTGAAAATATCAATGGAAAATTACAGAAACAAACAATTCATAAGTTCTACACTGTGTGCTGTTTTAAGTAGCGTGATGAAATCTGGTGCATTCTGCTGCATCCCACCCAGGACGTGAATCATCCCTTTGTCTAGCGTATCCTGCCCGTTAGTCCTTTAGTAGCCACTAAGTTATCTGATCGACTGTCATGGTATCACAGTGCTTGTGTTTACGTAATTCTTATTTTATTTAATAATGGCCCCAAATCTGGGCAATTCAGACATTCTCTTGCTGTCCCTAATTTCTAAATTAAACTTCATCATAAGTATGTACATATAGGAAAAAGCATAGTATATATAGGGCTTAGTACCCTCCTCGGTTTCAGGCATCCACTGGGGGTCTTAGAACGTATTCCCTGCGGATGGGGCTGGGGACTACTGTACAAGGAACATGAAACAGCAGCAGATGAAATGAATGATATTGAACATAACATGGTATCAGTCTTAAGGGTGTTCTCCTACCACTGGAGTTGGTGGGGTTGGTGCCTGTGTGTAATAAAATAAAGACTAAAAACGGGCAGCATTGGTCACTGATACCTCTCTAAAGCATTGGGGGGACTGGGCCTTTCTTCCTGACAGTGACAGCGCATAGAAGGATCTCAGTGGCCTAAGTGGTGAGCGGGACCAGCTGCCAGTCATTTCTCTCCTGCAGGTAGTCCTGGCGGGGAGGCGGGTGACCCTGTATGAGGCTTCAGAGCCTCAGAGGCTTCGGTAGCTATTGGGTAGATGACCCTTGGTAGAGGAAGATTCTCTGAGGGCAGTGAGGTGCCCACAGGGACTTCCAGTTAGAACTATCTGGGGAAGAGTCAGGAAAATGGAGTTTCTGCTCTCCATTCATATTTATTTTCTCTCTCTCTAGTTCAGTTTAGCTTAGTCTTCCACCCTAGTCCCCTAATGCCAGTGAGGATGAATAGAAACTTGGACAAAGGTAGGAGGTAGAAAATGACCACCATATTTTACCTTGAAATTTCTAGAAATGTAGCATTTTACCACACAAAACTATAAAACAAGAATCCTTGCCCCAAACCTCAAGTGTTATTAATGCTCTAAATAAATCCTTTGTCTTTTTGTACTCCAGCCCACCTCCATGAACTCCCAGGGGTACACACCCCTAGTTTAAGAAATTTGACTTAAGGGAGATCCAGTTTACTCTAATAATATTACAGTTTAGCTCCACCTTTTTACATAAGTTTGTGTGGGTTGACCCACTGAACTAATGCATCAGTTTTTTTCTATATATGTTGTCTCTCTCTCTCTCTCTATATATATATATGTAAAATCTAAAACACAACCCACTTGTATATTGGAGATTGTCAATCACTGCATCCAAGAAGAAGCAAATCTTTGATGATGTTATAGTTCAATACATTTAGAACTGTACAACCTGGCATTAAATAGCACAAAGTAGAAGGACAAGTTGGAATCAAACATCAAAAATGAAGCCACATAGCCATAATGAAATCAGAGTAGTCCGTATTAGATTTTTATACTAGCTAAACCATAATTTGGTAATTTATTTATTGTTGTTGTTTACAGATGTCTAGCACCAATGTATTTAGAATTTCAATGGAAAAATGTTCTCAATCCCACATTATTGGATCCCATTTGCTCCCTAGGCAATTGTCCCACTTCTCTCTGACCGCCCCCCGCCCCGTTTCCCTGCCATAAAGACTGTGGTATGGGATGAACCTTGAAAATGAGCAGAGTTTAAACCCGTGTTGTCCAATATGGTACCACTAGCACTGGAAATAAGGCTAGTTTTTGAGATGTGATGTAAGCATAAAATACGATTTTGAAGACTCAGTTGTAAAAAAAAAAAAGTAAAATATCTCATTAATAATGTGAATACTATTAGCCTTAAAATATTAATTTATATGACATTGAAATGGTAGTTTTAGATATATTCAGTTAAATAAAACATATTAGTAAAATTAGTATTACCTGCTTTTTAAACACCTAAAAAATGTGGTTACTAGAAAATTCACATTTACATATGTGACTTGTATTTGGAGTTGCTTTATGTTTCTATCAAACAGTATTAGTTTAAACCATAAAATTATATAATTATTAGAAGACGCGATGAACCAGAAACCTTTAAAAGCAGGGAAGGAGCACATCAGTATTCAATCAAGTCAACGTACGGCGAGACTTCAGAATGGAGACGCCATTGTGGAGTTAAAATCCACCACTGGACTCTGCAAGGAAGGTAGTGTGTGTGGGGTTGAGAGCGGAGGACTGCTGTGGAGCAGAGGCTGCTGAGGGGCCGGGGAGCCACAGTTGGTGCGGGGGGTAGAGGCTGACCCTAGGGACCTCCTAACCCACCTCCATGCCACCCACCGGCCTCCAACATTCTCCTAACAACAAGTCAACTGATAATTCCTTCACTTAGTTCTCTCCAAGGCTGTCCCATCGCACTCGGAATAAGGGCCCCTGCAAGGTCTGGCCCTTGCTTCTCTGACCTCACCTTCTGCCACTCCAGCCACATTGAACTCTTTGTTTCAAGATGCTAGGCAGGAGTTGGCCCACGGTCTTTGCATTTGGGCTTCTCTCCCGTGGACCACCTTCCCTCTGATATCCAGGGATTTACTCTCTCATCTTCTCAGCCTTGGAGCAACTGTCCCCTTATTACAGGGGTTGCCTGGAATACCCACCACCACACACCACCACTCCCTATGCCCACCCATTATCTTACTTTGCTTTCTCCACTGCACTAATTTCCACCTAAGGGAGAATTTTTTGGTTCCTCTTCTGTCACCCCCATCAGGATTGCCAGATTTGGCAAACAAAAATACAAGACACCCAGCTAAAATTTAATTTCGGATAAACAACAAATAATTTTTAATTAAGTGTATCCCAAACATTGAATGGACATATCACATGAAAAATGATGGGTTGTTTATCTGAAATTCGAATTTGATTGAGTCTTCTGTATTTTACTTGGCGACCGGATTTCCCACCCGCTCTCCACCACTAGAATACAAACTTTCCACACTGCCTAGAAACTGTACCTTAACACATAATAATTGTTCAGTACATCCATGTTGGAGGAATGGATGAACTCAGGAGACGCGAATACATTAAGCCTATATGAAAATGTGAAGCCCTTACAGGCCTAGTAAGAGGTGAAGACAGCAAGACTTTTCTGATGGGAAACTGGAAAAGACCTATAAATCTGGTGGCAAGAGATGGCTCTTTGTCTGGACTATGGCGAAAGACAGCGGTGAGGAAAGAGACAGGGACCCAGGAAAAAGATGGGAGAGATGTTAACCCAGCAGTGGCATGTCCATGTCCCGCAGGTCAGTCTGAAACAGAATTGAAAAGTAGAGGACTAGCCCGGGGTCAGTGAAGAGCGGGAGTTAGTGGAGGGGAGGAGTCCCATAAAGGGCAGGATGCCGGGAATAAGCAGAACTTTCATTGTTGCCAAGGAAAAGCCCTGAGCCCCTCCAGGACTCTGTCAGGGCAAGAGTGGTCGCCTAGAGGACTGAAGGCTCCAACAGTTGTGCCTGTGGGTACAGAGACCAGGCCATTAGAAATATTTCTATCTATTCGGTTATCTCCCCTCTTGCATCTGCTCCTTCCCTCGCCCCATGTGTCTCAGTGAAGGGCAAGTAGTAGCTGGGGCAATGCTGGTTGTATAAATTATCACGTCATCTCAACTTTCCCAGAAAACTTACACGTGTCATCATTTACCTCATGAACTCATTCTAACAAAATTCTAACAAAATGCTTCTCCTTAAGCAGAAGCACTCACAAAATAGGGCAATATATATATATTTTTTCTCTTTTTTTGGCTGCACTGCATGGTACGCAGGATCTTAGTTCCCCGACCAGGGACTGAACCCATGCCCCCTGCAGTGGAAGTGCAGAGTCTTAATCACTGGACTGCCAGGGAAGTCCCAAGGGCAATATTTTAGTTGAAAGGAACCAAGCCAGCCATTCTTAATAGATGAAGAAACACATTCAGAAAGGGGAAGTACCTTTTCCAGAAGCAAAGAGCTGCAAAGAGGCATATGTGACATTAGAACCCAGGTCTTCCGATTCCCCATCTTGTGTTTCCTCTATCTGAGTAACTTGTGTCTAAAGAACTCATTCAGATTTATTATGTTTCTTTTGTCTTTAATTTTTGCAAAAAATGAGAAAGCTGCTTCAGGAAGCCTCCAGTCTCATCCCACGTTTTCTACTTCTGGTCCTGGGACACAGAGCTAATTGCTTGAGCTTCTGTGGGGCTCAGCTTTTGTTCTATGCAGTGTGTGGAGGGAGATTAAATGCTTACCCTCTCCCAGATCTAAAGGATTAAACTTTATTTTATTATTATTATTAGTTGTTGTTGGACTAAACATGTCAGTGGTGGCATAAAGAAAGATTCCTCAGACATCTGATTAAACTTGCCTCAAGTCCCGATTTCACCAGCTATGGAAGTCTAGGATTTGCTTTCCCACTACTCTGCTTGAGTTCTTACATCTGTATGTGTCATCTCTGTTTTGCCCCAGACCAATTCAGATGGGTCAGTTGGTTCTTCACCAGTTGCCTCAAGAAATTCACTCTCCTCAGGTCTTTTTTTTTTGACATGACTCATTTTATTTTATTTATTTATTTATTAAAAATTTTTTAACATCTTTATTGGAGTATAATTGCTTTACAATGGTGTGTTAGTTTCTGCTGTATAAAAAAGTGAATCAGTTATACATATACGTATGTCCCCATATCTCCTCCCTCTTGTGTCTCCCTCCCTCCCGTCCTCACTATCCCACCCCTCTAGGTGGTCACAAAGCACCGAGCTGATCTCCCTGTGCTATGCGGCTGCTTCCCGCTAGCTATCTACCTTACGTTTGGTAGTGTATATATATGTCCATGCCACTCTCTCACTTTGTCCCAGCTTACCCTTCCCCCTCCCCGTGTCCTCAAGTCCATTCTCTAGTAGGTCTGCATCTCCTCAGGTCTTTTGGGAGCTCAGGATTGAATACCTGGGGTTCCTGAAAGGTGTCCCATCACAGAGCACTTGACTTTCCTCATCTCTCTGCCTTCTCCTCTCTCCCCCTTCCACCTCACCTTCCTCCTTCCTTCCCTCCTTCCTCAACCATCCTGGGAATTCAGCTTCACCCTCTCTTATGTGGAGCAATTCAGTAGTTTTTAGCTCCTACTTGCGTACTCAATGCCTAATGCTTCTTCTGTTTCTTTCCCGGAGGCAGAGGCTTTGTTACTTGGTGAAAGAGAAACAGAAAATTCTTTGAGCTTTCTGTTGAGTTGGTTGTGCACCAAAGAACCGGCATCCCTGTAGGGGAGTTTTGTCTCGTTTATCCAGTCAGCAAAGTCCCTCCCTAAAATTAAAATCTCTTTGTCCAACTTGGTAATATGAACAATAGTAAAAAAGTAGACCCTTCTATCAGCCAGAAACTTAATGAAAATATTCTATTTCAGATAATTTACTGAAATGGGTCCTAAACTGATTAAAGTAATACCTAAACTAAACCTAATAACCAAACCTTCATTATGCTTTTAAAAAAAGTACAAATGTCTAAAATAAGAAAACATGATAGTTGTATCAATAGTGCTACAGTATGAACTATTTCAGAAATAAGTTTGTGGTTAACACTTTTATTCGCGTTTTTTGTACGGCTAACGTAGACAGAAATGTACAAGATATAACTTGAACAAAGAAATTCAAATGCAAAGAGATAGCTAAGAATTTAGGGGTCACAGAAAATAGCTAAGTTGAGTTTATCTGGATGAAATTTACAGGGGAGAAGAATGATCTGCCTTGAGCACACCCCTAAAATGCGAAGGTCTAGGGAGAAGTACACATGGGTGACCCCCCATCTCAACCCTCCCTGCTAATGTCTTCCCTTCTCTTCCCAACCCCAGTTCTCTTATTCATCAAGAAGGGACTTTGGGGCTGCGTGTGGACACCATGGCCTGCAAGCTCTGCCCAAAGCTCCCCACCAATAGCTGCTCTAGGCCCCTCACAGGTGTACAGGCGCACACGCCAGCTGTGTGGTTCACCCTTGGGAAAATGGACCTGGGGGAGAGGCCACTACGGGCAACGGAAGCAGACTCAGCACAATAGAAGCAGGAATTCTTGAGTCCTGGGTACCTGCGCTGTGATCTAGAAGCAGGGATCTGGGCTTTGAGTGGGCATGTCTCCTTGGCCCTGTGGACTTTTCACCCCGTGGGGACGGACCCAACGTAAGAGGGACAAAAGAGGGTGAAGAGAAACACTGCCCGGGTCTAAGGGAAACACTGTGCAGTATTCCCTTTTAAATAACTTATAAAAGGTGCAAAAGTCACCAAAAACCAGCCTGGGAACATGATGTCACAGTGTGGGGTGGGGGTCTCTTTTACGTGTATCAGAGACATTGTTCTCTGCGTGTACTCTTATGGAAAAGAAAGGTTAAGAATAATGACATGTTTTAGGAAGACAAAATATCAAAATGGATGAAGGGGGTATGTGACCTGGAAGAGGTTGTTAGGACTGGGATAAGTCAGATACAACACACTTTGTTCAGCTCTCGTGTCTTACACGAATCTCTTCTAAATTAGATAATTAGTGTTTATTGCAACTTTGTGCATGACTAGGGCTGCTAGAAAAGGAACTGCAGTAGCAACAGCTAATCAGCATCTGATATTCCCCTAGTGCAGGAATGAGGAAGAGGCGGGGACTTCTGTGTATCCAATGACAAAGAAACTCAGAAGTGGCGTTGGATGTTTGGGGAAAGACTCTCATTCACTCTCTGGATGTAGATAGGAAAGAATGAAGCCCTAGGCATGACTGGCAGCCCCCTTCCAAACAAGAGGAGAGCAGGAATTAGAGTGAAGGCAGCAACGTGAAAGAAAGAGTGACAAGATGGAAGAAATGAGTTTTTAGTGATGAGGTTTAGGTGCCAGGACAAAGCAACGCTGAAGCCTGCATGAGTGCTGGACCTCCAAGCTACATGACCAATAAATACCTTTATTTTAAAAACTAGTTCTGTTAAGTATTCTATGACTTGCAACATAACGTGCCCTTGATAATATACCCTTTTTTAAAGTTTAAAAACCCAGGTAATTTCTTCTTTCCTAAAGTATAGTTCCTAATAATAAATCTATGTATAGTCTGAATGATAAATTATTCTTTTCACTTGGAAGACATGTGCCTAATTATTCATAGAAGTGGTAAGTGGTTATGTCTTAATGGAAAAAACTCTAAAGATCAGTGAAAAGTAGTAGAAAGAGATAATAGTTCTTACTAACATTCACTTATACACCCAGGAGGTTTCTGAGTCATGGAGTTCTTAATGCCCCCAATTCAAAGTGGAAAATAGTCTGCTCTTATTTAATAATGTTTTAAAATAAACAGTTAACATTCTATACTTCCTTCATTTTGTCCGATTAAATTTTGAGATGAAAAAACAAACAAACTTTGAGGTGAACATGACAATCTTCATTTGACAAATGAAGAAACTAAAGCTCAGAGGAGGAAAGTAACTTGTCCAAGATCATACATATACTGAACAGCAAAGATGGAATTTTCTGAATTTAAAATCCACACTCTTAACAGCTGGAGCCAACAAACTGGCTTTGAAGTTGAACTCTACCACAAACACCTCAGTGACCCTGGGAAAGATATCCTTTCTGCACCTTGGTTTCCTCATTAATAAAATGGAGATAATAATAGTATTCACTTCATAGAATTGCTGTGAGGAATAAGTGAGGTAAACTTAGGACAGTGCCCGGCAGTTAGTAAATGCTAAATACATGTTAGTATTACATACTGCATTCTTCTATTGTCTGCATTGGGCAGAGAAGACAGAGAAGAAGATCCTGAAAGAAATTCAATTTCTCCTAAATTAACCCCACTGATGCTGTTTCATAATTGGGTAATGGTTCCTATGCCCTTGGCAATGTGGCCTAGTATCAAAGAGATGGAATTGGGTAAATGTTAAGCTGTTATGATTGTCACAATAAGTTATTTCATTGCAGCCTTATTTTTAATGCAAATTTCAAAATCAAGAATGTCATTCAGAGATCAAATCTAATGATACAAGAACAGGCTCTGTGATTTATACTGACTTACTATTTTAGTGGTAAGAAACTTGGAAAAAAAGCAGTCCAAGATGAATACAAAAACCCTAAAGTGGTTAATAATATGGTGTTTTAGGAACAAAATTCTAAGACCAAGGTTGTCTAACTTGAACTGTAAGTACTGCAACGTAGTGATATTTTCTCTTCCCTTTACCAACTGCTGTTCACTGTTTGAGTTGCACCTAAAGTCGCCTATTCAGGGAAGCACTACTTGACCCTTTTGCACCAAGCCAGGCTGTCCTGTGCTCCTCCGCTGTAGTACTTAACAGCATTGTCATTTACCAGATCTTTAGTATAACTTCATATAATGTCCTTATTCACCATAGGCTGAAATTCCATGAGGCAGAGACAGCATTAATGTCCGTGCTCAGACGCTGCCTTGTACTTAGTAGTAAAGGCTGAAAAAGATTTGTTGAATGGAAGATTGAAGGAATTGGTAAATAAATCAATGAAAACGTTTAAGGTAAGTTTTTTAAAAAAATCACCAGATTATATATGCAGTTTAATCAGATCTGGTAAATAATATTTTGGTGATCTCATCTATAAAATATAGTGTCTTTTCAGCTAAAACAGAAAATAAGTGGACTTGATGATGTCATAATTCATTCAAACACATTTCCCTTGTTGTTGCTTTGTTTTGCAATAGTCTGTGATCAGCTTTCCTTTCTCTCACACCCCTTCCCCCACCAATACCATTTCCTCAACTATTTAGTCTTCCCTCTCCCAATATTACCCTTTAGCAGAATGATAACTAGTATTAACTTTTATAGTAACACGCCTAAATGAAGTCGGGGGAAAGTGTTTTTTTTTTTTTTAAATTACTATAATTGCTTTATTTCAAGCCAGCATTACAGTACTTCTTTCAAGCAACTTTTTATCCCCTTGTAAAAGAACTTAAAATTAATTATATAAAGAATAGAAATAGCTTTTGTTTTACTTAACAAGTAAAATTGAGTGAAAAGTCCCTTTAAGAGTAAGCTCGTATAAAAAAATGCCCGAGAATATATGTATAGAACTCAAGGATGATGTGATTTTACTATATGAAAGATCCTGTATACGAATTGCCAACAGGCACATGAAAAGATGCTCAACATCACCAATCATCAGGGAAATGCAAATCAAAACCACAATGAGATATCGCATCACACCTGTCAGAATGGCCATCTTCAAAAAAGACACGAGATAACAAAAGCTCATGAGGATGTGGAGAAAAGAGAACACTTGTGCACTGTTGGTGGGACTGTAAATTGGTGCATCCACTATGGAAAACAGTATGGAGGGTCCTCAAAGAATTAAAAACAGAACTACCACATGATTCAGCAATTTCACTGCAGGGAATATATACAAAGGAAATGAAAACACTAAATTAAAAAGATACCTGCACCCCATGTTCACAGCAACATTACTTACAATAGCCAAAACATGGAAACAACCCTAGTGTCCATCCACAGATGAATGGATAAAGAAGTTATGGTGTATATATATACACAATGGAATATTGTTCAGCCATAATAAATGAGGAAATACTGCCATTTGTGACAACATGGATGGACCTTTAGGGCATTATGTTAAGTGAAATAAGTCAGACAGAGAAAGACAAAAATACTTTATGATCTCAACTCTATGTGGAATCTAAAAAAACAAACAAACACAAACAACAAAAAAACAAACTCACAGAAAAAGATTAGATTTGTAGTTCCCAGAGGTTGGGGCTTGGAGGTTTTGGGTAGAGTAGGAATTGACAGAAGGTGACCACTTCAGGAAGGTGACCTTCCCCAAAGGTACAAACTTCGGATTATAAGATGCTAAAGATGTAATGTACAACATGATAACTATAGTTACCATTGTTGTATGATGTATATGAAAGTTAAGAGAGTAATCCTAAGAGTTCTCATTATAAGGAGAAACTTTTTTCTTTTTCTTCCATTTCTTTTTATTGTTATCTATATGAGATGGTGAATGTTAACTAAACTTATTGTGGTAGTCATATCACTATATGTGTAAGTCAAACCTTTATGCTATATACCTAAAAATCATACAGTGATATATGCCAATTATATTTCAATAAAACTGGAAAAAAGAGAAATATCCTGTAATAGGAAAGTGATGATGTTTCTTCAAGAAGATAGAAAGCATCCTATTATCATAGTTACCAGAGAAAACACAGTCATGTATTCTTAGAATTCTAATGCACATAGTCACTAACTTCAAAAGGCAGAAAAATTAATAAAAATAATTTAACTCTCAACTTTAATCTGCAAAGTATTAAATTGCTGTAAGACAATTTCCCTAAACTATTAATTAATCTGGAATCAAACATCAATCACTTCATTTACTCACTATATCTTTTCTTAAAGTCTAAAATTGGAAAGTTATAAATATATTGGGTAATAGATCCCTGGGTAAATTTATGCTACCTAGTCAGGATATAATCAGAACTACAACATACTTAAATCCTTCAGGAATTTAATTCAGACATTTTAATGATAAAGTCAAAGGTAGCAAAAGAAAAGAGTTCATTTAGTGGTTACAGAAAGTGAATAAGGGATAAAAAATATTGAGTTCATTGTATATAGCTCACTGTATAGACTTGAATCAACAGTTTGACCTTTGGAAGTCTGAGAGCTTCCATTTATCTGTTCTCTAAATATACTTACAATAAAAATGCCATTAGAAGTATGCTGTGAGGATTAATGTCAGTGGAGAACTGTGAGACTCATGGATAAGAGATGAAAAGGAACTCTTAATACCATAGCTATAAACTAATTAAATTTTAATGTTAGTTAAAAATCATACAGCTATCTGGGATAGATTCAAGATGATACACTAATATCAATATTTTATTTATATTGTATTTTGAAGTTTTAAATATAATAAACTATAGAAAGTATTTGAAAAATACATGAAACAAGATCATGTGATATTTATCTTTTGCTTTGGAAGCAAAACTATGACTCTGGATCCTCAGAAAAATTCTAGCTTGCTTAGACAAAATAATTTGCTTTTAATCCTGAAACTCTTTAACATTAATTTTATGGTAACAGAGACAAGGATGTGAGAGCTGCACAAAGTAGACCTTTAATGTGCCCTATCATTACCCCCAGATCTTTTCTCCTATGGCATTTGCACAGTGCTGGGCACTGCTTGCTATTCAAATATATTGTCATAATGATGATTTATTCTTATGTATGCCAATTAAAGTGAAAATGTGAAAAGAGTAGAAAAAAAGCAGTGTTCTAATAACACCTATTAAGAGTTGATATATAGATGTATAGATATACCTATATATATTTAAATATATATAATATATAAATATATATACAAACACAAATTATATACATAATACATATATAAATATATAGAGAAACAAAAATTACAGACAGCAATTTATTTTGTCAAAGGGTTCTTTAGTCTAAAAAATGCTTCTACCACAAAATAATTTTAAAGCCCACTTCTCCAGTATCTAAGTAGGGTTTAATTGACAAATATTCAGATATACATCTCTTCATATATGCATGTGTGTGTGTGTGTGTGTGTGTGTGTGTGTGTGTGTGTGTGAGAGAGAGAGAGAGAGAGAGAGAGAGAGAGAGAGAGAGAGAATGAATGAAGGGGCACAAATAAAATGTTTATAATATCTCCGAACCAACAAGATCTGTTCATGAGAATTACAGAAATTTTTGTGCCCAGTGCAATTAGCCAGAAGCAAAGAAGGCAACAGTTTACTTTTTTAGGTGAGACCTAGCATTACATTTACCCTAACTGCTTTGGCTATTGGGAGGAAGTCCAAATTATGGAAACAACTGCTTTCAGAACTGGAGACAGACGATGCTAGAAGCTGGTTGAATTGGAAAAGAGACTTGGGTGACTTTTTGTGGATGCACATGATCTCTTAGAGACTTAGAAATAAATTAGTACAGCCCCTTCTCTCATTCTGCAAATGGAGCCGCCTGGAGCCTAGAGAGGAAGAGGAACTTTCAAAGTGGAAGAGCACAGAATATCTCAACTCCAGGTCAGCGCTCCTACACGACCCCACACCGGTGACTGAGCTTTCGAAATAATGTGAGATGTGTCTTCCTCTTTCTCTTTCCCTTATCTATAGTATTTGTATTCCAACTACTGGGAATGGGGTGCATCAATGGAGAAAGAGTCAGGGGAGACAGAAATATTTTATCTTCATGTGTGACTTTGCATCTTCATTTTCTTCCCATCATAAATTCAACTGGCTTCACTTCCTTCTTGAGGGTAAGCCTAGGGCTCATTTGTTGAAATTCTTGAAGTGTGATACTACTACAGATACTTGATAATATTTATTGAGCCCCAACTACATTATGTTCACTTAGATACATTATCTAGTTAATACTGCAAAGTCTATATTAATATGTTACACTGGAGCCTTAGAAACATTTAAGTAACCTGCCCAAAGAAGGACAAGGACTTGAAGCCTTCTCTCTCGGACTGCAAGGACCACATACCACACCACCTCCCACTTTTCAGAGAAGGGTGCTTAGTAGCTCTTGATAGATTGTGATGCCAGAAGGGGCTAGACTGGAGTTGAATGCCACGTTACTGCTCATGTAGGTCTTTTTTCCCAGTACTATCTGAAGAACTGGAGGACCATTACACAAATAAGAAATATTCAGATTAGCAATCAAGTTGACCAAAATTTAAAGAAAAATAATGTAAAAAAAAATGTCATCATCAAGTTATTGGCCAAAGCCAATCACCAATTTTGTCAATCTGAATGGATGGGAAATATTTTAGGGGTAGACTAACAAAATATTTGCTTAAACCAGTTTCTTTGTTTTTACAAGAGAGAAATCTTTTGATTTTCTAGTTGTTATGTGCCATGTTCCTGATGGCTTAGAAATCATATTGATCCTTAACCATTACTTGAAAATGATCTTCTAAGCATCAAAAGTACTTCTTTGGAAAAAGTGAAATTGGGATGTGCAAAAAATTTTTTTTCTTAAGACGGTTTAAGGACATCGAGGTGCTTTAAAAAATGATTAATGTCATTGTAAGTTCTCTTTCTGGAAAATAAATTCTAGAGAACCAAGATACATTTCATAGCTTTAAGTATAGAATTATTACTCCACTTTCAACTTTGTTTTTACTGTCTAAATGATCTGCTTTTTCAGTGGACTCATGTTTTTGCACCTTATTGTCCTAAAGATGATGTAACAAGTATTACAAATGTTAGATAATGGCTAGGATTAACACAAAGTTTTAGTTAAGTTCTATGGAGTAGGAAAAAAAAGTCTTGAACTACACTTTGCTGATACCTTCATAAAAGTATGAAATCATTTAGCTTCCCTAGGTTTTACAGAAAACACTTTAAAAATGCTATAAAGATGTATAACAAGACATAAAACTGCAAATATTAACTGTGTATTTCCTTGAAATATAAGTTAAACTTGGTGAGTAGGACAAGAAAATGTCACATTCCTTTCTCTTGCTAAGGAAATTGCATATTTCCTTTGCAAAAATAAAGAATATGCAGTCTTCATAAGCATATATGTGACAGTTTTAAAGTTGTTTTGTTTCAGGCTAAAGGATTCTATGAATTTTCACGATTGTCTCAAAGTTGGAAAAAGAAAAGAAACAAAGAGAAAGCAAAACATTAACCTTAGGCATACAAGTTTTGTTTTTCACCAAATGTTAAAAACAGCATTTATGTTATATGCATATTTTGTCCTTTCTAAATATTACCTTGAGTTACACAATTTTTAAATTCTTCATAGAATGAATATACTTTCAAATTTTTGCTTATGTTTCCCTCCGTAAGCTGCAATATTCTAAATAGAAAGTTAATCTTCTGTCTTTACCAGGATTTGTGAAGCAAATGGATATACATTTTACCAAGTGGAAAATAGGGCTGTGACATGGGCATTTAACTACTGATGAGAGCCCGTATTTGATTTGGGGACCACAGGCTACCATAAGATTTGGTTGACAACACTAATTTCACTTGGGAATCGAGAAATTCTGGAAAAAGAGAGTCTCTTAAAACATAGGTCAAGGGACTTCCCTGGTGGCGCAGTGGTTAAGAATCCACCTGCCAATGCAGGGGACAAGGGTTCGAGCCCTGGTCTAGGAAGATCCCACACGCCGCAGAACAACAAAGCCTGTGTGCCACAACTACTAAGCCTGTGCTCTAGAGCCCGCGAGCCACAACTACTGAGCCCGCGCGCCTAGAGCCCGTGCTCCACCACAAGAGAAGTCACCGCAATGAGAAGCCCGTGCACCGCAACGAAGAGTAGCCGCCGCTCGCTGCAACTAGAGAAAGACTGTGCGCAGCAACGAAGACCCAATGCAGCCAAAAATAAATAAAAATTAAAAAACCCGAAAACGTAGGTCAATCAAATTTCCAGAATTTCACTAAAATGAGGTGAAGGAGAAGTTTAATAGTAATATCAAACATGGTCATACGGGCTTTATGTCTATTTCCTCATTAAGCCTCACATTAACCTTATTAGGTAGGAATTGCTACTGTCTCCCATTTACAAATGAGGAAACTGAGGCCAGAGAATTCAAGGACTTTGCCAAAATTCACACAGTCTCTAAGTGGCAGACCCATGTTCTTAGCCACTCAGTAGGTTTTAAATTGTTATTATTTATGTCTCATTGGAGAAGAAAATGTGGACAACATGGGAGAGGTCACAAGGAAGTCTGTAAGGGTTGGGCTCCTTATGATTTCAGAACTCAATTCAGAGTGCATGGATTTAAAGTCCTCTGGGAAGACAAGCTGATGAGTCCCAGGATTTCAAAGGGCCAGTCCCAAAGCTCTGAGGGAGACAGGGAAGTCCCTAGCTCAGCTCTTTGGCTCCTGGTAGATGGGCCCAGATAGCGGCTTTGGTAGCCACCACAATGGCTTTCCTGGTCTCTGTAGAGGTTCCAGATTGAAGAGAAACTCAGCAGTGTTGAGGAGCACAGGATATCAGGTCCACCTGTGGGATACAGCTAGATGCTTTGTCCAGCTGCAAGTATGTTGCAGGAATAAATGTACACAGGCACATAGATATGTCTATGTAGAGCTGTGGGTTCTTTTTTCCTTACATTTTTTCCTTTCATTATTAACAGTACAATAAAGAGCTTAGCAAGTCTAACTCCTAATTTTGCTTAACAGTAAAAACAGCTTGCTTCTGAATTCACAAGATTCCAATAGGGTCCCTCTGTAGGAATAACTTTTGTTAATGAAAGAAGTAATGTCTATTAGCCTGCTATAACAAGAATAAACCAGAGTGCATTTTATCACAATTAATGTTAAACACAGCATGTTTTGTACTCCAAATATATTTATGAGAAACATATAGTTGGGTCTCATACATATCAAAATAAAATAAAATAAAAATAAAAGAGTTTCTGGCTATTTAGTGCACTAGTTTAAAAATTAAACTAATTTGATCATTTGCCCCATAATATTCCTATATTTCAAAAGTATATGTAATCTTTTTATGAGCACATAAACTTATTACCAACATTACTGACTAGAAAAACTTTGTGATTTTAATCCTCCCCAAATGATCAAAAGTAGTATATTCTATAGAACTCACCTTTTGCCCATTCATCCCTGGAATTCCGGGTGCTCCAACAGAACCCTAAGGAGACACATGATTGAAATAAATCGATATCATAATCACAAAGTATTTCAATTCTAAATTTATATTGTATTAGATATGTCAGCCATAACTTTACCTTGATAAAAACATGTCTGGGAGGCTGTTTTTCAGATCTTATCTACTGTGTTCAAATATACAATAATGTAAACAGATTCATCAAGCTTTTCCAAAAACCATTAAGTTAAATTTAACCACGTTTGTAAATATCTACTTAATGCTAATAAGATTTTAAAGAAATTCACATCATAAATTGAGTTTTAGAGCTATCAGAAGGCCACATAGCTCTAAATTCGGGTGCTTTTAATAAACATGGCATGGACATATATACACTACCAAATGTAAAATAGATAGCTAGTGGGAAGCAGCTGCATAGCACAGGGAGATCAGCTCAGTGCTTTGTGTCCACCTAGAGGGGTGGGATAGGGAGGGTGGGAGGGAGATGCAAGAGTGAGGAGATATGGGGATATATGTATATGTATAGCTGATTCACTTTGTTATACAGCAGAAACTAACACACCACTGTAAAGCAATTATACGCCAATAAAGATGTTATAAATAAATAAATAAATATGTAAACACACACGCACACACACACACAAAAGAATTAAACTTGCCCGGGGCTTCATTGGTGGCGCAGTGGATAAGACTCTGCGCTTCCAATGCAGGGAGACCGGCTTTGATCCCAGGTCAGGGAACTAGATCCCATATGCATGCTGCAACTATGAGTTTGCATGCTGCAACTAAGGAGCCTGCCTTTCACAACCAAGGAGCCCTGGAGCCACAATTAAGGAGCCCACCTGCTGCAGCTAAGACCTAGCGCAACCAAATAAATAAATATTTTTTAAAAAAGAATTAAATATGCTTAGTTTCATCTGGAAAAAGCCTAGCAGTAGCAGTAACTCCTGAATTTCATGAAATTAAATAACATAAAATGAAAGGTAATTAAAATAACACCCACTTGCTCCACAGTTAGACAAATAAGGGACCCATGTTGTAAACCTAAATTTGTTGTATTTGAAAGCATTTCCCTGAGACTCTCAGGGAGTGTGTTTAAACCACATGAGTGTGAATACATCTTCCAAAGTAGACTAGAAAGGATGCTGCAAATGGTAAACACCAGCTAGGAACAACACAACTTCTACACATAAAATATTATCTTAAGTGTGTGTGTGTGTGTGTGTGTGTGTGTGTGTGTGTGTATGTGCACGCACACTTGGAAGTGTGCACACATGCACTGGGGTGATTACAATGATTGGACATAGGTAGTTGAACTGAGAATCAGAAAGCTAATTACTACCTGAGAAAATCTGACATTTAACTGGATACAGAAACATTAACAAATGTTTTCAAATAGTGATTTCCCTTCACACACCTTCCTTTGAGGCTCTGTAGGAACCATTTCTAAATAGGATGTGCTTATTTTTTGTTTAGCACTAGAAAACAGATTTTTCTTAGTAGCTGTATAATATTAAATTTCTTTAAGAATAATGGAAAAAAATTAAAATAGTAATTATAAATCTAAAACTGCTCTAAAAAATAAAGTTTATTAAAAATATAGTCATTACATGCAAAACAAATTGAGATAGCAAGTTCCTTAGTGCTTTCTTGGTGATTATACTGAGTGGCTCATTAAAGGACTTCCCGAAGCCTGAGGCAGTAATTTCATCCTGGTCGCATGTGGATTAGGGTAGCTTTACAATTTCACACCATACTTAATAGAGACATTATTGCTAAGGACAAATTGTTCCTATACACAAGTTGTCTCACAATGCATTGGCTTTTACTTGGTTTGTGGGATTATGTTTCAACAGATGCCACATGCCCAAGCTTGGGGGATAAAACATCTCTAACTTTGATGGATTCCAAAGATAAAGAATAATCACTTTTCCACCTGTTGTAATACAATTATTTTCTTTAGTTTTCTGCAGGTTAAATATCCTTTTTTGTCATCTTTATGGGGTGGGAGGTGTGATGGGGAAGGGGACTTAGTGATATTTTATTGGCAAAGGGCCATCTACCTGCTACTGATGTATTGATGTAATTTTAGAAGTGCTAGACTTTCTCCATCAGAATGTAAAGGGTCAATTCTGACGGCTCTGGATAACGTTGAAATGACAGTCAGGAAGCCAGTTTTTGGGCTACCTCAGCAAAGGAAGACACTAGTGGACCACTTAAATATAGCCACCAAGCAACAAGAATATCCTTTGTTCTGGTCTAACAGTCATTTAACAATCACATATTTGTGCAAGACCACGCAATTAATTTGCAATGCCTTATGACCCTTCACATTCTAAGTTTTCTCATGATGTTTTACAAGGATTTGAATTAAAACCTCAATAACCTACAAGTTTGGCAAACAGCTTAAAAAGAGTCTGCTCTGGATTTATTGACTTTTCTATAATAGAGTCGATTAGAAATCGAATGGCTAACATTACATGACTGTATTTTTAGAAAGCAGAATGCACAAACCAGACTGCTTTGGCATGACTTACAGTAGCTAATTCCATTCACTTCTCTGACTAGCCATTAGGCGATGGGAGTATAATTACCTTCACAGTATTTTTTATACTCTACCTTTTGTCCTGGAGACCCCAGAGGACCCTAGGAAAAGAAAAACAATTCAATAAACATAATATCGCAACCATTTAAACTTAAATGACTGATTAAAACTGTCCTATTCTGTAAGGTTCTATTGATATTTGTCATGCTGAAATATAGTGATGTTTTGTACATCAAGGAAAATGAAAATTTTCGGTTGGAAGTGCACAATGGGTCTTTTCTTCTCTCTTGTTCTCTTTTGAAGAACATTAAGCATATGCAGTAGGATTCTGATTTTTTCCTTTAAAAAAAAGGGTCACAACATTGTAAATCAACTATATTTCAACTAAAACGAAACAGAAAGAATCTTTGCCATTCCAGCGCATCTGTTTCTTCAGATACCTGCAAATCTATCACATCAGTCTCATATAGAAGGCTGGAGATGTTACTACTAGAAGCACTTAAAATACAACGCAGTTCTCAGCACACTGACACGTTCTATGACTTCTGCATCTGCAAAACTTCAGGAAGCAGATTTGCAAAGGAAATCATTGAATGGCATTACAAAGAAACATGTTTTGCTCTATTCTTCCTCTTATGAAATGTGGCCAACTGACCTGCCCAAAAACTTGTTTACAAACTAGGCGATGCCAAGGTCAGTTGTGGCATGTAGTGTGCACCAGAAAAGGGAACAAAAGATGCTGTCAGCTGTTGCATAAACTGTGACACTGGGGCAGGGGAGGAGAGGAGAAGAAATATAATATTTAGGAAGACGAATGGGAATATTTACATTTAAAATGGAAATGTGGCAGTTCTGAGATTTAGCAATTTTTGGACCACAAAGTCAGTGCTGGAATTCTGTTGGCTTTATTTAGAGCGAGGCATGCTTTGGGATGGTAGAAAAGAGCACAAAGAGAGCTGTAATTCTGACTTTTGATGTCTCTTTTTAAATAAAAATATTAAGCACTTTTCTTCCAATTCTTTCAAAAATACTTTTAATTTCAGTATATTTTAACAAAGTTATAGGTACTCTATCATTCCATGTAAAAAGCTCTTTATTTCATTACATTAAACTAACGGCTAGCTTATTTTTAATGTGTGACATTTCAGTTAATCAGCATCTTACATTCAGACTATAACATAAAAAAAGGACTAGAGTGGTAATCAGAGAAAGAATTGGTCATGCATAATTTTTTAATTAAAAATACACCACGTTTAGGAACATTCAGAGAATCTGTTCCTCATAAATTATTTTGTAATCCTCACAGGAAGACTAACAATTTCCTCATATAATCAGCTTTAGGTTACTGAAAGTGCACTGTGCAATATCACCTTTATAGATTCCTTTTTTAAAATGTAGGATGTAGTTTTATTGACTCGGTGACACTGAAGGCAAGGACATCGAATGTTAGACATATGAAAAAATTAATACTGGCCTACAAGCCTAGGAACTGCAAGAAAGTGAATTCTTTTCTTTTTCCCTTTTTATTACAAAAAATTTAAAACATAATAAAGGGTAGGGAGAGTAATATAATGTACACCCATGTATCCATCACTTATATGTAACAATTGTTAATTTTGCCATATATATTCCTTTTCAATTTACTCAACCTTCTTAATGAGCTTGTTATCTCATCTATCTGTGTGGTCTGATCTTTTCTCCGCTTATCTCACTCCTTCAATTTAAAATTCTCCCCGTCTTAGATTTTGCAGAGAACACAGAGGCTGTCAGGCATAAATTCCCCCAACATCATGTCTCTCATCAACTCAAACCCATGTGGCCCTCCTTACTATATCAGAGGAGGAAGATGCTCTCCTCCCACTGGGCAAATGCATCCAGTAGACTCTGGAATCCATCCTTGCCTTCGCCCTCAGGGCTCTTTCTCAATCAATTATCCCTGCATCTGTACCAGAGCCTCCCACTCTGCACCGGTTCCTTCCCCTTAGCACATAAACATGTGTAATCATTTCCTTACTTGGGTAAATTGTTTGGGAAGTGAATGTTAATGCTAAGTAAAGGCAGAATTTGGAAGCTGTAGTGATAGGAGATCTGAGAGTGAAGAAAAGACTTGGGTTTTATCATTGCCTATGATTCCATTTTTCCTAGTGTCTCCAGAGTATTCCACTTTTTAAAATGTTGATGTTAGAGAGGAAATCATATAACAAAAAGTACATTAATTCAATGTTTAGACTGAGAATGTATATGTTCAATGCAAACAGGTTTGTTTCCCACTATAAACCTAACTGCCACTTGAAAAAATATTGTTCACTAAAATTGGGCATTTCATTACATTGATATATAACCCTGGAAGGGAATATTTCAGATTAAAATAAGAGCAAATTTTAAACCAAATGTTTTAACTAGAGATGAACATATCTGGTATTTTCTAATCTGGTCTTTGCTGCATGATCACAGTAAGTCAGAGATTTAGAAAGATTACTCACAACTCTGAAATCTATGAAATTATATTAGTTGTATATTTTAACACAATAGTTAATAAAAGTCAAAGGATGGCTATAAAAAATAAATATATTATTTTTCTCACTGTTAGAAAACTACGGCCATTTTTGCTAAACTCCAAAAATAAAAGCAGTTTTAAAGACAATATTAATTTTGAATTGTGAATATATATCTTATAAATTTTCATAACTATGTTGCCAAGGATATATCCTCAGCTACCAAAAATGTGCATATACTCCTTTGATCTTGCTGGCAGGAAAAATGGTAACAAGCCAAAGATAGTGTCTTTGTTTTAGAGAGGAACTGGGAAAAGGCAATGTTGAATATAAGGCACAGACATACATTCGAGTAAGTACACACACACACAAATAGCTATTTTGATCAATATTTTGCTCATGTATATATTTTTTGAGCATTCTCTGATTAATAATCCCATTATATATCTGTGACATTGTGGTCATAAATTTAAGCTTACAAATGAAAGCTTCACTGATCAAAAATTGATTTTGAAGTTAGGGTATGCTACTACCAGTTGGTTAAGATGTCTACATTTGAGTACTTTTGTAGTTTCTAGTACAAATACAAATTTATAAAGGAATGGGTAAATGTCATAGAACCACTGACTGACTAATCTAATCTTTTTTAAACTTGCTTATATTCTCAGCCTGAATAATGACTTGGATGAAGAATGTCATATATTCATTATTCACTTGTCAAGCTAGTGTATCTTATTATTCCTAAAATTAAAACTAGTTGTTCTAGTATTCTAAGATTTCTAAAATAATTCCATTATTGTTATCCCCATGTCTTAAAAAGTTTGAATCAAATAGTCTTCCAAACCAAAGAGTCAATCTTTTTAGTCCATTTTTATCAATCAACGAATTGCTCCTTTCTTAGGTATTTTCTTGGCGGGCACTTTTATATTTGCATATACTTTGCAGATGACCAATTAAGATGAGAATAATCTGGTCTCTTTTATTTTCTGTAATCATTTCTTTGTATATGTCTCAAGATTGGAAACTGTGTAATATACAGAATCTTAACATGTTAAACTATATTTCTTTAAGTTTAACTCCAGAAGCATTAAACTATAATTTAAACCTTAAAATGTACTCATTTCAGTATAGGCTCTGGGTGATGTAGAATGTATTAACTTTTTTCATTAAAGGATTTTGCACAATGGACATAACCTTATTCAGAAGATAAGAACCAAATGAGCCACCGACAAGTTCTAAGTGTAGAGTAACGACATCACTTATCTGCAGATAAATGTTTACACCTAATTTTCATGGTCTTTCAGAAAAGACTATAGAGAGCTATGAAAACTTAAAAGTTCTAAACAGGTAGGAAATTACACAGTGCACTGATTTTCTTTCCTGTTTTCCCCACTCCCACTAGATTCCATTTTTAAAGATTGTGGAAAATATTATGTAGAATATGGCAGTCAAGTAAGTTAAAGAAATACCATAGTTCCCATTTGGTGATTGCCTTTACTAAAGCCGCGTTACTCGGGCCTGAGAGTGATCGTTGATTCCTCCGCCTCCGGGTGCACCAGATACTATACTTACTCAGGAACATTCTCCAGTCTGTCCTCTTCTTCAGCTGCATTACCATGCTCTTATTCAACCCGCTTCTCTCTCACCTAAGCTACTGTGACACGCATCTAAAAGCCACTGTGTTTTCAGTCTTCTTCAACCCTTTCTACACAGTGCTGCCCGAGGGAGCTTTCTAAAAGGCTTACAGGTTTCTACCTTGCCTCAGCTGAAAAATCCTTCCATGGCTTTCCATGGATTTTGAGAGAAAAGTTCAAGCTTTTGTAACAGTTGTAGTTTGCCACATAAGCCATGCTTCCTCATCTCTACACCTCTGCACCTCTGGTTGTCTGGTCCTTTAATGGGCTTCTTCTCTCTGGTCCTGTCTCTTCCGCTCATTCCATAATTCAGGGCTCAGTGCCTCCACCCTTGGGGCTAGGTCGCCTTCTTTTGTTTTCCAAAGCACCCCTATGACAGCACTTCTTTCCCAGAATTTACCAACAATGTTGTGATTGTCAGGTTACTTCTTTCTTCACTCTACATGTCTTTTATCATACACAGAAGCTGGCACAGTAATTGCTCAGTGAATCCTTTTGGGTTCATTCATGAATTCATCCACTTAGCAGTTTTTTGAATGCCCATTGAGTGCGAGGCAATGTTCTAGGCACTGGGGATACAGTAGTGAACAAAATTAATAAAAATGCATGCCCTCCTGGACTGCGTAGTCTAGTGAATGGAGAAAGACAGTGAAAACATAAACAAGTAAAATATAAAGTTGTGTCAGGGGGTAAGTGTTAAAGCAAATAGGGGGTAGCGATTGGGGGGAGTGGATGTGGAGGCATTTTAACTTGGGGGTCAGTGAAGGCCTAGGATAAAGTGACTCTTGGATAGAGCCCTGAAAGAGGTCAGGCAAGACAGTCATGCACGTAGAAGGAGGAAGAATGTTCCAGGCAAGGGAATAGCAAGTACAGGGCCAAGAGGTGGGCATATGCTCAGTGTGTTCAAAGAACACGGAGGAGGCAATAGGTAGATAGTAGAAGATGGGGCTCTGGGGAGGAGGGAGATCACATGTGTATGGCCTTGTAGGTGCTTGTAAGCACAATGGTGCTTACTTTGAGTTGATAAAAATTATAGGAATGGGCTTCCCTGGTGGCGCAGTGGTTGAGAGTCCGCCGGTCGATGCAGGGGACACGGGTTCGTGTCCCGGTCCAGGAAACTCCCACATGCCGCGGAGCGGCTGGGCCCGTGAGCCATGGCCACTGAGCCGGCACGACCGGAGCCTGTGCTCCGCAATGGGAGAGGTCACAACAGTGAGAGGCCCGCGTACCGCAAAAAAAAAAAAATTATAGCAATGAATGATGAACACAGAGTAAACCAAGTTTTTTCCCTTATACCTTAGACAATAGTATCTCAAGATAAGAATGACAAGATTTTTCATTCACGTTCACCCAAGTCATTCTAATGCTACTGGCCTATTTTTTTTTAATTTTTAAAAATTTTTGGCTGCATTGGGTCTTTGTTGCTGCGTGCGGGCTTTCTCTAGTTGCGGCGAGCGGGGGCTCCTCTTTGTTGTGGTGCACGGGCTTCTCATTGCGGTGGCTTCTCTTGTTGCGGAGCACCGACTCTAGGCATGCGGGCTTCAGTAGTTATGGCACATGGGCTTCAGTAGTTGTGGCACGCGGGCTTGGTTGCTCCACGGCATGTGGGATCTTCCAGACCAGGGATCAAACCTGTGTCCCCTGCATTGGCAGGCGGATTCTTAACCACTGCACCACCAGGGAAGTCCCTGCCCTATTCTTACAGCTTCTAGATTACCTCTAAGTGCAAGAGTGAGTGGAGGAATTCAATTCATGCCTTCTATATTAAAACCGCAAAGCAAAAATCATCTTGATTACATGGTCTCATTGACACGGAGAGTGTCATGGATGTGGATGTAGGTCTAAGGTCTCTAATGCATATCAAAAGCCATCATGCAAACAGTAAGTAGAATTATCAACCCATGTTAATCTTCAAAGCAGGCAGTTAAGAAATGGATGTTTCTATAACCATTATGCATTGGCTGCACTTTCCAGCTTGTAAAAATAACATTTTTAATTAAAAAGTCTTTTGTTTGATAGATCATGGAATGGAAAAAAAATTAATGAATTTTTCTGACTACTGATGTTAGCACAAATTTGATTGAGGTATTAATTACTTAAACAGAATGCAGAGTTTCTAAATGATGTGCTCTAGGATGTCTCTTGGGACGTGTTTTAAGGCAAGTTCTGGTTGCCTGCTATTAGGAAATGATGTTCTGTGTGAGCAGGGGGCGGACATAGTTCCTGTTCTGTCCCTGATGGCTAACAGTAAAATTCCAAGCTCTAAAAGCTGCTGGTCATTTCTGGATGCAAGAATATACAACCAGCTTCTGTAATAAAAAACGCAGGGAACAAAAAAAAGGTGGTCCCTCTGTGAAGGGGAGAATAAAAGCCCCAATCTATTAAGCCATTTAAAATTATTTCCTTTTTGAGTTAAGAATTTTTCCAAGATTTAATAAAAGTTAGGTAAAATGAAGAAAATACTTTTTAAAGTCTGTTCCCACGGGGAAAAATGATAACACGTATAATCTAACTTATTGGAGTCATAAAATGTTAGTATCAGACTTTCTCAAGGGTTTGGTGCAGCAGACTTTAATTATAACCTTTTGAAAGCTACTAACCTGGTCACAAGATCAGAAAATACAACTTGGTTTATAAAGGGTAAGAGGAAATTTGAAATAAATAATGGAAATTTGTCTTACTTAAGAAGGATTCATTTAAGATGTACTTATATAAAATTCCACATTTTCCTTGGATGTTTGATGAGGGAGGGTCAAGAAACATAAACTCTAGCCACTATTATACGTGAGTCTGGAGTATAATTCAAATGATGTTTTACAAGATTCAGACTCCATAGCTTAAGTGTGTGGAAATGCCAAACGAGAAACTTTGGGGAAATGTTTAGAATGTAAGAGAGTGTGCTGATATGTTTTCAGCGTAAAGGCCAGTGATTTAGCTGAACTGGGTATGAAGGAACGTAGCATAAACAAGAAAAGAGCAGGACAGAGCTGAGATGGGAGAGCCTCATCTCTTGTTTCAAGTCCTCCATGGACTCTGTCTTCAGTCACATTGAATCATCTTTCCCAAGCAGTTTCCCATTAGCCTTCATGTAAAGGTCTTAATCATTCTTCGAGGCTCAGCAGTCATAACTCACTTCCTTTGTGAACCTTCTCCAATGCACCCAGACAGAGCTTGTTTTTGTCCTCTGTGTTTCTCTAGCACATTTTAACTGGCTGTATTTTAATATATTTACATATTTATCAAATCTACTTGACTAGGCAGCAAATTCTTCGGGCCATATAGTTTACATCCTCAGCACCTACATAGCAGTGCCTAGCAAATAAATCATTATTGACTACATTGAAACAATGAATTCATAAATATGAAAATTATTAAATTCCATTTACCGAATTTCCTCCATTGTTTTGCAACTCTAGCTATCTTACTTCTAATCACTGGAAAGAGTTCTCAGTTTTCTGTTTTTTGGTTTTTTTTAAGATGGCCATCTAAAACTTTTAATCAAATTGAAAAAGATATAAAGCAAAACTTTTCTAGTCGATACAAATAATGATATTTTGAAATAAAATGGTTACATCACAGTAGTACCTAATGGAATCAAAATACTAGGGTGAATCATCCAACATCATCTATTTAGAAGATACACAGACAAGCTCTTCTTATGGGAAGTTAGACATCATTCTATTTTTCTCCTTAAAGTTCTCAGGTTTGAGGCAGTTGTTTCTGTTTAAGTATCTGGGATTTTCTTCTGTTTCAATAATATCATTCCATAATTTCTATTATTTGAAGAAGTTCCTCTAAAACAGGTCTCCTTCAGAGCCTATCAATACGATGACATGTTATTATATTAATTCATGAATATTTGATGAAAAGTTTTAAATGCAGTCATTAATTTTTTAAAAGAATACATTCTTTTTGACTTCTCTACGTCATGTGCTGACTTTTTGGGGAAAATATTAAACCTGGATGATTCATTTGTTGGTGTTTCCCCAAATCATGAAGCTCTGACCTCTTTATTGGAGGTCTCTTAAACGCTCAGGAAATTAAAGAAGCCATACATTTTTCTCACCACTTGAGGAAACCAGGACCCAAGACTAAATATTGGACATTAACTACCACCAGCAGATGAAAGACAGATCTAGGTATTAGAGAATCTATGCTCTGATTAGGTTCCCAAACAGAGATTCTATCACCTCTTACCAAATATCCAAGGCCTAAGTTAGCTCATTCCATCCCTTCTAAATATTTAATAAACTGTTTCTCCTTGCTGCATCCAAAATGGAAATGACCCGTAAAGAAAGAAAAATTAACAGGCTTCCTCTGCCCTCTGTGATTAAGCATACTTCCCTAGTGTACCATAAAGGAAACAAATTTATGGTTCATGAAGGCCTATCACCCTATACTATGCTCAGTAAAAAATATTTCTACTGAGTAAAGTGCAAGTGCTTTTGCTATTTTAAATCAACAATGCTAAGAAACACTAACTGTTAAAATTTAAATATCCTATGACCAGCAGAAGGAAGACTTAAATTTAGAACTCTAATATGTACTCATCTACTGTCCAGATCTGTTTTCTATCTAGACCAGCCTTACCCAACAGAACTTTCTGGAACAGTGGAAATAGTCTCCATTGCTCAATCCAGTAGGTAGCCAGTAACCACATGTGACTACTGGGCACCTGAAATGTGACTAGCGCCACTTTTAGAAACTGGATTTTTAATTTCAGTTTAAATGGCCACATGTGGCTAGCGGCTACTACATTGGAAAGTGTAGACCTAGCAGATCTACACTGTAAAATGCGTAAGACGACAATCGGGTGAACTGGATCCTACCCTAGTTCTGCCACAGACTATTCTATGAGCTTGGTCAAGTTATTTGTTCACTCTGATGCTGTTTCTTTATCTGTGAAGTGATTAACTAGATGATTCCTAAGATTTCTTCTAGATCATTTACACTCTAGTTAAAAAACTGTCATAGAGTGTGACTAAAAATCGCTGCAGTTACTTTCCCTCATGAAAATCAGTCCTTTAGTTACACCATGCGTATTCATGAACACACATATACTTCAAATTATCTATAATACATGAATGAATATATGAAGATGCAAAAGAAAAAGTAGTTTCCTGTTGGACTTAGCCTGCTTAATCCTACTCCTGGCATGCGATGATACTGGATGAGAGAAAAATATAAACAGGATTTCCTTGCATTAGCACCTGATTTATCGATTCATTGATTCATATTATTCAGTCATTCAGGTTATTGAATACACTAAGCACCGACACAATTATTTTGTGATGTGATAAATGCTGTGGAGGAGGGGAGAAGGCAGCTTCTAACAGCCTGGGGGAGTGTGAATGTCTGTGAATGAGGAAGTGTGTGTGAAGTTTTCTCGAAGGAGATGACCGGAGCAGAAGTCTATTTTTTTGAGTCCATTCAGACACATGGCCCCAGTACTGCCCTTAGCCCTGGGCAAGAGGGCTCCTGTGTTAGGATCCACACTTTAGAGATCTCTTCTGGCTGCACACCTCCTCCTGTGGTAGCCCACCTCCTGAACTTAGACTGTACTTTGGGTTCCTGGGACCTTGGGATTCTCTGCCCCAATGACTGGAGCTCCCGTCAAGGACTGTGAATTGTCTCTCTCCCAGGTCTGTTCTTCTGCAGGTGAACCACACCACTGGTGTGCACTACAGTAAACTGGAGGATGGGGCAAAGAGGTGGGTATTTTGAGGCATGTGGATGGAGTTTGATCCTGTGAGCACCCAAATGTCTACATATGAGAGCCTCAGTCTCATAGAGATGCGGATATTAGGTACCCGTGGGAGAGCCGGGGAGCAGGCCTCGGCCCATTTGGAAAACCAAGTATTACAGGCTCTGGTGGGTTGGAAGGACGCTGTCGGTGTGGCATTTACATGTACTTCATGGACAATCAGATTAAGTGAGAATAATAAAGCATTAGAACAGTTGCTAAGGCACCCCGGCAGGCAGCGTAGTGTGCACAACTGAAGTAATGCAGTTTTACCAAAAAAGATGTCATCGTTAATGTCTAGTCTAACAACTAAATATCCTAAGATGATTTTGGTCATTTTGGTTATTTGTGATTTGAAGGTTTGTTTGCCTCACCAGATAAAAATCATGAAGAGAAGCCTGCTACTGTGTCCGATGTCTGCCACCCTGCTGATCAATATGGTTGAGACAGCAAAGTACAATTAAGTAAAATGATAAGTTTTATCAAATCTGTGGGATAGCAGTGCATTATAACTAAATATGTTTAAAGTAAATCTTCACATATTGGTTAATTCAATTTTATTTTAAATGAAGCAGAAGCAATTATCTATGCTTATGTTATTAGCTACCATAAAATACATTATATTCACTTGACACAAATGTATTAAATGTGTTTGCAGGCAAAATCAAAATAAACTAAAAAGTATCTATAACTTCTTTGGATACAATCCAAATTTCACTTTAAGGAACAATAACAGAAAAACTTTTCTGAGTTTTGAACTCTCAGACACCACCAGGGCCCAACGAATGACATTTTAAGTACTCTTATAATTCAGAAAGAGATGAATGGATACGCTATGGAGTTTGCATATATTTGGGGGGCAGGAGAGGAAGGAAGGGTTTCAGTGAGGGAAAGTGATATGGTCTATGAAACCTGGGTTATAGACACTTTGGACAAAAAAATAATTTGCAGGAAACTGGGACTAGTTGGTATATTGAATATACATCATTTGCCTTTTATGTTTTTGAGAACTACTATATTTGTCAAAGAAAGACACAGTAAGGATATCAAAAGGAAAGACACCTTCAAAAATACTATTCTAACAACTATTTAAACTCTTGAAGAACAGAAAAATAAAGACCATTTGTGCCGGGGTTCAGAGCTTTAGCATTTCCAGCTGTGGTCAGTTCTTGGTTTGATTCTTGAGTCTAATTTTATAAGCCAGAGAGATTCTCTCCTTATTTAGATGGAGTCCAGTTTGTTTTAGCTCATGATTCTACCTTTTAAAATCTCCTCTAGAACTTCTCGCAAAACCTGAAGGTCTTGTTTATGGAATAGGTGCACAGCAGGGTTAAATAAATGTGGAACTGCGTGAGAGGCAGGACTTCTTTTTTATTCTATTAGAGATGCTGTTAATCTTCAGATGATTATTTTTGCGATATAAAATATATAGCGTGGATTATGAAAACTAATCCCCCACCGGACACACTCATAAACAGTTTTGAAAGAGCTAATTTTAGACCATTCCTAGTTTTTTCATTTCATCATTAGAGACATTTTACATTTTAAAAAGTTCTCTAGTGCCTCTCAAGATCCTCATGTAAGCAAACACTTCTCCGTGGCGCAAACCAACAGAGGTAGTGGGTTTTGCGTACTGTGGAAAAGATGAGAGCGGTGGTGTATATTATCTTCCCTTGTCTGAGCTGGTGGAAGAGAAGGGGTGTGTTATGAAAAGGTGTTGAGGTAAGAAGAGGTGATATATAGGAGAAGGCCAAACACAATGATGGCAACAAACAGGACAAAAGGAATAAGTTGCATTATCAATCACAGTATTTGACACACTCTAATTTAATTGACAGCTATAGTCACACTGTTGTTAGCCCTTATGTCTCATAGAGTGGTCTTTCTGTATGCCACGTTATGTCATTTGACATTTTTGTCTTAACAGCAATACTTCTCATTTATGTAAGTCTGTGTTCCATAAAGCATTTTCATATTTTTATTATTTCACTTGCTTCTCACCATATTCCAGTGATATAGGTGGAATAGGAATTATTGCCTACATTTTATAGATCAGTAAAAAGGATCACAGACGATAGTCATACACTCCTAAGTTGTTCTGAGGCCAGAATTACTAGTAATATGTACTTTTCTTTCTACCAGACTTTGAGTCGAAACACACACACCCACATACGCACACATACGTATAATATTTGAAAGGAAAAAGAAAATTTCTAAGGAAATTTTTCTCCGCATGAAAGCTGCTATTATATTTCTGGTATCTTCTCTCTTTGAGATGGGTTAAAATACACAGGTGCTATTTAAGTTAGTAAACATAGTGATTTTTTTTAAATGATACTTTTAAAAATAATAGAAATATTTCACTTTAAGCAAATATGTAAAAATTCAGTTTGCTGGGAAGAGGAATTAGGGGATTGTATTGCTTTATGAAAAGACTCTGAATGGGATTGCTTTCAATAGCAAAATTTCCCAGCACATTTAAGCTATGTTGATTTATGAAAATCTGATTCATACAGAACTTTATAGGAATACATCTGTTATATAAATCCATGCTCACCTGTAATTTACTGTAGAGGTAACAACTGAGTGATAATAATAACAACATACTCATACAATTCTTCATTATATATTTTAAAGGGCTTTCTCCTAATTTATTGCACTTGTCTTTGGCAACCTTATAGGGGAGGCAGAGAGGGCATGATTTTCCTTTCTTTACAGATGAAAAATTGAGAGGTTAAGTGACTTGCCCAAGGTCAGATAGACAGACCATTCATTTACTGCTATTTGAGTGATGTAGTTTTAACAGGGTAGTCAAGGAAGTAAGGTTCTTCCTCTTAATTTTTTTTTTTTTAACCAGCTGTGAAGGCTATTAAAACAGAGGTGGATGATCTCACAAATATACTGTTGGATGAAAGAAGCCAGACACAGAAGTTACATATTGTATGATTCTAGTAATATGAAATTCAAACACAGGCAAAATTAATCTGTGTTGGCAGAAGAGGGAGATGGTGATGGGGGGGGTGGGTAAAGGGGGTTTCTAGGATATGATAACCTTCTATTTCTTGATCTGGTTTGTGGCTGCACAGCTATGTTCACTGTGAAAATTCACTGAGATATATACTTATTTGTCTACTTATTAAATATATATTATACAAGTTTTCTTTTAGAAAAGAATTTTACATCTTTAAGAACAGTACAATGCTGTACTTTAGAAGATCACTACATTAGACATATCCTTTGAACATTTGTGATTTCAACTGAGTTTCTCAGCTTCATTTTTTGAAATGAGAATATGAACTGTATCTGAAGAGTTTAAAGAGAGAAGAGAGGTTCAGAGAAAAATACCCAGGATCATCTTTATCTGAAAAGTTGCTATATGAAATGGGAAACCAGAGCAAACTAAGACAATGACATAATTCATTTAGGACTAGGTGGAACATTTATATTTAATGACATTAAGCTAGGGGTGGTAGGGAAATGGGACTCATTTGTTATTCACACCGTGTATTCTAGAGCATGTATATGAATTTAAGGAAGATAAGATTATAATTTTTTAAACATCCATTTTTATTTTAGAACTTTGTATATTACGGTGCTGCACTGGGCATCAGGGTAGAAAGGCTGCGGCAATGATAAAAATCATATGCTCTGCACACCTGGGGACAAACAAGGGCTCTTAAGAATCCTAAGTAGGCTCGGATGTAAGAGTGTATGGGAGGAATATGTTTTGACCGTTATCCACGATAGAAATTACAGGTGCATTCAACTGCATAAAGCAATTTCAAAATTTATATGGTAGTTTTCCAAAAATTCTTCACCCCCTCTGATCCTATAACCTGGAGAGCTAATGCTTCCCTTGTATGCAAAGTTACCACGGATGACAGATGTTTTATTTAATTTTCACATATGGTCTTTTGTTGTCGTTGTTTTTCTTTCATTTTATTCTTTTTAAAAAGAATCCATTATAGTACTCCCGGCCTGATTGTGTGTATCAAATATCTATCTTGATACTGTAGGTCAGAAACAGAGAATTTCCAGGCAGTGGGTCAGGTGTGGTCCCAGGATGCTTCCATTTCACCAGTGATGTTTTGAAGGCAGCTACATGACAGCTAGGACTACAGCTTGCTGAATGTCTCCCCAGGAGGGCTGTTGAAGGCATCCTGTGCAGGGAGAAGCCTTTGACCTTTAGCCCATGCACACATTTGTTTTAATTCTTGACCAACTAGCGTGTTCCTGTGCATTCGTTTCACTAGGACCTAGCTTCTATTTTTTTTTAAATACATTTTCTATCCTGAGCACCTGCAGGCTGCGTGCCACACATCGTGTGAAATGGACATGATCAAGGGGATCGTCATCACTGCATCCAGGGCAAGTGTGAGACGTAGCTGTCCTCTGGAATTTGAGTTATTAGAGCGTCATCCTGTGTTCCCCAATATTGCTCGTGTCACAAAGTAGGTCAGAAAGGTAGCTCCAGAGACAGGGAGGAAGTGACAGGGAGAGGTAGGTTGAAGGAATTCTACTCTTTGGGGCTCAGTAAGCTGCCCTAACTTCTCTTTCACTGGCAAAGCATAAACAAACTTGAGGAGCTGGGACCTGCGTGTTCACGGGCAAGTCCAAGAGGAATCATTTCATGATCTTTTTTAATGACAGAGATCAGGAACGCACCACTGTTTCTCTCTGGGTGGAAGGACAAATGATATTCAAACCATAACTGCTGACATTTTAACCACCAACTTACCGTTTTATTAACAGTTTCAGGGATCAAGAAGGCACAACCGTTCTCTCCCTTCGGCAAAAGAAAAACCTCTGGAATCACTGTCGAAGGTTTGCTCTACTAGTTCACAGGTAGTGACACCTGGTTCCTCTGAAATCTCATTTCTGTTTAAGCTAATAGGCATATCCCTGAATTTAATCTCGTATAACAGAGTCTTCCTCAGCATCCTCTGTCACTTGCTTCACCTGGAATCTCCCTCTTTTTTCCTCCTGTATCAGTTCTGCAGATGTGTTGTCATGTGATCCTTAGCATGTGATGGACAGGCCCTATCACTTCTTTTTTGGTTGTTCGTTTTAAAGGAATACATTTTTTTTTTTTTACCATTAAAAAAAATTGAAGTATAGTTCATTTACAATGTTGTGTTAGCTTCAGGGGTACAGCACAGTGATTCAGTTAACCCTATCACTTTTTAACTTTTACGAATTCTCACTCTTTGTTACAGATCACAAAACAGGCACACTTGTTACAAACAGTCTGGACCACAGTTTTGAGTAACTTGTCTTTTCATTCTTTTCAGTATCGAAAAAGATAAATTCAGATACTTGCCATCAAGCCTTGCTCTCCCGGTTTCCCTGGTTCACCCTTAAAAAAGAATAGTGAAAATTTTATTAATGCTGTAGACAGTAAAAACCAATTTCAATCTTCTTTTTTTCTTTTTCACAATATCCACTAGGGATCTTGAATGTCAAATATACACTTTTTAGGCTAAAGAAAGGAATGCAAACACAATGTCATTTAAAGAGTGCTGACGTTCTTTCTTCAAATGCATTTTATAAACATTTTAGGATTTAATACAACGAATTTATATTACAGCAGAGATTTAAGAATTATGCCAAGAAGGTATTCTAAATAAAAAGAGTAGGAGTGATTATACTGTAAAGCAGCTCTGGGTTCTCTATCTTTTAGGGTTTCATCCCAAGAAAAGGTGAGACATTAGAATCTAGACACTTTTAGGATGAAACCACTACCTCTGATGGTCCAGTGAAAGCAGTCCTAACAACCAGCATATTATGCTGAACGTCAATTCCTTATTTCATATGACAAATTTATAGCAACTTTTGGTGAGGGGTATGAGGCTTATAAGAAGGTTGTCCTATAGTCTGAAAGAAAGAGTCACTCAAAATAAAAAAATAGTCACTCAAAAATTACATAAATATATACATATAAAAATGAAATCTACAAAACATTAATGACTATGGCCGATTTGTTTTTTCTTTTTTGGTTGCCTTTATTTTCAAATTTTTCTACTTTGTGGATAAATATTTTATTATTCCTTTTGTACTACAAAAACACCGATGAAAATAATTTAAGTTAAAGCAATACATTAAATAAATAATTTAATTCAGCAATAAACCTGAATTTCAGGTCCTAAAGTCATAAGTGTACAAATTTTTGACCTTTTCCATGTATTTCTTTAAATTGCTGAGTTGCCTCTACCCAACCAAACCATTTATCTAGTGTCCTGTGCTACTACTCTATTATTGACACTTGACCAATCTTAGTAGCTAAGTACTAAGTAAATTAGTACTTAGATCTAAATGTTGAGATCGCTGTTAAGTCATTTCTATTAATAAGCTTCACATACAAAGGACAAATGATATTCAAACCATAACCACTGATGTTTTAACCGTTAATTTTACTAGTGATTGGGGGGGTCAAGTTACTTGCAAGGGATAAATATTAGGAAGATATACCTCTTTTACTTTCCATAAATTGCATAGGACTTTATTGTCTCTATTTTGATCCTTTGTAAAATGTTATCAATCTCCCACCTAGTTTTTCAAGCTAGTCTTCCGTTTCAACCAAAGGCATTGAGGTACTCTATGGCAGTCAGGACACAAGTGAGATCGGGCATCTCCAGTCGCAGACTTCTTGAGGCTTACCTGAAGACCAGGTCAGTTGCTGTCTCCAGGCATCTCGCTGTGGTTTGCATGGGTGTCCCGAGGGTTGAGTGGTAAAGCAGATTCCAGCTGGCAGTGCCCTCTCTGCTCGGGGACTTTCCTATCATCCCACTTCCTTCAACCCACTCCGCTCACTTGACCTCTGCCACCCCCGTCCCCAACTCCAACCCAATTCTCAGCCCTTTAAAGGAAACAAAACCTGTGAGAACAACTGATCCAAAAAGCAACTCACAGGCACTCCTGGCATTCCGCGGGGGCCATCTTTCCCTGTGTCCCCAGGAGGCCCTCGTGGGCCTGGAGGTCCTGGAGGGCCTGGAGGCCCAGCCTGTCCTTGGTCACCCTACAATGGAGAAGGGGACAGACCAACAATAACCGTGAAAGATAAAGACCCAGGTCTTCTTTTCAACACTTGAAATTTCTATTATCTAATTCACATTTATACTGTGAAAAGACCCAGAACAACCACAAATGGTAAAGCCTGTAGGCAATTTGCCTGCCAGTAGGAAGCAAATAAATATTCATGCTGGGCGAGCTGAGTAGACGTTGTTGAAATCAAAGCAGCTCAGAAACCAGCACTCTCAGCTCTTGGAAATAGTGTATATGTTATCATGATACTCAGAGCTGGCAGAAAACTTTTGCATAACTTTATCCATGACAATGCTGCATCAGTTATATTCACCTGGCTTAATAAAATGGCTGCATTTATAGTTGGACAAATATTTACTGTTTCATAAGCTATAAAATTAAACATACAAGGCTCTTGTCATGCTGTGTAATAATTTATAAATTACCAAAGCTAGAGAGCTTAGAAACTGGATCTATCACTGCATGTAATTTTTAAGCTTCCTTTTTTTTTTTAATTTAAGAAGAACTTAGATTGGCTTTCTATACCTTTTGGTTTTGGTATTTTCACATACATTTCAAACAAAGGCAGCTCACTAAACATAATTTTGCTCTAGGATATTTTAAAATAAATACCCACCACCCACACTCTGCCTATGAGAGATAAATGGTAAAGCAACAGTATACAGAGTAAAAATCGAATGTAAAGGAGAAATCAGACTTGAGCAAGAATGAGCACTACCTTAATCAGGCGGCGTTTAATGAGCTGCTGATCAGCAGAGAGAAACCCATGATTGATTTTAGGAAACACCATCTGATCAGTCAGGTGAGGTCAAAGGTTGGAGTTCAGAGGTGAGAGAGTTGAAGAATAGGCATCAGAAGGCCCCAAGAAAGAAATAAAGATACACACATTAGACTCATAATAACCATCAAACAAAACAGAACTGGCGCTTGTGTCTGACATCGGACCCTCTGGCTCTTCTTGAAAGAAACAGAACCCTGAAACGGGATAGGGAAACCAGATTTTTAGTTAGAAATGAATCTTTTTCTGCTGTGGGCGTTGGACCTCTTTCAATGTTGTATATTCAAGAAGCAGGTAACCTGGGGCCACCTGCATCCTGCACGCTGAGCGGAAAGTCCAGAGACGAAGCGCCAGTTCAATTTCTGTCAGACTCCTCAACCAGCATAACGCGGCACGAACTCGACTGTCATTTTACGGATGCCCGAAGTCCAGAGTACTTAGGATTGTTCAATCCACTGAAAACTGTCACAGAGCATTGCGACGCATGCCAATCAAACCACCGAGGCGTGGCACAGCCTCCCAGAGCTTGCCTGCCTCTCTTCGACTTCAATACGCTCTTCTCTTATAGGCTCAAGATTCTCCTTCTTAATGGACGTTTGACCTCACTGATGGAGGTGAGGTTCCAAGTGCCCAATAACCTGTGTGTGTGAGGAAAGGACTGGACTCGGAAAGCCAGTTGAGCTGTTGTAGCTCGCTCTTATGCTGATTGAGGGCTCTGACTGCGCGGGCATGGGTGCCAACCACGAACCTTGACGGTGAGGATCTGATTACTGTGCAGAGCGGCAACTGTGGAGAAGCCTGGCAGACCCTATGGACAGGGCACAGCACCAAAACAACACGACACAAAACGTCACACAGACATTCCACTGGTGGACAAACACAACAAGCATGTACCTAATGCCACCCCGTCCTGGCTCTAAGTCTTGCCTTGTTTGACACAGTGAACAAAATCAGACACGTGAGGCCCCCAAGCCAACCATTTCTTAAAGGGAACGGTCAGCTTGAGAACTCAGGTACACTGGGATCTGTGTACATACACTTAAGATTTCTGGACTCTTACGTACACAATGTTAGTACAGAATGGAGATAACTACAGACTCCGTTATGAACACAACACTGTAATTTCCCTCTACTGATATTCTGTTTACAACTCAGGACATACAATACATGTATCAAATCTTTTTTGGACAACAGTGAACAGAATTTTGCAGTCAGATCAGATGTATTCCTCAGAATAAATGCAGTACGCGTCAAAAAATATAGTCTTACCACCCACATATCAAAATTTCTGTCTCCAATCATATGATGATTCTCAGGTCTTTCCTGTTTCAGGAATTCCTGCAGAGGTGGTGGATGGAAATCTGTCTCTTATAACATGTGTATTTCATGTCAGGGGGATTTATGGTCACACTCTGCAGTAATCACTTCTGTCACGTAACTTTTCCAAAAGAACTTGACAGTTCACACACCCCCTTGAAGCAGAAAAGTGGTTTTGAATTCCTTAACCAAGGAAAATGGGCAAAGGATATTTTAAAAGCCTGTACTTTACTAGCTTGTACTAACTTGTGTTCACAGGCATTATCAATTGGGTAGGTCTGAGAGAGAAATTTTGCCTGTGTTCTTTTTCCGACAACATGTGATATCAGAGCCTTGTATTCCAATTTTTTTTCCCATAAAGAATACTTTTACCATACAAAAAAGTAAACAACAACCATGATAATATATGGTCTCGAGTGTCTGCAGGATTCCTCCCTACGTTTTCTCCTCCCCACTGCCTTTCCCCTCTTCCCACCCAAATCTACTTCGAGGATATTTCTAGAAAAAGCCAGACATTTTCTAGTTTTTAAATTTTATTAGTTTTGGTATATTTTCCCCCTTCTTTCCTCCTTATTAGGGATATATTTTTCTTAAGAGAGACAATAAAATTGTGTTTGTAGTCTGAGACATCTCTTCAGCCCTAATGCCTCTGATCCTTCTTCTTTAGAGCTGGGACTTCTCAGGAAGCAAGGCCGAGGAAATCTTATCCCTTTTGCCAAGTCCTATCTGATAAGGTTATTAAGTGGCTGGGTAGTTTTGAGGTGACCTATATCCTCTTTTTCTTCTCCTCAAGTAAAAGTCCTTTAAACAGAGACTCTCCACAAATTCAGAAATGCTACAAGTTGGAAAACAGATGTGTACAGTTTGCTTTTGTTTTACTATGGAATATGAGTTTAAAATGTTATTAGATGGTAATGCGCCAGCATCTTTCCATCTGAGACTCATTAGCCCTATGTTACACAGTCAGAATTTTATATATAAACCTCGTATTTATGTAACAAAGAACAAAAACAGATACAAACAAGAAGTCTATGAGGGAACAGCATCTTGATTAGTGGCGATAAATCATAGCGTTACTTTAAATGGGATTATCTAACAAAAATAATTTAAAATTAAAACCCTTTTAACAGCACACATGGTAGACCTTACGAATGTTTTGAAATTTGCATGTATAAATAAGTCACTTCTTGCACTCATATCTGAGCATGACCAGTTTGCTGTTTGATCATATTTTCTAAATGCTTACAAAAAAGCATTCAGTTTTAGAACTTAGTTTGGTTTCCAGTGTTAATGAGATCTAAAGAGAGAAGTAGTTAGATAATTCCCATCTCAGACAGATACATTTTCTCCAACAGAAAATCTCTATTTGAGGAAGCTGATTTTTTTTTAACATCTTTATTGGAGTATAATTGCTTTACACTGGTGTGTTAGTTTCTGCTTTATAACAAAGTGAATCAGTTATACATATACATATGTTCCCATATCTCTTCCCTCTTATATCTCCCTCCCTCCCACCCTCCCTGTCCCACCCCTCTAGGTGGTCACAAAGCACCAAGCTGGTCTCCCTGTGCTATGCGGCTGCTTCCCACTAGCTAGCTATTTTACATTTGGTAGTGTATATATGTCCATGCCACTCTCTCACTTTGTCACAGCTTACCCTTCCCCCTCCCCATATCCTCAAGTCTATTCTCTAGTAGGTCTGTGTCTTTATTCCTGTCTTACCCCTAGATTCTTCATGACCTTTTTTTTTTTCGTTCTTAGATTCCATATATATATGTGTTACCATACGGTATTTGTTTTTCTCTTTCTGACTTACTTCACTCTGTATGACAGACTCTAGGTCCATCCACCTCACTACAAATAACTCAATTTCGTTTCTTTTTATGGCTGAGTAATATTCCACTGTATATATGTGCCACATCTTCTTTATCCATTCATCTGTTGATGGACACTTAGGTTGCTGAGGAAGCTGATTTTATATTCCTCCATCATCTTAACAGTGGACATGCTACCACTCAGGTGCTTAGAGCAACATGTAAAAGATTTAATCAGCGAGTTAGGCAAAAGGACTTCAGGAGTTTACATGTAGCAAAGTAGAAAGGGGACAGGTGGGCAAATTCTCTTAAGTTCTAACAAAAAACCATGGCCTGGGCTGCAATATCCTAGGACTCTGTGCTTTTCAAACTGGGGTAATGTTTGAAAAAAAGCACATGCCAGTGTCCTGGGGAGAGTTTAAAGGCAATAATAAATATGGTACCTCTTCCTGAAGAGTCCATTTCAATGAATGGTGTGTATATATATATATATATATATGTATATTGGGCCGCATCATGTGGTATGCAGGATCTTAGTTTCCCAACCAGGGATTGAACCCGTGCCCCTGCAGTGGAAGGGTGGAGTCCTAACCACTGCACTGCCAGGGAATCCCCAATGGTAAGTAATTTGAGACATTTTTATATAAAGCAAACGTTGACATATTTGGGATAGAATGTAAAACTTGCACAAATTTTTAAAAATGTTACCATTTGACGGTGGTAGAGAACCTCATCTCACAGGGGATATCTCCAGGTCACAGAGACACTCAGCTGATTCTGCTTCCTGCAGAAGGTCTTTGGAGGGTAAGTTGAAAAAGCACTGGTGCTGACTGCTTGTCTGTATGGCTAGGCTTTGCGTGACTCTAACTGCTAGGCTGCCCTAGCTGTTCACACAGACAGCGTACTTTTTCATCACCCGTGCCATTCTTCCACAGTATCATTAGTCACAGTCCTTTCTAAATAACTGGAATGGACATATTTCACTTGGTTTTACATCTTGGAAAACTTGCCTGGTACACAGATGGTTTGAGTGGGTGTGGAAAAAAAAAACTGTCTCCAGAAAAACATGGAGAAAGAGCCCAGGAATAAGCTGAAGTACTGAAATAATTTGTACACATTTTCACCCCCAAATATTTTGAGCTCTTAAGAAATTGGATATACAAGCGTGTAAAACTACTTTACAGAACACATTTTCCTGAGCATAAAGACTCAGATAACTTCATGAATCTTCCGCACATTCTGTGAAGTAGGTAACCAACCAGGACCGGTGTTTTGACACCATTACAGGAGGAACTCTATCTCCCTTCATTGCCTTCTAGAAGGAAAGACGCTGGCCTACCCCAAAGGGATGGTGAACAAATAAGTAATTCATAAGAAATGCTGCTAACTACTTGGAAGCCATAAATTCAAGATACTATTGTCATTTTTATTGTGTACTCAGAAATGATGAGTGTTACATGATTACATTATAGTGAGAAAATTTTGGGTTTTGTCAAGAATATTCAATAAGGCAATGATAGAGCCAGAAACTTAATCCAGGAATTCTGATTCCAGACTTTGTCATCATGAAGTTTTGTGTTTATAATTTCTCTCTGCTTGTTTTATAGTTTAAGTATTAGAAAGCTTAAAAATTGACGAATATACAACAATATTTAAGAAGTATTTACTGAGTCCCTTCTGTGCAGTCTTCACTGTGCTAGGCCCTGGGGATTGAATGGAAAGGACCCTAAGCTCACTGGGTTTAATGTGTGGCGGGGAAATAGGAAAAAATAAGCAGCCAGTAATGATAGGAAGTAATAATCATTACAATGGAGGAATGGAGGGGCTGCAAAAGAAATAAAACGTGCACCTAATGCAAGGTTTGGGCAGCCATGGAAGACTCCCCAGCCAGGTGAAAGAGGGGATGGGGGTTGGCAAGGCAATAGTAAAATCAAAGGCAGAATGACCATTTAGGAAGATGTCACAGTAGTCTAGTTGAGGGACTGTGTCCTAGAACTAGAGGAAAAACTGATAGTTTCGTGTGATATTAAGGAAGTAGAATCCATAGGACTTGTAGCTTGGCTGGGAACATAAGGGAGAAAGGGGAGCAGAGGATGGTCCTAGGTCTCTAGGTTGAGCAACTGAAGCATGGTGGAGGGAACACTAGAAGGAAGAGGGTTTTCTGGGGCATGCAGGTGGTTTCAGATGATGAGTTCAGGTAGCTTGCTGAATTTGAGGTGTATATGGCCAGCCAAGGGGCAGACACTATTTTATACGTGCATATAAAATAGTCAGGAGAGAGCTGGGAATCACAAGTCATAGGGCTATGTGGGGTCACCTCGGGAGGCTGTAGAGAGAACAGACCTAGGAAGGAACCCTTGGAAAGACTTTGATTTAAGGGATGAGCAGAGGAAGAGGTAACTACAAATAGGATTAATAAAAAGTGGTTGTAGAAACAGGAGGAATGTGAACTCTCCTAACAAAGATTCTGTACAGGCAAATGACTCAAAGTGGTAGACACACTTGACTTCACTGTTTACTGCATCATTAATTACGCTGAATAAATGCACATAAATGACCCATAGTAAGAACAGGCTAACAATGGCCAATATCACTGATGACGGATGCTTACTAGTAAGCACAAGGGAGTGTCCGTGAGGTTGTAGAGGTCTGGAGGAAAAAATAAACAATTATTTTAATTATAAAGGTGGTCAAGGGGCCCCCATAGCAAATCATATTGGAAGAAAAGATATGTGTTATGCTGAGAAATGAGAATCCCTGAGTTTCTCCATAATGTAAACAGCATCATAATTCTGTTTACCCAAAACATATCACGCATTGCGACACAACCATTATAGTGGGTATGTGTGCAGCATAAATAAAGACAAATATTCCTAGAAGTTGATAAAATGATTTCTAGCTAAGAGAGACCAGATGGGGAAATATTATAATAGATAGCAAAAATATTGAGGTAAAAGAATAACTTTAGTTTAACAGTAGGAACTCTTAGAAGGCTAACTAAGGAAAAAAATTAAAAGAAAGAAATTTGCTGCTAAATCATTCCATATTGCAGTAGACGGCATAATCTGTCTGAATAGAAAAATCAACCACATGAAGCTAAACAGCTAAAAGAATCCTTTGAACAACCAAATAATATGAGCCCTGGAGCCTGTGAAAATCAGTATTTATAGCTGGCTGAAAAAGACTGTCTTATGATAATTATGGAAAGAACTAGCTTTCTGTAGTTAAATTAAATATTTGGCTCAAAAAGTTAATTTTTCCTTTTTACAGATACTCCAAGTTCCATGCTATTGTGTTCTATCATAAATGTTAACCCTAGTCACTCCAGGAATTATCTTTTATATGTATATGATAAATGTGAATTTACAAATTACTTAGAAGAGAAAGAGAACAATGCAATCTCTACATTGACAAAGTCATGTCATTAAATACTATAGCCACTGAAATGCTATGTAAGCAAAGACAAACTGCAAAGGATCTATAAACAAGCAGAAAGATGGCAGAAAAGCTTCAACACTGGTAGAGGTGAAGAATAAGCAAAACCACCTGAAGTACACATACTGAGACAGGATCTCCTTGCTATGATCTAAGAAGGGATTCCAGGGGGTGTTGTGTTTCCCGAGGGCATACGGCTAAGAAACACCAACAAAAGATAAGACGTCATGAAAAGAGGTAGGATTCCCGAAGAAGGACTGCCCCAGCCCAAGGGAACCAGAGAGTGCAGTGTAGATGTGGGAAACAGGGAAGAAAACAAAAGAGCCTCACAGTCTGGAAAACAGTGCAAAATTAAAATTATGTCAATTTTATTTATAGAAACTTTGCTATCATTGAATCAATCCTGTGTTAGGGTTTCTTAATAATAATAAGATAATAAATAATGATGATGATGGTAATGATAGTAGTGGATACTCATATGATACTTACTATGTGCCGGGTATTAGTTCTAAGAGCTTTAGCTCTTTTTCTCCTCACAACAACCATTTGACAGATGAGGAATTGGAGGCACAAAGAGGTTATGGGTTTTCCCACCTAAGTATAGGAGCAGAGCCAAGATTCACACCCCAGCCATCTGCTGCAGAGTCTACCCTCTTAGCCACTATACGTCCCATAAATCCTTCACAGTCTCTGAATTGCATTCCCATTTATTCATTCATTTATTCAAGAAGAATTTATACTACTATAAGAATTATGCTTACTATAAAAAAGGCAATATTTGGACACTGAGATTAGAAAGCCTTTCCCCAGGCTTCATGGAGCTTAGAGTACAATGAAGTCATGCAGACATTAAACGGGCAATTATGAATATGGCTGGGATCTCTTTTCATATAAGTGTCTATGCTCTTTTTCCCTTATAGTTCTCCATTTCCTTTGTCCCTCAATCAAGCTCTTGGTTGGCCATCTGCTATTGCGTCAGGAGAGGTACGAAGAGGCAGGGTGGAAAAGAAAACTTGTTTGCCAACATTGCTAGAAATCAAAAATATCTAGGAAGATATTCCCCCAAACTGGAAGAGAGGAAGGAGAACTGTGGTCCTCAAGAGCAGAGGGGGCCTAAGCCCTGCTTCCCCACAGCACTTCCAGGAAGGCAACAATACCTCAAAGAAGAAATGGCTATGTGACTTATCTAGATGCACAGGACCAGGGGCAGCCTTGCAAAAGATTTCCCTGTCTGAAGCATGGCACAGAAACAGCAGAGTCCCCCATGCCCCAGTGATGCAGCACTGACACGCTGTTTCTGAAGGGCCTTGCAGGTTAGCTGGGCCACGCTGCCTTCTCAGCAGCAAACTGTGTGGACCGACAGGAGAAGACAAGGTGCCTCTCAATTCTCACCCCCAGACCTTCTGATGCCATAAGACCGCAGAAAAGTGAGTCTGTCCGAAAGGAGGAAGAAAGTGTGGAAATCTCAAGAAGACTGATGTTTGCTGTTTAGCCAACAAGTGGAGGAGATGTAGGTTCAGAAATCAAATTGTTATAGAAAATTAAGTCATTAAGATGACTAAGAAATTAATATTTCTTAATCATCTGAGGTTTTGGATGAGAATCATACCCTCGAAGTGAATATGATGACTGTTAGCAAAACAAAAGCTATGAGAATGCAAAGAAAGGGGACCTAACTGAGGTCAGCTGGTCAGGGAGGACTTCCCAGGGAAGTGATGTTGAAGTTGAGACCTGCATAATGAAGTACCCTGTAGTGCCTGGCCACTCTCCAAGGGCTCTGCTGCCTTCCTTCCTGACAGTATCAGCAAGATGAATATTGGAACCAAAGAGAAAGTATATTTTTCTTTTCCAAAGATATGCTGAATCTACACTTAGAATACAAAGATTAGGTCGTGTTCTAGGTATTCCCTTGAGATCTAGACCCTGTTCTCCACTTGAGAAGGTTAGGATAAGGGCAATGGCAAGGACTATGGGTGTGGGATTCCTGTAGGAGGTTAGATGGATGAGATCAAGAGAGATTATACTAAAACATCCATTCCTTCATCTAACAAGTGACTCTTAAATATGCCAAATATAGTGAAAGAAGCTGTAAGTGTTTAAATCTAGTAGGGAAGGGAGGTTATCACATGATTTTCAATTCAAATGGAAAATATACTAAATTAGTGCTAGTTAGGGGAGCAGGCAGTATGCTTTTTAAGCACATTCTGACTGGGGAATGGAGTTGTGCCTCTGTAGAGGTGGGATTTGAGATGGGTGAAGAAGGATGAAAAGGACGATGCTATTTGAGGTGCGGTGTGGACTTGGGGCCTCTGGAAGAAGCTATTCCAGTCTGAAGTATACTGAGCAAAAAGGAGGAAGGTATACTTGGAAATTGCTGGTAAGTTGAGTTTAGTTGGGGTGAAGCAGTTTTTAGGTAAGAGCCTAGAAAAGTTGATAGGGTATATATATATATGGGAAGTCTTCAAAAAGGCTTTAAAGGGGGAAGTTGTGGGAAACCACGAAGGTGTTTATAAAATGAACGTGCCATGCCATACGTGCATTTGAGGAAGACAACCCTGGCCAAATTATGATGAACAGATTAAAAATCAAGATGTAGTCCATGATCCTTTATCTGCAATGCCAAAATCGAAAGTCCCTGAAAACAAAACAATTCTTCCTAAGTTTAACTAAAGATTTTTCTAACTTTGCAGCAAACCCATTTGGTGGCAAACATTTATTTGAACAGATGTGAGGCTATTTCTGCTCATGAATAATCCTGCTTAGTGTGAACATGCATGTATTTCACAGCAGAAATTAATGGTTTAATTACAGAGTGCCTCAGGCCTCTTTAAAGGTGTCAGACAATGCCTGGTGTATCAACAATATGAACTTTCTAATACCTAAAAACTCTAAATTCTGAAACACATTTGACTCTGAGGGTTTCAAGGAAGGATTGTAAGCTTGTTCCAAAATTGATGACAAAGACCCATTTAACAGAATTAAAGATTGTAAGAAGAGTAGTAAGTTTTGAAGTTAAGGCAATGAATTTAGTTTTGAAAAATACAACTTGTTAATATAGTCTAGACTGGCAAATAGCCTGTCTAAATATATGGTAATCTGAATTATATATTATAATTTATACCAGTTTACAGTAATTAAAAATAAATTTCCATCTATGATTTCAATTTTATATATTAATCAGAACTAGCCTGATCAATTGTTATCTAGTATCTTTAATTAATTGCTTTAATGAATAAATAAGCACATTATAGTTAGCATATAGGTTTTGCAAGTAAATGCAAAAACAGATCCGTGAAAATTTTTGATCTTTTAGGAAATTAAAAAAAAAAATACAGAGATCTTGTTTAGAACATCAATTTGATTACCAAACACTGCATAATAATTTGCTTAACAATCCCATCCCTTTAAAAAATAAATCATGCAAAAGCTTTAATTCCACCCAACTGATTTTCATGCAATTTGCATGAAAATTCTGAATTATTTAATAAAATATTAATAATCTTTTAATTCTCCAGGAATTTTCCCTCAAAGATGGTACAGTATCATGATAACGTACAAGACAATAATATTCTGCACCTATACTTCTGTTGAAACCAAGGGGTGCTTTCTAGCTGAGGTTGCCAGGTCAAGGGCTCACCTCAACTTGCATATACCCTATCCACTTTCTGGAAGAAAACAGTCTACATTTGAGAGAGGAGGCACAGTAGGATCAGGAAAGAACAGTGCCAAGCAAATAGAAGGTTCATTTGCTGACAGGGCATCTTACACTGAAGGAAAAATCGGCATTTGTCCTATGAGAAAAACTCAACTTTTTTTGCATTCTTCATTCTGGGAGAAAAGGAAAAGTGTTCTGTTATTCCCTAGAGACTCTATTTAGTGTCTGGCTTAATGGGTATTTGCTAAACTTCCTTTGTATGATATTAAATTGAGTTGACTCTAAAATTCCTTGGGCATGCTTCCTGGATGGCAGCCTCTTTCCTTCTTCCCTCAGAAGAGGTAGATGGCTAGAAACCAGCGTATAAAAGAGCTGGTGAGAGTCCCATGGGGCTCAGCTATAACAAGTGGACAGCTATCCTTGTATTTCCTAATCCACCTCTGAAGTTCACCCTCCCCCACAAATAAATTTGAGCCCACAGCTAACACTTGATAGCCCTCTGGGATAATGGAACTATTCATAAATGACCTTAGCAACAAAAGGATAATGGAGTAGCTGGAGGAGTTCACCAGAGAGTATTGTTACTTGTAGTAGTATCACTCGAGGTACGTTCCTCTACTAGTTAACTAGTCCTATTCTCTAATATCCCCCTTTAGTCTACATCCTAAATTTTAGTGTTTCCCCAGGGTCTGTTCAACTACTCAAAACTAAAATAGTCTGTGTCTTGAAAGCATCCCTGAAATTTGCATGTTTCCATATGGACCTAAAATACTGAATGCGATTTAGGACATCTGAATGCTCTATAATTATATTTATATTTGATGTTACTTGTTGAACACGGAGTAAATGCAAATGGCTCTAAGGACCAGGCAGATAACATAAATAAGGGAGCAGGTTTAAGACAAAAGGAAGTGGGGATGCTTGGCTGAATAGGAGTCACGCTGGGGCTAAAAGGAAATAAGGAGGACTTAACTGATTTTGCCATGGGGGAAGGCCTACCTAGTACTGCTACATCTTCACATGCTCCAAGAGAAGCCAGAAATCTGAGGTTTTTCTTTTTTTTTTTTTAACAAATGCTTCAGATTTTAAACATTTGCTACCAATTCAAATTTACTTTAAAACATTTTATAGTCCAAACAAAAATACATTTGGGGGGAGGATCCGGGCCACAGAGTACTAGTGAAAGATCTCTGATCTAGTGTTTCTGAATGTTGAATTAGAAACGAGCCAAGTGTGGAAGGGCTTTGCTTCAGAAAGGAAGTAATTCAGTTAGTCCCTTGCAGGAACTTTATTTTGTTGTATTAACATTTGAAGAAAGGGCTATATGTTCTCATTGTATCAATCACATGTTGTAATTCAGACCACTGGTTCTTAAATCAAAAAACTTTCAAAATATACAGGACCTCTAGGAGGAAGAAGAGAACAAGGTGTAATTCCTTTTTGAAAAGGAAGTGATGGATACACTGTTGTAGTGATATAACACCCCACAGCGATGGATCCGTTTGGGAGGAGTCCCATGATTTGAGCTCCTCATGAAAGAGGCTGTTGTAATCTATGCGATAGTTATGGTTTCTTTGGGAATCTCAGAATTTCCCGACTTCTGTGAAATTAAGTCTAAACTTTTTAATGATATGGATATTAGAAATCATAATATGAACTTTCTCCTTTTTAGTTTTCATTTCCTGGCTGTGGTTGGTGATGATGTTATTTAATGAAATGCGATACATTTTTAACATTAAGTTGTGATATACTATGAGGTTTATTATATCTACTCTTTTTTTTTTTTTTTTTTTTTTTTGCGTCACGTGGGCCTCTCACTGCTGTGGCCTCTCCCGCCGCGGAGCACAGGCTCCGGACGCGCAGGCTCAGCGGCCATGGCCCTCGGGCCCAGCCTCTCCGCGGCACGTGGGATCCTCCCAGACCGGGGCACGAACCCGTGTCCCCTGCATCGGTAGGCGGACTCTCAACCACTGTGCCACCAGGGAAGCCCTATTACATCTACTCTTTAAAAGTGATATTTATGTGCACCTATAATTTACTTGAAATAACTACACTGATAATATTCAAACTCTTTTTTTTACCCCAAATTTCCTTTTACACCTTCTAATTTCAAATATTTAGATGATAATAAGCCAGCCAAAAATGTTAAGAGTAAAGATCAACTTGTCTTGGAGAGTTACTGAAAATGCCTGCTCAAAATAAGCTGTAGCTGCAGTTTCTGATGGGGTCGATTGTCTCTTTATTTAAAAGTACTTAATATGTCATGTATCAAAGGAACTTGCCACATATAACAGAAGCAAGATTGTTTTCCCTATGATTACAAGAATTATTTCAAAGTGTAACATCACCTTTTAACTTAGTAAACATTAAATGAAATGTTTGCCTTATTTACCGGTAAATAAAAATAAAAAAGAATGAACAGTGAATAACTGTATTCTGTGTTTGAACACGTGAAATGATGGTATTAAACATAAGTAAAACCAAGGAAAATATTTCTCTGGTGTCTTAAAAGATAAAAGTAATAGCCCAGTTTCCCAAATAAAAACATATTTCATAGGTCTTATTTTAATTCAATGAGTCTACAGTTTCAGTACCCATAAGGACCAGAGTTTACATTTTAAAAACTAGGTGGCATCTGGTATACTCAGATAAGTTACCAGTTCTGCCACCTCATCAGCTACAACTTTTATGATTCCCATATGTGGCTAAAGAATTACAAGATGTATGCCTATCATATCATTATTGAAATTGAATTACTTACTTATTTACACATAAGGCACTGTCAACTATTCTCCTTGGGTGATGTGTAATGTTAGCAATTACGGAACACAAAGTAAGGGAGAATAATTTACCATTTTCCAGCTCCTTACATTACCTACAGTTGAGTTGAAGCTTCATAAACATTTGTCCATTTGTACAATTCTCCATGTTTCTCGACTTGTGAAATGTTTGGGAAAATTATTAAATGTTGGGGAAATGGCGTGAAACAAATATGATTGAGAAAAAAATTATTTTCAAAGGAATTGCTAGAGTCAACTTTTGTACAAGGAATCATTAACCAATTTGTGAATTATTAGGCCTTTAATTTCCCTTCCACTCTCTTATTCTTTGTTGGATTTCCTTTGTTATGACTATCATAATTAGATGTAAGGAAGGAAAGGAAAAAGGAAGTGAAAGTCAAACTAAGGATTAATATAGAAGAGTGGCATGGAACAGTGAAGTCTGGGTCAGGAGCACTAAGGCCCACTGAATCTGGGGGAAAATACTGAGAGCAAGAAGAACATCTGCCGTTAGAATCGGAAAGAGAAGGAGAATCAGAGGATAGGCCTTTTTTTCCCCCTTTGGCCAACTGGGAGTAAATTGTTAATAACTGACAGAAGAAATCAACAGCACCCAGTTCCTATTTAGTTTCTAATTCTCTGTTAAACAAGACAAATACAGATACTCGGATTAAAAAATGGCACAAACAGGGCTTCCCTGGTGGCGCAGTGGTTGGGGGTCCGCCTGCCGATGCAGGGGACGCGGGTTCGTGCCCCGGTCCGGGAGGATCCCACATGTCGCGGAGCGGCTGGGCCCGTGAGCCATGGCCTCTGAGCCTGCGCGTCCGGAGCCTGTGCTTCACAATGGGAGAGGCCACAGCAGTGAGAGGCCCGCGTACCGCAAAAAAAAAAAAAAAAAAAAAAAAAAAAAGGCACAAACATTGGTAGTATAAAATGCCAAGAAAAGTAAAGAGACTATAAACGAAAACCTTGGGAGTCTAAATTAGTCTGAAGAAATGACTTTTAAAATACAAAGCATTTGCCAAAAAAATTACCAAACCATTCAAATTATTTTTCAGGAACTGTAGAAAGTAAGAGAAGTCATAGAAGAAAAAACAAGGAAGAAGGTAAATCGTGCAAAATATAGACAGATGGGTAGAATTTTATTGACTAAAGATTAGAATAGATTAAAAGCATTGTTAGTGAAAATCTGAAAAAGAAGTAAAGTTTAAAAATATGATCTTTTTAAAAAAGCTTATTAGTAGATGGATGTACATATATAATTGGATTACAGCAAGAGGTATGTCATATTATCCTTATAGACTAAATTGAGAAATATGAACTGAAAGCAAATAAACAAGTAGATTTATAACTGGTTGAACAATTTACCTCGGTAATACTGCTTAAATTGTCCCACAGTTCCTGTTCTCAGTTTGAACTCCATTCAACATTTGTGTCATGGATTAGATTAGTCTTCTTAAAATTTGGGTCTCTCTCAGTTTGTATATCTGTTTCTATACCTATATCTCAGATCTCCATAAAATGGGGCAGAAGAGAGATGTAATATTTGCTGGATGGCAGAATCAGACTCCAAGAGAGGATCTCAACAGGGCAGAGAATACTAATAGTGTGGGAATAAAAGTAAAGAACAGTGTTTGGATCCAATAAACAAGCCATAATGATACACAGTTGAGGAGCTAAGGGCTAGTAGCAGTGAGAAAAAGACTTTAGAATTTACGTTGATAATAAATGTATACATCAATATATGATATGATTGTCAATGTGGCTTAAAGCTAATCTAATTCCCTGCAATATTAACATAAACAGAGGCATAAGCAGGTAGGTTCTGTCCCACTTAGGCCAGACTCCACCTGAATTAATGTGTTTAATTTTTGGGTGTTACCCTTTAAGGGCAGACAGAAACACGTATAGAGATCAGCCAGGAGAGAAAGAAGATACAGAGGTGTCACACGAGGAATGGATGAAGGAGCTGGAGCAGAAGAAAGTGAGCTGGGATATGAGAGCTATTTTGAATAAGCTTAGAACTGCCTTGGGAGCATCACCGTCACCATCACAGGAAGTAGTCAGTTTTATGCTATGCCATTGCTTATTGAGGAAAGTTGGGTTTGGACAAGCAAGGCTTTAGGGTTCATTGCAACCCTGAACTTCATTCAGTGTTTCTATAAAATCCCTGAAGGGCTGTCATGTGGAAGAGGAATTAGTTCAGAAGGCAGGACTAAAACTAAATGATAGGAAGTAGAGAACAACAGATGTTAATTCAAAAGAAGGAACCATAAATATCTGTCGAATGAATGAATGATTAAATTACTCTGTAATATTTAGAACTTTCTATAATTAGAATAGCTTGCTTTTCAACAGAGTGAGCTCCTTGCCACCAAAGGTGTTTGAATAAAACTCAGGAACCATAAGGTTAGGATACCCTATATGAATTTTTAGTCAATTGGCTGGCTGAGAAATGGGTTTATTTTGCAGTTATAAGAGAAACTTTGACATAGCAGAAAGTGAATTTCTCTTACCCACATTATCTCCTACCCTCGGCACCCTTTTAGAATAAGATAATCAAGATTTATCTAGAAACGCTTTCTGACATTACCAAAAGATTTTATAATTCTAATAAAAAGTAAATTTTTAGTTCCTATATTATCCTACAGTTAAAAACACTATAAGAAAAAAATGTTTCAAATGTATACAACTCTTTTCCCTTTCCCCATAAAGGGAAATATGATCTACTTCATAGGATCCTTTTTATGCTATCTTTTTTAAATCATTTGAACCACACCCTCAAATTCTGTATTTGTTGTACTCAGAGAAATCAGGTTTCAATTTATTTTTACATCAAGAAGAATACAAAGAAAAAAGGATCAAATGATACTGACTCAAATTAGTTCTTTTTCTTAAGATTTGTCAGCATAGCTATAAAGGGCAATTCTAAACAATTTATTAACTTAATTTTTATTGGTGCCCTGTAAGGGCAATTTCATTAGAAATGTTTACAAGGGGGGATGTTTCCATTAATCTAACTATACAACCAGAACATCAAAAACCCAGAAGAAATATATAGTGCCTTAAAGTATGAACGCTTCTAGAAATATACGGATTAGTATTATAAAGGAAATTATTTGGGTCCAGTAAAAAACATATGGAGCTAAATTTATATTATGATTTTAAATATCTATGAACTTTGGCTACAACCTACATAGATGTCTAAGCTAGATCATTTTAAGTAATAAACAAACATCCTATATACGGCTAAGAAAAAGCTAGAGGAAATTCTGTAATTAGGGGCTACATTTTCCCTCAAAGGAGTGACTCTGAAGAGCAAGCCTTCAACATCTATAGTTTCTAATTTTAAAAATATATAATTAAAGGACTAAAATATATCTTTTAAATAGTATTTGCATGTTATTTAATTACTATTCTATATACAACAAAGGTAACTTAATAAAAATTCTGTTATTTACAATTCATATTTCCACAAAATTTTGAAAGATGGCATAAATTATATTGACATCTTGGTATAAAACTACCAAGTTTGAACTAGTCCTAATTTTGACCTTTGAGCAGACTTGGTATACTAATAAAAAAAGTCTACACTACCATAGATTGACAACCACCAAGGTAAGGAGAATTCTATGTAATTTAAAAACAAATTATATGTAAATTCAATTAAAGGCAATAATGTAGCCTTCTTCCTAGAAGATAAACGATTTGTCATTTGTTGTTTTGTTACCTGCGTCTGTATATTTTGATGGACTTTGTCATCATAATATCAAATGCAAAATTATCTTAATCTCTAATTCAGGTATTACAAACTCCAGTGCCAACAGGGGCTGTGCACATATGTAAATTACTGAAGTGGGCTGAGTGTAACACAGAATGCATCTAAAGCAGAGAGATTCCATCCAGCTACAGTCAACCGAAATTATAAAAGAACATGTACCCAATGGTGTCAGATCTTCTACTTTTCCAAGAGGAAGTTTAAAACAAGATTTTGTATGAAATTGCCCAATATTAAAATATTAGCAAGTAATTTGGGTAAGGCAAATAAAATGCATCTACTCTTGGAATCTGTCCACAGGCTACCAGCTTGTAGCCTCTAATCTTCCTCATGAGAATTATTGATTCAAAATAAAACATAGAGGGAAGATTGTACAAAATGGTATATCACATTTCAAAAATAAGGAAAAATAAAGACATTGCATTCCTTTCCCCCACTGCAACCAAGGATGTTACTCTCCACCCTAAAAGGAAATCCCATATAAATTGTGACAGTTTCTCAGTCGGCACATGCCATTTCATTTGACACATTCTGAAAATCCTGAATGATTATAACAGTTACTATATAAAATTCCTGGTAGATACTGTGACTCAAACCTTGCATTCTTCTCTGACACATTTTATTAGAACTACAGGGCTCCAAAGTGGAAGTAATACCAAAGACCGGTATAGAGTTACAGCATTAACATTCAACGTTATACTGGTGACATAGAAAGCTTTTTCTATTTCTATTTTGTTTGACTTTTCTGCCTAAAAGTGTAAAATGAAAGATGAAGTTGTAAATCTCTACATTAATTTTCTGAACAAATCCAAAATGTCTAACACATCTCCAAATATTCCCTTCTTCCTGTTACTCCTCAAAATTCATTTCCTTTTACAATATTATTGAATAATTGTGAATGACTATTAAACAAAAAGTTGTAAGGCTCAAAAGTAATTTTGTAGTGAGCAAAAAAGGCAACAAAAAAGGCTTTATAAAGAATGGCTTTATAATGTTATACTCTAGAATTTCCTAACACTGATGATTCTTTAGAAACTTTACTTTGTCAAAGTAGAAGTAATTTATGTTTATCTATGCCAAAAAATAAAAGTGGTGTGTGTAAGGGGTGAAGTTCTTAATTTAAACATAGCAGTTATCTGCTTGGCAGAGAAAAAAATAACATAATAGAAAAGGTAGAATATTCCTTACTATTAAGTCAGAAAGAGAAAAACAAATATTGTATATTAATGAATATTTGTGGAATCTAGCAAAATGGTACAGATGAACCGGTTTGCAAGGCAGAAATAGAGACACCGATGTAGAGAACAAACATATGGATAACAAGGGGGGAGAAGGGGGGTGGGATGAATTGGAAGATTGGGACAAGTGTATATATACAATAACATGTATAAAATAGATAAATAATGAGAACCTGCTGTATAGCACAGGGAACTTTGCTTCACTTAGCTGTACAGTAGAAACTAACACAGCATTGTAAAACAACTCTACCCCAATTAAAAAAAAAAATTGAGAAAAAAAAAAAACCCCAAGGACTCATTGTATAGCACAGGGAACTATATTCAATACTCTGTAATGGCCTATATGGGAAAATAATCTGAAAAAGAGTGGAGATATGTATATGTATAACTGAATCACTTTGCTGTACACTTGAAACCAACACAACATTGTAAATCAACTATACTTCAATATAAAATAAAAATTAAATTAAAAAAATTCCTTACTATTGTTTTCATTATCAAAATTATTGTCATATAGATAGTAAATTCTTTAAACAACAAGGCATAATATTAAAGAAATGTTAAAAAATTAATAAAAATGGTTACATTGTAGCTAGGGGCTTTTTCCCATATGATGTATCATATGCCATGTTAATCATCAGCCATGCTAATGAAGACAGAATAGTTTCCGATTTTCAAAACATCTGATAAAACTATACTAACGATTTACAATCTTTCAAATGTTTAACTTCTCAAAGAACAGTTCAGTAGGATAAAAAAAAATTAAAAGTAAGGAGGAATCAAGGCTGGAAAATTACAAGGTGCTGCTATAACTTATACTAAATTCAAGGAACATGTTAAGAGTCCCTTCCATATGAAAAAGTTTATAATCTAAAAGAAAATTCTGGTGCTGGCATTCTAGAAACTTCTGACTTCCTCAACCACTAAGAAATATAAAGAAATAAGGTAGCTAAGAAATAGCAACTGAGTTCTGAATTAGTTCTCAAACTTTTCTCTAATATTGAAGTCAAGGCAAGTATTTGTTCCTCAAAGATGATCATGAAAAAGCTCAGTCATAGACTCTACTGTGAGGTCAGAGCCAAACTGATGTCATAGGCAAAGGACCATCACTGAGATCTTTCCATCTAACTTTGCAAATGAACATTGAGAATGGTGTTCCTTGCAGGCTAGGACATGCACAAAGAAAAATTAAGCTTGAAATTATTAAAAGTTAATTTATATTAACTTTACACAATTCTTTAGACAATTCTGAATTGCCATACTGAACACAAGAATACTCTTTAAAAAGACAGTTAAGGAAGATGTATCAATTTTTTCCAAAAAAAGTTAACAAACTGCTTTGAACATTTATCTTACTTTTCTTAATTGGAATCAGAGTATAAACAAGAGTAGGTTGGTTCACATTTGTATGTGTTTAGATCTTGTATACATGAATAATAATCTATGCTTATGGAGAACTCTGTTTCATTAAGACAGTATAGGCAGTGCAATTGTAAGTAAATATCCACACACACATATGTGTATCTATCTATCTCTATAGATAGAATAATTCCTGTTAATGAGAATGATACATGTACTAACACCTACATACAGAATGATATGCACTATAATATTTTAAACCATTGTTGGTGCAAAAAGCAAGTGTTTGATATGAGAAACAAGTTGTACACCTTGAAAAAGGCAAAATAACACAGCATATGTAACTTAGAACTAAGTGTGTTTTAGAAGAGTCTCTGGTGTGTTCTGTGTTTGGGCACAGCCTTCTCAGTCACATCCTTCATTCCGTACTTCCTACTTCACCAGTGGAAGAATCTCTCTTCAGCAATCCCGGAAATCTCACATGGTGATGGCCTCCTCTAAGACATGATGGGATCAAGAGTTGGGTGCGATATTTCAAAGTTGGGTCACAATTTTAATAATCTAGATAACTAGATTAACTCAGCTTCTAAAAATAAGCTGATGAAAGGCCCAAGGAATAAAGCTATTTTTAAAAACAATCGAATTATTCTTAATTAAAAATCTGGTGGTGTCTCCTATAGCTTTTTTCCTCACCTGCCAATAAACTTGGAATGTTCAGGCTGACATGTCCTTTTGAAGACATGGTGAATGAGGCAGGAATTACCACCTGTTGTCCCCTTGTACTTCCTAGGGTTATAGTTAGTTCCTTCTGTCTCACATCACATCACACAGGCTTCAAGCCAGAAAAGCAGTGACACTCTGCCATGCCAATTTCTCTTGTTTACTCACCACCATTTCCCTATCTTAATTCTTAATTCTAATGAATTCCTTTAGGCCTGGAGCTAACTATAGTTCCTGTCCTGGAAAGAGAGTCAGATGTTCCTGGTTCTTTGGTATTCTAATGCTACATTGGAGGATTTGGATGCCACCTTACCTGTCACTTAGGCTTCTTTATGAACAGATTCATGCTGAACTTACAAGGTAATAAAGTATGATAAGAAGGCCCGGAAGTTTCTTTGGTATGTGGAATATAAAAACAAATAGCGTTGCATTGTTGTCATTATTATTATTATTTGTGTGTAAAATATTCAAAAGTTCACTTGTGCTAATAAAAATAATAGTGGTCAGTAAAGTTTCCTCTGAATAACAACACTTTTCAAATAAAATTTAACTGACTTCCAAGCAATGAAAATCAAAGCTTCCTGACTCCCTCCAAAGTCGCTTTAGAATTGTATGTGAAGTAGGACCTTGCAACTGACATCTTTTTCCTACAAAGCCAGTCCTGTTTGCCACTTGTGATTTACAGGCTGTGTCTGCTACAAGGAGCTGCTGGACACATTAGTGCATGTATGCTTATGAAAGGATGCTGCTGTCTGGCACTAAATGACTTTCCAGAGACCCATCTCATTCAGACCTACAGGAACTGTTCTCCCTGAACATGATCTGTCAACGCATAAGCCATTATTCCACCCATTCTGAAGGGATGAATCAAAAATACAGTCTTGCATTCTAGTTCCTTCTGCGAATCCTGATGCACCATTAAAAATCTGCTGTTTCATACTTTCTTGATTTCTACTTAGTTAATCCACCTCTAACATTCTGTTGCAATTATAATTCTGCATTTGGGAGTACTAGAAAAGGAATAGTGGTAATTGTGTTGGATTTTGCTGGTATAAATTGCTTATAAATTGCTGTATTTCCTATTTGCAATATGCTTTTTATTTATAGATATTACCAATTATAGTATGTTGAGGTTTTTTTGTCCATTTCAAATCCAGATTTTAATATATTTACCTAGAGGCTTACTTTCTCTTTCTTCTATAATATTGAAAGTCACCAACCACTAATCTGTCTTTCCCTCCACATTTTATTATATGCTTCAGTTGCAGGCATTAATGCAAATCATAACTCCATAGTATATGGATTAATAAACCTAATACTCTTTTGTTTGAATTCATGTGAAAACTATCTTGCTTAAATATAAGACAAAGAGAATAAAATCATCTGTATAGTTTTGAGTTTCAGAAAAGATCATTTTTTTATCAAGGAATTCCTTGAATTATTTAGAAAACATTTCACAGAAAGCAGCACTTGCAAAATTCAAACAAAAGAAATATAAATGTAATAATATTAAATATACATACATATATTTTTCATCTAAAATCTTTCATTCCACTAATTTTCAAGAAAAATATGAAATGGTGCACATTAGCCTGAAAAGACTGTAAGGTATATGTCCATATACATAAACCATGAAAAAAAAGTAAGATAAGTACAAAGAAGAATATTGCATTTGATATGAGCAATGAGTACAAGTGTGGACAAATGAAATCTTTACTTCATGAAATATAATGAGTAGCTATTTTAATATGAAGGTCACTGCGCTAAAAGTGACTAAATGGAAATCCAACAGCTATTTAAACTGGCTGGCATCATTCTCCAGAATTCCTTCCTTGTCAGAGGAGATACTTAGGAATGGATTTTGGTTTTACTGTAATACATGTATGGTCATTAATAGGATTTTCAGTTAAGGGCTCAAACCTCAGGCTTTCGACTAGTGTGCGCGCATGTGTGTGTGTGTGTGTGTGTGTGTGTGTGTGTGTGTGTGTGTAATTATAAGGGTTTTGTGAAATACTTGCTTTAACTTCCAAAATTCTGTATAAAAACTTATCCCACTGGATTACTATATATATAGATTTCTTTGTATAATATTTTACATTAGACAAAAATTTTAAGATTTAAAGTGATATAAAATAGGTAAAGTCACTTCCTCAACTTTTCATAATATCTATTTTTTTTCCTTAATGGGCTCAGCTATACAATCAATAACTGAGATATAATTTGCAACACTGAATTCCAAGGGAAATATTGTCTACATATCAACAGTTGTTTGCAAAAATAATTTATCCCTTAAATTAACCCACATTAGGACAAATTTACAAATGCTCCTGGGCTCTCAGCGCTTTGAAGTATGACAGAACACTTAAAAGAGAACTCTGATTATAAAATATAACAAGAACGTTTGCAAATTTTAACGAGCTTGCTGTTTCCATGCCAACTTCTCCCAAATCTGGAAATCATTAAAATAATTTTCTCACAATTTATTTCTTTCCATTGTGTTATATCCATTCCTTTTTCACAGGCAATACATTCAGTACCAAATGAGTAGTATATTCATTAGGGCTAAAGAGAAAGGCAAGGGTTAAGTAAATAAGAACATCAAATTAATATCCAGGCCTAAACGCTTTAGCAGAGCCAGAGAATCTGTTTAATCATTCAAGTCAACAAAGGTTAAGATAATAAAATAAACTTTTAAATGCTTTCCTTTTCTGGAACTTAATCTGTCTTGCTGAAGATGTTTTTAAGATGCTATCAGTTTTGCATAGTCCCAGCTGTTATGAAAATTTACTTCAATACACTGGGAAGAGAAAAGAATTTTATGAAAATAGTTAAGCAGAGCTCCTGGGTGGCTTATTGAAACTGTGAGAGCTCAGGATCATTTAAAACCAGCTGCTGGCTGATGATATTGAGACCAATAACCACTAAATCTTTTAGTTATCAGGCCTCTGTGCTATTTGGCAAGGTGATGGTAGCCAACTGATTAGAAGATTAATTTATAGTCAAAAGATAACTTCATGATGCTTGTTCATTTTATTGCCTAAGTTGGACTAACAAATTTACCACAATTTCATAACAACATAATACCTTAATTTAAAAAGACAGTATTAAACATTAAAATAGCTTTGCTTATGTTTAAGGCTATGTTTTTAAGTCACTAAGATAGAGAAAAGAAATGAGTCATTAACATCAAAGCCCAGGGCTGTGGTTCATGATGAGGGCAGAAGCCCTAATGAACTGGGCAACAAGCCCTCTTTAATAATGAAGGAGAGAGGGGTAGTAGTAGGGTGTGCAGACGACAATGGGAAAGTCCTGGAGAGTCCTGAGTCTTTTACACTTGACATTCAGGTTCGGCTACTGATCAAGAAATATAACTCAATCTCTTTTGCAAAGAGAAGCTCAGAATAAAACCAGAATCAACAAAATAGCTTGTAGAACATGTAAGCACTGCATTATGAATTGAGGAACACAGACTTCATTCATTTGGTTATCCTGAAGAAAAAAGGCACTAAGAGCAAATACACAGGGATCTTGCTATTATACAATTTTCAAAATGGTGCCCTTGAGCTGAGAAGTGAAATTGTATCACAGCAAGCTTACTGGGTATCCTGACGTGCCTTGGACAAGGGTCAGCATTGCCCTGCCTCCCTATGCTCCATGAGGAGAGATTCTAGGCTGTTGCTAAGTGGCATTCGTCCATTCCTTTGGTTTTTGGAAGGTTGTGAGTGCATGAATTGTAAAGACTGTGACTGTCATGCTTGCAAAGGAAAAAGATGCACCTGTTTTCATTTGTGCTCCCCAACATTTTCAAGCTGATTCACAAAGGCATGGACTCTTAAAGCTGAAAAGAGTCCTAGCAACCATTTGAAGGCAGCTTGGCATTGTGGAAAGAGGGCAGAACTTGACATTTGTGTTTGAGTCCCAGCACTGTCTTTTGGTAGATGTGTGTGAAAGAACTAGATCAAGTCACTTAATCTGTGTGAGCTCAATCCTCATCAGAAAAAAAAAAAAGGTCATATTAAAATTTGTGCTATTAAATCACTTTTGAGTTATTTTTGAGGATACATGGAAAATGTAGTTTGTGAGTACTGAGGCTTAAATCCTGGCTCTGCCACTGGCTGGCTCTGTTTGCTTAGATGAAATATTTAAACTTTCTGAATCTTGGTTTCCTCATCTATTAAATGGAAATAATAAAAGTAACTATTTTATAGAGTTGTTGAAATAATACATATCTTCACAGAGTGGTTGGCATATTTTAAGAACTCAATAAAAATTATTTATCATTATTATTGATGTTATAAATTGAGCCATGGATATTTTGGTAAACTCTATTGTTTCACATTGAGGTTGATGGCTATACCAACTACTTTATTGATAGGGAAGCAGCGTGACCCATTGGGAGGAGCACAAACCAGAGGCTGAGAGAGCTGGGTTTGAATCCCATTCCTACCACTTAACAAATCATGTGAACTGGGCAATTTACTTTACCCCAGATTCTTCATGTGAAACTTGAGGAGAATAATCAACTATGATCTGTTGAGGGCTTATTATAGATTTTTCATACATTATTTTATTTAATCCTTCTCATAACCATGGAGACAGTGGCAGTTAGAATTGATCCTTATCCAGCCTGACTCCAGCCCATGTGGATATAATCATCTCACTCTATTGTGTTCACTTTTCCTATACTTTTTTCCCTGATAATCTACTTTGCTGAACTGTAGTAAGGCTTAGAGAGGATATGTGTATCTTGCCTAGAAAGGTGTCCTGCAAGCTGTACGACTCTAAGTAATGAGCAACTGTAATTATTTCATGAGGTATCATTTCTCAGTCCAACTTTCGTTCAGTCTAGGAATCCCCCTACAACTCCCTTACGGCGGGTCTTCAATCTCTGCTTGAATACAGAGTAAAGGCTTAGCCTCAAAACTCTGTAATACAAACCTATGAGGATGAAATGAAGAAAACTGAGCATGGGCATGGTAGCTGACAGCACAGAAAAAGCACCCTCCTAACCATATAGCCAAAAGGCCTAACTGCTGAGGTGCAATGTTTGACTGTAAAAATGAATTGAAGATTAAGAGCAAATCTGTAATGACGTCTCCCCAAGAATCAAGGAGGGAAGTGCAATTCTAATGTCGGGATGCATCCATCTGTGGAAATCTAACCCTCAGTGTCTTGTAGAAGAAAACCAAATGATATCAATGGTTATTGTATTATACCTAAAATTGTAGGCTTGAAATTAGTTCAATGTATCCTGACATAAAGCTCATGCCAAAAAAGTTAACCGTTTCTTCTGCATTAAATCATATACCATCAACAGCATTCAAAGGTAGTCAACTTTCCTACTATTTACTTTTAACTTCTTGCAATCTGACTTTCCCTCTCACTACTGAACAAAATGCATCCTCTTACAATCCCAAGATTCCAGAACACAAAATCCAAAAGTTTTTTTTATAGATCTCATCCCTGTGGCTTTCTGTTAATTAAGAATGTTTTGTGGGCCACCCTCACTTTTTTTTTTTTTAAGTAGTTCTAGGGGACTTCCCTGGTGGCGCAGTGGTTGGGAATCTGCCTGCCAGTGCAGGGGACACGGGTTCAAGCCCTGGTCCGGGAGGATCCCACATGCCGCGGAGCAACTAAGCCCGGGCTCCACAACTACTGAGCCTGCGTGCCACAACTACTGAAGCCCACGCACCTAGAGCCCGTGCTCTGCAACAAGAGAAGCCACCAAAATCAGAAGCCCGCGCACCGCAAGGAAGAGTAGCCCCCGCTCATCGCAACTAGAGAAAGCCCGCACGCAGCAATGAAGACCCAATGCAGCCAAAAATAAATGAATAAATAAATAAAGTAGTTCTGCCTACTGTTCAAACATTGCATGTCCTGGTTTTTCTTTTGAGTGCTCACTCTCTTCTTCCGATGCTCCTTTTCAGCCCACTCCCTCAGGGTGGATATTTCCTTTTTTTTTCCAAAGATTTTTTAAAAAACTAATTTATTTGATTTATTTATTTTTGGCTGCACTGGGTCTTCGTTGCTGCTCAAAGGCTTTCTCTAGTTGCAGCAAGCGGGGGCTACTCTTCCTTGTGGAGCGTGTGCTTCTCACTGGGGTGGATTCTCTTGGTGTGGAGCATGGGCTCTTGGTGTGTGGGCTTCAGTAGTTGTGCCTCGAGGGCTCAGTAGTTGTGGCTCGTGGGCTCTAGAGCACAGGCTCAGTAGTTGTGGCACACGGGCTTAGTTGCTCTGTGGCATGTGGGATCTTCCCGGACCAGGGCTTGAACCCGTATCCCCTGCATCGGCAGTCGGATTCTCAACCACTGTACCACCAGGGAAGCCCCAGTGTGGATATTTCTAAAGTGGCTCTATGTTCACTCTTTCACCCTCCACTTTGCTCCCTGGGGTCTCAATTCTTGCTCTGGGGGTGTTCGGCTACGTAGCTGTTACCTCCAGCTGCAACACCACCTCAGAATTCTAGTCTCATATTTCCAACTGCTTGCTACATTATTCCAATGGAATAATTCATCAAGATCGCAAATTCAGCATAACTACGATTCAACTTATCATTTATCCTACTGACTCTTTTCTGGCCAACGTTATCAAGGAGTCAAGCCAGAAACCTCACCTCTAGCTTTACCTTCTCTTTCAACTTCAGCCCTTACATCCAATTAGCTATAAGACCTGTATTAAATTTTCACCTCAGTACCTTTTTGTTTTGTTTTGTTTTTTTTGTTTTTTTTTGCGGTATGCGGGCCTCTCACTGTTGTGGCCTCTCCCGTTGCGGAGCACAGGCCCCGGACGCGCAGGCTCAGCGGCCATGGCTCATGGGCCTAACCGCTCCGCGGCATGTGGGATCTTCCCGGACCAGGGCACAAACCCGTGTCCCCTGCATCGGCAGGCGGACTCTCAACCACTGCGCCACCAGGGAAGCCCCCTCAGTACCTTTTAATTTGACTACCTGACTGCTTCTCTTCTTCTTTTGTTAAAAGTTTAACACGATCACAACTTTAGCCATGATCACAGATTTTGGATGTAAACCCAATATAGATCAAATTCATCTCTCACCTTCTGCTTCAAGACTTCACTTTTATCCATTTCTCCTCTACTAGTATCAACCCTGGTTTTCCCTCTTTGTCTGCCCAGGTTTTTGCTTGGTGCTTGTGGCAAACCCTATTGATGACATGATGCAACTTTCCTTTTGAATCCCATTGCAAACATACAGCTTTCTCCAATATTCTGGTGACCCCTTTGGAATTTTGGCTTTGCCTTACCAACTTAGCCCCTCTTCACTACTGAGCTTCTCATTCTGATACTGAACTTTCTGCTCAGTGTGGCCCTGTACCTCCAATGATACCTGATGTTCCAGACTGAGCCAGACCATCCCCTCTGCTCATCTCTCCACTGAGGACTGGACATTATTCTCATAGTCCAGACTTTTATGACCTCGTCTAGATAATTGACATAGTTTCCTGGTCTACTTGGTCTCCATGCTTTCAGTCTCTTCCAATTTCTTTCCATACTGGACACTATTACCTTACACATTTTCATAAAGAACATCTGGTGGACTTCCTTGGTAGTCCAGTGGTTAAGACTCTGCACTCCCAGTGCAGGGGACACAGGTTCAATCCATGGTCGGGGAACTAAGATCCCACATGCCACACGGGTGCAGGCAAAAAGAACCAAAAAAAAAAAAAAATCCAACAGAATCCCAGGCTCCTCCCTTCTCTGGGATTCAGGAAAAGAAGAACAAAGAATTGGTAATTACACTAAATAGTCTAGTGGTAATATACAGCAAATGATATACTCAAAACTCTTCAGTGGTTCCTTATTGCCCACCACACTAGACATTCAAAATGCTCCATGATGTAATTTCAATAAAAAAATTTCAGCCTTATATGATACAATCTTTCCATATTTAACCTATTCCCTTGGCAAATGGAATATTGTTTTTCCTCAAATGAATCCTGTCATTTCCTGCTTGTATAATATTGTATGAACTATTTCTTCTTCCTGGAATATTTAATGCCTTGCTCTTCATCTAAGCTTTTAAAGATTACCCATGTATCAAGTCCTAGCTCAAGTGTCACCTTCTGCAGTTATTTTTTAAAATGGAAGAATGTTCAATTATCTAGCATCTCTTAGTACGGCTATTTAAGGCACATAACATAAAACCACATCGTTTTCTTATTCAGGCACCCATGAGATTATCAGCTGCTTGAGGGCAGTAATGATGAGATAATATTTTATTCTAACATTGAACAAATATTCATTAAGTCCTTACTGTTCTGGTGACGGAGGTATGAACAAGACAGATAGAAGTCCTTGCTCTCAAGGAGTTTTTGTTTTAAGGAGAGGCATGTTTTACAGATAAGAAGCATCTAAGTAAATAAACAAAATAGGATAATCTCAGATTTAGATTGGGTAGTTAGGGAAGTTCTCCCCAAAGAGGTATTTGAGAGAAAAATCTCAATGATAAGAAGAACCCAATCACAAGACCAGAAAAGAGCAAGTAGAAAGTCATCAAGTCGGGAGTGTGCTGTGTTTAAAGAACACGTGGATGACAGAGTGGCTGGAGCACAGTGGGTGGAGGGGAAGACTAGTTCGAGATGAGGTTATAGAGGTAAGCAAGGGCCAGATCTTGGAGGCCAAGCAAAGTGATTTGGATTTCATCTTAACGTTTAAAACAGGGAGAAACATAATCTAATTTACAGCATAAAACGGTCTCTGGTTGCTGTTTAGGCAATGGATTGTACACGATAAGAGTGGAAGCAAGATTAATTGGAAGACTACTGCAGTGATCAAGAACATGAGATGAGAATAGGTTGAATTTGCTGATAGTAGAGGAGAGAGGCAAGTGGACCCATTTATAGTCTCTATAGTATTAAGTAGGGTACCTTGAACACAGTAGACGCTCAATATATGTTGATAAATGTATGCCCAAGTGTTTCAAGATAGTTTCACCTTCTTAATTTGCATTTTATCTTCAAATTTTTCCTGCTTTGATTCACATAATATGGCTTAATATATTCCTGTCTGGCACTTGGTGAGCCAAAAACAAAACAAAAAAGAAACAAAAAGAAAAGGACCTCACGTTCAAGAAAACAGCATAGATCCCAGTGGAAAGTCAGTTAACAAAGAACTAAAGTGATGTAAGTTCATATTGTTAAGTTAATTATGTAAAGAAATAAATTACTTGGAAAAAATGGTAAAACGTGGATTTCAAAAATCTATGATAGGATGAAAATGGAAATGGTATTCAAATACAAAGATCTACATTTTAAAAAAGAGAGCCTCTGTCAGCATCAGCTGGAACAGTGTGCCGAAAGAGGATGTCGGTAAAATTAATTTTCATTAAAATTGAAGACTTTTCCAGTTCTAACTAACTTTTGATTTTTCTGGAAATGTAAAATCTTCATTTTGCCATCTTGATATGTGAATTTCCTAATAGGTAACTGACACTACTTATATTAAAATTCTAAGATCACTGAATGTGACCTGCCTTGTTTCTAAATTAGGAATCTGAGAAAAGACAGGCAATTCGGTAAGTTCTCATGCTCACATTCATGTATACTTCCTAGGACATTTAAATTTTTATCCATAAAGATTCATCCTACATTATGAATTCAATCCAAATTCCTTCAATAGAAAGCAAAATCCAGATGAAAATGGGATCAATTTTTACCACTTTCCAGCTAAAATGCTAAGTGGCCCCTGAATCCTGTGAAACTTGGCCCCAGTCAGTGTGAAAACTGGCTGCAATCTGTATGAAAGGCAGTCTGGGTTGTCAAAGTAGTTCATGAACTTTGGCCACACTTGCAAGGAACCTGGTCCAAGTCTTAGTTTGTAATGCAACATGAAACAAGGTGAATTTCACATGGTTTCGGGTTTCCTCCTGAAAATTTGGCCTAGCTTTATAATCAATCATCACTTTTTGAAACGATGAAAGCCAACACACCTTTTTGAAACTGAGGGCTGTGTGCACACTGATGACAGCTAAGCTGTGAACCACCCTTTCACTTCCTTTGCCAAAAGAAGATTTCTCAGAATAGAAACAGTTTCCCTCTTACCTGGAAAGGGCAAGTTGAGTGATTTTGATATTGCATGTAGAAAGAAATAATACACAATACATGGAGACATGCCATGTGAAATAATCACCACATACGGAGCAAGTGGCTACATTCTAATCGTTTAGGGTTATGAGAATTTTATTCCATTCACATCCATGACAGATATCATGATGTTTAATCTCCTTGACCATTAAGATAAACTTTGAACTGGTCATCAGATAGAATAACTGCCATGGTGACTATGCTGAGACATAGTCATTATCTCTATATGAAGAATAGGAAGGAAAGTAAATCATGGCATAATTTTCATCTAGTTTAATAAACAGGAGGGACAAGACTACAAACCTTTCAAGTTTGCATTGACTAACATCTTTTGCAATAAAACCTCTACTGTGGTGAAAACGAATTCAATAATTAACTTCACAGACTGCATTTTACAAAAAACCTACACAGTGTCTGTTTTCAACCTGAAAGTTTGAAATGTGCTTTTCCACTGTAAGAAATGACTCTCTTCAACCAAGTACTCGCTTTTGTGCATAGTGACACGAGAAAATCGAGAGGTATGTCTGCACGGAGCCACTACATCATTGGAACAGCATGTATGAACATTTGGGTAATAAGGCACAGATGTGAAGCAGAGGACTTGGCACTACCAAGGTAACAACAAAGCAATCACCATTGTCTTATAATGGTTAAAGGAGCCACATTTGAGAAGAATAAAAGAATGCCCCTCCTCCCTGGAATGTTAACTTATATTACACCTTTTATCTGCTTAAAAATCTATAAAGAATAAGAAATTCAAATAAGTATTATTCAAACTTATGATGAACAAAAACAGAAAATGCATTAATATTTTCATCTCTAATACAACATATTTATGCAATATTACATAAAGTTTAACTGCAGAAAAGGCCAAATTCAATAGGAATCCACATGGCCTCTATATTACAAAACAACGTATACAAATCTGAAGGACCCAATAGTCAATGGAAGGGTGGTGGCTGCAGACTTTCAGTAGTGATTCTGGCCCTTAATCAGTAGGAATCATTACTGTAGAGTGTCCTGTTTACAGGTATCAAGTTAAGATAATGCAACAAGATACAAACATTAGTTACAATTAAGGCTATTTCAATTATAAGTGGTGTGGTATTTTTGTCAGCCGTTACTAAACCACATGACACAAGGCAGTTATGAAGCCGGGGCTACTTTAATTCAATGAGTTTGGAGCTGAAAACTATTAATAATTTTCTGCCCAGGATTGGAAGAGTATAACTTACCCGAGGTCCCTGATCACCCTGTTCTCCCTGTAGAGTAGGAAAATGAGAAGATAGTTTTAGAACAAAGTCTGTAGATGCTCATTAAAAAGATCTAAATGTAACATAGTATAAGTCACGCCTGTATGGATTTCCACTAAGTTAATTTGTTCCTGCTACACATTTTCTTACCTTATCACCTTTTGGACCAGGAGGGCCCTGAAATAAAGAGAAAAAAACCATACTTTAAATAAATTTCAAAATATATTGTAGCTTAAATAGATAGGCTAGGGTTAGTCACAAGATTCATGCAAAGGGCACAGAGTTGTACCTGTCAGTGAGGTTTCTCAAGGAATTTTAGGTTCTAAACTATACTTGTAATATGGTTAGAATGTGAAAATGGTATTATATACGTAAACAGGAAAGTATACATATCATAAGTATATAATACGCTGAGTAAATTTTCATAAACTAAACACACCTACTGAAAGTAGAACCCAGCTAAAGGAACCCAGAAGCCCCTGTTGTGATGTTCCTTGTTACTGCTTGCCACCAACAGTAATCACTATTCTGACCTCTGGCAGAATAGATTAGTTTACCTGCTTTTGTACTTTATATAAATGTACTTATATAAATAGAATCATCCATTATGTGTTTAGCCTCTTAGTGTGTGTGAAATTCATGCAAAATTTTGTGTGTAGTTGTAGATTGTTTTTACTGATTTATAATATTCCACTGTGTGAATAAACAATTATTTATTTATTTATCCTACTGTTAATGTCCATTTGCTTCCAGGAGTTTTTGGGTCTTGGTTATTACAAATAGTGCTGCAATAAACATCCTAGTATATGTCTTTCGGTGAAAAATTGAATACATTTCTGTTGGGTGTATATCTAGGAGTGGAATTGTTACATTCTAGACCATACATACATTTGGATTATTAGTTAGTAGATATTGCCAAATAGTTTTTCAATGTGGTTAACAATTATACTTCCATCAGCAATGTATGAGAATTTTCAGTTCCTCTATATCATCACCAATACTTGGTATTTTCCATCTTTTTCATTTTAGACATTCTGGTGGGAGGTGTGGTAGTTTCACACAGTGTTTTAATTTGTACTTCTCCAGTAATTAAGTTGAACTCCTTTTAATAAATGTATTGGCCATTTTGCATCCTAGCCCATAAAGTGTCTGTTCACATCATTTTCTATTGAGTTCTCCTATTATTTGCTAGAGTTCTTTACATATTATACATTGTATTGACAGATAGACAGATAGATAGACACATAGGAGTTCTTTACACACTCTGAATTTGAGTCTTTTGTCAGAAAAGGATATATTTATTGCAAACATATTCTCCCACGCTGCATATTGTGTTTACATTCTCTTAAAGATGTTTTTGATGAATAGAAGTTCTTAAACTCAATTTAACATTTTTTCTCTTTATGATTATCTCTTTTATTGTTCCACTTAAGAAATCTTTGCCTCCTTCAAGGTCATAAAGAGGTTCTTCTATGTTTGTTCTAAAAGCTAAAAGCTTTATTATTTTATCTTCATATCTAGATCTGAATTCATGGAGAACTGATTTTGTGAATGACGTGAGGTTAAAGTCAAGATGCTTTTTTTCCCCATGTGGATATCAAATTAACCCAATACCATTTATTGAAAATGCCTCTTTTCCCCATCACAGTACAGTGTTACCTTTGTCATAAATCAGATGACCATATATATGTGAGTCTTTTGGGAAATTTCTGTTTTGTTGGACAGTTGTCTATTCTTAAGCCACACTGAGATTTTCTTTACTTTTGAACAAAAATACTAGCAGGAAACATGAATTCTAGAGGCATCAGTAGTTTTTTTTCCTAGCTCTTAAAGATGAAGTCATGTCTCAGGGCTCAGCCCACCTGCAGAAGTGGAGCATTTCATAGTTACCTTCAATCTCTCACCTTCCTTTTTAGCAGGGTTGGGAGACAAGAACAAGTCTAGACAGGAGTAAAGCCAAGGTCCTAACAAAGTACCCCTTCTGAGGTCCCAGTGGGGACTGCTATCTCAATTCAGGTGGGAATGTAAGAATGCTCCACCTACCAAGATACCTGCTGCTAAACACCAGTTGCAGAGGAGCTGTACCAAATTCCCATTCTCAGTTGCAGCAATTTTAACAGCTGTGAGGTTATCATGACATTAACAATAACAGGAACATCATGTCTTATATTTTGTATATTTTACCATCAACAAAGAACTTTGACCTCTTACTGCATTTAATCTTCTCCCAACCTAATGAGCAAAGTTTTATGATATTTCTTTTACAGATGTCAGAAATAAAACTCAAAGATTATCAAGGTTATGCCTCTTGTAAGTGAGTTAGCCAGGACTTTAAGCTAGTCTGTGTGACTTTAAATGCAGTGCATCGTGATGCTAAGTGTTAGGGCACAGCTCTAGAACTAGATTCTCAGGAAGACTGACAGCCATGTATCTGGTGCCTGCTTTCAACAGGTGCCCTCTTGAATGCCTCCCAATTGCCTTTTTCTTTTTTTTCTTTCTTTCTTTTCTTTTTTTTTCTTTTGGCCGAGCCACACAGCTTGCAGGATCTTATTTCCCCAACCAGGGATCAAACATGCCCCCTGCTGTGGAAGCACGGAGTTCTAACCACTGGACCACCAGGGAATTTCCCCGATTGCCTTTTTCATAGTGTCATGGACAGCGGCCTCAACATCTCAAGTTCAAAATGCAGGAAAGAGGAATTGTAGAGCATCTGGGAGAGGGAGAGGGGGCCAAGATAATGGAATCAACTAAACAAATCCTTTTCTTTCTTAACTCCCCAAATAATTTTGCCACTAAAAAGGGGAGCTATTTTAAGAACATTTTTCTTAATGTTTTCAGCGAATCAAGTAGTGAGTCATGATTACAGTCTGTCTGTGTACCTCTGTAAAATTAAGTTTAAGAAATTTATTGGTCATTCTTGACACGCACAAAATGCTCACTAATGCTCTACAAGTAGGATTTTATTTTTGGGGGGGGCAGAGTCAACCCAAAGAAAAGAATGAGAGGACACCTACCATCAAGTTAAGAAATGCAGTGGAGATTCTGGTCTTGATTTAATTAAGTAGCATGTTTAACTCTAATTAGATCTTTATATACATTTGGTGGATGCCTATGAAGAGTTTGGCAATGTTCTAAGCACTGGTAGAGGATATGCTGAGACATGCTGTTCTAGAAAAGCTAAATAGCCTGTTGCCAAAGTCAAACACTTCTGCTATACTGGTGTTAAGAAAAATGACCCCTAGAAAATCCAGCTACTGTAAGGTCACTTACAATTACTGTGGACTTGTCCCCAGCCCCTCTCCCCTACGCCCATCAAAAGCTTCTCCTCTTTAAAGTTTAGTTTGCTTTTGCTTGTGAGATTTCAGAGGCCAAGGCTCTCATTGTACCAGTCCCCCAAAGGGACCTTGTTAGGTGATACGGCATGTTTGAGGTCAAAACTTTTGTGAAATTATTTTACAGTGGGGAACAGAGATGAGTCTTTTCCCCAAAGTCCAATGACTAACGCTAAAGCCACATGTGTCCTCTAGAGCTCTTTAGACAGCTTGCCATAAGCAAGGATGCTTAATTCATGAACACATGAAAATTTGCATTTACAATTGAGTAATGAATACTGCTGCTTCAAAAGGGGGTATTTTTGAGTAGACAGAATGGCGTCCTGGCACCTGCCAGCTCAATGCAGAACCGAAGCAGAGGTCAACCTCCATCCACAGCTGTGGCGGCTGCTTCGGACACTCCAGGCCCCACTTGTGCTCTCGGGTTTAATGGCAGGTGTTTTCTTCAGCTCTGAGTAAAATCCCACTCTTATTTCTAGGCTGGACCCTTTCACTGCAAACATGGGTTAAATATGTAGAAAAACGTGAGCTACCTTACTAAGCAAAGATAGTATTTCAAAATTTTGGAGCCATGATTCTTTTTAAAGTCAAAACATTACAATCGAAAGAAAGGTTTCTTTGATTATTAACTTTTAAAATTAAAGCTGGGGCATGATTGAAGTTATTTTTCTTTTGTCTTTAGAGTAAAGCCAAACAAAACTCTCTGGTATTAACTACAGGATAGGCAGCAATACAAATGAATGAATTATTTGAATCAGGGAGTATTTTACACTGGCATTTTGCTGCTTCCAACTACACCAAGTTAACGATCTAATATTCAGTGGACATATATGTTGTCCAGGTATCAGTATCAGTGGCTGGTTGTTAACTATTTGAAGGTAAAAGCCTGTTGCTAAAACAAGGTTGAGGTCAATGGGAAGGAAATATGGTAAAATGACTGGTCACAATTAACTGAATAGTGAGTCACAGCCTCATATGAGGCTTCTTTTCGGACTCCTGTCCTTCTGGTCTGGTCTGGTCTGGTATGTTGGAGTCAGATCTTTTATAATGTCCACTTTAATAAATAAATAAGAATACTTGAAATGATCTTTCTAATTAGTTTTACATAATTAGCTCTAATTACATAAATTTCAAAGGTGCTAACAACATCTTTATTATTAGTGTTGTTAGCAGTTGGAGAGTTTCTTTTAGAGAGTTGTTAAAGTGTTATTAATTTACTACCAAAGTATTTATAAATTTCAGTGGCAAACTTCAAATTAGCTCCTATTCAAGTGACTTCAAATACAGAACTTAGTAGCAACCTATTTGTATCAAGACTTTAATGTGGGCCTATAATAATTTTAGTCTCCTGAATTCTATTTCTATCCAAACAACTAAGGTTTTAGCTCTTTTTCCATGCACTATTATCTATTTCAATTAAATGATAAAAACCAAATTAAAAGCACAGGAATAAGAGGAACAATAAATGAGATTCAGGAAAATACTGGATTTCAATCGACATAAAAGTAATTGAAATACAGCTGGAAAAGACAGATATAGTCATAGGGGTTGGATGGCCCAATAAAGGACTTTTACTCACTAGAACTGTAAATTTTGTCTACTTTGAACTGGCAACAGCTAAAAAGGGAATGATTTTTACAAGACGGCAATCATGAAAACAAAATTAAATTCCGCTAAAGGCAGAAAAATGGAAAGGGAGTAAACCCTGGAAATTCCTGACAGCCAGAGCTGCTGAAATATGAATGAAGTTACGGTTTCTATCCCAGAGAAGTGTAGGTCATTTGTATTTTTGAAATATAACAATTCTTGTTCTGATGAATCTCTGCATTCCTGTAGAATTATGAGGAAATGCAAGTTTCATATTCTAAGCATTTATAGCCAACTATCAGCCAGACAATGTGCTCTGAGTCTGGAGGATGGACGTGTAAATATAATTATAACTAGTGGAATAAATGCTGTGTTGTAGGAGTACAGAGAGGAATGAAGGTAGGAGAGCAGGAATTAAAAAGATAACATTGGAACTGGCTCTCGAAAGTTGGCCGGGATAAGGGGAACTGGGGAGGAGTGAGGCTGTTCAGGCAGAAGGGATGAATGTGCAGACGTGTGAGAGGACATCCTGCCATCGGATGAGGAGTTCAGAGTGGTAAGAACATATGTGGTGTGGAGAGTGGAGATGGGGAATAGCAGGAAAGAGATTTGGGAAGACCGGCTAACAATACCCAGGTCCCTGGGCTGGATTCCGTCATCGATTTTACAAGGGGATGCCGAGATCAAGTGTGCCTTATGGAACTCAGAGAGTATGGAATGCTATTCTTCTTAGGAAGTTGTTGCCTTGGTCCAAGGGAGAGATGGCAAAGATCTGAATTAATCACGACAATCAGGACACAGGAAAAGTTATAGATTTACGAGAAATTTCTGAGGCAGAACCAACAGCAAAGTTAACTGATTGGACATGGGGGCCATTGACAGATCATCAACATGGTTGAAGAAGTTCTGTTCACTTGAAGTTCACAATTTAGTGCATTTGAAGAAAAGGGCTGCCCTAAGCTGATTCAATCCTGATAAACACAGCAGCTCCAGAGCCAAGTGAACCATATAAAGTGTGAAATCTAGTTTTAGGGATGTTTTTCAAATCCAAGCAGAGTATTAGCAGATTTGGCTGACCTAATCAGAAATAGCTGAGAGAGAGAGAGAGAATTCTCTATCATCACTGTTAGGTAAAAGGAGCATGGGTGATAATATAATATGGCGGCCATACCGTGCTGCCGCCATGCAGAAGCCATCCTTCTTCTAATGTTAATTTATGAACAAAGTACATTCCTTTCCTCTACTTTTTAAACTGTAAACTTAACATGGAATTACTATATTTTAAAAGCCATAATTTCCTTAATCTTTTAAGGATAAAGAAGACAGGTTCTGCTGCATGGCCGTTCTCTAGAAGCACAGCACAACCTCAGTAGCCACTGCATGTCTGATGTCTGTGTGCTCAGGCACCCTTGCAAACATTACTTTATCAATATTCACAGTCTCCCAGGGAGGAAGGAAACGCAAAGTATCCAATGTTCCCCTGAACAGTAGGATAGAAGCCTCAGTTCTACTGATGGCAAGATACGTCCCTGACTGTATCATTAACTTGGCCCATTGTGCCAATGAGATAGATACTCAAATCATATAGGCACGAAGAACCTGAATTTGGTACCTTGGTTCTTAGCATGTATCTGAAATTGCACAAAATCATACTGCAAATAGTATTAGCAATGGAAAAATCTACTACTTAGTGGAAAAATAGGGACCCTAGCTATTTACATGTGGATAAATCTACCTCGCTTCTGAATAAATTGCAGTTAGCATAGGTTCACCTCTGACTAAAATGTGAACATGTGTTCTTCCAAGTGTATGCCTCAACCTTGAACTCATATATATCATTTTCCGCTTTACTGGCATAATATATTTTTAGGGACATTTCTTTCTCAAATCACCAATTTTTTTGTTTGTTTGTTTCACAGACTTCCAACTTTGCAAATAACTTCAGCTAGTAATGTGTAAATTTAAAGCTTTTTATGGAAAACGTAACGTGAAAATGTACGAGTTCCTATACATAAGTATAGATCAGTGTGTGTGTTTGTGTGTGTGTGTGTGTGTGTGTGTGTGTGTGTGTGTGTGCTTCCGTATAATTTCTTTTCAAATGCTACAGAAAAGAGTAAAAAATAAAAAGGAAAGTATAATTTGGGGGAATTATTTTAAAATAAAATACATAAATTATCTTGGTGATTAAGAGCTCAAGGTTTAGAATCAAACAGATCCAGACTGAAATCCTGGTTGTGATCACCTGTGTGATCTTTAGCAGATTAATTAATCTCTTTGAGCCTCAGTTCCTTCATCTGAAAAATGGGGAAAACTATGCTTACTCTTTGCTTAAATGAAACACTGTCCACAAAGCAACTTGTAGAATGCCTGATCTACTAATGGTAATGATTTTGAAGCACACACTCAATATTTTAAATATTTTAACCATGCTAAACATAAAATTAAATTTCTTTTTCAGATACTTGACCTGAGGATGAAGAAAGTAAACATATTGATTTCCTAAAATCAAAAGGCAATGCGGTGAGAAATGTATTAGGTGGAAGGTTGAAAACATTTCAAGAATATGTGGGTTTAATATAGTTTACTTCAATGTACAGGAAATATTACCAAACGAAACAAAGCAAAACAAAAGCACTTAATTGTTGTTTTAACCATACTTTAATGACTAAAAACTTTAGGCCCTGGAACTACCTAGTCACCCCTAGCATACAGTAGATAATCAATTCTCGCTGAATCAAAACACCCAGAAAGACAAGAATGCAATAAAACTCTCCTGTGTTCAAAGCAGCAACATATAAAAGAAATATACAAGAACCAGATTCAATGTTGCTGCAGAAGAACCGTGTTCATTATAGTGTCAAACTCTGCTAAGCCAGGGAAGGGAATTACAGCTATAAACAGGTTTATAGCTTCAGACTTTACACCTTTTGTTTTGCATTGAAGATTAAAAGAAACCAAGCAGAAAAGGGGGTCGGTATAAACAGAAATTTAAAATATCAAAACCAGCCCCGCTTATTGAGAAGGTACTTTTTACAGCTCTTATTTTCTGGGCATTTTCTGTAGTAAGATGGTAACTATATGTTCTTTCGTGATGTCAGCTGAGCCTTGAACGAGGGACTATACGTACCCAAGATCAGTCTTAAATCATAAGCAGCTGTCATAAGGAAACAATTAGTGAGGTCTAGCACTAAAAGAAAATTTAGAAAAACCAAACATTAAAAAAGGACTCTTGAAAGTTAGGCTGATGTAGCTCAATGGACTTAAGGGCTTATAAAACAGCAGGAATCAGGGAAGCTCACTCTGGCTTTCTTTTCTAACACAATACAAATCAAAGACAGCCAAATTACTTCTTCTGCCAATCATAACCAAGAGGTCCCTTCTTTCTAGAAACATTCCTTACATCTAAATATTTTAAAAGATTGCTAAAACTTTTTATTTGTTTAACTTTGCTTTTTTTTTTTAAACTTATTTTTAAGAGGTCAAATAAAATGAACTCCATGGTGAAAGACTTGGAATCCTAAACATTCCTTCTGTGGAAAGAAAGTATCAACTTGCTCTCTAAATGCCCATAGTAGCCCCTGTGATTTTGCAGCTAATGGTGTAAACTATCCTATAATACTCTTAGTGTCCTCAATATAATTCAAAGGTATTCAGAGGTAACATCCATCTTTAAACCTGGAGTTTAATTTACAATCATTTATTTCTTCATGTTGCCTACTATACTGTCCCCAAGTAATTTTCCCCAGACTATTTAAGAAAGCCTGGTTTGAAGGTCACTTTGATTCTTGACTTCACTTGTAGTATCTCATAGAGCAATATTGATTTTGTGCAGGGCAACTGAATACAATCCAGGGATGAGGGTAGGATGTCCCCTTTGAGTCTAACGACATACACAGAAGGGATGGAAAAAACAACTGTCAGATGAGTCTGGGAGATCCTGAATCTCAGGGTTCCTCTGTGGTTCCTGAGCTGCCTATGTAAATTAGAAGCTCAATCTCCCTCATTCTCAGCTGATGACTAAACAGAGCAAAAGCTTTAATGTAAGCTTCCACATGTACCACACTCTCCGTCTCCAGATTTTCTTGTATCTTCACCTCCTCTCTCCTGGGAGTGAAGGGACTATCATACCTATTCTCCCCACCCTCGCCCTGCTCTTCATTGCTGTTCTCACTTGTCTCTTCAACAAGTTCTCTTGGCTTAATTTCCAAAATATACAAATAGCTCATACAACTCAACAGTTAAAAAAAAAAAAAATCAAAAAATGGGCAGAAGAAGACCTAAACAAACATTTCCCCAAAGAAGAAATACAAATGGCCAAGAGGCACATGAAAAGCTGCTCAACATCACTAATTATTAGAGAAATGCAGATCAAAACTACAATGAGGTGTCACCTCACACTGGTCAGAACGGCCATCATTAAAAATTCTGCAAATAACAAATGCTGGAGAGGATGTAGAGAAAAGGGAACCCTCCTACACTGTTAGTGGGAATGTAAGTTGGTACAGTCATCATGGAAAACAGTATGGAGGTTCCTCAGAAAACTAAAAATAGAATTACCATAATGATCCATCAATCCCACTCCTAGGCAAAAATCCGGACAAAACTCTAATCCAAAAAGATACAAGCACCCCTATGGTCATAGCAGCATTATTCACAATAGCCAAGACATGGAAACAACATAAATGTCCATCGACAGGTGAATGGACAAAGAAGACGTGGTACATATATACAATGGAATACTATTCAGCCATAAAAAAGAACAAAATAATGCCATTTGCAGCAACATGGTTGCAACTAGAGATTATCATACTAAGTGAAGTAAGTCAGAAAGAGAAAGACAAATACCATATGATATCACTTGTATGTGGAATCTAAAATATGATACAAATGAACCTGTCTATGAAACAGAAACAGACTTACGGACATAGAGTACAGACTTGTGTTTGCCAGCGGGGAGGGGGTTGGGGGAGGGATGGAGTGAGAGTTTGGGGTTAGCAGATGTCAGCTATTATATATCGAATGCATAAACAACAAGGCCCTACTGTATAGCCCAGAGAACTATATTCAGTATCCTATGATAAACCATAATGGAAAAGAAAAAAATATATATATATATAAAAGAATTGTATATATATGTATAACTGAATCGCTTTGCGGTACAGCAGAAATTAATACAACATTGTAAATAAAGTATACTTCAATAAAGAGTAATAAAATAAAACAAAATAAACCCCATTACGGTTCCCTTGGATTCTTCTCCTTGGTCTCCAAACATGTTCATTCCCCCTCTCCTAAAGTCAAAGGAAAGAAAAGTTGCCTTTGCCCTCCATTCCCCCATTCTAAGGTCGTGACTTCTTCTTACCATCTCCATTGAACTTCCCTAAGTAATAGACTGGTCACAAAAAGAAAGGAAATTGAACTTGAGGGAAGAGAAAGTAAGTAGCAGAGTAGAAGGCATATTTTTACATTCTAGGTTTGGGAAAAATAAAGTAACATGAGTTGAAATACATATTGATCTTGAGGGCATTTCTTTCCATTAAGAAGAAGAAAGCTGAGCTATGGGAAGGGAAACTGCTGAGCCAGTCACTGGGGCCCTGGAAGGGAGTCACCCTGGGCTAAACTAAAACTAAATAAACCACAGCTTTGAGGAGGGAGGGTTGACAAAGCCCATATATGTCAAGATTGCCCAGATTTGTTTCTAAACCTTTTGTCTTTTCACTTTACTCCCTTCATCAGCTATCAAATATACTATTTGGCTTTACCTATTACCTGAATTATGTCCTAAATTCTTTTCCAAGCTGCAATCCTGCATTCTCAACTGCTCACCAGATGTCTAAGCCAAGAGAGGCCATCATCAGCTCAAACTCAACATTTTCCAACCAAACTTCTCAGTTTCTACTGCAAGCCAATCATGACTTCTGACTTCCCTATTTTTGTTTAACACACTGCTACTCTTGCAAGTCTAAAAGCTCAGTGTTACGTTTGATTCAGTAAATAGGATCTATTGACAAGTCCTATATTCATTCTCCCCAAAATCCCTTGAATATAACTTTCCATGTTTGTTGCTAGTTCCCTTGTGCCTGGAAAACAAGAATAGTCTATAAGCATCTTTGGTCTTCCTTTACTCTACTTCCTCTTACATTCTTTTGGCAGGCTATGTTTTCTAAAGTGCATTTCTAAACATATCATTCCTCAGCTCAAAACACATCAATGGCTCATTTGTAATCCACTCTGAGAAAGTTGATATAGGCCATGAGCCTCCATGGATGCAAAAGCTATTAGGTGACAGGTTTTGGGAAAGCAGGCCAATACCACTGACCTGCCAATCAACCAAATATTTTATGCCTCTTGGTATGATGAAATAAGAAGCATATTACACCTTTATAAGAGACTCTTTCTGAACATTGAACCAGAACCTAATCAAACCTCTAAATAGAACTTGCAAAAGATATTTACAAGAAAAACAGAAGATAAGAGAAAGTTCAAAAGCACCATAAGGAAGTCAGACCAATCCAGAATGCGGGGCATTCTATAAATAGGATGAATGCCCTGAAAAAACTGATGACATGAAAACATAAAAAGAGGAGGAAGATGACTATAGAATAAAAGAGACTGAAGAGTTATAGTAATTAAATTCCAAGTGTGGGCTTTACATCTTGATTCAAACCATCTATAGAGACATTTTTGAGATAATTGGGGAAATTTGAATACAGACTGGGTATGATGATATTTAAAGAGTTATTATTAATTTTATTAGAATCAATAATGAAGTGATGGGTATGTTACAGAAAGGTCTTATCAGTTAGAGATTCATATTTCAGTATTTGCAGATGCAATGACATGATATCTAGGTTTTGCTTTTATATACATCATCAAAAAAACAAAGCAAAACAAAATAAACGAGAGGAAGGGATTCATGAAACAAGATTAGTCTTGGATAATTCTTGAAGCTGGTTGAGGGGTCTAGGGCAGTTTATGACACTACTTTCTCTTCCTTTTAAATAAGCTTGAGAATTCCCCAAAGAAGTAGTTATATAATTAAAAATTTAGTTTAGATCACCCTTCTGATCCCTACCAAATAAAGTGTTAGCTTCTGCTTGTGTCCAAAGTCCTCTATTGTCTCATTTTATTTTATTTATTTATTTTTTATTTTTTTAAAAACTCTTTATTGGAGTACAATTGCTTTACAATGGTGTGTTAGTTTCTGCTTTATAACAAAGTGAATCAGCTATACATATACATACATCCTCATATCTCCTCCCTCTTGCGTCTCCCTCCCACCCTCCCTATCCCACCCCTCTAGGTGGACACAAAGCACCGAGCTGATCTCCCTGTGCTATGTGGCTGCTTCCCACTAGCTATCTACTTTACATTTGGTAGTGTATATATGTCCATGCCACTGTCTCACTTCGTCCCAGCTTACCCTTCCCCCTCCCCGTGTCCTCAAGTCCATTCTCTACGTCTGCATCTTTATTCCAAAGTCCTCTATTATCTGCTTCTAACTTTCCTTTTCTGCTTTATCCCCCATGCCACCTCTCCCTCTATTCCCTTAAGGATCCTCTCCGCCAGTCAGCCTTGAATACCAGCTGTTGTCAGAATGCCCCTCACTCTCCTCACTTTCTGTACCTTTGCTTATGCCATTCTTTCTGCTGAATAAACGTCATCAGTTATCATTTTGCTTAGAATAACGATAGCACAACTTTCTTGAAACTTCTTACCTGGCAGTCTGAGCTATGGAGCTACTTGGAAAAAAACACAGTAGGAATCTGAGTTTCTGAAAGAAACATTAGTCCTTGCAGTAAAAGTCTCATCTTTGCCTCCTCTACAATCCCACTATCATTATTGCCAGTCATTGATGGCTCATCTCAGTGACCTCTCTTCCCTGAGCTTTACCTGACCCTCTTTTGGATATGTTCCTTCCCTAGTTTTGAACTCCTAAAGCACTTGTAACTCTTTTAGAAAACTTAGCTCGTGCTCACTAGGTATAAGACGTATGCTTCATGCTAAACTACCAGGGTCCTTGAGGGCAGGAAGAGATCAATATGTAAGAGAGGGAAATGTAACAAATGCTAACTTTGGAGGCTTCAATGTATACAAACATAGGACCTTTGGCAGGTCACTTAACCTCTCTGAGCCTCAGTTTCTGCATCTGTAAGATGGAACAAACAATAGTTAGCTCATACGGGAGTAGTAGGAAGTAATTAAAAGAACATACGGTCTTCTGTAAATAGTATTTCCCTTCCCCTCGTCTCTTACTAATTCAAATGTGTAGTTTTGTACCTTATACGTGGTAAGTATCCAATAAATATATTAGCAGATTTCTTGCAACAGAGGTTTCTAACAGGACATCAGGGCCAAAAGTAATATTCTCTGAATAGCCTGTTGACAATCAGAAAGTCACAGATAACTGTATGTCCAACACGCTTCCAATGAATGCTTATGAGGATATGTTTGACTTCAGCTAGAAATTGTGCCTTTCAAGGTCACTACCATTTCTCATTTGTGGACTCATGACTAGTTCCAGAAGAGTTAACAGCAAAAGGAATAAACAACTTTGCACAGTCTCTTGAAGACGAAATGAACTCTGTTCAATGAAAGATTTTCTTTTTTTCTCACATCTCAAACATGGGCAGATAGTTTTGGCTGTCTTCTCCCTCCTGCCTGTGACTCCAAGCTTTTAGAAAGAGTATATATTTTCTCTCTCCCCACACTTTCAATACTGAGTCACTTCAGCCATTGTTTAAACTAGGTTTAAATGAGGTCTATCCAAAAGAAAGAAGATAGAATAAAATGTTTCTGGAGCTATCTTTCTACCTATTATCTAATAGCATTCTTCCACTGTAATCTCTACACGATCCAAAGAATATATTTTGTATGAAAAATATCATATCAATTGAAATATGACTGGAGATATTTAGAGAGAAAATAACTTTAGCCTATTAAGAATTCTCATAGGATATCAAAATTATCAAAGAAATCCATAAAAACATGTGAGAAATTACATGTGCATATATAATAAACTTGAGAAAATTTATAAATAAAATTTTTAAAGTTTGAAACACTTCAAACTGAATTACTTTTAATTCACTGAAGAAAATATTTCTTTTTTTAAAAAACTTTTTATTGTAGTTAATTTACAATATTATATTAGTTTCAGGTGTACAACATATAAATTCGATATGTTTATAGATTATACTCCATTTAAAGTTATTACAAAATAATGGCTATAGAGAAATAAAGGTGTGTCGTTTAAGCCACCCAGTCTATGGCATTTGGTTGTAGCATCCTGAGCTAAGACACACATGTACTGATGAGTCCTGTGCTGAGCTATCAAGGGGGACTCTCTGCGGACCTTCTGAGCTCTCTCCATGTGGCTCTTTGCTCTCTCACCTGCCTCACAAATTCCAGCTGCCTTGACCTCCTCAAGGGTCAGAGACCACTCTGTTTAGGTGCTCCTTGCTGTGCTACAGCTGAGAAATTCTCTCCAGACAGTAGGTTTGGGTAATCTTAGGGTTCACCTTGTTTGTTTTCCTTCTCTGTGCTGCCTGTTGCCCAATGCCTTAACACTATTGTTTTACATATTTTTTTCTAGGAGCATAAGTCTTACAGTATGTTAGTAAACTATGTTTATACTGTAGATTCAATGTTCCAATATCTAGTAGGGAAAGTCTTCCCTCATTTTTCTTTTTATTTCAAAACATTCTTGGCCACTTGGCTCCCTTACTCTTTCATATGAATTGTAAAGCCAGCTTACTAAATTCCTTTAAAAAGTCCTCTTGGGTTTTGGATTTGGATTGAATTAAATTTATATAGTATTATGAGATACAACTGATATTCTTACATTTGCATACGCCTTGCCCTTGGATGGGGAAAATTAATATCATAAAATACTATGAAGAACAATATTTCTAACTAAAACTTTTCGATACCTTTAGAAAGAATTAGACACATAAATGTTTGTTTTAGATACAGAATATATACAAAAAGTATATCTAACAGTGATAATCATTTTTCATGAATTTCTTAATTTTAAGATTAAACTACTTATCCTAAACCTCTATCTTTTGAGGCCATTATTCTGTTGGATGTTTATCCAGAAGAAGTATCACTATAAGGGTAATACATCTTCATGGCTCTGTCTCAGTGTGAACGCTTATGTGAGAAGGTATGTATGTAGGTGTTTAGATTTAATAATAACACTTATATGTGCCATACCCTGTTCCAAGTGCTTCATTAAATCATGTATTAAGTCAAACCAACCATCCTTATTTTACACTGAAAAACTGAAGGAAAAAAATAACTTGTCCAAAGTCAGGCAGCTTGTAAGTTGCAGACCAGGCTGTAAACCCAGGTGTCTGTCCATGGAGCCCATCTCCTTAACCGTATCCAATGTATTCCATATGCTCCTTATAAAGTGGATTGTTGGGACTTCCCTGGTGTTTCAGTGGTTAAGAATCCGCCTTCCAGGGCAGGGGACGTGGGTTCGATCCCTGGTTGGGGAACTAAGATTCCCACATGCCGCAGGGCAACTAAGCCTGAGCATCACAACTAGAGAAGCCCACGTGCTGCAACGAAGACCCAGCCAGCCAAAATAAAAAAAAATAAAATAAAATTTAAAAAGTGGACTGTTAAAGCTGATATTTTCAGTTCTTTCAGTCATTTCATCATCAAATGAATATAAAATTTTAGCTTTAAATCTAAATTATTAAATATATACATTTAGTCAACAAAACATTATTGTGCTTTTTCTATATATCAACACTGTATTAAAAAATTGAGATATAAAAATGAGTAAGTTTGGGGAATGATAACAGCTTCTATGTATGCAAATCAATGTCAGATTAATTATTCATGAAAGGCTTTGTGTTACTCACCTTTATTCAGATAGAATTAAAAGGAATATATTTGGTAGAGAACAAAGCATAAAGTTGGCAAGAGAAGTTCTTCAATTAATTTCAGTAGGAAAGAATTCTAAGGTAAAATTAAACTTTGGGATAATGTTACACCAATTCAATACACAAATGACCATGTAAAAATAAAGAGATATGGTTATAGTAAAATAAATAAGCTGTTGTATTGTATGTACTCTTAATGGTATAAGCTATTTGGAGTACAATGGAGCCTTTCATATCACGTTAACCATTTACTTAACAAAATACCACAAAAACTAAAACATTAAGACTTTTATAATCATTCTCTTTATCACATAACCCCCACATAAAGTACAGATAATGGGGCATGATAATACTTTATCAGGTCTAACATGATTTATCCAGAATAGACTACATTACTAATTTAATATGACAGTTCTATTACGTAGTGAGTAAAAGACTCTCTGTACACACACACACGAGCACACGCACATGCACACGCACGCACGCATGCATACAGTCACAGACACATGCATTTCAAATTTCTTGGAGAATGTATATGTCCTCCCCCTGCTCCCAAGTCAGGTTATATGGATCTGACAAAGGCTGGAACACAAACATGAAATATGGGAATTGCTAAAGTGTTAGGTTAGAAGGAGCATAATATATAATTAAAAACATATGAATGGAAAGCTAAATACTGTCCCTAAATATAGTATTTTTTTTCAGGAATAATTCCTTACAAGGCACACACAGCTTTATTTTGTAAATTTGAGTAAAACGCTGTGAAATGGCAATGACAACATCAGAACAACAACAAAAAGTAAAAAGGGATTTGGGGAAAAAAGGCAAAGTGACATCTTCCATTTCTTTTCAAGTGCATCTGAACAAGTACAAATGGGAGGCACACGCCTCCATGTGCAGTTGTCTGGTGGTATTTGCTTGTGGTTTTCTCTTGCATTTTTTTCTCACTGAGTAATACAGAATTACACCATGCAAGCAACTTTAGTCCTCCAAATTCCTAAGGGAACTATATCTCCTTTATGTTCACATGCAACTCCAAAGGGGAGTTATGAGGAGGGCTTTAAAATTCTAAAAATTTTATGCAAAAGAAGCGCCCTTGGTATAGAAGGAGTACCAATCATTAATATAATGGTATCAGTCATTAATATAATGGTTTCACTATTGAATATACTGATGGAGTTATTTGGGGTGAAGAGAAGGCCAATATATTTTATAAAGTGTGCAAGATAGAATCCTGAGCAGGTTTTTTTTAAAATACAACTAGTTCCTACAATTTGTATTAAATTATTAGTGGGAGAATATTATTGCTTAAGCAATGTGGTGTTACAACCACCATGAACTACTTTCTATAGCTGTCTTGATTGTTAAAAATCAAATCCAAGCTTTGAACTCTACAGATAAATTATTACAAAATAAAGTAATACATCATAAGTATAGTCCTGGGCTAATGCTATTTGTTTATTTTCACCAAAGATTAAATATCAACATGAATAAACTACTATCATGAAAGGAAACGAAGGCATCCAAACCATGTGGGTGTGAGATATTAACATTAATACCTGTTCAGAAAAATCTCAGAACTTAGAAACCTCAGGCCAGTTTTACATGGTATTATTGATGACTCATGGTATTATTGACTGGGCATTTAGAATTATGAAAAGCTGATAGTTTTCTCTCCTCCTCAGCTTCCTTTTCCTTAAGCTCTTGTATATACCATTTGAAACTCAATAAGATTTCTTGAACTTCTACTACATACAAGGAACTATGGTGTTGTGGAGGATAGTAAAGATTGAAGAAAACATAGATCCCACTCTTGAAGATCATAAAAGCTAGTAATAAAGAGAGAAAAGATGTCTATAAATAACTATGATACAATAGAAAGAGGAAAGTGCCTGTCATGTACTAAACTGTATTAGAAGTTATACATGTGTTATTTCAATCCTCACACCCTTTGTTGGGATAAGACATGATCATCTCTGCTTTATAGATGGGGGAAATGAGACTCAGAGTGATTGAGTAACTTGTCCAAGATCACAGAGCTTCTAAGTGGAAGAGCCAGGGTTTGACTTATGAGTTGCCTGGCTTTGCTGTCTATGCCCCCTCTGTTTTAAGTGTAAAGTAATATAAAAAGGTGTACAGATAAAATGCTGTGGGGATTCAGCAAAAGGAAGAAATTACATTCAGCTAAGGTAGGGTAACGACATCCTGATGGAAGAAGTAACATGTAAGTATGAAGGGTTATCATATTTGGATGTGTGGAAACTAAGTGTATCTAGGGGCTAGGAGAGAAGCAGTTCTGGAGAAAAGACTGGTTTAAGAAAAGACAAATGAAGGAAAACATATTTGAAGGGAAAAAAGTAAATGTTTTGATTCAGTTTGGATGAAGCATTGTGCAAACTGACATCCAGAAAGAAATTTAATGAAAAATCAGTGGGAGATAGTGCTGGAAAAACAGGACAAATCAAAGGATTTGAATGTCAGGTAAGGAACTAAATGGTAGTCATATTGAGATTCAAAGTTTGGGAGTCAGAAGAATGACATAATCAGAACCGTGATAGAAAAAGACATACATAGGTTGATATTGGTTGATGCTACACTCAGTCCCAACCCTTGATGTCTCCACTATACAGACAGGAAAAAGCTAAACGTTCACTTTCTTGACTCAGCTCCCTTGCAGCAGTGATTGGCCAGGCAACAGGCATGTGTTCACAGTGGGCAGAATGGCAATGGAGAAGTCATGGTCAAGAGAAATAGAAATGGAGAGTCCCTGTCAGGTAGGCAGTGAGCTAGAGGCAGCTAACTGTTCGGTCAGCCATTAACAAGGCTGCACAGAGCGTGCACACCATGACTGTAATACCCGGCAGTAGAGAGGAAAGGAAAAGGAGGACCTGGGATGAAGACGGTAACGGAGAAAGGGAGTGTAGGCACGAGGAACCAGGAAAGGACTCAGTCATCAGAAGAGGGGTGCCTAGATCTGGGCAGAAACCCCATTATTAGAACACAGGCATGGCACCAGGACTACACTTAGAGCAATGGCATTGACGCTGGGTCACCTGCATGTTGGAAAAAGGCCTCCTTAAATGCCTCATGTCCAAGGTCCCAAGGAAACCTGGGGATTAACCAGATGTACAGACACAGAGCAGGTCTTGCACATGTGGTTAAAGTCATCCCTGGAATGGTGGGTCTGCAGAATTGACAGAACTTTGACACTCTACTTGACTATTAATATTAAAAGAACAGAGACTGAGTCTGTCTTGTTCACAATTTCACAGCCTTACCATTTGTGCCTCGTACCTAATAGAGGCAAAATAGATACTTGAGTTATTGAAATGAATTATGTTAATACGAATTTATGAAAAAAGTATCAGGGTGACTTTCATGTCAATAGATTAATTTTGCCCCACCCCCTGAATAATTCCCATTACCTCTAGGTTGAAATACAAATGTTCATCTTTTTTTCTAATTTCTTTCCCTTCTTTCTTCCCTTCCTTACTCTCTGTTGCCATTTGTTCTTTTTTCTCTTTCTACCCAATCATTTTTTCAAGTCTCTGTGACATTATTTACTCTAACCCATCCCTTTTCCTCTCCAAGAATTTGATTTCCTCTGATTCAGTGGGTTCACAGCAATATTCTCCCCATTCATTCCCCTGCCTCTTTTCCCATCTTAACCACAGCTGCTAGAACTGTCTTTTTTTCTTTCTAATATCCTTTCACCATCTCATTTCCCTCATCAAGAACCATTTTCTCACCCATTTAGGTAAACACATAGATTTACCTCTCTTCCTTAGGGCCTATTTTCGTATTCAATTTCATACTGTCACTGTAACAGTGTTCACTGCTATTCAGCTTTCTAGTCTTTGCAATTTTTTAGCAATTTAAGCTAAGTCCAGCCAAGCTGTCTTCAATTTTAGGAAGATGATCAGAACTCTTTGATTATAAGACATATTCCCTTTTTCCCACTGGTCTGCAAAATAAAACCCTATTACTCTGGAAGTCCTTACTAAATGATGTGTGATATCGAAGAAGCAGAATTGAGTTTCACTGTCTAAGAGTTTTGCATCATATAACAATGTGAATAAGATGAGGTGGTGATGTTCAACCTATGCAAGAAAACACTCATTGACATAAACATTTGCATACGAATAACAAGCAGAACAAAGTTAACCAATCATCTGGTACTAAATGAGAACTTCATTAAGAATTCTCTAGTTTAAAATCTAAAATTGGAAGTTTCTTCTGAAAAATACTATAATGATGTAGGGATAAGAGGTAGGTCAGACTTTTCCTTGGGGACATAACAACAAAACTCTGCCTATTTTTCATGGCATAGAAAGACAGTGTGAGGGTATCTGTTGTCTTCTCATTTCCCTTCATACCTATCCTTCCTGAATCCATTGCTTTCCTTTTGCTGTGACACAAGGAAGGCATTTTGGAAGAAATGATCATGTGACTTGAGTGTCCACTAAAAGCAAAATTGTAGCCAAAATGAAGGAAAACCAGAGCAGATCACCTTTTGAAAATGCCAGTCCTATCCTCCTTCAAAATTTCCAAAATTTTCAATTATAGGCAGTTAGGTAGACTATTTTTCTGAAGAGCCACAGTAAATATAAGACTTGCGGGCTTCCCTGGTGGCGCAGTGGTTGAGAGTCCGCCTGCCGATGCAGGGGACACGGGTTCGTGCCCCGGTCTGGGAAGATCCCACATGCCGCGGAGCGGCTGGGCCCGTGAGCCATGGCCGCTGAGCCTGCGCATCCGGAGGCTGTGCTCCGCAATGGGAGAGGCCACAACAGTGAGAGGCCCGCGTATCGCAAAAAAAAAAAAAAAAGGCTTGCTGTGAAGGTATTCTGAAGTGCCATGATGTACTTTCAAATCTTAGCTACAGTGATCCATCCATAGGTGTTCCTGGTTCTGACCATTCTTGGCTTTCTGTGCTGGTTTATCATCTTTCTTCCGCTCATTCACTGTGGCTGTGTAGTCAAGATTTATTATGACCATGTCCTTCCTTTTACAGTTATCCTCTTTAAAGTCTCATTACTTAATATGCTTTTAATGCTGTTTTTTGTCCAGTTTTCCATCTTTATATCCATATCTGAGTTCTCCATTCTGTTTTGTCTATAGGACACTTGCACTTGGATGTTGTAGCAGATGTAGGTGCCAACACACACCACTGCCTCCCTCCAAGACGGTGCTAGAATAAAGGTCCCGTATGTTCCTACTGCTTCCTGCATCCTCGAGTAGCTGGAGTGTGCTGTACCTTCTGGGGCAGGCCAGAAGTTCCAGGGAGTTAACACCCAGGCACAACTCTTACCAATGAAGGATGGGAGATCAGTGCATAAATGCGTCAATTTCCCTACCCTCAGTGGGGAGATTCTGAGGCAAGCTCTACACTGTCTCTCCCAGGTTCCTCATATGTTTTATATATGAGTATATTTTACATATATATATATATATATATATATATATTCTTATAGGTTCACACACACAGATATATACAGATATGTATATATACAAAATAAGAAGGGATTAAAAATACATATCTCTTAGATCTAGATCTAGGATAATAATACTTTCAGGGCTATTGTAGCATTAAATAAAATAAAGCATGCAAAGCCCCTTTTACGTTGTCTTCATCTCATTGTCATGCAGCAGTTTCAAATTTAGGGAATAAACTACAACTTTCTTTTGTGGGTTTTTTTCCCTCCAATAATTAGCTTGAGATAACTTAGAATATAAGAGTGAAAATTATAAATAGAGTATTCTCTGATGTGAATATAAATTAATTACTTTTCAAGATATTTCTCATGAGTAGTGTGAAAAGGACTGTTCTCCTGAAGGCATTTTTGTTTATTTCGTTGGACATCCTTAAATTCAGAGCTCATAAAAACTATAAATAATATTATCATGGTCTAGTATGAGAATTAGCACACGATAGACAATTTATGATATTGATTAACAAAGATATCATGAAAATCATTTATTTACGAAATAATCTAGGACAGAAATAACATTTAGTATATCGAGGGGAAAGAGACGTAAAGGGAACTCAATAAATAACTATGTTATTTACAGGTATTATAGTGTTAAAGGTGAAACATTAATAATGGCATTTCCTTCTCTCTAGATCCCTACTGAGTGCAATAAGTGAGATTGTTGTTTTTTACTGACTCTTCATTTCTGACAACTCCCTTCTTTTGTACTTTCATCTTTTTACACATTCCTCCCCTCCCTGATATTTCCTCATTTTCTTCATTATGATTTAGGGCCGAAAGACTGTCTGTTGAGTGCATTCACATTTAATTATAAACCATATCTTCAGCAGTTAGTTTATATTGAACTGTAGAATGAATTCAATATCTGTCTATAATGAATCAAAAGTAGCTGGTGGGATCACAATCTAAATAATCAGTCTGTGTTTATTTACATTAATAGTAATGATTAATCAGTACTTTATGCAAACAAGTTCATACCCGACATCTACTACGAAATCATTTTATCTTACATGAAAGTCCTGTGGCACTGTCTCAGATCAGTTAAGAGTTTTGCTTTATATGATAGTACATTGTTAAACTTGCCATCTGGTCCAACAGCTGATGTGGCTCATACAACCCTTAAGAGGCCCTGAAGCTTTACTCCTGGGAAATATTTGGTCTACTGTGTGGTGTCATGATTACTGGTTCATAACTTTTTTATATCCTTTGAAAAGAATTGCAGAAAAACCTCCACGCTGGGAAAATCCTAATTGAAATTGATTTGTTAGAAGAAAAAGAGTTCACTTACCTCAGGACCAGGCTGACCCTGAAATTGAAAAGAAGAAAAAAAGAAAAAGAATTACAAGATTGTTTCTTAAGTGAATAGTTTCAGTACCAAAATTTAAACTAGTTCTGAATATCTTTTCAAAATATTTCTGAAGATAATACCTAACTACTGACAAATCTCATTTGTGATTTTTAAAAAGTTATGTCATATCTTAATATTTTCACTCTATGCTATTTATCTAAAATCTTGATATTATGGTCGTTTTGTGTAATTCCAAAATGACTCAAGAGTTTTAGTATGCTCTAGAATTAAAATAGAGAAAGAGAAGGCAAAAGGTGAAATACATTTCACATTATAATAATGAGTGGGTTACATAAAGGGAAGGTCCTCTAGCACAGACTATTTTTATGAGCTGCATGTTCAGAGATGGCACAAAGTGAAGAAAAAAGAGGCAGATATTTTAGTTTTAGAATTCACTGACACTTTAAATATCTCATTGTTTCAATAATATTTTACGTCAATTAAAAAAAGTAAACATCTATCTTTTGCTCTGCATAACCTAGCCTAAGGGCATTTTTAAGCAGATATGAGAGGTCTTTGGCTCAATTAAAGTGCATCATAACTCCTCATACAATCAATAGATTATGTAACCTCTGGTCAATCGGATTTACTTTGAATGTTACTTTTTCGTTGCTTAAGCTGATAAAAATTTCCAAGCAGCATAACTGCAAATGCTTTTCACTAAAGGAAAATCACCTGTGAATAAAAGTATTGATTACATATCACCTTCTTAAAATCTGCAGTTGGGTTTTGTGTAAGATGAGATGAAAGAAAAAGTTCACACCAAGTTAGGGAATCTTAAAAAAAAAATGATGCATAATCTCATTCTATCAGCTGTATGCCACTGGGTATTACACAAAAAAGCACGGACCTAATCCAACTCCCAGAGAAGACTCTCTTTCTCTCTCAGTCCCTCTCCAGGCTTGGAATTTCTCTAGGTACTTGCCTTCTTACTGACTGGGGATAAAACAGATGATTTCCAAGAGCTTTGTCTGAAAATGTGGTTGGCTAGATTTTATCTGATCAAACCAGGAAGGGGAGCTACACCAAGTTACTGCGGATATTACTCACCCCACTCCTGACTCTTTAGTGATGGGGACAGAGAAAGAAAATACCATTCATTCACTCCTTACTGAGTCCCAGGCAACTCTGGATATGTTACTCCATTTATTCCTTATAACTGCCTTGCATTTTATAAATGAAGAAACTGAAGCTCATAGAAATAAGCTAAAAATCACACAGCCTGTAGTTGGAAAAGCCAGAATTTAAACCCAAAGCTGATTCCAAAGTTCATGCCAGGCCATTTTGCCTTTCACCCTGGAAGTTTAAACTCACAGCTATATGCAGGTTTGCTCAGATCAACAGTGGTCCCAGGGCACTCTTTGCGTGAGTGGATACTAAACTTCTCAGCCACTCCCGGGCTGCCACAGTGTGAATCTCTGCTTCCAGATGCAGACCTAGGACCAGCAGGCATCCAGCCACTCAACTGACACCTGTACAGAAACCAGGCCAGCAAAGCTTCTTGAGGGGGCTTCCCTGGTGGCGCAGTGGTTAAGAATCCGCCTGCCAATGAAGGGGACACAGGTTTCAAGCCCTGGTCCGGGAAGATCCCACATGCTGCAGAGCAACTAAGCCCGTGCACCACAACTACTGAGCCTGCGCTCTAGAGCCCATGAGCCACAACTACTGAGCCTGTGCACCTAGAGTCCGTGCTCCGCAACAAGAGAAGCTACAGCAGTGAGAAGCCCGCGCACCGCAACAAAGAGTAGCCCCCGCTCACCGCAAGTAGAGAAAGCCCATGTGCAGCAACGAAGACCCAATGAGCCAACAATAAATTAAAAAAAAAAAAAAAAGCTTCTTGAGGGCAACAGACAGCTCTAACATCAGCTCTAAACATGGAGAACCTACAAGTGCAGGGCTGTTCACCTCCATGTAAATATGGATCTTCCCAGATCCGTGTAATGGATGAAATTATAGTGTGCTCACTTGCACTTGCATTCTCACTCTCTCTCTGGATACTTTAAGCTTCTGATCTTTCCAAACTTTGAAACTAATGCAAACTCAGAAATGTGAACATGCATCTTTTTAAGAACCTCAGAATACATTACGTGTCTTCGGTTTTTTTTGCTTTTTGGGTTTTTTTGTAAAAACTAAAACAGGATTCTCTAAAATCAGAAAGAATTTCTTCAAAGGAATATATTTTAGCATCGTTGCTGAGATTTTTTTATTCCTATGGTTGTTTTACAAATTATAGGCTTTTCCCGTCTGCCTTTAAAAAGTGGCATTTCTGCCATTACATTGAACAAATGATTTTAGCACAATGTGTGTATAAATTTGTATGTTATTATATACAAATATACATTGTATTATGAATTTTATGTTAATGATAGTGAGAACAAATAGTAAATGACAGTGAGATTAAAAAGTTGACTTTTACATAGGCGTTGGAAAGTGTGTAGCACCAGGGAACTCAGATTACCTTAACATGTGATATGAATTTCAGGTGTGTTTGGTGTGTGTACATGTATGTGTGTATGTGCAGGGTGGAGAACGTGAAAAAGAGAGATGGAAGTGGGTTGGTAGAGAGGCTTTGCAGAAAAACGATGCATACAACATGGCAAATCTGGCAACGCTCCCTAAAATGTGGATTACACAATGTAAGACTTACAAATCGTACACTGGATTCCAGGACTGCCTACACCAAGTCTTCTCACTGCATGTGATATAACAAACTATTCACTAGGAGACACCCAGAATACCTGTAAGAAAACAGTCTAGCAGCTGGAGTCTTGTAGTCATGGTAGTAGAGCCATCTGGCCAAATGAGTGAAGTGATGGAGGAGTGGTTTCAGTGGGTGTAGAAGTGTTAGCTTCCCCCGCAGGAGAGCAGAGCATAGAGGGAGAGTAGACAAGAGCCCAAGAAGAGCATCTCAGCAACTCCCTGGTGACTGAGGGCTGTGATACATTTACTTTACTGTGATACATTTTAAATAAAATTGCCTTCACTTACAGAAACTTGATTAGTATTGTTCGTGCAACTCTAAAAGGTGCTACCTCTGCTTCAAGGTAATTAGAAAGAAATCACTTCAATAACTTAGAAACTCACCGTTAAGAAACTCAACCTTTACTACCGCTTTTAGTACCCTCAGATTCAGATTTATTTCATTGTCTTGAATCGAAAGAAAAAATACTTCAAAATAATAATGTCTATGATTTTGCATTTTGGAACCCTGCCTGTCTAAAAAGATCATTTGACAATGATTACCATAACTTTATTATCTCTTGAAATTCTCAAATTCACATATTCAGATGTCAAGCTTATTTTTCTTTTCAGAAGAAAATAACACCTGAAGTAAGCACCCAGGTAAAGCTTTAGAATGACATCACAGGAACTTTGAGTGGCAACGGGATTATTCTGGTGGCAGCGGTTCTGAGGACCAACAGGAATCCTACCATGGAACCATCTCAATGGGATCACTTAACCTTTCAAGAGTCGCAGTTTGACCTAAAGTCTGTGCCAGTAAATAGAACAGATGTACTCTACACTTGCAGCCAGGAAGCAGGAATTTTGCTCATCCTCGCTTCACATTTAATTCCCAATACCCCAGTGCCCAAGTTATAAGGTGCTTCAGAAACAATCACTGAATTACTGAAAGGTGAGAATATTTTGACTGATCCAAAAATGATTTACAATATTTTTAGAGAACCATTAGAAAGCTGACCATCCTTACATTACAGGGTTGTATTTCCAAAATGTAGCTTCTTAATCTCTTGGCTTCTGCTCACTGCAGAATAAACACTTCTATGTCAAAGAGGAAGTCTCCTCCCTCAGTGGAATCTTCTTCAGATAATAGAGATGGAACTAAGGCAGAAGCCTGCAGAGGCATCAGAGGAGGATTTAGATACCTACATATGTGCCTCAGAACAAAAAGCATGAGAGTGCTATCTTGAAGAAAAATCACTCCCTAGTTTGATTAAACCTCCACATCTAACTGAGAATGTTATATCAAATTACTTTGTAAATTATAAAATGCTCCACAATTATAGCATGGCAATTTAAAGTAGGCTATAAAACCAACACCAACAAGTCATTCAACTAACGCAAATTTAGATAAGAAGTGTCTATTAATTTTAAAAACAAATTAATATGCAAATGCTAAACTACAGAGGAAAGCAATTGAAGAAATAAAGCATTACAGTTTATGTGTGTTAATTAAAAAATGGCTTTGCAGGGGCTACCCTGGTGGCGCAGTGGTTGAGAGTCTGCCTGCCGATGCAGGGGACACGGGTTCGTGCCCCGGTCTGGGAAGATCCCACATGCCGCGGAGCGGCTGGGCCCGTGAATGGCCGCTGAGCCTGCGCGTCCGGAGCCTGTGCTCCGCAACGGGAGTGGCCACAACAGTGAGAGGCCAGCGTACCGCAAAAAAAAAAAAAAAAAAAAAAAAAAAAAAAAGGCTTTGCAAAGACTGCATAATCTCCCAACGTCTATAAGCTGCTCATGCTTCCAAAGACTCCTACGCGTTTCACTGAGACAAACGTTCATAATTTATATCGCCTGTTGTTACCCTACAGGATAGATATTAATAATTCTTATTATTAATATAATAAGAATTATGTGACCTTAGCCACGGTCACATAATATGACTTAGACTATTTCAATTTAAGGTTTTCTTTCGAGAAATACTTAATCCTTGGCGGTTTTAATTCTGGGAAGGAAAAGTCATATTCTACTCAAGAGGAAAATAAATAGCTATAGTCGCAAGCCTGGTGGATGTCTTTTTTTTAATTTGAAAGAGAAAGAGAGCGAGAGCAAACGTGGAGATGGTTTTGTGGGGTTCAATGTAAAGAAAACAAAAATTCATTCAAAACTTGGAAGATTTCTTCCATGATATTTGCCTTTTGTAAATAAATAACATGACTTATTTAAAGATTTACTCATATTTAAGCCAATTAAGTCCTTCCCACAATAATTTTAAAACATTATTATATTTTCTAACACCATACTATTTTTAGCTTTCTTATGATTAAATGTTCATAATGGGAACATAAGTAAAGAATTTTATCATGTGCATTTTTTGTCATTAAAAATTTCACATACAGAGCATACGAAAGATAAAGACTCCATTTATGCATTAATTTACAATATTAAATTGTACTGGATGCCTAATATTCCACTGAGGTTGATTTTTGGTATTATAAAGAGTGTTTACATATTTCTATATAAATATTTGACTATTGTGATTATTCCTTATGATACAACATGGGTAATGCACTGTTATTCCAATTATAAACTTCATACATTTTATTTATTGATATTGTAGTATATAAAATACAGATTATATATATTTTCTAGGATATAATTCTACATGTGTACACATATGTATTTATTCAGACATATATTTGTAAATCTATGTATATGAAGAGAGAAAGAGAAAGAAAGAAGGAAGAAAGAGAGGGAAGGAAGGAAGGGAGAAAGGAAACAGAAAGGGAGAGAGGGAGGAAGAGATAAAAAATATATGAAAATAGTGGTTATCTCTGGGTGGTGGAATTATGAGTAATTATTTCTATCTTTAGAGTTTTCTAGACTTCACAAAATTTTACTAGCCTCATGTCTTGATTATAAAAATATTTATTAGCACGATACCTAATCCACTGCAGAAAACTTTTAAACAGAACCTTAAGTCAAATTTTTTCCATACTAGATTCATTCACTCAAAGATCTAGGTCAGTGATTTTGAATTCCATTTTCAAACTTTCTCCCAATTCAGGGTGTTTTTAGTTACTTGGAAGAATCTGAAAAATTCTTAAACTGTTCTTTAAAATTCAATAAGTAAGGTTTTTAAATTCACCTTCTGTGTATGCCCCACATCATTTCTAGGAGTAGGGTTGGGGTAGAGACAGGGGCAGGAGAGTTTTAGAGTCAAGCACCACCTATAGTTTTAGAGTCAAGCATCCCCCATGTACACTGGGGATCCCTGCTCAATTGAGTTTGCTGGGAATCTTTGCAATTTTGCAGGGCAAAATATTTGGGTTTTGGGATTTAGCTGTATTATTTTATAAAGCCATTTAAAGCAGTGGTCCCCAACCTTTTTGGCACCAGGGACTGGTTTCGTGGAAGACAATTTTTCCACAGACCGGGGTGGGGGGATGGGTTTGGGATGACTCAAGTGCCTTACATTTATTGTGCACTTTATTTCTATTATTATTACATTGTAATATATAATGAAGTAATTATACAACTCACCATAATGCAGAATCAGTGGGAGCCCTGAGCTTGTTTTCACTTGTCACTCACTGATAGGGTTCTGACATAAGTCTGCAAGCAATTGATTTATTATGGTTTCTTTGCAGTCAAACCTCTCTGCTAATGATAATCTGTATTTGCAGCCGCTCCCCAGCGCTACCATCACCGCCTCAGCTCCACCTCAGATCATCAGGCATTAGATTCTCATAAGGAGCGTGCAACCTAGATCCCTCACATGCACAGTTAATCAGTAGGGTTCGCACTCCTAAGAGAATCTAATACCACCACTGATCTGACAGGAGGCGGAGCTCAGGCAGTAATGCGAGCGATGGGGAGCGGCTGTAAATACAGATGAAGCTTCTCTGGCTCTCCCGCCGCTCACCTCCTGCTGTGCAGCCTGGTTCCTAACAGGCCACGGACCGATACCGATCCGGGGGACCTTGATTTAAAGGACTTATGCTTTTGGATATAAATGTGTATCAAACTTCTAAAACATACTACATCTCCAAGCCTTTTCACCAAGTGGCATGGAATCAGGAAGGTGTAAATAAATAAGTTTAAAAACATATGTTTAATAGGATACAATAAATACATGGAATACACATGAGTAGAGACACCTGCTCAGCTTCCACTGTTTTGAAAACACACATATTTTAAAGAATGCAAAATCCATTTTTATTGCCCAACCAATTTTTCTTAAATTGTATATAATGAATAATTTGTTTTCTGCCATGTTTATTAACATCTTTGAAAGTGTGTTATTTTGATTGCACCAGATAAATACTGGAAGCCAATTTATAAATATCTCTCAGTCTGATTAAAATTTATATAAGTGCCCAATTTCAATTTTCTAAATTTTGCGCAAAAAAAAAAATGGATTTAGTGCTCTCTGCGGCTGTCTTAGATGTTTGTGTTAATAAATGCATTAATAAAAGCAGAGCAAGTTGATAACGTGTGAGTTGCATAATGCTTATTGCTCCAGTGAAACAGAACCCTAAAAATGGAAACCTACCACGAAATTGGGGCAGAGCGGCTCTGCAAGCAGAGAAGCTTGTGTGCTTTAGAGACCAAGGTGTTTAGGACTGCCTCATGAAGCTATCACTTACTGACTACCACAAGACACCAGGGGCTTTACAAATGACATCTCGGTTACAATAACTCTACAAATTAGGGCTCATTTCCATCATTTTATAGTTGAACAAACCAAGTTTCAGAGAGGTTGGGTAATATTCCCAGTCACACAGCTTCAAAAAGGGGAAACTGGAATATGGACATGGGTTTTTCTGACTTGAACCCTTTCGTGCTCTCACTTGTATCATGCTGGCGGCTGAAGCCATGAGCTTGGGCAAGATTACCCAGAGGAACAGGTAGCAGTCATCCTTAATCCTCTTTTGAATTGGATAAGAGCTATAGCTGCTCTAGCTAGAAATATCCATACAAGAAAAACTTAATTTTGTATACACACAACAAACCCCTTAAGTCCATCCATGGATTCTCTAGCAAATCCTTCATCCCAGGTCAAGAATCCCTGGGTAGACAAAGATAAACATTTTAGGGGAAAGAGACGAAGAGCATCTCCAAAGGACACTGAGGAGGAAAAGAATTAAAAACAATAACAACAAACACGAGTTTATAAAGCCAATACTGGAGAGAATTTCAAAAAGAGAAATTAAAATGAGGATTGGAAAGAGTCTATTGCATTTAACCATTAGGAAGTCAGAATATTTATTATAATTGTTTGAACAGGGAGGTGAGAAAATTAAGACAAGAATAAGCTCCAGAGGTGGCAAGCAGGTATCATACCAAGTGGCAACTCTGGTTGCAAATGGCCACCTGGAATAATGTGTTAAAAGAAGATTCTGAGGTTGGGTTATAGAGTTTGGGAAATGGCACTGGGATTAATCAGCAATGTCTACAGAAGGCAAAAATTGGAAAGCATGTGTACCAACTCTTTGCCAATCTCAGTAGACAGTTCTTTTGAGTATCTGTGTATAAAGGGAAGAACAGAAACAGGATAGTAGCTAAAAGGGATATAGAGTTGGAGAAAAGTTTTTTGTTTATTTGTTTTCACAGTAGGTGGGAAGGATTTGAAAATGTTTGCAGACTGACAGAAAACTATTAGCTGAGAGGAAAGAAATGGCTTGTAGAGCAAAATCAATATACAAGGGAACACAAAAAGAAGTGGTGTCAGAGAATCAGGGTGAGGAGAAAGGGTATCCTTTTGTCTAAGAAGAGGAGAAAGAAAGTGAAGACAGATGCAGATTCATTTGGATGTACAGGGGCAGAAAATGGAAGTATTCCTAGCCCTAAACCTCAAGACACTCTCAAGTAGAAGTCTTCTGAGTGTGGGCTGGAGGTGGGAAAAATAAGGTTGATTATTTATTTATTCATTCAATCAATATTTGTTAAGCCACTCCAGTGTGCCAGCCATTCTTCAAGTACTAGGAATATGGTAAATGTAATAAACAAAAGAGAGTCCCTGCCAACAAAGTCCCACCTGCTTGTGCGGGGAAACAGACTGTAAGAGAATGTTTATAAATAATGCTGCAGGTGGCCATAATGGCTAAGAAGAAAAATATATGAAGATAAGGAGAGTAGAGTAGGAGGGTACCATTTTATAGGGTGGTCATGGAAGGAACAGAGGAAAAGAGGGAAAAGGAATAGCAAGAGGAATGCCCTATAAGGAGATAGAGTCTTCCAGTCACTGACAGTGGGTCTGGAGTGGAGGGAGCGATGGGAACGGGGCAAGGTGTGCAGTCATAGAGGTGGAAGATCCAGGTCATGTGGAACTTTGTAAGTCATGATGAGAACTTGGCTTTTAATTGGGGTGAGATAGAAAGCCTTCGAGAGGAGCTTTTGTACAGAGAAGTGACATAATCTGAATTATATTTGAAAAGGATAGTGTTCACTGTGGGGGAAAGAGTGTAAGAAGGCAAGAGTGTAAGTATGGAGGGAAGTTAAGAGGCTTTGTAATAATCCAAGTAAAATGTAAATGATGGGATGGGCCAGGATAGTAGCGGCAGAGGACAAAATCGTTAGATCCTGCATATATCGTGAAGAAAGTGGTGTCAGATTTGAAGATAGACTGAACGCCGGGTGTGAGAAAAAAGGAGTCAGGAGTGACTCCAAGATTTGACTGGAGCAACTAAAGGAAGGAGAGGTCATTTACTGCTGTGCTGAAGGCTAACAGGAGCGGCTTTGGAGAATTTGGTTTTGGACATGTTTGGGAGATGAGTGAAAGAGCCATGTGGGCATGTTGAGTAGATGCTTGGATATACAAGTCTAGAGTTCGTAGGAGAAGTCCAGCTTGGAGATATAAATCTGGGAGCCTTTGACATATAGATAATATTTAAAACCATGCGATTATATGCAATCACCTAGCAACAAGTGAATGTAAATAAGGAGGAAAAAAGGTTCAAGGACCGAACCTTCCAGCGCGACATTTAGAGACCATGAAGAAGTAAAAGAACTCGCAAGGCTGAGAAGGAGAGAGGTAGGAGGAGTACCTTGAAAGAGTGATACCCAGCAAGGAGATAGGCAAGAAAAGGGTTTCAACAAGCAGGGGGCAATCGGCTGTGCTGAATATGGTCCAGTAAAATTTAAAAGGAACCCTGATCCCTGAATTTGTCATGGTGAATGTAATCAGTGACCCTAACAAGAACGTTTCAGCAGAGTGGTAGAGATTAATGGTCAGGGACAGTTCGTCCCTTGTGGCAGGAGGAAAGGCGGGTACAGATCTAAGTAAATTATCAGATTTGGTGGTGGGAGTGTATAGAATTATATTCTGATGGTTTCTATTTTCTCAGAGAAATAACAAACAATACTTTCAACAAAGTTAAATGGGAAGGAGATGCTGGAGGATTCAGGAGCAAGAAAAATGTTTGAAATAGCTAAGAAAGTTAGAGAGGGACTGGATTACAGACATGGACAGCACCACACATCCTCTTGAGATTAGTGGTTGTGAGCTGAAAATGAGACCAGTTAGCAGAGTTGTTTTTCTCCATCTGTATTCAGCTATGTGGATGCAGGTGCAGAGCAGAGGGTGAGTTGGATTTAAGTAGGTTTGAGGTCTCCCCAGGCCAGGACAGAGGGAGAGGAGTTACAGGTGTATATATACAAGAGCATGAGTATAATGATGGAATGAGACACCTAATCTGTTAAGGAGGCAAGTGGGGATATAGGAGGTCTGTGGAAGAGTGTTTTCCATTTTTTTGTGTCAGATGAATTCCATATTATGTTTGTGATATACCCAGTAGGTTATCTTTAATAAGTTCAATTAGTAGAATGTCTGGTGTAATCTTTTATTATAGTTTTTAACCAGTGATGTTTTAATAATTTTTTAAGCCATACTTTTAATTTATTTTAGCTATGTTCCTATCTCTTTAGGCTTAATTGCAGGAATACAATTTCAATAACATACACTCCAACAATAATAAAGATAATATTATCTATATTTATTCAATAAGGACTCAAAAATCTTTGGAAGTATAGAGAAATTATGCAAAATATGTTGCTTAAAAGACTGAATTAACCTATAATTCTTGTTTCTAGACATTGTTCATGATGAGCTACCATAGAATTTCCATGACTCACCCATTCCTACATTTTCTGTAACAAGGCCAAAGAAACTTTACCAAGCAAGTCACAAAACTTTAAGGGTTACAGTGGCTACGTAAACAAAGTGCTGCTGAAATGTCAGAGGGAGAAATATGGCACTTGGAGGACTCAGGCAGTCCCAGCAGGAACTGACCCAGCTTCAAAACTTCACTTCTGCTCCATCAAAGGTAATGACATCTCATTCTGACCAAATCAAGGCTTAGTTAGACCTGGCAGTCAAAGCTCTCAGCTCAGCCTCTGGAGAGACCCATGGCCCCCGATTGCTCCAGGCTCCTGGCCCCTCAAACACCTTGTTCCTGCTATCCACCCAGCCTGCGTGCCCTCCCGCCCATTCCACTTGTCAAAATCCCATCCAGGCTTTAGGGCTTTCATCTCTTTCAAAGATCTGCCTGAGGGCTTCCCTGGTGGCGCAGTGGTTGAGAGTCCGCCTGCCGATGCAGGGGACACGGGTTCGTGCCCCGGTCCGGGAGGATCCCACGTGCCACGGAGCGGCTGGGCCCGTGAGCCCTGGCCGCTGAGCCTGCATGTCCAGAGCCTGTGCTCCGCAACAGGAGAGGCCACACCAGTGAGAGGCCCGCGTACCGCAAAAAAAAAAAAAGATCTGCCTGCTTTCCCACAGCAGATAGGAACTTTATTTCTTCTGAATAGCCACAGATCATTTTCTTAATTCTTTTATGACATTATATTCTGCCTTAAATTATGGCTATTGGTATCTTACCTCTCCTATTAAATGGTATGCTCCTTGAACAGCTAACACTTATGGTGCTGATACAGTAAGCCAGGCCCTGTGCCTTTTGTTTTGCAGACATCACTAGGTACCATTATCAGCCCCATTATACAGTTGTGGAAACTGAGACAGAGAGGGTAAGTGACTTGCCCAAGATCACACAGCTAGTAAGGGGAAATACTGAGATATGAATTCAGGTCTGTCAGATTCCAGAGCCTATACTTTTTTAACTATTATGCTATACTGCATCTTGGACAGTGGCAGGCATATACTAAATATTTGATTTTTAAAAGTTCTTCTTTATATGAATTTTTATTCAATCAACCTACTAAATGCCAGGCACTGTGGTGGTGACAGAGGAACAAGGAAAAATAAGGCATGGACCCTTCAACGGGGGAACTCACAGTCACAAGTGACACAGAGAAATTCATACATTTTCAGATTCCCACATTTTATTGGGCTTTATCTTCCCAAGCAACTGGAAGACCTTCTGACAAAGGCTTAAATTGTGCAAACTAGTTAAAATTCTCTCTTCTCACTGTGATAAAAATGATTGTATTGAAAAATAAACTACCTTAATTTAACAGATAACGTTATACAGTTAGTGATGCTGGGACGAAATTAGAGACTGTAATGTTACCAAGCGTATACTGAATACATTCAGCTCTTCTATAATATGAATGTTCTCAGTTGAGCCAGGGAATGTAACAGCATTTTTAGAGCCACTGGCTAAATTACCTCCATTGATGAGGCTTAGCAGGTTCTTTCTGAATGATTCTAAATAACTGCTGACAGGTAGAAGATGGTGTTCCATGGGCTGTAGCCGCAGCATGCTAGGAGCCTACTGGGGAGAGAATAAAGCACGAGTTCCCATGCATGAATGGTTCTATGTCCTCCCTGGATCATGCTGACTGGCCATCCTTGAAATTGTATAAATGAAAGGAAGTAGGCCCAGGTAGACGCTTGCATTAATAATTGGTGTGAATGAAGTAAATTAGGCTAACCCACCAGGTCCTTCCTAAAGGGGTAGAGAGGCGGTACAAACCTGCAGAAATAAAGTCTGCTAAAACCATCTCTTCAAAGCTTTTGACAAACTGCAAACCCTAGCCATGTATTGTTTTCTCACTGAAAGGAGAGCTCAGGGAGAAGTTTTAGTTCACACAAACGCACACGCACATGCACAGTATAGGTATATGAAGCATGAACTAGGACATGAGAGTTAGGTAGCACTGTCCTTATTCACAAAGGAAGTCGAGGGACCTGGTTCTGCCATTAAGCCAAAGGGAGGATTTTTCTCTGATGTTAGAGGGCAGGTGTAGTGCAGTTTGGGGTTCCTTTAGCTCCTGGGTCTATTCCCACATGCACGATCTGTACTACAACGGAATCTGCCCCCCTTATTTGTACAGTCATGTTGTGACTGAAGGCAGGCACAGTTAAAGGCAGTGCCAATCAGAAGAGAGAGCTCAAGCAGTTCAACCAAACCATGATTCATTTTCAAATTTTTGAAGGAAACAATACGTTTGAAACCTCTTTGCTTTGTGATCCTAGAGAATACAGTTTTCACCTGCCTATTTCCTGGTGTAGACATTTCCCAGGGTTCTAAATTCTTTTCAACATCTCCCTTTCATGAAGAGCCCACAGTAATAAAGAATCATGAGAAATATCAAACCCATTTAACAATGGGGTAGAATCATGTTTTCTTCTAACTTTTGTAGGGAAGAAAACGAATTTGTTTTTGCAGCAATATCCTTTATAACAAACATACATCTCATTCCGTCTCATGTCATTCCATAATAAGTTTTTATTCTTTCACTTGCATAAACATTAATCTTGTCTAAATAAGATCTGAATCCAAAAAAGCAAAAAAAAAAGTTTATAAATAATGCCAATAATTCAAATACTTCAACTTGATACTAAGCAGATTCTCAAACTTTCTCTTAACTCTATTTTAATTTAAATTAAAGTAAAAACACAAGTAATTAAAGATTAACAAAGTTTTGAGGTTTAATTCAAGTCATTAGAAGACAATATTATTTAAAAGTAGGAAATAGATTGCCTTCATGGTGTTATTCTATTTCTTAACCACACAAATATTTAAAAAACAAAAACGTAAAAGTTTATGGCTGATTGAAACCTGAAAGATATCTTTACCTAAAAGTTCTTATTCCTCTTAAGAAACTGAAACCTCCATGTGCAAAAACAGAATGCACATGGCTACTTCATCTTAAGCATCACTCAGGAAACACATTTGATGTTGTTTTGTGCCATAATAATAAGAACACAATAAACTATGAGAAGTGTCATTTCTGGAAAATTAGTTAGCTGTAGATCAGCAACAGACAAATCTTTGTAACAGATGTGACATGACTTTGATAAGTTGAACTTTTTAAAACATGGAGTATTTTAAAAGACATCCTCAGGGCTTCCCTGGTGGCGCAGTGGTTGGGAGTCCGCCTGCCGATGCAGGGGATGAGGGTTCGTGCCCCGGTCCGGGAAGATCCCACATGCCGCAGAGCGGCTGGGCCCGTGAGCCATGGCCGCTGAGCCTGCGTGTCCAGAGCCTGTGCTCCACAACGGGAGAGGTCACAACAGTGAGAGGCCCGCGTACCGCAAAAAAAAAAAAAAAAAAGACATCCTCCTGGAAATGAACTAATTTAGATAGAACATACTGTATGCCATTATTCATAAGCCCATTTTCATCACTGCAGAACAGCTATGTCAGTGTGACAACATCTTCCTTAAAATTCATGTTTGGGATCCACTTTTAGTTAATTAATTTAAAAAGTAAAGAGAAAATCTGGACTCTATCTCTGAGGTTCCCACCAACTAAAATTCTATAACTTTCATATTTTATGCACTCTGAAACTTTCCATAATTTGAAGATAAAAATCTCAGGAAAAGATCCTTCTTCTAAAAATATATATTTTTTTTACTTAGAAAAATTTGAGCTACAAAACATTCTGAATGAAGAGTCAATATCCTGGTTAATTGTTACAGATGAACTATTTCTAAATTTGTTAGAAATAAATTAAAAGCCTATAAATGCCAAATATAAGAACTTTAATAATTCACTATTATTTTAGTATCCCATCACATATATATTTGGACGTTAGACAAGGAGCTAGTTTTACGTAAGTACACACATTCATTTACTGGGCTTCATATGATGCCCTTGGTGGATAAAGCCAAACATTCCACTAGCTTTGGTTATAGTTTTAAAAGTAAGAAGTTTGAAGATCTGTCATCTAGGATGCTTTTTAAATACCATTCTTGGTATGCAAAGGTATTTAAAAGGCTAGCCAGCACAGAGTGAGACAAGGTGGGAACAAATATGTAACAAAAGAGATGTCATTTTCTAAGAGGTTTATCATGCTGATTTTAATAGTAAGCCACCTGCTGTAGCTACTGTCAACGAGCAAAGCAGGATATAGCAAGGAAACATTTCACACCTGAAATGATGCTGACTTCAAGTCCCCAAATAAGAAACATTCTAATATAAACCATCCCCTTTGACTGTTATCAAAACTCTTCCCCAAAGAAATTCTTACATTGTCTATGGAGTCTAATTTACTGACAATATAAAAGGATATTATAAATCACTGAAAGTACTAAAGTAGGTCACATCTTGGTAATCACTGTACTTTAGGGCAATAGATTGAGTTCCTACTGCGATAGAGAGATGATTCGGGTCAATTTCCAATAATAATTTACAAAAAATGAAAGCTTCCTATTTAATTTACTTTTAACAGAACACAAGCCTAGAAAATGATCTGGATGCTCTAGTTATTAGAGTATTTACAAAGTACTGGAAGTTACAGAAATGAATAGGAGTGAAAGAAATTGTCTACCCTTTAATGATACTTTTTAATAACAAAATAAAAGCTTCTTCTCCTCACAATGATGAATAGCAGGAGGTTTCCCAATCCAAATTCATTTGCCTTGTGGTTTTGATTAAATATATGCACATAGGAAACTTCATATTATAGGAAATATATAATTTCTGTATGAGTTTCTTATGGATTATAATATTTGATACAAGGTCAAGCAATTTTTCATTTTGTTTAAAATGTTGCAACGATCTGAAATCGCCTTCAGTTTGTTTACACCCTTCAAAGTCTCTCCTTCTAAACTCTATTAACATCACCAAACTGAAGCTAAATAAGGATTTCTTTTTTCCTCTAAATAGGGGAGTTAATGCCTATGGGAAAATAACAGTCTTAACAAATAAAGCCCAGGGGATCCAGTCAGGCAAAGGAATAAATCCTCATCTTTCACACAACTTTCAAACCGGTAAACAATACAAGAGTTCAAAATAGTTTCTTTTCAAGTCACGCCGTATAAGATACAAAGTAAGTTTGTATGTAATGGCGATGCCAGATCAACTTTCCAGACATGAAGATTCAATGATTAGAGGCTTAACTTTAACATGCAAAGTAGAGGGCTGGATGGAGATGGAGGGGGGCAACAGGATAAATAATCCGCACAACTGGAAGTGGAAGTTTAGGTCATTTCCTATGTGAGGATATAGAGGGTATATTGGATAATGGTGAGACTATCTGAAGGGAAACCACAAGCTGATTAGTTCCACTCCAAGGGATGGTTTTTAAAAACCAGTTCTTATTCTTTACCACTGATTAGAAGTCTAAATGAAAGGCTACATATGGAGAAAGATATATCCATCCAGCCATTACAGCAAAAGGGCGATAAATTATCCAGGGTGCCTGCAGAGAACCCTTTAATCCACTCTTTCAGTTTTCACTCTCACCTGCGAAAAAGTCTGAAACTGTATGCCAGTTGGTTGTTAATAATGTGCCCTGGGAGGGAGCGAGTTGAAATTGTTCCCCAAACTGCAAATCAAGAGACAAACTATGTGTGTCTACTCCTGTTGAGTGAAATGATATATCAGAACAGAAGATGGTGTCTGCAGTACAGGACGAAAGTATGCTTTCATGTGTCCTCTAAACTCCATGGCTCTGGGCAGCAAAGCTCTGGAGCCCTTATATTTCTACTCCCAGAAGAATATCCTAACATAGATGTAGCTAACAGAAGCCTCCAAAAGGAAGTTTGTGATATAAAATTTAAAATAATTGTTTTTAAATTTGTAGTTTCCAGATTGGATTTCTGCTGTGCGCGCCAAAACTTCTCCCCCCTTTTCTGCGGGTTAGCTACACAAATATGGATCTCATTTGTTCATTAATGGAAGGAAGTGGTGACTCAGACGCTTTGTACAGATGCCTCAGTTTTCCTATTTCTACTCTCCTTCCACAGAGCACTGTAAAATGTAACCGGTTCAAAGCTAGGAGGAGGGGAGAGCGCAGGGGGGCTGGGATTAGGAAAAGCAAGCCCCTTGCCTCTCTGGTTTGGTCTGCAGCCCAGGCTCCCTCCCCCTGGACCTCCTGACTCCTGATCACCTCAGTCCCTGGACAGTCCGTTTTGTCCTTTTCCTCAGTCTGGATGTGGGCTCCAATCAAACCTCAGCATCATCTCCTCCCCAAATCTGCTCTTCCTTCTTTAGTCTCTATCCCATGGTCTGCACTATTATTCCCCAGAGCAAGGCCTGAGAATCACCCCCACTTCTCCATCCTCCCCATCCTTACATCTAGTCACACATTCTGCCATTTCTACCTGATTAATACACCCTGAATCTATCCCATTCTCTATATCTCTCCAGGTCATTTTATTTCTCACCCAAGTAACTGCAACAATATATTAACCATCTCTCTCTTCCCCTTTGTCTTCCTCCTATCCTTTAGCAAGAGTGATCTTCCTAAAATGTTTGTCTGACCATGCTACCCCACTTCTTAAATCCTTCAGATTGTATACTTTTAGGATAATTACTTAGCATGGCATGTAAGGTCCTTCACCACATCCTACCCCAATCCCTGCTTTCTATTTACTTCCTCATCCCCTCCTTGAACTTTACATTTCAACCTTAATAAGCAGTTTTCTTAAATGCTATTCTTTCGTGTATCTCAAAGGTTTTGAACAACTAGCCTCCATGAAAACACTGCACAACTTAGACTTTTCACGTTGACAACACTGTGACTTAGATCCAGAGGCAACCCGATCCCCTCCCCACCAAAATTTGGGTGATTAACCCCGCTGTAGTTCTTCCGTTGTACCTCGACATATCCTGAGCATATTTCTCACATGATATTGCTATGTTTTTGTTTTGTTTTGCTCCTAGTAGACGCTAAGGTCTTTGAAGACAGGGGCTATGTTTATTTGCTATTGTATCCCCATCATGTATAGCAGAGGGCATGGCACAGATTAGGCATTCCATATGAGTCTGATGAATGAATCATTGAATAAGTGGGCACTGTATTTTAGATAACTGTATGAACTAATTATTAATAACACTTTAAGTCCCTCCTGCCTCTATATCCCATGATTCCATCCTTTATTCATTTCTTTGAGCATATAGAAATACTTGTTAATAAGACATTCTGCAGAAATACAAACTAGAGATGTATATGTGTATTTTTGAGACTGAAAATATTAGCAAGTAAGGAAACAAGAAAAAGCTTTATTTTTTTTAATCCTAAGTAAATCTTAAGAAAGCATGGGGACTGTGAAGATAAAAAGTGCATTAAAAATATCATTCATAATGACTAAAAAAAAAAACCATAAGAACATTTAGGTAACCCGGGCCACTTCAGATTCCAAGGCTTGATGTCTTTTTAATTCCACCAAAGCAAGAACTAAAGTTCATTTAATAACTAAAGGAGGAAATTCTTTCTATATTATGGTTCAGGACTCAATTCAGAGCAAACAACTCATACTTAGTTAATTTAGGCCAAATGTAGGCCAACATCACGGTGTCTGAATGAGCAGAAATTAAGCAGGAGCCACTCTTTGAGTAAGAGGAAACCATAGCATTTTACATAACTAGTCTGGAAGGATGGGGACATTGAGGTCTTCTCTGCAATCACATGCTGCCGAAGATTACTAGATGCTTGGCCATTCATGAGGAAACAATAATATACCCTTAAGTCACTCATTCGACTTTGTTCAAAATATTTACATTCAAAAATGTGTCCAAACTGCTCTTTCATGGCACTTTATTTTAGTGTGGCTTTCTTGACTACGGCTAGTTATTGCCTCACAAATCCACAGAAGTCATATAATTATGACTTCCCTAATTTGTCCCATAAGGCATTACAGGCCTGCATAAGCAGATCGCCCTAGGAATTCAGCCACACAACTAAGTATTTGGTCACAAGAAAGTCAAACAGGAAGAAGCGACATGACACTCCATTTGTTCACAGACTGGATATTAGAAAAATATGCAGGTGTCCAGTCAGCAACCAAAAGCAAAGACTTTAAAACTGAGAGATTCATTTTTAATAATTCTGACTGCCTTGTGCTACCTGTTTTGCTTTTTTTATTTTTTAGTGTAAAATGAAACGCTCTTTTAGCTCTTTGGAAGAGAGGATTCATCCCTAAACTCACTTTTTTGTTTTAATCATGTTTCCCACTATAAGAATGTCAGTTGCTCCCTCTTCAAACCTTATGAAAGTGACCCTAAAAATATGTCATTTTTTCACAGAAGCATTATTAAAAATTAAACTTTCACATGAGACAATTGGGAATATGAAACAAGATAACCAGAGCTGTTCCAATTGAGATGATCACCCTGGATCCAATACAAGGTATTGAAATCACTCAGTGGCATGAGAACTAGTAAGAAGAAAGAGAAAGCCATAGCAGTGTCTGTTGATGCTTGAAGATTTTGTAAGTGCTTAAAGACAAAAAGCCTTCATTATCAATGAAGTTATGAAGTAACCTGGAAGGCCTGAGGCTCCTAGCCTGGTACTCATACTTTATTCTTCTTACAAACCACTCCCTAACTTCTATGTTGCACTTTTTCAAAAAAATTCTTTTCCCTTTTCTTTTTCTGTTCAAAGTTTCTAGTGATAACAGTTTTGATGAAATTTTTCTTTTCTAACATTTTACAAAGTCAGAGGTCACATTACTCCCCAAGTGACATACCTGTACACATCTCGTTGGAGATTTCTGGTTCTCTCAATTCCTTAAGGAATTATATCCAAACAGCATAGCAGAGATTGGCTGTTCACCAATTTTGTTTACTTTTTCTTCTAAGCCCACAGCTATACTTCACTCTCTCCTTTGCAGTTATGTGTGAAAATGTGACTTGACACTTGCCAAAGAAATGTGGTCAGCAGTGATATAAACCATAAACTCTTGTACTTCTAGTGCTGGCCGAAAGAATCCTCCCACTTGACTGTCCATTCTCTTTCTTTCTTTATCTTATCCAGTGGCTGTATGCCTATGCCCAGGGTAACCTCAGAACACACAGATGGAAGATGGCAGAGTCCCCAGAGTCTTGCCCTTCATCATGTACAAGAAATCAGTGTCTACTGTGGTAAACCAGTAACATCTCAGAGTTTGTCTGTTAAAACAGCTACAGTCATTCTAAAACAGATGGTATCCAGAAATAGACCACAGGAAAGAATAGTCTTGCAAAAACTTGTCAATATTTTGGTATGTCTATTTCCTCCTCCTTCTGCTCCTCCTTTTTTTTTCTTTTTTTACTTTAACACCTTTACTTATCTCAGTTTGCGGGGTATTTTTCCTTTATCTCTGCCCCTTCAAGAATTCCAAAATTCTGTTTAATCTGGCACTAAATCTACGTAAACAATATCAAAAGAAGCACTGAAACAAATTGCCACTGAACACGGCAATGTTCAAACACGGCCTGAACCACTGAACCACTCAAAACAGAAGATGTGAAAAGACACTGGGGAATCTGTTCTATGTAAGAATTATAGTTATGGCCCTTTTTCTACCTTTTGTTCCAGGACACAAAGCTGTATGAAGGGTTCCAAAATGAACTACCCACCTGTGACAACCTATGGTCATTCTATTATAACTCTGTTCCCAAACAGCCATTAGACACAAATTAATTCTCCAGGTTTGTTTTGTTTGTTTATCTGGTTTGTTATGGTGACTACATCTGAAATTATCGAGCCATCTTGGTATTTTACAGTGATACCGTTTCCTGCAAGATGAGTGGTTTTCTCCCTCCATCAAAAATGATATCTTATTATTACAGAAAAAAAGAACAGTAACCACACATTCAAAAGCACACTCTTTGAGCCCAAACAGAAATCAAAATACTTTTATAATTAAGCAAGAATATAGCAAAAGCAATTAAAGGAACATTTGCTGAAAAACTCCATTACAATTTTATGTTCAGTTTTCTCAACTCAAGAGCCAAAGCTCGTATCTCCACACAATTTACTTCTGTTAGATGAAAATTAGATGATTTATAAGTGTGTTTTGAGTAAAGAGCAATATGAAAGATCACATACAAGATGTAAGGTCCACAGCTAGCTAAGTAAAGCCTAAAATGAACCTTAGATAATAGGTAGGATAAGATACAACAAAGAAGATACTTGCAAAGAAGTTGGTAACACTTCAAGCTTACCTGCCTAAAAAACAACTTGTAGAAATATGGGGGGAAAATGGGTTTTGAAGAGAGACAGAACTGGGTTCAAGTTCCAATTCTGCCTCCTACTAAATGTGAATCCTTGGGTGGGCTAATTTACTTGATCTGCCTAACCCTCGGTTTCTTCCTCTGTAAATGGGTATAATATATCTCTAGTTCACAGGGCTAGAATGAGAATTGGTATGTAAAGTGACGCATATTAGGTAGTTATTATAAATTGTAGTTATGAAAGTATCTGGAAAAGATTTACTATTGGCTTAAAAGTCATATTGTCTTTTTTCCGTATAAAGTAAAGATATCAGAGTTTCTCATCTAAAAGTTCTATAGAGATTTCTTTTCCTAATTCATCTACCACATTGGCAGAAATAGCATTGTAAGCTTAACTTGGCTAAGTCTGCTTCATTCATCTGTCAACAAGATTCTGGGCTTCAAATCGAGCTGACAATTGTTGAAGGTGGACAGAACAGAACAGGCTGCACCATGGCGTTGTATTTCACACCTCAGAGGGTTCTATGCTACCAACAATAACATCATATCTCTGTCAGTCAAGCACAATTATAGGGTTTGATAGACTGATACAAATAAAAAAGCCAGTTAAAACAGATCTCCTGAGTCTGTTCTGGATATGGTTACGGGACTTGTTTGATTCTGTAACCTGTGAATAGTAGAATGGCACCTACCTTGGGGACGAAAGGACAAAGAGAGGCCATCCCCTATTGACTCTAAAAAAAGGTCAAAACGAGTGCACAATTTGCTACAACTAAAAATGCTGAAGTTATTTTGTAAATGTTGATCATACTATTTGCTTCCTATTGAAACACGAATGTGTTTTTGAGATATCCAAAATAGAAGGTACAATTTCACGCCATCTGGAATCAGGTAACACAATGGTCAGGCAAATCACTCAAGCAAATACATTTGTAAAATCCAAGCTAGGCGCTCAAAGCACTTGCATGGATTTCTTTAGAGCAGTGTTTTAATACATATCACTTTCATGAGAAAGAAAATAGAAAAAAGCACCTGATATTCACATCAAAATAAACTACATACATTATCATAAAATTGCTACATTGTGGCTGTTTATAGCAAAGAATCCTGTGGTAGCAATATCTTTTTGTCAAAATGGATAAGGCTGAGAAACAAGCTGAACAGCTTCCTAAAGAGTAAATCGATATGTGGGATCTAATTCAAGTAGTATTTCAAGTTTTAAATTATACATGATCTCAATATGCAAGATACAGAAACTGACAAAAGTAACACTCTAGCCACAAATAATTCTAGTGTGATACCGCCAAGTTTTCCAAAATATATCAAATGAAGATGTAAATGTAAGGCGTCTAATTAAATTTTATTATGAAGTGTTTCTCCCCCCCCACCCCTTTAATGTTACTTGAGAGTGCTACTGAAGAAGGGCAATGAAAAAACGTTACTCTTAGTGACAAAAGAGATCTGCCAATGTCCCTCCAGGAAAACCAATCTTTCATTTGTTTGTTTGTTGTGATGAGTGCCCTAATCCTGTCTTTGCACCAATGAGCACATTTCACAACAAAGTCAAAGTGAGTGGCAAGAAAATACACATCAGCCCTTGAGCAAGTGTTCATGGAACATTCTCCAGAATAGATCATATCTTGGGTCAGAAATCAAGCGTTGGTAAACTTAAGAAAATTGAAATTGAATCAAGTATCTTTTCCGACCACAATGCTATGAGACTAAGTATCAATTACAGGAAAAAATCTGTAAAAAATACAAACACATAGAGGCTAAACAATACACTACTTAATAACCAAGAGATCACTGAAGCAATCAAACAGGAAGTTAAAAAATACCTAGAAACAAATGACAATGAAAACACGACGACCCAAAACTTATGGGATGCTGCAAAAGCAGTTCAAAGACGGAAGTTTATAGCAATACAAGCCTACCTCAAGAAACATCTGAAATAAACAACCTAACCTTACACGTAAAGCAATTAGAGAAAGAAGAACAAAAAAAACCCAAACTTAGCAGAAGAAATCAGAAACAACAGAGAAATAAATGCAAAAGAAATAAAGGAAATGATAGCAAAGATCAATAAAACTAAAAGCTGGTTCTTCTAGAAAATAAACTAATTTGATAAGCCATTAGCAACACTCATCAAGAAAAAAAGGGAGAGGACTCAAATCAATAGAATTAGAAATGAAAAAGGAGAAGTAACAACTGACACTGCAGAAATACAAAGGATCATGAGAGATTACTACAAGCAACTGTATACCAATAAAATGGACAACTTGGAAGAAATGGGCAAACTCTTAGAAAAGCATGACCTTCTGAGACTGAACCAGGAAGAAATAGAAAATATAAACAGACCAATCACAAGCACTGAAATTGAGACTGTGATTAAAAATCTTCCAACAAACAAAAGTCCAGGACCAGATGGCTTCACAGGAGAATTCTCTCAAACATTTAGAGAAGAGCTAACATCTATCCTTCTCAAACTCTTCCAAAATATAGCAGAGGGAAGAACACTCCCAAACTCATTCTAGGAGGCCACCATCACCCTGATACCAAAACCAAACAAAGATGTCACAAAGAAAAAAACTACAAGCCAATATCATTGATGAACATAGATGAAAAACTCCTCAACAAAATACTAGCAAACAGAATCCAACAGCACATTTAAAGGATTATACACCATGATCAAGTGGGCTTTATCCCAGGAATGCAAGGATTCTTTAATATATGCAAACTAATCAATGTGATACATCATATTAACAAATTGAAGAATAAAAACCATATGATCATCTCAATAGATGCAGAAAAAGCTTTCAACAAAACTCAACACTGATTTATGAAAAAACCCTCCAGAAAAAAGAAAAAACAAACAAACAAACAACAACAAATAAAACCTCCAGAAAGTAGACATAGAGGGAACTTATCTCAACATAATAAAGGCCATATATAACAAACCCACAGCCAACATCACCGTCAATGGTGAAAAACTGAAGCCATTTCCACTAAGATCAGGAACAAGACAAGGTTGCCCACTCTCACCACTATTATTCAACATTGTTTTGGAAGTTTTAGCCACAGCAATCAGAGAAGAAAAACAAATAAAGGAATCCAAATTGGAAAAAAACAAGTAAAGCTGTCACTGTTTGCAGATGACATGATGCTATACATAGAGAATCCTAAAGATGCTACCAGAAAACTACTAGAGCTAATCAATGAATTTGATAAAGTAGCAGGATACAAAATTAATGCACAGAAATCTCTTGCATTCCTATACACTAATGATTAAAAATCTGAAAGAGAAATGAAGAAAACGTTCCAATTTACCATTGCTGTTGCAATGTAAACAATAGAAATATCTAGGAATAAACCTACATAAGGAGACAAAAGACCTGTATGCAGAAAACGATAAGACACTGATGAAGGAAATTAAAGATGATACAAATAGATGGAGAGATATACCATGTTCTTGGATTGGAAGAATCAACATTGTGAAAATGACTCTACTACCCAAAGCAATCTACAGATTCAATGCAATCCCTATCAAACTACCACTGGCATTTTTCACACAACTAGAACAAAAAATCTCACAATTTGTATGGAAACACAAAAGACCCCAAATAGCCAAAGCAATCTTGAGAAAGAAATAAGGAGGTGGAGGAATCAGGCTCCCGAACTTCAGACTATAACTCAAAGCTACACTAATCAAGACAGTATGGTAGTGGCACAAAAAACAGAAATATAGATCAATGGAACAAGATAGAAAGCCCACACATAAACCCATGCACATATGGTCATCTTATTTTTGATAAAGGAGGCAAGAATATATAATGGAGAAAAGACAGCATCTTCAATAAGTGGTGCTGGGAAAACTGGACAGCTACACGTGAAAGAATGAAATTAGAACACTCCCTAACACCATACACAAAAATTAATGCAAAATGGACTAAAGACCTAAATGTAAGGCCAGAAACTATAAAACTCTTAGAGGAAAGCATAGGCAGAACACTCCATGACATAAATCACAGCAAGATCCATTTTTACCCACCTCCTAGAGAAATGGAAATAAAAACAAAAATAAACAAATGGGACCTAACGGAACTTAAAAGCTTTTGCACAGAAAATGAAAAGATAAACAAGGCAAAAAGTCAATCTGCAGAACGGGAGAAAATACTTGCAAATGAAGCAACTGACAAAGAATTAATCTCCAACATTTATAAGCAACACATGCAGTTCAATATCAAAAAAACCAACAACCCAATTCCAAAATGGGCAGAAGACCTAAATAGATATTTCTCCAAAGAAGATATTCAGATTGCCAACAAACACATGAAAGGATGCTCAACATCACTAATCATTAGAGAAATGAAAATCAAAACTACAGTGAGGTGTCACCTCACACCAGTCAGAATGGCCATCATCAAAAAGTCTACAGTAAATGCTGGAGAGGGTGTGGAGAAAAGGGAACCCTCTTGCTCTGTTGGTGGGAATGTAAATTGATAGAGCCACTATGGTGAACAACAGTATGGAGGTTTCTTAAAAAACTAAAAGTAGAGCTACCATATGACTCAGCAATCCCACTACTGGGCATATACCCTGAGAAAACCATAATTCAAAAAGAGTCATGTACCACAATGTTCATTGCAACACTATTTACAATAGCCAGGACATGGAAGCAACCTAAGTGTCCATCAACAGACGAATGGATAAAGAAGATGTGGCACATATACACAGTGGAATATTATTCAGCCATAAAAATGAACGAAATTGAGTTATTTGTAGTGAGGTGGATGGACCTAGAGACTGTCATACAGAGTGAAGTACATCAGAAAGAGAAAAATAGATACCGTATAGTAAAACATATATATATAATCTAAAAAAAAAAAAAAAGGTTCTGAAGAACCTAGGGGCAAGATAGGAATAAAGATGCAGACATAGAGAATGGACTTGAGGACACAGGGAGGGGGAAGGGTAAGCTGGGATGAAGTGAGAGAGTGGCATGGACATATATACACTACCAAATGTAAAATAGATAGCTAGTGGGAAGCAGCCGCATAGCACAGGGAGATCAGCTTGGTGCTTTGTGACCACCTAGATGGGTGGCATAGGGAAGGTGGGGAGGAGATGCAACAGGGAGGAGATATGGGGATATATGTATATGTATAGCTGATTCACTTTGTTATACAGCAGAAACTAACACACCATTGGAAAGCAATTATACTCCAATAAAGATGTTAAAAAAATAAAGAAAATACACTTCAGGACACAAGGTTACACATCACAATCTTCCTGTACTTGTGAAACCACAGGACCACAGAGGCTCATGGTAGAAGGAAGCTGGAGGGATTTACTTCATATAGATTCTATGCCATGGATTGCTCATCAGTAGCAAGGCGATTTACCTTCTCTGACTACCTTTGTGATTTACATTAAATTTACGGAATGGAGGCATGGGCAATTACCATTAAACTCGCCACATAAGTCTTGATATTTTATCCAATTTCTTATTTGTTGAGATAAATATTTTTCATTGAACACAGAATTTGTGAAATAAAATGTTCTAAAAATAACTTTATAGAAACATTCAGATTTCAGTTTATGGAAAAGAAATGGAAGGAAAAATATGCAAAACATTAAATGATGCTAAAAATAGGAGGAGTATGGTCACTGCAAGTTACAATTGTCAATCATTGGATACTGTATCTAAATAAATATAAAATTGATCAATCCATTTAATCATAATAATGCCACTGTTCATCCATTTTCTTCAGATGCAAGAAAGATAGAGGGAGCCTCATCCACCAGAGGACAGACAGCAGAAGCAAGAAGAACTACAATCCTGCAGCTTGTGGAACAAAAACCACATTCACAGAAAGATAGACAAGAGGAAAAGGCAGAGGGCTATGTACCAGGTGAAGGAATAGGATAAAACCCCAGAAAATCAACTAAATGAAGTGGAGATAGGAAACCTTCCAGAAAAAGAACTCAGAATAATCATAGTGAGGGTGATCCAGGACCTCAGAAAAAGAATGTAGGAAAAGATAGAGAAGTTGCAAGAAATGTTTAACAAAGACCTAGAAGAATTAAAGAACAAACACCTATAAGAATTAAAGAACAAAAAAAGAGAGAGAAAAAAAAAGAGAGAGATGAACAATACAATAACTGAAATGAAAAATACACTGGAAGGAATCAATAGCAGAATAACTGAGGCAGAAAAATGGATAAGTGATCTGGAAGACAGAATGGTGGAATTCATTGCCACGGAACAGAATAAAGGAAAAAGAATGAAGAGAAATGAAGACAGCCTAAGAGACCTCTGGGACAACATTAAACACAACAACATTCACATTATAGGGGTCCCAGAAGGAGAAGAGAGAGAGAAAGCACCCAAGAAAATACCTGAAGAGATTATAGTCAAAAACTTCCCTAACATGGGAAAGAAAATAGCCACCCAAGTCCAGGAAGCATAGAGAGTCCCAGGCAGGATAAACCAAAGGAGAAACATGCTGAGACACATAGTAATCCAATTGACAAAAATTAAAGACAAAGAAAAATTATTGAAGACAAGGGAAAAACAACAAATAACATACAAGGGAACTGCCATAAGGTTAACAGCTGATTTCTCAGCAGAAACTCTACAAGCCAGAAGGGAGTGGCATCAGATATTTAAAGTGATGAAAGGGAAGAACCTACAACCAAGATTACTCTACCCAGAAAGGATCTCATTCAGATTTGACAGAGAAATCAAAAGCTTTACAGACAAGTGAAAGCTAAGAGAATTCAGCACCACCAAACCACCTTTACAACAAATGCTAAAGGAACCTCTCTAAGTGGGAAACACAAGAGAAGAAAAGGATCTACAAAAACAAACCCAAAACAATTAAGAAAATGGTAATAGGAACAAAAATATCGATAATTACCTTAAACGTGAATGGATTCAATGCTCCAACCAAAAGACACAGGCTCGTTGAATGGACACAAAAACAAGACTCACATATATGCTGTCTACAAGAGACTCATTTCAGACCTAGGGACACATACAGACTGAAAGTGAGGGGATGGAAAAAGATACTCCATGCAAAAGGAAATCAAAAGAAAGCTGGAGTAGCAATACTCATATCAGATAAAATAGACCTTAAAATGAAGTATGTTACAAGAGACAAGGAAGGACACTACATAATGATCAAGGGATCAATCCAAGAAGAAGAGACAACAATTATAAATATACATGCACCCAACATAGGAGCACCTCAATACATAAGGCAACTGCTAACAGCTATAAAAGAGGAAATTGACAGTAACACAATAATAGTGGGGGACTTTAACACCTCACTTACACCAATGGACAGATCATCCAAACAGAAAATTAATAAGGAAACAGAAATTAAGGAAACACTCCCATTTATAACTGCAGCAAAAAGAATAAAATACCTAGGAATAAACCTACCTAGGGAGACAAAATACCTGTATGCAGAAAACTGTAAGACACTGGTGAAAGAAATTAAAGATGATACAAACAGATGGAGAGATATACCATGTTCTTGTATTGGAAGAATCAATATTGTGAAAATGACTATATTGCCGAAAGCCATCTACAGATCCAATGCAATATCTATCAAATTACCAATCGCGTTTTTTACAGAACTAGAACAAAAAATCTTAAAATTTGTATGGAGACACAAAGACCCCAAATAGCCAAAGCAGTCTTGAGGGAAAAAAATGGAGCTGGAGGAATCAGACTCCGTGACTTCAGACTATAATACAAAGCTACAGTAATCAAGACAATATGGTACTGGCACAAAAACAGAAATATAGATCAATGGAACAGGATAGAAATCCCAGAGATAAACTCATGCACCTATGGTCAACTAATCTATGACAAAAGAGGCAAGGATATACAATGGAGATAAGACAGTTTATGCAATAAGTGGTGCTGGGAAAACTGGACAGCTACATGTAAAAGAATGAAGTTAGAACACTCCCTAACACCATACACAAAAATAAACTCAAAATGGATTAGAGACCTAAATGTAAGACTGGGCACTATAAAACTCTTAGAGGAAAACATAGGAGGAACATTCTTTGACATAAATCACAGCAAGATCTTTTTTGATCCACCTCCTATAATAATGGAAATAAAAACAAAAGTAAACAAATGGGTCCTAATGAAACTTAAAACCTTTTGCACAGCAAAGGAAACCATAAACAAGACGAAAAGACAACCCTCAGAATGGGAGAAAATATTTGCAAACAAATCAACAAAGGATTAATCTCCAAAATATATAAACAGCTCATGTAGCTCAATATTAAAAAAACAAACAATCCAATCCAAAAATGGGCAGAAGACCTAAATAGACATTTCTCCAAAGAAGACATACAGATGGCCAAGAAGCACATGAAAGCTGCTCAACATCACTAATTATTAGAGAAATGCAAATCAAAACTACATGAGGTATCACCTCACACTAGTTAGAATGGGCATCATCAGAAAATCTACAAACAGTGCTGGAGAGGGTGTGGAGAAAAGGGAACCCTCTTCCGCTGTTGGTGGGAACGTAAATTGATACAGCCACTATGCAGAACAGTATGGAGCTTTCTTAAAAAACTAAAAATAGAGTTACCATATGACCCAGCAATCCCACTACTGGCATATACCCAGATAAAACCATAATTCAAAAAGACACAGGCACCCCAATGTTCACTGCAGCCCTATTTACAATAACCAGGTCATGGAAGCAACCTAAATGCCCATCGACAGATGAATGGATAAAGAAGATGTGGTACATATATACAAGGGAATATTACTCAGCCATAAAAAGAATGAAATTGGGTCATTTGTAGAGACTTGGATGGATCTAGAGACTGTCACACAGAGTGAAGTAAGTCAGAAAGAGAAAAACATATATCGTATATGAATGCATACATGTGGAACCTAGAAGAACGGTACAGATGAACCAGTTTGCAGGGAAGAAATAGAGACACAGAGGTAGAGAACAAACGTATGGATACCAAGGGGGGACAGTGGGGAGTACGGGTGGTGGTGTGATGAATTGAGAGATTGGGATTGACATATATACATTAATATGTATAAAATGGATAACTAATAAGAATCTGCTGTATAACAACAACAACAAAAGAAATATAATGGAAATATTTTATCAAGCCACCTACTCTAAAGGAAAATTTGATGAAAAGCAAATACAATACCTTGAAAATCATATATGGGGGTTTAGAAATTGGAGGCTTAAGAGGATTTCATTACAAGGTATTTCACCCCTAAGGGCTCCCATGATACGGAGTCCCAAGTACTTACAGTAAGACTCCATTGTATTAGCAAAGGTAGCACAATGAATATATATATTTTTTCTCTTTTTCATATTCAATGGTTTTTTATCTTATCAAATGTGAGCAACTTAACTCGAGTTATCTTTTAGTCAGTATAAAAAAAGTGTGGATATATGTATATGTATAACTGATTCACTTTGCTGTACAGCAGAAACTAACACAACATTGTAAATCAACTATACGCCAATAAAAATTTAAAAACAAAACGAAAATAACACACAAAAGAAAACCTCATAATTACATATACCTTATTTCTTGGATCTGATGCAATTTGCTAAACACATTATAACTTCTTTAAAATCCATCTGAGATGCCATAGTATTAATGCTTATTGTATAGATTAGCCATTTTACATTTTTTGGTTATGCTTTTATTATATGTAATTATTTATATCAAGAAATATAATTTGATATCGAATCACTATGTTGTACCCCTGAAACTAATATAATATTGTAAATCAACTATATTTCAACAAGAAATACAATTTGACCCATGGCTAGCCAAACCTGTGTAACAATGAGCCATATTATAATATACTTACAATTTCAAGGAAGAAGGATAACGTGGTAAGCAGAAAGCATTTACAGTCAGACATATCTAACTGAATTCCAACTTTGCAAACCCTCTTTAGCTGTACAGCCATTGATAATTAACCTCTATGAGCCTCAGTTTCCTTGTTGACAATGGTAATGTTTAGAGACATGAATGGGGATGGTAGCATCAGAGACAAAATAAATGTATGTAAAGTCCTAGAATACTGCCTGCCATACACAGGGGCTTAAAACATATTAGTCCTCTTTTTTAGTATATAATAAGAAAAGGAAAAAACAATTGAAATATTCTAGGTGGAGAACCTGAACTAATAGATGGCCCCCTGAAAGCAAGAGCCCAATATGGGTGTCTACACTTGTGAAGGACCAAACAGGAAATACTAGAATCCTCAATATCATAAGGCAGAAATGAGATTTAACTGCCTCTTGGCCTGCCTAATACTTACCTCCACAAAAAGAAGCCTTGAACGCTCTATTCTGGATGTAATCTCCAGAGTTTCCTTCGGGTAGCAGTGGTTTGTTTCTAGTTTTAAAGACAGTCAAATATGAAGCCAAAGAATAAGGCTCCTAGACCTGGGGCATGCCATCTGCCTAGCATTAAGCAAGAGCTGAAGTCAGTTACAGAAGCAAAGTCATTTCTAACATGATTTATGTTCCGTCCTTGAACGTGGCAGGAAGACTGCAAAAGATATTTGGAAGCCAATGCTTCCTGTGAATAAAGTAAATGAGTATATGCTAAGCCCCTCTCCCTGGACCATGCTGGCCTGTTAGAGAAGTTGCCAATGCAGAGTCTATGAACCCTGGAGCAAACCGACTATTCGGGATGAGAAAATATCTCCAGGGCAATGATCATTGCTACCGTAAACGTACAGAGCACAGTACGGCACCGGGGTCAGACGACAGATATCCAGGATATTACTCAAAAACACATCTAGCTCAAAGCTGACAAGATAATCTGTTCCTGTGAGTACAAAGCAGGCTGGAATGCTGCAGCCATGACCTACACAAGGAAAGAAAAAAGAAAGTGCAACTCTCCAAGGGCTCCAACTCAAGCTCTTTATGCAGGCAAAACTCCAAGGCACTTCAAAGGGAGTGTTGCTTATGGAAAGAGCGCTGAACCAAGCCCACCGGGGGTATCACTTCCACGATCATGTTGCCATCTACATTTCGTGAACTGGCAAATGCAAATATTTCAGATACAAGCTTAAACGAATGAAAAAAGAAGTGTGAAAGAGCTTGAGGGTTTGCTCGCAAAGAAACCTCAGTATTTCAGGAAAAGCATTTAATATCAGGAGCTTCATAAGTTATTCCAAAATTCCCAAGACAGTAATTGGTTTGTGATCGTATTAGAAATAAAAGTTTTTTTTTAATTGACACATATTGCACTCCTACATATCACATGATCACAAAACAGTATACTTAAAAACTAATGTCCCACAGTTAAATACTCTTAAAAAGGTCAGCAATATTTTTCTAATCGAAATATAGAGTATATTTTGATGTTTTAACAGTTTTAACATACGTGATTTGATTAACGTAGAGGAGCCAGAATGCAGCAAATATACTTACAGGAGGACCTATGGTGGGGGGAGAGTAGACAGAATAAGAAAAAGAGAGAGACAAATTAGTGAATATACAAATAGTAAGATTTAATAAAAGATTAGAACATCATAATAATCATCAGCACAATACAAGAGACATAGAAATCACTTAAGAATTTAGTGTCTCTCAGTCATTTTTTAGATCATGAACCTATTATGAGACCATATCAGAAAAATGCATTTACATCTATGTACACACAAAATTTTATGTAAAATTTCACAGAATATTCCCTGAGGACTGTTTATGAATTACTCAGAAGTTCATATATTTTAAGAAAAGACTGTCTAATTTATACACCTAAAAATTTAGATAAAATATGAATTAGGAAGAGCGTTAGTCATTTATGATAGACCAGTTGTAGACAATTGATATATAAATTTCTTGAGTTTGGTAAAATGGCTAAATCAGAAAGATACCTGCTATTTGTTCTAAGAATGTTTATCTTTCAGTAGTATTGTCAGTATATAAAAGACTAAGTCCTGATGTTTATGTAAGTTTCTTTAAAACTATGTATTCTCATCAAAACACAGGCAAAGTCTAAGAAAATTTCAATATCTCGCACACCATATGTTCAATGAAAGCACCAGTTCTCAGTAGCCCAGAAGTTGGGAATTGATTTTTATATTTTCTGTAAAACTGCATAAGTACAAAATTTTCACTATTTTTTCCTAATCCTCTTTCTTTCTTTCGACACAAAGATCAATTCAGTGATTATTTGGGTCCACCAATGTTTTATCATTTCTTTTTCCTCAAAAACATTTCTAAAGCATCCTCTATTATAAAACTTTGCACTCAATGAAAGGGATACCTATACAATTTTCCAGTTCCTTAGAGTGAATGAGGTTTAAAGATAACTTTTGATAATTCTCTTAAAGGAATTAAGCAGCTATGTTTTCATAAAACCCTTTTTACTTTGACATCATATTTCCAAAAGGGAGAGGAAATGAGACAAAAAAAATCAATCTGCCGTCTGCTCTTTTTGATAGGTTAGTATTTCTATTTTTTAACCCTTAGTAGATTGTTTTTAATATTAATAAACACTTGTAGAAAATGCTGGAAAAGAGCATTTCTTAGTACACTAAAATCAAACCTTAAATTACCTTCCTCTTATCTTGCAAGGAAGAATTGATGTCCTGTTAAGACTTCAAATTTACATTTACATTTTTGGAGCCCTAGACTTTATAAAACTAGTAAAACCATAAGTGAACACACTCATTTGAATATCTTGATTTCAGAAAAAAAAAGGTTTTATTTGAATTTGCATATAGGGATTTGGCCTGAAAGCAAAAAACAAAACAAAACAAAAATCACTAAAATGGGTGTCAGGACAACTGGTTGTGCTTCTAGTTCTGCTCATAAAAAATTGCATGGCTTTGGCTGAACCACCTGACTGCTCTGGGTCGCCATTTCCTCAACTATAGAATGAAAACTCTGGATTGATTACTAAAGTTCCTGTCATCACTAAAATTCTATGGTTATACAAGAGGAATAAAAATTCTTAAATTGTGAAAAGAAGGAGAGTTAAAGCATGACAAAATTTTACCAGTTGGATAAAATCATAATCAGGTTTCCAGGACATGTGCCCCAGTGTCCCAAGGCAGATGTTTCCGCAGAGAGCGTGCATTGACTGACCACCTATGTCGGTGGAAAGATGGGTGATGCTGTCATACTGCATGTGGCTAAGAAACCCTCTGCTGTACACTGAAAGGGCAGATTTAACGTGACACAGTAAATAAGCCAAAATTGGGTGCCAGGGGTTAGTAAACTGTAATTAATAATATTTTGCAAACTTCTCCTTCCTACTGTTTGATGGAAATAAGAAGATAAAAAAAAATTCTATGTGTAGCAGAGAAGATATAAACATCTCACAAACACACATACACACACGCATGCGCACATGCACACAACAGCCAACAGAACAATATAATTACTAATTAGGAGGAACAGATGTGGGAACCTAGCCAGAACATGAATGACACAGAACAGCTGAAAGAGAGACTTACCAGATTCTCCTCTTCGGCCCCTTTTACCTCGTTTCCCCGGAGGCCCTGAAATAAAAAGAACAGTTTTTGGAATTTTTGGTTCCAAAATGGCTAGTAAATGATTTCTATATATCTTGTCACTGTTTTTAACTAACATGAAAAGGACCAGAGATTTGTAAAGGCCAACTCTGCCTCTGACATTTCAGCATAACTGTTAAGCTTCATTTAATTATAAAAGCTGTCCTAGATCTCTAACCAACTAGTGTTACTTAGAAACACTAAAGATTCAGAATTTTTGTTCATCCTGCCCGGGTATCATCAATAAGAAAGGGTTCGCTAAGCAAACTGGTGGTGTTGAGATTTCATGTTTCTTAGGAAAATTTCTTTTCTGAAGGTTTCAGCATATTAATAATTAAAAGTACTAAGTACAAATGATTACAGTTTCTCTTTAGTCAGGTTCCTCATGCTTCCCTTGAAAATATTTAGTTGGCAGTTAATTAAACATATATATTAATAATGTAAATAATCTTTACAAATATTTCTATTTTATTAAATGTGAATTTTCATCTATTGGAATTTCTCTAATTAAGAACCAGCTGAGTTAAAATCACAACGCTTTTAATTGGAAAGTGTTTAGGTAGTAAGTATTGGTCTCATTTTTCTAAGGGGCTAGCTCATTATTGTCATTCAATAAATGTTGAGTCTTTACGGTGATCTCATTTTAAAAGTGAAGAAATAACCTTTTTTTTTCAGTGAGTTCCCTATGAAGACCACCAAGCCAATATGTGTCAGACTTGCACAAGTTTCTAGACGTTCATGGTTTTCAAGCCATTATTCTCAACTATATAATTTCTGCCCTCATTTCCTTGGTTAGGAATAGCTCCCGCTGAACTATGATCCCAGCAAATAGAAGAGAATAATTAGCCCACAGTGAGAATTGAGGTCTTAAAATATTTGCTGGGAGAAAGAGGCCAAGGAAAATACAGAACTGCTTGGTTTTGAAGAATGAGTTGCAAAGTTGGACTGATGACTTCTAAACTCTAGAAAGTTCAAGGCACAGGCGTTGGCACCCAGTTGACTCTTAATGTGATCCTGAGCTACTGACTTCCATATGGAAACACTATCACGAGAAATAGAAACATCAGTGGGCCAGGTTAGTTTCCCTGCAAGCCCTTACACAGAGTAAGTCTGGCCATCTGTGTTTTGTAAGAGGTTAAAAACAATCAAGCAATAGAATCAATTGAAAATATTAGGAGAAGCGGCTTTGTAGCAGAATCCAAAATTGTCATTCGAAATTTCAGGTTTCCTTCTGTGTTCTGAAATAAAGGGAGATTTTCATCACACTCAATTTATCCTTGGCCAGACTGAGAGCAGAAGGAGAATCATATAAATAGGTAAATAAACCCAGTGGAATCCTAATAGGTATGAAAAATATACATTTATACACATGCTCAAACATACACAGACACAGGTATATATTGACAAATTCTGATATATAATATACAATGTCCTTTGGATTAGGAATCAGATTTTTTTATATTACAAAATTACTTTAAGAAGTGTTTAGCAACAACTAGATACTTATGATGTCTGTGGTCTGCACAGTAGGGACTATAGGTCATGTATAAGATGTATATCTGCTCTGAAGAAGCAAAGAAGTTGAAAAGACTAAAATAACACACATGAAAAATTCGTTAGTAGTATATGTTGTGAAGGTGGCACAATGAGTTTGTGCTCTGATTTGTTCCTTCTACTCTAAACACATGGTCAGTTATAAAAAGAGAAAAACATTTAAAAGTATTTGCATTCAAAAAAGACATGGGCATGTCCACAGGCCAGAAATGTACCAGAACTGGAAAGTGGAGAGCAGCGATAAACTATGAGCTTGCCTGGCTCTGGTTCTAGAAGTAGAAATGGTGGCTATGGGTTCTATCCCTGAAGAGTAAATACTCAAAAATTCTCTAATCAGATTCAGACTCACTTCTTAAAGCTGGGGGCTTATAAATGCTAAAGAGAAGCTTTAAAAAAATCTGGATCTCTGGCTTAAAGGCCGGAGAATATAGATATAAACTCTCAATCAGAAAATGAAGTAAGCATCTGCTGGTTTGACGCCTGATTCTGTGATATTCCAAACATAAATCTGCGACAGGAGTCCTGAAATATCATTTTAAGGCAACTCTGGTCTAGAAAGCTGGGAGGTCAGGTAAAGACAGACATAAAATGATTAGGTAAGAAAAGGTGAGTATAGAGGAAAGAAAGGCAGACACACACAGAGAGAAAACTACACACACACACACACACACACACACACACACACACACTAAAAACCTCCTACTCACAATGAGTATAGAAGTCAAAGTTCCAAAACATATGAAGAAATCTAATGCTAAGAAAGGTAGCACTAAATAATAAGATCATGAATTCTTCCTAGGTAAAATTAATTAATTTTAAGAAATCATCAGACGAAGATTAGTATGTTAATTATGCTTTAAGAGATAAATGAAGAAGTAATACCCATTAAAGAGCAAGGGGTTTTGAATGTAAACAAGGAAAAAAAAGAACAAGTGGATATGAAAGAAAACCCTTTAGAAATCTTGAAAATGTCATTGAAATTTAAAAAAAAGATAAATCAGTTAAATGCTAGCCTGGATATGGTTGAAGAAGGAACAGTCATGGAAGATGTAGAATGCAGCCCAGAGAGACAGATTGAGTATCTCTCTATGTATCTGACTATCCACTGTAGTCTGAATGTACATGTCCCGCAAATTCACAGGTTGAAATTCTAACTCCCGAAGATTATAATTTGGGGAGTGGGGTCTTTGGGAGTTGCTTAAATCATGAAGCTGGAGACCTCAAGAATAGGGCTTATAAAAAAGACCCCACAGAGACCCCTAGCCCCTTCCACTATGTGAGGACACAGTGAAAAGACTCCAGCTATGAACCAGGAAGAGGGCCCTTACCTGAAGGTGACCATGCCGAAACCTTGATCTTAGAGGTCCCAGCCTCCTGAATTGTGAGAAATGAATTTTTGTTGTTTATAAGCCACCCAGCCTGTGGTATTTTGTATTAGCAGCCCAAACAGAATGACTCTATCTACTATCTATCTATCTATCTATCTATCTATCTATCATCTATCTGTCTGTCTATGTATCTATCTATCCATCTATGTTAAGAAGAAAATTTTTACTTATAAAAGAACTCAAAAGAAATGATAGAGAAGACTTTGTTTAAGAGATAATAGATGAGAATATTCTAGAATTGAACTTAGGAGACCTAAGATTGAACTTATACTCCAAGTGGCAAGTAAAAATAAATCACACTTAAACACAAAGGAGAAACTTAGAAATATTCATGGATAAAGAGAAAATGTTAAGAACTACCAGTGGGAAGATTACAATGGAAGATACCTAACTGACTGCTGTCTCATCCACAACAAAGGTGCCAGAGGGCCCAGAACTGATTTTTAGGAAAAGCCTTAGAAACCTATAATTATGTTTGTTTATTGGAATTAGCTTGTCACTTTCCTCCTGATGAATATTCCTTTCAAATAGTAGAATCTATCAAGTAAAAACAATAGATTACATAAATGTTTAAAAATGATTTAAAATAAACTTTTTAAAAATTTAAAAGATATCAGATTATAAAAAATGATCAGAGAAGCAATGATATTTTTGAAGAAACCAAGAAACAAAGTTAAAGGGATTCCCTGGTGGTCCAGTGGTTAGGACTCAGCCCTTCCACTGCCGTTGGCCCAGGTTCGATCCTGGTTAGGGAACTAAGATCCCGTAAGCCACGTCAAAAAAAAAAAAGGAACATGTCTGCCTTAAATATTCAATTTAAGAAATGAATCAAATGCTGTGGGAAATTTGCTCGTTATATTGAGAGTTGAGAAAAATAAAATCGAAGGAAACTGAAAAGATACTTGGTAAGACAGATATCTATTGAATATGACAAGGTTTTCCACAGAATTTCATAATATTTGAGAGAAAAAATTAAGCTAAACTAAGTTATGAGAAGATGGGAATCCAAACCCTATTGGATTTACAAGAAAATACTTGATTTGAGAAGAGCATGTTATAATTGCTATAAGAAACAGAAGACTGAAGTGAGCATTATATTGAGCTTGTGAACTAATAAATTATACAAAACTCGCAGTAACACATAAAGATCTTGCTTACAAAGAAAATAAATAGAAGTTTTGAAAAAGTCTACTTTGCAGATGAGATAATTTGATATCACTCCTGAATTTAAAGGCAAAAATAATTTAAAAATTATATACATGGGATGAATTTGACAATGGGCAGCTGGCGGATCACCAGAGTGAAAAAGAAGAAAAGACAAATGATAGATATTTCCCAGACAAAACCGATGTTAACAATAGCTAACAGTAGTTGAAAAAGATATTCCCATATATACAATGGAATATTACTCAGCCATAAAAAGAAAGGAAATTGAGTTACCTGAAGTGAGGTGGATGGACCTAGAGTCTGTCATACAGAGTGAAGTAAGTCAGAAAGAGAAAAACAAATACCGTATACTAACGCATATATATGGAATCAAAAAAAAAAAAAGGTACTGATGAACCTAGTTGCAGGGTAGGAATAAAGATGTAGGCATAGAGAATGGACTTGAGGAAACAGGGTGGGAGGGGGAAGCTGGGGTGAAGTGAGAGTAGCGTCGACATATATACACTACCGAATGTAAAATAGCTAGTGGGAAGCAGCAAGCATAGCACAGGGAGAGCAACTCAGTGCTTTGTGATGACCTAGAGGGGTGGGATAGGGAGGATGGGAGGGAGGGGATATGGGGACATATGTATGCGTGTGGCTGATTCACTTTGCTGTACAACACAAACTAACACAGTATTGTGAAGCAATTATACACCAATAAAGATCTATTTTTTAAAAAAAAGAAAGTAAAAGAAAAAGATAGTGCTCATTTCTATTCCAAACTGAGTGATGAAGTGTCAGTCAGGCATGAGCTGTAAGAACAAATATAGAAGGTGGAACCTGACTCTTATTCACTGAATTTGGCCAGGTCCGTGCAGCAGAAATTCTAAGTGAATTTTCTCAGCAGAAAGACATGCCTCTGCAAAAGAAACTCGTTCAAGAATATGAATGGGAAGAGAAAAAGCAGAAGCTATCAGCAACAGAGGAAGTGAAAACTAACAGAGAATTTATGAAATAAAGAATAAATTATAGAGGAGCTTCAAGATGGCGGAAGAGTAAGACACGGAGATCACCTTTCTCTCCACAAATACATCAGAAATACATCTACATGTGGAACAACTCCTACAGAACACCTACTGAACGCTGGCAGAAGACCTCAGACCTCCCAAAAGGCAAGAAACTCCCCACGTACCTGGGTAGGGCAAAAGAAACAAGAAAAAACAGAGACAAAAGAATAGCGACGGGACCTGCACCTCTGGGAGGGAGCTGTGAAGGAGGAAAGGTTTCCACACACTAGGAAGCCCCTTCGCGGGCGGAGACTGCGGGTGGCGGAGGCGGGAGCTTCGGCGCGGCGGAGGAGAGCACAGCAACAGGGGTGCAGAGGGCAAAGCGGAGAGATTCCCCCACAGAGGATCAGGGCCGACCAGCACTCACCAGCCCAAGAGGCTTGTCTGCTCACCTGCCGGGCAGGGCGGGGGGCTGGGAGTTGAGGCTCGGGCTTTGGTCGGATGAGGTTGGCTGCGAGAACACAGCCTGAAGGGACTAGTGCACCACGGCTAGCCAGGAGGGAGTCCGGGGAAAAGTCTGGAGCTGCCGAAGAGGCAAGAGACCATTGTTTCGGGGTGAGCGAGTTGAGGGGATTCAGAGCACCGCCTAAACGACCTCTAGAGACAGGCACGAGCCGTGGCTATCAGCGTGGACAGCAGAGAAGGGCATGAAATGCTAAGGCTGCTGCTGCTGCCACCAAGAAGCCTGTGTGCAAGCACAGGTCACTATCCACACCTCCCCTCCTGGGAGCCTGTGCAGCCCACCACTGCCAGGGTCCCAGGATCCAGGGACAACTTCCCTGGGAGAACGCACGGCTCACCTCAGGCTGGTGCAACGTCACACCAGCCTCTGCCGTCGCAGGCTCGCCCAGCATCTGTACTCCTCCCTCTCCCCCGGCTTGAGTGAGCCAGAGCCCCCTTCGTTCTTCTGAGCGAAGAACAGATGCCCTCTGGCAACCTACACGCAGAGGCGGGTCCAAATCCAAAGCTGAACCTGGGAGCTGTGTGAAGAAAGAAGAGAAAGGGAAATCTCTCCCAGCAGCCTCAGGAGCAGCGGATTAAATCTCCACAATCAACGTGATGTATCCTGCATCTGTGGAATACCTGAATAGACAACGAATAATCCCAAATTGAGGAGGTGGACTTTGGGAGCAAAGATATATACTTTTTTCCCTTTTTCTCTTTTTGTGAGTGTGTATGTGTATGCTTCTGTGTCTGATTCTGTCTGTATAGCTTTGCTTTGACCATTTGCCCTAGGGTTCTGTCCGTCTGTTTTTTTGTTTTTTTTTTTTTACTTTTTAAAATTTTTTCCTTAATAATTATTTTTTATTTTAATAACTTTATTTTATTTTACTTTATTTTATTTCATTTTATCTTCTTTCTTTTCTTTCTTTCCTTCCTTCCTTCCTCCCTCCCTCCCTCCATCCCTTCCTTTCTTTCTTTCTTTCTCCCTTTTATTCTGACCCACATGGATGAAAGGCTCTTGTTGCTCCAGCCAGGCATCAGGGCTGTGCCTCTAAGGTGGGAGAGCCAACTTCAGGACACTGGTCTACAAGAGACCTCCCAGCTCCACATAATATCAAACAGCGAAAATTTCCCAGAGATCTCCATCTCAACACCAAGACCCAGCTTCACTCAATGACCAGCAAGCTACAGTGCTGGACACCTTATGCCAAACAATTAGCAAGACAGGAACACAACCCCATCCATTAGCATAGAGGCTGTCTAAAATCATAATAAGGCCACAGACACACCAAAACACAACACCAGACGTGGACCTGCCCACCAGAAAGACAAGATCTAGGCTCATCCACCAGAACACAGGCAAGAGTCCCCTCCACCAGGAAGCCTACACAACCCACTGAACCAACCTTAGCCACTGGGGACAGACACCAAAAACAATGGGAACTATGAACCTGCAGCCTGCAATAAGGAGACCCCAAACACAGAAAGTTAAGCAAAATGAGAAGACAGAAAAACACACAGCAGATGAAGGAGCAAGGTAAAAACCCACCAGACCTAACAAATGAAGAGGAAATAGGCAGACTACCTAAAAAAGAATTCAGAGTAATGATAGTAAAACTGATCCAAAATCTTGGAAATAGAATAGAGAAAATACAAGAAATGTTTAACAAGGACCTAAAAGAACTAAAGAGCAAACATACAATGATGAACAACACAATAAATGAAATTAAAAATTCTCTAGAATGGATCAATAGCAGAATAACTGAGGCAGAAGAATGGATAAATGACCTGGAAGATAAAGTAGTGGAAATAACTACTGCAGAGCAGAATGAAGAAAAAAGAATGAAAAGAACTGAGCACAGTCTCAGAGACCTCTGGGACAATGTTAAACACACCAACATTCAAATTATAGGGGTCCCAGAAGAAAAACAGAAAAAGAAAGGGACTGAGAAAATATTAGAAGAGATTATAGTTGAAAACTTTCCTAATATGGGAAAGGAAATAGTTAATCAAGTCCAGGAAGCACAGAGAGTCCCATACAGCATAAATCCAAGGAGAAACATGCCCAGACGCATATTAATCAAACTATCAAAAATTAAATACAAAGAAAAAATATTCAAAGCAGCAAGGGAAAAACAACAAATAACACACAAGGGAATCCCCGAAAGGTTAACAGCTGATCTTTCAGCAGAAACTCTGCAAGCCAGAAGGGACTGGCAGGACATATTTAAAGTGATGAAGGAGAAGAACCTACAACCAAGATTACTCTACCCAGCAAGGATCTCATTCAGATTTGATGGAGAAATTACAACCTTTACAGACAAGCAAAAGCTAAGAGAATTCAGCACCACTAAACCAGTTTTACAACAAATGCTAAAGGAAATTGTCTAGGCAGGAAACACAAAAGAAGGAAAAGACCTACAATAACAAACCCAAAACAATTCAGAAAACGGAAATAGGAACATACATATCGATAATTACCTGAAATGTAAATGCTCCAACCAAATGACATAGGCTGGCTGAATGGAGACAAAAACAAGACCCATATATATGCTGTCTACAAGAGACCCACTTCAGACCTAGGGGCACATACAGACTGAAAGTGAGGGGATGGAAAAAGATATTCCATGCAAATGGAAATCAAAAGAAAGCTGGAGTAGCAATTCTCATATCAGACAAAACAGACTTTAAAATAAAGACTAGTACAAGAGAAAAAGAAGGACACTACATAATGATCAAAGGATCAATGCAAGAAGAAGATATAACAATTGTAAAGATTTATGCACCCAACATAGGAGCACCTCAATAAATAAGGCAAATACTAACAGCCATTAAAGGGGAAATCGACAGTAACACAATCATAGCAGGGGACTTTAAAAGCCCACTTTCACCAATGGACAGAACATCCAAAATGAAAATAAATAAGGAAACACAAGCTTTAAATGACACATTAAACAAGATGGACTTAACTGATATTTATAGGCTATTCCATCCAAAAACAACAGAATACACATTCTTCTCAAGTGCTCATGGAACATTTTCCAGGATAGATCATATCTTGGGTCACAAATCAAGCCCTGGTAAATTTAAGAAAATTGAAATCATATCAAGTATATTTTCCAACCACAACACTGTGAGACTAGATATCAATTACAGGAAAAAATCTGTAAAAAATACAAGCAAATGGAGGCTAAATAATACACTATTTAATAACCAAGAGATCACTGAAGAAATCAAAGAGCAAATCAGAAAATACCTAGAAACAACTGACAATGAAAACACGACGACCCAAAACCTATGGGATGCAGCAAAAGCGGTTCTAAGAGGGAAGTTTATAGCAATACGATCCTACCTCAAGAAACAACAAACATCTCAAATAAACAACCTAACCTTGCACCTAAAGCAATTAGAGAAAGAAGAACAAAAAAACCCCGAGGTTAGCAGAAGGAAAGAAATCATAAATATCAGATCAGAAATAAAAGAAAAAGAAATGAAGGAAACAATAGCAAAGATCAATAAAATTAAAAGCTGGTTCTTTGAGAAGATAAACAAAATTGATAAACCATTATCCAGATTCATGAAGAAAAAAAGGGAGAAGACTCAAATCAACAGAAGTAGAAATGAAAAAGGAGAAGCAACAACTAACACTGGAGAATTACAAAGGATCCTGAGAGATTACTACAAGCAACTCTATGCCTATAAAATGGACAACCTGGAAGAAATGGACAAATTCTTTTTTTTTTTTTTTGCGGTATGCGGGCCTCTCACTGTTGTGGCCTCTCCCGTTGCAGAGCACAGGCTCCGGACGCACAGGCTCCGTGGCCATGGCTCACGGGCCTAGCCACTCCGCAGCATATGGGTTCTTCCTGGACTGGGGCATGAACCCGTGTCCCCTGCATCAGCAGGCAGACTCTCAACCACTGCGCCACAAGGAAAGCCCAACGAATTCTTAGAAATGCACAACCTTCTGAGATTGAACCAGGAAGAAATAGAAAATATAAACAAACCAATCAGAAACACTGAAATTGAAACTGTGATTTAAAATCTTCCAACAGGGCTTCCCTGGTGGCGCAGTGGTTGGGAGCCCGCCTGCCGATGCAGGCGACACGGGTTCAGGCCCCGGTCCGGGAAGATCCCACATGCTGCGGAGCGGCAGAGCCCATGAGCCATGACTGCTGAGCCTGCACGTCCAGAGCCTGTGCTCCGCAACGGGAAAGGCCACAACAGTGAGAGGCCCGCGTACCATGAAAAGAAAAAAAAAAAATCTTCCAACAAACCAAAGCCCAGGACCAGATGGTTTCACAGGCGAGTTCTCTAAAACATTTAGAGAAGAGCTAAGACCTATCCTTCTCAAACTCTTCCAAAATATAGCAGAGGGAGGAACACTCCCAAACTCATTCTACGAGGCCACCATCACCCTGATACCAAAACCAAACAAAGATGTCACAAAGAAAGAAAACTACAGGCCAATATCACTGATGAACATAGATGCAAAACTCCATAACAAACTACTAGCAAACAGAATCCAACAGCACATTAAAAGGATCATACACCATGATCAAGTGCAGTTTATCCCAGGAATGCAAGGATTCTTCAATATATGCAAATAAATTGATGTGATACACCATATTAACAAATTGAAGGAGAAAAACCATATGATCATCTCAATCGATGCAGAGAAAGCTTTCAACAAAATTCAACACCCATTTATGATAAAAACCCTCCAAAAAGTAGGCATAGAGGGAACTTTCCTCAACATAATAAAGGCCATATATGACAAACCCACAGCCAACATCGTCTCAATGGTGAAAAACTGATACCATTTCCACTAAGATCAGGAACAAGACAAGTTTGCCCACTCTCACTACTATTATTCAACATAGTTCTGGAAGTTTTAGCCACAGCAATCAGAGAAGGAAAAGAAATAAAAGTAATCCTAATCGGAAAAGAAGAATTAAAGCTTTCATTGTTTGCAGATAACATGGTACTACACATAGAGAATCCTAAAGATGCTACTAGAAAAGTACTAGACCTAATCAATGAATTTGGTAAAGTAGCAGGATACAAAATTAATGCACAGAAATCTCTAGCATTCCTATACACTAATGATGAAAAATCTGAAAGTGAAATTAAGAAAACCATAATTCATAAAGAGTCATGGATCAAAATGTTCATTGCAGCTCTATTTACAATAGCCAGGACATGGAAGCAACCTAAGTGTCCATCAACAGATGAATGGATAAAGAAGATGTGGCACATATATACAATGGAATATTACTCAGCCATAAAAAGAAACGAAATTGAGTTATTTGTAGTGAGGTGGATGGACCTAGAGTCTGTCATACAGAGTGAAGTAAGTCAGAAAGAGAAAGACAAATACTGTATGCTAACACATATACATGGAATTTAAGGGAAAAAAATGTCATGAAGAACCTAGGGGCAAGACAGGAATAAAGACACAGACCTACTAGAGAATGGACTTGAGGATATGGGGAGGGGGAAGGGTAAGCTGTGACAAAGGGAGAGAGTGGCAATGGACATATATACACTACCAAACATAAAATAGCTAGCTAGTGGGAAGCAGCCGTATAGCACAGGGAGATCAGCTTGGTGCTTTGTGACCACCTAGAGGGGTGCGATAGGGAGGGAGGGAGGGAGGGAGATATAAGAGGGAAGAGATATGGGAACATATGTATATGTATAACTGATTCACTTTGTTATAAAGCAGAAACTAACACACCATTGCAAAGCAATTATACTCCAATAAAGATGTTTAAAAAAAAAGAATAAATTATAGAAAACAGAGGGAGTCTATAAAACCAGATTGATCTTCATCATAAGAGAATTCACGACAACTGATACTGTGCAGCCTCAGAGAGAGTTTTTGCTTGCAAGATGGTGCAAACTGTCATCCTGAGATAGAAATTAGTAAAAATGAGCCATAATAGCAATGCTTTAAAGACCAGGGTCAACAACCTCAATTGCAGACAGATCAAGGTCATCAAATCACATCATAGCAAGGTGTCTTAAGCCAAGCCAGTTCTTTTGACCCACAAGTAATTATGTTGGAACACTCTACTTCTCACTAATGGTGTACCTACCTGTGATAAGGCTATTCTCTAAGGTTAGAAATGTGCCTAGAAATAAACATATGCCTATATATGGGTCTTCCCATGGTCTTGGGGGTGGGTAGTTATTGCAGGTACCTAGAATAGCCTTTTCTGGTTTATCAGACCAATTACCAAATTCTGTCATTTCCCCTAAGACTTGGGTCTGTTTATTCCTCTCCACTCCTAGTAGAATTTTAAGCTGAGCTTAAATATAAATTTTCTAGGTACTCTGAGAAGAGATTTTTTTTACTGGAATTCTATTTGTATTTAAAAATATTTTTACCTCTTAAAAACATTTGCAATTAAACACACAGGAGGCATTCAAGAAAAGTTTCAGGATTCATAATTGGCTGGGTATTTTGTTTTGGTTTTACCTTATGCTTTCTATTTCAATGCACATTTCTGCTATGTCTGCTTTTTTGGAGAGAAGAAATAAGATGGATAGAAACAAAGGGAAGAAATCAACTAAAAATGGATTACAAACTTAAACATAAATGCTGAAACCATAAAGCTCCTAGAAGAAAACATAGGGGAAAATTTCCTTGACATTGGCCTTACAATGATTTTTTCGATATGACACCGAAAGCAAAAATAAACAAGTGGGATTACATCAAACTAAAAAATCTCAACCTACGTTCTGAAATATATAAGGAACCCCTACAACTCAATAGCAGAAAAACAAATAATCCAATTAAAAAATGGGCAAAAGACCTGAATAGACATTTTGCCAAAAAAGACGTACACACGGCCAACAGATATGTGAAAGGGTGCTCAATATCACTAATCATCAGAAAAATGCAAATCAAAACCACAGTGAAGTATCACTTCACACCTGTTAGGATGGCTATTAGTTAAAAAAAAAAAAAAAGGATAAGTGTTTGTGAGGGTTAGAGAAAAGAGAACCCTCTTACACTGTTGGTGAGAACATAGATTGGTGCAGCCAGCCACTATGGAAAACAGTATGGAGGTTCCTCAGAAAATTAAAACTAGAACTACCATATGATCCAGAAATCCCACTTTTGGGTATTTATCCAAAAAAATTGAAATCAGGATCTAAAAGAGATACCTGCAGTCCCAGGTTCACTGCAGCATTTTTCACAATAACTGAGACATGGAAACAACTTAAATGTCCATCAACAGATGAATGATGGATAAATGATGGTATATACACACATGCAATGGAAAATTATTTATCCTTAAAAAAGAAGGAAATCCTGCCATTTGCAACAACATGCATGGACCTGAAGGGTATTATGCTAAGTGAAATAAGCCAGAAACAGAAAGACAAATACTGTACAGCTGCATTTATGTGTGGAATCTAAAACAGTCGAACTCATAGAAGCAGAGAGTAGAATGGTTGTTGCCAGGGACTGGGGGCAAATGGAGAGGTTATGGTCAAGGAGTACAAAGTTTTAATTATGCAAGATAAATAAATTCTGGAGATCCACCATACAGCATAATGCCTATAGCTAATAATACATGGCTAAAATTTGCTAAAAGGGTACATCTTATGTTGTATTCTTACCACAAAATGATAATAATAATGGAGGGGGTGGGAGAAACTTTGGGAGATGATGGATTGTCTATGCCTTGATGATGGTGATGGTTTCATGGATGTATACTTATCCCAAGCTCATCAGGTTGTATTCGTTTTATTTATATATATATATTTTTATATATATATTTTTTTATATATATTTATTTATATATATATATATATACACACACACACACACATATACAACTATTTTACATGTCAATCATACTTCAGTACAACAGTTTAAAAAAGAAGAGACAAAGGAAAGGCTCATGCCTTGGGTGACTGTGCTTAGGTCTATTGTCATAAAAACCTGAGAACAGAGAGAAATGTAGCCATCTTGTTACACAAATGACCTAATGGTCACTAATGACACAAGTCATTGGGGAATTAATTCCTGACTGAATTTCCATGAAGAAGGTAATGAACACATGTAAACGCACAAACTAAGGGCAAAATAAATATTAGCTCCCCCTTTTGTTTTATTTAGATTCTCTTTTTATATTTAGTCATTAAGTGATCATAATATATTTGAGTATCTGATAAGAAACGCTGAATATGTATGTGAAAAAACTGTGGGAGATTAACATTACCTTCCAATTGTCATATTCAAAGAGGCAATTTAGTATAATAAAAAGAATATGGAACAAAGAGTTAAAATATAGGTTCTCACCAATGTGTAAATTGAGCTAACTTCCAATTAACCTCTTTGATTTTGGTGTGCCAAAAAATCTGATAAATAGTACTAACTCTACCACGTTTATATGATTATCTTGAGGGTGAAAACGGTAAAGTGCTTTATACATTATGTTAACTGACTATTTCCTTTATTTTTCATTATTGCAGCAAGGCTTATAAACTATTTCTATGCTATATTACTGTCATACTGTCAATAAAAATAGTAAGACTTCTAAACAATTCTACATATCTTAATAAAAGGCTAAAACTTTTTATCAGAAGTTTCATCTCCAGAAGCAGAGAGATTCTTTAAGGACATCAGAGAAAATACTATAAAATACCTCAAACAACAGTAAATATTACAAAAAGCAAATACAGTCATCCCTTGGTACCCACGGGGGAATTGGTTCCAGGACCCTGCTTGGATACCAAATCTTTGAATTCTCAATCTCCCTACATGAAATGGTATAGTATTTGCATATAACCCACGCACATCCTCCTGCATACTTTAAATCAGCTCCAGATTGGGCTTCCCTGGTGGCGCAGTGGTTGAGCGTCCGCCTGCCGCTGCAGGGGACACGGGTTCGTGCCCCGGTCTGGGAAGATCCCACATGCCGCGGAGTGGCTGCGCCCGTGAGCCATGGCCGCTGAGCCTGCGCGTCCGGAGCCTGTGCTCCGCAACGGGAGAGGCCACAACAGCGAGAGGCCCGCATACAGCAAAAAAAAAAAAAAAAACTCAATAAATCAGCTCTAGATCACTTTCACTACGTAATGCAATGTAAATGCTATGTAAATAGTCGCCAGTGTGCAGCAACTTCAAGTTTTGCTTTTTGGGAGTTTCTGGAATTTTTTTCCTAATCTTTTCCATCTGTGATTGGTTGAATCCACAGAACCTGTGGATACAAAGAGCCAACCGTACTCTTATCCACAATTCTGGAGTCAGAAAAATGGAAATGTTAAGGCAAAGAAAGAGCAAGTGGCTGAGCTTGTGGTCAGGCAGGGAAAGAGCGAGTAAGAAGCGATGAGCAGATAGAGAAACCCCAGGGGAAAATAAATGCTGGGGTACGGAGGCCTAAAGGAGAAATGTGTACAAAGCTAGGATGCCCCTCCACCCCAACCAACCCCAGGAATAGGCCTCCAACAGCTGCAGATGGCCCTGGGGAGGGAGGAACCTGTCTGGACACAGAGGAGACTGCGGATCATCCTTTCTGAACCATCCATCGTCCCCCATCATCCAGTTACTTCAGAAGACTAAGCCAGGTTTACCTTCAGATCTTCCGGATTAACCTTCCAAGGAGGCACAGTTGAATTTCAGAGCCTTCCCCAAAGTCCTCCCACCTGCTTACTTGCTTAATGCCTGAAATTCTTTCAGCATAGACCAAAGCTTTGCATTCCACAGCTAGAAGTAAAAGGTTTAAACAGCAGATGCCTTGTAGAAGTAGAATATTAGCTAAAATTTATATTCTCCATACTCATAAAATGTCTGTACTAAAACATCCCCAGGAGGTGATACAGCCCAAAGGTTTTCACTCTGTACTTCATAGTGACTACCAGAGCAGCTCCAATTTGCCATATTGAATTGCAACCATTTGCAGTGAAAGTTTGTTGGCTGAAATGAGTTTATAAATCATATTCTTGCAAACGTAAAATGAAAGCCAAGAGAGGTGAAAACAACCTGCGGAAGGTCCCACACAGCAGACACCAGCTTCCTGATTCCAAGCTCAGTGCTCTTTGACTCACTACATTGCCCCTCCTTTTTGAACTCACACTGCATGTGAGTTCCTGAGAGACTGGACACAGCCAGTGCAAACTTCCCAAACTGCTTCATTTTACCAATGGCCTGCCTCATATTCTTATAACACGGCTACTTAGACAGATATGTTATTACTTGTTACAGTCTCCCACTAGACTGTAAGCTCTGGAAGGTAGGGATTCCCTTGTTCATCCTTAAGTCTCTAGCAACTGGCACAGGGCTTATCACTTGAACCTTTAAAGAAATTTGGCCTATGGGCTATTTGATGCATGCCAACGTTATTTCATACCACATTAATTTTTCAGAGAAATAATTTTTCTTATTCAGGAGTTTCATTTCCCAAGATACTTTAAATCAGCAGGTATTCCACTATACATAACACGGACTTGTTTGTTTTAAATATCTTTTATGTGTGTTTTTGTTTCAAATTTCCTCAAGTTTTTAATCTCTGTGCAATATCAGTTTATAAAAGAAAGTTGATCGTAATAAATAATAGGTAATAATTTAAGTTTACAATAGACAAGCTCCATAACTATCACTACAGAGTATTTTCCAGATATACAGTACTTATTTTAAAGCCAATGAGTTCAACTGAAAAGCTGTAAAAGTATTTCCCTTTTTTTTAAACAACATAAGAGACATACTAACAAATCTTTCAGGGATTCTATTCTTACAAGTTATCAGAGTAATAAAAAATATAACAATGAATAGTTCGTTAGCAAAAATAGTTCACTAGTATCTTAGTTACAAACAACAAATATGAAGTTGCAAAATTTTTATTTTCATACCCTAACCAGGCCATATCATAATTTTAATAGGCTATGAATATCTATAATGTACTGGCACCCTAAGATTAGTAATTAAATTTGTTTTGTCAAATTCTATAGGGGATTTTAAAAAATCAAATAAAGATACCAAATCTTTAAGGTAACTCTATGAATATTCTTTTCATAAACATGTTTATTTTCTAGCTTTCATACCAGGAACTTTTTGACAATTCCAAGTAAAACTTGTAAAACATAAAGTATATGCAGAAAATGTGTTCAGCTGAGGATAAAACAATGTGACTCATGGAAGGCACAAAAAGAGAAAAAGTGGCTACTAAGTTTGGGTACAATAACAGCGTACATGTTAGGCCACCTAAAGCCAAATGGGTGGATAGGTATGTGTGCACTGCTTTACACGTAAAATACAAAATGTGCATACCTTGTTTTATTGTGCTCCATTTTATTGTTCTTCACAAATACTACATTTTTTACAAATTAAAATTTTGTGGCAACCCTGTGTCAAGCAAGTCTATCAGCGCTATTTTTTTCAAAAGCATTTGCTCACTTCGTCTCTGTGTCACATTTTGGTAATTCTTGCAACATTTCAAACTTTCTCATTATTATTATGTTTGCTGTGGCGATCTGTGGTCAGTGATTTTTAACATTACTACTATGACTTATTCCTTGAAGGCTCAGATAATGGTTAGCAATTTTTAGCAATAAGATGTTTTTAAATTAAGGTATATGCTTTTTTTTAGATATAATGTTGTTGCACACTTAATAGACTATAGTATGGTATAAACATAACTTTTATACGCACTGGGAAACGAACAAATTCGTGGGACTAGCTTTATGTGATATTTGCTTTATTGTGGTGATCTGGAACTGAACCCACAGTATCTCTGAGGTATGCCTGTGATTCTTTGGCGTAGTAGCCAAAATGGTTAATAGCCACTAGTTTAGAAGAAAACGGACTAGTTATTCTAGAATATACTGCTCATTAGGAAAGTCCTTAAGCAGCAAGGCATACTCTTCTGGCAGAGTATGTTTTTATTTTCTCATGAAATATATTGAGAGCAGGACTCTTGTTTTACCTATTTCTATATTTTTCCAATTTTAAATAAAGAGAAATTTTAGCAATTGTGATTAAAATATTTTAAATAAATCAAAGTAACTTACATCAGAATTGTGGTGACTCTAACTCTTGACATTGCTCGATCATTAGGGTTATTTTTCAGATGGTTGAGTTTCTACTCTGCGAAGATAGGCCAATGGGCCAAAATTGCCTTCTAAACTTTCTCCTTCCCAGTCATCTCACTGTAAGTTCAGTTCTTGCTTGGGCTAGGCTTAAATGAAGCATTTCAAATTTACCCAAGAATATTTGTAAATTTTATAAGTAGGGGGAAATGACCATATTTATGAGATAATCGGAGACTCTTACAAGAACATACTGGAAAACGACTGCACTTAAACAACAAAAGGAAGGGATTTCCAAACTGAGTGCAGTGAAACGTTTTCTGAGCTTTGCATAGATGCTTTGTTTCCGGAAATAGAATTCCAGCAAATGAGGAATTGTCTTTATTGTTGTTTTCAATATTTAGATAATAAATATAGTAGAATATTCAATAGAAACTGTTCAAGACTACAAATAACCAGCGTTGCAGTTCGTTGAACTTCAATGAGCTCTGATGTGGCACAGTTGTTATCTCTATCATTCTTCTCCCACACATAACGTGTTTCATTATTACGGTACTAGAATGTTTTACCCCATGATCCTACAGGGGATTTGTCATGACAGCTTTTAAAAAAAATTTCTACTTGCAGGGGAGGGGGCTGTCAGAGAGTAGGGGTTGGGAAATAGGAAAGATGTGTTGTTTCTTCGTGAGATTTTATGAGTGATTATTACATATACAATGTCATATATTAACACGAAAAAAAAGTTCAGTTCCCAAGCTAGCAAAAAAATTTAAATGAGCTCTCTAGATTCCATGTTTCTAATGGAATGTAGAGCGGTAAACAGATCTTTTAAAGATAAAGAGATAAAGAGAACTTTTAACAGAAAAAAATAACAAGATCAATGGATGCATGTTGTTTGTCACGTGCTCAATAAATTAAATAATGTTAATTTTTAACTTATCAGAGATTGAAACAATCTTCCTTACAGGAATTGGAAAAGAAAGTGGACTAATGGAAACTGGGATCTGTTTTCACTAATGGCTTTGCAATGTCGCAAACTTTTGCCAAATAGCTGATGGATGACTTAAACACAGCAGCAGCACATACACCAATACACACATGTAAATGGCCCACATGTCTTCAGGCTGGTGCTAAGTTAATTATTGATGTATATTGCCAAAATTAGTCACCACTAGGAAAAATAATCATAACAGATCTGGCTTAACACTGAAAATTAGTGATAGAGAGTGAGTAAACAAAAAGTCAAGATGAAACCACCGAAGTAGTAGGAGTCCTTCAGAGGGAAAGGGCAACATGGATGTCTGGACCTGATGAAACAAGCATGAAGGCACAGTGTACTAAAGCAATGAGAACAAGAGAGAGAGAATAAGAGGCTGTCCACGGAAGTCAGCAAACCTGATGACCACATGGGGGAGAAAAGAAAACACAGAATACTTGGACATAATAAAAAGGAAAAGTGTTCATCACTCATCTGGCACTGCCCATGCATTGTTCCATTTATTTATACTAATTGTGTGATCGCAATATAATTTTGGAAGGTGATGATATAAAGAGGTTAAGTGACTTTCTCAACATCACACATCTAGTAAGTGGTGGATTAGCCATTTATACCCAGAAAGTCCGACTCCTAAATTGTGAATTCTAAAACTAAAGACAGGCTCATTTACCAAGCACACTATGGACCACTCTATTTTCTGATATAAACACAGAGAGCTTCCATTAAGGAAACTAGGAGCTTTAAATAAACTCAGAAAGAACAGGGTCATGAGTGTTTCGGAAAGCCTCTGTTTACAATTCCAATTTATAAGCTTATTTTTGGCTTCTCATTTTAAATGTAAAGTAACCATGAGAAATCACTGGCCAAAAGCTGATAAACTTTTATTTTATAAAACTAAAAAGGAACTGTTCTCTCTCCATACACTGAAAACATTCACAGTTAACCTAGTGGGATGTGATAGCACATATTTATGTATATACTCAGTTAATATACTCTTACACAATGCAAGACAGTTTTTTTTTTTTGACAGTAAGAACACTTAACATGAGATCTATCCTCTTAACAAAATTTTAAATGTACAATACAGTATTGTTAACTATAGCACGCGCATCAGTTGTAACAGGTCTTTTACATATAAGTATGTAGAATGAGACAAATAAGAAAAATATTGATCTTTTAGAAATAAGGGATAGTGTCTGTCTTGTTCACTATTTTGTTCCCAGCACCTGGCACATATTTAAATGTTAAATGGATGACTATGTTTTTTAAAAGATAAAATAACAATAACAGTTTTGTAATATTTCTGCTGGTTAAAAAACAGCACAGTACAATTTTTAAAATCAGCCTTGTTATAAACAAGACAACAGGCCCAAAATGGAGTTGCTTATGCTAAATCCCCATCAAGACTTAAGTACAGTTTCAGTCTCTCCCAGAAATGGAATCTTTAACCAGTCAATGAGGAATAGTCTAATTAGTACTAGTTAGGTAATCTGCCTGATAGACCCCTGCCATCCCCTAAAGGAAAGTAAACTTGCAATAACCAACCCACTTTCTTGTCTAGTATAACTTCCTTGTTCCCACTCCCTTCTGCCTATAAAAGCTTTCATTTTGTACAGTTGCTCAGAGCTCCTTTCTATCTACTAGAGGAGATGCTGCCTGATTCATGAATTGTTGAATAAAGTCAATAAACATCTTTAAAATGTACTAGGTTGGATTTTGTTTTTTAATAAGCCATAGGGACATATGTTTGAACCTGACTCTGCAACACACTAGTTTTGTGACTTTAGACAGATTAACCTTATACAACCTGTTTCTTCATCTACAAAGTGTAGAGAATATCTACCTCAGATAGCTTGGGTCTTTGCTCTTCAGCTCTGAATTCTTATTGGTCTCTATCAAATCCATCTGCACACAAGTACTGGGGTAATTATTTTAATATATTTTCATTGTGCAATTCTTCTGATCAATAAGCTTCCATATAAATATGGAAGGAAGTATACTGGCCCAAAAGACCAGGTTTTCCCACCAGTGAAACCGAGCAGGACCCTGCAGGGCCCTCCTGGGTACAAAAGCCCCTCCATGACCCCCACTTCTTGTTTGTAGAAAAAAGGCTTTAGCCTCCTAGGCCTTCCCTGATTTCCAAAGAGCAGACTCAAGCAGTTAGTAATTAGGGAAGTAAGGGAATGCAGAAAAAAGGAAAAGAAAATAGTTTGGTGATAAAACAGTCTTGAGTTCCTCCTCAAGGGATATACATAACAATCTGACATATCTTTGAGTTGTTCTGCAGAAAATAAGATACCCCCCATCCCCCACCCAGGTAGAGGATGGTGACAGCATGCTGACCATAAGCACTAGACCCCAGACTGCTTGGAACCATGTTGATGATTAAGATTCCTGAAACTTCACCCTGATACCTCACCACCAACCAATCAGAAGAAAGCCCACAAGCTGCAACTCTCATCCCAAATGTTGCCTTTAAAAACCTTCCCTGGCGGTGCAGTGGTTGAGGGTCCGCCTGCCAATGCAGGGGACACGGGTTCGTGCCCTGGTCCGAGAAGATCCCACATGCCGCAGAGCAGCTAGGCCCGTGAGCCATGGCCGCTGAGCCTGCACGTCCGGAGCCTGTGCTCCACAACGGGAGAGGCCACAACAGTGAGAGGCCCGTGTACCGCAAAAACAAACAAACAAAAAAAACCTTCCCTGAAAGCCACCTGGAAGTTCAGGTCTTTTGAGCATGAGCTGCCTGTTCTCCTTGCTTGGCAGCCTGCAATAAATGCTATACTTTCCTTCGCCACAACCCGGTGTCAACAGAGCAGCTTTGCTATGTGGTGGGTGAGCAGATCCAAGTTCTGTTCAGTAACACTGGAAAACCTGGTCCCACTATTACTCAACCCCAAGTCTCTATCCATGCATAAGAGTCTCCTTTGCCTAATCTCTGGTCTTTCATCACTTTTGTTATCTCCTTACTTAAATTTAATTTCAAGAAGACATAATATAGGACTATCCTTTTTCCCTATCATATATTTAGCCCATTGTTCTCCTCCAATCTTTTTTTCCAACATAGCCATGAATTGATTCAGTTGTGATATAAATTCTGCCTTCTTGCAATATCACTACCAGCTTAATAATCATTTTAACAGAGTTGTTAAGTAACAGCACACGACTCTTTTATCATTATTCTTGGTTTCCTAAATAGCAATAGGAATGGCATTTCATACCTCGCACCATAGTTGAAGGAGGAGCTGCTATTTGCCTATATAAGGAATTAATTTGTTCAATGCTATGATGTATTTGAGATGTCATGCATATGAAAAGTGCTCTACAAAATGTCAAATTATCTTGTTAAACTAACTGGGAACAAAACTCAATGCAGGTTAGGATAATGGTTGGTCTCTCATAGAAGTGCAATCTTCACCAGAAAATCAAGTCCCATTTGGCCATTAAAAAAGATACTTGAAATCTCTCAACCACCCCACAGAGTTTCACTGCCTCCTTCAAAATAAACACAGTAGTTTCCTTACAGTTAAATCTCAGATTCATCCTGACAGGCAAATTCCCTAGAATACAAAAGCATTATGAGCAGATTTCTATGAATAAAATGTTTCCCCATATGATTTCATAATAATTCTGGTACTTCACTGCTGCTATTTCCATCACACAGCAAGCAAACATTTTCCAATGAAACTGCAGAAGGGCCAGTCCAAGACATACGATTTTAACTTTGGAAGTTGAGTTTCTTTTCTACGCTGTATATGAACTAATATAAAGTTTAAAAAAAATAGAAAGGCTTTTATTTTGGTAGACTCACACTCTTAGGGCCTTAAATAACAAAGAAAACATATACTAAAATCTTATTGGCTTTCTTTCTAGCATCTTTTGTTCTAATCAAGATGGGAACCTCAAAGCACACCAAGGTTTGGATGTATGTCAGAGGCCAATAAATAATATGTCTAAGACTAGCTACAAGTGCCAGTTATCCTTAAAGGACTTATGAGAGACCCTTGATGAAGCAGACCAGGAACTCTGGAACTATCAAGGGTGAAAGTTCAAGAGTTTAGGTTATGAGGAAGAGGGTAATTTCAAAGAAGAATTTGAGTTCTTTTCTTTTGCAACTTGCTCTCACAAGAGCTTTTCATAAAATAAAACAGTTTTAAAATATGGCATTTTATTATGATACCTTCAAGGAAAATATTGACTGTAGTAAATATAGAAGGAACCACGATGCTCAGAAAGGGAATTGGTACCATGAAATCTATTTTACGCTCCTTAGTAAAATGACTCATATTTTTAATGTGCCAATAAGTGGGCTCATTAGATATCTTTCAAAACACAAAAGAAGGTGTCCTGAATAAGACAATTGTACAGTATGATTAAAATAAATTTCTTACACAAAGAGTTTTGTGTAAAATCTTCAATCGAATAAGTTTTCATTGATAGTGATTCTCCATATCTGTATTTGAATGTGAACAAAAATGAGGAAATTAGGATCTTAATCAGTTTTGACACTCCCTATATTCCATCCACGTGCATAGTTGTGAATATGTATGACTTGATCAGTTCATACATCATTAATCATTCTCCATATTCAGCCTCCTCATTACACAATCATCATTAAAAATTCTTAAGTTCTACCAGAAAGCTTCAAAGTTAGTTGTTACTATTCAAGGTGTAAAAGGAGTCCTATAAATAAAAGAAATCCCCTGGATACTTGATCGAGTTTGATTGTCCTCTGAATATTTCATTCTGAGATAAAGGTGCGCATATCTAAAACAGTTGTTGACTTTTAAGATGTTTTAAGTCAAAGAATAGGCAAGAATGCCTTATGCTATCAGCACTGTGTACGTATGGTTTCTTCCTGAAAAGAGCTCATGATCTCGTTAGACATACAAGACCTAAAACAAAAACCAAACGACAATGAGAGGCCCACGTACAGCAAAAACAAAACAAAACAAAAAGAGTAGTTAAAAAAAGGACAAGGCAGGATATTAGAGTAAGACACGAATAAATACACTTAGCCCCGTGCACTGCCACTAACCATGAAACCACATTCACGGGAATGTTAATTTTTGTTTGAGACAAAGTTGGGTAAGTAAAGTGAGTCTAGATTATAGAAGGCCTCAAATGACAGGAGAAGAAGTTAGGAAATTCTCCAATAGATAGTAGGAAGCCATCACAGATGGAGTAGTAAGATACTGACATGAAGAAAGTGGTAGATACTTTGGGAAGTATACTTCCAGATACTGCCAGATAGGCTGGCAGGAGTTAGCAAAGTCAATTTTGAACCTCTCATGAAAGCTGTGGCATAAAGTTATAGAGTGGCAATGGGGCCAAAAATTAGACACTAAAATTAATTTGATAAGAAGAATCAAACTTGGAGGCTGAACGAGATATAAGGGATAAATAGGAAAGACTGAAAGTCAAAAATGGCTACTAGGATTTAAGGTTTACAGAATAAAAACCTGATGGTATATTACTTACATATGTTGGGTAGATAAAACAAAACATCCCTCTATAATTAACACAATAATCAGATGCAATCTTGGGCCTTGGAAACAGTATCAGAATATTAGCATGTTAATATGAATTAGATTCTCTGCAGAGTCACTATATCTTCTTTCAAGATGTGACACACAGACCTTTACAATTGAAGGTGCAAGCCCCCAAACTTGGAAAACATTGCTCTTGTATTTGGACATGGACATCATTCAAGGTCAGTTTCACAGACATAATTATGAAATTCCACCAAAGCAAAACAGATAATTATTTGATGATGATATTACATCATCTGTAACAACAAATGACAAAACTGAGGCCAAACCTATTAGGGTTATTTGTATCCTTCTACTGATTGCATTTAGAATCTGTGAAATTTTTTCCAATATATCTACTCCCAAGTTGTGAGTTAACTCAGGATTTCCATCCGTGACTATTGACTTGAATCATCCCTGAAATAAGGATACAGCAGGATAAGTGGATTGAGAACCAGAGACCTCCTGTTCTCTGCTGTCATGAAGTTTTGCAGAATCTTACTTCTTATCTGTAACACAGTAAGATTGTCCTAGAGCACCTTCTAGCAATATGCTTCTATGGAAAACAAAAGAAAACAATTCATTTCCTAACTAATGTCCACACCTGCTCTCTGGTACCTACAAACATGGTAACTCTAGGTCCACCAAAATAAGGACAAGAATACCAGTCAAGTCAATTGACTTCATGTCAAACAGACAAGCGTATCATTAAGCGGGTATCGTAACAGCAGCCACTGCCATCGTTTTCTGCCTTGAGGAGGTAGAAGTAGAAATAGAGTGAGGCTGTATCAAATGAAATGGAAGGGAGGTCAGCCAGAGCCCACAATTCTTTGGCTTTTCAGACCTGTGGCAAGAACAAGGCAGTGGTAATGAATGAGAGCAACACGGTCCGTTTCTTTCAGGCTCATCTATCCCCTAGGACTGATGGCTGCAGCTGAGAAATTCCACAGGGATTGAGGACGGGAAGTGCCCAGGGCATGATGCAGGCACAGAAATCCCCCTGGAGTCCTAACCATTCTGCCTGAGTACACACAATCATGAAGCACAGTTGTTTGATCTTGCTACACACCCTGGCTCCCTCGTGAAGAAATATTCGGAAGTCCAGTCAATCGCATCACAAGTTGTAATAAATCAAGGGCCAGTCTTTTTTCGGCTTTGTCAACTATAATCTAACCCCCAAAGTTCTATATTCCATAAGAATTGTAGAAAACCGTCCTCTGTAGTTACCTGACAGAAACATTTTGTTGTGATGTAAAATACGGATGCAGTAACCCAAATAATGCCAAAAGGCTTGTAATACCTTGTTTGTGCTTTATAGATGTGTGTGTGTTTAAAGAATGTTTCTTCTCAGTTTTATTCCTTGCTTTTATTCTATTGGATGAAATAACTAAAAAATCTAATATTAATTTAGAAGAAACCATACAAAGAGGACTACTAAATAACCTCTATTTTTATTTAAAGACTATCTCCAGTTTGGTCATTAAGCCTAGACTTTTTGAGCTAAGATTGACAAGCCCTTCTTTATGATGATAGATTAAAGTATTCACTGTATGGCAAGGTTTTTCATTTCACTGCAGCAACCAATGATGAAATGCAATATGGTCAGATTAAAGGTAGTACATAGCTACCCTTTTGTAATAGTAATATCTTTGGTGAACCCACACATGCTATCAGTCATTTAAATCCAGAACCTCAAGCTGAGCAGAATCCCATCAAAGTCTTTACATGTCCCACCTGCCCTAGGGTGATACATACATCATTTGAAGCAAAGCTTAGTGACAGCTGCAGAAATGTACTCAATGAATTTAAAATAGACAGCAATCCAGAATAATAGTGCTGCAACTATCTGGACATTCGTTTTTAAATGAATTGTAACATTCCAAATCCAGAGCTGATTTGCAGCTGATATACATCAGCATTACCACATGCGTTGTTAGTTAGCCAGTTTTGAAGTCACCCCCTACCCCCTGCCAAGTATCCCTTCTCTTAATGCCCTGGCCATCCTGGCCCCTTCTTTGAAGCCTCCTGAATCTCCATGCATAATGGAGGAAAGACCTGGCCCAGAAGGAGATCTCTCAGACTCTGCTCCAGCATTGAGGCTGGTATCTGTTCTGATTCATGGTGCCTGTACCATACTGCTGGATCGAAAATTTTGAAAAGCACCTTGCCCACCTCCATCACCTTTACAGCACTTATTATGTTGTACTGTGATTACTCCTGTATAAGTTAGCTTCCACCTACTATTCTCAAGTACTTGAAGACAGGGAATCAGTCTAATTCATCTTTGAGCCCTAGCGCCTTAGAGAAAGATTCAATATTAGTAAGTGTCTGGTGAATCTATGAATGAACGAGCTACCAAATCAAATTTCATCATGGCACTAACATTTACAGATAAATTATTCTCATTCTTACACGGTATTTGTGATTTCTTTCAAGGAGTTTCCTTTAGACACTGTGGCCTTTAAATTTTCTTTGACTTTCACATAGAGAGGTAGCAGTGATGAATTAAAAATCCCGAGAGAACTCTTTTGAGTTAGTTGTGCTTTTTATCTTAATTCTGCAACTTTTCAGGAAATAGAGTAAGGTTTATAAGAGATATCCTATAAGTACAGAAATATAAAAAAGTTTTAAAAACCTTTTTTATCTAACTCAATACAGAAATCATCTTTAGAACTGGCATTCTTCAAATATCCATACTTTTTGAGTGACTCCTTCATGCCCCCCGGCAAGCCCCCCTTCCCCTGCTTTCATGGATAGCCTCATCATTTAAACGCAGCGTAACTCTTTAACGTTCGGAGGAAAAATACGGAAAATTGTTTTTTGCCTTCACGACACTTTAAAATAAGAGTCACAGAATGTTTTTTTAATGCTTTAGTGCCAGAGAGGAACACACATTTTGCTTCATCACATGGGGAGCATTTAGAATATTAGGAGGCACAGTGGAAAAAAACTCTCTTTGGAGAAGAATATATTCTACATCTCCTGCTGCACAATTTTTGTTTTCTTTTCCAGGGAGTAGTTTATGTGCTATGTTTAGGCCACACATGAAAGTAATATCTCCCTCATGAGACTGCCTTTGGCTGAGGCTGACTTTCTGAGGCCAAGATGATGGTAATGATTTAAGAGAGAAAGAAGCAAAACAGAAGAGAATGGAAGATGGAAGCCAAGGGATTAGAGAGGTGAAAAATTTTCCCCATCTAATCCAATGTAATTAAAGAACGTCTTAGGAAAATGAGAGGCGAGTCAGATCTCAAATAAAACCAAGACACTGGGATAGCGTCTTCATCAGGTAAACACTACTGTGTATTCTGTAGCCTGATGCACCAAAGGAATGTCAAAGAGTCCAACAGTTATGCAAAAGTGAAAGCCTGTCTTTTAAGTTTCGGTCCTAGTCTATGAAATACCCAGAAGTCTACCGGGGCACGTGCCGTTTCTTTCGGTGCTCCTCCAAGGCCAGCTGTGCATATCTTCGGTAGCTTGGAAGCTGGCCAGTGCAGTAAGCCCCATGCTGGACTTGGGAAACTAATCCCCTCTATTACTGCTTTTTCACAGGTGGGACACCTGCCCTCTTCTTTTATCAAGGTCTTCCTAATGACATATTAGTGGCTCTCCAAACTCAACACAGCATTTAGATCATTATATTTGAATGAAAAGATAAATGCAATGAAGAAACACTAGTAATGGGTAAATAGGATATTTAGTCTAAGGGCCTGGTGCACATGCGACAGATTTATCACTTTTGACAGCCAGATGAAAAGGGAGGGACGGAGGGAGGGAAGAAGGAAGGAAAGAAGGAAGGTCGGAAGGTAGGGAGGAACAGAGAACTCAGTGTAAACCAAAACAAGCACACTTTAAGGGTTCTATGAAAAATGAAGTACTTATATCTATCTCTGGCTCTGTTTTCTTTCCTGGGAGAAAAACAAGAGAACTGGGGTTGTCTAGGAGATGTGGAAGCTTCTGGCTTCTAAGCATTTGAAAACTCATTTTATTTATTCATTTATAAAATAGGCATAATGCTGCTTACCTTAAATAGCTAAATTTTTAAAAGATGTAATTTTTTAAAAAATAAAAGCAAGATAACTACAGAACAGGCAATTTAGAAAATTTTAAAAAGCAGTTTAAAAACACTCTCACTTCCCTAACACAGCTACTGTTTGACTTCAGTATTTTCATGACCATGTATGTTTTACATACACAGCATTTTTAAGCTTTTTTAACTGAATCTCACATAACGAGCATTTTCCATATTGTACTGATACAATATGGAAATTTAATTTAATATGAATAAATATGATTAAATCTTTAATCATATTTGGTTAAGTAAACATCTCATTTTAGAGTAAATTACATAATCTTTTATCCTCTTGAACATTTTGGTTGCCCATACATTTTGACTACTATTAACAACATATCATGATGATACCTTTGTGCATATGGTTTGTGATGGTTTGAAAGTTTGTATCCCGCTATAATTCATATGTTGAAATCCTAACCTGCAAGGTGATGGTATTTTGGGAGGTAGAGCCTTCATGAATAGGATTAGCGCCTTTATACAAGAGGCTCCAGAGAGATCCCTTGCCCCTTCCACCATGTGGGGACAGTGAGAAGTCGGCAGTCTGCAATCAGGAAGGGGGCCTTCACCAGAATGCACCCATGCTGATGCCATCATCTTGGACTTTCAGTCTCCATAATTGTGAAAAACAAATTTTTTTTGTTTATAAACTACTCAATCTATGGTATTTTGTTATGGCAGCCTGAACAGACCAAGACGGGCTGTTTTGTTTGTTTGTTTTTCCTCAATAGGGATTATTTCCTTGGGATGTAGTCTCAGAAATATGACTCCTAAAATAAAGAAGAAGAAAAAAAAAAAGAAATATGACTCCTGAGCTAAGTAGTCAAAGATCCTTTTTGTGGAAATTGACTAGAAATATATGATAGCTCAGGTCTTCATATCTGTGCCGGCACCAAATAATACCATTAATTTTGCAATTTCTAAGTTAATAGATGAAAGATGCTACTTCACATTTCTTTCTTTACTAATTGGGGTGAACATTTCTTACTTATTAGTTATATCTCCTCTTTTATAAACTCAGTTTACATCTTTTGTATGTGTGAATTTTGAGAGAGAGCGAAACAATGAGAGTTCCTTGTGTCATTTTCAAAATGGGTATTTGAGGTTGTTATTGTTATCACTGAAGTTTTATTTCCAGTCTAAAGCATAACCAGTCGTATTACAAGGATCCCAGATTTTGGAACTTTGTTCTTTCTGCAATTGTAAGATCAACATGAGTCTCTCAAATCTAGTGATTGATAGTGATTTCACCATTTCTCTCCTTCCTGAAGTCTGTAATACAGATTCACCCACATTCTCAGCTTGCAAAACCCTCTGCAAGTTTTCTGTCTTCTTTCTGAAACCTTCTGATTACTCTGAAATGACAGGCACCATGACCATTGCAGATCTCCCCAACCTCACCAACATGTCATTTCTCAATAATAAATGTTGCAATCAGCACTATAGCTGCCAAGTTATTCCTTGCCCAGATTGCTAAATAACACATAACTGTTACATAACTGTTACATAACTCTATAGGGGGCCCGCATAAAACTTTACACTCCTCAGCACCACCCCATTCCAACCCCCAACATGAGCAGCCCTGACTCTGCAACATAGTGTAGGGTTTAATGGTTTATTCCACTCCTGCACTGTGTTCTGGGCTCAGCCTAATACCTGCAATCCAGTTTTTTCAGGTTGGGGCTTTTCTCTGAGGACATATTTACCATCATTCACTATTTTTCCAGATGGGATTACTGTATTGCTATACACACAATCTGAGCTATCTCAGAGAACCTCTGATAAAGTGTGTGTGCGCGCGTGTGTGTGTGTGTGTGTGTGTGTGTGTGTGTGTGTGTGTGTCGGGTACATGGCAGAAGTGGGGAGTGGTTTAGGAAGAAGAGAAACCAAGGTCTGGGCCTCTTACCTCAGAATAAACAAACTCCTTATACACCTTTTAACTCCTGAACATAATTTCTGCTGCCAATCTTCTATTTTTCTAACTTTTTATTTTATATTGGAGTATAGCTGATTAACAATGCTGTGTTAGTTTCAGGTGTACAGCAAAGTGATTCAGTTATACATATACATGTACCTATTCTTTTTCAAGTTCTTTTCCCATTTAGGTTGTTACATAATATTGAGCAGAGTTCCTTCCAGGGACTTCCCTGGTGGTCCAGTGGCTAAGACTCCATGCTTCCACTGCAGAGGGCATGGGTTCGATCCCTGGTCAGGGAACTTAGATCCCACGTGGCACAGCCAAAAAAAAATTTTTTTTTAAGTATATTGAGCAGCGATCCCTGTGCTATACAGTAGGTCCTTGTTGGTTATCCATTTTAAATATAGTAGTGTGTACATGTCAGTTCTGAACTCCCTAACTATCCCTCCTTCCCACCATTCCCCTCTTTGGTCTGTGAGTCTGTTTCTGTTTTGGAAATGAGTTCATTTGTATCTTTTTTTTTTTAGATCCCACATATAAGCAATATCATATGATATTTGTCTTTCTTTGTCTGACTTATTTCAGTCAGTATGACAATCTCTAGGTCCATCCATGTTGCTGCAAATAATCTTCTATTAAAATCCCTCTAGGGTTTAGAAATGACCCTAGAGATAACCTCCGTGACGTGCATCATGAGAATATTAAGACTTATTAGACCAAAGATTTCAGAAGGACGAAACCCATTTTCATCTTTTGGGCTGGCTCCTCCACCTGGTGTGTATTTATTCAAAAAGAATAACACAATTGCAGCAGATCTTCTGTAGTAATTGTCCCCTGGAATTTTAGCTTCATAACATAGCATTTCATTGTTGATTGCTAGATATTTAAGGTTTGGGTCTGCATCACAACAAAATATATGCTTTGACTCTTGCAGCTTTACCTGTTTTTGTGGTCTACTGATAATCAATGTTCTTCTGTTTGTTCTAGCATTACCTTATATACTTTAAGATGCTATCATATCTTTCTGGGTTGCTTTCCATCAAGGCTGGAAACACTCAATTCTTTAATATCTTCTCATAGATCATATCTTCAAGCCTCTATTACTTTGTTGTTCACCTTTGGATTCTACTAATTTTTTAGTGTTCTTTGCATGATACAATAGCCACAACTAAAAACAGTACTTTAATATATAGAAAGAAAAACCAAAACAATACCGCTTTGCTGAGACACTAGTCATTTGACTCACAAAAAAAGTAAGATGTAGAGTATCCAGGCAAGGTCAACAGTCAGTATTTATAGAGCTCTTTGGACTAGTTGAAAAATGAATCAAAATGGCTCCAGAGAGCCACCCGAACTCTAGCCGCCCGCCCCCCATACACACAGTACTACTGGCTTTTTTTTTTTTCTTTGCTTTGCTTTGAAGAGGAATTAAACAGCTACTCTCAAAATTTTCTATTGCTGTCATAGAGCAAAACATACAACACAGATGTGCCAAATGTTAAACAGGGTTTTAGCTAATGTATAAAATCCAAGGTGTTCTCCAAGCTGCTTTAACTGCATCCAAATCTAATTTACAGGCAGATGGATTCCTGATGACGTGACTTAGTTCGAGTAATGAAATTAACGTAAGATCCAAAGGGAGTTCGGTGTATTATTCTCATTAATTATGAGAGTATGATTAAGTGATTTACACTACAATACTGCCATCATTTAGGCATTCAATGGAACCTTATAGTCCAAGGAAATCCTTATATCCAATCCTTATAGTCCAATGAAAATCACAGATATTTCATTTAAGAAAACCGTGTTTGTTTTATTTTTATAAATTCTTTATCAAGTTACTAGAATGCCACGGATGCTCCTCAGGCCCTAGTAAAACACAAAATTCTTTCTTAGTAAGACTGAAAGCAGTATGCACATGACTAAAAAGTTGGTGACCCCAACTCATACATTTCTACCCAAAATAGTTCCCCTCAGACAAAATGGTAAAGTAAGGTGAGCTTTTTCTTATATGTATCCCTAACCAAAAGAGCAAAAAGACAAGGAAAATGTAATTTCCCACCAAAATAGGTGATTGAGTTTCTCAGTAACAGATGGATCCTCTAAAGGCTGGTAATATTCTCCACATGGCAACATCATCTCACAGTTTTATGGTGGGAACATGATAGTCAAATATCAATTCAAAATCCAGAAAACACCAACACTTACTGAGTGCTAGTATCTATGATGGCAGTCCTAATAACCAGAATATCATTATTATTTTATTATTTTGTTCTTTAAAGTTTAATTTTCGAGTGATTTATAGATACTTTCTATACTATTATTATAAAATACTGAATCACTAGATTGGCTGTCCATATATATGTTAAAATGGGAAACATTTTAGATGCACATGCTAGGTGTACATAGAGTTAGTTTACATGCTAACAAATAAAGAAGAAATTTTTAGTCTGTAAATTTCGGAGTAAAGTCAAGACATGACCAGAATCATGTTTGAAGGAGCAAATAGTCATAAGAACTAGCGTTATGTGATCTGAAAAAGACAGAATGAAAAAAATAGACAAAAGATAAAAGTACTGAAAGCTCATTTTTAATGTATTAGATCTTCTCCATAAAATTGTGGGAGAGTATACACATTCTTATTTATATTTTCCTCAAAAATTTTTACTAACATTGAAAATATATAGCCCCAAAGGGAAAACAGTTAACACAGTATGTAATAAAAATATATTAAGAATTTTAGTGTGTATTGCACTTTCTGTGTATATTTTACTTTCCACATAATCTATTCAGATTCAGTCAAATCAACAACCTGTATTATCTCATGTGTTCACTTGAAAGCCCATATAAATGCCAAAACATCACGTGCTTCCTGGGAGTTCTGACTGACAATGTAAAATCTGAAGGTTTAAACGTTCACAATAAATATGTCTATATTCTTAGCATTTAGCAGAAATCCCTAGATGGAAGGGTCACATAGATATGATTTTTCAGGAGTTTAAACCATGTAAACAATACTTCCTTTATACTTCACAGTAAAATTATAACTTTCTCTTTAAGTAGAACGTGCTCTCTTGTCCCACTGTCCACTTTCATTGACCCTAGTAACTTGTTCATTTATTAACTGACGAGCATTTATTGAGTGCTTATTATGTGCCTAACCCTGGTGTTCTATAGACTCCTCTTTGAGAAAAGGACCAACAAATTTGCATACCATTCCTAATGAGAATATCTATTACACTAATAAGTAGAGCCAGAGGATATGCAGTGATGCTAATGCTGTTTAAAGTAAATCATAAGATAAGCTGATTGGTATAGTACCACATACTGTACCACCTAGTGAACAGTTTGATAAGTGAACAAGGGCTAAATGAAAATAGAAAACCAAATCAGGAAGCATTAAAGTCGTGTAAAGGAAAAAATTTAAAACAACAAATTTTTAGAACAGAAATGTAGTAGAGAGAAAAGATGGTGGAATAGACATATATAGCAATCCTTCAGCACAAGGCCAAGCCACTGCTCTAGAGAGCATGGGATAGACTATCAGCTTGTGGAATGTCTTTCCAGATTTATATTTCTGTAATTCCATTAAAAAACAAAACTAGCCTTCCACTTCTTGCCTCTTCCCCACTGGCCACCAAGGAGAAAAAGCAGCAGCGTTATCTTTAAACAGCTCAGCTAATGCTGACAGCCATTTCTGTGTCTAGCAGTCACTGGGCCTAACGGCAGCCTGAGGATTTTAAACAGCCATCGGCCCGTATTAGTATTGGACCCCACTGAACACCAGCCTCAAGCACTTCAGCCCCAGAACAATGAGCAGCCATTGATCCATGATGTCAACTGTCTGAAGGGCAAGAATAAAGCCATTTTAAAACGGAAACAGACAAAAAGGCAAACTCCCTCAAGCATTTTTAAACTATATCATAATCGATGGTGCTGAAAGCTGCACTGAGATCAAGTGCCGAAGGATAAGATTGGAGGAGAAAGCAAAATCTGCCACGTAAGGAAGTCATTTATTACTCTGACAAGGGTAGTCTCCCCACTCATTGTGTGTTAGGTGACTGAAATGTTCACAGTTAGAGTAGTTTGGTAGATATATATTCAACTCTTTGGCTATCACCCATAGAGGGCAATTCTGGGAGGGAGAGGGGATGGACATGGTCTGGTTGTAGCTCATGGGGGTGGGGTGTTTTCTTGTCTTTTCTTCTTGGCGATCCTGGAATATCAGGATCTGGGTCTGTCCAGAGAGCCTCTGTTTCCAGGGTCTGTCCAGAGAGCCTCTTGACTTGTCTCCTAAGAAGCGCTTTGCAATGTTTGAGTTTCTTTATTAAACTAATTTTTCTGTGAATTTTTCGATACCCCCCAGAACTCCAAGAAACATTAGAATAATATCACCCATGACTCGCTTCCTAGAACATGCTTGTTTTGTTTTACTTTTAAAACAAGAATCAAGGATCGCAGTACTATTGAAAAGTAACTTGATACTTATGATTCCCCTTCGGAGTGTTTATCGCAGTGTAATTAAACCAATCGTGCTGGTTTGAGGAATTTTAGCATACTTTATGTATTTTTTAAGATTCTCTACTTATCACATATTGCCAGACACTCTCAAATCTGCATTTTTCTTTAACTGAATAAAATAAGACATGAAGCATTTGCATCATCAGAACTGTCAAGCAGGCTTTTCTCAAAAACCACAAAAACTAATAAAGAATTTTTTTTTAAGTATTTATCATAAAGCTGCTTATCGCAGCTTTCTAGCATCAGGTTAAAAGTACACATTTATTGAAACAGAGTAGATCAAGATTCAAGTGGATTCTGGCAAAAAGGACACCCTTTAGCCCTAACCTCATTCAGATGTGTAAGTAGGGCTTATAACATGTAGGAGAGCTACTTCTGGGTGAAGTGTTAAAATCCACAGAGGAAAAAACTTAACTAGCAGAATCACAGGGCAGGAGTGCAGTGTGGACTATGTTGTGATAGGAGCAGCGCGACACTGGAGAGTGCCTGCAACTCAGCATCACAGGCCACCTCGTGTGGAACCCTGTGCTGAAATCCTGAGGGTGTTCTTCCTATGGGCCCTGTCGTTAAGTCTGGAACACCTCCCTGGTGTGCCCAGCAGCTTCAGCGTGCTGGCTCCCAGGGACAGTTCTGAAGGTGAGTGTTGGTGGGATAACAGCCCACAGAGCTTTTGAAACCTGATTTTTGTTTCTGCTCCTGCATGGTGCACCAAATGCAAAAGGCAAGAAGAAAAACATGCATGTTTTCACTGGCAAGCTTACAAGAGCCTCGTGGTCAGAGGGACCTCACAATTTCTGCTGATGCCCTTGGAAACAGATTGATGATCTAGGTTATTGTGCTTCTTTTTTTTTTAGGAGGTGAATGAAAGAATGGTGTTAAATAAGACAGATCATTCTGAAATGTAGTTTCATAATAACCTCCAGACTCAGATTGAATTAAAGCAAAGCCTCACAATCTTTTAGGTGGATTTTCTTCTACGTAAGATTTTCATTTGTTCTTGGTGTCCAAAGAGATTCCCCTGCTAGTCAGTTGAATGCTCTAATTGTTTTATAGGGGAACATTCCCCATTATTCACCATTAATCCATTTTAACTGTATACAATAGTGTTTAGTATACTAAACTGAAAATTTTATAATCATTTGGGCAATCCTTTTGGATTGACTAATACATTCATTCAACAACAGCAAAACATGTTGGCACTTTCTGGGCTAGGTACTGTGCTAAGCACGGGTGATGAAAAGCTGAAAAATAACACATTCTCTTATCCACAGGAGGATTCCAGTACGTAAAGGGAGACACACAAACAACTAAGATGATAAGATGATGATAAAAACCATAAAAATTCAAGTTCAGAGAGCTAAATAGTTCACACAATAAAAGGAGTTACTTCTGTCTTATTGTGGCAGCGGCTGGGAAAAGTCTATATCGTTCCACTGCAAAACATAAGAAGACAAAAGATATTGATTTATTTAGAGCAGTTTTCTGCATTTTGGAGCTGACACACCAATTTTTGTGTCACACGCTTCCAATCTTCCTGAAAAAGTTTTATTTTACATTTCCAAGAGTTGACGTGAGTTAAAGCTGGTAGTTTTGAGATCATATCACAGGTACTGAAATAACTAGAGACAACAGGGGCAATGTGGAGTAGGAATCAACGATATGGAATTCAAACTCAGATCACGAAAGGGATAGAAATGGGAAGTGAGTCAAATGACTTTCTTTCCAGTCAGTATAAAGCTGTCTATACTCACAGCAGGTGCCTGCTTGCTTTACTCAAGAAAACTGGACCGTGCCAGCTTCTGCTTGCACATCATCATCACAAAATTGTGTTGTCATCACCACCACATTAACAACTAACACATATAGAGCACAAGCCAATCTGCTACGCACTGTTCTATTACAAACATTAACTCACTTAATCCTCACCTCAACTTTGTGTGATAGGTACTATCGTTATCCCCATTTTACAGATCAGAAAACTGAGTCATAGGGAAGTTAAGTAACTTCTTAACTACTTAGTAAGTAGTAGAGCTGGGAAATGAACCCAGGCAGTCTGGCTCCAGGGTCTTAGCTCTTAACCACTAAACTAAACTGTTTCTTTAGAAATTTTTAAAGTACAATAAAAATAAATACAGTCATATAGTATTTTACCTAAGAGAATTAATCCTAATAGAAAAAAAATGTATGTTTGTACACAAGAAGCAAGGGATAAATCACCTCTGGGACTCTGTAAATCTGTGATACTCTGACATAAATGTATCCCACTGCAAAAAAATGATCAATTCTTTTCCAAAAGCTCCTCTATTTTTCTCACCTAATTAAACACAATTTGGGGAATTAATTTTAAATATGTTATTCAGTAAACTTACCTTAAGGACAGTGATGAACAGTCTTTTTTTTTTTTTTTTTTTTTTTTAGCAGTACGCGGGCCTCTCACTGTTGTGGCCTCTCCCGTTGCGGAGCACAGGCTCCGGACGCACAGGCTCAGCAGCCATGGCTCACGGGCCCAGCCGCTCCGCGGCATGTGGAATCTTCCCGGACCGGGGCACGAACCCGTGTCCCCTGCATCGGCAGGCGGACTCTCAACCACTGCACCACCAGGGAAGCCCAACAGTCATATTTTTTATGTAACTATCAAAAGATGTTAAACCCAGAGTTCCAGTGAGTACCACATGAGATTCCTACATGTTGTATGTGCTTTAGACATCTCAAATTCCCTCCTATTTATTATTATTCTTTCACAACTGTACTATTAGATTTTATCTCTTAAATTATATGAATATTTCCTAAATATATCCCTTCCTTCTCATCGTCAATGAAAGTGATCTCTTTTTAGGTTTCATCTCTCACTTGGGAAATAAACTCCCTTAAATTACTGAGCTCTTAACTATATGCCATTCACTGTGCTAGAAGCATTATATATTTATCTCATTTGATCCTCATAAAAGTTCTGAGCAGAGTAGTGGTATCCACACTGAACAGGTGAGGAAAAGTTTCATGGAGATTAAGTAGCTTGCCCAAGGTCACACGACTGGTGAGTAGTACAGCTGGGAGAATTCAAAACCATTTCATGTATGTTCCACATTTTTCCCAAGACACCATCTTATTTTACTGGGCAGCTCCTCTGCCTCATATGTATGAATCGATTAATACATAAGTTTGATGCATAATAGGAAAAATGTACAAAGTCCCTCCAATCTACTATTCCATTATGACTTAGCTTTCAATACTCTATCACCCTCTGGAATTTTTTGCCTCATATCAAATAAATATGTTCTGGATTATCTCTTCAGAAAAAAAGGAAAAATTTGAGCAAATCTCTTTAGATTTGAAAGGTAGACAGAAATTAATTCCATTTGTTTTCAATTATTACTGTTACAACATTTAGTAAGTGTTAGTAATGAACCCAAACAGATCTAACTCTACCACATTTTCAGGACTGAAATTTTAAACAAAACAATGTTGTTTCCTGAAGAAAAGAATCTCTCCCAGAATATTATTGGATGAGAAATACAATACGATGAGAGAAGGAAATTTATGAAAACAGTAGTATATAAAACAAGTCTTATACGACCATTTCTAAAATAAAACTTTCTAAAGGAAACAAGCGGTTTAAAAAATCTGATATTGTAATGAAAATTTAATAGGACTTCCAAACAAAGAGGCATTCATCTGTTTCAGGACCTTTTGAGAAACAAATCCAAGTATTTGCCTAAGAAAACTAGTCTAAGAATTTCTGATATTGTTAACTGTAAAATAGACATCTATTTGACTTACTGATACAGGTTAATTTGTTTAGTTACCGCTTCTGAAAGGTAAAAAATATGATTGTGACAAAAGCTAGAAAACGAAAAACAACTTCTAAAGGGCAGTATGACAATTTGCAATACTCCATATACTCCAGACCACTCCATTTCTTCTTTAACTACATATTCAGTATGACCAAAACATAGCAATGCCAATAATTTTCATATTAAAGTAAAATAGTTTTATGTAGGACTTTTACAAGAGTAGACAGCTTTCTGTAATGATCTCCCAGAAAGATATAAAATAAGGGGGCAAAAAAACTAGCTGTCATCTCCCCAGTTTTTCAAGTCCATCTTTTCTCTTTTCCCTCTCATCCATTCTTTTAAATTCAGCAATAGAAAAACAATTTAAATTGAAGGGGGAAAGACTACAAGTATGTTTTTCTAAGAGACAAGAACAATCCACCTACCCATATTTCAAGACTCATCTTAAGTGTCACAAAATTTCCAAAGCTTTTTCCTAATGACCCTGCCCCCAAGTAGAACAGAGTTCCCTTGCTTTGTGTCCTCTTGAAATCATGTACATTGTCTTAGACGCTGCAACATTCATTTGTTTCATCTGTCTCCATGATAGGAATACAAGTTCCTTGAGGGCAAAGGACACATCTTATTCACCTTTGATTCCTCGGTGCCTGGTACAGGGTTTGGAAGGGACTTAATTGACATTTGTTGAAAGGAAAAAATATGTGAAAGAAAAAAAGAAATACATTATAGGTATGTCTTTCCCAAATATAGGCTGCAGTATTAATATTTTTCTTGCAAAGTTGAAATTTAAAAACTAAAACTGTAATGAAGGAAACTGCTTAAAATTACCTCTTAAAAAGAAAAAAAATCAGCAATATAAAGTAGAAAAAAAACTATTATCCACTGAAAATTCTCAAGATATGATCATTCCTGGCGACTCAGATGGTTGAAACATGTTTATTCTCACATCACATACTTAATTTCTCTAACACTACAGGGGAGCCTAAACTACTTTTTATATTAAATTGAATTCCTTGAGAATTTGTTCTGGTATGATACTATACAAGCAACACTATACCAAGAACCACATACTGGGTTTTTATGCCCATTGTCCAAACCCATATTCTATTATGTCCTGTAGGCCCAGCATGACTCATTTATAATGCTATACCAATCTCTCACTTTGTATAAATCAGCAGTTTTCACATCTGTGAGCTACTTGGTTGGTTTTCAGATTGCTTTGTTTCATTTTGTTTTGTTTTGTTTTGTTTTCTGGGACATATTGCTTGGTGCTCCTCTGTTTTCTCAAATATTAATCCTAAGTACCATTTTTTTTTTTTTTTTTTTGCGGTACGCAGGCGTCTCACTCTTGTGGCCTCTCCCGTTGCAGAGCACAGGCTCCAGACGCGCAGGCTCAGCGGCCATGGCTCATGAGCCCAGTCGCTCCGCGGCATGTGGGATCTTCCTGGACCGGGGCACGAACCCGTGTCCCCTGCATCGGCAGGCGGACTCTCAACCACTGTGCCACCAGGGAAGCCCCTAAGTACCATTTTTATATATGCCTTATTCTTTCTTGGATTTTGATTTTTACCCCTACAATTCTAAAAGAGCTTCTCAATATTCACCAATAACTTTTCAAACTCAGTGACCTTTTTCTTTTTTCAGTCCCCAACCTTAGACTTCACAACAGCATTTGATACTTCTTCTGGCTTCTATGACACCAGTTATCCTGGTTCTCATTCCATTCCTTTCTGACCTTTGCATTTCAGTCATCTTTTATATCTGTTTGCCTGTTGTCTACATTTTGGTCTATTCTCTCAACCTCTGCATCCTGGGCTCCATCACCTCTATTGCATTTAAAAGGCCAGCCCTAGGCCCTATACAAGATACAAGCCTGCATTTCTAATTGTCTTATATGTCTACATAGATAACTTTCAAACTTCTCAAATACAGAATTTTTGAAACAGAACTTATCTTCCCCTCAGATGTACTCCTTGGATTTCATTTCTGTTAATAGCCATACTACATCCCTTTCTCTCAGGATCCAAACTTATAAACTTTGACTACTCTCTTTCTTGTCCATTCTGCAATATATCTTGCACTAATTCTTTCTTCTGATTCCACTTACTTCACCTCAATTTAGATCTTCAATTCCATCTACCTGTACAATTGTAAAATTCCAAGTAAACTAGCTTCTTTTGCCCTTAAATTAATCTTCTTTAAGGACATCTCTGATTATATATTTCCATTGCATAAAATGCCATCCAGGGATAGAATGCAAAAACTTTAGTCTAACATTCTGGGTACTGTGCAACATCTACCACTTTTCCAACCTTATCTTCCTCTGTTCCTTTCAGGTATTCAGCGTTTCAGCAGAACCGACTTACTAAATCTTCTTTGCTCATGCCAAGTGAATATGTTCAGCCTTGCACTGATAGCACCAAGGACATTGCTTAGCACGTAAAAGTGCTCAATAAAAAATTGTTAAGAGAATAAATGAGAACACATAAGAGTCTTCTACCCTGAAAACATATCCAGGATATTTTAAAAGGATGAGGTAGAAGCTACCATAAACTTTACTAAATGGCGGAGAGTAGAGTAAGCCAAAGGGGTAATGGATGTGGAAGCTAAAAGGAAGCCCCAGGAGGACCCTCCCCTAAAAATATTATTAGCTTTGTTGGAAAGCGCATGAGTCTTCCGGACTTAAAGCAAAAGAGTAGATGGTAACTTGCCAAAGAAGCTCCCAGTACTACACATTTTTTAGAAGAAATTCAGTTCTTGCTGTTCTTTATTTACTTAAAAATGGATGTGACCTATAAGAGTTATTTGTCAAGGACTGAACAGTTGCAGCATAACGAATCTGAACCTTTCACTATGAATAATGCATAATTAACATATTAGCCAAAGGATGCTGAATGTTCAACTCAGAAACATTCTGGTACCAAAAGGGGAAAAAGAATCTTACTTGGTAAATTAAAACATATGTTGCATGTTTGACTCTCAACATCCATAAAACTGAAGGAATAGATGCCAATTTGTCTAATAATGATGATAAAGTTGGAAAAATGGGGGGGTAGATTAGCCTTTAAATGACTATATTCCAGATAACCTCTCTCCTATCTATGCCTTGAGATACATTTAGGGATGGGATCTTTGTAATAGAATTTGAACCATATAACACTGAAAATATTCAAAAATACATAGAGAAGCTGTGTGGGCTCCTCCCTAATGAGCAATCTTGATTCTGTCTTTATAATTAATAGAGCTCTTACCATTTCTAAATAAGAAAGCAATGTTATATCCTGCCCTATGCTTGACCATTGGAATTATTTCTGGACTATTAATAATTATTCATCATCTGCACCTGACTATTCTTGTTAACTCTTCTTGGAAGAGTCCCCTCTTACTCATAGGAGCCTAGGACAGTTGCTTTTTCAAAACATCAGGATCACTTTACACACCTTATTTAAAGGAGTTAGTTGAATGTCTCTTGCAAGTGTCCAAAGAATTATCAAAATACCACAGATATGGAGAAACTGAACAACCAGTGCTTTAGCCAGGTGATTAAGGTCAACAGCAGTCATAAGTCATGTAGATAGTAACTACCCTTGATAAGATGTGATGAAAACAGTACTTTATCTCTGTGGTCTTCCTCCCCAAAATATATAACCCAGGTAATTATTAAAAACATCTGAAAAATCCCAACTGAAGGACATTCTACAAAGTAACTGATGAGTAAGTAATCCTCAAAACAGTCAAGGTTATGAAAAACAAGGAAAGTTTGAGAAACTGTCACAGCCAAAGGGAGTCTAAAGAGATATGATGAGTAAATGTGACATGGTAATCATGGATGAGATCTTGGAATAGGAAAATGACATTAGGTAAAAACTAAGGAAATGTAAGAAACGTATGGACTTTAGTTAATACTACTGTATCAGTATTGTTCATTAATTGTAACAAATGTACCATGCTCATGCAAGATGTTAACAATAGAGGAAACTGCGAAGCAAGGATGGGGTATATGTAAACTCTCTGTACTATATGCTTAACTGTTCTGTAATCTAAAACCATTAAAAAAAATAAAGCCGATTAATTAAACAAAAATACCAGAAATAAGTTCACTGATAGGACCTCTGACACAGGGGGGCTGTATGATAGGGTTCAGCAGGGCAAAGAGGTGGGGAGGCAGGGCAAGAAAAGGCTCTGACAGACAGTGAATAATGGGACATCTTGCTGTCACCTAGCTGGTGTGGAATCCCTCCTCTCCAGAACGTGAGTGCGAGTACAATGAGGGACGAATATGGACCTGCCTAACAACTGTGGGTGGTTTTGTCTGATGCTTGAGGATGTTAGTTAACACAGTTGAGGGACTGTCTCAGTTGAGCAAAATGTTCCAAGAAGCCAGTGGAGACACAACATTCAAGTAATCCAAGAGTCATGGCTTAATCCCAGCCTTTAATAATGCTCCTGTTAGTATTCGTGCTATGACAATTTTTTTTTTATTTTAGTAAAAACAAAAACTCTCTTTGAGGGAAACAGCATATACAGGATGATTAAGGTTAACATCAACACTCATAAATCATGTAGATGGTAAGTATCTTAGGATCCTTAGGTTTCATAAAGCCTTTGGACTGGATAGAGCAAATAAGGGGTTCTGCACCCATAACATAAATTTAACCACACTCCCCATCCCCAGCCTCTTCCTCTTAACACCGAAATGGCCACAAAACTGCCTAACCTATGCCTTGAAGTCTGAAGTGATTCATGTATCACCCTTGCCTGAAAGATAGACGTGGACGCTAATGCACACCAGGAAAGAGACTCAAAGTTCAAGGTCCCTGTTTCACATTCGGTGGATCTCTGCTCTTTTTGACCACTTCAGCTTTAAGATCATTTAATCCATTACTGACTGAGCTTTCTGCTGCACCTCTAGGAATGTATGTTACTTTTTTTCCTGCCTTTATTTTTAAAACTCTGTTATTAAATACAGGTACTCAAGCATGTACATTAGGATTTATATTCCTCAAAAATTTATGCTCTCTGCATAGTATGTCTTACCTGTATTTTTTCTTGAATAACTAGACTTCCTATAATAGTTAAACACTGGGTCAAATAGCTGCAGTGTACTCAGATACACACTGTTCTCTGATTATTATTTAAGCCTTATTCTATATACTAATTCATATCATTATATTTTTAAAACAACACACAACTTGACTGGCCTCCAAAAAAGTTAGTACAGGAGTTATTTAATACTCTGAAGCCTCTGGGGGTAATGAATAGACTCTAAGTTTCCTTTTTTTTTTTAACTGAAAATACATTTTTACGAAAAACTTATTTAAAATTTGAAATAATATTTTTAAAAATCGACACACATGGAAAGGCATAGTTTACGCTGCTCATCTGAGTATTAGATAAGTGCTTTGTAAGTTTTAATCTTAGCAATTTTGTCTGATGCTTGAGGATGTTAGTTAACACAGTTGAGGGCCTGTCTCAGTTGAGTTTAATTTCTGAAAAGTATCTTACACCATGCTCTGCACAGGTGTTCACCAAAACACCATTCTGCAGATACAAAGAGAAGATGATTTGTAAACTAGAGAAGATACCATTAAAAGAAAAACTTTTCATCTGAGATACTAATTCGTAAAAACACCTATTAAAAGGCATTTGGGGCCATGAGCTATATCACGCAGTTTAGCTAACGTATCAGAGGTGTTTTATGTAATCCGTAATTATCAAAGTTAGTGCTGATATCTATGATTTTGTTTTCTAGATTTTGTAACCTCATCGTTCTCTAGGTTTCAAAAATAAGCAACAGGATGCGTTGTTAAAAAATTTTTTTTTTCCTTATCTGCCTAGGTATAAAGTTAAGTTGAAGGTCCCAAATGAGAGTTAAATGTAAAGAAAAGTAAACGAAAGACATCTTTTGTTTTCTCAGCTTCATGATTCTACGTTTCTAATATTATTAGATGACAAAAATAATTCTGCATTTGTGAAGAATGGGAATAATTATGGCTCCACAGTGAGGGTAAGGCATGAAGGCACAATTTAAGGTTCCAATGCCAACTGTGGCCAAAGGGAACTGAGGTTCAAGTCAGTGATTCTGAGATTTTAACCACATGCACATTGGAAAAACCAGTTCAAATTTTAAAAGTCCACATGAAACCATAAATTCTTAAAACTTTCTAATAGTAAGAGAACTGGGTTGTTTTCAATCCATAAATATAAGAAAATTCCTAGCCTGCTAATAAATATTTCACCATGAATATCATTCATAATGGAGAAATTATTAAACAAGACCAAAGTTTGCGTTTCCAATTTCATTGATTCAAAAATAAAACATTCAAACTGCATAAATGAGAAAACTTTGCATTGTCGGATTCTATCGGGAGGATCAAAATAAAAGGCATCAATGGTAAATAATTTTGCCATTTCATGAAAACACTGCTATTTTCAGTAAATTTTGTAATAGCTCATACTTATTGTTCATAATATTCCAAGTACTGTGCTAAGTTTCATATTCATTATCTACAGAGGTCACAAAATGTATGCCAACTCAGTCTTCCCTATCCACTAGAAACAGAAATAAAAATGAATCCAATGATAAGAAAGCATTAAGGTACATTTTAAGAGAACTGCTCAATTTTTAAAGTAACTTACTTTAACTTTGCCATAATCCCACAAATTAGAACAGACCAAGTATCTTTTCCCCATGCTAAGGATGAGTAAATACTTCTGGATAAATTCCTCACTAGAATTTGGGGTCAGATCCAGGACTAGAATCTAGTTCTCTTTTATCTAAATTGCATTGAAGACGTGAAAATTAAATCTACTATAAAAACAGCAGTGACTATCAACAGGTTAAAAAAAAAATTCTCAGGATATTCAAGGAACAGATTTGAGATGTTTGTTCTTACAGTGAACCCAGTGGGTACCACTATTATCACAAGTGTCATAATGTACTAAACTGGTTGATTTAATCTGTCTGTCTCCCCCATAAATCTGTAAACTTCTGGAGAGCAGGGACCTTGTTCCATTCAACTTGGTCTCATGAAACTTAACAACTCTTTATTAATAGAAGGTTTCAGAGAGGACTGAAAAGGGAGCTGAGCCTGGCACCTGAAGACGGCTGGACAAGCACAGTGGGAAACTCGGAAGCAGTAGTTCAAAGAAATCGTAAACAAACGAACGCCTGAATTACCTCCCAGGAAAATTTGACACAGGGCAATCAAATTGGAGACATAACCTTCAAAAGTTACAAATAAAGAGTCATTTAATCATCCTTACAGAAAGATCAGGTCATTACTAAGAGAGGGGAAAAAAAAAAAATCAGACTGACTTCACCCTTCCCCATGGCGAACTTCAATAACAAAAGATAACAGAGTCATGCCTATAAAAAAACCAGGAAATAAATGTTCTTCCAATGAAACAACTGCAATCCATTTTGAGCACGTCAGCTTTATTTCTGATCTTCAGTTTATTCATTAGAATGCCTACCTCACAGGATGTAGGGAAGGTACATGGCAGCACGTCTTTTTAATAAATATTAGCTTCTCTTCCTTTCTACAAAGTAGAGAATTTGGAAGTGCTTAGAAGTAATTTCTCATATATAATGGTACTGATTTTATTTACTCTATTAAAAAATGCAAAGGTAAACTTCACCTCAATTCTTATATGAATGATCATAAACAATGAGGTCAGATCTACCTGAGGCATTTACTGCAGTTACATCTACAATGTGACTTATCTGAATATATTTTAGAACTTCAATTGCTGAATAGGCAATTTTTTCCAAAGATTCAATTGAACTGACAAAAATATGAAGCACTATATTCTGCACAAAGTTTCAGTTTACAAAACTCATTATATATAAATAGAAAACATTTCTATTTCAGAATAAAGTAGATACATAAATATAAAACGTTTCTATTTCAGAATAAAGTGAAGTTATTCTTTAAGCAGATTTCTTTTTCTCTAAATAGAGTTTAAGTTCCTATTAGTACATTTGAACTACAAAAAGTTTAAGGAGCTGATCATTTTACATAATTCCTCTGTAAAAAGGCTTTGATATTTTTCATCCATGAAAGTTTAATCTGAGTCTTTATCTACTACTATTTCCTCGTTAACAGGTTTTCTTTATTTTTCTTCTACATTCTATCTTCACATAATAATTTTCTTCCTTTGGTAAATGACTTTGCATCTTAATTAAACACAGAGGAAGATATCTATCAGCAGTCATTTCATTACATTTATCAAAAATTCAAGAAGCTGTTAGGAAACCCTGAAAGTGTTTTTAGAACGTAAATTAAAAATATACAGTTCTAGAATTTATAGCAACCAGAACTAAACAAATTGCTTGCAAGTGCTGAAATGTAGTTATGCTATGTCTAAATGTATTATTAAAGATAATATACTTATAAGTAAGTGTTATTTTTTAAAAAACAAAACTTTCTTTACTCCTTAGTTTCCATATAGTTAACTCTTGGTCAGAATGCCAAGTAGAACATATCAGTTTTAAATTCCACTTGAAAGTTTATTTTCTGAATTAATATCATTGAGAACTGTAGTGAGTAACAACGAAGGAAACTGTCTCTTGGACTCGGCCTTAGAGACTGACCTCTTTAAAGGATCAATGCACATCACCAAGTTAAATCAAGGCTGCTAATATTTACAGCTGGGATTGAACAAAGAGATAATTTTTTTGAATGAAATGATCTGAGGAAAGTCCTCTCTTCAGCAAACCCTATTATTTTTTATGTACAGGAATAGAATCTAAATTTGCTGAGTTCTTTCCTTTTTTCCCCACTTTTATAAAGGGCAAAATACAAATTTGGCAACACCCCATGGAAGACAAAGTATTATATAAATAGTTGAATAGGAAGTAGGTGAAAGCATTTTTTGAAATGTTTCAGGATAAGGTCAGATCCCTCTTAAGGGCTTCGATAATCTGGCCCACAGTCTTAATTTCTACTCTCTTTGCTTTGGTTCTCCTTCCTGTAAACCCTTAACTACAGTTAGACTCATTTCCTTACTCCCCTAAAAGGCTTTCACTTTTTTCTCTGTTATTTTGTTCATGAATACTCTCTGTCTTCTTTTTGGTCCTCCAAATCCCATCATTCTTTAATATGCAACTCAAACTTATTTCACTAAGGAAGTCTTCCTCAGTACAAAGTACTTCCTCCGCCCTCGAAACCCTAGAGCCATTGTCTATACAATTCTCATGCATTTCTTTCTGAGGTGTCCTAGATGGTTGCTTAGAACTTATTTTAATCCAAAAGGTCTTTGCGTGTGTATGAGTGTCCGTCCGGTACTTTAATACACATCCACAACACTTAACAGAGTTCACAACAGAGTGCTCGAGAGCATACATCACTTCCTGAGAGCTCTTTTAGAAGTCAGCCAAAGCATTTCCAGGACAATTCTTCCCTTTCCTGCAAAATGGCTCATATGTCTGACTAATAGCTCTTTGGGTGAAAAAAGCCTGGTGCAATACTGTTGTCCTTAACTCTAGACTCACAGGGAATCCATTTTAATCTGAAATAGGCCAGGACACATCACCATTTATTTTGAAGAGTCTGGCTGCTCTGCATGAACACACAAGTGCAGGAGCGAGTTTTCCAAGATTCATTGAGCTGTGAGCCCGAGCTGTATACCTCAGATTAGAACCAAGCTGAAAGAGCTGCAGACTCTTAAAACATTTATGACATGTTGGTCAGGGGCAATGGATGACAGCCCAAGGAAACAGTAATATGATACTGAGCTCTTCACCTTGAGGTGACTGGTTAAAACTCAGCTTGGGATCACGAAAAATTTATAGCCCTCTAATGCAATAAAGAAAGCTATTTGTGACCCAGGGAAAGTGACCGTAAGACAAGGGCCACTACCACTGGTCCACAGTGAGATCTGAGACAAAGGCACGCAGCCTTAAGGGAAGTTAAAACATACATACGCACGTATGCTTGCAAACACATGCCAACACACACACACACACACACACACACACCCCCCACACACACACAGAGTGGAATAAATATTGCTTTCAGCAAAGAATAGACTTCCTTTGGGGCAAGCCCAAGATTTATTCCCTACCCTCTTACTCTTTTAGAAGCTGTCTTGAATTTTAAGGTATTAAATGATGGGTAAAACGAAACTGCTAAAGCCTGTTCCCCTTACTGTCAATCAAAAACAAAGGTGTGAATTTGATAACTGCATGGGTAAGTAATGATGTTTCTAGTTCCTTCTACACGCATAGTATTTTTTATTAATCCCGAAGATCTCTTGGAGGTACCTAAGTTGTAATGAAAAAGAGCATACAACTTGGCATGAGAAGATTTAGTTTGAGTTTCTGCCAAAATGAAGTTGGAGGACCTTGAGCAACTCACTCAATCTGTATGAGCCCCAGACTGCTCATCTACAGAATGGAGATGACAAGCAACTATGATCGCAGGAGGTTCGGAAAGTTGTCGGTTAAATGAAAAAATTTTACTAGAAAAGAAATTTTAACTCTGACTACTACTAATGTAAAACCACAGTCACTTTTTTGTCGTTACCGGGGAAAGTTACACTGAACACTGGTCAAATTTCCTACTCTGGGCCTGAACAAAACAAGAAACTTTGGACTTAGGTGATCTTCCAAGCACATGCAGAGCTTGGATGATAAATTAAAAGGCAACTATCAGACACAACTTTAATAATGCTTTGAAAAAGACAACCTGAAACTAAAAATCACATCCCCATGCCCCCCATTAGTGTAAAATGGAGTTTCCAACCCTTTTGTGGATTGCAGCTAAAAATCTTTTGACATAACTAATTTAATCCTCTTCTTAAAAGATATACACAGCCAAACATGCACATACGTAGACAAATACATAGCTGTCTTCTAAGAGCTATGTTCTAAGAAAAATTTCCAGAACTAATGACAATTCTGCTAAATAATATCTGAGGCAAAGCATACTGAGACCAAAATTTATAATAGGATGTTTTTGCATTAATTATTCATGTAATCTAGATGATAATATTTTGGTTACTTCAAAATTATCATCAAAGGATTTCAGCTTTTACCAAATCCATAGCAACTTTTAACTGATTTTTTTTTAGTATTTCTCACTGCAAAAATGTTTTTAACTTTTTAAGGAACTTTAGTTGGAAAACTTCTGTAACAAATCAAAGAAGCTATAATTTTAGAAGTCCTATTCGTTAATATTATGTGTCTAGTCAAATTCAGCACACTGCCTTGAAGTGCTTCAATAAATGTTTTTGAATAAATGAAACAATAAATGAATGAAATAATGAATGAGTAAATGAATGATGACTGAAGTTTGTCTTCCAGGGTTTTTTAAATCTTTCTACATATGTAGATTTCTAGTGGGGGACAGTGAGCTCTTCCTTTCTCCATTGACAGCTGCATAAAAATACGAAAGAAATCCATCCAAACCACAGGCACATGTTGGATAAGAGATAATATCTAGGGTTGACTAGTCAAACAAGTCCCCATTCAGATCCTGCCAGAAGAACTGAGGTTTCATAAGGCAAACACTTGAATTTAATTTTCCTCATTTCCATTACATTTGCTTGGCACAGACACTGAACTCCATCAGAAGAGAATCATTAAATACATCACCGTAATCCTCTTGAACATTCAAGTTCACTCTGTGCCATGATTTTCTTTTTAACTTTCCTTCCTTTTTGTAAAAAAAAAGTTTTAAAAATGATTCCTCAAAAATAATGTGTGGCTTTAGTAAGTTAAGAATCTTCAGTTCTTTTACTTGTCACTGCAACTTTCTCTTGGACTTAGCTTGATTCATATTCATAACTAGTACTTGACATAAGGTTCTTATGTTTGGTAGTTGACTGTCAACTTAATCAAATCATTTACATCACACAGCATTAAGATACCACATTTTGGCAATACGCTTCATGCCACATGCCTGAAAACTTTAGGATTTCAGATGTTCATCAGTGCAAATGTGGATTGTTGATGATTAGTTTGCAGATCCCCCCCTGAAAGTCAACATAAGCCTTCCTGTAAGTCATCTGATGAGTTACAAAGACATTTGAAAACAGGTTTTTCAACAACTACAGAAGGTAGAGACTTCTAATGACTAGACAAGAACAAGTCAGCTTAAAGAGATGCTAATCATGCATTTGAATCACCAGCCCATCTTTCTTGTCTGAGTTTTTTAGGTTTTTAAAAGAATACCATTCACTTTATTCTCAGCCCATATAATCAGCCACCATTCATTGTTGATACGGCCAAACATTATCCCAAATAAAAACATTTTTAGCTTGAATATTTTTGTAAGACCTGGAAATTTCAAGCACATGTAACAAAAGGTTACTCAAATACTCAAAGTGATGAATTAAAATTTCCGATATTCTGCAAATCCTAATTCTTTAAATGACAGTGAATAGATATACTATCACTATACAGATGCTAACTCGTAAATGATTCTAGCGTGAACTGAGAATCCATTCCATTTTACGTCCGTCAGAACATCAAATACATACTTTCTAAAGACTCAGCTTCCATTAGAACAAAATAGATGAATAATGTATTTCTCTTCTAAAAATATGCTGGTGGGTTTTTTTAAACCTAGGAAGAGTGAAAATTTGGTGCTGAGACATGCTTTCTGGAACAAAAGAAACTCATCCCATTATTCTTCATTGGAAGGGGGCATAACAATGCAAAACCAAAATGCTGGGAAACGGATAGAGACTGTGGATTCTCTTTGACTTATCTTCTCAAGTACACAATACTGGACTGCAGCACATGTGCAGCCAATATGTCCAAACCCAAAGGCTTCATACAAAGAGATCATACAGAGACAATGCATGAGCTTCTCTTGGGAAAGCTTGGAGGATCCTAAACCAAAGCTCTCCAGACTGTGAAAATCAGCTGCCCTTCTAAAAGGCCTTTGAAGTATGTTTCTGGATAAGACAACAGTAAAATGAACCATGATGGGGTGGGAGGCCAGGATATTTGTAAAACAAGGCCTAGCTGGACTTAATAAGGTAACCCTCATACTTACCTGAGGCTTTTATCTAGAAAATGAGAAAGGAGATCAAGCTATCATATTATTCTTGGCAACCCCTGATGGGCATGTCTACATGCACAGAATTAATTATGTAAAGATAGCAATAGGAAAAAGTAGACATTAGCTCTTTGCATACCCAAAGATTTATATTTGTCCAGAAGTTGAAGATAAATTCATTAATTGAGCAGAGGTTTAGGAAATTTAAATGGAGTAAAAGTGTTTGGAATTGGAATGAAGAATTAGACAGCTACAGAAAACAATTGATTAGTGACATGATCGCAAATGGACATTGTCATTATCACTTGACATTTAATGCCTATTTTTTTCATGCATAGCAAAATAGAGTATTGGCTGCAAACAAACTTTGCCCTATTATCATTTTCTCAGCAAAGAATAAAACTTGTTCTTCTAGTTCACTACTAAGAGACCTGCTTTATTATTATTGTTATTTTTATTACTAACAGTCGTATAGATTTAAAATTCCATTTGCCAACTAGTTAACTAAGTTCAGCTTCTCCTGTTTTTAATTTTATGTAAACACACCAGCCAAAGAAGAGGCCTGTCACAGAATGACACTCAACTGCACAGCTCCCAGTAAAGAGCTCTTTCCCCTGCCTGATTGTGGGAGCAGTGGCTGACAGGAGAACCATGTTCACTGAAAGTAGATTATCTTAGATAAACAACAAATTGCACTTTTTAAGATATAAATAACAATTATTTGAATGATGAAGCAATAACATTCAGCAGGCACAGATGGCGTATCAATTTTGTGAAAGTCTCTGCTTCAGTAAACTGTTTCCATTGCTATCTGAATGCAGATACACGGAGGTCTTTTCGTTGCTCTAGACAGCACTTTTGTGACCCTTCATCAATATCGTATACCTCCTGAAATCTTCCTAGATTTATGGTGCGCTACTTTTCTCTAAGCAGACAAGGAAGTGTTAAATTGCTTAAGCTGATACCTAGTTTCTAAGACCCAAGCTGTCTTGCAGATAAGCAGCTATGAGCCAGAGGAAGGCCCCCAGTAACCTGAAGCAGAACCTGATGCTTAAGCAGAGGTGCTGTAAAACACGGGGAGACCAGGGACCAAGAATCCATATCTCTGGACAAGTGGGTGTTTCTGTTTGTGATACCAGCACTTGCTTCAAGTGAGAAGCCGCATAATCCATGCAGTTATAACATTTTGGATAAGATGATGTCCTATTTATTTGAGTAAATATTTTCCTGTGTGGTAGATGCAATTTATTTTAAGTATAATTCAAACATCTTTGATATTATGAATCATTTTCACTTTCTGAGTAATAATTAAACCCTCTTATTCTCAGAGAAAAATAAAACAAAACTTTGATCACTGACGTCTTCATCACTCTTCTCTATTTATATTCATTTTCTTCACTAATTTAAATAACTGTATTGTCTAGGTCAGGTGATTTCAACTGATAGCAAGAAGTATAATTCATCAAGAAGATTAAAAAAAAAAAAAGGACCCCTACTTCCCAACCTACTTCAAGCACAGGACATTTATATAATCACTGTTAATCACAAAATTTGAGAGATTAGAAATGCAAATGAAATAATGTAGATGCCATATTAGCTAGTGATTAAAAGTATGGATTTTGGAATCATACTGTCTTGAGTCATTTCTGTCTCGACTACTTATCAGTTTTGTGATATTGGTTAGGCTACTCAACCCATGAAAACTCAGTCTCCTTATCTGTAAAATGGGTGTGATAACGTAAACTACTTCAAAGGAGGTGGCCCCTATAAAGAATTCAGGGTCTACAGGGATCACAACAAATGCAGGATGAATGTTAACTCTATTATTATTTCACACTATTTTCTAATGATCTAAATATCTTTAATAAGATGCTTTCCTTTAAGAGGTTTTACATACAGTAGGAAAACTATAGTCTAGTCAAAACTTCTAACCTGTATCTTTTGTAGAATCTTACAGAGAGATAGTCAGGAGAATAATTGCTTTGCTTGGGAAAGGAAGATTTAACAATAAATACGGAACTAGAAATCTATGTTAACATAAAGGTTATGTTGGGAAAGCCAGTATTAAGCAGATTTCCATCTGAAGTATTTGAATTTCTAGACAAGAGGCAAACATATAATTAATGTTACATGCAGCTATTTTTTAATATAAAAGAGAAGGCAAAAATACAGTATTCTATTTTTACCAAAAGTCCTGTTTAACTTCCATGAATGTGACGCTTTGGCTATATTACAAATGGCATATTTATACATAAGGTCACAAATAAATGGTGAGAAAAAAATTCAAGAAATTATGAGAACAAAAGAAGCTTGCATGATAATAAAGGAATCTTTGGGAGGGGGCAGGAATGCAGCCTATATAATCACATCTATGAGGGCAAGACTATTTACAGCAAAATTTAAGTTTAAATTAGATTTAAATTATATGCAGCACCTTAAAGTTGACTAAGGAAACTTTAAAACAATATTGCAAGACGAGGGCGGCTGCTTATTTTCCCTCTAGCATTTTTAGACCTAAAGAATGAAAATGTCTATAAAAATCTCTTTGACACCTTTAACAACAAGCTTATCTTCTCCAGAGAAAAATGTTAACTTCTAACCATTACTGCTAATCATGAACTTCCATACAAATGACTCTAGGAAGATTTATTTCATAAGGTGCAGAGTTTCAGAGGTAACACTGAAGAATGACAATGCATGCGATACCCTGTATAGCTATTTCTGGTCTCAGAATTCTAGAGTCAGCATTGCAGGGAAATTAGAGTGACTACTTCAGAGGGGCTTTAATGAAGATCTAACTGGACTATAAGAGGAATGGGAGACAACTCATAATTTCCTTTTAAAGTGTGACGAGACTATGTTGTTTACATCATGAAATTGCCCTGCACAATTTGGAAATACTTCAAAATAGAATCCAAAGGGAGTCAGGAAGAACCATACACATTGAACATATTTTGTCAAACACTATGTGACTTAGCCGTAATAACAATTGGAAAGGTAGAGGCTGAGGAGGAATGCACAGGTAAAGCCAACCCCTCAATAATTCCAGGTGAGTGAATAAAAGCGCAGTAAGCAGCAAAGTTTGCTAAAACAGTTAAAGTAAATAGTTTTTGATGCTCCAAACCTAAGCTAATCTGACCTCTTGGAAGATAAAGTTGAAAAGAAATTGTTTGTCAAAAACAGTGACTTGGGGGTGGGGAGGATATTCTTTAAAATAGAGATTGAAGGTACATAAAAATGTAAAAATTGTGCAAAAGGAAAAAACCACATCTTTCTCAATGTAACCACTTTGTTTGCAGAAGCCAATACAACCCTCCTGCTTTCCCAGACTCATCAATTCCCTTCCCCTAGAAACAAGTCTAGGTGTTTCTTGAATTCATCTATGCTCTCCTCCAGTTGCCTTTCCCAGTAATTTATTCCATATGTTTATCATCTCGTTCACGACATACTCTCCCCATCATGGAAAGCAAACAGAGGTTACTCATCTGGCTGTCTCTTTCACAAAGCTGAGACCCTTTCAATACTTTTCTTAGGTTTCCCCTTTACACACCCTGAACTGATTGAGCTACTGCTGAAATGTTCTTCCGCATCCCCTGCAAAAACCCACAACCAAGAGTTCAGTGAACTTCATTCTATAAATAACAACTCATTACATATATCTAGGCTATCATTTTTATTAAAAGCTTAAAGAGTAACATGAAATGCTCTGCATTTCTATTTTTGTGATATTTTGATCCATTTGGGAATTAATTTCTTTAGGGGGAGCACTTTCCATCATACAGAATCACAACATGATTATTGTGTTTGCCCTATAGAAATCCATCAGTCACGTTTAATTATTCTAACTCCATTTATTTCAAATAAGCTCAACCACGTATGAAACTTTCAACTTTAAAGGCATGCATGCACATATGTATTTATATGTAGAATGTGACATATAAAACTATAAATGCATAAAAGTCATTTACACAGGTGGATAAACATGTATTTAATTATCTTGTGATTTTTATCTTAAACTGTACAATTTAGAAATGTGTTGTCTAATTTTCAGACATCTCTCTTTTATTAATTTCTGACTTCATTCCATTATGGTCAAAGAATATATTCTGTATGGTTTCAATCCTCTTATATTTATTGAACCTTGTTAAATGGTTCAGAATATAGTCTAGCTGGTGAATGTTCTTCTGTTGGGTGGAATGTTCTACAAAGATGAATAAAATCAAGTTGGTTGAGAGTGTTTTTCAGGTCTTCTATTTCCTTACTGATTTTCTGCCTAACTGTTCTATCAATTTCTGAGAAAGGAGTGTTAAAATCTTTAACTGAAACTGTAAAATTTTTCTATTGTCTCTTTGCAGTTCTATCAATTTTTGCCTCAAATATTTAGAAGTTATGTTACTAGTTGCACATACTTTAGAATTTTTATGTCCTTTTGATGAATTGACACTTTTATCATTATTAAATATGTCTGTAACCCTGATAATCTTCCTTGTTTCAAAATCTGTTTTGCCTATATGGATCAATGGAACAGAATAGAGAGCCCAGAAATAAACCTACACACCTATGGTCAATTAATCTTCGACAAAGGAGGCAAGAATATACGATGGAGAAAAGACAAGTCTCTTCATCAAATGGTGTTGGACAGCCGCATGTAAATCAATGAAGTTAGAGCACTCCCTCACACCATACACAAAAATAAACTCAAAATGACTTAAATATAAGACATGTCACCATAAAACTCCTAGAAGAGAACATAGGCAAAATATTCTCTGAAATAAATTGTATCAATGCTTTCTTAGGTCAGTCTCCCAAGGTAATAGAAATAAAAGTAAAAATAAACAAATGGGACCTAATTAAACTTATATGCTTTTGCACAGCAAAAGAAATCATCAACAAAACAAAAAGATAACCTATGTAATGGGAGAAAATATTTGCAAACAATGCAGCCAACAAGGATTTAATTTCCAAACTATACCAACAGCTCATATAACTCAGTAACAAAAAATCAAACAACCCAATCAAAAAATAGGCAGAAGACCTAAATAGACATTTCTCCAAAGAAGACATAGGCACATGAAAAGATGCTCAACATCACTAATTATTAGATAAAAGCAAATCAAAACTACAATGAGGTATCACCTCACACAGGTCAGAATGGTCATCATTAAAAAGTCTATAAATGATAAGAACCTGCTGTATAGCACAGGGAACTCTACTCAATACTCTGTAATGACCTATATGGGAAAAGAATCGAAAAAAAAAAAAAAAGCAAGTATATGTATAACTGATTCAATTTGCTGTACTGTGCTGAAGCTAACACAACATTGTAAATCTATTAAATGAAAAAGTAAAAAAAAAAAATAAACAGTAACAAGTCAGGTTAAAAAAAAAAAGTCTACACATAACAAATGATGGCGAGCGTGTGGAGAAAAGGGAGCCCTCCTACACTGTTGGTGGGAATGTAAATTGGTACAGCCACTATGGAGAACAGTATGGAGGTTCCTTTAAAAACTAAAAACAGAGCTGCCATAGGATCCAGCAATTCCACTCCTGGGCATATATCCAGAGAAAACTCTAATTTGAAAAGATATATACATGCGCCCCTATGTTCATAGTAGCACTATTTACAATAGCCAAGACATGGAAGCAACCTAAATGTCCATTGACAGATGAATGGATAAAGAAGATGTGGTACATATATACAATGGATTATTACTCAGCCATAAAAAAGAATGAAATAATGCCATTTGCAGCAACGTGGATGGACCTAGAGATTGTCATACTAAGTGAAGAAAGCCAGAAAGAGAAACAAATACCATACGATATCACTTATATGTGGAATCTAAAGTATGATACAAATGAGCTTATTTACAAAACAGAAACAGACCCACAGACACAGAAAACAAACGCATGGTTGCCAAAGAGGAAAGGGGAGGGGGGAAGGGATAAATTAGGAGTTTGGGGTTAGCAGATACAAACTACTATATATAAAATAGATAAACAACAAGGTCCTGCTGCATAGCGCAAGGAACTATATTCAGTATCCTGTAATAAACCATAGTGGAAAAGAATATATATATGGATTACTGAATCACTTTGCTGTACACCAGAAACTAACACAACATTGTAAATCAACTATACTTCAATTTTTTTAAATCTATGTTGTGTAATATTAAAATAGCCACTCCAGCTTTCTTTATATTTCTACTGAATTTCTGAAAATATATATGGTTGAGTCTTGCTATTTATCCAGTATGATAATATCTGCCTTTTAATTAGGGGTGTTCAGACTATTTAACATTTAATGTAATTATCATTATGTTTAGGTTTAAATCTGTCATTTTGCTCTGTATTTAAATAAATACTTACAAGTCATGTAAATACTGAACTTTCACACTGGCTTGGTAACAGCACTACCATTTAAGAAACAAAAGATTCCTTAACAAAAGAATTTTAATTAAGAACCATAGAGGGACTACACTAGTGGTCCAGCAGGCAAGACTCTGTGTTCCCAATGCAGGGGGCCCAGGTTAGATCCCTGGTCTGGGAACTAGACCCCGCATGCGTGCCACAACTAAGAACCCACATGCCACAACTAAAGATCCCGCATAGCGCAACGAATATCCTTGTGTGCTGCAGCTAAGACCCAGCACAACCAAAATAAATAAATACATAAATATTTTAAAAAGAACCATAGAAATAAACTGATGTTCTAAAACTCTCATTCTTGTCCCCAGAGGGTACTACAAAGACATCTAATTCCATTAACTTCAATCAACTATGTAAAACAAGAGATCATGATCTAAATATTTGTTTTCATAAAAAGCTCATTCTTTTTCTTAGCACACAATTATACTTTTTAAATGATGGTTTCACAATCAAACCTGCATGACAAAATGTTAACTCTCTAGACAAATTCAGCAGGACTTTGCAACCTACATTCCTTTTGGCCAGGTGTCCCCAACCCCCAGGCCACAGACCAGTACTGGTCCGTGGCCTCTTAGTAACAGGGCCACACAGCAGGAGGTGAGCGGCAGGCAAGGGAGCAAAACTTCATCTGCCGCTCCCCATTGCTCCCATCACTCGCATTACCTCCTGTACCATCCCCCCCACCCCACCCCCGTCCATGGAAAAACTGTCTTCCACGAAACTGGTCCCTGGTACCAAAAAGGTTGGGGAACACTGCTTTTGGCAACATTACCAAATACTTTTATTTTCTGCCTCACCTTACATTATGCACTCACAGTCTGTGCTAAGAATTTATTTGTCACCTACCTTTTAGGATCACATCTAAAGTCATGCAATGAGGCTATAAAACACCAATATTTTATTTGCATACATAACCACATATCTACATTTTTTAAAATTAGCAAACAAATTTCAAAGTAACTGTTCTCCCCCAAACACCAAAAACCCAAGAATGTTGGTATTGAAATACCACTTGCCACTGAAAGGAACTAGAATTCCTTGGATAAATGTCTAAGTTTAGGTCTGGGATAGGAAATGGTCAAGAGGAACCTGTAGAATTTTGTCATACTGTGTAGCAAGGAAGTTATCAGAGTTCTGTGAAAGGGCTCAGTAGCCAATATGGATAAAAGATGGGGTGAATTAAGCACTAACAAAGATAATAACTACAAAGTATTGACACATTAAATTTATGAGTTTTTAATGATATTAAAACACAACACACAGACATTGATCACTTTGGGCAGATGCTAGGAAAACAATTCATTATTTTGAACACTGATAAATAGAGGGAAAGAATTAGGCATGAATCCTTCCTTTTCTATAGAAATTGTAGCTCAGCATAACTTGAATAGACGATGATAGGAAGTTCTTCTTTCTAGAAATATTCCAACTAATAAGTGAAAAAAGAATACTAAAATTAGAAAATCACTTTAACTTTGCAATCCCTAAAGAATTGACAGTTCCACTGAATGTTCATCTAAGTCAGATTAGAGGGAGCAAAAATCAGATATTATTTATTTCCCAGCAGAAGCACGAAACTCTCATTATGATATAGTCTTACCAAAACATGAACTTAATTCTGATCAAGCCTCTAGCTCTAACTACCAAGTTGAAGGAAATACTGGGAACAGAGGGACACATTAACAAACACCTTTGGGAATGCAGTAACAAAATCCAGACTGTGGGAAACTACAGGGATATTACCTAATTTCTTCACCAACAGGAACAAAGAAAACAAGAGATAGAGAGGCAAACTACAGATGAAAAAAAATTTAAGAGACATAGCAACCAATTGCAAAAAGTTTGGATCCTGATTCAAACAAAAGAAATGCTAAAAATTTATATAAAATCAAGGAATTGAAAATACTTCTGAGTATTCGGTGATATTAAGAAATTATTGCTAATTATTGGATGCCATGACAGTATTGTGATTACAGCAGAGAAAGAGTCCTAAACTCTTAGAGATAAATAATGAACTACCTGCATATGAAATATTTTATCTTGAATTTTTTCAAAATAATCCTGGCATTGGGAGGAAGTAGGTAGGAATACAGGCCATATATTGATCATCGTTCATGCTGGTTGAGGAGAAATTAATTTCATTAAGCTAGTCTCTATACTTTTGCATTTGTTTGTAACTGTCTATGACAAAAAATTCTATTAAAAAAGGTAAAATTCTGCTCATTTTATTCAAACTAAATGACAAAGAAATTGGAGGAAACAAATAATTTTGTGATAATCTCACAATACATAACAAAAGGAAAAATGGAGAGGTATGAAAAGGTGAAATGAAGACCTATGAAAATAAGTCTCCTCTACTTGGAAATATGCCATTTTCCTTGTTTTAAAGAGTGTAAAATGACCCTAGGAAGAGCTCTGATACTTGTCCTTAAGGCTGGTTTTCTCAAGGAAGCAGAAGGTAAAGATATTAAGCAAAACCCCAAAACCTCTTCAGCAAACTTTAATGTACCAAGCAGCGGCTTTTCCTTTTAAATACACTTCAGCTTCCTCCATAAAACCTATCAATTTTATTTCCATTTATTGAATATGGTTAATTCTAGAAGAAATTTCTAGAAGAAATTTTCTGTCAAAACTACCTTACTCTATAACAATTCTAATTACCAATTTTATTCAAGAATATTTTATTTCCCAGGATGGCAGACATGATCCCTTATTGCATTTAATGAATGAACTGCTTGGGTCTTCTTCATTTTTAGTGTGAGTGATATCTCTCATGCAATTGCAATGAAAATACAGGAGAAGGGACATTCTTAACCTCTCTATAAAAAAACATAAATTTTTAACACAGCAGTGAATTATACAATATTTTCTTTCTTCTATGCCCCCCCAGTCCCATCCCAGAATATCATATTACAGATTATTGTTACAGTGACATATGACATATTTTTTAAATTTTGAGAAAGATGGGCAGTGAAATTCTACTTCAATTCTTCATGCCTCATCTTTTGCATAAACGACACCTACTTAAAATTTTAAAAATTGACATTTATATTTACTTTGAGAGTTTTCTTTACCTTAAAATTTGTCCCCCAAAAAGGGAAATCTATGAAATTCTGAAACTATATTTTATGAGAGACTGGCCTTAAAGACTGATATGCTTTTTCATCACCGCTACTTTATAGTATTATTCATGACACGTGAATACCTTGAAGAGGTATTCAGCTATTTCAGAAACTATAGAAAATCAATAATAGGACTTCGCTGGTGGCGCAGTGGTTAAGAATCCGCCTGCCAATTTAGGGGACAGGGGTTCGAGCCCTGGTCCAGGAAGATCCCACATGCCACGGAGCAGCTAAGCCTGTGCATCACAACTACTGAGCCTGTGCTCTAGAGCCCACGAGCCACAACTACTGAGCCCATGTGTCACAACTACTGAAGCCCACACTCCTAGAGCCCGTGCTCCACAACAAGAGAAGCCACTGCAATGAGAAACCTGAGCACCGCAACGAAGAGTAGCCCCCGCTCGCTGCAACTAGAGAAAGGCTGCGTACAGCAACAAAGACCCAACGCAGCCAAAAATAAAATAAATTTAAAGAATAAAATAAAATAAATCAATAAAAAATGTTACACAGGAAGGATACAACTAAAAGCATTTGGCCCTATGTCTTATCAACAGTGGACAGAATATATTAAAGAGTAGGAGTTAAAAGTTCTCACCTAAATGCAGCAAAATTTCATTTTGGGACTATATGCATGTATAATTCTCAATATCCTTTTAGAGTTTAATAAGTGCTCCAACAAAAGTTTTTTTTTAATTTAGTTTAGTGTAAAACCTAATGATAGACTCAGTACTTACCATAAGTCCCAATGAAACAATTTAGACAAAAAGTGATATTAAAGAAAATGAAGCTGTTACTAAAAACACTTTCCCCCTGCCTCCATGAAATTCCCAAGGAAAGATTTTTTTTCTAGGTTTCTTGTCTTAATGAGAACTCCAAGAGTTATTTTCCACAAAGTCTGTTATTTACAGATTTCACCCCCATTTCACCCTCAAAGACGACCAGATATTTTAAAGTATATACCTCAACATAACAATTCAGAAGTGAGTAATATGTATTATAGTTCCCTTGAGCTAATATAAAATTTTTCATCTATTTCTACTGAGAGAAGAAAACAAACCATTTTTCATATAGCAAGATAATTTTTTTTTTCCACTGTTGCCAAGTGAAACATGGAAATGTCAGGTATGGGGAGAGGAAAACAGAAGAGATGAAGGTCAGGTATCCCTCCCCTTTCATCATGCCACTTCACCTAAAATAAACGGAGCAGAGAGTGATACCAGCCCCTATTCAGAGAATAATGCTGACATCTCTAAAGTCATAGTAACAATATCAGAAACTGATGGCCTTTACATAAAACCGGGCCATCAATATGACTACTAATGACTTATTAAAACAAAGACATACTTTAAAATAAATCCAAGTTCCTTGTTCTTTTTCTCATTATGGGTCTCTCATGGGTATATAGCTTACCACTGATCAGAGAAAGGGATCAACGTATAAGAACATTTTTTCTTAAATTACTTTCACTCTTCCTGATCAACTCTTCCATCCTTTTGTTTTTAAAATATAAATCTGAAAAGTATCAACATAAATGTTCAACATACCATAAAAACCTATTTATGTACATGACTAATTTTCATAAAATTTCTATCTTATGTGAGACTATAGATAATTATTTATAGCATTTGGTAGGAAACATTTTTTTTTAACTTTACACTTTAGGTTAAAAACTGCCAACTTTTGTCCTTGGAGAGAGAATGAAATACTGTGCTTAGGTTATATTTATTTCTATGCAGACTCTATGTCAGATATCAACATATGTCCATGTCTTTTGTGTTTCTTGTCCTTCCAACCACACCACATTGCTTCCTTTAAGGTACAAATTCGAGGAAACTCCTGGTTCTACCGTTCAGTGGTGAGCGTGTGCTATTGAGAATGCTCAGGACACCCACCACAAAGGACAGGGGCACTGCAAGCTTCGTTCCAGGAGCGCTCAGAGATTCAAGCAAGCACCCATTGCATTTTCCCCCTTCTCTATTCTTGTCAACCTATAGCTATTCATTACTTACTTTCTGTTGACCAGGAACTATTAGCACCATCCCACTTTGGACCTTTCTGTTACATTATAAGTAATTCCCCTTCAGTCCTCTATCCTTCATTAAGATAATTTTAAATAAAGCATTAAATAGTATTCATTATTGTTTCTTCTGATATTAACTAGTGGCCGTGTTTTCTAACACTCTTGAATCACAAGGCTGGAGGAAACCATGTTCTCCTAAAAAGTACCAAATCAGTGATTTGTGGTCTGTCCCCTAGGGTTAATATGCAGCTGGTGCTCTTCCAGGAAACCTTACTTACTCTCTGTCATGCTTATGTTTTTGTGATCACCTTGAAATTTCTTAACTCTTGGTTTCCATAATCTCATTTGTGATTTATAGACTCACTCCACTTTTTCTCACTGTCCCTGGAACGTTAATGTTTCTCAAAGTTCATATTGTTTACACGCTTCTCTGCTGTTTTTCTTGCTGGAGCTTACCTACCTCTATGGCTCAACCTAAATATTTATGCCTCCCAAATTTGTAGCTTTAAGCCACATATCATTCCTGATCTCCAGGTAAATATCACCAATTTCACAGGGCCAAATTCTCCAAATGCCTCAAATACAATTTGCACAAAACTGAACTTTTCAGATTATTCCTTCACTCCTCCCCATTCCTCGCCTCAAACTCACACTCACACTCCCCCAACTTATCCTGCTCCTATCCTATTCATCCTCTAATTTCAATCAAGAGTAATGGCACCAATATCTATCAAGAAATCGGAGATATACCCTTGACTCTTAGTGTCACCTCATCTAATAGGTTTTCCAAACCTGTAAAGACTGGATAACATATGTTCTTCTTCCCCGCTTCCATATCTATTACCACTGTCTCAGCTTGGCCCTTCATCTGCTCTTGTCTGCACTACTGCAACAGCATCCTACCTGGTCTCCATGACTACAATCCCATCTCCCTGAAATTTACCTCCAAATCATCTCCAGAGTGATCTTTCCAAAATTTAAAGCTGAGAACATTTATCCTTCAAGGATTCCTCATGTATAGGATCAGTTCAGAACTTCCGCATGTCACAGTAGGCCCTTCAAAAATCTTTCCATGGCCGCTGTTCCTTATTTTCATCCAACCTCTCCTTGTACATCTACATGTGGCATCTTTATTCAGCCATAATTGTGTTTCCTTAATGTACTGTGCTATATTTTTGCACCTACTGTTCATTCTGTGTGGCATGTCTTCCCTTCTACTTCTCTGCATCCAGCAGGAATTGACTACTTTATGTTTCTGTTTTCTGGCTCAGTAACAAGCCAGTAATGTGCCCTTTCTGTCTTGGCTTTGGAACCCTTCTTCTGGAACTTCTCTGGTGGATACACTTTGGTGAGTACGGCCCAGTGCTTCCAGTCTAGATTTGGCCTCAGCCAGTTGGGTAATGGCTAGATCTCCTGGCAAAATTCTTATTATTCTTTCAGCCTCAGCTCAAACATGATACTCCTTTGTGAAGCCATCCCTGATCTTCCCAGTGTCAGTAACTCTTAGGCTTTAAATAAATTCTGTTATATAGCTTTCATAGTGTTGTAACAGTGTTTACTTGTCCCCTTCATTAGGTTATAAGCTCTTTAAAGGAAGAATGTACTACTGACATTTATTTTACATCATCGATACCAAATAATGTCAGGAATACAGTAGATGCTTAATGCTTAACACATAATGATTGAAAAAATATATTTTTCAGTGTCATTTTTCTACAGTGAATATTCCCTTAAGACTAAAGACATTCATGTTTCAATATGCTGGAAGAATCTCATATTTAATCTTTGAGATTAAGATTATGGTTTCCCCAGGTTTCTGTTTATTCTCTCCAGTTTCTGTTTGCCTGTTGTTGTCTTACTCCCTTTTACCTAATCTTCTTGTTTTTATTTGCACTAAATAAATATTTATTGAGTGAATTAAAGAAATAGTAAATAAATGACTGCATTGATTTAGTAGTAAACATTCAATCATCTCACTATATTTCCATTTTCTTATGAATAAACATGGGCAATAATCTCTGTTGGAGCTTATGGAAGATCTTCAGGATATTTAAATGAGGCCTGAGACTCCTCCCTATTCTCCAAACCCATTCTCTAGTGATTTACTTCTTATCATGGGAATCAAGATGGTGACCACAGTCTACTTTTCTTAAGGTACATTAAGGCACATATGTCCTTTTCAAGCTAAAGCTTGTCTGACCATAACAAATATGGTGAATTATGGAGTGAAAATTTCCTTTACCCCAAATTCCTCTGTTTGAAAATTATGCTCGTTTGCTTTTTGAGAATATGTGATTTTTATGGAAGATTAGAGAAAACTGCTTTAGAACCTAACATCAAACTTTTCACAGCAAGGTGGCTAAGAGCACAGGCTAAGAAGCAGCAGCCTGCCTGGACTTGGATTTCAAGCCACAAATCGTTAGCTGCGCATGGCAGACATTGTTGGCCACCTCTCCAGAGGCCAAAGCCCCCTGCCCGTTAATCTTCCTTGTTAACAAAGTCCTATTTTGTTCACTTTCCTCTGAGGGTCTATTTCTATTTCTATTTCACCCCAGGGAGTGAGTCTTTGGAGTAGGCCAATCCTGTGGGATTTTTCTCTTTTCCTGGTGATTGGTTTAGGCCTGAGCATATAATGCGATTCCAGCCAATGAGACATCAGCACAAGACTGCCTGTAGAGTTTGCAGCAAGGGATTCCTCTTTCTTAAAAAGAGAGCGGAGAAAAGGGCTTTTCCCTTTTTCTTTCTGTCTGGTGACAAAGTTTTCTGCCTATGGTAAATAGGCAACCATATATAGGAAAATATAGCAACCATCTTAAAGGGCAGCTGGTCTAGGAGGGCAAGACAATTTGCTAAGGACAGCAAAGTAGACAGATGGAAAGAAAATGGGTCTTTGATGATCTCATTGACTTAATCAACCCTAGAGTACCTCTACCTCTGGACATATAGTTAGGTAAGATAGTAAATACCCCTATCGTTTTGTTTTCTTGTCATCAGAAGCATACTAACTGAAATACTGTGTGGCCTTAGGAAAGTTTCTTAACTTCTCTGGTCTTCATTTGCCTCTTTTGGAAAAAGTAAATAAGTTAATTAATCCTCATAGGATTCTTGTGACAATTAAATAAAATGATATATGTAAAACACTGAAAAAAGTTTCCATTTATAAAAATTAGGGCTTCCCTGGTGGCACAGTGGTTGAGAGTACGCCTACCGATGCAGGGGACACGGGTTCATGTCCCGGTCCGGGAAGATCCCACATGCCGCGGAGCGGCTAGGCCCGTGAGCCATGGCCGCTGAGCCTGCGCGTCCGGAGCCTGTGCTCCGCAATGGGAGAGGCCACAACAGTGAGAGGCCCGCATACCGCAAAAAAAAACAAAAAAAACAAAAAAAAAATTAAATAAGTGCTCAACAACTCAGCTGAGAGAAACAAAATAGGATAGCTCAAAAGAATAGGCCTCATAGAGCATCAACCTAAAGGAGTTTATGACCCTGGAAGAAATGGATCAGAAAAAAGGATCCGGGTGACTTCCCTGGTGGTGCACTGGCTAAAGACTCCGCACTTCCAATGCAGAGGGCCCGGGTTCGTTCCCTGATCATGGAACTAGATCCCACACGCATGCCACAACTAAGAGTTTGCATGCCACAACTAAGGAGCCCACCGGCTGCAACTAAGACCCGGAGCAACCAAAAAAAAAAAAAAATCAATCAATAAAATAAAACAAATATTTAAAAAAAGTGCTCAAAAAATGATAATTATTTTTGTCATTGTTACTATTAATGAATTTAAATATGAAACGCTATAGAATTTTTCTTCCCTGATGCCTTCAAAGGTTATCCAAATAGGTGAATAAATTATAAAAGCCAACATTTCTATTTTGCTATGCTATCTATTAAAAAAGCAAATTTAATTTTTATCCCTTGAATATTCCTCCTCAGTCTATATTAAATTTTTAAGTAAAACTAATACACAAATATCTCCTTATTAAAAATACTTACCCTCGAAAAAAAGAAAAATGATAGTAGTTCCAAAGAAGGTAAATTTTATGTTTAATATAACCGAAAAATTCATATAATTACAGAGCAGAGAAAAATGAGTAAGTATATGATATAAACTACTCTGTCCCATTTCCACCAACGTTTTTCTATTCTCTATGTAGTGTTATTTTTGTTCTTATCCCAGATCTCTTAGAGGTGGAATCTTGCCAAGAATGCAAAAGTCTGTTCAACTCTGTAGTAGTTTTACAAAATTGGCAAATGTCCACAAAGACTTGAGGAAGGACCACCAAATTCAGCTGAGTTTTGAACTAAAGGCCCCCATAAAGTCAAGTTAAAATCTGATTAATATGGGGGAAACCAGAGAACTGAGTCAGCAGTGGTGGCATAGAAGCACTTCTTCAATTTCTTTGATAAGTAAAGAATAGGAAAGGCTTCTACACTGGAGAGAGAAAAAACAAACAACTGTTTTAGTAGCACTGGGGTAAATGCGAGTAATCTTCTCTTCTGATGCATTTCCCTGATCTCTCAGGAAAAAAAAAAAAATTCTCCCAACAGCACAGGAAGAAAACTGCTTCTTTAACCCTCTGATGACAGAAACAAATTGTTTTTCAGCTCTGGGAAGAGATTTGTCACAAATGTGCAAACCAGATCCTGTATCTTGGACACTGTGCAGAGACGTAATATCATATTTTCAGAGAATTCCAAAGTGATCCCTTAATAACACAAGAGGGTTTTTTTTTTAAAGCAAAGCTCTATCTTGATGGTTTAACATGTATGGATTTTGTGTGTGTGATATCAAATGTAACTTTTAGTTTAAGCGTTGTTATTAATTTGCTGTAATTCTCAAAGTACCCAGGAGACTTTATTTTTATAGCAGTATAGTTTTTGAAAATGCTCACTCTGTTATTGTTTAATGGACATGTTTAAAGCCAAATATATTTAAAACTAAATAGCTACTTAGGTAAACTGGGCAGTACAGAAGGCTTGGTGACTGAGCTAACCACTCTATGAATCACTCTTTTAATGCTATTTCCATACATGAAGATGTTCTTATAGTATTCATGAGCACTTCACATGCATCTATATAAATACAACATGCATAGTGAAAAAAGTAGGAGCTCTAAATAATTGATAGACCTAGAATCCAAATCCTGGCTCTGCCACTTAGCAGATATGAAATTGAAAAAATTACTTAATATCTTTTAGTGTCTAGGTCCTCGATTATAAAATGAAGACAATAAAAACCAATCTTAAAGGATCATCATAAGCGTTAAATGAGAAAATATACTGAGCACCTAGCAGAATATCTAGCAAACAACAGATGACCAATAATTGTCAATGTCCATCCCTCGCACACTTATAATAATAACAACAATGATAATAGTTCTAGAATAAGATGCAAATATTTTAAGAAATAAAAAAGTCTTTTCTATAGAATTTGTGGGTAACTTAGCATAACAGTAAGCTCTGCATACATCATCCAGATACGACAAAAAAACCAGAATGAATACTCAGATAAGTATCCACAAGCAATATTCCCATCAGTTCATTAAATTTTAACTGGTCATCTACTATGTGCTGGCAATATAGACATAAACGGCATTAATGCCTAAGATCATCAGGCTCACAAATTAGGAGAGAGATTTACAAAACTGTAAACATGCAAAGGCAGGTAATTATGTGTAAGTATGATTGCAGGATGGACACTCAATCCAGACTTGAAGGAGAGAGTAGGATTGAAAAACTTCCCAAAGGCTATGACATCTGAGCTGAGTTTTGAAGGATAAGGAGTTACGCAGGTGCAGAAGGTGATGGAGAGTGGGATTGAGAGGTGGAATGTGACATCTAGGCTAAGCGAGCAATGTGTGAAAGTCATGGAGTCATAAGAAAGCAGTCTGTATCCTGGGAATGCAAAGCGCTTCAGTAAGGCTGGAGCATAGGATTCAAACACACTTACAAGGAATATCAGTGTGACGCATAGCAATTTCATTTCTGGCAGGTACTAGAGTGGGAAGTTGCCAATGCTAGGTAACAGGGTCTGTTCTTTATGCAAGGCATGTGCAGTACTGGTAGCAAATAAAAGTGGCAATCTGAATGCTAAAATTGGCAGTACTACATCATCAGGACCACCCAATTTTTGGTCTTTTGAAGGAAGGAGTGGCTATATATTTAAGACATAAGAAAATTACCAGCATAGTAAAGAACAACTTCAATAAAGTATTTGTTCAGGTAAAATCAAATTGCACTCAAATTAGACAGCTAGACCACTAACTGTTAGAACACTAAGAAGTTATTAAAAATTTATGAATATAGCATCCAATGAAATACTTGTAAAAGAGAAACAAAATGCATTGAAATGGCTTTGGTCCAAAATCAAATTCACATGTTTAAATAAGATTCAAAATAAGGTATAACATTTCTGTAACACTTAGAAACATAAAATCATACATCAGAAGCTCTCTTATAAATTATCTTATCCAGTAGATTTTAAACAGCAACAGAAAGAACATCTACATCCTGACTTCTGGGGGATTTGCTTGAACAGAAACAAAACAGATCTCTTTATTTTTCTCCTTTCCATTTCCAGAGATTACCGTAGGTGACAGATTAAACTCCGAATCTGAGATGGAATAAGCTACAGGAAAGTGTAACTTCAAGACCATGCCAAGACAGCCATCAAGTGGCAGGTAATCCATAAGACTGTTACTTTGAAAAAAGCGTGGTAATGGACCCATTCCTTGTGCACTATTGACCTCTGAGTATGAAATGGTAGTAGGAGGGTTACAGGCATGGGAATCAGCAGGTTAGGTTATATTTAGGGAAATGTATTTAGTTAGTATGAATCTCTACTGTTCTTTAGCACTTTCATATTTGGGAAAGGTGTCTGCGTGTGGATGTGTATGGGCACATGAGAGTGTTTGATCCAATATTTGGCCACTTGACAATCATTAAGAATGAAGGAGCAGAGCAATACTTTGTATTATCAGGGAGACTTAAAAAGGATATCGAATTAAGGTAGAAAAGCCCACCTAGACCCTTCTGCTGGAGCTTTACCACTTCACATAGTACTTCCTCTCCCATACTAAATTGAGATTTCAGGCTGTGGGAACTGCTATAGGATTCATGATATCAAAGACTTTCTTGTGTAGAAAGAAAGACAAATCCTAAGGAGACCAAACTCCATGGGGTGGGATTGGGCGAGGGCAGGCAGAGAGTCAAAATGTAGGTTTTCGTAGAGTTCCGTCAAAAGTCAAAAAGTAGGCTTCAAGGGGCTTCCCTGGTGGCGCAGTGGTTGAGAGTCCGCCTGCCGATGCAGGGGACGCAGGTTTGTGCCCCGGTCCGGGAGGATCCCACATGCCGCGGAGCGGCTGGGCCCGTGAGCCATGGCCGCTGAGCCTGCGCGTCCGGAGCCTTTGCTCCGCAACGGGAGAGGCCACAGCGGTGACGGGCCCGCGGACCACAAAAAAAGAAAAAAAAAAAAGTAGGCTTCAAGTCACAGACCAAAACTAGAAAATGAAGTGGGTGGAGCTTAACATTTTTAGTTCTTTTCATTTGAAGTAGGGGGATAGTCATAATATCAATTTAATATCTATCTTTTCTGTTCTAACTACCATTAATCATTCCTGTTCCTTGGGTGATGTTGATGAAAACTGTAGAAAGGCTGTGGAGATGTGAGGGGGGTCCAGCAGGGAGAAGGGTAAGATTCTAGGTAATAAAAAGAATTGTAGCTTTTCTTACAAAACCCCTCTGCTGAGGCCAGCCTCAGATAGGTGCATCAAGGAATCAGTAGTTCTGGAATTCCAGCTCCTAATGTATCAATGTGAGAAGAAGCCCCAGCAGCACTTAGATCTCCAAAAGGAGGTCTAGAGAAGCTGCTGCCAAGATGATGTCTCAACAGTACCCCAGAAACCCCCTCTGCTTAACATGTATCTTAGAGAAGGTGACCTTTGGGTTACATATAAAAAGGGATAGTTGCCCTGACTGAAGTTGGGACAAGTTCCAGTTACATATTTCAATTGTTGTAGATTGTCCAGACTTGCAACAATGGAGATGCCACACGTTAAGAAAGAGGAAGAAAAAAACAAAACAACACAGAATTTCAACAGTAGAAAGACATCACAGAAAAATTTATGAAAGTGTAGACACATATCTAGTCATTCATTTGAAAGTATTTTTTGAGAACCAACTACATGGGAGGCACTATGATAATTACATAAGGGGATATATAAAAGATGACTTAGACATAATCTGTTCTTTCAAGGCACACAAGTAACTTTAAGTTTTCAGTCCAGCATATAAAGAAGCTTAAAAGTTATCACTCTGTCTTCACAACAAGTAAAAAAGCTTTAAACAAACAGAAAAATCAACTCTTTAAAAATCTTTCAGTGATGTCAGGTCACAGGGCAAACAGCTACCCCAAATTAGAGAGAGAGACAGGCAGATAAAGAGAATCACAACTTTCACAACTTACTGAAGCAGAAAACCACAAGCAGAAACCACCCCCAGAACTAGTGCCAGGGTAGGGAAATCTAAAGTATCATTGAAGAATTGCTGGAGACTCCGTATGGACAAGTCTGAGAGTTAAAAACTCCACAGGGAATCTGTTATATGGACACCCACATATTTCTGTTTTATCTCCAGGAGCTCTACCAGTTCCTCACAGTGAATATTGAAGAAAAATCCTCTCATGCTTCTGGCAGTGGGAGAGGAAAAGGAACCATTTTGACATATACCAGAGCATTCTGTTCTTCTTAATAAGGCCTGCCCTCAGGAGAAACAATTTTACCAAAGCAAAACCTGTTGGGGTTACAACAGAGCCTAACTAGCGAAAGGAAAACACCCAACTCCGGACCCCTTTAGCCATCCTGTCCCATCTAAGAGGAGAAAGAAAACTGAGACACACTGGTGAAATTGACAGTCCAGGGGCAGAGGCTCACTAAAGACTGAGATCTAATCACAGGGCTATAGAACACTTCCTCTCCCCCAACACCCTGCTACCACATTACTAAGAGCCTAAATACCACACTTCCCTTTTCCCAATACATCATGTCCACCTTCCAACAAAAAATTACAAGGCATACTAAAAGGCAAAAAATGCAGTTTGAAGAGAATAAGCAAGTATCAGAGCCAGAGTCAGAAATGGCAGGGATGCTGGCATTATCAGACCAGCAATCTTTTTTTAAACTATGACTAACATGCTAAGGACTTTAATAGAAAAAGTATACAACATGCAAGAACAGATGGATAATATAAGGAGAGAGATGGAAATTCTAAGAAAGAATCAAAAAGAAATGCTAGAAATCAAAACCACTGTAACAGAAGTGAAGAATGCCTTTGATGGGCTCATTAGTAGACTGGACATGGCTGAGGGAAAAAAAATCTCTGAGCTTGAGAATATGACAATGGAAATTTCCAAAACTAAAAAGCAAATCAAGAAAAGACTTTTTAAAAAGATCAAAATATCCAAGAACTTTGTGACAATTACAAAAATTGTAACATATGCTTAATGAGAATACTAAAAGGAGAAGCAAGAGAGAAAGGAAAAGAGGCAATATTTAAAGTAATAAGGACTGAGAATTTCCTCAAATTAATGTCAGACATCAAAGTACAGGTCCAGGAAGCTCAGAGAACACCAGACAATAAATGGCGAAAAAAACTAAACTTAGACATACCATATTCAAACTTCAGAAAATCAAAGATTTTTTTAAATCTTGAAAAAGCCAAGGGGTGGGAGTGAGGAAAACACCATACCTATAGAGGAGCAATGATAAGAATTAATCCAACTTCTCAGAAAACATGCAAGAAGAAAGTGGAGTGAAATACTTAAAGTATTGAAAAGTCTGTACCCTTTGAAATTATGCTTCAGAATTGAATTCACCAACTTAGAATTCTGTACTTTGTGAAATTATCCTTCAAAAGTGATAGAGAAATAAAGACTAATCTCAGAAAAAGAAATTAAGGGAATTTGTTACCAGTAGACCTGTCTTGCAAGAAATGGCAAAATAAGTTCTACAGAGAGAAGGAAAATTAAATTGTTTGGAAAAGGAAGAGCATCAGAGAAGGAATAAGTGCAGATTAAATAAAAACTTATTTTTCTTATGCTTAACTGATCTAGCAGATAACAGCTTAGTTAAAATAAGAAAGAAAACTGAGACACACTGGTGAAATTGACAGTAGTTTAAAAAAAGATCGCTGGTCTGATAATGACAATAATATATGCAATGATGTACGATTATGTACAAATGTACAGTATGTATGCTTATGTACACTTATGTATAACTGAATTGAATGACAGCAAAGATACAAGGGATGGGAGAAAGGAATTAAGATTATTTTGTTAACATAAGATATTCACACTACCCATTAAGTGGTATAGTGTTCTTTGAAAAAAGACTTGGATTAGTTGTAAATGTATATTGTGAACTCTAGAGCAAACACTAAAAAAAAAAAAAAAAAAGGTGAAAAAACTAAGTATAATTGATATGTTAAGAAAGGAGAGAAAATGGAATCATAAAATGCTCAATTCAAATCTAAAGAGCAGAAAAATTACAGAAGACAAAAAAAAAACAAACAAACAAGGGAGACAAAATCAAAACCAGTAACAAATATGATAGATATGAATCCAACTATATCAATACCCACTTTAAATTTCAATGATATAATCACACCAATGATCATATAATAAAACAAGGCTCAAATGTATGTTAATGTATGTTATCTGTAAGAAACCCACTTTTAATAAAAAGACACATAGATTAAAAGTAAGTGGATGGAAAAAGATATAGATATACCTTGTTAACACTAATCAAAAAAAGCGGGAATACCTATATTTATTTCAGACAGAGCAGACTTCAGAGCAAGGAACGTGATCAGGGACAAGGAGGGGCATTATACAATGATAAAGGGGCAAATACTCCAAGAAGACATAACAACCCTTAGGTGTACGCATCTAACAAAAGAGCATCAAATCATGTGAGGCAAAAACTGATAGCACTGCAAGGAGAAATAGATGAATCCACTATTATAACTGGAGACTTCAACACCCCTCTATCGGAAATGGACAGATCCAGCAGGGAGAAAATCAGTAAGGAAATGGTTGAATTTAACAGCACCATCAATCAGCTTAATATAATTGACATCCATGGATGTCTACTTCATCCAACAATAGCACATTGTGCTGTTCATCACTACTTATATTCATTACACTCAGGTGATGAAGTTAGTTACCTGCAGTGAGCATTGCAGACCCCCTAAGGCTATGCAAGAGGAATCAAATATTCTTATACTTAAGCCCACTATTTAGAGGCTGTAAAACTTCTCAAAGATCCCAATGATATTTATGTGACACCTTTCATGTGTAGGGCAGAGTATAATGCCTGATGTGTGGAGTGTTTAACTTTTCTCTGTTAACAAGAAATTTAATAAGGATGGAACAAAAAATAATTGGGAGCTAGAAAAATAAGGAACCAATGTTAGTGATACCAGATTTACTGACCCAAACCACAAACTTTTTGCCTTAAATTTAAATCTAGAGATCTTTGCTTAACATAGCAAAACCATATCATTCTATTAATTGTGTCCTTCTAAATGGAAATTCATTTTTCGTTATTTTCATAATCTGATCTATATAAAACCAACAAATAATTTACTAGCTTATATTAATAACGTTTGTTGAATGGATGAATAAATGATTAAGATGCTATGGTTAAATTATGGCAAAATAGGGCTTAGGTAAATTAATGGAAATACAAACAATTAAATATATTGAACTTCTCCCTAACAAAATATGTATGTAGTACTACCTTTATTGGGGGGCCAAAGATTAAGAAATAAGGCATCTCACAATGACAAAGAAAAAATATTCTATTGATGACATTGAAATTGAAAACTGAAATTATTTCCACATTTGCGTAAAGAACCATGATATATTTATAATTATTCTAAAGCATTTGATGGGTCCAGCTGTTGTTCTTGGACCTGGGCCTGGGCCCTAAAGCCACCGTGGATTACTTCTGTCTCCCTAGGATTTCAACTTCATCTTTAAACCCCTGCACCTCCTGGTCGTTGTTCATGGCCTCTGACACACAAATGCAAACAAACAGGAAGGTAAGTTTATACAAGTTGAGGGAAGGATGTATAAAATCTACACGCTCCTTCAACCCACTCTCCTCAGCCCCAGAGTTTACAGTGATGACCTTATACTAAATGTTCAGATTATGTTCGATTCAAGAAGAAAAAGAAATTCACAAAACGCAAAACTAGACATACAACAGGTAACACACTATGTTCTATGATCATTTTTATCATGCTGTTTCAGGCATCGACATGAACTTTAAAACATATCATATTAGTATTTTACTTTGTGTAAGAATGGTATTCTTTTTTAAATCTCTGCTCCCTATTTAATCAGTGTTTAATTTCATACAGGAAGATAGTTACTCAGCTTCCACTCCTGCTCCCATCCCCCATATATTTCTCAGCATTTTATCCTGACTTAAATTGAAGGTTTTAATTAACATCCTAAAATGTAATGTTAAATTACACCATGCAATTATGTGGGCAATGTACTCAGTGGAGTCTAGACATTATTAGCTATAATCATTCACTAAAATAAAAGTCTAAAATATATGATTTTGTGAAATTTTCCATTCTGGCTACAATCTTTCTTTAATGATACATAAACTTTTTATTTTCTTGTTCCAAAAACAATTTTTAAAAGGAATATCACATAAATTCACAAAGAAAGACTTGAAAATTGAAATTGAAAAGTTGAAAATTTTTCTTTATTTTCCTTCCAGAGTCTAATCTTTTATTGCTAGTGGAGAATGAATAGTTATTATACTTTAAAAAAAAAAAAACGGTGTGTTAACAGTTGAAAAGTAATAAAGTTTTCCTTCTACTGTAGACACAACAGTAACCGCATAGCCTATCTCAACTTGAATTGCTCTAATTTCTAAAGAGAAAGAATTCTACCCAAAATAGAACAAGCAAAACACAGACTTACATAACCAGATAATTCAGTTCTACTAATTCATTATCTTCTTTGGATAGAAAAACATAACAAAAGATTAAAAATACTGTTTTTATTCTCCCTTTTACTGTAACTGGGAATTTCTTGATAAATACACTTAACTGTGTTTGATACTTGGTTGAGTGACCTGAAAGCTTGAAATAGCCTATTTGTTTATCGTGCTTGCTTAATACTTACAGAATTTCTAAAAACAAAGAAAACCCCCATTTCCTCCCTAGAATAACAACAACAACAAATCAAGCAAAAGGATTCTGACATGTAATTCCACCAAACAGGACTCTGCTCTCCAATAGAACCAATGTCAACAGACAGGAGACTGCTTCCTTAACAGCTATCAAGGGGATGTTTAGACGTAAACTTTATTCCTACATGAATGTGTGGAAGGAAGGCAGGTAGCAGACTGCTATCGCTTAGGGAAAAAATCTTGATGATATGACATCACTAATGGTTACAAGGATTTTTTTCAAGGCAGTTGCTATAATCTAGGTAGTCCATTCAATATACAGATTTATCCGCAGTGAAAGGGAAAAGAGCTTCCTCAGGAAGTAACACTTCTAAATTACAAGAACTTTGTGCTAAGTACAGCTGGCAGGGTGCTGAACACCCAATTTCTTTCAATGGGTATATTTTCATGCTCAGTCTGAAGCTGCCCTGAATGAATCTTCAAAAAATTGAGACTAAATAGGCAATTTCAATACATCTTAAACAAAGTGTTTCTGGAGTATAAAACTCAATGTTTCACTTCATTTCTCTATGAAATTATTAATCTTATGGGTTTTGTGCCCATGATCATCGGCTGAGAAGGCTAGTAGTTGTTAGAACAGGCATTTCAACATCATTATTATTGTTGTCATGGTTATCAATTTTCAGCACTTGGAATCAGTAATCTATGTCCATTAAAGAGTTAACTGGAGATGGAACAGCTCCGGTAGGAAAAAGGTTACAGCTGCCCCACTTTGGAAGCCCCAGAGGGCTGATAAGATGAAAAGTGCAATTGATAGTAGATATAAACATAGAAAGAATGACTAACTGAACATGATTTCAATATCATATAAAAACAACTTTTGCCATTTTTCTGGTAAGATTATTAAGTAAGCAATATTTTGTGACTTTAAAAATACTACTGGTGCTCCCCTGGTGGTGCAGTGGTTGAGAGTCCGCCTGCCGGTGCAGGGGACATGGGTTCGTGCCCCGGTCCGGGAAGATCCCACATGCCGCGGAGCGGCTGGGCCCGTGAGCCATGGCCGCTGAACCTGCGTGTCCGGAGCCTGTGCTCCGCAACGGGAGAGGCCACAACAGTGAGAGGCCCGCATACCGCAAAAAAAAAAAAAGAAAAATACTACTGTGGGGACTTCCCTGGTGGCTCAGTGGTTAAGAATCTACCTGACAGTGCAGGGGACATGGGTTCGAGCTCTGGTCCGGGAAAATCCCACATGCCGCAGAGCAACTAAGCCCATGCACCATAACTACTGAGCCTGCACTCTAGAGCCCACAACCCACAACTACTGAGCCCGTGTGCCACAACTACTGAGCCCGCATGCCACAACTACTGAAGCCTCTGTGCCTAGAGCCCGTGCTCCACAGCAAGAGAAGCTGCCGCAATGAGAAGCCTGTGCACCACAAAGAAGAGTAGACCCTGCTCGCTGCAACTAGAGAAAGCCCTCATGCAGCAATGAAGACCCAACACAGCCAAAAATAAATAAATAAATAAATAAATTTATTAAAAAAAAATAATAATAATACTGTTGGGCTTCCCTGGTGGCACAGTCATTAAGAATCCGCCTGCCAATGCAGGGGACATGGGTTTGAGCCCTGGTCTGGGAAGATCCCACATGCCATGGAGCAACTAAGCCCGTGCGCCACAACTACTGAGCCTGCGCTCTAGAGCCCGCATGCCACAATGACTGAGCCCGCGTGCTGCAACTACTGAAGCCCACGCGCCTAGAGCCCATGCTCCACAACAAGAGAAGCCACCGCAATGAGAAGCCCATGCACCGCAAGGAAGAGGAGACCCCACTCGCCGCAACTAGAGAAAGCCCACACGCAGCAACAAAGACCCAACGCAGCTATAAATAAATAAATAAATTTATTTTAAAAAATACTACTGTGGACAACAAAATGTTGCTCACTATCAAGCCATCAGCCACTGCAGCCAGACAGTTTGCCCTGAGGGGAATTCAGGATGGAGAAACCCAGGATACTGGCCCTAAACAGTTATGATGAATATCAAAGGAATAATTTCAATACTCCAGACTCTTGCATCTTCCCGTACATAGAAAGGCACTAAAATCATTAACTTGAGATGTCCGTTTTTTGTGATTAGCAGTAATCTTTTGATGTTCAACTACATGTTTGTTTTTTCCCAGCAAAAACTCCTATATTGGCTCTTCCCTTATCTCTCTGGAAAAGTCCCTCAGTGTTATCTGAGAGGCTTTATCCCAGCCTATAGTCCTCAGTAAGGTCCCCGAATAAAACATAACTCTCAACTTTTAGTGTGCATTTTTTTTCCTTCAGTCGACACTACCTATTAACAGTTCATCTTTTGAAGGAAACAAAAAAGGTGGGAAGGGATGCACATAATAACTCCAATTCATATTCCAACACAAAGCCTTGTTCTCATTCACCAAGCTCTATAATTAATTCCTATGTGCTTTGTTGTGCTGTAGTATTCTTTTTTAGGAAGAAAATGTATAGATGGGAAAGTTTCATTATTTTGCTAATTGAAATGAAAAGAAGTTTTAAAACTCCAGAATTTCTTCATAAGTCTTGTGATAAACAAGAAAGTAAAGCACACAAATGAAAAACATACGTTCTTGATAAATGTTGACATTCTTTCTAAATCAAGATAAGTTGACTCATTATAGAGGCCAAATTCTTTCATTTTGTGTACACCTTCTTTTAAATTGAGGCTTTCAAGGAATCAGAACATATTTGCAAACAGTGAAATTCACATTTTAAATTTATCTCTGGAAACAAGAAGGTAAAACAAAATTTCCTAACCTGGTCTGCTCTGATTTGAGAAAAGAATTCAAGAATATATCATTACCATATCACCATGTCCAGTACTGACAGCAAAAACAAAACACAATAATGACATTCGATTGTAATATAAACTCAAGTTAGTGCATGTTTTAATAATATTCCAAAGTACAGCAGCTCTTCTTGTTTTAAGGACAAAAGAAACTAAATTATACCAGATATCTGCTACAGTCTAACACAAAGTCTATTGCATTTATTCCAAATAACCTGATAATTTTCATTTTAAAAGCTATGGGATTCTACCTCACAGGATACTTCTCTCTTCATTTCTCTTTACATTCTCACTTTCTGAAGTCATGTTTTCATTCATTAAAGAATTAGATGAACATGATAAGAGAAATGGAGAAAGAGAGAAAAGCTTCAAAATACTGAATGAGAATCACTCATGATCAGTCAGAACATTTCACTGGTACAGCATATAATTTCCTAGCCATAAAATATTTTACAGTGCTTTGATACATTTGAGTATTAGGGCCAGTTCTTCATTCCTGAGTATGTGCTGCTCAAATTAAACATTTATAAGGCACAATGAAACCTCAACATTGCTTAGTCATATTTGGTCCACCATTCCTTCCAATACTCAAAGAGAAGGTTAGTTATTGATGCCTAAATAAGTTATAGTTGAAACAGTGTGCTAAAGTAGAAAAGTCATTGATTTTGGATCCAGAAGTATGTGGCACAGAAATACAGCTCCATCATTTATTAGTTGGGTGATCTCAGGTAAATTACTCTCTAAGCCTTAGATTCCTCATTGAGTAAAAGAAAAAAAAAAGGACAGTAAAACCAACCTCAGAGGGCTGGTATGAGGACTAAATGAATTAAACGTCACTTAGTACTCAGTAAACAGTAAGTGTTAGTTCTTTTTATTTGAGATATTGTGTATTTATATTATGTACCTATATATTGATACAACATGGATGTAATTAGTAAAGAAATATTATTGAATGTGATGATGGTGTGGTGGCCATGATCAGCATTTGAGTGGGAAACAGTGTAGATTGATCCTGTACACACCCCGAACTTAAACACAATTCCCAGGCACCTGTGTAACAAAAGGTAGGTATGGCAACACTCATACCGAATGTTATTCAGTTTAAGTGATTTTAAATCTTGTGTAAAAGAAACTTAAATAGAATTGACATTGTCAAAAATAATGAGAAATGACAAAATTACTCCCTTATATGCCTCCTTTGGTATCTAAAGATTTGCTGTATTCTATTCTAGCAACTGAGTACCACCCACCTCTCCAAGGAATATCTCTGCCAGTAAATCATGGTAGGGACTTAGCTTTGCAGTCATCTGTATGCCAAATGGTGTTTGGCTTCTCTGTGCCTGAAACATGCTTGAATATCTATGGTTAAGAGCTTGGCCTTGTGGGACTTCCCTGGCAGCCCAGTGGTTAAGACTTCGCCTTCCAATGCAGGGGGTGCGGGTTTGATCCCTGGTTGGGGAGCTAAGATTCCACATGCCTCTTGGCCAAAAAACCAAAACATAAAACAGAAGCAATACTGTAACAAATTCAATAAAGACTTTAAAAATAGTAAAAAAAAAAAAAAAAAAAAAAAAGAGCTTAGCCTTGGCCAGGGAACATCTACTCTAGATTGAGAGTTAACCTAGTCCTGGGGACTGAGCATGATGAAGCTGTTATCTTGCTGTGCATCCCAGAGTAGGTCAGGGACTTTATATTAGTGTAGGACTAGAACAAGGGCCCACGGTACACTGGAGGAAACCTCACAGTGGTGAGTTCAGGGGACTGTCTGCTATCTAATCACCAAAGCCTCCTGTAGAGAAGAGAGGATCAGAGAAACTGGTACCCAAGTTCCCTTCCAGCTTATCTGCCCAGGACCAGTACTATTTTTGGAACATTAAAGCCATAGTAAGAAGTACGCTGTGCTATAACTACATGTGAAACTGGGAGCAGGGAGAGTCGGGGATTCCCAAACTGGGGAGCATATAATACACGTATTCCAAGGCTAAGGGGGCTTGGAGATGTGCATTTTATGAAAACTCTTCAGGTGATTTTGATGTACAATCAAGTTTTGGAATAACTGAAATAAAGCATGTTTTTATTTAGTTGTATCTCCCCCGCCCCCGTTTTGTTTTATTTTGAATTGTGATGAAATACATACAACATCTTAACCATTTTTAAGTGTATGTTCAGTGGCATTAAATACGTTCACATTTTTGTGCAATCATCACCACCCTCCATGTCCAGATCTCTTTTCATCTTGTAAAACTGAAACTCTGTACCCATTAAATAATAACTTCCCCTTCCTTTATTTAGAGGTATGTATCTTATTTTGTCAAATAATCTCTATAATTTTTGTGTAATTTTCACTCATCGCAATTTCTGTGATCAAATCTAACATATATTATAAAACTTTTCATTTTCTTCAAAAATAAAATGTTCTAGAGAGATAACACAAAAATGTTCAGAGAGGACAATTTACGATTAACATAGGTGAAATATGAGTTAGATGGTGATTATCTGATTTGATGACACTGAAATCTGGGCCAAGCTGGGTTTTGATTTGTGAAATTTGTCCCATTCCCTTGAAAGATGTCAAATGTTATCGTCTCACCTACATCATGTGACAACATTTCTGCTAATAAACCCCACCATATTTCCATTCCTGCTGGTCTGTCATACTAAAATGACAAGTTATGGGAGATTACAGAGTTGGCCAAGTTTACTAAGCCCTTCAGGGAAAGTCTCTAAATTATCCTTATCTCTTAAAAGACAAAGTTGTTTAAGGATAAAAAACTGTGGAGTTCTGAGATGAGATAACAGAAAATTCCTTGGCTTCACAAAGCAATTATTTATTAAACCCGTATTTCCATAGAACATACACGTTTATAAATAAAATCCCTTTAGATCATAGAGACTAAGATAGGCCATAATGATGAGGATGATTAAAGTTAAAAACAGGAGCATTTTAATCTTAATTCTGTTTCAGCCTAGTGTTTATTTATATAATATTATGTTGTACTGTACACTGTAATAGGCCCTAAAAGGTCACACAAAACACATGCACCATCCTTGCTTTAAAATACTTAAAATTTAGTTGAGAAAACAGAGCATACACTAAAAAAGGTAAATAATAATAAAAGATAGTCTATAGATAGATGTCAAAATAAATGGTAAAAAAATATAAGAATTCAGGCCAGAAAGACAGTAATATAGGATGAAGTGTTCATTTAAGTATGATTTTCAGGAAGTCGAAATTGTGCCGAATCCTGAAAGATGAATTTTTATAGCTGAAAAGATGGAAGAGAGAAGCAAACAAGAAAATAAGATTGAGCAAAATTACAGATACGAGAAATAAGATGTTGGGTTCAATCATATAGGTTAAGAAGGAAAATCTGGCTTTCATTGGTGGCCTTAATTTAGAGGAACCATAGGGGAAAGCATGGTAGTTTCAATGATATTAATATGTGGGCAAAGAAGAAGGACCTTAAAAACTAATTGAAATATTTGAACTTCACCCTGTATACCAGTAATCACCAAATATTTTTGAACATGTACCCCTTTCAATTTTGAACCTGCATTCATAATGTATTTATATTTATTTATAAATTATATATTAGTGAACCACTAATTTATAATTCATATACAAAGAGTTGAGATTTTAAAAGAATATAAAAAACATAAAAATAATTTTAAATATCTTGCTAATCATGACAGTTTCATACTATCACTACTTAATATCTCAAGGCACAGTAGCTACTGGGGGTGCATTGCAGCATAACAGTAGTAAATAAAAGTCCTTATTTCACTTGATCTTAGCCAGAAGGCTGAGAAGTGATGAAAGTTCATATTTCTAACAATTGAACATTTAACCTTTAACATTTAACAATTTAACATCTAACATTTAACCTTATATGACAAAGCGCTCTTAAGAGGGGATAAAGAAATAGCTGTGCCATTTTTCAAGACTTAGAAAGAAAGAACAAAAAACATCTCAGTAATGTTTTTGTTGGCTGTTTGTTGGAAAGAATGTTTTGGATACATTAGGTTAAATAAAATATACCATGACAATTAATTTCACCTGTTTCTTCTTACTTTTTAAAGTGTAGCTATTAGAAAATTTTAAATTGCACAGGTGGATAGCATTGTATTTTCATGGTACTGCTCTAGACACTGAAGTGGCTGAAATGTGAATGGTGATTGAAAGCAAGATTATTCTGAATAAAGTTTTAAATATACTGTTGTATTCACTGCCTGATTTAATCAGATTATCTTTCACTGGGCATATATTTTGTTTTTTCATATCACAAATTCTATGGATATTCAGTGGGAATATACAAGGAAAAGAGACAAGGGGAGTCTATGAGAATGGTACAGGGAGTTGAAAGATACAGCCAACCAGGACAGCAAAATCCTTCCTCTTACACATCATGATCCAGATATAATCTGTATTTGGGAGATGAAGAGTAGGGTGCACAGAAAAAGGCAAGACAGTACCTACTAAGGCAAAATCATCACCGAAGCCAGCCCTCCTCATCCCCACCTTCACCAGGAGCTCAGCCAGTGCACGTGAATAGTGCCAGTATAAGACCAGACACGCTGCAGTGACAGATGGGGAGCATGTGTCACTGCTGGACAATGTCAGCACACTCACCAATGACATCATTCAACGGAAGACAGAGGGGCAGAGTGAGGCCTCCAGCTTCGCCTATTATCAAGCTGTCATGGAGTCAGATAGGGAGGAGCAGTATCCTTTGAACGAGATAAAGGTCGCTAAGTTGATCAGAACTAGATTTGGAGACTCAGGTTGCTGAAGAGTGTCAGTGAGGTTTTAAGATTAAAAATATTAGATTTGAAAAGAAAAATGAACGGGGATAGAGGGATGGCTAGTTCACAAATGCATCAATAAACAGTGGTAGTGAGATAAACAGTGGTTGGTGCTTATTTGAGCAGCAGTGCATCAGGCAGGAAAAGCCATTAGACTTTAAATAGTCTACAGTCTGTCTCTATATATAGTTTTAGTTTCTTATTGCAATTTTGCTCCCAGATTCTCAAGAAAAGTTTTCAAAAAGGCTACTTGCAACACCCTTTGAAGAACTAACTTCTTGGAACCTAATACTGCCAGATCGGCCATGATGGGTAGGTATGAAATAAGGGTCTTATCTCAGATGTGCTATTACCCACTTTCATTCTTCCCCCCGCCCCCTCCGACCAGGGATTGAACCCGGGCCCTGGCAGTGAAAGAGCCGAGTCATAACCACTGGACCCTCAGGGAACTCCCAGCCCACTTTCATTCTTGACAATATGTAAAAGAGTTTTAATTTAAATAAGATCTCAAAAAGTTTAGTAATTTGATTCAATAACCACATTTTAAGTAAATTATATCGCAACATTAATTTAACCCTAGAAACTATTTTTTAAAGTAAAAGAAGAAATTTTGCTCAGCAATTAGGAAAACCTATTGAACCAAAATAAAGGTTTTGATATATTGGAGTGTGTTTTGGGGGGTTATGCATTATCCTCTGAAAATAAGGAATCAATGGTACAGTTTTGTTTTGTTTTTTTCATTTTTAGGAGACATAAGATTTGAAACAATAACATTCAAATCCTCTTCTAATAACATAATTATTTAAACCTTCCAGGGTCTGCCATTACTTTGTGGAAATACATTCTGTTTTCACTTTTACAGCTGAAAATACTGCATAGTAGTATTTAGAGCTGTGAGGATTAATTCATGGTGATATACCATGCCACAAAAATAGGAGCATTAGTGTTACATGTTCATTTACATTTGTCCTAATTAAATACTTCATTTGTGAACCTGACTTCTTCCTCCTGAAAATGACTATATTCACTGTGGTTTAGAATGACAACTTTTAATAAAGAGCCCATTTATAATATTAATTAGTAAAGCATCTACTACCATTAGACTAGAGCCATGGACCTATCAACAGGTCTATTCTACACTCCCGGTTTCAAAGACAAGATATAATTCCTCTCTTTATTGACATGATATTTAGTATGAAATATCTGTAAGGAAACTAACTTTACAATTTTAATTTGTGCAGGTGTTGGAGAAATAACACATTTTGTAATTATATGACATTAAAGAAAGGTTTGCTCCTGTGACCCAAGTAACAGAGGTTAAAATTTAACTGAAACACTAGATCCTCTTTTAATATTACTTTTTACTACTGTCCAGTACTTTTTAGTATTTACTATTATGACTTACAGGGTTTTTTTTTTCATAACTCTACCTAATAAATGTTTGCCCATAAGGAAATGTTGGAGGAAGAAATACCCTAAGAACAAATTAAGAAAATACTAAGCAGAGATTCAATTATTCACCAAGAAAGAGTCTAACTTCTTTAATGTTTATCAAAAAAGTCTCTTCTTATCAAAATGTTCATGTAACTATCAATGGCTATTATATCAACCCGTATTCACAAAATAATGTAAGACCTATGGGAATAGGAATTTTTTACCTTTTTAAAAAATTATTACTGTAGCAATCTGTGTACAAAGTGATGATTGGCACACAGTAGGTATGCAATAAAAAGTTTTAAGTGAAAGAATGGATAAACAGCTTAAATCTATTAATTCACCTTTTCCTTCAACAAACATTTATGAACATACAGAAATATTTACCATATAGACACTAGAGATAAAGATGAATAAGACATGGTCCTCAACCTCGAAAAAACTCTCAGTCAATGGAAAAAAAATAAAAACTGATAATAATAGTAAACACATGCATGTGCAATGATTTCAATTTTCACGAAATTCTATGTGCACACTTTGAACACACAGAACACATTGATCTTGTGAGGACTGTGGGGAGAGAGATGTGGGTCAGGAAATGTTTCTTGAAAGAAATGAGTATTAAATGATGAACAACTGTCAACCAAATAAAAAAGAAAGAGAAGAATACCTCAGACAGAGGGAAGCAGGAAGATGAGAAAAAGAAGGCGATGCTCAGAAAGGACAAGTTCCATGGGGCTGTGGATTAGATGAAAGGCAGAGAGCTGGAAAGGAAGACAGAGGCCAGATGGTAGAACTTGTTTTTGAACTTTTTCTTACGGATAATGGCGAGCCTTTAAAAGTCTTAAGTGAAGATAATAGGTTTTTATATTAGATAATTACTCTGGCAACTATGTAAAAGATAGATTAGACTGAAGGTGAAATGATATTCCAGTCATCAAGTAGAGCTGATAAGGGCTTCAACTAAAACAGTAGCATCTTCTAGCAAGAGAGCATCTCATTCCCACCATGCTTAGCACAGCAATTCTCAATCTCTGGAGTCTATTAGAACCATGTAGAGGCTTGTTTCAAACTACCCATGGCCCCTCCACTCCCTCTAAGGATTTTCCCTAAGGAGTGCACCCCTATTTCCAATGAGAATCACTGACATCATGACCTATTATTAATGACATCTATAAGTGTGTCATGGTTCTCAGGTGTTTGGAGAAGAAAAACGTTGAAAACCATAAACCATTTAGAAGGTAAATGTAGTAATTAATTAGTAATTAAATAAGTATTTAAATAAGTTCATGGAAGAGTGGACTCTAAAGTCTAGAATCATTGTGTGAACTGGATGCATATGACAGAGCCATCAACTGAGATAAGCAAGAGGGTGCAAAGAAGAAGCAAGTTTAGTCTTAAGTGCTTGCAGAACATTTGGGTAGAAAGGTCAACAGAGGTTGGAAGTAACAGTCTGAGAACTGGGGAAGAAATCTCAGCTGTAGACTTGAAGTCATCAGGATATAAATGACAGCTAAAATACAAGTAAAGGAATTTCTTGTAGACCAAGAAGAAATGGAGGGTCAAAATAGACCCAAGAGAACCTGTAGAATCCTCCTTAGGGAGTGGGCAATGAGGAGCTCCAGAAGACAGCTAACAAGAAATTGCAAGGAAAAAAAAAAAGTGAAGAAGAAAAAGGAAAAAAAGAAGGAGGAAGAGGACCACCACTGTCACCTGGAGGGGCTCTTCTGAAACCACCAAGTAAGAAGAGTTTCAAAAATAAGTGGTGAGGGGCTTCCCTGGTGGCACAGTGGTTGAGAGTCTGTCTGCCAATGCAGGGCACACGGGTTCGAGCCCTGGTCTGGGAGGATCCCACGTGCCGCGGAGCAACTGGGCCCGTGAGTCACAACTACTGAGCCTGTGCGTCTGGAGCCTATGCTCCGCAACGAGAGGCCTCGACAGTGAGAGGCCCGCGCACCGCGATGAAGAGTGGCCCCCGCTCGCCGCAACTGGAGAAAGTCCTCGCACAGAAACTAAGACCTAACACAGCCAAAAATAATAAATTAATTAATTAATTTTAAAAGAACGGTGGTGATCAAGAGTGCAATGCAGTAGAATAGTTCAACTAGATAAGCATCTGGAGTCCCCTGCTTTGGGCAGTAAGCTGGTATCCTGAGCTTTGCCAGAAGAAATTCCATGGAGACTTAGAGGTAAGAGACAGGTTATATGAGACTGAGGAGTGAGTAGGCATTGAGGAAATGACGAAGGCACAAAGAGCCTACTCTTTGAGAAGTTAGAATACATTAATTCTTTCTTGCTGCACTGCTTCATTATTGTGTTTACTCACTAAAAAGAAATTGTTCTCATTTTCTTTCTTTGTTTTTATTTTTTTCACATCTTTATTGGAGTATAATTGCTTTACAATGTTGTGTTAGTTTCTGCTGTATAACAAAGTGAATCAGCTATACATATACATATATCCCCACATCCCCTCCCTCTTGCATCTCCCTCCCACCCTCCCTATCCCACCCCTCTAGATGGTCACAAAGCATCAAGCTGATCTCCCTGTGCTATGCAGCTGCTTCCCACTAGCTACCTATTTTAAATTTCGTAGTGTATATATGTCAATGTCACTCTCTCACTTTGACCCAGCTTAAACTTACCCCACCCCACGTCCTCAAGTTCATTGTCTACGTCTGCATCTTTACTCCTGTCCTGGTCCTAGGTTCTTCAGAACACTTTTTTTTTCAGATTCCATATATACATGTTAGCATACAATATTTGTTTTTCTCTTTCTGACTTACTTCACTCTGTATGACAACCTCTAGTTCCATCCACCTCACTACAAATAACTAAATTTCATTACTCTTTATGGTTGAGTAATATTCCATTGTATATATGTGCCACATCTTCCGTCAATGGACACTTAGGTTGCTTCCATGTCCTGGCTACTGTAAATAGAGCTGCAATGAGCATTGTGGTACAATGACTCTTTTTGAATTATGGTTTTCTCAGGGTATGTGCCAGTAGTAGGATTGCTGGGTCATATGGTAGATCTACTTTTAGTTTTTTAAGGAACCTCCATGTTGTTCTCCATAGTGGCCGTATCAATTTACATTCCCACCACCAGTGCAAGAGGGTTCCCTTTTCTCAACACAATCTCCAGCATTGATTGTTTGTAGATTTTTTTAATGATGGCCATTCTGACCAGTGTGAGGTGATACCTCATTGTAGTTTTCATTTACATTTCTCTAAAGATTAGTGATGTTGAGCATCCTTTCATGCGTTTGTTGGCAATCTGTATATCTTCTTTGGAGAAATGTCTGTTTAGGTCTTCTGCCCATTTTTGGATTGATATTGAGCTGCATGAGCTGCATGTATATTTTGGAGATTAATCCTTTGTCAGTTGCTTTGTTTGCAAATATTTTGTCCCATTCTGAGGGTTGTCTTTTTCTCTTGTTTATGGTCTCCTTTGCTATGCAAAAGCTTTTAAATTTCATTAGGTCCCATTTGTTTATTTTTGCTTCTATTTCCACTTCTCTAGGAGGTGGGTCAAAAAAGGATCTTGCTGTGATTTATGTCACAGAGTGTTCTTCCTGTCTTTTCCTCTAAGAGTTTTATAGTGTCTGGCCTTACATTTAGATCTTTCATCCATTTGGAGTTTATTTTTATGTATGGTGTTAGAGAGTGTTCTAATTTCATTCTTTTATATGTAGCTGTCCAGTTTTCTCAGCACCACTTAGAGAAGATGCTGTCTTTTCTCCATTGTATATTCTTGCTTCCTTTATCAAAGATAAGGTGACCATATGTGCGTGGGTTTATCTCTGGGCTTTCTATCCTGTTCCATTGATCTATATTTCTGTTTTTGTGCCAGCACCATACTGTCTTGATTACTGTAGCTTTGTAGTATAGTCTGAAGTCAGGCAGCCTGATTCCTCCAGCTCCGTTTTTCTTTCTCAAGATTGCTTTGGCTATTTGGGGTCCTTTGTGTTTCCATACAAATTGTAAAATTTCTTGTTCTAGTTCTGTGAAAAATGCCATTCGTAGTTTGATAGGGATTGCATTGAATCTGTAGATTGCTTTGGGTAGTATAGTCATTTTCACAATGTTGATTCTTCCAGTCCAAGAGCATGGTATATCTCTCCATCTGTTTGTATCATCTTTAATTTCTTTCATGAGTTCTTATACTTTTCTGCATACAGGTCTTTGTCTCCTTAGATAGGTTTATTCCCAGGTATATTATTCTTTTTGTTGCAATGGTAAATGGGAGTGTTTCATCATTAGTATATAGGAATGCAAGAGATTTCTGTACATTAATTTTGTATCCTGCTACTTTACCAAATCATTGTTTAGCTCTAGTAGTTTTCTGGTAGCATCTTTAGGATTCTCTATGTATAGTATCATGTCATCTGCAAACAGTGACAGTTTTACTTTTTCTTTTCCAGTTTGGATTCCTCTTATTTCTTTTTCTTCTCTGATTGCTGTGGCTAAAACTTCCAAAACTATGTTGAATAATAGTAGTGAGAGTGGGCAGCCTTGTCTTGTTCCTGATTTTAGTGGAAATGGTTTCAGTCTTTCACCATTGAAAATGATGTTGGCTGTGGGTTTGTCATATATGGCCTTTATTATGTTGAGGTAAGTTCCCTCCATGCCTACTTTCTGGAGGGTTTTTATCATAAATCGGTGTTGAATTTTGTTAAAAGCTTTTTCTGCATCTATTGAGATTATCATATGGTTTTTATCCTTCAATTTGTTAATATGGTGTATCACATTCATTGACTTGCATATATTGAAGAATCCTTGCATTCCTGGGATTATCCCCACTTGACCATGGTGTATGATCCTTGTGCTGTTGGATTCTGTTTGCTAGTATTTTGTTGAGGAATTTTGCGTCTATGTTCATCAACAGTATTGGCCTGTAGTTTTGTTTATTTGTGGCATCTTTGTTTGGTTTTGGTATCAGGGAGTTTGTGTCCTCATAGAATGAGTTTGGGAGTGTTCCTCCCTCTGCTATAGTTTGGAAGAGTTTGAGAAGGATAGGCGTTAGCTCTTCTCTAAATGTTTGATAGAATTCACCTGTGTAGCCATCTGGTCCTGGGCTTTTGTTTGTTGGAAGATTTTTAATCACAGTTTCAAGTTCAGTGTTTGTGATTGGTCTGTTTATATTTTCTGTTTCTTCCTGGTTCAGTCTCAGAAGGTTGTGATTTTCTAAGAATTTGTCCATTTCTTCCAGGTTGTCCATTTTATTGGCATAGAGTTGCTTACAGTAATCTCTCATGATCCTTTGTAATTCTACAGTGTCAGTTGTTACTTCTCCCTTTTCATTTCTAATTCTGTTGATTTGAGTCTTCTCCCATTTTTGGTTGATGAATCTGGATAATGGTTTATCAATTTTGTTTATCTTCTCAAAGAACCAGCTTTAGTTTTATTGATCTTTGCTATTGTTTCCTTCATTTCTTTTTCTTTTATTTCTGATCTGATTTTTATGATTTCTCTACTTCTGCTAACTCTGAGGGTTTTCTTGTTATTCTTTCCCTAATTGCTTTAGGTGTAAGGTTAGATTGTTTATTTGAGACGCTTCTTGTTTCTTGAGGTAGGATTGTATTGCTATAAACTTCCCCTTTAGAACTGCTTTTACTGCATCCCATAGGTTTTGGGTCATTGTGTTTTCATTGTCATTTGTTTCTAGGTATTTTTTTGGTTTCCTCTTTGATTTCTTCAGTGATCCCTTGGTTATTTAGTAGTGTATTGTTTAGCCTCCATGTGTTTGTATTTTTTTCCCTGCAACTGATATCTAGTCTCATAGCATTGTGGTTGGAAAAGATACTTGATACGATTTCAATTTTCTCAAATTTACTGAGGCTTGATTTGTGACCCAAGATATGATCTATCCTGGAGAATGTTCCATGAGCACTTGAGAAGAAAGTGTATTCTGTTGTATTTGGATGGCATGTCTTATAAATATCAATTAAGTCCATCTTGTTTAATGTGTCATTTAAAGCTTGTGTTTCCTTATTTATTTGCATTTTGGATGATCTGTCCATTGGTGAAAGTGGGCTTTTAAAGTCCCCTACTATGATTGTGTTACTGTCGATTTCTCCTTTTATGGCTGTTAGCATTTGCCTTGTGTATTGAGGTGCTCTTATGTTGGGTCCATAAATACTTACAATTGTTATATCTTCTTCTTGGATTGATCCCTTGATCATTATGTAGTGTCCTTCTTTGTCTCTTGTAATAGTCTTTATTTTAAAGTCTATGTTGTCTGATATGAGAATTGCTACTCCAGCTTTCTTCTGATTTCCATGTGCATGGAATATCTTTTTCCATCCCCTCACTTTCAGTCTGTATGTGCCCCTAGGTCTGAAGTGACAGCATATATATGGGTCTTGTTTTTGTATCTATTCAGCCAGTCTATGTCTTTTAGCCGGAGCATTTAATCCATTTACACTTAAGGTAATTATGGATATGTATGTTCCTATTCCATTTTCTTTATTGTTTTAGGTTTGTTTTTGCAGGTCTTTTCCTTCTCTTGTGTTTCCTGCCTAGAGAAGTTCCTTTAGCATTTGTTGCAAATCTGGTTTGGTGGTGCTGAATTCTCTTAGCTTTTGCTTGTCTGTAAAGGTTTTAATTTCTCCATCAAATCTGAACGAGATCCTTGCTGGGTAGAGTAATCTTGGTTGTAGGTTTTTCCCTTTTGTCACTTTAAATATTTCTTGCCACTCTCTTCTGGCTTGCAGAGTTTCTGCTAAAAGATCAGCTGTTAATCTTATGGGGATTCCCTTGTATATCATTTGTTGCTTTTCCCTTGCTGCTTTTAATATTTTTTTCTTCATATTTAATTTTCCATAGTTCAATTAATATGTGTCTTGGCGTGTTTCTCCTTGCATTTATCCTGTATGGGACTCTCTGTGCTTCCTGGACTTGACTGACTATTTCCTTTCCCATATTAGGGAAGTTTTCAACTATAATATCTTCAAATATTTTCTCAGTCCCCTTTTTTTCCCCTTCTTTTCTGGGACCCCTATAATTCAAATGTTAGTGCGTTTAATGTTGTCCCAGAGGTCTCTGAGACTGTCCTCAATTCTTTTCATTCTTTTATCTTTATTCTGCTCTGTGGTCGTTATTTCCACTATTTTATCTTCCAGGTCACTTATCCGTTCTTCTGCCTCAGTTATTCTGCTATTGATTCCTTCTAGAGAATTTTTAATTTCATTTATTGTGTCATTCATCATTGTTTGTTTGCTCTTTTGTTCTTCTAGGTCCTTGTTAAACGTTTCTTGTATTTTCTCCATTCTATTTCCAAGATTTTGGATCATATTTATTATCATTACTCTGAATTCTTTTTCAGGTAGACTGCCTATTTCCTCTTCATTTGTTTGGTCTGGTGGGTTTTTACTTTGCTCCTTCATCTGCTGCGTATTTCTGTGTCTTCTCATTTTGCTTAACTAACTGTGTTTTGGGTCTCCTTTTCACAAGCTGCAGGTTCATAGTTCCCGCAGTGAATTGTGCAAGTGCGGACCACAAATCTCTCTCCTTCCAGAACCAATGCCCCAAAGCTCCCAGGGTGGCTACACCAACCACTGAGTCAGAGCTGTGGAGCCCCGATCCCCAGTCGGCCACCATCCAAGGGCCAGAAACCTTATTCCTTTCTGACTTGCCCATCCTCCAGGCAATGTCATTTTTTAAAGAAGAATTAAGCATTGAAGTACTGAGGCTGTCAAAATCATCAGAGCCGTGTGGTGACAGGGTCTTGGTGCTGCAGCCAGGTGTCAGACCTGAGCCTCTGAGGTGGCAGAGCTAGGATACTGGACCACCAGAGACCTTCCGGCCCCACGTAATATCAGTCAGCAAGAGCTCTCTCAGAGATCTCCATCTCAACACTACGACCCAGCTCCACTCAATGACAAGCAAGCTCCAGTGCTAGACACCCCATGCCAAACAACTAGCAAGACGGGAACACAAATCCACCCATTAGCAGAGAGGCTGCCTAAAATCATACTAAGTTCACAGACACCTCATTTTTTTAATTAGAAAAGAAATGCATAATCACATAAAGTTTCCCCAATTGTGAAGCCAGGAAATACAAACTATTATGTCCACTTTTTCAATGCAAAAATTCTAAAACCACTTAAGAAGACTCCACCTAGATTGAAAGCAAGTACACTCCAACTAAAATCTTCTCGATTCTTGGCATAACCTGGCTATCAACTTGGAAAACAAGTGAGGACAGTTTAAATCAAAACAAGGACTGGTTTCTGCCAAACAATTGAAGTTTTGCTTAAATGAAGCTTTTTCCCCCTTAATCTTATCCTCTAAACTCCAAATTTAATCTGCAGCATAGGTCTACATAGTAGGTTATAAAAATGAGAGGAGAAAATAGAATAAAGTTATATAAAATAGAAACTGGCTTTTTTTTTAAGCAACAAAATTGAGACATTCCTCAATAAAGTATATTCAGAGGAAGTTACACATAGTGGCTCTCTGAGACATCCATATATCTGACACCATAAGCTTGTTGATTACCTTGACCATACATTATGCATCTTGGTATTCATTCAGCTATTCACTCAACAAATATTAATAATCATCTAGTATTGTGCCAGGCAGAAGTCCTAGTGTTAGGGATATAGCTTACAGTTGGCATAAAAGGCAATAAAATTTGTAAAGCAGTAATCTTAAAGTCTGACACATGCTAAAATTGAAGAAGGAGCAAGAATTTTTAGTTTAATTTGGGGGAGTGAGAATAAATAGTCAGGAAATGTTTCCTGAGGAAGTGTACTTGTGCTGGAATCTACAGGACACAAGTGAGTTAGCCAAGTGAAGAGAAGAAAGTCTGCAGGCAAAAGAGAGCATGGAGCATTTCAGGAGCTGAAGGAAGTTTGATTTGGCTGGAGTCTCGTGTGAATGGAAACCTGGCAAGGCATGAAACTGGAGAGCTGGGTAGTTAGGGTCCAGATGATGTAAGCCACGTGTTGTAGGCGGCCTCTGAGAAAGCCAGAAAGATCCCCAGCTTGTGTAACCTTTAGTTCTGGGACGTGGGCTGGATTATTGCCTCACTCCTAATGAAGAGTATACAGGCATAGCTCAAAGATACTGCATGTTCCGTTCCAGACCACCTCAATAAAGCGAATACACAATAAAGCAAATCACACAAAATTTTGGTTTCTCAGCACATGTAAAAGTTATGTTTACATTATACTGTAGTGTATTAAGTGTGCAATAGCATTACGTCAAAAAAACAATGTATATAACTTAATTTTAAAATAGTTTATTTCTAAAAAAAACACTAACCATCATCTGGGCCTTCAGGGAGTCGTAATCTTTTTGCTGGTGGAGGGTTTGAAATATTGCAAGCATTACCAAAATGTGACACAGAGACACAAAGTAAGCAAATGCTGTTGGAAAAATGGTGCTGATAGACTTGCTTGATGCAGGGTTGCCACAAACCTTCAGTTTGTGAAAAACAAAATATCTTGAAGCACAATACAATGAGATATGCCTGAACAGCAAAAGTGATGGGCTGTCACTTCCAAGACTAGGTTATAAAAACACTGTGGCTTCTGTTTTAGGTGTTGCCTCTCCTTCTGGATCACTCATCCATCTCTCACTCTGGGGGAGGCCAAGTGCCATGTCATGAGGCAGTCCTTTGGAGAGGCCCACGTGTCCTTCGAGGTTCACATGAGTGAGTCTGGAAGCAAATTCTCCCCAAGTTGCGCCTTGAGATGACTGCAGCCCTAGCTGACACCTTGACTGCAGCTTTGTGAGAGATCATGAAGTCACTCCTTGACACCTGACCCAGAGAAACTGTGAGATAATAAATGTGTGTTCCTTCTAGCCACTAAGTTTTGGAGTAACTTGCTAACACAGCAGTAGATAGCTACTATACCATGAAAAAAATTGGGTTGAGCATTAACCTAATGGAATGAGAATATGTCAAAGGGTTTTAAGCAGGAAAGAACAATAAACATGTCCCTATTTGCAATTTTAGACATTCTGTAAGCTGTCACAATAAGGCTGAAAGGATAACCTAGAACCATCCACGAAAATAAACATTTAAACAAGTAACAATTTCTGCTACAAAATTCTAGTTCTAAAGTTCAGTATCCTATATAAAACTTCCACCTCACTACTCAAATTAATGTCAACAGTCAACCTGATTAATTTCTTAAAAACTATAGAACTTCCCCCTTCCTCTTCAGGTCCACTGGCTCACTGTCTTCATTTAGACCTCTATCATCTCCAACCTAGCTCACTGGCAATACCCTCCTAATCATTTCCCCACCTAAAGTCTGATGCCCTTCCAATCCATTCCCAACTACCAAAAAAGCAGGTCATCTAAAGGGACTGTAAAAGGGAAGGCTAATCACATTCTACTCCATCAGATTATAGGAAACAATTTGATCTGCTCTGCGAGTCATACGTACACGTCAGTGACATGGCACCTTCCTCTTCTGCATCAGCTCCCAAATTGCAAGTTGTTACACTACTCCAAATTTAATAGGCTCTCAAAACAATCTGTAGAGTGCTTAGTATAATTTTTCATCAGATTGAAAAAGCTGAACCCATTAATCAATAGGTAAGTTTGTCCTACATGAATCTCAAAGATGGAGCCACATGTGGAAGCATTTTCAATTGTTCTCACAGCTTTCAAATATAAGCTCCAATTTAGAGAAATTAAAATATTAGAAAGAAAAAAAAATTTCATTCTTTTTGATCAGTGAAGCCAAACACATTTGGGAAAAAAATTTCAGACTCACATCTCATCAGAAAACTATTCCATTTACCAGCTTGACACCTCTGCGTAGCACTTCACAACACAGGATAAGTCCATGGCCCACTCGGGGAGACACAACTTTGTAAGTATTCAGAAACAAAGCAAGATTAGTACCTCAGGAACCATTAGCATTTCCAAAAGCATTATATGAATTGTTCCTGTGTGAGACATTTAATTGTAAAAAGGAAACTGATAATTAATCGTGGTCATTTCAACTGTATGGCTGTTTCAAGCAATATTGATGTCATAAAATTCTTTAGCCAAGTTACAAACTGTGAAGTGAATATGGAAAATTCCAATAATCAAGAAAGGAAAGGTCTCTTTCTTTTCTAAAAGCCAACAACCCTATCTATGCAATAAAAGTAAACAGAAGTGTTCAACTAAACTCTTAGCTTTTATTTATATAAATGATGTAGCCATATTCTGTGAAGTTTACTGAAAAATTACACATAATCATCTATTCTTAAAATTGCTTTCATTGAGCAAAACTCTAATCATCATTAGTCATTTCTTTTATAACTTTTGACAAGGTCAAATATTGAAGTTCAGAGGTACCATCAAGGTAGAAAGTGAAAAATATTCTTTTAAACCACTATGATATACTTCCAAATATGAAATAGCCCTCCATTCTACAGTAATACTAATTAGTCTGTAAGCTAATTCTGCAAATTGAAACCCTTTTCAAAAAAATTTAATTGTGTAAGTCAAAATTAATGTCAAAAAATCTTCTGTAACTTAAGCAAGCAATCAAAATAAATTATTCACTAATATTCAGAAATTTTTATGTTTACCTTGCTGTAGAGTCAGTTTAGAATGCTTAAAAAAAATCTTTTGAGTTTTTTTTTCTAATCAGGATTAGAATAACCATGATGAAGAAGTTAAGACAACTGTTAAGTAAACATATATTTTCTAACATTTTGAGATAAGTAATAACACCCCTATAAATACCACATAACAAGAAAAATCCATTTATGTCTTATCTGCAATTTACACTTCGCATAGATGGTTCAGAATCATAATAGCATCCATGGAGAGAGATTTAAAAATCATTATATGACAATATTTGTATAATAGAAAGTGATGGCTTAAATGCTACAATATGTTTCTGAGTATCTTCACATTAAATAGTAATTGAACAAAAAGCCCCCTGGTTCTGCTCAAGGGCAAGTCCCACAAAGCTCCTCATTATTGGAATTTCCAACTTGGAAGCCAAACTAAATAACAAGGAGTAATTTGCCAATTAGAACTTCCTGCTCTTTTCTCTTTATTCCTTAAACACCATTCAGGGGCTGAACCGGTCAAACACTTTTAGCTTCAAAACAGCAACTGAAAGGATTTAATTTGTGTCTCTCCAAGGTGAAGCTGTCAAGAGGCAGCCGTGATGCAGTCCATGTCCCCCTGCAGCAATTTCCCTTCAACACAGAGAAGTGGGTTTCCACTCTTGCAGAATATGGAGTTTCCTTTTCTCATTTCCCATTATTTCATTTCAATTAATGACCTCCAAATTTTATACTTGTATAACTACTGGGCTTAAGAAGCTTGAGCCAAAGTGTCTCTGGAATCTGTTAATGTCTTCAGACCAAACCTGTGTATATACCGGAAACAAAGAACTTCACAGGGGCCTGACACAGATTAGAATGAGGACCATGAAAGTTGTGTTAAACCCTAAACTGTGTGGCCCTAGACAGGATCACAGTATTCTCTTATTAGCGTAGGCCATGGCAAGAGAAGCGGTAAAATAACTTAGAGATCCTTGGCAACATTTGCATTTCTTGTCTGCATTTTCCTAATAGTAATCCGAGTCAACATGTCTTCTTGTTATTCAGTTTTAAATGCCCAATGATTAACAGAATTTAGATGCCGACTTTTAAATTGCAAACATACTCACAGATTAACACTAAATCAGTGAAATCCAGTCCTCTTTTTCAACCTAAGGACACCTGACTTGAGGCTCAAGGCTTCCCCATCAAAGACCCACTAGCACTAGAAAAAGAGGCTTCACTTTGCTTACTGTGAGGCTGTAAGTGACGCCAAGGGAACTGCTCACTCCTCTGAACCCTGGGCCAGGAAAGCTGGTTAAGGAGAAACTGCTTGTCAAATGTTTTCTTGCAGAAAGTATTTGCAATCAGGGATTCTGCCCCTTCCCCTGCCCAATTCATCCTATTTTGTATCTGTACTGATAACCCACTGAAAATACAATGGTATTTCCATTTGTATATTTAAAAGTCAGTCTTAAAAATGAGAATGTGTTGCCTCTATTAATGGACCACTTGAAAGATTACCCAGGTTGAGAGAAGTTATTTTTATCGTAGTAGATAGCAGACCTACTGAGCTAAGAGGTGACAGATCTCTGAGCTAAGAGTTGACAAAGATTCTCTTCATGACCAAACTTAAGTCAAGCTCTTCTGATCTCTGTTTCAACTAGCCCTCGACTTTGGGGTTCCCATGTTCTTCTCTGCATTGTCCAATTTTAGTGAGAGTCTTGCTAAGTTGGTTTAGCCAGAATCCCCCGTCCTCTGTATCCGATCACCTTCAATGTCTGATCCACCAGGTGATGTGTGATCACTCAAGTCCGCCTTTCAGCAAGAATCCTGTTAGTTCAGTTTAGCCAGAACTCCTCTTAAGCCTGAGGTTTCCTCTTAGTACTTTCCATCTGCTGACCCCCAGCCTACTCCTTGGCTACAAGTCCCCACTTTTCCTTGTTGTATTTAGAGTTGACTCCAATCTCTCTCCCCCACTGCAAAACTCCATTGTAGTGGTCCTTATACCTATATCTCAATTGTTCCCTGAACAAAGTCTGCCTTACTGTTCTTTAACTGTGTCATGAATAATTTCTTCTTTAACAGAGGTCAGGAGAGATTAATCCTTTTTACACTGGTTGTTAGGACAAGCTTCCTTACTTCCTAGGCTGTTTGAAAAGAGTCTGGGGAGTGTAAAGTGAAAATAAATATTATAGAGATAAGGTATCAGGAAATATAAAGAACTTGAATTTCATACTAGTGTCTTACTATTATTGCCCTACTCTGGGAATGTTTCAGTTCAAATAAACTAGACCAACAGAAATTTATAGTCACGGAATTTAGAACTTTAGCAAATCTTAATGATTAATTGATTAATGATCATTTAATTCTTAACCCAAGCCACATGATTTTCCAGATAAAGAATTAAACTTACAGAAATAAGATTTAATAACAATATTTTAAAATTCTAGCAGAGGTTGATATTACTTATACATATTTTGCAATTAATTTCAAGTATTACTTAACATGTGAAAAGAATAGCTTATTCTTACCTTCATAAAAGAACTTCAAAAATCAATTTATTCAAAGCAAATATCCATTCTACCATCTTGCCAGGTGCCCAAGTCAGAAAAAATGAAAGTCTCATCGATGCCTATTCATCTGTCACCACTAATAAAATGTGTCCTGAGTCTGTCACTTGGTCTCCATTCACACTGGTCCCTGCTCTTCCCAGGAGCTCATCATCTATCTCCCTGCATCAGTCTTACTCAGTTCCAATGCATCCTCCATACTGTTGCAATAATTACTTCTCCTCCACAGTTTTGATCTTGTCATTCCCTTGCTTTCCAAGCCCTGGTGGCTCCCCATCATCCCCCTGTAGCATGGTATTCAATGACTTTTCACACTCTGACCAGTTTCCTCTGCAGCCCCTCCTCCACCCACATTTTAGAGTGGACCTGCACCCATCTTCACCATTGCACAAGATTACACCTCCATGTCTTAGTTTATGCTTCTCAGTCTCTTGGCCCACCCACTTTTATTCTCCCCCTCCTCTATCTTGCACATTTTCTTACGTCTTCACTTCATCTCCTCTTTGAAATCTTTCTCCAAAAACACACAAAATAAATCAATTGATTACTCCTCCACAACAGTTTCTTATCACAGCACATTATATTATCGTATCTGCCTCTCTGAAATACCTTTAATCTCAACTTCCATATACACTCCAAACTTGTGAGCTGCCTATTTAGTTTTACAACCATACTTTCCAGCAGAGTGCTTGTATACAGAAAACATCCTATAAATGTGGAATCTAGTCACTTTGGCAATGAATCCATTAACTGTCAATGGTCAAGAGTCATTTCAGAAATGATTTCCTACTGGATCATTTGCCATCATTAAAGAAAAGTTGAGGAACTTCCCTGGTGGTGCAGTGGTTAAGAATATGCCTTCCAGTGCAGAGGGACATGGGTTCGAGCCCTGGTCCGGGAAGATCCCACATGCCACGGAGCAACTAAGCCCGTGCACCACAACTACTGAGCCTGCGCTCTAGAGCCCGTGAGCCACAACTACTGAGCCCACGTGCCACAACTACTGAAGTCCATGCGCCTAGAGCCCATGCTCTGCAACAAGAGAAGCTACCCCAGTGAGAAGTCCACACACTGCAATGAAGAGTAGCCCCTGCTCACCATAACTAGAGAAAGCCCGCGCGCAGCAACGAAGGCCCAACACAGTCAAAAATAAATTAATTCATTCATTAATTTTTTAAAAAAGAAAGAAAAGTTGAAAATTATTCAATAATTTAATATATATTAAATTTCAGCAATTAAGTAAATACATGGAAAACTACACTATTCTTAGATGTTCATCAATTAATATTAATTGAGCCTACTGAAGTGCATGGCAGTGCTATGCACTGAGTGATTTTAAATAACATTAATAAAATATAATCTCTGCCCATGGGAATTTACAATCTAAAAATTATGACACTGGCAACATACACAGTTCTGACTGTAAGCCATAAGGATAATATATGTTATGCCACTGAGGTGGGAGTTGCTGAATATAAATGAGTCTACAAAACACAGAAAAGCAGACATCAATACGGACATTGACTTGAGATCATCGTGAAATACCTGGCTCGGCGCTACATATATTTTATTTTATTTGCAGCTTCCTTCTTAAATAATTAGGATTTTTTTAAATGGATATAATATATATATTTATGAAAAATGATGTGAAGCATATAATAGCTGGCTGCTGTATGGGATTAGATAGATGATAATGTAGAAACATATAAATGATCAAGAGGCCATTTCTGGTTTTCACACTTAATGAAAGTTTCTGGATTGATTGTTTCCTGGAAATAATTTTATATGAATGTCTAATGAACATGTAACATAAACACACACACACACACACACACACACACGGTCTCTAATTTATCTAAGCTACTTCCAAAACATTGGTTACTATTACTTTGAGATAAAGAAAGTAAAGCCATACAGAGGCCATTGCAATACTATGAATGATCACATTCTGATCTATTTTTCTGTGATTTTTCTAAAAGTTGTCTAGCCCCATTGCAATTCTTAAAATGAGAATCTATTAGGCTTCTTAAGTTTCTAAGGTCTTTGGCAGTTCTCTCCTGTCTAGTTAATCAAGTAATTCCTCCTAAGGGTACTTATGAGATGAGTAAAAACTGTGGTCATAATTTCTAAACTGTCAAGAAAATGGGAATTTATACTTTGGATAAACCCCAGGGATGTTACATAGCAAGCAGTTCTATTTCAGTCTAGGGGGTAAAAAAAAGGAGAAATCTAGAGATGTGGTGAAAAGTTTCTTGCAGCTATCTAATTTATTTTAACAGCATATTTCAAAAATAATTATTATCATTAATAGAATCAACAGTTATGTAAGATAGGAAAACTGCATCTAGAGTGAAAGTGGGAAAAACAACTGTTCTATGGGAATTAAAATTGACACTGGGACCACCAGTGTCAATTTATGTCTAGTGACAAATTTCAATACTGGAATATATTATATATACATTCATATTCTTCATCATTCTGCTGTCTGAATAATTTTAGATCTGAAAATGATCTACATATCAAAATGTCACTGAATTCCTTGTGAAACTGTTTACCCTTTTCTTAAAATTGAAGTATAATTGACTTACAATATTATATTAGTTTCAGGTATACAACATAGTGACTCAATATTTTTATAAATTACAAATGTCTAGTTTGTAATCACTAGATTCCATCACTATAAGTCTAGTTACAATCTGTCACCGTACAAAGTTATTACAATATTCTTGACTAAATTTTCTACGCTGTACATTACATCCCCGTGACTTATTTACTTTATAACTGTAAGTTTGTACCTCTCAATCCCCTTTATACATTTCACCCATCCCCACCCCCACTGGCAACCACCAGTTTGTTCTCTGTATCTATGAGTCTGTTTCTGTTTTGTTATATTTGTTCACTTGTTCTGTTTTTTAGATTTCACACGTAAGTGAAATCATGCAACTGTTTTACCCTTGAGATTATATTCCTTGACTGAAGCTTTGAAGTTGGAAATTATACTCTCTATTCATTTATTAATTTAATATTTCCAATTGTATCAGCTCTGCAAATGCAAGGGAAAGTTATTATTAGATATCAATCCCTGTTTTCCTGACTTCTATTTTGGTTGGTTGAAAATTAATTAGATATGACCTGCAAACAGACAAATTTGAAATATTTTAAAGAGGCTTTTAACTTGGCATAAGTAGTTTCTAAGAATGTCATAGATATTCTTATTTAGCACTCAGTAAAAAATAATGTATTGTTTTCACATTGTGAATGTACATATTACCACTGAATTGATTGCAATTAAAATGATTAATTTTTTCTTATGTGTATTTCCCCTCAATAAAAGAAGTATGACTGTTAATAGAGGTCATATCTATCCCACTGAAATTTACCTACAAATAAATAAAGGTTCTAATCAACGATGTTTTCCTAAATACAAAGAACCTTCTAGAATTGCTGACCATTTCTTGTCTCTTCTAAGACACACGAGACTTAGCTGGCATTCGCTTCATCAGCTCTCTCATAATAATATAACTGACATTAACTACTGAGTAACCACAGAAAAAAAATTTTATATCCTTTAGAGTTTCAGCATTACTGTTTTACAAAAATTTGTTGGTGGAGAAGTAATTTATGTAAGATAGATATAGAATTTTTTCTCCAGTAACCTAATTTTTAAAAATTTCTTAATTTTCCTGAAAAACAAAATCGAGCAACACCAAAAATTATTTAATCAGTATCAGCGGGTTCTGAGAAGTCCTCCAGGTTATCCCTAGGAATCCTAGAAGCATCGGAAATAAAATCTCACAGTCTTGGTATACACAAACGACCATTATTTGAGCTTTCAATTACTCCGAAACTGGTTAATCTCTCACCGATTCTTAGAAAAATCTTTTATGTTGCTAAACATGCTCTGGATATATGACTAAGCTTTTATCTGATCTGATTACATCAGGCAATATAAACTAAGACTAAAGAAATGGTTAATATCCAGTAAATAATGTTAACTTGACCTGCATAAAAAGGTATTCACTATAATGAATTGTCTGTGCTGAAAATTCTACGCTAGGTGCTAGACTTCCGCTTAATTGGATGCTTGACTAGCTCTAGCCCAGTATTCCCTAATGCTGTTCCTGGATGAAACATAAGTGTTTAGAAGAACAGCAACTTCAGGTTTACCAGTTCTCTATGTGAACAGGTAATTTCAAGAGAAAGCTTGTCTTTTGAATCAAAAGGAAGTGATAAATGAAAATCCCAAAGGGTGTCAACTGAAGCAAAGCATACAGAAAGTTTCTCGTTTAATTTAACTTCCCTACTCCCAAGATTTCAATCAGGTGAAGTCCTTTCTAACATTTAGAGACTGTCTTTCTTTAGTGGACAGGAAGAAGAAGGGCCTGGCAAATACATCATTAGCAAGGGGAAAAAAGATGATCCTATGATACCTTCTCCATATACTTAGAGCTTGCTGACCACAAAGGAAGCTCTGATATCACTCAGAGTATTTAAAGCAAGGCAGGAAAGATGCTTATGATATTAAGTATATTCATAACATTAAAGTTTCCCTTTTTAAGCAACTCTGGTCAAGGGAGCATAAAGCTAATCAAACTCTACAATACTTAAAGAGTCACTTGGCACTCTTTTTTATTTTTTTTTCACTTGGCCCCCTTATTTCCACTTTTCAGAAATAATTCCTGTCCTTCTTCTACAAGAACACTACAGAACCCAAGAAAGAGAAACAGACTTAAGTTGTCTGACCTCCCCTGTTATCCCTCAGGCTATTGGGGAAAAGCAACACATACCTCTGTCTTCAATATATCATTTCTATTTTCACAGGTATAAATTACTTCTCAGACTTTAAAACAACAGGATTCTAAAAGGACACCGTAAGGTACTTAAATTCCGGTAACTAAACTCAGATGTATAAGGCAATTTAAAATCTTTATAAAAACTTCCTGTTTCAAAATTACCCAAAATGGAATCAGAAAATCTGTGTACTAAAATGCTACAGAAATAAGGCTAAAATTAATGCACCAAACATATCTCTAAAAACGTCTTGGTACCTGGTAGATAATCAGTGAATCTTTTGAAGGTGTCTTTGCTAATCAATTAATTTTGGTTGTGATAATGCTGAATATAAATTATTACCACCTAATCTATCATGCATTATCTTCATGAACAGACCAAGAGAACAATTTAGGTGTTCAAAGTTCTGTTTTGTTCACCCAAGCAGAATGATTTTTCATGAGGTTAATACATCCAGGAGGTTGGTTAAGCCAGGCACCATTACGTAAGTATGCTAGGTAATGATACAAAAACAAGAAACTTTGCAAATGCTTTTGAACAAACTGAACCATGGCAAACAAAAAGCAAAAGCAAAGAGAACAGAACAGAAATAAGATGCTTAAGGAAAAACCATGGTTTTGGCACTGCTCCAGAAGAAAAACAAAAAATGTCTATTAGGTACACAGTCAGAGTAGGGCCATTTGTCAAAAGTTTGTAGGAACAAACTCTTAAGTGGCTGTCTTACATGTCTCAAGAGGTAGAATTGAGCTGATGCTGTCAACTGCTGGTGCTGTAGTTCCAATCTCAGGAGCTCTAATTTGACCCTCCTGAGAAAGAATCCCAATTAGAAACACATAAAGGAAGCCATTTTAGACATGGTGCTTTGGGACAAGTCCGACCCCGTGTGTCAATGTCAACCGAAACAAAAAAACTAAAGGAACTTTCTCAAGCATGTTGTCTGTTCTAGATAAAAGCTAAGGATCTTTGAGACCCAGTTTTTGAAGTAGGCCTCCCTGGACTAGAATGAGGACAACTAAAATACTGAAAGCTGGCTTGTTTTTTTTATTTTCATGCCTACTGGTGTGCTTTGTAAAAAAAAAAAAATGAGGAGTCCAACAGCAAGCTATATGTCATATTCTAGCAAAATTAGCTAGTTAAAAATGTTTAATTCTAAATGGTCAAGCAGCAAGGTAGGAAGAGTATTCATCTATAAGTGATTTTAGATTTGGCTTCCCAACTAAATTTGCCATCAATGACAATTCCTTTTGGAATTGCCTCAAATCTATACTATGTTGGTGTTACATCAACTACAGTAAACTTATCTGTAGAGATACAAAAACTAGGGCCTGTTTGGGGACTTAAGAGGATAAGGGGTAAAGGAAAAAAAAAAGGATAATTTAGGATTTCAACTGTAAATCACACAGAAACAAGAAAATAGCATGAAACAAAACAAAAATTCTCCCTATTTCATCCAGTCCTTGTTGCCAGTGAACCACAGATCAAGGGTTCTTACTTCGACTCCAGCAAGTCTTCGATCCTCCTAAGATTACAAGCAAAAAATTTTGCATATGTACTTTTTTCTGTGTACAGGCACCGTAGCTTTCATTAGATTCTCAAAGCAGTCTGCAACCCAGTACAAGTCAGGAGTCACTGTTCTAAATTTATATGATTTTGCATGTGGATTCTAGCTACCTGGGATAACATCTGGAGCCCCTCTTTCATTTTCAACCTAGGTTTGACGAATGCAAAAGCATCTAGCAGGCAAGTGCACAAGACCTAGTGCGAGATCCTATACCAACATTCAAGTTTTTAACTGATAGTCAGTTGCCTTATGTGTAGCTCCTGAATTTGAAGAAATTGAGATGAAAGTGCACAAAATGAATTTTGACTCAACCAAAATTACTGGGATTTTTAAAAGCTCATATCTTCAAGCTCAAGTCTCAACTGAAAAACATGAATTAAGACAACTAAAATCCAAAGAGTGTACTCCACTAAGATCATGACCATTTTCAATTAACTCAGCTTAGGAAACTATCCTTGACAGATGACCTCCAGAGTCTAGTGCAGAGAGTCAAGTTGTTCCATAATTTAGTCAACAAAATAAGTTCTGGTGCTTCCTGTGGGGTTTCCCCAATATATTCACCTGTACTATTTCATAACTCCTCAAGGGAACATTGAAGACAGTACATACAATATGTTTTAGCTTCCCTAAAGAAAGATGACAATAAATTCAAAAGCATTTTAATACCCTTGCTGCTCCTAATATATACTATTAGTTATAATCAAATGAAGCAAAATAAAACCACTGCTGCAATTTTATTTCATATTTATTTTAAAATCACCAATCCTGTCTTGTAAGAATTTTGAAGGCTATTGGTAACAAGACAACCATGTAGTATATAAAAAATACACCTTTTTCAAGTACAGCTGCCTGTTCCTGCCCAGAAGGAGTGGTTGTTGACACAAGAAACCAGCCTGTTGGCATTGAGTACACAGTCCCACGACCACCGCTGCCGAGTGGCGTGGAGTGCCGTGCCATGCCCGACACCAAAGCACACACAGGACCAAAGGCATGCACATAACTGGCATGCCATCATCTACAGCGCTAAAGCCCCTGAATACTCCTATATAATATTACATGGATGTTGACAAACCACCTGTTGGACTAAAGAAAAAAATAAATTGTGCATCACTTTTCCCTATATGCTCCTATAAAATTTGTTCTTTGATTTTTTTCAATGCGTATATTGTATTTTAAATGTTTTGCAGTATCTAGCCTATGGAAAGTCATGACCATTTAAAATAAGAAAGAAAGAAAGAGAGAAAACTAGTTTTAAAAGTTTCAGCTTATCAAAATGTTTTAAAGCTGGCAGGGTGAGGTGGGGGAGAGGCATGGGGAACGATCCTTGTTATTTACCAATCTGTGTGCTTTCCTATGATTGGCAGTGTTTTAAAGCTAATGATAAAAACAGATACAGCATTTTTTCAGTGACACCTCTAACTCTCCCCACTCTCACTAAAAGTTTCTAGGAAATACTATCCAAAAGCTGCATTACACTATACTGTATAGTCTTTTATTCAAAACATGTTGAATATACAGCACAATGGTAATAGGGCAACGTAGAATAAACATAAAAGACCATCAAACAAGATGTTTATTCAGTCATTAAACAAATACCTATTTAAGTAAGTACAATATTCTAGGAGCAAATCTGGCTCCAGATAAAAAGAAGAATGAGTCATGGCCCTACCCTCAAAACTATCTATAAAGGAGACAGAAAGATGGACAATTACTGGAATTAAATGTAATCAGTGGATTCACAGAGGTATGTACATGGTGTTGTGCTTCTGTGATTTATGGAAGGCTTTACAGGGAACAAGCTTCAGAATTTTAAAGAGAATACCTTAAGTTCTAAAGTTTGAAGATGATTTTTTAATAGGTAATATCATCACCTGGTTCAAAATTCAAAAGGAACAAATGGTGAAAACTTTCCTTGTCACACCTAGTTGCTCTCCCTATAAACATCCGATATTAACGTGTGAGTTTCTTATAACACCCAAATACTGTTTCTCTGCTTGATAAAGACTTTGGCTACCAACAACACTCTCATAAGTCTATTGCATTTTATTATGTATTGATGTAATATACATTTTATTGTATGATTAAAAGTAGCACTGTAGTTGTTTTCACTAGATAGGAGGAAACCTGTTCATAATGATATATATGGATAACACATCATCACAATGTACTCTTTAAATATCTTACAATTTTATTTGTTGACTATACCTCAATAAAACTGAAAGAAAAAAAAAGCAACTCTAGTAAGTGGAACAATCCATAAAAACAGACTTCCAATGTTATAAAATGTCAAGTAAAAAGCTTTATTACATGCTAAAATTTCTTATAGTACTCCAAAATAGAGGAGCTAATGAACAGAAACAAAATAAAAGAAAATATAAGATTCATTCTACATGAAAAAAGAAAATGGCAAGAATGTCATAAAAAGTATTCTCTAGTACATGAGGCTTTAATTAAACCTAAAGATACTGTCACAAGTTCAGCTGAATATGCTACTCGAGTGGCTCTTACTACGATCTAACCAAATGCCTCCAATGCTGATAGTGGTGATTCTGGTGACAGTTTTTTAAGGAAATAAAAATATCATTTATACAATGAGTCAGTTCTCACTTTTCTTCATAATGGAGACATCATGAGACCACTGAAGTATGATGCAGAACCCTCTTCTACTTCTCTCACCATCAGCACCATCATCCTTTGTTGGGTTCTTCCCTCCACTGCACTAGCTTCCCTCAGCCTTTCTTCCAAAGAACTACAATGGTTAACAGTTAAATAACTGGATAGTATGAAGCAGGGTGTGCAGTACAGAATAGATGACTGAAAGAGAAAGAGCTATGGGGAGCATTAATTGTGAAGAAAAGGATCAGGAAAAGGCCCCAAACTTAGGTACTCCGAACTCACAAGACAGGGCTCTGAATTTGGGGTTGGAATGATTACAGGTTTGGTGTGTAATCAACATTGGGAACCAGTGTAGCATTTTGAAAGTGAGGAGTGGAATCCTCAGGAACAGAAGAAATATTTGTGAACTAACTGAGAAGGTCAAAAGTATGAAAGGAAGGCATTAGAAACAAACAGAATAATCTACATAAAACAACAAGGCAATCAGAACAAAGAGATTGGTAGCAAGGCAGGAAATAAAACTGATTACCAAAGTATAAATAGAAAAAAATAAGTATTTAAAACCATGTACTTTCCAAGAGGTCAAAGTGTAAAATAACAAAAAATTGTAACTGACCGAATCAATTTCTCTTAGAATATGTAAATAAAAGAACCAAAAAGGCATCATGCTTGGGTAGGAACAGTGTAATAACATCATGACCGCAGTTTAAACACAAGCGCCAAAATCCATGTTGCTTTTTCTAACTTACGTTCTATTACAGAAATTTACTTTTTTTTCTTAAATTAGGGTCAAGATGTGTCCATGAATAAGTAAAGGTCTAAGTAAAAATATAATTCCATTGCTCATATAAGAGCTTCCTGAAAATTGAGCATATGTGAAAAGTTAAAGGGAAGAAAAGAACAGCTCTTTGGTTCATTTTTAGAAATGTTTGAATTAGTAAAATGAAGTCAAACAAAAATTTTAAGTTATTTTTATAAATAGAGCAAACTGTTAGAAGAAAATAAAACTGCCTTGGAAATTGGCCATAATCAACCCCAAATAATAAGTATTATCATGAGTTTATGTTATTCAATTTTAAGGATGTAGAAGCCAAATTTTATTTAAATTGAAGGTAAAGAAAAGCAGAGGAGATTTTGCTTATTTTATATTTTTATGACTAAGCTTGCCTTGCTTCAATTGATTGTGGATAAGTAACTACCACCCAAAAGTTCTCTTGTGACCAGGCTCTGTCCATCTGCACAACTTAACACATTTTCTCTAGTTACTGCAAGAGTGGCTTATTGTTGCTCCAACAGACTGTCAGTGAGCCAGAGGTCAGCAGGAAGAGCTGTATGACCCAACCACTGACCCCAAGGGACAGCCAGTGACCTGTTGGCCTGACCTGTAAGTGAGGAAAGAACTAAAAATTCTCATTAGGATTCACTGTTTTTCAAATTCAAAAAATAAAGTTTTAAAATAAGCATACCCCCAAATCCTTTTACCATTCTACATACTATATAATTGGCTTATTTCCTTTCATTACAATATTTTATAAATTTAAATATTGTTAGACTCTGGACATTTTATGCAATCAATGCAAGAAATATTTTAATACTTTACATATTTCAATTCCTTTATATGGATTTCAACATGTTCTAGTTCTGTGTTTCTCAACCAGGGCAATTCTGCCCTCAGGGGACATTTGACATACTCTGGAAACATTGATTATCATGAATGGAGGGTATTACTGGCTTCTAGTGGGTAAAGACCAAGGACTCCTGATAAACATTTTACCGTGCACAGGACAGCCTTCCAAAACAAAGAATTACCGGGTCCAAAATGTCTATAAAGTCAACATTGTTCTTGTTGATTGAAAATCACATTAGTTCTTGTCACTGATTTGCCTTATAACCTAGTAAATCAACTCCTTTTTCTTTACCCTGAGCTACCTACATCAAGTAATAATACTTATAATAGAATTACCTGGATTGATTGTTTAAATATAAGCTTCATGAATCCTTGACATTGAATCTCAGTTGTTAGGGAAGCGATAAGGGAATTTACATTTATACCCAGACACTACTGCTTCTCCTGAATTTTAAAGTTAAATATTTGCCTCATTTTCTATAATAAAGTGTTTCTTTTCCACACTTAAATTCCAGAATTTATGGTCTGTTTTCTTACACAATTCAGGAAAAAATGTATTACTCCAGTTACTACATTAATATTTTAAAGTTATACTGAAGCTAGAAAAGATATTGCAGTTCCTTTATAAAACTCATTTTTAGATGTGAAAATTAAGATAAGTGCCTGAGATCACAGAACCAGTTAGTGACATAACCAGGGGTCTTATGTGAGCTAGTTTAAAGTATGAAGAAGTAGTTCACACCAAACTTCAGGCAACAGGTACCATGTAGTGAATCTTCTCTCTACAGAGCCCTGAAGTTTCCTGAGGAATGTCTGCCAGTCATTCCAACACTTTCATCCAAGGCTCTGCACATGGGGCCAGGAAAGCAATGTTGAATAAAGAACTTTGAAAGGGACTTGAGAAAATGTTTAAGATACTATAGAATTCAGTTCAAATTAGCATAATATGGTGCACTTGACCTAAATACAGGCAACTGAAGATATAACAAGGGAAAAGACGATCCGGAAAGGCTTCCTGTTGAAGGTGAGTTTTTAATCAGATTTTGAAGGATGAACAGGAGAAAAATTAACTAGGAAGAGGTGGAGGGCATTTTTATTCAAGTACTGGTACAAGCAAAAGCCCAGAAATAGAAATTAGCAAGTCAAATGCGGAGGACTGCAAACAGTTTTAAGTTTCTGTATCACGAAGACCATGTTGGAGAAGAATCAGAGAGGAATTTGTTGAGATTAGCAAGGCAACAGAGAGAAGGAAAAAAAATTGGCAAAAGCCTCTAAGCGCCAAGCTGTATGGATTCTCCAGGTACCTGCAATTACTGTATAACACCCTGTTTTGTTTCCTACTTAGCACTTATTACTCTATGAAATTATCATATTTATTTGTTTACCTGACTTTTCTTGGTCTCCCTAACTACAATGTAAGTTCAATGCACTAAGAGTTTGGATTGCAATGAGGAATGTCTAGAGTCAAGGAGACCATTTTTACATGAATTGGACTAGTATGAAAGCTATGGAAATCAGAATAGGCATGGCTAAAAAGAATTAGATGAAAGGATCACAGTTTACTGCACTCGGTTTACGTGCTCTCATCCTCTCTTCCCACCCACCCAATCTGAACATTGCTTTCTGGCCAAGGCAGCCACAATTGCTGAGGTCTTGGAGCCAGACTGCTGCCACAGCAGATGCACCGGCTCACGTACAGTGGCCCTGGGAAGCCCTGTCTGACAGAGACTGGTTGGGCCAGAATCATAGGGAACTGGTACCATGGCAACTGCCTGGAAATGCAAGTGACACAACCTGAAAGGGAAGAGCAGTTAGTACCCCCCTCTCTAGGAGAGTGAATTTTAACTCATAAGAATTTAAACTAATTTTAACAGGAGGGAGCCAGTGGATAAATTCTTCTCTCTTCCTCTCCCTAAGGGACTATTCTGACATGCAGTAGCTCATATGTCCTCTCTGACAGTGTCCTATGAGACTGAGCAATCTTCAGGAAGCTTGTTAGAAGCTGTGGCCAGGTTGGAAACTCACCCTCTCGTACTTTCCACCTTCCCTGCCTTGTTCTACTTTTCCCCTCACTTCTGCTTCCCTGGGTCTGCACTCCCAATAAAGTGCTAACGTGTAAGCTTCTTAGGCTCTGTTTCCTGGGCATCCCAGGCTAAGACAAAAGCTATCCTCTCTAGTAAATGAAATACAACCCAAGCACTTAGCTGTATTGATTTCCAATCTATCTGAGTAAATCCAGCAAGGTTTAGAGATGTAGAAAATGTTAAATTGGTGGCGTCGACTTTAAATTGCCAGCTCATCAGCCCCAAACTGTTTCCACTAGTTACTGGTGCCTTTGTTGCAGCCATGTAGCAATCAACACTCCAGAGTGTATTGTTTATATGACTAAAGGATATGCAAGATGGGATATGAAAGAACTGAGGGTGAGAGAGAGGTGGGCTAACAATATACAGAAGGGAAGCAGTGGGGAAATTGACGTAGACTGATTGCAGAAGATCAGCCATTTCCCCTTTGCAGGAAATTCTGCTACGAGTGTTGCATGGCAGCCTTTGGAAACCTGAACAGCATAAATGGCTAAAGGTGTTTTCTGATGAATAGACTTTACTTCCTTGGCAGGTAACCCAAGTCTGACTTTGGGAACAGGAACACCTGGAAGCCAGCTCCTCTCTTGAAATGCTCCAAATTCCTCATATCAGGTTCATTATGAGAAGACACCTGTGTCTTTGCTCATCAAATCCTACCAGTTTCTGGTTCTGATCTGTTGCAATACACCAAAGAGTCATTTCTAATTATAAAAGTAAAATAAATAATTCATGGGATTTCCTGACTCTTCAGCTTGGAACCAATGTAAAATTAGTCTATGTTGATGAACACAGAATTGCAAATTCCTTCAACACTTATGCTAAGTAATTAACTAGTCCAAGTAGTAAAACCTAAGTAATATGGATTTACGAGTGGTGTGACTCAGTTTTAATTAGTGAAAATTATGAATTGCAAGATGTTTTCTAAGGAAATGCTTGTGGAGGAGAATGTTGTGTATTCACCAAACTCTGTTTCCTTTTTTGCTTGGGCGCCTAACAGAATGTGAACAGAAATACTACGGACCACTTTTAGCCCTGGCTTGGGCAAAAAGCCCTCTATGCAAATCCTCTGAGATTTTCCTCTTTGTCTAGCCACTGAGTGTAAGAAAGGAAGACCAGGCCCTGAAGGGCTGTTACGCCCAGAGACACAGTGAAAGGGTCCTGGATCCTTCAATGAATGCAAGAGCAGAGACAAACCTCACACACCTCCACCCGGCTTGCTGGAGCAGACCTGAGCAAGAAATGTAAATACGTTTGTACGTTAAGAGACTGGATTTGGGGGAATTATTAAAACAGTGAGTCTACTCTGATTAGTTCAATTTTAGATTTGTGATTCAGACCAGGTTAACAACATTCATTTAATCATCTATTTAACAAGGATTATTCACCTTATTCGTTCATCTATTCAACAGGTCCATAGGAATCATGTGTTAATGAATAATTATGCAAATCAATTTCTCTAAATAGTTCTGTCAAATGTAGATGCTTTTTGTTCTCTTAAATATTCGAAACATTTTCACAACTTGGTTTATGATACTATCAATATGAAACTTTCAGCCCAGTCTCTATCTGAATAATCACAATTAGGTCTAGTCTGACATACTAGTATCTTCCTGTTTTTTAATTATTCATTTCTTACTAAGCCTGGTTGGATGACTTGGAGAAGTGTGACCCCTGAACCCTTTAGCTCCACTTAATTTAGACTCCATACCTGAACTCAGAGAGGCATCTTTCAAATGTCTGCAACAAAAGCTATTACCCTCAAGTAGAAAAACAACGTATGTCATGTAACACCATCTGCACCTAGAACTAGATTGTATATTCTCTGAGTTAACAAAAATAAGAATTCAACTATATACATTAGCTTAAGTTTAGGTCTTAACTTCAATAGTTAAATATTGAATAAATAAATAAGAAATGGCAATTTTAAAAATTTTAAATAAAGTTTCATAACTTTCAAGCAGAGTATGTACAGTTGTCACAAAGTCCCTATGCATTAGGCTGAGTCAGAAAAAACTTGTCAACTCTATCTAACAACAGTAAAGACCCCAAATCAGATATCAGTGTCATCTCTAATAATTTTCAACCATCAACATGAAAAAAGAAAACATGGAGAAAAATTAAAATTAATGCATGCATATTAATTTTAAAGATTTTTAGATGGAATTTCAGACACTTTACATTGCTAAAAAATAAAGATTAGTCATGATGGTGTAAACTAGTGAGAAAAATTACAACTCATGGTAAGCGTGTGCTATTTCCATAACATTAGAGACTTTAAAATAAATTAAATGTAATGTAAATATTGTGTAATATAGGGTTTATTTCCAGAAGAGGGCTTGTACATAAACAGGTGTTCCAATATAAATGTTTCTTGAGCTGAAGCATCTGAAAGCACCTGGAATTTCAATACTAAAAATCTCTGACTTCTCGGGCTTCCCTGGTGGCGCAGTGGTTGAGAGTCCGCCTGCCAATGCAGGGTACACGGGATCGTGCCCCGGTCCGCTAGGATCCCACATGTCGCAGAGCGGCTGGGCCCATGAGCCATGGCCGCTGAGCCTGCGCGTCCGGAGCCTGTGCTCCGCAACAATAACAACAAAACAAAACAAAACAAAAAATCTCTGATTTCTTGAGCCCTTATCTTAAAAAGATGACATTTTAAGTTTAGATTTCCATTTTTACTTTTTAAAAAACTTGGTAAATGAATGAAATTAGCTCGAATTTTCTATTTAATAAGAGTGCTACACATAGTACTTGAATTTCAAATCAGTGCAGTTCAAATCAATGTGAGTTATCTATGAGTATGTGAAAGTGTGTGTATTTTTAGTTACAACTTATGAGCTAAAGGTATTCAGTGGCATATTCCAGATTCTCCACCGAACAACAAATTTATTTCATTTGCCGTGTCTGTTACATCAATTATCCCAATCTCCTTCCTTCCATGACTATTTATGCTTTAAAAACCTTAAAGCTTTTCTTTTAAATACAGCTGGGACTCATTAGCTCCTTTCTGCCAATCTACCTATCATTCTGTCACTTTTCCTTCTTTCTCTTTATGTCCTCAACCAAATAAGTGTCATTTCCCTGCTTTCATTTTGGCTGGGAATTCAACTGAATCAGCTTTCCAACAAATCTGGTATGTAGAATTCCAATCTTCCCGATTACTTTTGGCTCACAAATAAAAACAATTAAGCCATCTTCCAGTGATGCTCTGACTCTGTTGTTTATTTGGGTTCTGCATTCAGAGTTGGAACAGGTGCCATTTCTTCCTGGGGCCTAAACATCAAAATATTTGTGAAATGCGCTCTGCACTCTGTTGATCTTTATCAAGTCAGTTACAGTGACGCATGTTTCCAACGAAAGGATTTCCCGGCACTGTGAGAACACGAGTCATATTAAGGTTCTCATTGCACTATGCCATTGTTTTTGTCTCTGGAAATTAATGCCAAATAATGCACTCATTAATATAAATCAAATATGTAAATTATAGTTTGTGTCTAATGGCTTTTTCAAGAATTCTGAATTCCTTTCTTTTTTCATTGCTGAGTGATATTAGACATTTCTACTGAATTTGATATATCTGACAGTTTTTTTTCATTCTAGTTAGTGTTTGGGAAATCTGCAAGAAGAAAGTTATTGATAGGTAGTGGAAAAGAATCATGTAAATAATGTGCCTCTGAAATTGGAAAATGAATTTTTTTTTAATACTTATTTTATTTATTTTATTTCTTTTTTTGGCTGTGTCGGGTCTTAGTTGCGGCACGCGGGATCTTTGTTGAGGCATGTGGGATCTTTCATTGCGGCGTGCGGTCTCTTTGTTGCAGTGCTCGGGTTTCTCTCTAGTTGTGGTGCGTGGGCTCCAGAGCACGGGGGCTCTGTAATTTGCGGCACAAGGGCTCTCTCATTGAGGTGTGCGAGCTCAATAGTTGTGGCACGCCGGCTTAGCTGCCCCACGGCATGTGGGATCTTAGTTCCCTGCCCAGGGATCGAACCTTCGTCCTCTGCATTGGAAGGCAGATTCTTTACCACTGCACCACCAGGGAAGTCCCTGGAAAATGAATTTTAATCAAGTTTCTAGAAAATGGATATGCTCAATGAATCTGTCAATAATTTTATCAGTAATTTTTTAACAAATTTGTCAGTAATTTTTTAACAAGTATGCTCTTCTTCAGTTTCATAAACTTGAAGGAAAATGAAAACTTTGTCCTTTAGACAAAAGTATGTAAGGGGGAACAAAAAACCCTATAGGAATTTGTATAACATCTTTCGTAGGTTTAAATAATCCTTGAAATTGAACCAGAAGTACATTTTATAAAACTCATCTTTCTCTCTCGAGAGTCCCATTCACGATAACATGTGTGCAAATCCGAGGCAATATATGGCTGCAAAGTGAGGCAAGGGACACAGCAAGAGTTGAGCCAAGTTTTTTCTGAGTTACGCCCCATAACTCCTATATATTTTCGAGCACTAATTCCACCTATGGAGCACAAAATAAAGTCTTTTTGCCTACAGCTTATTGAATGGATGAAGAACAAGTTTGAGAACATTCAAGAAAAACAAATATTTATTGTGCCAGGCACTGTTCTTGAAATGTATCATCATAATGTTTTTAGCATTTTAAGAAAAGTGTCAGTATAATTAATTACACTTGCAACAGTAATTAAAGTGATGAGACTTTACCTTATCCTCTACTTTCTGAGACTAGCTTGCCTTCTTTTCTCTCTCCTTCCAAACCTCCGTCTCCCTTTCTTTTGAGACATATTTAATGTGCATTAGTTTGGGGCTGGGCACCCCAAGACAACATGGATACAGGCTCTTACAGTCTAGTAGAAAAGACCATCACTGAAAGAGTAAAAGTGAAAGAAGTCAAAGATATTCTGGAGCAAATAACAGAGGAGCTATTTATAGTGACACAACTTATCAATAATTTTGGATAGATGGAGGTGGAAGGTTGATGGATTCATGATTTCTAGAACTAGAGTAACAATTTAGTCAAAACTGTTCATCTTGCCTTCCATTCATATATATCCTTAAATCCTTAATCCAGTAAATTTGGGCAGAGAGAACATGGATAAGAGCAACTAGTTGAGACTTCAGATTGCCATTTCCAAAGGTCCTAAGAAAGAAAGATGAATGAAGAATTGAGACTCCAACTCTACCATAATGGCTCATCAGTTCTTCTGAAGGTGGCTCTGCATCTTGATGAAAAATTAAATGAAACATGACAGTCCCTTGACCAAGATTGTGTTCAAGGTTACGTGATATTTCAGTGATATCTCTCTCTGAACTCTTCCCCCACACTCTTGCTTTCTCTTCTGGCTTTAAAATGCTGATGATTTTAAGTGAATTTACTACAGCACTCTCACCATCAAGGACTAAAGAAATACTAGCAAATAAATATTAAAGATCAAAAGTAAGTACCAGCAAGAGACTGGAACTTTTTGCTAGTTCACTTTGCAAATGCAACATTGTTCTCTGGCTTTGCAATTTCTCTATAAGTTATGGTTCTTTCTTACAAATAGGAAGAGATAATTACTATATCATGCCAACGCATTTTACTGCATGCATCTTACACACAAACGTACACATAAACAAGGCTCAGTCATAAAAGATTCACAAATTTATATTATTATTTATAGTATGTCCTTTGCTAAACTCAAAGTATACGGATGAAGTTACAGTTCCTGTTGACATAGATGGCTCTCAGGAGCTGTTATACATCATATTAAAGTTTCCTTGTGGGGGATGCTGCTTCAGCACTGTGCCAAGGGTTTAATCTGGAACCAGACGAAACTAAACCAAGCTGTGATTCAACCTGTACTCCAAAATTTGACTCAGAAATATTACAAGCTTCTAAAACTGATGAAATATCAACCATAGTAGAGAGAATCAAATAGGTTTAAACTAAATTTCTTTAAATCTCTTTATAGTCTCTTGATGAGAATCCATTGGAAGGTCCAAGTTTGCCCTTCTCCATCCCCATGCCCAGGGGCTTAGCACCTCTCTCGGCACCTCTCACCTGTGCTATTGCATGTGTCTTAGGCTACCCTCCCCAAATTCTCCCTGCTCACACCACTCTAAAAATCATCTTGCTAAAAATCTGGTAATGTCATCCTCCTTTTTAAAATCCTCTACATGCTCCCCACTCTCTACAGGATACATCTTAATTCTTTAATGTGGCATGAATGTCCTTATTCACATTTATTCCCATGCTACCTTTCCGGCCTCAGGTACTCTTCCACTTCATTCACTCAGCATGTCCAGCTAGATGCAACACCTCACTTCTGTCCATGTGTGCCTCCTCAGTAAATCCTGTCCTGTACATACTGTTTACTTTGCTTAAAATTTTCTTTCCCTCCATTCTCGGCCTTCTCTAATTTAGCCAGGAATGATTAGCAGCATTGTCACAGGAATCTGTTCACCTCTGTTATGACACTTACTCATACTTGTCTCTATTCACTTGCTGTAGCCTTTATACTCTTTGAGGGCAAAAGATCACGTCTTGATTATCTTAGTGTGTGTACATATACATCTATAGCTAACTATCACCTACCTGATGCTTAATATAAGCACTCAATGACAGGTGAATAAATGAATTTTCTAAATGCATACTTAGACTGAGTTGTATCATTTTGGTTAAGTTGATCAGATTCTACTCCAGCTCTTAGGACTTTAATTAAGACGAAATAGTCCAAATTAATCAACGTTAACAACTTATTTCCATCCTAATAAAATGAAGTATAGGGCTTCCCTGGTGGCGCAGTGGTTGCGAGTCCGCCTGCCGATGCAGGGGACACGGGTTTGTGCCCCGGTCCGGGAAGATCCCACATGCCGTGGAGCGGCTGGGCCCGTGAGCCATGGCCGCTGAGCCTGCGCGTCCGGAGCCTGTGCTCCGCAACGGGAGAGGCCACAACAGCGAGAGGCCCGCGAACCGCAAAAAAAAAAACAAAAACAGAATGAAGCACAGCTTTTCTTCAACTTATTTGTTTGGATTTATATTTAAAAATTTACCCAAAGTCATATGAATATTTTTTCCTTCCAAAAGGGCAAGGAACAAAAGAGACAAATCAAAATATTTTATATTTTCGTACTACAGAGCATGTCTCTTGGCAATATATTGTTATACTGATATAGTCAAGTTAGCCACAAGAGTTACAGAATTCAATATTTTAAATTCCATGACTTATTTGAAAATGTAATTTCATATATTAATTTATATAAATGTGTATTACATAATAATTGAATTAACCTCCATATTAATTGTACAAATCAATAAAATAAATTTTAAAATAAAGGGTTTGGTGTTTCCGGCTATGAACATTAGTTCAAAGGAAAATAAATGCCATAGAACTAATCTAAACAGAGGGTGTACTCCATAACATTTTCTAAATCAATACTTTATTTTCCATAGGAAAAAATGCAAGTAAGGAGGAAATTAAACAGTGTCTTATATATTTTTTTCTGACCTTTTATTCATTAGGGAGAAGAAACAATTTCATGATAGAAAAGATAAAATTTTACTTATATGCTAAAAAGTGTAGTTCTTGAAATAAAAAATCCATACCCGGTCCTTCTAAAAACGTTCTGTAATAAGCAGTTTTTATGAGCTCTTTTGTTTAGTTCAAGCAGAAAGCTGAATTTACTAGTTTAATGCAGGCTATGCAATTCACATATCTTTTTTAGGTGTTTCAATACCCGTATTGAACTTTTGCTGGTGAGAATTTTTGCTGTTGCCAGGGACTTGGGGGAAGGGGAAATGGGGTGATGTAGGTCAAAGGGTACAAAGTTTGGGTTATACAAAATGAATAATTTCTGGAGATCTGATGTACAGCATAATGACCATAGTAAACAATACTGTATTGTATACTTGTAATTTGCTAAGAGGATAGATCTTAAAATTAAATCCTCTCAACACAGCCACACACATAACTATATAGAGGTAATGAAAATAAAAATAGTTTCCCCTCAAGGGGTTAGAACCTGACAAAATAGCTCCAGGCATTTGCAGGCCTAATATGTCCTGCAGCGTCACCTGAACCACCAGGGCTGAAGCCTAAGACTATGCAGGACTAAGCCATTTGCTTACTGAGTTCGCTGAGAACATTCTCTGGTACTTAAACCTCCCTTTGCTTCTCCGTCCATTCACTGTTCAGCACATATTTATTCTGTGAGGCATGTGCGAAGGGATAGGGATAAAAACAGTAAACAATATAGTTACAGTCTTTGCCATCACAGAGTTCACAGTCTAGCAAGGGAAACAGATATTTAAGGAAGCAAATGCAATAAAATGTTATAAAATAGAATAGAGGAAGAATAAGGCACTTGGCAAGGACACAGCCCCAAGGGGTGGGAGGAAAGGGTGGGAAAGGCAACCCTGAGGCAGTAATGTCTAAGTTGGGACCTGAAGATGAATTTGATTGATTTAAGCCTTTCTACAAATACATGTCCTGACCACAATCTGATCCTTCTTGCCTCCTGTGGGTCTAAGTGTCCTGCCTGCAAGACAGTAATCCATCTTGATTACAATCCATCTTGATTATACGACTTTGCCACAAACTCTTTCAATTCTCCAACTAATGACTGGACTCCTTTTGGTCCTATTAGAACACTAAAATCCAGAATCCCTCTCTGAGACCAACATTTAAAAGTTTTTTTTAAATGCAAATTCAGTTGAGTAAACAGCATCCTAGGATCTCTTAAGGCTGAGAGTAGCACTACAATGTTTTGTGGGCCTTTAAACCAGTTACGCCTCCTTCTGTCAAGCACTCACTGTACCTACATTGAATAGGAAAATAAATCAAATCTACACCATGGAAAGATCATTATGGGGTAAACAGTAAACATGATTGGTCAACAATCTATAGATACAAGATATTATGAAAATACTTAAAATAAAAAGTCATACCTAAACATTTAAGATGTGTTAAGAGTAAATGAACACTCTATCTAGTACCTTTCAATGTAGAAAAGCTTATTCCATAAGAAGGCACTGCTAGGGGCTTCCCTGGTGGTTCAGTGGTTAAGAATCCACCTGCCAATGCAGGGGACACGGGTTCGAGCCCTGGTCCAGGAAGATCCCACATGCCCCGGGGCAACTAAGCCCGTAAGCCACAACTACTGAGCCTGTTTTCTAAAGCCCGCGAGCCGCAACTACTGACCCTGCATGCCACAACTACTGAAGCCTGTGCGCCTAGAGCCCATGCTCCACAAGAGAAGCCACCGTAATGAGAAGCCCAAGAGTAGCCCCTGTTCACCGCAACTAGAGAAAGCCCGCATGCAGCAACAAAGACCCAACGCAGCCAAAAGTAAAATAAATAAATAAAGTTTAAAATTAAATAAATAAAATAAAGTCTTCTACTGTTGAAAAGAAAAAGAAGGCACTGCTAGAAGTTGCTGGGGTTCTTAAAAATTGAACATGGTAAAAACCATGCAGTGTGGGCTTCCCTGGTGGCACAGTGGTTGAGAGTCCGCCTGCCGATGCAGGGGACACAGGTTCGTGCCCCGGTCCGGGAAGATTCCACGTGCCGCGGAGCGGCTGGGCCCGTCAGCCATGGCCGCTGAGCCTGCGCATCCGGAGCCTGTGCTCCGCAACGGGAGAGGCCACAGCAGTGAGAGGCCCGCGTACCGAAAAAAAAAAAAAAAAAAAAAAAAAACATGTAGTGAGATGTGAGATAGTTAGTTTTTGATAGAATAAGTGTCCTTCAGTTAAAGTCCTATCTAACTGATATATTACAGGAAATATTGAGTGTATTAACAAACTTCATTAGAGAAATATATAATTTTACTGTATTTAAGGACATGCTCTTAAATACTCTAAAGAGAAAAGTTATACTCTTCTTTAGTAAGAAAGCTGAAGTGATTGTTTCTCTGTGAACCTGTTCTAAAAGCCAAATGGCAAGCCTGAACTGGCAAAAATACTAGTGTAAAAAAATTCAATTACAGATCTTCCTCAACTTATGATGATGGGGTTACATCCTATTAAAATCATGTTAAATGGGAAATATCATTAAGTTGAAAACGCATTTAATACACCTAACAGACCAAACATCATAGCTTAGCCTCACCTACCTTAAACATGCCCAGAACATTTACAGTTGGGTAAGATCATCTAACACAAAGCCTATTTTATAATGAAGTGTTGAATATCTCAAGTAATTTATTGAATTCTGTACTGAAAGTGAAAAATAGAATGGTTATGTGGGTATAGAATGGTTCTAAGTTTATCGAACGTTTACCCTCTTGATATCATACGGCATATCACTAGCCTAGCTCAGAAAAAAATCAAATTCAAAGTCTAGTTTCTACTCAATGTGTATTGTTTTCGCACCATCATAAAGTCGAAAAATCATAAGTTGAGCCATCATTAAGTCAGGGACCACCTGTATAGACATTCTCATAGAGTAAGAATTCAGTTAGTTACAAAAACAATAATTACAGTATACCTAAAATAATCATTCATAAACTCAAAATATAATTATTGTCAGATACAATTCTTGCATGTACTGAATATGCTATATTTTCTAATTTTATAAGAATTAAAAGCTAAATGCTGAGAGAGGTGCTAGAACTTGTAAAACATAACCCTTAGGCCACTTTCTAAATTCTGTCCATAGACTACAAGTAAAAACTTATCACCCCCCCACCCCTAGTCCGTGCTGTTTATGAGAAATGAATACAATTCTGTACCTAAAAATATTAAAACGTTGTGAAACACAAGTAACAAGTGAGGCATAAGGACAAAAATTAAGGCCCAATATTATGTGCTGTCTTGACATCTGGTGAAACTGGGAGGGCCTCAGATGGCCTAATTGCAAGTTCCCCTCCCTACCCTGCTCCCACAGGTCCTCTAGCCAAACAACCCTTTTTATCAAGGGGAAAAGGCACAGTTCCTGCTTATCCCTGAGCAGTGAGTTTCAGCTCCCTGTCAATCTATAGAATTTTTCAAGCAAGCCAATCACATCCTCCCATAGGAACCAGGGGCACCTCACCCTCTTGATATTATGAAGCCTGCCTCTCACAGCCTTCTGTTATGCAAACCCTGTGTGACCCTGCATGTCATGTGGTGTTCTCCTCCTCCAGATATGTGAATATGTGATCAGTAAACTGTTGTCCATCTCATCTGTCCAATGTCAGGTGTTGTGAGTTCAGCCATCCCTATAACTCTTGGGCAGGAATCCTTCCTCCACCAATAGGGTGAAAAGAAGGCAATTAAAATAGCAACTTTAGGGACTTCCCTGGTGCTGCAGTGGTTAAAAATCTGCCTGCCAATGAAGGGGACAAGGGTTTGATCCCTGGTCCAGGAAGATCCCACATGCCACAGAGCATCTAAGCCCATGCACCACAACTACTGAGCCTGCGCTCAAGAGCCCACGAGCCACAACTACTGAAGCTTGCACACCTAGAGCCCATGCTCTGCAGCAAGAGAAGCCACTGCAGTGAGAAGCCCGCACACTGCAATGAAGAGTAGCCCCAGCTCGCAGCGACTAGAGAAAGCCCACATGCAGCAATGAAGACCCAACATGGCCAAAAACAGGTTAAAAATAAATCAATATAAATAAATAAATAAAATATATTAGCTGCATAAAAACCCAGATTTGGAAATGGTACAAACTATTGGCTTTGTAATGCTAGAAACCTGATGTCATTTTGCATGACCTTGACCATGAGTAGAAGCCCCTGGAAGTTTCCATATCCTTTTCTGGTAATAAAGCTTAGCACTCAATTAAAAGGATGGTCTGTATAAAAAAAAGACAAGTCTGTTGTTTTGCATTAGAACAAACAATAAAGTTGCTATTTTATTTTTCCAATTTTTAAAAATTATTTTTAGCTGTTTTTTTTAATTTATTTATTTATTTTTGGCTGTGTTGCGTCTTCGTTGCTGCATGCGGGCTTTCTATAGTTGCAGTGAATGGAGGCTAATCTGCGTTGCGGTGCGCAGGCTTCTCACTGTGGTGGCTTCTCTTGTTGCGGAGCATGGGGTCTAGGTGCATGGGCTTCAGAGTTGTGGCACACAGGCTCAGTAGTTGTGGCTCATGTGCTTAGTTTCTCCTCTGCATGTGGGGTCTTCCCAGACCAGGGCTTGAACCTGTGTACCCTGCATTGGCAGGCGGATTCTTAACCACTGCGCCACCACAGCAGTTCTGCAGCTAATACATTTTAATTTGAAAATTGACACCCTGAGAATGAATCTTTACCACTCAATGAATATTCCATGAAATAATCATTATTAACCAACTTTGACTAGTTTATATTAGTGTAGGTTAGGGAAATCTTTTCTAACTGAACCACAAGATTGTTGAATATACATTATTCCAATAAGAGTTCTTCATACAAAATACACAATTGTGATTATATCTTTAAAACATGTGACTTTTTTTCTCCTCCTACTTTTTAAGATTAAATATTTCCCTGCTGGTACATAAAGTCAATCCACCCAAATATACACAAATTTTACTTTATCCTAAGATACTTAATTTTTACAAATAATTTGTCTCAATTTTTCTAAAATTGAAAAGACTAAAATGCTTCAACATCTATTGAACTTGTAGTCATTCAACAGGCAGATCTAAATTCACACAAAATGCCGTGGTATAGAGCTGAAAATTCAGGTCAAATACAGGTTAATGAAGACATACAGATGTACAGTTGCATCTAGTAAGTTTTTCCTACATCCTTGTAGAGACCCCTTGGTATCAGTATTTTCTAACTCATTTAAAATTATTTTTAGCTTATATTTCATGACCTACCAAGTGTTTTTTCCAGTAAGAGCCAATCCCTATGTTGAAAATGTTGTTTGATAGAATTGCATTAGAGAATAACAGATCACAAACATTTGAAAAGTTCTATTAATTGTCATACAGTCATTCATCTATTCAACACTTATTAGACACCTACCAAGGCCATCCACTGAAGCTACAAAGATAAAATATATAGTCCCTGTCCTCAAGGAATTCACAGAGAATCTAGAGAGGGGACTTGACTCATCAGAGTAGAGAATCCAGGGAAAGTGCTTCTCCCAGAGACTAAAAAGGGTTAATAAATACAGGTTGAAGTGGAAAAAAAAAGCAAATGGCACAGCGGGTTGAACTGTGGCCCCCCAAAAGATATGTCCTAGTCCTATCCCCAGTACCAATGAATGAGACGTTGTTTGGAAAAAGGGTTTTTGCAGCTATAATTAATGAAGGGTCTTGAGATCATCCTGCATTAACCAGGTGGGCCCTAAATTCAACGACAAATGTCCTTATAGATGCAGGCAGAGGAGGAGAAACACAGAGAAGGCCACGTGAAGACAGAGGCAGAGACTGGAGTTATGCTGCCACAAGCCAAGAAATGCCTAGAAGCTGGAAGAGTCAAGGTGGGATTTTCCCCCAGAATTCAGAGGAAGCATGGCCCTGCTGACACCTTGATTTTGGACTGCTGGCCTCCAGAACCATGAGAGAATACATTTCTGTTTTCAGCTACCAAGTTTGTGGTAATTTGTTGCAACAGCCCTAGGAAATTAATACAAGTTGGATATCTGTAGACGGACTTCCTGGTCTGGGGACAAATAGCAGAAACAAATAGACAAACAAAATTAAGTGTCTAAATTGGACAATAACTTTCTCCTGTGTAATGACAAGAGCTGGAAGGGAGAGGAGTCTGTATTGCCCTGCATCAGGGGCCCCATCTGTCACTGCCTTGCTGTGTCGCTTGGACACATTCCTCTCAGAGTTTCAATTTCATTGTCTGTAGAGTGAGTGAGATGGAGGAAGGAAATTTTAAAGGCAGAAAAATATAGTGCAAACAAAACTTGAACAACAGCCTAGAGAGCCACCCACCCATCCCAGCACTTGGAGATTGCTGGTAAAAATGTAAACCCAAAACATAAAACGGAGGATCCAGGGACCAAAGTTGGTTATAAAACTTTATTCCCACAGGTTCCCTCCTAGAACTTTCCCCCACCTCCAGGCCCTATTCTTTCATCTTGATGCTGAACCTTTAGGGCAAATGGAGCGGGCACCATCTGCTATCAATACAGCTGACACTCTTCCCAGCCAAGATGAGTCCCAGGCCAAGTTGATCTTCTGAGCTAACAGGACGTGACAAGCCTGGCAGGACACGAATTCTCCCTGCATGACTGATTCAGCCTGGCTGACCAGCTCCATGCTAATGAGGATGTACCAGAGCTTACAACAAAAACAGTTTTGAATAATTTAAAACTTTAGAGCATGATCTGCCCGATAATGTGATTCATTGTGTCATTATGGCCTCAGTTAAATCTGCTTCTGTGGGTGCCTCTACAGCAAACATCAGTGACTACAAACTGCCCTTTATCAAAATTAACTATATAAATAATGCAAAAGAGCAGAGACATGTTAATCTTGTGAGGAAGACAGTGTAGGTGAAGGTGACCTAAGCTATCACAAACTGCTGCTTCATGAAGAACTGAGTAGTATTTCAAATGTAGTACTCTAAAATGGATAAGTGACTGAAACACCAGCAAAATATCTATTTTCATCCCATATAGTAGGCTTCATATAGACTAATCTTACAGTTTCTGGGGAACTGATTTTAATTTCTTGCCCTAATTCAGTTATCTATCTAAATAAGTTTCTTTTTACCATTCCGGCAGTTTATCTTCCCTCCTTTATACAACCCTGGGCCAGTGATTCCAATGCAGTATAACAAATTCAAATATGTGAAACATTCCTTAAAAGAGGGAATTGTCAAGCACCTTTCTCCTAAGGAAAGGAAACTCCAAAACATTCTTAACAATGTTAGCTAAGAGTTTATTAACTATGGGCCCACAGGTTGTTTTTTAAAACATGGTCCTTTAGCCTAAATATTGTAGAATTAAGGGAAAAATAACAATAACTAGAACGAATCTCTCTGGGCCTCAGTTTCTTCATCTGAAAAATAGATTTCATAATACCTAGCCAACTTTTGAGCTTCAAATCTAATGGAATATTTTACAGTTTTTCTGTAACAGGAGGCTTTAATAGGACAGTAGGATATCACTCAAGTGGGTAACATGAAGGAATACACTCATTGGAGCAATATTAGACTTCCATTTTTAAAAAGGGAAAAAAAAAGTTATCCGAAAATGTTTTTCCAAGTTCCGCCTGCCACCGAGGACAAGAATTCAGGAAATCATATCCTCGCTTCCTATTCTGAAGGCACAGCAAATCATCTGTCACTAATGACAGGAGGACCTTCAAGGTGACAGTCACCACCTGTGTCCCACTCTATTAAATCAACATCTCTGAGATGCCTCTGAACTGGCAAAAGCCACACATCCTCTACTGAGTCACAGACAGCCTTCCAAGCAACCTGCCTGGACGGTCCTCACCTCCCCCCCACCCCACTGCACCTGACACAGCAACTGTTTGGGGAGCTCCCGCAAGAGCTGCTGATTTCAAAGCCTGTCCTGTCCAACTATGCATGTCCATCCCATCCTATGACACCACAGTCATCTGAGACTCCAGATACGTGCTCATGATCCTAAACATTTGCTCCTCACTTCAATTTCTCTGAATTTCAGAAACCAGACTCCCTGTTAGAAAACTTGCAGGCTAGGGAAGAGAAAGGTAGCGTCCATGTTGAGTATGAAATCACTTATCTCGGTTTGTTTCACAAATCTCATTATTTGAGATAACCAGTCACAAAAGCACTTAAGCAACACTTGTCTACTGATTACTTTCTGAGTTATAAACATATATATATACATATATATATATTTTTTCAGATCTTCCGCAAAACAAATTTTAAGTTTTTAAAGTTGTATTTTTGTTAATGCTGTCTCTTCTACAGTTTGGAAACTTGGAGACTTACTAGAAAAGTTTATCAGAATGTTGCTTTATTTTTAAACAGAGGTTTAGAAAGTTCTGTGTATGTTTCTTGTTTTTTAATCAACAATTAAAATAAAACAAAATGCTTAGCATCTGAAATCAATTGGGATTTTCTATGAGCAATGACTGTAAAATCAGCCCATTATGAAGAGATTTGCATACTTTAATTACTGTGTTCTAAGGCTTTTGTCAAACAGATACTGTAATGCGGTAAGCACCATGCGGTTTTGGTAAAATGTGAACTTTCTGCTCTTAATATACATTGTTAGAAGGATAAATATGTTAAGATAGGAATATGCCTGGTTAGAGTGAGGTCTTCACTTTAGTGCAAATGTTTAATATCTTGCTCTCAAAATTTATTTAGAGAATGGGAAATTTAGGATGACTAAAATGTAGATAAATTGCTTGTAGATCTCAAGTTAATTAGTAAATACACACAAATGACCATAATATAAGATCTTTGGCGACACTGTCAAAGCGGCCTCAAAATACAAAGCTAAATTCTGAACTAAATTTGACTTTGAAGCCCAGATAAGGGGTCAAATGCATAAGCATTCAGGCTTTTAACACTCCGGCTCTGATAACCAGATATAAAGAAAAACCAGGATAGTGAAATATAACCACCTTTTTTCACACATTTAAATTACATGGAGAAAGCACGTTGGGCAAGTTCCTTAACCTCTCTTTCCTTCAGTTTTCTTATCTGTATAATGGGGTAGTACTTACTGCATAGGATTATTAATGGGTAGGTCAAATTCGGTGTTTTCCGTTCGATGGCTCTAGTAACACTTAGTTGTCTTTAACTTCATTCAAAACAATTTTGTTAGATTGTATTGTGACAGCTGTCATATCAGCATGCATTTAAAAGAAAACCTCATCAAAATTGGTGAATTTTTGTGTAGCCATTTTAATATTGAAGATGGAAGGAAAAAAGCAACATTTTCATCATATTATGCTTTATTATTTCAAGAAAGGTAAAAACACAACTGCAATGCAAAAAAGGATTTGTGCAGTGTATGGAGAACGTGCTGTGACTGATCGAACATGTCAAAAGTGCTCTGTGAAATTCTGTGATGGAGATTTCTCGCTGGACAATGCTCCATGGTCAGGTAGACCAGTTGAAGTTGATAGCAACCAAATCGAGACAGTAATTGAGAACAATCAACATTATACCACGCGGGAGAGAGCCGACATACTCATAATATGCAAATCAAGTGTTGAAAATCATCTGCCACAGCCTGGTTATGCTAATCGCTTTGATGTTAGGTTCCACATAAGTGAAAAATAACTTCTTGACTATATTTCCACATGCGATTCTCTACTTAAACGTGATGAAAACATTCCGTTTTAAAAACAAATTATGACAGGCGATGAAAAGTGGATACTGTACAATAATGTGGAATGGAAGAGATCGTGGGGCAAGCGAAATGAACCACCACCAATCACCCCAAAGGCCGGTCTTCGTCCAAAGAAGGTGATGTTGTGTATATGGTGGGATTGGAAGGGTGTCCTCTATTATGAGCTCCTTCCAGAAAACCAAACGATCCATTCCAAAAAGTACTGTTCCCAGTTGGACCAAGTGAAAGCGGCACTTGATAAAAAGCGTCTGGAATTAGTCAACAGAAAACGCATAATCTTCCATCAGGGTAACGCAAGACTGCATGTTTCTTTGATGACCAGGCAAAAACTGTTACAGCTTGGCTGGGAAGTTCTGATTCATCTGTTGTATTCACCAGACATTGCGCCTTTGGATTTCCATTTATTTTGGTCTTTACAAAATTCTCTTAATGGAAAAAATTTCAATTCCCTGGAAGCCTGTAAAAGGCACCTGGAACAGTTCTTTGCTCAAAAAGATAAAAAATTCTGGGAAGATGGAATTAGGAAGTTGCCTGAAAAATGGCAGAAGGTAATGGAACAAAAGGGTAAATACGTTGTTCAATAAAGTTCTTGGTGAAAATGAAAAATGTGTCTTTAATTTCCCTTTAAAACCAAAGGAACTTTTTGGTCGACCCAAAATTATTAATTGTATATATATAACAATATAATTAAATGAATTAATACATGAAAAGTACTTAGAACAGTGCCTGGAACAGATGGCAATGGTGATGATTATACATAGGACTTTCAGAATTCGGAGATTCTTTTTTAAACCTCTTATATTAAAAAGGTTTCCACTTAGAAGTTTGTAAAACTAACTTCAAATCTGTATTTTTGAAGTTTAAAGATCCCTTTGAAATAACGTCATAAAGGGCAGCAATTTTAGAAAATAAAAGCAGTTTTTGCAAACTACTTAAATTTTCAGTGAACAAATTGGTTATTATTTTTTTAGTATTTGTAAAATATGCTACTAAAATAATACTTTGGTACACATTTGTAACACTTCTAGAGGTTTTTTTTCAGAAGGAAAGAGAACTGAACGTATAATATCTTAACTCCTAACACTATCATCTATACAATGCAGTTTCTGTGAAGGTCTTCGGAAGGTCTGTATTGAAGGTAGCAAGCTCTGTACACCAGAAGCACTTCCTCACTGAGCTCCAGGTCATTAAATCACAGCAATCTTGGAAATAAATCCTTAAATCTTTTCACCAGCCCACCAAGTTTTTGCTAGCCCCTTCTACTTTACATTAATCCTCCGATTCTTGAATTTTGTATGTGTTTGATGGTGGGGGTGAGGGACAGAACCTCCATGAGAATGTGACAAAAATTATGGACCTTCTCCCCAAAAAGTTCACATACACATTATCATTTTACATTCAATTTCAGGGGCTTCACAGACCAGAGTTCCGTCTGTAAAACTCCCCACTCCTAGTGGTGACTATTTGATTTTACCCTGAAATTAAATAAATTTAATAATTCATAAAAACATCACTTACCCAAATGAAATATGGATGAAATTAATTAATATAAATTTAATTTCTATGGAAGGAGATTATATTATCATCTATATTAAAGATATTGCTATCTTTTGAAAGTAGAGACCAGTTGCTAATTGTCCCAACAGGATATACTGTACTACTTCAAGGTGGTTTGTTATTATTTTAAATTGTTTGTATAAAGTACAGAGCAGAAGGTATGGGCAAGAGGGTAGGTTTTGTTCAATACTAAGTAAAAGGAACCCAAAATGGTGAACTATGGCATAATTATATTGATTCCAACAGCTATATATAATAGTGTTTGAATAAGATAGTCTTCATTAAAAAAGAACAATATAACTGTTTGAAAGTAAAACATTTGATAAACAAGGTATAAGTTTGGGCAATTTTTCTGGTGCATAAGTGCTGCTGGCATTTCTCAACAGTTCTAACAGAGTGCTAAAGCACTAAGAATGCCCAGGTAATAGCTGAAAACAAAATTCATTTAGATAACCCTACATAAAATTTATAAAAATCTTTCCTATTAAGCAAAACTTGGATTATAGAGATTTAAAGTTCTCTCACTTCATGGGCAAGGGACTAAAGTCACACACACACCATAAGGCCGTTGGAATCAGGGGCAGATTCAGAGCCCTGGGGCCTACCACAGCAGGTGTTAGGATAAATTGCAAACTTGCAGCCTGAGAACTTTTTGTACTATAGTATAGAAAAGGTTTCCTATTAGCCCTTCAAGCTTCAAGCTGCTTTTTTGAGAACAATAGAGGTCACAGCATTAAAAAGAAAAAAAAAAGGCAGAACCAGCCTAGCTTTATCAAAATCATTTTTGTCCCCATTTCACTGTTCTTTATACTGCAACCTTTTTACCTGGTGTCAGGAATATTTAAAACAAGGGTTGGCCTAGTTACTTTCATTACATGCAACTATTAAAAATACCATGTATTAATCCTGTAGGACCATTATCCTAAGTAATATGGTGACAGAGAGAAAAGGTCCTGACCCCTCCCATGCCTATTATCATATGACAGGAGACTTTAAAATAAAATAAAATAAAACAACCAGATTGTTCTCCATTCCAGAGCATCGTGATTGTACAGTATCAAGGCCTTTGCTCCCATACCCACCTGCCACAAATCTAGAAAGGAGAAAAAGAGAAGAGAATGTAAAGCAAGAGTGAGGGAGAAAAACTGATGATGAAGTTTGTACCCATAGCAAATGGTGAAAAAAAATCAAGTTCATAGGTTTCCATTCATCAACTTCATCTCAAGTCCCAGAAGCAAAGAACAAGCATTTGTTTGGTAATTAGTGGGAGAAAGGCAAAAAATTTTATTTCATTTTACAAGCCTCGCTTTTCTATGCTTTTCTCTTTTTCTCCTACCCCAAGTGATTTCAAATATAACAGGTCATTTTAAGGACAACTCAGAGATACAGCAAGCACAAGTTTTCATCTTTACATTGATCAAACTATATGAGGCATTTCAGATTCTCTAGGGCATCTCGAAAACATCTGAAACTCTAACGTGAAAAAATGCTATGCACTTTAAAGCATTCTTTAGAAATAAATGCGGTACTTAAAAGCAAAAAATTTCAAGGAGGTCACAACACATATGCCTGTACGTACATTTCCCTTCCTGGATTTTAATAAGACAGCTAGAACATTCAAAATAACCTTGTGATTTACAGTGTCCAAGCTGAAATGGTAAAGACTAAATTGATTTTTAAACTTAAAGTATTCATGAAGCCTATATTACTAATACCTTTAAAACACACAGCAGCTTTAAAAAATGACTAAGCTCCGGAAACTCTTTCAAAGTTTCTTTCACAAGTTTCCTTTGAAGCTCGTTTCATGAAAATGCTGTCTAAATTCTTCAGCTTGGAGAATACAATGTTGTTATTGTCTTGCACTTCAGAGCTAGGAAAAGCAGATATTAGTTTTTTTGGCTCTAGGTTTCCACGACTGAGCAAGCATATGGCTTTGTTCCAGAGAGAAGTTATCAAGGAATTTTGCTTACAAGGAAGTGCTAAAGCGGGTATCTTAATTAATATTCATATTTACCTTGTTGCTAAATGAAGCTAAGGATTCTATTGGCGTGAATTAACTCTCACTCTCGTAAACCCAAAACCCTCTAGAGAATGGTACTCTGGGAAGAGAGTGAGATACATGAACACTCCATTAATATCATCCTTGGAAACATTCTTTTTAACATTTATCTCTCCATCATTTCCTGAATCTGTAATGCAATGCTTGTGCTGGCATCTAACAAAAGGATCGTGTCCAGAGTCTAATGAAGTGTTAGACACCAAGGTAAGAAGCAAGTATGCTGCACTGGCTCATAGTGCCAGATACAATGGTACCTTCTAGGCTATATTTAGCTCCAAAGTCATGGTCAGTAGCCCTAAGACATAAGGCACAATCTGAAAGAACTTCAATTCCAGCACTGCCTGAACAGGCCAATCAGAGTTCTAATTTCTAAGTTATAAGCCAGACACTGAGGTAATTTCCATTTGTACATCCTTTTATAAAGTGAGAGACTTCTTGAAAGTGACATTCTGTAATCAGAATGTAATCACAGAATTTCAAAGTGGAAGAGGTCTCTGAGGTCACATATAGCAGATTCCTGTCCTCTTCTTGAAACCCTAGAATATTCCTACTAAGTGGTCCTTGTTCAGAGATGAGGAACTCACCACCACATGAGAAAACTCATTCCTTATTCAAACAGCTCAAACTGTTCTGCAGTTCTTTCTTTAGTGGAGATTAAATCTTTCTCCCGGAACCTACCTCAACATAATAAAGGCCATATATGACAAAGCCACAGCCAAAATCGTTCTGAATGGTGAAAAGCTGAAACCATTTCCTCTAAGATCGGGAAAAAGACAAGGTTGCCCACTCTCACTGCTATTATTCAACATAGTTTTGGAAGTTTTAGACACAGCAGTCAGAGAAGAAAAAGAAATAAAAGGAATCCACATTGGAAAAGAAGAAGTAAACCTGTCACTGTTTGCAGCTGACATGATACTGTACATAGAGAATCCTAAAGATGCTACCAGAAAACTATTAGAGCTAATCAATGAATTAGGTAAAGTAGCAGGACACAAAATTAATGCACAGAAATCTCTTGCATCCCTATACACTAATGACGAAAAATCTGAAAGAGAAATTAAGGAAACACTCCCATTTACCATTGCAACACAAAGGTTAAAATACCTAGGAATAAACCTACCTAAGGAGAGAAAAGACCTGTATGCAGAAAACTGTAAGACACTGATGAAAGAAATTAAAGATGATACAAACAGATGGAGAGATATACCATGTTCTTGGATTGGAAGAATCAATATTGTGAAAATGACTATATGACCCAAAGCAATCTACAGATTCAGTGCAATCCCTATCAAACTACCAATGGCGTTTTTCACAGAACTAGAACAAAAAATTTTACAATTTGTATGGAAACACAAAAGACCCCGAAGAGCCAAAGCAATCTTGAGAAAGAAAAAAGGAGCTGGAGGAATCAGGCTCCCTGACTTCAGACTATACTACAAAGCTACAGTAGTCAAGACAATATGGTACTGGCACAAAACCAGAAATATAGATCAATAGAGAAGGATAGAAAGCCCAGAGATAAACCCACGCACCTATGGTCAACTTATCTTTGACAAAGGAGGCAAGAATATACAATGGAGCAAAGACTGCCTCTTCAATAATGGTGCTGGGAAAACTGGACAGCTACATGCAGAAGAATGAAATTAGAACACTACCTAAAATCATACACAAAAATAAACTCAAAATGGATTAAAGACCTAAATGTAAAGCCAGACACTATAAAACTCTTAGAGGAAAACCTACGCAGAACACTCTATGACATAAATCACAGCAAGATCCTTTTGACCCACCTCCTAGAGAAATGGAAATAAAAACAAAAATAAACAAATGGGACCTAATGAAACTTAAAAGCTTCTGCACAGCAAAGGAAGCCATAAACAAGATGAAAAGACAACCCTCAGAATGGGAGAAAATATTTGCAAATGAAGCAACTGACAAAGGATTAATCTCCAAAATTTACAAGCAGCTCATGCAGCTCAATATCAAAAAAACAAACAACCCAACCCAAAAATAGGCAGAAGGCCTAAATAGATATTTCTCCAAAGAAGATATACAGGTTGCCAACAAACACATGAAAGGATGCTCAACATCACTAATCACTAGAAAAATGCAAATCAAAACCACAATGAGGTATCACTTCACACCAGTCAGAATGGCCATCATCAAAATATCTACAAACAATAAATGCTGGAGACGGCATGGAGAAAAGGGAACCCTCTTGCACTGTTGGTGGGAATGTAAATTGATACAGTCACTATGGAGAACAGTATGGAGTTTCCTTAAAAAACTAAAAATAGAACTACCATATGACCCAGCAATCCCACTACTGGGCATATACCCTGAGAAAACCATAATTCAAAAAGAGACATGTACCACAATGTTCATTGCAGCACTATTTACAATAGCTAGGACATGGAAGCAACCTAAGTGTCCACTGAGAGATGAATGGATAAAGAAGATGTGGTACATATATACAATGGAATACTACTTGGTGGACATAAAAAGAAATGAAGTTATCTGTAGTGAGGTGGATGGACCTAGAGCCTGTCATACAGAGTGAAGTAAGTCAGAAAGAGAAAAACAAATACCTTATGCTAACACATATATATGGAATCTAAAAAAAAAAAAATGGTTCTGATGAACCTAGGAACAGGACATGGATAAAGATGCAGACATAGAGAATGGACTTGAGGACACGGGGAGGAGGAAGGGTAAGCTGGGATGAAGTGAAAGAATAGCACTGACATATATACACTACCAAATGTAAAATAGATAGCTAGTGGGAAACAGCCACATAGCACCGGGAGATCAGCTCGGGTGCTTTGTGACCACCTAGAGGGGTAGGATAGGGAGGGTGGGAGGGAGGCACAAGAGGGAGGGGATATGGGGTTATATGTATACATATAACTGATTCACTTTGTTATACAGCAGAAACTAAGATAACATTGTAAAGCAATTATACTCCAATAAACATGTTTAAAAAAAATCTTTCTCCTGCAAAATCCCATCTCTTGGTCCTGATTCTGCCCCCTGGGGCCCCCAGAAGAAGGTGAGTCAATGGAAAATCTTCACTGGTATAAACTGATTTGAAATTCAAAGATTTGTAGAGAAAAAGAAAGTGTTATAAACAATCAAGGATCTTAAGGCCAAAGAAAATAATTTTTAAAGCTGTCTTTTGAAAGTTATACATAGCTTTGCTTCTTCCCTGATTACACACTTCATAATAACAGCTTTACTTCTCATAAGACTATTCATATCATAAGTTAGTCTAAAGACTAGGAAATACTTGCTTATGATAATTTTCCTTGGACAAGGCAAATTGAGTCCTTGAGCTATATTAAATCTGTGAGCTAATAATAATAATCATTTTCACTTATTGAGCACTTAACCATATGAACAACACTGTGATAAGTGCATTATGCAGTAGTCCTGAAGCATATCATTCCCATTTTACAAATGAGAAAACTAAGGCTCAGAAAGATTAAATTATTCATCCACTGTCACATAGGTACTACATAAAGGAGCTACAGGTTCAAATCCAGATCTGTCTGATACCAGATCAAAGTTTCTTCACTCTTGCCTATGGTTTAGATAAAGTTATATAGTGTTCCCCACTATGATTAGGAAATACTAAACGTCTGTTATGGATTGAATGTTTGTGTCCCCCCAGAGTTCATATGAAGCTCTAACCCCCCAGTGTGGCTTTATTTGGGGATAGGACCTCTAAGGAAGTAATTAAGGTTAAATGAGGTCATAAGGGTGGGGCCCTAATCTAATAGTATTAGTGTCCTTATAAGAAGAGACACCAGAGAGCTTATTCTCTCTCTGTCATCATGTGAGGACACAGCAAGAAGGGAACCATCTGCAAGCCAGGAAGACAGCTCTCGGCAGAAACCAACCCTGCGAGACCTTGATCTGAGACTTCTAGCCTCCAAAATGGTGAGAAAACTAATTTCTGTTGTTTAAGCCAATCAGTCTATAGAATTTAGTTATGGTAGCCCAAGCAGACTAATGCAGGGTCTTTCTTCCATTTGCCATAATTTACCAAACATATGAGAGAAGAACAGCAATGAGGCATCTTTCTCACCAGAACTTTGGTTTTTCTCCCAACCTTCAAGTGACTGTGATCTGGTAGAATGAAAGAGAACTACATTGAAGTCTCCTTCCCACGGCCCACTTACTGTCTATGTCACTTTAGAGAAATCAGTTCTTTGTGATTCAGTCTTCTCAGTAAACTCAAAGATCTCAGTTCTAACACTCCATTATCTTATATGTATGAAAGCAAAAACTTTTTAATCTCTGTTCATTTCCAGATCATTTTTGCATATTTATTCCATTTCCTCTTTTCTCAAATACATCTTATGTCTTTGGATTTTTAAGGTAAAAAATTTTGAAGAAATACTTGATATAAATGGTAGAAATATTCAGGGGGAAGAAAAGGACCTCTGGCTTTAAAGTTAATTTTATTTGTGAATGCATGCCTTACCTCATCTTTTATATTACTACATGATGTCTACAAAAACAACCCAAAACAATTTTTTGGAAAGCATCCCAAGAATGTTCTAGTAGATTCATGAATTCTTGAAAATGCAAAACAAACAAAAAAGCTCACCAAAGACAACTGAGGCCCTTCTGTGGTAGCCGTTTCAAGTGGTCCTCTCCAGAAGGGTAGCTCACTCCATAGTCTGACAAATGACACGTGATTACTACACCCAGGAGACAATAAAATGTAGACTTCCCCACCTGGGGATAATTCTGAGTCCCTCTAAACAAATGTGGGAAGAAGAAGCACTTACATAATGCTTGACTTCCAGATGTAAATAATCTGCTCTCAGGAGCTGATTTGATTAAAGAACGTTTCTGAAAAGATACAAAGTCATGAATTCAACATCACTGTATGATTTGCTCTCTTCTGTGGCCAAAACCTAGACTCAAAACTGTGTCCATCCATCTCACAAATTCAAACTATTGATGGAAAGTGTTATGAGAAAATAAAGAATGAGCCAATGCAATTTTATCATTGTTACTGGGAAAAACTCAAGCATATGATCCTGGGAAATCACTGGTGTTATTTCTATATACCAAAAAGGCAAATTTATAAAAATTAATTTCAAATTACTTGAAAGAAAAGAGAAACTATAGAAAGAAATTATTGTACTGGAATACTACCCTTTTTTAATAGTAACATACAAAGTTGTGTGTTTCTGTGTGTATGTGTATTCTCTCTTCCAGATATAGATATAGATTAGATATAGATTATAGATATTCACCAAACTTTTCCATCCAGTTAAAGACTTCTCAGTGAAAGACTTCTCCAGGTATTTTTCCTTATATTTCGATTATTAATAAAATTCAAAAAACCTGAATTTGGAATTTTAGGATTAAAAAGTTCAGAATGTAACCACTGACACTTACCACCTATAAAACTTAGGGAAAGTTACTTGACTTCTCTGTGCCTCAGTTTCCTTATCTGTAAGATTCTGAAAAGAATACTTACCTCAGAGTTGTGGAAGAATTAAATGAGTTAATATATACAAAATATTTAAAAAAGTACATAGCACACTATAAGAGCTACGGTAGCTAGCATTATGAATTCATACATTTGCATCATGGCATAGCTTCAAAATGAAGCCACTGTATAATTCCATATAATTATGTTTCTTTCTACCCTCTGTGATTGGCAGTTTCATTTGATTATAGTGATATAATGTGGCAAAGCCAAGTGCAATGGAGAAATGTGGTCATTTTGTTAAAATAAGCTATACCGCTTGCCCCAACTACAGAGGTATGATGTCTTCTCTTTCATACTATAGCAAGTAAAGTATATCAACTGAAAAAAAATAATTTAAGGATTGAAAATATCTTTTTTCCTTCTTCCTATTTAAAATTATATTTTGTTAAGGAGCCCCTGAAGCAATCTTTTCCAACTTCATGATAAAGTTTCTAACTTCATAAGTATGAAGACAGCCTCCCAAAAGGAGAAAAGACACATAATCAAAAATGGGAGTAACAGGAAACCTATGACAAGAATCTGGAATAATTTGCCACTAATTACAAAGCCAATGAAACAAATCAGGAATCAAAATCAACAGGTCATAGCTGCAGTTTCAACTCTAATATGGGCCTATAGACTCCATGTTCCTCCCCTACCATCTCTTCTTTGGTTCACAAACACAAGGGCTACCACAAACAAAACTGGCCAGCTCCGCTTTCTCCTGCTTGCTTCTCAAGACAGCTAGCATACTGCCCTATCCTGTTCTCTCCTTACTAACTCTCCTTCCGCAGAGACTGAGCTAGAAATAATTGGGCATCAAGATTGGGAAAAGGGCTCCCCTGGTGGCGCAGTGGTTGAGAATCCGCCTGCCGATGCAGGGGACACGGGTTCGTGCCCCAGTCTGGGAAGATCCCACATGCCGCGGAGCGGCTGGGCCCGTGAGCCATGGCCGCTGAGCCTGCGCGTCCGGAGCCTGTGCTCCGCAACGGGAGAGGCCACGACAGTGAGAGGCCCGCATACCGCAAAAAAAAAAAAAAAAAAGATTGGGAAAATGTGGTGGTGCACTGTCTCTAAAAGCAACGCCCTCCATATTGTAGTCTTTCATGTTTCCATTTGTTCACAGTGTCAGGGAGGTGTGGGGTGAGAAGAAAACACAAGAGAAGGCACCATTTCAACCCAGCTGAGCTATACTAGGTGAAAGTCAATCAGATGTGAAAAATTGAACAAGAAGATATATGTATCAAACTTCCAGTGGGTTGTGGATTTGAGAATGGGACTGCACCCAAGTGGTCTAAGAAAGGGGCCAAAGGCAACTCACTGGCAATCATCAATCATAGGCTGATCTCTCATCTCAAGACTGCATAAAGAAAAGTTCAATGTGTAACCTAGGAAGAAAGGTACTGCAAAACAAAGTAAGGACATCTAAACATATTTACCATAGGAAATTCTCCATTGGATGCAAGATGGCATGCCCTCCATGAAAGAAGAGAAATCCAGAAGAGAATAGGGTGTGATTAAAAAATCGAAGGATAAGGATATACAATGGAGAAAAGACAGTCTCTTCAATAAGTGGTCCTGGGGAAAACAGGCCAACTACATGTAAAAAATGAAATTAGAACACTCCCAAACATCATACACAAAAATAAACTAAAAATGGATTAGAGACCTAAATGTAAGACTGGACACTATAAAACTCTTAGTGGAAATCATAGGCAGCACACTCTATGACATAAATCACAGCAAGATCCTTTTTGACCCACCTCCAGAGAAGTGAAAATAAAGACAGAAATAAACCAATGGGACCTAATGAAACTTAAAAGCTTTTGCACAGCAAAGGAAACCATAAACAAGACCAAAAGACAACCCTCAGAATGGGAGAAAATATTTGCAAATGAAGCAACTGACAAAGGATTAATCTCCAAAATTTACAAGCAGCTCATGCAGCTCAATATCAAAAAAACAAACAACCCAATCCCAAAATGGGTAGAAGACCTAACATTTCCCAAAAGAAGATATACAGAGTGCCAACAAACACATGAAAGGATGCTCAACATCACTAATCATTAGAGAAATGCAAATCAAAACTACAATGAGGTATCACCTCACACCAGTCAGAATGGCCATCATCAAAATATCTACAAACAATAAATGCTGGAGATGGTGTGGAGAAAAGGGTACCCTCTTGCACTGTTGGTGGAAGTGTAAATTGATACAGCCTCTATGGAGAACAGTATAGTATTAAAAACTACAAATAGAAGTACCACACGACCTAGCAATCCCACTACTAGGCATACACCCTGAGAAAACCATAATTCAAAAAGCGTCATGTACCACAATGTTCACTGCAACACTATCTACAATAGCTAGGACGTCTTCCTCCCACCCCTCTAGACCAGCACCGAGCTGGTCTCCCTGTGCTCTGTGGCTGCTTCCCACTAGCTATCTATTTTACATTTGGTAGTGTATATATGTCCATGCCACTCTCTCACTTCGTCCCAGAGGGGTGGGAGGAAGACGCAAGAGGGAGGAGATATGGGGATATATGTATATGTATAGCTGATTCATTGTGTTATAAAGCAGAAACTAACACACCACTGTAAAGCAATTATACTCCAATAAAGATGTTAAAAAAAATTTTTTTTAAATGGGTAGAACAGAGATAACCCCACACACATATGGGCACCTAATTTATTACAAAGGAGGCAAGAACATACAATGGAGAAAAGACAGCCTCTTCAATAAGTGGTGTTGGCAAAACTGGACAGCTACATGTAAAACAATGAAAGTAGGACACTACCTAACACCATACACAAAAATAAACTCCAAATGGATTAAAGACCTAAATGTAACACCAGACACTATAAAACTCTTAGAGGAAAACATACGAAAAACACACTTTGACGTAATCCACAGCAAAACCTTTTTTGAACCACCTCCTAGAGTTACAGAAATAAAAACAAAAATAAACAAATGGGACTGAATTAAACTTAAAAGCTTTTGCACAGCAAAGGAAACCATAAACAAGACAAAAAGACAACCCTCAGAATGGGAAAAATATTTGCAAATGAAACAACAGACAAAGGATTAATCTCCAAAGTATATAAACAGCTCATGGAGCTCAATAACAAAAAAACAAAAATCCAGTTAAAAAATGGGCGGAAGACCTAAATAGACATTTCACCAAGGAAGACGTACAGATGGCCAAGAGGCACATGAAAAGCTGCTCAACATTACTAATTATTAGAGAAATGCAAATCAAAACTACAATGAGGTATATACAGCCACTATGGAGAACAGTATGGAGTTTCCTTAAAAAGCTAAAAATAGAATTACCATATGACCCAGCAATCCCACTACTGGGCACATACCCTGAGAAAACCATGATTCAAAAAGACACATGCACCCCAATGTTGGTTGCAGCTCTATTTACAATAGCCAGGTCATGGAAGCAACCTAAATGCCCATCGACAGACGAATGGATAAAGAAGATGTGGTACATATATACAATGGAATATTAATCAGCCATAAAAAGGATGAAATTGGGTCATTTGTAGAGACGTGGATGGACCTAGAGACTGCCATACAGAGTGAAGTAAGTCAGAAAGAGAAAAACAAATATTGTATATTAACGCATATGTGTGGAATCTAGAAAAATGGTTCTGATGAACCAGTTTGCAAGGCAGAAATGGAAACACAGATGTAGAGAACAAACGTGTGGACACCAAGGGGAGAAAGCGGGCTGGGGGGTGGGGGTTGTTGGTAGCGGTGGTGGGATGAACTGGGAGATTGGGATTGACATATATTCACTAATATGTATAAAATAGATAACTAATAAGAACCTGCTGTATAAAAATAAATAAATAAAATAAAATTCAAATCGAAAAAAAACAGAGGAATTAAATAGTAATGATGATAAATAAATGAAGATTGAATGTGTGTGTGTGTGTGTGTGTGTGTAGAAAGAAAAAGAGGAGGTTATTTAATGAATATCATACACAATTTTTCTTCTTTTTCAGTTAACATTAAAATGAATGTTGTTGCCACATCAATAAATTCTCTTTTAAACAGGTTTTTAAAAAGATGCATAATATTACACCATGTATGTGCTCTAACATGTATGATTCTCTTACTGTTGGATGTTTAGTTTTTTTTTTATTTTCCAGTTTTAAAGCATAATGAGCATCCCTGTACTTATAATTTTCATAAGATCTTTGATTATTTCTTTAAGATAAATTTCCACAAGTAAGATTGCTGGATCAGTGGATTTTTTTCCTTTTTAAGTTTCTTGCCACGTATCAACAAATTGGCTTCAATGAGTTTATTGAAGTTTGCTCTCCTATCAGCAAGGTTTGTGATTATCCGTTTACCAAATCTACTTCAGCATTGTGTCTACTTTTTAATCTTAAAATTTTATATTTAAAAAGTATTATGTTGGTTAAAAATTTTTACTAATTAGGTTTAGTACTTGTCCTGAATTCGTCTATTTGTCATCTTCCATCAGTTGCTTGCAATTGCCTTTGCTAGTTTTTCTCTTAGAGTGCTGTGAAAATATAGAAAAAATATATATTGGTCTCTGCCCCCAGTTCATGGCACAGACCCCTGAAGTCTTTGTGATATCCTAAGTGATAAGGGTATTAGAAGCAACTTTTGTTCTCATATTTGGTCTTTGACCCCAGTTCCTGACACAGGACTCCTGAAATACTTGCAATTTCCTGGTTGATAGGAGTGTCTTTTGTTCTAAAGAGACGACTCTGGGTGGGCTCCTGGCTGGGAGCTGGTCACCGGAAAGAACAAGACATGATTAGGAGCTTGAAATTCTCAGCCTCGCCCCCTGTTCTCTTGAGAAGGGAGGACTGAAAATGGAGTTAATGACTGATCATGCCTATGTGAGCAATCCTCCATAAAAATCCTAATAGCCTGGGGTTCAGAGAGATTCCAGGTTGGTAAATTTATATACCAGAAGGGTAATGCACGCTGACACCAGGACAGAGCTGTGCTCAGGACCCTCCTAGACCTCACCCTATGTATTTCTTCATCCGGCTGTTCATCTGTATACTTTATCGTATCCTTTAATAAACTGGTAAACATAAGTGTTTCCCTGAGTCTGTGAGCTGCTCTAGCAAATTAGTCAAACCTAAGGAGGGGGTCGTGGGAACCACAGACTTACAGTTGATCAGAAGCACGGGCGACAACCTGGACTTGTGATTGGCATCTGAAGTGGGGTACAGCCTCAGGGGACTGAGCCCTTAGCCTCAGGTAGATAGTGTCAGAATTGAATTAAGCTGCAGGACAATCAGCTGGTGTTGCAGAGAAGTACTTGGTCGTGTGAGGAAAACCTCCACACATTTGGTGACCGGAAGTGTCAGAAATGAAATGTTCTGTGTGATAGTAAAGGAGACACACAGGAGAAAAACACAGGACGGAAGAACTGCAGGTTTTTTAAAACAGGTGTTGATATTCTTTTCAGTTAAAAGAGCTTTTTTGCATTAAGTTTATAAACCTTAATATTGGTGGAATTTCTTCTTCCAGCAAATACTTGTCCTTTGCATTTCACTTTATTTGTGATGTTCTAAAAATAAATGATGTTTCAAAATATCATGTTTAAAAAAACTAACAAGGCAAGGGTAAAATAAATTGAGCATAAAGGCAATAAAGAGCAAAATTTATGCTTCATAAAATACAATCAGTGATATGAAAGGAAAACTTCGGATGTTCTCTATTAATGCAGAAGAAAAGCAAATAAAAAAATGCGAGAGAAGATGACATACATGTTTGTAGACAAAAGAATGGAGAGACAACCATTGTGGTTGTGGTATTTCACCAAATCAACTGGAATGGAAACAATCATAAAAGACAAATCAAAGAAAAACTTTCTTAGACTGAAAGAAATCACAGATATTCAAATGAATGGGCTCATCATGCTTCCGGCAAAATCTATGGAAAGAGACAATGCCAAGAAACTTATTGACAAATATTTTAATCACAAGAATAAGGAAAATATTCACTAAGCATTCAAATAGAGAGGAAGGGAGGAAGAGAGGAAGGGAGGGAGGGAGGGAGGGAGGGAGGGAGGAAGATGCATATATGCAGCACAAATACATATCCACACCCTTATAATCTAGGCAATTCCAACGTGGAGATCACCTGATTCTCTCTGGAACATAAACAATGCAACTTTGGCAGACGCCAGTGAGAGACTGAAGTTGTAAGGAGGACAGTAGGTTGGTCAGTGTCTAAGAGAAAGTCATGTGTGATATTAACACAACGATATTAGGGGGTACAATGGAAATTTTTTTAAGGAATGTTTTTATAGGCCTGAAATTATCTGATCCGTTGATTCAGTGTCTTCTTGAAGAAAATATGAAATAGATGGATTTAATAGGGGTTGATGAGTTATTTAGGAGAGCCTAAATATTCTAAACCTCACCCTTTCATTACTGTTTCATAATCCATATTTCTTGTTCTTTTTAGTAGCCCATAGATATGAATGCTAACTAATAAAATCAGGTACACACATCAAAACTGACATTGAATGCTGCAGACAGGCGTCTTTCATCTGCTGTTTCACATAAGGAAGCAAAATGGTGAGACAAAATAAGACTTGGAGAAGGCCTTAATTTATGAGTTCTGAAATTATATTTGTTGCATAAAGCATATCGTCCTCTGGGCTATAGTAGTGTTATTTTTAAGAAAGGATGGCAAATTGCTTCAGCATTTTCCTGCAAGGTTGCTAATACACACCAGATCACTATATCCTGAAGCAGACAGTTTGCTGGAATAATATACAGAAAGCAGTGTTTTATATAAGCCACAAACCACGCTTCTTGGTTTTGTTTACATTGGTTCCACACACTAGGAAAACAATAGGTTTCATAGTAAATTCAGTGATGAAGTAAATTATGCATCTGCCCATCATGTTGGGGAAAATACATTCCTGTGGGAAAGCAAGAAAGACAATGCAAAAGGGAGAAGAGAATTTGTGCTATTTGACCAGGTTGACAAACTCAAACAGCTGAGGCCATGAACCCCAAACTCTCATTTTCATCCCCTGCGTGCCTTAGAGATTTGGTACTTGTCACCCACAAGAAAGGGACACACGAAACACAGAAAGCTCAGCAGCTGCTCAGAAAGATCGAGGGGTTAGTAGGCCGCTTGCATTTAGCCACGTTCCTGAAAGCCACTCCCTGGGACCAACCACCTTCAGCTTTGAGGGCTCCCCTGCTCTCCACAAGGAATGCATTCTGCCTTAAGAGTCTCCACACATTTTGGGTTAATAGATCCAAAATTTATCGTCCAGAAACTGGATATTACAGTTTAAATCATTTATTGAGTGTTGTAACAATATGAACTATGAAAAGCACTTACACGTGCAGTACTACTCTGACTTTTAAAACATTATATCCCTCTACTGATGGACATTTAGGTTGTTTCCATGTCTTGGCTATTGTAAATAGTGCTGCAATGAACACTGGGGTGCATGTATCTTTTTGAATTATGGCTTTCTCCAGATATATGTCCAGGAGTGGGATTGCTGGATCATATGGTAGCTGTATTTTCAGTTTTTTACTGTTCTCCATACTGTCCATACTGTTCTCCATAGTGGCTGTACCAGTTTACATTTCCACCAACAGTGTAGGAGGGTTCTCTTTTCTCCACACCCTCTCCAGCATTTACTGTTTGTAGATTTTTTTTTATGACAATCATTCTGACCGGTGTGAGGTGATACTTCATTATGGTTTTGATTTGCGTTTTTCTAATAATTAGTGATGTTGAGCATCTTTTCATGTGCTTTTTAGCCAACTGTATGTCTTCTTTGGAGAAATGTGGACCTAGAAATTGTCATACTGAGTGAACTATGTCAGAGAGAGAAAGACAAACCTTATATGTAGAATACCAGGGGATGGGCGGTGGGGAGAGATAAATTGGAAGATTGGGATTGACATATACACACTAACTATATATAAAATTGATAACTAATAAGGACCTACTGTATAGCACAGGAAACTCTACTCAATACTCTGTAATGGCCTATATGGGAAAAGACTCTAAAAAAGAGTGGCTATACGTACATGTATAACTGATTCACTTTGCTGTATACCTGAAACTAACACAACATTGTAAATCAACTATACTCCAATAAAAAATTTTTTTAATTTAAAAAATAAAAGATTATACCCCAAATTGTTGAATCTCTAAGATATCACACTAAGCACCTGAGTACCCCCTAAGTGTGAGTTTCTATTCTACCACCTATATGAAAGCACTGAGGTAAACACAAGATTCAGTCTCTATGCTAAAGGAATTTACACACTGGTACCAAAGAGGAGAGTCATATAAATTACTATAATCAAAGGTGAATGTGGCAACTTTTCTAAGAAAAATAAAATTAAGTGCAACAGGAATACTGCTCAGAGAGAAGTTAGTTACAAAAACAGGGAGAGCTACCTAAGTTAAGTAACAATTTAAGCTGATTTTTTTTTTTTTGCGGTACGCGGGCCTCTCACTGTTGTGGCCTCTCCCGCTGCGGAGCACAGGCTCCGGACGTGCAGGCTCAGCGGCCATGGCTGATGGGCCCAGCCGCTCCGCGGCATGTGGGATCTTCCCGGACCAGGGCACGAACCCGTGTCCCCTGCATCGGCAGGCAGACTCTCAACCACTGCGCCACCAGGGAAGCCCAAGCTGATTCTTAAAGGGCGTGTAGGATGAGAACTAGAGAGGGACAGCCAAGGGAAATGCAGAATCTGCTTGGGACGCAGCAGTAATTTAGCTTGGCTAGAACAGAGGGTATGTTGAGGAACAGTGGCACCCAATCCTGGAAAGGCAGACGTGGCCATGTGGTAGATGACCATATATGTCAGGCTAAGAGTGATCACGATGTCCCCGATGAAAAAAATCTTTGCTTTAGAGAGAGATTAACCCAGAGATCAAGTGTAGTAAAGTGGTAAAAGAATAAAGGCAGGAAATGTTGGGGGTGAAGGGGTGTAGTAAAATAAACTTTGCAAAAGCCTAGGCAAGAAAAAATAAGTTGACTAAAGGTTATTAGTGGGAATGGGCAGTGTTACAGGTTGAGTAACATGGCTCCCCCAAATCATATGTTGATGTCATAACCCCCAATACCTCAGAATGTCACTGTATGTGAAGATAGAGTCTTTAAAGAGGAAATTCAGTTAAAATGAGGTCATTAGTATGGGCCCTAATCCATTGTGACTGGTATCCTCACAAAAGGAGGAAGTTTGGAAACAGACGTACAGAGGGAAGACCATGTGAAGACACAGGAAGAAGATGGCCATCTACAAGCAAAGGAAAGAGGCCTCAGGAGGAAGCAATCCTAACGACCTCTTGATCTCGGACTGCTAGACTTCAGAATTGTGAAAAAATAAGTTTCTGTTGCTTAAGCCAAGAAATCTGAGGTACTTTATTACGACAGACTTAGCAAACTAATACAGGCAGAAATAGATAAGAGAGATTTAGGGAAGGACTAATTCAGAGCAGTGGGAAAAACCAGAAGGAGGAAAGGGAGAGGACTGAAAGTTGACAAGATGTGAGTTCAGGCAGCCAGGAAGTACAAGAAATAGTAGAAATTCAGGAAACTGGAAGAAGCTGCTTTGAGGAAAACTGATAATTCAGTTTGCAAAGTGTAAAGTGTGAATTCTGACAAGACATCCATGTTAATGTGTAAATTAAGTAATTGCCAATGTAACCAAAGGGCTCAGGAAAGTGCTAAATTTTGGAGCCATCTGGATGCAAGTGGAAGTTGAGGCCATAGAAATAGATAAGATTGTTCAATAAGATTATGAAGAATGAGAATAGAAAACTGAAGACGACTTGGAGGAGGACCTCAATCTTGCAGGCGAAATGAAGAGAAAAGAATGACAGAAAGAAGTGGTCAAAGATCATAGAAGTCGTCTGGTCTTACAGCTGCAAAATACAGGAGTGACTCAATCACCATTTCTACCTCATACTTTGTTCTCTTGATATGCAAACTTCCATCAGAGACCTGTAATATTGCAGTGTCTTTGCTCACATGTTGCTGAGTAACAGGATGCTGAGTGGGAGTTCCAGGCACTCCTGATGAGACCCACTGTTGAGCCCCAGAAGCACTCAGCATGCCACACTGCACAGTCGCCACAATTGGAGCTAAATGTCTTCCCTGGGGGGTTACTCAGAATTTGTAGAACCAGCCCTGCTACACCCAACAGACATCCCCCAACACACGCCTCCTATTTATAAAAATTGAAAACTGAGGATGAGGGGGAGACAGGGGGTTTGAAAGAGCTGAGTCACCCACCTTGTTAGGGAGTGCAGTGTTTGCGGTGAGAGGAAAAAGGTACTTCCCTGCCCACCCCGTTCAGTACACCATAGGATAAAGTTGGGAATGCCATAGGAAAAGGATACTGGTGTTCTTTTCGCCACATGGATAGCCACTCAGGCAGTGAACTTTACCATTTTCCTCACCTGTGCCTGTCCAAGCAGGATTGAAGAGATCTAGAGTAAGAATATAGGGCAGAGAGTGGCAGCCAGTAAGGCAGCTGAACTACCCACCGTCTAGGGTGGAAAGGAAGTGTGTTTTCTAAGGTTTAATGGACATTGAAGAAGGTGGCTGGGCTTGAGCTACCTTGCTGGTTCCCACCCCAGAGAGCTACCTACTGGATGAGGGGATCCATCCCTTGGGCCTTTTTTCATTTTGCATATAAATTTTTTCACCATTTATTATGTCCTCAACACTATGCAAACTTCCTGGAATAAAGAGATACGTAGAACACAGTGTTTGGCGTACAAGGATGTGCATGAACAACTAGTTTATTGGGAGTCATGACATTGTGGGAATACCAACAAAAAATATGGGGACTTAACATCAAGGAGCTGTGATAGTGAAAACTAAAAAGGAAAGGAGGAGGTTGATTTGCTTGTATCCTTCATCTTAAGGTGAGGTGGTGGGACAAACTCATACCTGCCCCAGGAGATAGTCAACATTTGAATCCTAGCCATCAAATGTCAGTCAGCGTTGGTCAGAGAAACAGTGACACCAACAAACTGAGGATGAGAGCTATGCAGGCCCGCAGGAGAGGGAAGGGGGGTGCTGGTAAGGTTTAGACCACACCCTCTCACCACCACCCAAGAATGAAGAAGTGGGATGAGAAGTGAAAAGCAGATGACAGTCTCCACCCACTTCAGGTCCTGGGAGCAGCTGGTCAAGTCAGCCACAGGCAGAGGAGAGGAAGTAAATCAAGTTTTAGATTAAAGTTCTGACCTGGGCTGAATTTTCAATAAATAAAAATGACAAGAAAATTATATCTTTTAAGATATCATTAAGAAATGGAAAAAGAGAATTCAACTGAAGATTAAAGGCAGTGACTGGAAACATTTTTAAAGTCCCATGGTGGTACTCCTATAAAGTTGTGACTCTCCAATAAACTAGTTGTCATGCAAATCTTTGTATACCAAGCACTGTGTTCTATACATCTGTTTATTCCAGGAAGCCTACATAGCGTTGAGGACACAAGTGGTTAATAAATTTATTATATGCAGAATGAAAAAAGGCCCAAGGAATAGTAATTTGTGGGCACCACTATAGAGAGGCAAAGGATGACACATCTTAAGAAAAACTTTGTGTCATCTGTGTTGCAGGCCCTCTTGTAAAATAGCCCCTTATCAGCTTAATGTTTGGGTCCAACAGAGTGAAAATGAAACCAAAGCACTATCTCCAAAAGATATCTGCACCCCCATATTCACTGCAGCATTATTTACAATAACCAAGACATGGAAACAACCTAAGTGTCCATCAATTGATGAATGAATAAAGAAAATGTGGCATACATATACAATGGAGTATCATTCAGCGATAAAAAGAAGGATATTCTGCCATTTGAGACCACATGGACGGACCTTCAAAGCATCTTATGCTAAGTGAAATAAGTCAGACAGGGAAAGACAAATACTCTATGATCTCATTTATATGTGGAATCTTAAAAAAGAAAAAAAAAATCATAGCTACAGAGTACAGATTGGTAGTTCCCAGAAACGGAGTATGGATGAAATTGGTGAAGTTCATCAAAAAGTACAAACTTCCTGTTGTAAATAATTCCTGGGGATGTAATGTACAGCATGGCGGATATAGTTAACAATACCGTACTGTATATTTGAAAGTTGCTAAGAGAGTAGATCTTACGAGTTTTCATCACAGGAAAAAACATTTGGAACAACGTGTAGTAATGGGTGCTAACTAAATTTGTTATCTAGCTATATGATTACGTTGTACGCCTAAAACTAATACAATGTTATATGTCAATTATATTTCAATTAAAAGATCAATCAATTATCCCAATTGATTTTGGGAGAAGCCTAACTTTAGATAAAGTTCACTAATTCATTGCAATAATATATTCTGAGCTTTCATTCCAAGGACTATTCTAGACCCTGGGCATAAAATGATGAATAAAGAAGATGTCATCATTATTCCATGAAGCATATAGAGGCAGGAGAAAGGTATATAATCAGGCAATTATATACCTAATCAAGCAATAGACTGGGATGAATTACTTTGTAAACTTCTTCCTTTGATTCCTTCAATCCATTCTATCTTTATGCTCTGTTCTCCTTAAGAGTATGAAAATAAGCAATAGCCCTTGCAGTAGGCTGTGTTAATGGTCTCAATACTTTCCCACTCCTTATATCCATGTACTTTTTAATTTCTTCAGTAGACAGAATGAAAATATTTCTCTGCTCCTTGACTTTGGATTTGTCCATATGACATGCTCTGACCAATAGAACACCAGTGGGTATAATGTGACCTCCCCCTTTAAAACACTGATGTGCACACGCATGATTGAACTTGCCCTCTTATACTTCTACCATTGCTATAAGAAGAACATGTCAGGTGTAACCCGCTGTCTCAGGAGGAGAAAGAGGAACATGTGAAACACAGTAGCCCCAGCCAGTTGCCCTAGATGAGCCCAGTCTAGATCTGCTGGCCTCCACAGACATACAAACTTAATAAATGCTTTTTGTTGTACGTCATTGAGATAGTGTGGCTCCTTGTTATGTAGCATTATTGAAACAATAACTGAGTGATACAAATTTATATATACTTATCTTGGTAGATCCTGATACTCTGTTCATCTGATAGGATAGAATAAGAACCATACACAGAGTAAAAACATCTAGTAAGATGTGCCTGGACATATAATTAAGTGTTCCAATCTCAACAATGAGAAATTAAGATCCAATAATATGAATTGCATAAATGGAAGAATCAGCCCACTTCTCATTACCAGATTTCTTATCCTAACCAAAGTGAAGTTCACGACTCAGCCCTAAGACCTTGCTAAAATTTACTGTTTCCTAGACTGTCATATTGAACAGATCATGATACGCAGAAGCCAAGGAAAACAAATGAAATTCGCGTTTCACTGGGTCCCACATGCTGTGATGTTTGCAAACCCACATGCATCCACCAAGAAGCACTCAGAATGTTTGATTCTGAAAACGAATCCATAACAAGAACAGAGTAGAGAACAAAATCAACTCAACAAGTCACCCCGTATGTTTTTCATTTTCTGGTATTCTGAAAAGGAAGTGAATGTGGTATAGTGTACTTGGCTCCCAGCATAGAGACTTCCAGCTATTTTTTTTTAATTTCATATTTACAGAGAGCCCTGTGTTGCTCTCTGTCCTGCCTCTGAAATAGCAACAGCAGTGAAGGAAGTAATCCACCGAGGAGTAAATGTGGTATCTTTCCTAGTGTAGTGGGTTTGGACTCATGTTCCACGTCTAATACAAAGATGTTCTCTGTGTACTGTACACAGGTTGCTGGGATCCACTCGAGAGAAGATAAGGTACCTTCATTCCAGGCAGACGAGACCTCTGGCAAATCACTATCACAGTGCTGAAAGGAAACGCAGTCAGACTGCCTTCTTTCCTCTTTACGTCCAAAGTAACATTTGATGATAGGTACACAGTCTCGATGGCTATTTAAACTTAGCTATCTAAACAAAGAAAAAAAAAGAGCAAGAGATTTCTCTCATAGTTAGGAATATGTAAATATAAAAGTAGTATATGTACCATAATATATGTATATATGTGTATGTGTAAGTGTGTGTATACATATATATACATATTATTGTACAAACATTTTGTATTTGTTAAATGTGCTTACCCTAATACAGCTGTAATCACAGAACATACTGTGTATCCTTACTTGCATCTCTACCAGGATTCTATACAATGAGTACGACAGCACTCTCCACTTCAAATCTTTCAGAAGAAGGTGGTTTTTTTTAAATTTGTCCTCAGAAATACGGAGTCTATTAAAAATTTAGTGTGGCTCCTGGGTAAAGTGAAGCTAATTCAAAGCATCCTTCTGTGCATGAGGAACTAAGAACAGACAAATGTACTTCATCTTATAAATCTCATACATCAAAACTACTAGACTACCTCTGTAGTGAATTTAACAAGAAAACTACGGTGCTCCTGAGCAGCACAGAAAATCAATCAATTGCTGAGACATTTTATCAGCGTGCAAATACTGATAGGTGCCAGAGTTATTTTAAAGAGGCTAGTCTTTAATCTAATTATCATGTAATGTTAAAATGCAAAGACTTTTAGATGAATAGTACTACTATTTCTTATTACTCACGGTCCATTTAAAACCTATTAACCAGATATATGTAAATCATACAAACACATATATTGAGTCAAACTGTATGATCAAATATTAAAAGTCACATGACAATATTTTTAAATTTCACATTAAAATTTGTAAGTACTCAGAAGAAACACCTAAATTCAAAAGACTACATCTTATTTTCATAAAACAGATATTATTCAGGAAGTTTCTAAATATTGATTCCATTTAAAATTCCAGGCCAACATCTTAATTCAGAATGTTTGAAATCAACTAATAAGTTCTGACTTAATACCTGACAGTATGCTGAATACTATTATAGATTCAAGGTGACGGATCAACAGATGAATAAGTTACTCATCCTGTCAAAATATTTTATATTTCCTTAAATTTAATAACATGTATCAGTGGAAGGCCACTCTAGTATTAACTAAAATTATTCATAATGCACATGAAACTTTAACATGTTCCCAGTGTTATATCCATGCAATACATTTTCTCATTAATAAAAATCTATTTTAAACAAGCTCTGATCCTTAAAACTAAGATTTATAAATTTTTCTTAGCTTGTATATGGCTCAAAATTAATTTTTCCTTGTACTTTTACATTAACTATTTTGCTTTTACTTTGAATTTTTTCCATTTTTTTCTTACTCCAGTTGTCTCAAAAATGAGTATGGGACCTTAGCCAATGCTTCCTCCTTTTGTAGACTCTTTAACTCGATACAACACGCAAAAAGGCCCTTTTCAGAAATAACTCATCTCTTCTCAGTTCCCTGAACAGTAAAGTCTACTTTTTTTTTAACTACATCAGATTCTACCTATTCATACACACACACAAAACTGATATGTAGCTATTAACACTATACATTTAATCAGGAGAAAAGCAATGTTCCAAACACATTGCATTCTATCTCCCTGGCAGGCTTCTTGACATCTGATTTCACTCTTTTTAAATGTTCCAAAGGAACTTCATTAGTACTGTAGAGAGAGCCTCCTTTTACTCTCTTAAATTCACTGATAGCCAGGTAAAACTCATCGAACAATCAAGTCCTGCAGGACTGCTGCAAGACTGTACAGGACATCAAGGAAGTGGATGTCACTCAACAGTAAAAACACCCTGATTGCATTCTATGCTGGCACTGGAGCCTCACTTTTTAACAGACACTGCTAAGTGTTGCAGATAAATCTGTTTCAGCTGTGATGAGAAAAATGTTTCAAAATCCATAAAATTACTATACCTGCCATGCCCATACTTAAAATGGTTTACAATGTAAATCCTTATTAATGCTACAAGTGTCTAGGATGCTTCCCTGAAGACTTCTAGTAAGTACATTTGTGAAGAATCTGTCAGATTCATGAGATTATTCAGGTACTCGTAACTAGGTAATAAAGTATAGTTCTTGTTTGAACATCAAATACTTCCCTGTACAGCATTTATAAGTTGCAATTGGGAACTGAATCTATGCTAAACCAAATGTGCGTGATCACTTGCACAAAGAAAATGTTTCCTGTTGGGATAGCAGGATAGTTAGAGGGAGCTGAACTATTAGCCTGAGAATTTGCTCAGATCTTTGTTTCATCTTCAATTTTCTTCCTTTATAGGACTTGACATTATTTGAAAGAATTACCTAGAATTTTTAAAGAATGAAAAGGGTCTTTAGTCAACAAGTTCTAAGAAAAATTTTGTTAATTTTATTTAACAAAGTTCATTATTTCAATTTTTAAAGTTATAATTGGTAAAATCCAAAGTATTCCTTTTATGTTTCTATCACTATATTGTGCACTTCTGGGACACAGCTGGAATGTCATTTCTGAAAATGACATTGTAACCATAAATGAGGTATAATTCAATCGTATTTTCCCATTAGGAGCAAAGTTGTAATATAGGATTATTTTCCTGAAGAAAAGTCTACTGCCCAACTTTTTATAGAAATGATCATAAATGTTAGATTTTGGATAACTATAACTCATATAGTACTGCAGATAAGTATACTGCTTGTGGTAGTCATTAGGGCTGTTTGCAAACACTCCGGTTAGCTCTCCTTCCTGGCATATATTAAGATTGTACTTCCCCATTCCTGGGAAGACAGCATGGCCATATGACTTGATATGGCCAATGAACTGTGATTGACAGTGACCAAAAGTCACTTACAGTTGGAAGCTTAAAAAGCCAGTGTTGAATTTACTATGTCTCTTTTTTCCTGTGCCAGAGTGACTAGCAATGCTCAGGAAGAGAGGTGCTCTATTAGCCTGGATCCTAGAGTAAGAATGAACTGCAGCAAAATCCCCAGCTGATCTGTTACATGATACACATGGAGTGTCAGCAAGAAATACACCTTAGTTGTTTTAAGCTGCTGAGATTTGGGGGTTGTGGATTATTGAAGAACAACCTCACCTAAACTAACTGATATACGCCTTTACATATTAAAGTATAAAGCTTTCTAAAAGACATCTAAATCATTCAGTAACCAATCACATAAATGTTGGCTTATTTTGAGGCAGCAATATATTAAATGGTAACCTCATTCTATTAATATTCCCTTTCCATCTTGAAACTACAATCTCTCTCCCCAGTGGCTCCTTTGACACAGCAATCAGACATGCTAAAACCTTACTGCTGATGACATACCTCCTTCAATCTTGCTATGCCTTTGAGTTAACTTCTCTTCTCTCTTCTTTTCACTGTCAACAGCATTCTAACTTATTTACACTTTAAAGGAAAAAATTCTATCAATGAACTTATAATTATCAAATACATGGCTCTTCACTTGGTCCCCACCTTTTCAACTTTTCTTTCATATTCAATGTTGATTACAACCCTTGTCCTTGCAATTCCTCCTTTTACTTCTGTGATATTATATATTTTTGGTTCTCCCCTGATATGCATCTTCTCAGTCTCTTTTTTTGTTTCTTTTACTCTTCTATTTATCTATGTATAAGTATTCCCTAGTGTTCATTTCAAATATATCATCTCTTTTCCGTCTCCCCTTAACAATATCATCCACTTATACAGCTTCAACTGTCACTAATATATAGATAATTCCCCAAATTCTCTATCTTCAACTTGTTTTCCACTTATTCAGTTACTTAGATATATACCTCATTCTGGCCATACCACTAGAACCACAAAAATAAATATTCTTTAAGATCTTTCAAAGTATTGTATTTTTGAATATATTTCTCCTCTTGTCTTTTCCGTCTCCACTAATATTCTCGACAAATCTCAACAGTCTAGAATAGTCGTCAATCATTTCCTCTTCCTCACCAACCATAATCAGTTTCTAAATCCTATCTGTATTTAGTACAATTTAACACAAGGCTACTGTGAAAAAAAGGCTACATTTTCTGTTGGTATTACTTGGTTCAGTAATTTATCATAAGGAACAGAGTAAACATTATAGAGAAATTGAATCCTATTATGTATAAAAAATAACTATATGCCACAACCACATAGGATTTATTCCAGTTGGGCAAGACTGGTTCAATATTCAAAAATCAATTAATGTAATCCACCACAACAAACAGGCTAAGGAAGAAAATTCCTATGATCATATCAATAGATACAGAAAAAGCATCTGGCAAAATCCAAAACATATTCATCATAAAAGTTCCCAGAAAACTAGGAGGAAAGGAGAACTTCCTCAACTCGACAAAGAACATCTAAGAACAAACTAACATACTTAATGGTGAGAAACTAGAAGCTCTCACCAATACTAGGACAACATAAGGATGTCCCCTCTTACCACTCCCATTCAACATCATACTGAAAGTTCTAGTAATGCAACAAGACAAGAAAAGGATATTAAAAATATATAGATGGAGAAAAAATAAATAAAACTCTCTTTTCCACAGATGGCAAGTTGTTAAGGTAGAAAATCCCAAAGAATTGGGGGAAAAAAAAAAAAACCTCCTGGAACTAATAAGCAATTATAGCAAGATTGCAGGATACCAGGTTAATAAACAAACACAACTGCTTTCCTATGTACCAGCAATGAGCAATTGGAATTTGAAATTTAAAACAAACACCATTTACATTTACCAAAACAAAAAATAAAATAGGTATAAATCTAACAAAATATGTACAAGATCCATGTGAGGAAAACTACAAAACTCTAATGAAAGAAATCAAAGAACAAAATTAATGAAGAGATATTCCACAGTCATGGATAGGAAGACTCAATATTGTTAGGATGTCACTTCTTCCTAACTTCATCTATAGATTCAATACAATACCGATCAAGATTCCAGCAAGTTCTTTTTTGGATATTGACAAACTGATTTTAAAGTGTAAATGAAAAGACAAAAGACTCAGAATAGCCAACACAGTGTTGAAGAACAAAGTTGGAGGACTGACACTACCTAACTTCAAGACTTACTGCAAAGCTACAGTAATCAAGACAGTACGATACTGGTGAAAACATACAGATAAATAAAACAGAATAGAGATGCCAGAAATAGACCCACACAAATATAGTCAACTGATCTTTGACCGAGGAGCAAAGGCAATACAATGGAGAAAAGACAGTTTTTTCAACAAATGGTGCTAGTACAACTGGACATCCACATGCAAAAAAGAATCTAAACACAGACCTTGTACCTTTCACAAAAATTAACTCAAAATCGATTGCAGACCTAAATGTAAAAAGAAAACTATAAAACTCCTAGTGATAACAGAGGAGAAAATCTATGTGACTTTAGATTTGGCAGTGACTTTTCAGATATAGCACCAAAAGCACAATCCATGAAAGAAAAGAAATTGATAACATAGACCACTAAAATTTAAAACTTTTGATCTGCAAAAGACATTGTTAAGAGAATGAAAAGACAAGTCACAGACTGGGAGAAAACATTTGCAAAACACATTATCTATCTGTCTATCTATCTATCCATCCATCCATACCTGTGCCTTTATACATATGTATGCAGACAGATAGATATACATATATAAGTATATATCTACACACATATCATATATATCTATATTTTTATAGATTATAAATATATATACACACATACATATATGGAGTGAGAGACAGAGACAGATAGAGGAGGAGGATAGAGAAAGAAAGAATGAGAATGAACAGTGGCAATAGAGGGACAAAAATTATCAAAGAAATAATACTCCCTCCTCCTAAAATCCCAGAACTAAAGGATATTATAGATTGAAATGCTCCCCATGAGTATCCATCTTAATGACTGAAAATACTCACACAAAAGCGTATCATACTAAAATTGTAGATAAATAAAAGTTTCATAAAATACAGATAGAAAAACAGGACACATATGAAGGACAGCAAATCAGGAAGGCACTAGAATTCTCTAATATAATAATGGTAACTGGAAGACAAATGGGGCCACGCCTTCCAATTTTTGAGCTAAAATGATTTCCAACTTAGAATTCTTTACTAACTAAATATCAAATAAAGACATCTTCAGACATAAAAGGGTTCAAAAATTTACTTTCCATATACTCTTTCTCAGGAATTAATGCCTGCTACAGTCCACTCAACCCAGAAACTCACCCAAGGAAGAGGATATGGGCTCAAGAGAGGAGGAAGAGGAAAAAGAAGTTCATAGGATGATGCTGAACAACAGCTTCTCAGGCCTAGAAAACACCAGTCCAGAAGGGAGGAAGACTGGCAGCTCTAAGAAGAACGTCACCAAGGAAACAAACAAAAAGAACCCTATAGGCCGTCTGAGTTGTTTTTATTTTTGTTTTTTTTTTTTACCACAGTGAGATGAATTTGATAGCTTTGGCAGTGTTTTAAGGTGAAGTGAATAGTGAGATGAACATAGAAAAATAAGGAAGTAAACAAAAACAAAACAGTGTTTAATTCCAAAAGAAAATGTAATCATAGCATCCTCCATGGTTCAGTTGTGACCAATTTCTATATGATCATAATATAATAACCACGGAATCATGACTGAACTACAAATAATAAAACAGCTCTATTGAAAAGGTGGCAGGAAGATCTGTGCGTATTCCGGGGATATGCAGTTGCAGGCATAATAGAATAAAATCTTCATCTTAAAAAGCTATGTATCAATAGGAAATGTGTGCTTTTTACTTTAAAGAGACTTAAAAAAAATAGTCCTGCGAGCATTTTATTTAGAAATAGGGAGATAAATAACAGAAACAACAGCTAAATAGTTTCAAGTTGTTGCTTTTGTGGAATAGAAATTAAGGGTAGAAAGAGAGTGGGGCAGAAAAAAACTATTTTATCACAAGCATTAAGATTTCTTAAACTAAATGCCTATATTAGTGTCATTTAAAAATTTAAAGAAAAACATTCGATCCCAAAGGATTCCAAAGCAAATCCCAAAGTGGTTGGATCTTTCCCAGTTGGAATTTGACAAAGGTTAATATTTGCATTATAATTTGACATAATAATTCTGAAAGATTCTGTACCAAGGAATGAGAGAAATACCACAACCAGAAAGTCTTTTCCTTCACACCTTAGGAATAATTTGGAAAAATGGCCTAACATACTTTTATTAGGGCCAGAAAAGCAAAACACAGTAAAAGAAATTAACAAAACAAAAACAACTATCACAAGCAACAGAGTATTAGAAAATAATATAAATATTGCATTAGGGTTATACAATGGGTTATGAAATTTAAGGAAACTGAAACCAAAGAGAACTTTTGTTTTATAGAAAGATAGACTGCTTATAGACACAATATGGCTACTTCTTTGACAACACCAAACAGAAATAGACTTGATATTTTCATAAGTTCTATTCAGTGAATGAAAACATTTTCTAAGGCATGTTGAAAGAAAAGTTTTTTTAAAGGTGTTGCAATACTTATAAGAGACCAAAGGAGGAAAATACATACCTACACCCTACAAAATTAATCCTAGTACTCTGGCCCAGTGGGATTTTGCTCATAACCTTCTCTTGTAGCTAAATGGTATTTCTGACTCTACCATGACTGATAAATTTGATTTTGTAATATAGAGTGGATAAGTAAGTAAATTGTTAGTACTTCTTCCAAACTTTACTATCTTAGTGTGTGTGTTGGAGGTGGAGGGGAGTGTTAAGGAATTTCTTTACCAAACTATGGTCACTCCAATGCAAAGTACTAAGGAGCATGGCAAAAATAACAACTTTACATTTGCCCTTTTAACATAAGAAATACATAATTCATTATCCTAATGATTTAGCTACATCATGAGTCTCAGTTGAGTTAAGGACCATCTATTGGAGTACATGTATTCATCAGCAATATTGTCTAGAAAGCACATTGGATAGCATTTAACTCTAAAATAATTGTAGAGTTGATGTATGTTAAAACAGATTAAAAATTTGCCACAATATGTTTCTGTGCTGGAGACGGCTGGGTTTTCCTCAATACGCATTCTCCATTTCTTGATTTATTATCAGCCCCTCACATTCTAGCTAAGCATATGGCTGCCTAGCTAAGGACTGCACGTCCCAGGCTCTCCTGAAGCTAGATGTGTCCAGAGGACTAAGTTTTGACCAATGGATTGTGGATAGACTCTGATACGTAGGACTTCTGGTTTGTACGCTCAAAAGCGTACAATGGATAGTGGATAAACACTGATATGTAGGACTTTGGTTTGTACGCTGCCCCTTTACCCCTCCCTATTGATTGAGATACTGACATGGTAAGGAAAATAAGTCATCTTAGACCATAAAATGAAACGCTCCCCATTGAATATAAAAGACAGAGGGGGGCTTCCCTGGTGGCGCAGTGGTTGAGAGTCCATCTGCCGTTGCAGGGGACACGGGTTCGTGCCCCGGTCCGGGAAGATCCCACATGCCGCGGAGCGGCTGGGCCCGTGAGCCATGGCCGCTGAGCCTGCGCGTCCAGAGCCTGTGCTCCGCAACGGGAGAGGCCACAACAGTGAGAGGCCCGCGTACCGCAAAAAAAAAAAAAAAAAAAAAAAAAAAGAGGGATTCTGGCTTCCTGATACTGTCAAGCTGCCAGACCACCCCGACCACTTACCCAGACTTACAAAAGATAAAAACTTCTATCTTGATTTTCACTATATTTTTAGATTCTCTGTTGCCTTAGAAAATCTTGTATCCTATCTAATAAAGTTCCACCTAACACTTTCCTCAAATATACTTCAGGGGCTCTTGACAACATACTTAATTTACCAAGCAGCATTATTTTTTCTAAAGAGTCCAGTTCACTTGCCATAATTTTACATCATGTTTCTTCACAGCATCTCTGATGTAATACAAAACAATGCTTAAATCCGGTTCAACCTCCAGACTCCATGACCAAGGTGTTCATGTCAGGCTGCTTTCCACCCTGGAAGACAACATCTGGTTCTGTTTCATTACTACCGGGCAAGTTAACTTTCCAGTTTCCAAGGACGAAGAACAAGATTATTTTAACCCATTTTCCAGACAAATTCATTTTCATTCATAGTCCTTCCAATTCACCAAAAAGAGATTTAATATATAAAGTGATTTAATAGGTAGCAACTTATGACTTTTCCCTAAAGTTATCATATGGCACAAAATGGTTAACATCCTTCTACTGTACACAAGTCACCCATAATAAATAGCTTCCTCGTGTAATAAGGAGTATTTTAGAGTATTTTCATCTATTTGGAAAGAAAAACACTACAAAACATAAACATTCTGTGACTCTGGTTTCCCTGGCCACCCTATTATTTCTCTCTACATAAGAGTGGATAATTACACTGCCACAAACTATTTCATGCTGATGTTATGAAGATAAATGAGATAACCTATATATGAAAGCATTTTTTTGTGCTCTTAGGAAAAATAAATGCACCTAAATCCAAGATGGTATAATTCTTCATAATGTTTTCCAGGGATTTTCTGAACAACTCCAGAGAGGTCATTACCCACAACAAACTTTTGGAACCAAAGGACTACCTTTCTAAAAAAAAAATTCATCTCTGCACCTGACAACACTTTTCCATTAATTGGGGGTAAGTCCAGATGCTGTTCTGTTTGGTCATCTCCATTGCACTAAAAAGATCCAGATTTCCCCAATTTCTTGCACCAATGAAATGAACAAAAAGCCTTCTAAATCACAGGGGTTTCAGTTGACAGGTTAACAGTGAGACCCATTTCAATCAACTTCAAATGCAAAGCAGATTTGGCAAGAACCAGCGAGGGGATAAGTGGGAAAAGGAAAGCCCCAGTGGCAGTCTGACAACTCCCTCATGTCTACTGTCTGGTATAATACATCAGTGACCCCCAAGGACCCATCCAATCAGCTGAACTTGGCCTCCAACTCAACCAAATGGGGTTCTTTTAGTTGAAATTCCTTAGCTGTGTACAAAAATCTGCTTTAGGTACCTAATTTCTGCAGAGAATTTAGAAATAAAATGTATGACTGCAAACAAAAAAGCCAGAATTTTATCAATACAACCCATAACTTACAGCCCTTAACCTGAAATCCAACACATTAGTGACCCTAGTTAATACCCCATTTATCCTCACACTGGGGTTCACTAACAGGCCTCTTTGCTTTTCAGTGAAGTACCAAGTGTTTCTGCATGCCCTATGCTGCTTCAGGAAGCTGCCAAACAAAGAAATCAGCGATGAGTATGCCAGCTGCCTCTGGAGCTCTCTGGGTATATGTGATATGCCTGAGTCAAGGCATCCCAGATCAGATCATCAATTAGCTCTGGGGGGTGGAGAGGGAAGCTTGGACATCTTGGCAGTCATCCTGGAGCATGGTTATAGTGATGTAAGCTAATATCAGAGTCCAAGTGAATTGTGAGAGAATCATTCAAGGTCCTCAGTACAGTTCTGTTCTCACTCCTAATGGCTTGTCCCTGAGGCTTTCATCACTGACAAAACACTTAGGATACAGCTTAGGTGCTAAATGTCACTTTTCACTGAAATTTCTCAGAATGCTACTTTTCTAGTGCATGGTTTTTCCTTAAGCAAATGTTAGTGAGCAAACAGCAGCTTATCTGTTTAGAGAATGCAGCTTATCTGTTTAGATAACGCAGATAACAGAAAAACCAGGCTAACTGTTGTTTTGAAATAAGCACTAAACATTGCCCCGTAACTCAAGAAATGTTCCTAATTTTATTTACATGGAGTTAGTGATTACTAACCATATTTGTTATTGTTCATTGAAGAGAATCTTCAGGATGTTGAAGAAGTTTAGAAACAAAAGGAAGTGAATATTTAATTGACAATTCATCTAAATAGACCTGGAGAGTTACGTTTTGCAGAGCAGTCTCACCTACACAGAGCTACAAGGAACAGTAGCAGGCATGCTCTATTAAAGAACAGCTTTCCAACGGGACACCATGACCCCCGTTGCTAAGACATTCTTAAATTTCCTAACATCACTGAAAGGTCTTGCCTAGTCTTTCTAAAGCAGGCCCATTGGAATCGCCACTTTTCCCAGGAATCATAAACGAGGTGTCTTGTGGTTTAAAAGAGCATTATAGAGACAGACATGTGTACCCTTTCTGTGTGCCCTCAGCTAGTTAGGGTTTAACGTGCAATAACACGAACATCATATGACTGGAAGAGCTAAAATATAAGTAACAAGTCTGAAGCGAACCTTCCATTCACCATGCATCAGTCTGGGAAAAACTGCTTTGACTGGAGCTGACTCTTATGCTTCTGAACGCAGGCAACCCACTACACCAAAAATAATAAAATCACTTAGTATACTGTGTTCTTGTGGACTACCTGCATTCATTCAACAAACATCTACCAAGGCCTTTCTTTTTAGTAGACACTGCTCCACACCCTGAAGCTGCAGCTTTTACTTCATTCTGCCCAGCAGACCTTGCAGACCCCAGAAGGAAAATTTTTTTTCCTAGAAAAAAAAAATTAGTCAATAAGAAAAACTGACATTTTTAGATCTCATTCAGGTAGTTTAAAAACAGGAATTTTTCTCAAATGTAATCAGCATAGTGATTTTAATATGTTTGTTTTTTTAATCCAATATACTGTTTTGTAAAAAAGACTATTAATTTTATCGAAGACACTACAAAGAATCATATTATGGAGGAAAATGTTAAGTCAAATATTTTTGCTTCCATTTTGGAGAGAAGGAGGCACACATATATCATGAGACTGTATGGCTTTCCTTCATCGGACCACGTTGGATTTCCTGAATACGAAGCTATGGGCATGACAAATCTTCTCACCCAGAACACAAGGTGCCCTGAGCACGATCGTTTCCTTCTCCACCTTCTGTCTCCTCATTTAAGCACACAAACACAAACCAGATTATTTCTTATACTTTCCTACTTCCTGCTCTTAGCACTGTCCTGAGAAACTAGGTAGTGTACAATAAACAGTAGTTAACTGAATGATATACTTTATTATTGTACTATTGATCATATTCAGTGAATAGGTCTTCCATTTTTATGATCAAGAATATTAAATAGAGGCATCCTTTTTGCAGATCCTCTTCCTCTAGATACCTGTGGTTAAAGCAAGATGACATAAATATTTTCAAGTAAATTTTACAACCTAAGTGAGAGTTCTATGCCAGAAAGGCCAGAAAGCAAGGAGTGTGAATTGTTCCACACATATTCAGAATAAGCTAGTATCTATTTCTGGTTCCAAAAGCAGGTGAAGCTAATCACATAATAATACTGAATGGTAAAGACTTCATTTTGATTATACCAAACAGCTGATCGGAGATTATGCCGGAAAAAAATGAGAGGTCCTGATATGTTCACATCTGACTGGATGACCCAGTGAACTCCTTCACAGATAAAATCTGATCCAAATCATTAAGAGTATTTTACAATAAAAATAAAGGCAGCATTAAAATGTAAAATAAAACAGAAAAGATTAACTGATAAGCTCTTTCCAGATACGTGGCAGTAAATTTTAATGTCTTTGGGGAAAATACTTCATTTATAAATCCATAAAATAGAACAGAAAATGTTATCAGTAATAACATTAATAAATTTCCTTTGCTTTCTTTCAACAACCTTTGGTAAGTAAAACACAATTATCTTTACAACACAAACTACAAGCATTTCTACATAATGTATCTATCTCACTGAAAAGATATGATGTTCCCACTCTTTACTAATACTAATCCTTCAACACAAATACTTACTTTCAAGAATAACTATAAAAATGTAATATTTGTGTTTTGTTATATATTAATTTTGTTATAGTTTGGTGATGAACCAATTTCAGGAAGGGAAAAGAGAGGGAGCCAAGATAAAGGAGAGAAGCCTCAAAAAAAAAAATCACTGGAAGAGCTGAAAGCCCTCTAATAGAATTATCAGCAAAACAAATTGCATTCCGTTGTTTTGGGGTGTGACTGAAAGATTCCAATCTAAGATTACAGAAGTGCCCAAGTGCCTATATTTTTACTGAGACAGTGATAGTCTTCCCTACTCGCTATAAGAAATGCCGTGATAGATTATAGACAACTGCAAATTATCTGATACTCCTCCCACCAAGGGGTGAGGCCTATGTTCCCTCACCTTAAATCTGAGTGGGCTCTCTGACTAACTGACCAATGGAATATAGCACGAGAGATACTGAGCCAGTTTCTAGACCCGTGTCCTGATTTGCTGACAGCTTCTATTTCCTGTCTTTTAGAATGCTTGCTCTGGGAATCCAGTGGCCATGCTGTTGAGGAAGCCCAAACAGCCCAGAACGGAGGCCCATGTGGAAAGGAACTGAGAACCCCCGTCAACAGCCCCAGTTAAACTCCCAGCCAACAATCAGTACCAACTTGTGAGCCATGCGATGAGTCATCTTTGAAATGGATTCTGAAGCCCCATTTGAGCTACCCCAGTTGACTCCGCATAGAACAAAGACAAGCTCAGTCCAAACTGCATGTTTGTGAGCAAATTAAATGATTGTTGCTATTTTGGGGATGGCTTATTCCACCAAAATAGAAAACCAGAACAATGTCCTAACCTTAGCTGTCCAAAGTGTAAGCTTACTTTAATACTGCCTTTGCTCCTCAATAAATTAAAGATAATGAGTTTCATCTAACATGAGAACCCACCATCTTATTTTATGACAAGTAATGCAACAGAACTCTGCTATACCATGACATTCTATCCCATAGATAGGATTGTGTACTCTACACAATAACCTTCAACCCTGAAAGTAACCCTACTGCCACACACGAGAAGCTGGTGTTCATAGTCAGGATGGATTCGCCTCAAGCCATCTCACCCTTTTGCCTGGATTCTCTGTGCAATCAAAGACACATATTGGTGAGATTGCTGATCTGTGATTAAAGGGACAGTGTGTGGTCATGAAAGAGAATAAAACTTCAGATTCAGAAGGACCAAATTTGTTTCTTTGGGATTTTAACCAACCTAACCACAAGCCAAAAAAAACAGCAAAATATATTGTAAATTTCATAATATTGCTTACACTGCTTCATACAATAGCATTAAAATGAGATTCCATTGTAGTAAACCAAGAAATTCTAGACGGAATATAGATAGTATTATTCCCTGACTTTATAATTAACAATGCATATACTTAGTCTATAGGAAACTGGGAGTAGCAAGGAAATGAATCTACATTGTTTGTGTATAAAACCACTAAGACCAAGAAAAGTCCTGGATTATCAATTTTGTTAGAAAAAACCAAAAACAGTAGTTTTATAATTATTAAAATGTATATATTTTATTTCCTAACAACAGGACTTCGACAGTCTCAGCTTGGATATAAAAAAATCTGTAAAACAACTTACATGTTGGAGGAGGGCCAAGTGGAGAAAAAAAAAAAAAGTATCAACTTGAGATAAAACACACCATAAAAGGGAGGCAAGGACACATCTACCCTCAGCTTCATTAAAGCTGGAGAGCATCAGAACTGGCGATGTTAGTTTATCAAAGATGCCACATAGGACCCTTACTAAGCGCTCAGTGAATGCCATGGCTGCCCTTGGATCCTAGCGTGGCTGGCATAACACCGGTGAGAAAGTGCTTGTCAGGTTCCATTCTGGTTTAACCCAGTTTTCAGACTACTAACAGATGTATTCTATAATTTTTAACACGATATACAAGGAAATCTACATGTACAATCTGCCTGTGTGTCTGGGATTTTTCCTTTACCTTGACGCGTTACCTTTTGATGAACATTTAGCTCAGCAAATTTGATTTCTGTACACTAAGGAATTTTATAGTTCTAAAAGAGCTTTTAAATCCTCTGGCAGAGATTCATTCATCTTAGCAAAACAATAGCTGGCGGATATACACAGTCTACAGGAAATCAGGGTAACCACTTGTGTCATTTTTTTAGGTTAGCTACTCAGCAAACTCTGATTTGTCCTCTATGAAATGAAGATTTGTTTTCTTTTTTTTTTTTTAACATCTTTATTGGGGTATAATTGCTTTACAATGGTGTGTTAGTTTCTGCTTTATAACAAAGTGAATCAGTTATACATATACATATGTTCCCATATCTCTTCCCTCTTGTGTCTCCCTCCCTCCCACCCTCCCTATCCCACCCCTCTAGGTGGTCACAAAGCACCGAGCTGATCTCCCTGTGCTATGCGGCTGCTTCCCACTAGCTATCTATTTTACGTTTGGTAGTGTATATATGTCAATGCCACTCTCTCGCTTTGTCACAGCTTACCCTTCCCCCTCCCCATATCCTCAAGTCCATTCTCTAGTAGGTCTGGGTCTTTATTCCTGTCTTACCCCTAGGTTCTTCATGATATTTTTTTTTTCTTAGATTCCATATATAGGTGTTAGCATACAGTATTTGTCTTTCTCTTTCTGACTTACTTCACTCTGTATGACAGACTCCAGGTCTATCCACCTCATTACAAATAGCTCAATTTCATTTCTTTTTATGGCTGAGTAATATTTCATTGTAAGGATTTGTTTTCTTGAATGAAAGTACATGATTTCTTTTTATTTTATATTCTAAAAGTCAATAAACAAATCGTCAAATAAAATCTGGTCTCTATCAGCGTTCATATTTCACAGCTGAGCTATGCAGCTCACAACAATATTTTCCACTATAATATTTCTGCAAAAATAACCCTAAAACATATTAAACCAAGGAAAACAATATAGTTTATCTGGGGTCAGTATATCAGCACTCATACTAAAAATTTTCTTACTCCAGAAAATGTTGATACATGGCCTTTAGTCAATAAGCTATGATTATTTAGGAGATGTCTTTTAAACAACTAATGAAATTACATTCCATTCTTTTGCTTAGAGATCAGCAGGAAATACACAAGTAAAATCAGATTCAAATTGACTCCTCTTCATATACCAATCAGCAGCTGGTTCTTCATTATCCAAGAATTTCCACATTATATCAGGATTTTGAGGGGCAGCCCTATAACATAGAGTTCCATAAGGGCAGAAGCTGCCGTTTTCTTTCTCACCATTTTGCTTCTCCTGCACCTGGCACGGTTTTTGCCACACAGAATACACACATTAGTTGAATGAATACAGCAAGAGACACTCCTCAAAGCCATTTTGCCTACCTTGTAGAATCAAATCTATATTCGATCACTCCTCTAACTTAAGGAATTATTCCTAGGAAGATGTTCTTAATATATTACATGAGTAAGTCAACACATTGGTTTACTGATAACAGCAACAGGTTCAGATATATTTGTTTAGCAGAGAAGATAGCTGGCACTGACCATCCTGTCTGAGACGGAGCTGCCACACACATGCCATGCCTATCACCCCCATATTTCTTGATCCTCTTTCTATGCTTTATCTTTGTAAGTTATTATGAAAAATGTTTTATATTTTTCATGGCTTGATTGTCTGTCAACTCCTAACAGAATGTAAGTGCATGAGGGTACGGACTTTATTTCATTCTACCCTGTATTCCCAGTGTCCACCACAATGGCTGGCACACAGCACATCTCATTTCATCTGTTGGATGAATGGATGGATGGATGGAACAAACAAGATTCAAGGATAACAGAAAATAAAAAACTGAGTGGGCTTCCATAGAAGAGCTTAGGAAATTAAAGATAATACATGGATGTTATGGGTTGAATCGTGTCCTCCCAAAAGAGATGTTCACGTCCTAATCACTTGTACCTGTGCAGGTAATCTTATTTGGGGATGGGGTATTTACAAATATAATCAAGTGAAGATGAGGTCATACTGGATTAGAGTGAGGCCTAATCCAATATGACTATTGTCCTTATAAAAAGGAAAGAAGAGACACTGATACACAAAGAGGGAAGACATCCATGTAAAGACAGAGGCACTTGACTGGGTTATGCTGCCACATGTCAAGGAACACCTGGGGCCAAAAGCTGAAAAGGGCAAGGAAGTATCCTTCCCTAGAGACTTCAGGGGGAGCATGGTCCTGCCAGTATCTTGATTTCTGATTTCTAGCCTAAAGAACTGTGAGAGAATAAATTTCTGTTTTTTTAAGGCCACAGTTTGCGGTGCGATGTTACAGCAACCCTGAGAAACTAATACAACTGGGTATATTAAAGAGAAGTAGAAGACACTGAAGACAAACTTTGCCTACCTAAGACATTTGCCTTTATACTGAAGCAAAACTAATAAAATACGCACTAGGAGTTTTAAAAAGTCAATTCTGAGACCAAAGGGTAGGTTATTCTTTTTAGAAAATTAGTTATTTTTCTTGGTTTACCAACTTAATCTCTTAGTTAAAAAAATCTAATTTTTACTGTAAATGTTTGCCTCACAAATGCTTTATGTGGGGTTCCTAAGATCTTAAGAAATAGAAAGTCTGAAAGTTGAATTTATCAATGAGTCAATATTTTATTTCAGATGGCAAAATGTAACTTTTCAGACTGCAGATATATAATTATTGCTACTTTTATTATTTTGTTAATTTCACTACATTGCTATTATAAATATTTCAAAGAAGATACCCCTAATTTGGAGATACTTTATATTTCATTAAAATTCTTTTTAATTAAATCATTAAAAAGCTTTTCCCAGCCTAATATAGGGCTGGCCAAAATGTTCATTCGGGTTTTTCCATAACGTCTTACAGAAAAACCCGAACGAATTTTTGGCCAACCCAATAAATTCAAATATCATTTTGCAAACTACTTAGCTGGTAAAAATATTTGGTCTCTACTTTCAATTTTTTTAAAAGCTAAAATATAAACTTAAACAGGTAAATCAGGAGGTGGTTAGCTTTATAAAAGATGATTCATTTTAGAATGGTAATCTCTGAGTGGTAAACTCCTCTGATGTATTTTAAATTATTCTATTTATAAAAATTTAATTTGCAATTTTCAGGAATATCACTACTGTATGTGGTAAGGTACAAACATGAAATGGACACATGTTCAAGCCAGTCGCTTAGCCCTTACCAGACCCATTACGCAGATGGAAGAGGTAACACGAGCTCATGAAGAGAAAATCAGACTGAATAAGAGACTAGAGAACCAGGCTTCTGGGCCCATTTAGCCCTAGCTGATGAGGTCCTTGAGTTTACTTTTATCATCAGCTTCTTCAAATCCATTGAGGGTGTTTGGAGAAATGAAGTTAGTTAATAAAATCCCATATAATCTAATAGTTCCAAGATATTGCTAACAAAGGGGACACCGGAGTGTGCAAATTTTGTTTTACTTATATTTTTCACTGATGTTTCTAATAGGAAAATGTTAACTTACCTTTGCATTCCATTTTCACGTTTTCCAAGTCCACACAAAATCTGAATGCCTGATGGAATTTTGCCAGTAGCATTAGCATGTCATGACATGAAAGTATCAGAGGTTAAGTTAGAGTTTGTAATTGACACTATGATCTTAGTAAGCCTAAAAGACAGAGGGGGAAAAGGTGGGAGACTGCAAAGGTGATACATAAATTTTGGCAACTGAGTTAATCAGATAGATGTGGCTTATTTCGTAGATTGTGCAGGACCCAGACAAGACAGTGTTTCATAAAAAGGAGATTCTGGGAAATAATAGTAAATTTGTATTTTGAGTGTACTGGGGTTTATAGAAAGGGCAATGGGGGATTTCTTTATGTAAGTTTTACTTTTCTTTTGGAAATTATACTAGATTTTTAAATAAATTTTCTTCTGAGAGCTATGAAAGCTCCCAATCTCTCTCAAATTTTGTTAATATTAGAATTATTCCACATGTCTCTTTAGTTATGCATGTGGAATATCTGTTAGTTTTTGGCTACTAAAGATATCTGTTAGTTTTTATCTTAATGTTAGTATATATACCAGGTGTTTATTGTTGCTGGTTGTTAGAGCGGGAATGTTTATTTGTTCTTTTTTGTTTCTTACAAAATTTAACATCTTAATTGTCTAATCCTCTACAAGCAAATATTTCACCCTTCTATGTTAATTATTCAATTTTAAAAGCTTGGGATTTGTAGAGTGAGGTTATGGTGTAACCCATGTAACCAAAATATTAATCAGAAAAGAAAAATACGTTGTATGAAAAGATGTCAAGTAAAGAAAAAATTCAGGAATTTAAACTAACAAAAACTATACTACTTCAAATGAATATGATACTTGTGGAAATTTTAAGTTGGTTTACCAACAATTGAATCAAAGAAGTAGAAATATAATGGATGTGTGATTCAAATTCTTTCTTTTGCTAGACACAAACAACTTCCATTCAGATTAATATCTTTCCTCTGAATATAAGTAACATCTAAATAGAAGGTTAATTTAGTAAAGTATTGCAAGGAAGAGAAGGTTATTTGCCTTACCGAAATAAAAGAAAATTAGCTTTGTATCACTGATTCCTTTGCTGTACAGCAGAAACTAACACAAAATTGTAAATCAACTATACTCCAATAAAAATTAATTAAAAGAAAATTAGTTTCAGCTGAGTCATAAAAATTTTGGTATAGTAATAACAAAGAAACTGCCAATAAAAATGATTTATCAACTGAATGAAAGGAAAGGAGACTTCATTATTAAATATTTTTAAGAAAAATCACACTCAGTTTTCCATTTAACTGGAACAAATTAGATAAAGTTTAGATTTTTAAAAGGATATGGAAGCAGAAATAGAGACACAGATGTAGATAACAAATGTATGGATACCGGGGGGAAGGGAAGGGGGGGGAGGAATTGGGAGACTGGGATTGACACATATACACTATTGATACTATGTATAAAATAGATAACTAATGAGAACATACTGTACAGCACAGGGAACTCTACTTAATGCACTGTGGTGACCTGAATGGGAAGGCAGTCCAAAAAGGAGGGGATATATGTATATGTATGGCTGATTCATTTTGCTGTACAGTGGAAACACAACATTGTAAAGCAACTATACTCCAATAAAAATTAATTTTTTAAATTGTAATTAAAAAAAGGATATGGGACTTACATTTATAGTCAACTAATTTTTGCCATGGGTGCCAAGACGATTTACTAGAGAAATGACAGTCTTTTCAATAAATGGTGCTGGGACAACTGGATATCCACAAACAAAATAATGGCATTGAACTTCTACCTCACACCATATACAAAAATTAACTCAAAATGGCTCATAGACTTAAATGTAAGAGCTAATAACTATAAAACTCTTAGAAGAAAAAAAAAAGAAGTGAATCTTCATGACCTTAGATTAGACGATTTTTTTAAAAATATGATACCAAAAGCAAAAAAGACAAAAGAAAAAATAGATTAATTAGACATCATTAAAATGAAAAACCTGTGATTCAAAGAACATCATAAGAAAATGAAAAGACAACCCACAGAATGGGAGAAAATATTTGCACATCGTGCATCTGATAAGAGACTTGTACCTAGAATAAAGAACTTGTAGAACTCAACAATAAAAAGACAAAGTTTTACCAAAAAAGATAATCCAATTTAAAAATGGGCAAAGAATTTAAATAGACATTTCTCCAAAGACATTATACAAATAACCAGTAAGTACATGAAAAGATGCTCACTACCAAAAGAATTCTGCTTACTTTCAAGCAACATAATCACAGTTGATATGGAGTTCTCTCTTGTGCTTGGAAGCAGCCTTCCTTGCTATAATTTCCACCATGATTTTTTAAAAAGTAACATTTGGTATGGCTTGTACATAAAATAATTGTAACAATCAGTCCTATTTACATTTCTTTGAAATGAGACGTAAGATTTTCTTTGTTTGGCCACATTTTAAGGCTAGTTCTGTTTGTTCCTTTGGCTATCTAACCGCTAATGTAATAGTTCTTTAAAACGTACAACTATAATAATATAATAACTAATATTTTTAAGCATTTAGACACACTTGAAAACTATTAAATCTCAAAAACAACCTTAAGAGAAAGATACAATTAATATCCTAATTTAGCAGATAGAAATACTGAAGCTTTGAAATGTATAATGCAGTGGGTCTCAAGGACGTCAGCTTGGTTATCGGTAGGATCTGACAAGCCAGAAATTTAATCATGTGAAAGTCACATGCAATCTGTCTACCTCCCCACAGCCAGCAAGTGGTGGAGCCAGCTTTGTACTTAGGTGACCTGGCTCCAGAGCTTATGCCTTTATGCACTATTCTATGCTCATGTATTCTTTCTGGACATATGTGTTTTTCCCAAAGTTGGCTTACCCATATAGATAATTGACAGTTGTACCATAGATCAAGGAAAAGTTGTACAGTAAAATCATTTCTCAGTTGGCAATAATGATGAAAATGACACTCATCTTTAGGATAAATCCTGTAACATGGGTTATTCTGCTTGACAAGATGTGATTTGGAGGCTCCACAATACTTTGCAGATTAGGAGACATGATTTATTATTGTACTACCGTGGAAAGTGTTACTAAAGTTCTGCAGAATCAATCGCTACTCTTTTTTTTTTTTTTTTGGCTATTGAACTAAACTTACACTTTATGGCAGCTAAATAAGAGAAGCCCCATGAAGTTTCCAAACTTTATCCAAACTCAGGACAATCCAGCCTCTGTCTAGATTTTGCCTCCACTCATTTCAGATTTTGATATAATTTGTCATTCTGCCATGTCCTTGTTCAAATTATGCAGTCTGTATTCTCTCAGCTCTTAGGCCAGAAACCACATAAGTCTCCTAACTTTGGGAAAGTGCTGGGTACATATTCTTACCCATTGAAATGTTTTTGAACTTTTATTGGTTTGAACCTAATATATATATATATATATATATATATATATATATATATAAAAAATTAATTTTCATCTTCTTCACTTCAAAAAAATTACCCTTTAAACACATATTCTGAATATATAAGCCCTGGATTCATCTGGCAAAAATGACCAAATTTTTTTTAAACTGACCAAATTAGTAGCATTTTCATGGGAGTTTTTGATCTACTGAGATTATACTGATCTCTACAATTTAAATCTAAAAATAGATTTGATTTAAAACCAAAGTGATCATCAAAAAAAAAAAAAAGTAAGAAAGAAAAATTTTTTAAAAAATAAGACCAAAGTGATCATTCTTCCTCCTTTATAACATCCTTCACCAAAAAGGTTCCCACCAAATACACTGCTTCCCACTTCTCAGAAGCCTGTATTTTGAGGTAGTTTCTATCAATGGTCACAAAAAGAATGAGGTTTTGTTTTCTGGGGTTTTAAGGTACAAGAAAGACTGAGAACAAATAATTTAAGTCTTCTAATTACCAGGTTTTAACCTCAATCACCATTCCATATTACCTGCCTCTTCCTCCTATTCTCCTTCCCTCCACCCTTAACCTCCCGCAACATCACCCTCTGTGCCGTCCCCACAAAAAGGAAACATAAACCTGGGTGTGAGGTTTTAGTTACTCTTTTTACCTCTCCTATGCCATGCCTTTATTTTCACCAATTCCTGTCTATCATTCTCAATGAGCTTGAGAGAATCCTTGTACATCTTAGTATAAGCAGCCACCCATGACTTTGGAGAGTTTACTTTAGCTTAGCCTGAAGGAAAAGGCTAATACTTCCTTGATGTCTAAGCTATAGCTATAAATTTAGTTTCTTCTTGAGATCATCTTCCATATAACATTATAAAATTACAAAATATCAATTTACCTTCCAATAAATCAACTTCTTTTGATACCCTGTTTTGAAAAAGTCATATTAGAATAAAAATGGTGAATGTTAATTGTTTCTATACTGTTATAATCTCCTGAAAAACAAGTCATGCTGATTTGTATCTGTGCTCATTCATGCAATAGAAAATCTGTATCTATTAGTTTTCTAACTAGAAAGCAGGATAGAAAGTGCCATATGTCATTTGTAGACTTACTTCTAATCTAATAAAGGCAATAGACCCATATCATGGCCATCAATGGTTCTGAGTTCTCAATCAATTGAGTCTTTGTATATTCTATAAGGGAAAAATTCATCAAAATCATACTATGAGAAAATCTCTGTTTTCTGGAAGCCATTTAGTATGATGTCAGCGACTTGAACTGTAGATCTTTTATGGGTTCATTATATTTTATTATTAAGATTAACTGATTTTGCTCTTCAGTGAACCCATATTTCTGAACCTGAAGATTCCTTGAGATTAAGCAGGCATCTAGTTCACTTTAGGTACTTGTGGTTTTTCTCAACTCATGAGATACTCAGAAGTAACTCTACATCACAGATTTTTATGAACAAAAGCAACTCAAACCGGACACAAAGACTACAGAAAAGGTTTTTCACCAAGCACCCTGTGGTTACTCCAATGAAATGCAGAGAATTTTAATGTTATTTTTTAATGAAGATTTGAATATTGAATACATTGTACCACATTTCAAGTATGGTAATAATATTTTTAATATCATATACTATCATACACTGCCTATAATGAGTAGAATTTTTTTCATAAGTACATAGAAATGTGTTTTGCTATTAAGATCAAATCAAACCTAACAGGAATAACATCACTAAGATTATAATAATACAAAAAAGTTCAAAAGTACATTATTAAAATCTAAATTTTGGAAACTAAATTCAAATTCCTTTAAGCACATGGAAACAATTTTCTTTCTTTTTAGTAACCAAACACAATATGATTTATTTCCAGTAATATCATTATTTCACTGTTTTCAGTGTCACATTAATTTAGGAGGTTGCTACATTTATGATTCTTCTGAAAAAATATAGAACAGACAAATATCTTACTAGAATGTGTGAATATTTTTCCAGAAAATTTTATGGCTGAAATATAGAACCAAGACTTAGCAATGTGCAAACTGAATGTGAGGGTAGGTCTTTAGAGCCAAAATTCCTAGGAAACAAGAGTTTCCCAACCTAGCATAGTGTCTTGTCCATATCAAGGACTAAATAATTTGGGGTGAATGACTGATAAAACCCTATAGGGGAAAAAACCCATATTACCCTTTGTGTGAATATATTTTCAGCGAAAACTGAGGTAGTTTTAAAATTTTTCGAGTTTGCCTAATCTCCATTAAATCAGAGTAGAATGAAAATTGATGAGAATTTCTCTGATGAGTTCTGAAAGCATCAACCCAACTTTTAAAATCAATACCTTTAAAAAAAAAAAAACTTAAGTATTAAAGCTCCCTTAAGGAGACATTCAAGATGGCAGAGGAGTAAGACGTGGAGATCACCTTCCTCCCCACAAATACATCAAAAACACATCTACATGTGGAACAACTCCTACAGAACACCTACTGAACGCTGGCAGAAGACCTCAGACCTCCCAAAAGGCAAGAAACTCCCCACGTACCTGGGTAGGGCAAAAGAAAAAAGAAAAAACAGAGACAAAAGAATAGGGACAGGACCTGCACCTCTGGGAGGGAGCTGTGAAGGAGGAAAAGTTTCCACACACTAGGAAGCCCCTTCACTGGCAGAGGTGGGGGGGTGGGGGGGACGCTTCGGAGCCAGGGAGGAGAGCGCAGCAACAGGGGTGCAGAGGGCAATGTGGAGAGATTCCCGCACAGAGGATCGATGCCGAGCGGCACTCACCAGCCTGAGAGGCTTGTCTGCTCACCCACTGGGACGGGTGGGGGCTGGGAGCTGAGGCTCGGGCTTCGGAGGTCAGATCCCAGGGAAAGGACTGGGGTTGGCTGCGTGAACACAGCCTGAAGGGACTAGAGCACCACAGCTAGCCGGGTGGGAGTCCGCGAAAAAGTCTGGACCTGCCTAAAAGCAAGAGACCATTGTTTCAGGGTGGCACGAGGAGAGGGGATTCAGAACACCACCTAAACGAGCTCCAGAAACGGGCACGAGCCATGGCTATCAGTGCAGACACCAGAGACAGGCATGAAACGCTAAGGCTGCTGCTGTAGCCACCAAGAAGCCTGTGTGCAAGCACAGGTCACTCTCCACACCCCCCTTCCGGGGAGCCTGTGCAGCCCGCCACTGCCAGGGTCCCGGGATCCAGGGACAACTCCCCCGAGAGAACGCACGGTGCTCCTTAGGCTGGTGCAACGTCACGTCGGCCTCTGCCACAGCAGGCTCACCCCGCATTCCATACCCCTCCCTCCCCACAGCCTGAGTGAGCCAGAGCCCCCCAATCAGCGGCTCCTTTAACCCCGTCCTGTCTGAGCGAAAAACAGACGCCCTCAGGTGACCTACACGCAGAGGCGGGACCAAATCCAAAGCTGAAACCCGGGAGCTGTGCAAAGAGAGAAGAGAAAGGGAAATCTCTCCCAGCAGCCTCAGGAGCAGCGGATTAAATCTCCACAATCAACGTGATGTATCCTGCATCTGTGGAATACCTGAATAGACAACGAATCATCCCAAATTGAGGAGGTGGACTTTGGGAGCAAAGATATATATTTTTTTCCCTTTTTCTCTTTTTGTGAGTGTGTATGTGTATGCTTCTGTGTCTGATTCTGTCTGTATAGCTTTGCTTTGACCATTTGCCCTAGGGTTCTGTCCATCTGTTTTTGGTTTTTTTTTTTTACTTTTTAAATTTTTTTCCTTAATAATTATTCTTTATTTTAATAACTTGATTTTATTTTATTTTACTTTATTTTATTTCATTTTATCTTCTTTCTTTTCTTTCTTTCCTCCCTCCCTTCCTTCCTTTCTCTCTTTTATTCTGACCCACATGGATGAAAGGCTCTTGGTGCTCCAGCCAGGCATCAGGGCTGTGCCTCTGAGGTGGGAGAGCCAAATTCAGGACAGTGGTCTACAAGAGACCTCCCAGCTCCACATAATATCAAACAGCGAAAATTTCCCAGAGACCTCCATCTCAACACCAAGACCCAGCTTCACTCAATGACCAGCAAGCTACAGTGCTGGACACCTTATGCCAAACAATTAGCAAGACAGGAACACAACCCCATCCATTAGCAGAGAGGCTGCCTAAAATCATAATAAGGCCACAGACACACCAAAACACACCACCGGATGCGGTCCTGCCCACCAGAAAGACAAGATCCAGCCTCATCCACCAGAACACAGGCACCAGTCCCCTCCCCCAGGAAGCCTATACAACCCACTGCACCAACCTTAGCCACTGGGGGCAGACACCAAAAATAACGGGAATTACGAACCTGCAGCCTGCGAAAAGGAGACCCCAAACACAGTAAGTTAAGAAAAATGAGAAGACAGAGAAACACACATCAGATGAAGCAGCAAGGTAAAAACCCACCCGACCAAACAAAAGAAGAGGAAATAGGCAGTCTACCTGAAAAAAAAAAAAAAAATCAGAGTAATGATAGTAAAGATGATCCAAAATCTTGGATATAGAATGGAGAAAATACAAGAAACATTTAACAATACCTAGAAGAACTAAAGAGCAAACAAACAATGATGAACCACACAATAAATGAAATTTAAAATTCTTGAGAGAAAATCAATGGCAGAATAACTGAGGCAAAAGAACGGATAAGTGACCTGGAAGATAAAATAACTACCACAGAGCAGAATAAAGAAAAAACAATGAAAAGACTTGAGGACAGTCTTAGAGACCTCTGGGACAACATTAAACACACCAACATTCGAATTACAGGGGTCCCAGAAGAAGAAGAGAAAAAGAAAGGGCCTGAGAAAATATCTGAAGAGATTATAGTTGAAAACCTCCCTATATGGGAAAGGAAATAGTCAATCAAGTCCAGGAAGCACAGAGAGTCCGAGACAGGATAAATCCAAGGAAAAACATGCCAAGACACATATTAATCAAACTATCAAAAATTAAATACAGAGAAAAAATATTAAAAGCTGCAAGGGAAAAACAACAAGTAACATACAAGGGATCCCCATAAGGTTAACAGCTGATCTTTCAGCAGAAACTCTGCAAGCCAGAAGGGAGTGGCAGGACATACTTAAAGTGATGAAAGGGAAAAACCTACAACCAAGATTACTCTACCCAGCAAAAGATCTCATTCAGATCCGATGGAGAAATTAAATCCTTTACAGCAAGCAAAAGCTAAGAGGATTCAACACCACCAAACCAGCTTTACAACAAATGCTAAAGAAACTTCTCTAGGTAGGAAACACAAGAGAAGGAAAAGACCTACAATAACAAATCCAAAACAATTAAGAAAATGGTAATAGGAACTTACATATCGATAACTACCCTAAATGTAAATAGATTACATGCTCCAACCAAAAGACACAGACTGGCTGAATGGATACAAAAACACGACCCATATATATGCTTTCTACAAGAGACCCACTTCAGACCTAGGGACACATACAGACTGAAAGTGAGAGGATGGAAAAAGACAGTCCGTGCAAATGGAAATCAAAAGAAAGCTGGAGTAGCAATTCTCATATCAGACAAAATAGACTTTAAAATAAAGACTATTACAAGAGACAAAGAAGGACACTATATAATGATCAAGGGATCAATCCAAGAAGAAGATATAACAATTGTAAATATTTACGCACTCAACATAGGTGCACCTCAATACATAAGGCAAAAGCTAACAGCCATAAAGGGGAAATCAACAGTAACACAATCATAGTAGGGGACTTTAACACCCCACTTTCTCCAACGGACAGATCATCCAAAATGAAAATAAATAAGGAAACACAAGCTTTAAATGACACATTAAACAAGATGGACTTAATTGATAGTTACAGGACGGTCCACACAAAAACAAGAGAATATACTTTCTTCTCAAGTGCTCATGGAACATTCTCTAGGATAGATCATATCTTGGGTCACAAATCAAGCCTTGGTAAATTTAGGAAAACTGAAATCATATCCAGTATCTTTTCTGACCACAATGCTATGAGACTAGATATCAATTACAGGAAAAAATCAGTAACAATACAAACACATGGAGGCTAAACGATACAATACTAAATAACCAAGAGATTGCTGAAGAAATCAAAGAGGAAATCAAAAAATACCTAGAAACAAATGACAATGAAAACACAACAACCAAAAACCTATGGGATGCAGCAAAAGCAGTTCTAAGAAGGAAGTTTATAGCAATACAATCCTACTTCAAGAAGCATCTCAAATAAACAACCTAAACTTACACCTAAAGCAATTAGAGAAAGAAGAAGAAAAATGCCCTAAAGTTAGCAGAAGGAAAGAAATCATAAAGCTCAGATCAGAAATAAAAGAAATGAAGGAAACAATAGCAAAGATCAATAAAACTAAAAGCTGGTTCTTTGAGAAGATAAACAAAATTGATAAACCATTAGCCAGACTCATCAGGAAAAAAAGGGAGAAGATTCAAACTAATAGAATTAGAAATGAAAAAAGAGAAGTAACAACTAACACTGCATAAATACAAAGGATCATGAGAGATTACTACAAGAAACTATATACCAAAAAAATGGACAACTTGGAAGAAATGGACAAACTCTTAGAAAAGCACAACATCCGGGACTGAACCAGAAATAAACAGAAAACATAAACAAACCAATCACAAGCATTGAAATTGAGACTGTGATTAAAAGTCTTCCAACAAACAAAAGCCCAGGACCAGATGGCTTCACAGGTGAATTCTATCAAACATTTAGAGAAGCGCTAACACCTATCCTTCTCCAACTCTTCCAAACTATAGCAGAGGGAGGAACACTCCCAAACTCATTCTACAAGGCCACCATCACCCTGATACCAAAAGCAGACAAAGATGTCACAAAGAAAGAAAACTACAGGCCAATATCACTGATGAACATAGATGTAAAAATCCTCAACAAAATACTAGCAAACAGAATCCAACAGCACATTAAAAGGATCATACACCATGATCAAGTGGGGCTTATTCCAGAAATGCAAGGATTCTTCAATATCTGCAAATCAATCAATGTGATAAACCATATTAACAAATTGAAGGAGAAAAACCATATGGTCATTTCAATAGATGCAGAAAAAGCTTTCGACAAAATTCAACACCTATTTATGATAAAAAAAAAAAAAAACCCTCCAGAAAGTAGGCATAGAGGGAACGTACCTCAACATAATAAAGGCCACATATGAGAAACCCACAGCCAATATCATTCTCAATGGTGAAAAGCTGAAACCATTTCCTCTAAGATCAGGAACAAGACAAGGTTGCCCACTCTCACCACTATTATTCAACATAGTTTTGGAAGTTTTAGACACAGCAATCAGAGAAGGAAAAGAAATAAAAGTAATCCTAATCGGAAAAGAAGAAGTAACACTGTCACTGTTTGCAGATGACATGATACTATACATAGAGAATCCTAAAGATGCTACCAGAAAACTACTAGAGATAATCAGTGAATTTGGTAAAGTAGCAGGATACAAAATTAATGCACAGAAATCTCTGGCATTCCTATACACTAATGATGAAAACACTGAAAGAGAAATTAAGGAAACACTCCCATTTACCATTGCAACAAAAAGAATAAAATACCTAGGAATAAACCTTCCTAAGGAGACAAAAGACCTGTATGCAGAAAACTATAGAACACGGAGGAAAGAAATTAAAGATGATACAAACAGCTGAAGAGATATACCACATTGGTGGACTGGAAGAATCAACATTGTGAAAATGACTATACTACCCAAAGCAATCTACAGATTCAATGCAATCCCTATCAAACTACCAATGGCATTTTTCACACAACTAGAATAAAAAATTTCACAATTTGTATGGAAACACAAAAGACCCTGAATAGCCAAAGCAATCTTGAGAAAGAAAAATGGAGCTGGAGGAATCAGGCTCCCTGACTTCAGACTATACTACAAAGCTACAGTAATCAAGACAGTATGGTACTGGCACAAAAACAGAAATATAGATCAATGGAGAAGGATAGAAAGCCCGGAGATAAACCCACGCACATATGGTCACCTTATTTTTGATAAAGGAGGCAAGAATATACAATGGAGGAGAGACAGCCTCTTCAATAAGTGGTGCAGGGAAAAATGAACAGCCACATATAAAAGAATGAAATTAGAACACTCCCTAACACCATATGCAAAAATAAACTCAAAATGGATTAAAGACCTAAATATAAGGCCAGACACTATAAAACTCTTAGAGGAAAACATAGGCAGAACACTATCACATAAATCACAGCAAGATCCTTTTGACCCACCTCCTAGAGAAATGGAAATAAAAACAAAAATAAACAAATGGGACCTAATGAAACGTAAAAGCTTCTGCACAGCAAAGGAAACAATAAACAAGATGAAAATCAACCCTCAGAATGGGAGAAAATATTTGCAAATGAAGCAACAAAGGATTAATCTCCAAAATTTACAAGCAGCTCATGCAGCTCAATATCAAACAAACAACCCAATCCAAAAATGGGCAGAAGGCCTAAATAGACATTTCTCCAAAGAAGATATACAGATTGCCAACAAACACATGAAAGGATGCTCAACATCACTAATCATTAGAGAAATGCAAATCAAAACTACAATGTGGTATCACCTCACACCAGTCAGAATGGCCATCATCAAAACATCGACAAACACTAAATGCTGAAAAGGGTGTGGAGAAAAGGGAACCCTCTTGCACTGTTGGTGGGAATGTAAATTGAACAGCCACTATGGAGAACTCCTTAATAAACTACAAATAGAACTACCATATGACCCAGCCATCTCACTATTGGGCACATACCCTGAGAAAACCATAATTCAAAAAGAGTCATGTACCACAATGTTCATTGCAGCTCTATTTACAATAACCAGGACATGGAAGCAACCTAAGTGTCCATCGACAGATGAATGGATAAAGAAGATGCGGCACATATACACAATGGAATATTACTCAGCCATAAAAAGGAACGAAAGTGAGTTATTTGTAGTGAGGTGGATGGACTTAGAGTCTGTCATACAGAGTGAAGTAAGTCAGAAAGAAAAACAAATACCGTAGGCTAACACATATATATGGAACCCTAAAAAAAAAAAAAGTGGTTCTGAAGAACCTAGGGGAAGTACAGGAATAAAGATGACGTAGAGGATGGACTTGAGGACACGGGGAGGGGGAAGGGTAAGCTGGGACGAAGTGAGAGAGTGGCATGGACGTATATACACTACCAAATGCAAAATAGATAGCTAGTGGGAAGCAGCTGCATAGCACAGGGAGATCAGCTCGGTGCTTTGTGACCACCTAGAGGCGTGGGATAGGGAGGGTGGGAGGGAGACGCAAGAGGGATGAGATATGGGGATATATGTAAATGTATAGCTGATTCACTTTGCTATAAAGCAGAAACTAACACACCATTGTAAAGTAATTATACTCCAATAAAGATGTTAAAAAAAAATCTCCCTTAAAATAATTTTATACAATCTTTTAGAATTACACACACACACAAGAAAGGTCTGGTAATCAAGTAAAAGGAAAACCTACACTTGAAAACATGACAAAAATTGATAGCACATTTTCTTCTCTTACTCTTTTCAATGAACTAGAAAGTGGACTCCTTACAACCAAACCAAAATTAAAACCTACTTTTGTCTTTAGAAGCCACAGTCACATTCCTCTAGGGATCATAGCAAATTACTAAACTTGTTTCAAATAGTAATGGATGAAATCTCAGCTAATGTTTTCCAGAATTTGCAGAAATATATCTGAACCCAACAGGCTTCTGCTGTCCTTAAAACACATTACATAAGTGCTTCATTTTTAATACCCCAAAACATATATTCATTCCTGTTATAACAAGAATGTGGGGTTAAAAGGCAATTGAGACATAAATACAAAATAACTCTCTTTAAAACTTCTATTATTTTAAGCAATATTGTTTTTGAATATCAGATTGAGGGTACTGCAATGCTGTTAACAGTTTGGAGACCCAACCCATACCTTCTGTATAAAGGGCTCCGCACCAGTGTTGCTACACACCTGCCTGTCGTGGCCTTCCTTTCACTGATCACCTACTACATGTATGGGCTCATGATCATATCTGAAATGTAAAGACTTTATTATTCAATAACTATATCTTAATACCCCTTTTATGTCAGTCTTCTTCAGTGGTATAAATTTTAAGGATTTTGTATGTCAAAAAAAAAAAAAAACCCTCATAAGGGCACAGTCATGGGCCAATGTTGCTGCTGTTATAACCCCTAAAAGAGGTGGTAGGGGGATAAAGTGGGTGCAAATGTCAGCATACAGACATAAAAGCTTCAAGAGAACCTTAAAAAATCTAAAAATAAAACCAGCTATAAATTATGTTTTCAAAATTATACTTATTACCATGGTTTACAATTCAAGCATAGTGTTCCAAACAAGTTTTTATTCTTTAACCTCAATTCTAATACTTCTCAACATTTGAAACAATTATATTTTTTAAAAGCTGATTTTCGGAGAAACTTGATAAACTGAACTCTATAAGCTTTGGGCCTCTACTAAGTGCTTATAAGAATTAATTTCTTGGGACTTCCCTGGTGGCACAATGATTAAGAAAGAGCAGTGGTTAAGAATCTGCCTACCAATGCAGGGGACATGGGTTCAAGCCTCGGTCCGGGAAGATCCCACATGCAGAGGAGCAACTAAGCCCCTGTACCACAAGTTCTGAGTCTGCACCCTAGAGCCCACGAGCCACAACTACTGAAGCCCGCACCAGAGCCCGTGCTCCGCAACAAGGGAAGCCACCGCAATGAGAAGCCCACGCACCACAACGAAGAGTAGCCCCCGCTCTCTGCAACTAGAGAAAGCCCACCTGCAGCAGTGAAGACCCAACACAGCCAAAAAATAAATAAAATTTATTTAAAAAAGAATTTATGTCCCAATAATTAATATTAAGCTATCTAATAATTTAATAATTACTACACAGATAAACACCTTAATATGTTAACTTATAAATTCCATCTCATTTTAGATTAATGCTAAATGTAGAATTTAGAAGCCTTACTTCACACACCTAGTCAACTATTGCCTCAGTAACCCAAGAGAGTTTTAAAAGGTCATACTGTCTTCACAGCTATAAACCAGACATGTTCCCAAAGGAGGCTGTCAGTCCTGGGCTCAGGATGAAGCGAATCTACATTGCTGAATGGAAAAGCTGCACTCACTGTGGCTTTCCGTTTTTTGTTTCGCAGTGTTCTAAATAACTCCCTAAACAGAGTCTCTATAAATCCACTTTATTGTTCAATAACTCTGTCTTGGATACAACTGGAAAGAAATGTGATTAGTTTCATTAATTAAATAAAAATCATTAGCACTAATAAACTAATTAAAAAATGAATGGTTGCACGTATATGAGCATGTAGGTACAAACATGTTGTATTCAGAGGACTAAATGGTACCACAGAAGCTGGTCCTATTGTCTTCAGTTGATATTACACATAAACCAACTCAAACAGACCAAGGATTGATTCTTGGAGTGATATTTCTGTATCTTAACGATGCTTTAAGTCCATACATGATCAGGAAATGCTTCTTTATTTCCAGCCTCCGTCTCCTTATGCTGTAATTTTTTATTTTATGATATCTATAGAAATATAAATGTTATGTTGTTATAGATATTTGCATCTTTCTAATCTGTATCAGCCTATTAATCAGGTCACCATAGCAGATCTTACCCCAGAATAAACATTACTATTCTAATACATCAATCGCAACCAAGCAGGCCTCAATCTTATTCTTAAATTTTCCCTTAGAAATTTGGGGTGCATTTTTATATGAAAACATTGGCATTATTATTACAAGTTCACCAACAAAACTGCACTAATGATGATTCTGTGTCCTAAATACTGACTTTAAAACCCTAAATCCCCAAAGTTTAGGAGTGGGGGGAGTTGGCTGGTGAGAGTTAGTGGAACCCAAAACCAAGTCAGAAAAGAGTTCTGAGAGAAAAGGAGTGGGGCTCATCTCTCCCATCCCCACCTTGATCTTAATTAATAGGGAAATTAAATTGTATCTTTATTTGGGTAAAGATGATGATTCTCTTCCTATAACACTGTAAGCTCCTAGTAGACTCAAAACTCCATGGAACTCAGGAAACTGTGTCTTATCTACCGTGTTTACTAGTTAAGTCTTATTCATCAGTCCATTGCTTAACAAAATGTCTTATATCTAGTAGGGTCTCAGTAAAGGTATTAAATGATGATGCCCTCCACATTTATTACTAATGTCTGTTACAGCCAGGCATAGCATACAAACTAGTCTATGACTAGTGCTGAATATAAGATGTTTATATCAATAAGGATATATGAGTACCTAACTAGGAAGTACACCTATATCTACCAATTTTGACAGATACATCTCAGAATTTATATCATCCTCTTCCTTAAGGCATTATATTGATATTTATTTCATTTTTCTAAACATATTCTGAACTCCTGTTTTGGAATTTTTAATATCCTCAGTGTTTTCTTATCCTTTAAGAAAGGTCACAGTTATTCTGAGACAGGTCTTGTGATAACAGTGATGAACCTGATGGATAATATCATTTGTATTTAAAAAGAAAGGAGGAGGAGGAGAAAAAAGTGATCAGACTTTTTTTAGAATCAATCAGGTTCTAAAACTGAAATATCAAAAAAAAAAAAAAGAAAACTCATTGGAATTGCCCACTAAAATATGTGGGGAAAACATGTGTGGAAGGACATGTGGGAGACCCATATATGGAGGTCCCTTGAGTGACTGCACTGAAAGTGACAAGACTTCATACTTCTAAGTTTGACATATAGATTTAAATAATAGTCACCTTAATTTAACATATCACCTTAGAGTTTATCTGTATTTTCACATATTAGGTTTACTTAATTTCGGCTATATCCGTACTCCTTAGAGATTTAAAAAAAGCCAAATCTATTTTAGGCAAAGAATGTAAATTACTTGACTAAATAAAATATAATAGAAACTCTGGCTTTCTACCAAGTCAGTAGAAGAGTGATTCTCTCAAACTGTAGTGTACCCAGCATGTTTGTTAAAAAATACAGATACAGGACTTCCCTGGTGGCGCAGTGGTTGAGAGTCCGCCTGCCTGTCCAGGGGACGGGGGTTCGTGCCCCGTTCCGAGAGGATCCCACGTGCTGCGGAGCGGCTGGGCCCGTGAGCCATGGCCGCTGGGCCTGGACGTCCGGAACCTGTGCTCCGCAACGGGAGGGGCCACGGCGGTGAGAGGCCCGTGTACAGCAAAAAAAAAAAAAGTACAGATACATGGGCAATACTCCCAGAAAATCTGATTTAATCAATCTGGAGTGGGTCCCTGAGGAACCTGCAAACGTCATAATCCCTCAGTTGATCATGGTGCAGGTGACCCTGGAACCAGACTTTGAGGAACACAGCAATGAGATCTCAGGAAGGTTACATGCTCCAATAATATGACCGTATCAGTAGGTGTCTGACAACTGTTTCTAAAATAATCCACAAAGAACTGTTAAAAGATAAGCTAAGGCATATTAAAATTTTTAAGAGTTTATTTGAGCAAAACTCGATTCCAATTGAACCAAACTGGAAGTGGTTAGGAACATTCCACCCACAGGAGCTTGGGAGAGACTTACAGAGAAAAGGAAGAAATAAAGAAAGGAAGTTATTGACTGACTACAGCTTAAAGCCTAGTTAGCTGTTTGTGATGGGCTGTCCTTACATTTCGATTCCATAACCTTGAGACATTTATGGGCTTAGATTTTGGGTTGTTTTCATAGGCTGCCCACGGCATCAGAGACACCTTGTTTTAATTAATCTAACAGAACTATTTGCAGTAAAATAAATGTTAAATATTAACTTGTCCACAGAAAAACAGCAGAGATTTTTGAAAAGCACCATTCAATCCCTACATAACATACTAAACTAATAGGTTCAATATTAATCCAGCCTCATCTCGTATCAATCCAAAGGGAAGATCTCAAGATGTCTCTCCTTTCTTAGGCCCTCAGAGTGAATTCTACCAAGGCTTCTCCTATAATGTGAAAAGTTGCTATAGCATTCTAAAGATCCCTTTCTTAACCAGATACCAAAAATGGTAGGACCATCATCCCTTCATGTGCAGGGTCCACTAAAGTTTGCTGCATTGGAATAGTTCAGTAGTTGAACAAGTTGTAAGGAAGACGTTTTCTATCTCTCTGTTTATGAATAGCCTATCTTGGGGTGACTTGCATCATTCTTTAAACAAAATCTCTTTTAAAAGCCCAACTGCATAACTAACTAAAATGTCATTTTTGTACAATTATACAATAATTTACAGCATAGATCTAAAGAAGTAGTAAAATTTGAAAGTGAGAATGAACAAAATTGTACAAGAGTAATACTAATATCTTAAGAGAAATCCCAGGAGAAGCATCTGACAAAAACATAAAATAGCTTTAAGTTGTGGGGTTGCCCCCCTCCCCTAAGAAAAACTGATTTCAAAATAGCTACCTTTGAAAATTTTTCCTAATAATTTTGGAGGCATTTTATTGTGACTCTAAATATAATCTATTCTTGTTATTTACACTAGTTAAGTTTTATACAGTCAGCACAAATGTTAAATTAGCAAATTCTGAACCATTGCTCTTAATGGAAATATAGGGTTAGGTTCCTGTGAGCCTTTGATTCACATCATGTTAGTCAACTGCTCAATATATAACCTTGTTTTATGAGTGTTTCTATTTAAAGATACCTTATTTAATAGATATTTTTGATTCATTAATGTTGAACACATGGGCAACACCACTAGCACTCAAGACTAAATAAAGCTTGTCTAACACATAATTTGTCCATAAGGTACATCATAGCCTTCTTGTGCTTAGGAACACTAGATAGCACTTCAGCACTATACCTGGAAGCCATATTAAACAGTGAAACAACCAACAAAAAAACACAGACAAACATGTGGCACTAAATAGAGTGCAAAAGAAAACTTGTTTGCTGTTTGAGAGCTGAACCAAGAAAGCCAATCATTGCCTTGTTGGACTTCAGTTGGAAAAGTGAGCTTTGGGTGACTCAAATTTTTCATCACTCTGTGCACGTCCATGAGTAACTGCAAAAGTGCCACAGGTATTGATTTGGGGGTTACAAATAAATTTGTGCAAGTAGGTGAATTGTAAATATGGAATCTATGAATAATAAGGATCTACTGTACATTCACTAAAGGTGAAAGTCCTTATCTTAAGTTTGATATGTACACACACAGCAATATTTCTAAAGTCCTTTGTCAGTGATATAATATAGTAACAAAATATATTATTGTACCGTAAGTGGTGTCGTTTGTAACATTTTCAATGATTTTTCTTTCCTGCCTCAGGACAATCAACAGTTGTGGCATTTAATTAAAAGTTTCTAAAACAGTCTTAATTACAGGTGTGTTTAACATTGTTTAAGGACCCAGAAGATGCCATAAAGTTTACCAAGGGTATGTTAATAACCACAGACAGGCTGTTTAAACTGTCAGAAAGGGGAGCATCTTTGCCAATCAAAAGTTCTATTTCAAAAGCACTTAAAAAAAATTTAGAAGATGGAAAGTACATTCAAGCAGATTACTTAAATCAGTGGCACAGAGAAGAAATGGAGGTTAGGTGACATAGAAACAGAAATACATTTCTACTACCAAAAATATAAACTCAAAAGTTTTGTTAAAAGTTAGTAAAATTATTCATGGTCAGTGAGAGTTACTCGATATAACAACTGCTATTATTGGGTTGGCCAAAATGTTTGTTCTTTCAGGTTTCCCATAACACCTTAACAGAAAACCCGAACAAACTTTTTGGCCAACCCAATACATATGGATTACATTTCAGTCTTCAAAAACTACGGAATACTCATAGTCAAGTCCCATGTTATGTGACAAACTAATCTACACATCTTGGAATTCTACAAGTTAGAAGTTTCAAGATATAGCTATTATTTCATTCAACTTCCTCATTTTACAGATAAGACTTTAGTAACTACCAGTTCGGCTTAAGCCAGTCCCAAGCTGCACCACATTCTTGTTTGTGGTGTGTGATATTATATATCAAAGAGGGCAAAATTTCACAGGGAAGTCCAGGAAAGACAACTGCAGGGAGACAGTGGCTCTTTTTACATGACATGAGGTGTGATAAGTCTATCTGGATGGGTACTGTGGCTATGCTTACTTTATTTTTTTATACCATGAATTGTATCCTGAAGAATGAAACAAAATGGCATTTTCTAAGCCGCTTTATTAGTGCTTATTGAAATAAATGTTTCTCTGGCTGAGAGGCAACGTGACAGAATGAAAACACGTGGCCTTGCAATTCAGACAGATCTGGTGCAAACCTCAGCTCTCCCAGTTACTTAAGTGTGCAATTAGGCAAGTGAGAAACTTGCTGAGATTGTTTCCTCCAGCACAAAATAAGGTAATTACATCCTTACACCAAATGGTTGTGTTGTGAAAACTACACAGGCTAAAGTATAAACAGCATCTAACATAGAACTTAGTTATATACAATTACTCAACACATGATAGTTCTTTGGCACAGGATAATTAATGTCAAAGAATTCTGAGGTCATCACCTCAATGTCTTAGGTTAACCAGATGTTATGAAAAATCCAGATACGATTGCTGTTGATTTCAGAAGTCACCCAGTTGTATACACAATCAATTTGTAGAGTAAGTGGATAAAAAAAGAGAAATGTACTTTCAACTCATAAGTACAAGCAACAATACTTTGCCAATAAGCCACACCATGAGCAAGAGAAAAACATACCATAATCCATGCTGACAGTTTTTCCCTTTGGGTCTCTGGCACAATATACTCAGAATTCATCACACCAACTGATTTTCTAACATGGCACACATGGAAAGAAGCGAGACGGTTAAATATTACCGTTTCAGTCAATAAAAATTACAAGCTGACTTTAGATATTGGATCAGAAAATGTTGGTGCTAAGCAACACTCCTGTAATTTTGGCTGGAATTTTGACTCACTTTTTTACACACACAGAGTGAATAAAACTTTGTCTTCAACAGAAAGATTTTCGCACTGAATTATCCTAATCGTTATGTCATCATTTCAATGCCCTTGTGAAGCTATCAAGAAAGACATCAAGAACCTTAGCCCATAACAATTCCCTAAAGTAAGACTGCATTCTCCTTTAGCACGAAAACAGTCCATTCAATTGTTCTGCAGTTTCATCCATGGCATTTTTTTTCCTGAGTGATATGCATAGGTAACCTCTGTGACAAATCACGTAATTTCGTCTAGACCAGAGAACAATACATTATAAATCAGTGTCTCATTCTGTTATAATTGCCTCCTTAAAATAGCTGCAGCAGGATCAATGTCTCAGATTCTGTTTTATTATACACGCATTCTTAAAAGCATCAATGACAAAACGCTAACTGACTAAGGCAGAAGTGCAGCTGGTTTCATGGCTCCATGAAAAGAATGTTCTGAAAACAGTTCAAGAATGTTTGATGCACTTCACAAGGATTCAGTTCTAAAATTTCAAAGCCACATTAAAAAGTGATAATTGCTATCTTCAGTGGAAAAGAGGAAGTCCAAAATGTTGGCCTCAGACCAAACATTAGCAACAACTATCTTTGGGTACTTAATGAATTTTGCCTCTCTCCTTCCTACCAAATATGGAATTAACCTACATATTATGAATTGAAGGACTTGCGGCTGTTTTTATTTCTTTAAGACAGTCACAGCTTTTTAATGCTAATCAGCTGTATAGCATTCCAATTCATTTAGTAAGACAGAGGAATGTGCTGTCTAATGAAAATATAATCACTCTCATAATTAAGTACTTAATACATGTATTACTTACAATTTTATTTTGAGGCTGCTAAACCGTATTCTCTTTCTCTTGTTCTTTCTTTGTCCCTCCTTATTAATTACACTGGGTTTCTTTCTGCAGTACCCTGACTGCCATGTTCATTCTGGTTCAACTAATACAAAACTATCTCACCTCATGAACATCAGGAATCAGAGAATATTAAAAGACAGTATGCAGATATTTTTCTTTTCCTGACTATTGGAAGAAATAATATTTAAGGCGATTTATCAAAGGAAGTTCATTTAATGAGCATTGAACAAACACTGGAAGAAATAATTGAAACACTTATAGGCTATGGGCGTGATCTTTAGTAATATTATTCACATTTTTGAGATTCAATGTATTCATCATGTAGGAGACAAGTAATGATTATAATAACACTGATCCACTTCACAAAGATACTGTGAAGAATGACTAATAAATGAGCCATCTGACATTACTATATAGAACATGAAGCTCCATTACTCGCTGCAGTGTTCTGCAGTGGGTAATTAGAAGCTTCTAGGGGCCAAAGAACATAATGTACCATACTTAATACCACTTGATAGGTACAACTATGTCACCCTTCTCCAGCTACTGAATAATTCCATGCTCTGAAGATCATAGCTACTGCTTCCAAAGATAACAATGGCCCCTGGCTTGAGTAACAGAAATTCAATAGAATACTTCTCAGCTCCAAATATTTTCTGATTTCCTACTTATTTACGCCTTACAAACGTTTTCTCAATGTTCCATCCATTGCCCCACACTATTTCTTGAAGCAACCTCATTCAAATCTTACTCCATTACAGAAAATTAAAAAGTGAGTAGAAGGGCTTCCCTGGTGGCGCAGTGGTTGAGGGTCCGCCTGCCGATGCAGGGGACGCGGGTTCGTGCCCCGGTCCGGGAAGATCCCACATGCCGCGGAGCGGCTGGGCCCGTCAGCCATGGCCGCTGAGCCTTCGCGTCCGGAGCCTGTGCTCCGCAACGGGAGAGGCCTCAACAGTGAGAGGCCCGCGTAACGCAAAAAAAAAAAAAAAAAAAAAAAAAGTGAGAAGAAGTCTATGCAGACAGATTTTAAAATTAACCTGAGTGTGACTAAAGTAAATATTCTTCCCACAACAAAATGCATCTTTGTATAAATAAAGATGAAGGCAAGAGCAAAAGACAAGGCTTGCACAAGAATTCTCAATCATTGTTCGCAGTCTTCCCCTTTTTGAGCTGTTTTTATCTTTTAAGACTGTGCCTTCCTCCTACTGAAGGTTATTCTCCAGAAGTAACTGCTAGCAGTGTGGTTGGCTCTCCAACATCCATTCCACCTCTGAATGTTTAAATTGAGCCCACTATGATCATTTCCTCCCCTTTGTCAGCAATGAACATTAGTTTCAGGGAAGAGTTAGTCTATGTCAATTTGATTTGCTCAGAGAAGCTAGTTCTCTCTCCCCACCCTCCCACCCCAGGGAACCTGCTGTCCCAGGTGCTGCCAGCAGCCTTCTTAGATCATGAGAGAAACTTGTCCCAAAATAGAGACTTATTGGTTCGAAGCATTTAAGGAAATCTCTGCTCAGTCATTGTCTGACAATTAGGCTAACTGACCAGAGACTTCAGTGGCAGCACCTGACAAAGAGTACAGACCTCACAGAATTCACTCAGTAAAATCATGAAACAAACAACAAGATATAGGTGAAACTCAATGTATGCCTCAGACTGTGCAGTTAGGTCCCATGTCACCCTCTCGTGTAGCACAGGTTTTGCAGTTGAGTACAGATGTAACATCCTCTATGGCAAGGGTATTTATTATTTATTTATGGCAAAGTTATGTCTAAGTATAACCTGCTACTTGGCACAAATTTCTCTTTGTGCTTAAATATGTAACACTGATTTCCTGTATACTGCTTACACTTAGTGGTTATTTCATTTGTATTCTTCATAAAATTGCTTGAAGATAAAACATTATAGCCTATTGTAAGATAATAACAGCTCAAAAAGTTCACCAGGGTACAAAAATTTGGAATATAAAACTTAGGAGAAATTTTGCCAAACATTTCTTCACTTTTGTAATATCAGTTAAATGAGAAGTTACAGTATGTATTTAAAACATCTAATTTCTAAAACTTTGTTACACAAAATTTTTCAAGAATACATCTGTTGAATAAAGCAAGATACACTTAAGAAACTAAGGTAGACTTTGTGTACACAAGAGCTCTTTTGAATGTTCTCATTTGCCAGGCATCAGAAGCAATAGAACCTAGCAGAGAATATTAGTCCTGAATTGGAGGAAACCCAAAGCCATTCCCCAAACACCTATAACTTCTCCAGTTCATTCTTAAAAGCTCTCATAAAACTTATGGGTACAACCATAAATGGCCACTTCCTCCATTCAATACTTCAGGAAATGAATAAATCATGTTCAGTCCCTAAGCCTGGCACCAAATATAGTTGATTGCTAAATATTGTTTATATTAAAAAAGGTATCCTAATCCAAGAAAGGCATTTTTAACTCTGAGTCTCCTCTGAATAACTATTTTCTAGAAATGCCTCGTTATTTATTGTTTTAAAACACTTTAAAATGATCTTGTTTGTTTTGAGAACACTCTTTGATTTAATATTTCTCTCTAATGATTTATATTTTCTAAATATCAATTTATAGACCATGTTAAAAGCTATACAGGGACTTCCCTGGTAGAGCAGTGGTTAAGAATCGCCTGCCAATGCAGGGGACACGGGTTCAAGCCCTGGCCCGGGAAGATCACACATGCCACAGAGCAACTCAGCCCATGCACCACAACTACAGAGCCCGTGTGCCACAACTACTGAAGTCCACGCACCTAGAGCCCATGCTCCGCAACAAGAGAAGCCACTGCAATGAGAAGCCCACGCGCCACAACGAAGAGTAGCCCCTACTCGCTGTAACTATAGAAAGCCCGCAGGCAGCAACGAAGACCCAATGCAGCCAAAAATAAATAAATAAATTTATTTTTTAAAAAAAAGCTATACATATTAGATATTAATCCTTTTTATTATATTTGTTTCTCAACAGGAATTGATATGGAAGATAATCAGACTGCAGTGGGCTCTTTTGTGCGCCTCCAAAAAAATTTTCTGAAGTATGAAGGAAAATTTTCTAGGAACATTGTTATATAGTTTTATATTATGTAGAATGATCACTGAAAATGAAGGAATGGCTTCAAAGTGTTAGAAACATGTAATATTAAAGTAGATCAAGAAATTTTTTGACTAGCAGCTATACTACATTGGTCAGTTGAACATGCTAAGAAGCTAAGTGACTGTGATCTGAATCAATTATGTACAAGAGATGTAATTTACAATATGCCCAATTTTATTAAAATGCTAAATATTATCCCAGCATCCCAGTAGCAGCTCTTCGCTCTCCTTCGTGGATAACCAGAAAGGAAATATAAAAACATTTCTAATGTGATCTACACATTACCAAAAATAAGTGCTGAGACACGACTGCTCAAATAAATGGTACAACAGGAAAATGGAAAGCAAGGGCAATTCATCTGTCAAGGAGATGAATAAAACATCTCATGCCTGAGGCATTTTGAAAAATTCTCTTTCAGAATCCAACATATTTGGGGGGAAATTAGGTTTCACCAAGATGGAACTTTTCAAATGCAAGTTTACAAGGGTATAAACCTTCAACCAAGGCAGTAAAAAGAGAAATAAAAATTATATGAGTAAACAAGGGAGTTACCCTAAGGATTATTTAAAGCAAAGATTGGTGAATTTCCACTCATATTAATGCACAGAATGTACAGTGGTAAAGGAATGGTTTAATGGCAATCTTTGAACCAACTATTCTGGAATCCATCCCATCATTGCTAGAAGAAAATATGGCATGCTTAAACTTTCAGGAACATACTTCTCACTAATATCCATCTAAAATCTACCACCTTTCAAAGGCCATTACAAGGGCCGCCATCTCCTGTAAACCTACCTCCAACCCTGCCCTCCACCTTGGTCCAGGTGATTTTCTCCAATCTTTCAGTTCCACATATAAGTCCATATACATCTTTCTTGCAGTGCCTTGTATAGTCAAAGGCACAGTAGGGTCAGTTATGAATAGACTCTGCAGAAAGACAGACTTGAGTTCAAATCCTGAGACTGTCACTTGAGCTAGTGGCTTAACCTCTCTATGGTTCAGTTTATTAAGCTGTAAAATAAGTAGGATAACAATATTAGTATTGACCTTATAAGGTCAATGCAAGAATTAAATGAGATAATACATTTGTCTGCCTAGGAGTTTGGCAGTTCATTGAGTTCAACCACTGCTACTGAATTGTGATCACTTGCACTTCTTATCTCATATAAAATTATAAATCTTTTCTGAAACAATACAGAGTATAAATAATTCCTTGAGAGTACTTAATTGCTTTTCCTAAAATTAATTTATTATGTGTTAATGTGAATGAAGATTAATTCTTCCAGAACACCACACAATGCCTCCCACATTTATTTGTTGAATAACTGAACTACCTTAGTATTCATCCCACAAGACTTTCAGCTGAATACAGAGACAAAAGAAAGGAAGAACTTTCTGCAACTCAGGGTGTTTGTTTGTTTGTTTTCAATTTATAAATTTAAAGGATTGAGCTATACAATCTCTAAGGTGCCTTTCAATCCTCACATTCTAGAAACCTGTAATATCCATTAGAGCCAAATCATTCTTGTTCTACGTTGAAGTTACTCCTTTTTTAGCTTTGCCAGCATTCTTTGTCTTCCCACTTAAATGCCCTCTTTCTTTCCAAAACATTGTCTATATGGTTGATATTTCTAGAGTACCATGTTTCTTCATTTTCACCTTCTTTGTCCAATCCCTAAAACAACAGACACTTTGTTTTAATCAACAAGATCTACTGCTAAAAATTGTATTAAGTCATATATACACCAGGGATGGCAGTCTTGTCTTCTAGATGGTTTCTGAACACACCAACATTAAATCACCTGTTAGCTACTTAATGTGAGATCTTTAGAGGAAACAGGTCATGTGCTAACTCAAATCTATGAAATATTTACCTAGCAGAAAATATTTGGCCTGAGGAATAAACACCACCAGTTTTCACCTTAGCACTCCTTTAGCCCTCAAGTCCTTTTGAGCTCACAGATGGTCTTAATTAAAAACAAGTAGTTTCTAATTTACAACACAGGAAACGTTTAGAATTTGTTGTTGAAGTAGAGTTAGTGGAACCTAGTAACCCCAATCTTACCCCAGACAACTACCGCCATGACTTTAATTCATTTGTACAGATTCCTGATGTGTTCATAAGTCATTTTTATTACAAGTATAATACACTTCTGTTCTGTTACACTTAAACTCAAAAAACAAAGGTGACATAAAGACACCATATCAAGTCTTGACTTTTTTCCATCTTGTGTCCCTAAGTTGTGTCAAGCTTGTAATGGGAGCTGAATACAAAGGCCGAGAGCCCTGGGTCTGGAATATTAATGGCTGATGGGCTTCATCTTTCAGAGAGGCCACATTCTCCAAATGTGACATCAGTGTCCTGAGCCTTTCTAAAGTGGAACACTGCTTGCTTCACACATGCTTGTATGCTTGTCATCCAGCTTTTCCTACAAAAACTCCAATAGCTGCTGTTTCACAGCCACATTTCCTCAGCTTTATATCATTTGTGTAACAAGTCATTTTCCACCGAAAATCTTTCCAGTAGTCTATTCTGCTTGAAAGACTTTAGCATCATTTTTTAAAGGCAAACCCTAACCTTGGAATATTGAATGTTCTTAACCCATATGCACTCCACTTCACTCCCTGTAATAAACACACACACCAACACACAATTTGTCAAAGCTTGTCAAGAGGTGAGGGGGTAGGGTTGAAGGTCAAATTAAGAATGGTAGCTTTATGGTCTGGGAGACTAGCCAATATTAGTGTTCATAAGATAGAGCTCGAACTGGACAAGGCTTATAGTATAAACCCAGTAGACCAGCAGTCACATACTCTATTTGAATTATTCTCCTTTGTTACTTAAAACTCACATTCTATGCAAAAGTTCCCTTGATATTGACATTATTTGCATGTAGACACTCACAATTTTAAAAAAACAAACAAAAGTCATTGAATTTTTTATTTCATGAAAACTTTCTTCACTCTTTTACTTCCACAGTTTGAGAAATTCTTTACACGATTATTCATTGTTAACTTAGCAAATATATTTGTATCTCTTTCGTTAAACTAAAAAAAGTTTTCTCTAAGTAGTTTTTGATATCTTTAAAAACCTTAAGTTTTCAATATTAACTAGCTTACTTAAACTATCCCTTCAATTAATGGTTATATTCATAAACTAAATAAAATTTTGCAGTGTAGGAGGGGGAAGAAACTAGGAGTAGAAGGAGGGTCACCTTAATATAAAGGCTTCATCTCTTTTTGACCCCATGAGTCTTCATGCCATCAACACACATGGAAGAAATTGTTCTGTGAACTTGCAAGGAAAAGGTCTAGAAACCAACTCTGCCTCTGGGATGAAAGGGGTCTCTGGGTACAGCTGTAACGCTGCCAAAAGCTTCGTAAGACCAGATAGTTGCTGTTTATTCTAAAAGGAACAGTTTTTTAAAACCTGTACCCAATTTGTAGGGTTCAAATTTAACTCTATACTAAAGTGGAGAAGAGCCACAAAGATGATTAAAGGGTTGGAAAGTAATATCTATGGGGAAAGATTAAAGGAACAGAGATTATTGCGCCTGGTGAAGGGAAGACTGATGGATGATTTAATAAACATTCTTAAGGTATTTGATCGGTTATTCCAGTGACCAGCTGTTCTCTATCTACAATGAGGGCAGAACCAAAGGAAATAACCTTAAATTCCAATATGAAGGACTTAGGTCAGATCTAAGAAAGATGTCTCAGAGAGTGGGGTTGTTTAATATTGGAATGGGCTATCACCTCTAAAAGTCTTCAGGTCTGACATAGATGACCCTCTCTGGGGTTAGGAGTTGTGGTGTTAATGGAAAGTTAGGAGGATAAATCCTATCGTGTCCCTTCTATACCTATAAACCTGTGATTTTGAGTCAGATTCTCTTATGTCTATTTTAATACACAATGAATTATGTAAAAAATTACTGGAGGCGGTGAAGTTAGAAATCAAAGTCAAAAGAGGTCTGGGATCAGCCATAAAAAGAAAGGAAATTGAGTTATTTGTAGTGAGATGGATGGACCTAGAGTCTGTCATACAGAGTGAAGTAAGTCAGAAAGAGAAAAACAAATACCGTATGCTAACACATATATATGGAATCTAAAAAAAAAATGGTTCTGATGAACCTAGGGGCAGGACAGGAATAAAGACGCAGACGTAGAGAATGGACTTGAGGACGTGGGGAGGGGGAAGGGTAAGCTGGGACGAAGTGAGAGAGTGGTATGGACATATATACACTACCAAATGTAAAACAGATAGCTAGTGAGAAGTAGCCGCATAGCACAGGGAGATCAGCTCGGGTGCTTTGTGACCACCTAGAGGGGTGGGATAGGAAGGGTGGGAGGGAGACGCAAGAGGGAGGGGATATGGGGATATATGTATATGTATAGCTGATTCATTTTGTTATACAGCAGAAACTAACACAACATTGTAAAGCAATTATACTCCAATAAAGATGTTAAAAAAAAAAAGGGGGGGTCTGGGAGACAAAACCTCTTTCCTACATAAAGAGTTCTCAGAACTTACCCAAGGTAGCCCCAGACTACAGTAAACTCCCTTTTCTGACTTTACAATCATACTAAAACATTATCCTCTTTACCTATCCTGGAATAGGCAGAAGGATATAAGACGAAAAGAAACAGAAGCAGATTTGTTTCCTCATCATAAAAATGGCCCAAACATAGACATTGAACTCTCTAAGTCAAGGTAAATTAGGCATGTGCAATGGAAAAGCATAGTGTCCATACTGTGGATTACCTTTTTCTTTTTCTCCAATATCTTAGTATCCATTGAAATATTAGGAAAAGCAGGATAATAACATCTGTAAAGTTCACAGAATTTATCAGAGAAAGTGCTGTGTCACCTTGTAGGCCTTCCGATGATTGTTTCATTAAAATGTACTCATAAGATCCCACTGTTCCCTTTCTGTTGCAGTAATTTGCAATAATTTTAGGGGAATTTACAAAGTGAATAAAAAGGAACTGAAACATCTGCAATTCAAGGCATTTAAGCCTTAATTCACAGACGGCAGCCCTGAGAATAATTACCAGAGCCTAGTCATTTCTGCTACACTGCACATGAAAGGCATGCTATCACTTCTTAAAAAAAATATATCTCGAGATGCTATATTTTTAGAATTGTTATCATTCCTCACTTAAGTGATTCAATAACTGCAGTACTTGCTATATGGTCCCCAAAAGAGCTTACATAACTAAACATATACAATTACAGGCACTCAGAATTAAGTGTCTTGGACAGTGTGTTGCTTCCCAGAATATTTGATAAGGGGAATGAAACAAATCTTTTAAAATTGGCTTCCCAGGAATTCTTAAGCCTACAGTAATGTAATACACAATAAATGTGTGGGCCTTGAGGAAAAAATTTTTGTGTCTTGATTTGTCCATTTTATGTCTTTGTATTTTATAATCTCTTTTCGAATAGCTATAAACTCAAAATCACTTCATAAACTAGATAGCTTACATTATCTGATTTAAAAAACTAAACCTCAAAGTTTCTCAATATGGGACTAAAGTTGAAACAGGTAAGACAAAATTTTAAAGTTCAGCTACTGTCATATCTTAGGAAGAGGTTAGGTGACCATATTACATAATTTACTTTTTAGAGTAAAGGGGGTTCTATTAATAATTAAACCAGAAAAACAGGCAAAAACCAGAACTGTCCTAGGCAAACCAGGAAATAGTGACACCCGTCTCCTAGACCAACATGATCCTGTTTGTTATAACCAAAGACAGAAGGCTGCAAGGTCCCCAGGGATTTGGCCTTCTGGGTTGGGACTGGTATGCAGGAGATAATTAACTGGTACGAAGGAGTAGAAAGAAAGTTTATTTCAAAGGTCAAAGCATCTATTGAAAGGTCACTCCAGAGAAGTGAAATAACATCTCTGAAATAACAGAGATGTTCTACCATATGTGTAGAGCATAGTGATGGGCAAAGAAAAGGCAGAAAAAACACAAGACAAGCAGGGAACACAATCAGCAAGCAGCAGGTTTGATTGGAATTCAAGGGCTGGATCCATTCATCCAACCAATCACTGTGCAGATATTAAATGAACATGGACTAGATTCATCCTGACTGAGGGACTAGAGCACAGTGGTGGTTACCAAGACAGGGTATAGGGCAAAAACACAGCAGATGATAATTACCAAAACCGCAGCATGAAGTAAGGATTAAATCTTAAAGAAAAACATAAAGAAGGCTTATGTAAAGAGCTATGCCCAAGCGGGGAGGGGTTAGGTTAGCAGAGGCTGGGCCCGAGCTACTGGGGCCTCTTTTTCTTAATAGGTGATCCTCTAGTTGTGTTTTATTAAGTAACAAAAAATAGTTTGCTGAAAAAGCATTAGCAATACACAAAATGAAAATACTAAGAGCAATAAAGACATCTAAAGTAGCAGGAAATTATCTTTTAAGTAGGAAGATACACATTATCACAGGCAGATATTTTGAATTCCCTAAGTCCGCTCAGAAGCAACATTCTACATGAATGAAATTCTGATCACTGGATATTCAAACAATGTAAGGAAAGTAAACAGTGTTCTAACTGGCAGTGAGTGAGTATCCCATCATATCTCGAGGCACTCATTTTCTCAGAAGTGATTTGAGATCGTACTGTGTGAACTTTCTTAACATATTTATTATAATTAGTATATCTTCATATCTGTATCGTTAGAGCTCAATCAAAATATGTCTGAATACTCAACAAATCTTAAAATTTTATAAATATTTAGGATTAAATTGGATAAAATATTTAGGATTACATTTCATTCTTCTATAGAGTTGACTCTACTGTGCTCATTTTTCTCCATGTATGAATCTATCCTCTTTCTCCTATTCATTCTTTCTCTCTCTCTCTCTCTCTCTCTCTCTCTCATATTAAACTTCTTCATTAATGTATTTATTCATTTTACAAACCTGTTAAGTCATCTGGGAAGAGGCCTCTGTTCTGGAGTTTGTGAGGGATACAAAAATGCAACCACATATGAGTCTTACCTTGAAGAAGCTTATACGAAAAAATCCACATAAGCACTGGAGTGCAAGGCATATTATAATCACTGCCATTAAAAAGAAACAGAAACAAAACCTAAATAAATGAACAAACCAAACCAAACAAACATGTAGATACAGAGAACAGAGTAGTGATTACCAGAGGGGAAGAGAGAGTGAGGGCGAAATGGGTAAAGGGGATCAACTGTATGGTGACGGATGGAAGCTAAACTTTTGGTAGTTAACACACTGTAGTGTATACAGAAGTTAAAATACAATGAAAGTTATATAATGTTATAAACCAATGTTACCTCAATTTTAAAAAAATTAATTTAAGAAAAGAAGCAGAATAGGTGCTCTGAAGATTCAGGTGATGAAGAAATTATTTCTAAATTAGGAGACCTGCATTTGAAATGGGCTCTAAAAGATGGAAATAAAGGAGAACATAATCAAAGCCCTAAAATGAGAAGGTTTGATGTTCGTATGTTTGAGAAATGTTAATTAACCAGAACAGCTGGAGCATACGGTACAGAGGAAAGGAAGTAAAGAGAGATAAGCCGGGAAAGGTGGAAAGGAGCCGGATCATGGGAGGCTCCGAATGTCAGGGAAGGAATGATGCAGGGAAGGAAGTTAATGTTTTTGTATGGCAAAGCAGACAATGATCAGAACCAGCTAAGAGATTTTTTTTTTGCGGGGGGGCGCGTTGGGTCTTCATTGCTGTTCATGGGCTTTTCTCTACTCGCAGCGAGCGAGGGCTACTCTTCATTGCAATGAGCAGGCTTCTCATTGTGGTGGCTTCTCTTGTTGTGGAACACGGGCTCTAGGCTCGCAGGCTTCAGTAGTTGCAGCACACAGGCTCAGTAGTTGTGGCTCATGGGCTCTAGAGTACAGGCTCAGTAGTTGTGGCACACGGGCTTAGTTGCTCCGCGGCATGTGCGATCTTCCCAGACCAGGGCTCGAACCCGTGTCCCCTGCTTTGGCAGGTGGATTCTTAACCACTGCACCACCAGGGAAGTCCTACTAAGAGACTATTGAAAGAACATGAATTAGGGCAGATGTAATACTGTTTAGATACAACTGCAGAGATTTTAAAACTAATAAATAGGAGAATCACAAGAAAGGAAGACCTAGATGTTGTCAGTAATAAAAAACTAGTAGGTAATAACAGCAGGAACAGATTTAGCAGATTAAGTTAATCTTAGATATGCTAAGTGTGAGGTAAAGCTAAGGCGTTCTGTGTGGATAACCGCCAGGTAGGTAAGAACATGGGGCTTCAGCACAAAAGATCAGAGTTGAAAGTAAAGGTATGGGATTCACCTGAACAGATGATGCCATGAGAAAGAATACAGAGCCATAAGAGAGAAGATCCAAGCAAAAAATCATGAGGTACTTTTAGCCAGCAGAAGAAATAAGTGAATCTAGAACAGAGAGATCAGAGAAAGAAAAGAATCAAAAGAGTTGTCTGTCACAGAAGCCAAGGGAAAGAAAGTTTACAGAAGGAGATATAAGCAAATGCTAAAAGGGCTCAAAAGGATGAGAACTGAGAACGGGCCATCTTGTTTCACAGTCAAGATAATATGTGAAAATGTTTTACCTTCTACACAGCCCTATATAAATTTATTCTTATGATTATAACTGCTATTATTCTCTATTCCTTATCCAGGGTAATTTGAAACTTTTTATTCTTCGTCTAGCTTGTTCAGAGTTATGATTAGTCCAGGGTGATTAATATTTCTCTTTTTTAGACTCTCATCATTTTTATCAATAAACATGTATATATTCAGCTATGGCAAAGGTTTATTTTGCTGACATGTGTTTCCAGAATAGATCGTGATCCTACATGGAGGTTGAAATCTGCATCTGTTACCCAGGCGGTTGTGCTGAACAAGACCTCTGCCCAGCTACCCATCTGATTCGCAGCAGTGAAGACACACGAATCTAGAACTGCATCGTACCAGGTTCTACACTCTGCTTGCGTCCATGAACGCAGCATTTCAGAGCTGTCCCAAGCAACAATTATCAGCATCTCCCTGTCTTCATAACTGGCTTGAAAATAAGCACCCATCAATCTCCACCCATGAGATGACAATAAAGCCAAATCAGAGCACCGGCCACCTCCCAGCTGCTGGGCTACTCCTCCTCTCCCTCCTTGCAGACAATCATCTGTTTGTCAGACATCAATCCAGCGCTCCGGTGAACAGCTGATTAGTGAGGGGTGGATGAAATAGCCGCCAGGCAGCTGCATCATGTTTCAGGGACAAAGCATGATGGTTAATGAAGATGAATGTAGGGCAACTAAGCAGTTAAGGCCCTTGGTAAGCACAGAGGCACTGCTCAAGTCAGCACCTGGGCAAAAATGTTCCAATTACTTTTCTGACAGCGTTCCTATAAGGACGACAGCTAGTGGCACATAATTAACCTGGTTCGTGCACTTATTCAGCCTCAATTACTGAATGCCTACTGGGTGTCAAACAGTGTAGTAAGCACTAGATATTTTAACCACCTTAACTAATTCATATACATGGTGGAAACTTTCAGAAACATCTTCCTTTTGTTCAAATCCAGCCTCATCTTTAAGAGTCCAGCTCAAATACCAGCCCCTATAGGAAGGTTTCCTTGAGGCTCCCAGGCAAAAGTAACAACTCTTTTCTTTAAATTCTCAGAGCACTCTGTTTGGACTTCTTTTATGGGACATGATATCCCCCATTGTAATTATTTCTCCATGTCACCTCCTAATAGACTATAAGTAACTCGAAGCCAAGAGTCATGTCATCCTAACATCGTCACCATCTTCTTACTCCTCAGGGCATAATGCAGTTCCCTGCACAATGAATATATTAATAAGCTACCTGCTGTCCACCTTGGCCCACACAAATTATTAGATATCTGGGGAGAAAACATTGTCTTATTCACTACAGCCAGAAACTATCTTAAAATCTAGACAGAGAGGCAACATAAACAAAAAAAAGGTTTCATATATATATATGTAATACAGTAATAATCATAACTTTAATGCCAATGATACTGAATCTATCACACTTTGGTCAAGATAAGATTTAACTTCACCTTTGCATCTATTAAATAAAGTACTTATTAAAAAGAAAAAAATTACCAAAGTAAATATGCATGACCTACTTAAAACTTCTGAGTGAACTGTTTTTAAGTACTCTAGAACGTTAATTACACTTGAGTCTTATATGTTCATTAAAGCAGGCCCAATAAGATTTCTACCGTCCTCTATCTACAAAACATTTGTTAGCAAGAAAATTGGCTTTAGAACAGAGCATATTAAGTTCCCACACTGTCTGTTCATCAATGTTAATCTCACGTCCTCTCACAGGAACCTGAAGCCTTTCGGAAAAGAGCCACACAGGGAAACTACACACAGATATGAACATGTTCATCATTGTCGTGTGTGTGCCTGCGTGTGCTCACGCTGACATGGATTTAACCTAGGCAGGAAAGCAAATGATTTTACCACATTGTTTTAAAGTGGTCTTCTGGCACTATATTTCCAATAATTTTCAAAATAAAATAAAATTTGATCAACAGCTAAATTGCAAGATTTTTTCATTCAGAAAATGTGTAGACAGTTTAAATTAATTTTTGCAGATCAAATTCACCTTGGGTGAATGTGTACAATTGCAACTAGCTTAACCAAAAGCAACTTTTGAGGCATCTTCTCCAACTGGAGTTCATGTCCCCCAGTGGGAAGTCAGTGCACAGGGTACCAACATGACGGATACTCCTGAAGCATCCAGTTCATGTGAATATTTGAGGAACAGCTGAATTTTTGTGACCTTAGGTTTTTTGATTTATTTTTAAAGAAACACGGAATAGAAAAAGCAATCAAGTATAACAATTGAAGTTTTAGTTCCAAGTCTCTAAATATGCCAAAAAAAATTTTTTCTGATTTCTCAGAAGCCTCATTTCTAGACCAGCGTTTGCCTGAAATAATGTTAATGCTCATGGGGTTTTTGTGGCAGAGTGGCAAGAAAACTGGGAATTAAGAGACCTAAGTTTGACCTCTGACTTGCCATTATTATGAGGAGTCAGGCAAGTCCCTTTCAATCTCTAGGCCTCCATTTCTTTCTCTCTAAAACAAAGGGTGTGTACTAGATCATATCAAAAACCTCTTCCCACTCTATGTTCTGAGATTTTTTTAATATTTTACCCTTGAGACACTGAAGTCTCCACAAAAGTTAACTGAACCAGGGAAAAGTCTTCTGTGGGTCATTTCCAAATCCCTAATAAGACCTTAGCTAACTTGACCTCATGGACTAGTTTCCGCACAGCAAATATTATTCAGGCTCACCTATCTACAAAGATAGTGCTTCCTACTAATCTGAGTCAGCATCTTGCTGAGACACATTCTCTTCACAATAGCATTTTCAGTCAAATGAAATTCCTATTCTAATTGCTACATAAAAGATCAATCATTGTATCATTCATAACATCTGTACAAATAAAATTTCTAGATATGTAAGGGGTGTGGAAAATTTTATATTTCATATATCATGTTTCCACAGCTTGTCTCAGACTGCACTTAAGAATCCAATTTGAAGATAAATTTTCACCCTCAGTCTGAAATGCAATTTCACATAAAACCAGTTTATTATTACATCTCTTTGTAGTTCATATCTTATATTTTTAGAGTATTAACTCACTCCGTGTTTTAAAACAGAAAGACAACCACTGTGCTATTTATCCATGAAAGATGATAAAGTACAGCTTAACATCTGGCAAGCAAAGAAAATCACGACTGTTCCTCCTAATGTAGGAAGAGCCTCCATCAGGAAAACAACTGGAACTGAAGGGAAATATGTGAATAGGAGTAAGGAGAACAAAAGGAGCAAATGAAATTTGGGAAGGGACTACTGTGTTTTGGGCCTTTTCCCTAGACTCATTTAGTGCTCATAATAATCTCATAAGGTAGGTATCGTTCCCATTTATAAATGAGCAAATTAAGGTCAAAGGCATTGTTATTCCACAGCTAATAATGTGTAGCTGGGGTTCAGGCCCAGCTCTGTCTGCCTCCATGAGGTTATGCTGCCTCCGGATTAAAGGTAATTGGACAGCATACACACGCTACCATGAAGTGGGCACGTATGATAAAAGAAAAAGAAATGAGTTCCAGATTGGGACTTTGAAGACTGTACACTACAGGAAAGAACTCTGAAGGAGGAATCAGGTAAGAGGAGAACCAAGATTTAACAACAGTCACCAGCATAAAGAAGGAAAGAGAATTTCAAAAGAAGGTTGGTTGAAATGTTAAGCATTCGGAAGTTGGTTAACCATGAGGACAGACTACCTCCTAATGACATCACCGTTAACCTAAGTAAAACAGCTGTAAATCATCACTGATGCTTTCCTCTCCCTCACCAAGTAGTAACAGAGCCCAGCTGAATCCTCCTTCCTGGTACTTCCTTTCCATTCTTCCTGTCCCCACCCAACTCAGGCCCTTATCATTTCAGATGAGAACTGCAGCAGCTTGGTCTCATGCCTCTTCCAGTCTGTGTTCTTTATACTTTCTAGCTTAATCTCCCTAAAACACCATCTGACCATATTACTCTTCTGTGCAGAAATCAAAATGGTTTTCCACTAACCATACAACATTCATCCTCATGGTCTTTTCCATTAACCATATGCATGTTCTATTTAACTGCTCCCAATTATACTGTACATCTTAAACTCATGTCAATTACATCTCAATAAAACTGGAAAAAATAAAAAATTTTAAGAGTCAAAAAAATAAATAAATACATAAATATATAAAATGCTCCCCAGTATAGCCCTAGTCAACCTTATGAGTTCTGTGACCATTATACTAGCTGTTGGACTTTGGGCAAGTTAGTCTATCTGTGCCTCAGTTTACCATATGTAAAATGGGGATAAATTATAGTACTTGTCTTATACAATTATTTTGAGAATAAAATGAATTAATGTATGTAAAACATGAAACGGTGGCTGTACTGCTCAGTAAGTGCTCAATAAACATTAACAATCGTTATTGTCATTTTAAATTATTGTTTTTATTACCTTTTCAGCCAAATATTGTACAACACCACAACATAAATATTATTAACAGTAATGAAAATAATAATAGCAAAGGAGACACCAAAATTTGAACACATACAATTTTGCTCTAGAGTTATGCTTTAACCACTATGCTACAATGCCATGAAGAAATGATCAGATAAAACATACCTCCAAGCCTGTGTTCTTGCTAGTTCCTTTATCTGAAGGATCCTCCCATTCTCAAATTATCAAATTCTTAAATATAATCATCAAAAATCCAGTCCAATTAGAACTGTTTTTCCAGACATCTTCTCTGAGCTTTCCGGCCAAAAGTAATGGTCTACCAATTTTGAATTCCATTTGCACTTTTATCTTTATTTTTTGTAACACATTGATTCATTGTTACTAAAATTTTAAGTTATAATTATAACACACTATATTTTCATATTACTTGAAAGTATATAAATCACTTTTAAACACATCAACTCCTTCTGTTATATTTCCTTGGCTAAGGCCCTCGAGGGCAGGGATGGGGACTTAACACTTCTGATCCACTTCAGCATTCCCTAGTACAGGGCCTTACAAAGAGGACATCCCTGCAGACATCTGTGTGGGGGTCAGTGGTTACCCATGTGCAAGCGGTTTCAGCAGAATGATCGAAAAAAAAAAAACAAAAAAACACGAATTTTCACAATGAGAAAAATCAATCCAGGTGTTCAGAGACTAAATCCTGTCTTTCTTTAAGAAATAACTTTCTAATTTCAAAATAATTAATTTTCATTTAAAATGTCTATTGCTGCAAACTGTCATCTGTTTCTTCCAAATATACTGTTGATGCTTCTTAATTAACAGAAAAATGAGGCTTCATTGCCATAGTGACTAAAAGAAAAGTCTGTAGAGAGGAACTACAATTATGTCTGAAACTAATGGCATTTTAATTTCCTTCATCTTTATTTTGACCTAATATATAAAGCCCAAAGGTTATGTTGATTAATTTCAACTACATAAGGCATTGCCCTAGTTCTGATGCAGTAAGAATGCCACATTAAATCACAAAAGAAGGGTCTTTCAAATGATTTTGAACAATTCCCCAAAGACTGCAGTTAGGATTACAAAAAGCCTCAATTCAAATATAAGACATATTTATATTTATACTGCCAAGTTGTTTACATTCATATAAACAATCTTTGATGTGTGCACAGGCAGAGAGCTACTACCTATTTCCATTTTTTTGTAACTATCTCTAGCATCTTTCTCCATTTAACCCCATTAAAGTCATGCTAGTTGCAAAGCAACGACAAAAGAAAACAGAAAGGAAAAGATACAAGTGATACAGCCAGAGGCTGCCTTATCATTCATGCATTGCTTGCACTGTAAGGAAAGTCTTGAAAATAAAAAAAGATTTGGTGTGTGACTAACAAGAGATGAATGAACTCTTTCTGAAATTTTTACTTGGAGAGGTAGAATTTAAATTTATGACTCAAAGTGCAGCTGCATCAAGTACAAAGCAACAAAGGTGAGAAAACTCTCCTTCATTTAACCCAGTTCCTTTTACAAAGATTCCTGCATTGTCAACATCAACATTTTGAAGATGTTTTCTTTGAACTGCTGGATATCATTCTGTAAACTCTTTGAAATATCCTTTTATTCAATGAGTGTGGGGCAACAGAGGACAAGAGAAGAGAAATTTTCGTAACAAGTTGATTCCTTAATTTGGAGAACTATACATAGCAAAGTGAACAGGGAAAACAGTCAATCCAATTTAAAGAATTAGGTAAAATAGAGAAGGAAAAATGTTTTTAGAACTTATACAGGAAGTAAGTATTTCTACTTATATGGATAACCAGTGTTGCTTTGAACATATCTTACCCCTTAAAAGTCTTACTTTTAAGACTTCAAAAAGTCTTACCTTGACACTATACTATTTTTTAATGTCTGATTATAAGAAAAAATGTATATGAAATAGGTAGAAATATTATAGAAGTCATGCAATATCTTTGCCATGTAAATATTGAGAATGACGTTTATAAGGATTTTTGAGAACATGAAAAAAAAAGAACACGGAAAATGTTTATTGAATAATATTAAGTGAAAAATAGAATAAAATATCTACAGCATATGATCTCAACTATGTAAAAACATATTTAACATTTTTTAAAAAAAGAAATGTTAAAACATTAACAGTCATTGCCTTCAGTTGATAGAACTATCTTTTCTATGAGTTCTTATATTCTACATTTTCCCCAAAAAGCTTAGAGCATTACCTTTAAAATTGGGGTGGAGGGGAAATCAACACTAAAAGAAAAAGATTTTCAAAATTTAGTTCAAGCAGAATGTGCTAACCCAGCTCATTTCTATATCTAAACGGAATCTTTAAATTTATAAAGGATGATACAAACTGTTGTTATAGCTATTATCATTTTAAAAATAAAGCAACCAAGGGATATTTACTATGAAAACTGGGAGGTAATAAAAACCATAAAAATGTTTAATCAGCCTTATTCCAAATTATAGTATTTCAAAGTATCTTTAACTTCATAAAGTCAAAAATAGCATTCCTCAGTGCCAATAACATTTAATGGTTACTATACCATTGTTTAAGACATGGGGTTCCTCGTGATACAAGGACATGAAATAAACAATGCAAGAAGATAAACTATTCAGGGCTACATCAGAGGTCAATATACCACAGCAGAGTTGGAGAAATCAGTACAGCTATAGGATCTGTCAGGAATGCTTCGTTCGGGAGGTGGGAAAGGGGAAAATAAGCAGTGTTTGTTAAAGTAGGATCTGAGGGTCAACTGTGATTGAACCATTGGGCAAACTAGTTTAAAGATGCTAACTGGATGGTGACTAGAGTTAACAACACTATACTGTATTTTTGAAAGTTGTTAAGAGAATAGATCTTAAAAGTTCTCATCACAAGAAAAAAAATTTTTTCAATAGCTCTCCTCACAGTATACAGTTTAATGCTAGACACATTATAAGTGCTAAGCAAATATTTCTTGAATGGAAATCAGCGTTTAAGTATAAAGAAATTAACTGTGTTCCCCTCTGACAGGTGGCACTGTCCACTTGAGCATCTCTGAAGCATCTATCAAGGTGCTCTCATAGCAAATCATCGCTGATGTAATAGTAATATAGTCATCTAATATATTGATGTACGGTCATTTTAAATGTCTTTGGCCCGTGTTATTTCCTTTTTGTTCTCCTATAACAAGGCACTGCTGATCAGTGCAAGGCCTTTATGGTCAGCCTGATCTGGATTTCTGGCCTGTACATTTTCATTTTCAGAGGATTTCCCCAATTTTCCCACACATTTACCTCCTCTATTCTTAAATGCATGATATAATTCAAGCTCTAAAATTCTCCCATCCTAGCCATAACCAAGTTTACCTATTGAAAAAGAAGATTATACTATATAATGCAGCATCATTCTATATACCTATAACCACTGTGGGCCAGAAAGAGCCACTCCTCTCAGTTCATTAGCAAAAGTTATTTTTCTTAAAAAGTGTCATCCCACTTAGAAAGTGCATATTCCTTTCTTTAGAGTTTCTTTGACAGAAAGGTCATACTTAAGCCCAATCTGGACAAAATGCTGAGAAACGTATATATTTTTAAGCTCTTTATGCACAATAGCATTTTATTAGAAGGAATGATTTACTAGCAATTTGTCCATCAAAACCTTTCAGACTAAGGGCAATAATTTCTTTTAATCACAAATTATGAAATCCTTTATAATATGTCATGCAGAGATGTGCTGGAGATATATTTCAAAAGAACACAATAATGAGCCTTAAGAGTAGTAATCCTTTCACTGTATTCAGTACTAATGAGGTTTTGATTATCCTGGTTTATGACATAAAGGATGGCATATGCAGAAAGGTTCAAATACTAGCAATAAAAATAATTAAAAGATCAGAAAATAAGATACAATATGAAAGGAAGAGGAAAAAAGAAATCCTGGTTATTGGAGGAAAACAGAAAAACTTTGTAATAACATAAGCAGGTGTATAAAGCTCTTAATTTCACCCAGGAAAGATCAGAAATGAGTTTATATTACAGCAAAAAGAAGTTTAGGTTAGATATTAAAAGACTTGTCTAATTTGAGATTTGGTGGTTCCTACAATCCATTACTGTGGAAAACTACAAATTCTGTTCCAGTGAAAATTGTTTTGAGGTTGATAGATAGACTGATAATCTGAACACTGTTTAAAACAAAGCTCTCTCTGCCTCTGGAATTTTATATTATACTCCTGCCTCATTTTCTGTCACTGAGCCCTGTGCATTCTACCACTTATATTTTCTAAATTTTCTTCTTTCATGCTACGTTGAGAATGTACTTTGCAGAGTAACATAAGAGCTACTGCGCTCTATCAAAAAAAAAAAATAGCACACCTGAATCATTCATTCATTAAATAAAATATTTGCTAAGTGTCCTCTATGGGCCAGGCACCATGAGAAACTCTTGGCATACAATGCTGGGCAAGAGACAGTCCCTTCCTACATGTACCTTAGAGTCAAATGGAACAGACAAACCATCTAACAAGCAATAACTAAAGAGGATTATAAGTGCAAAAAAATTAAGTACGTTAAGAGTTCTACGGAATCCAGACATAAGCAGGAGAACTTAAGCTCCAGGAAGAAAGGGAAGTTTAAGCTGGACCTGAAGGCTGAGGAGGGTGAAGAGTCTCCCATGACATCATGGGTGAAGGTGCAGAGGTTGAAAAGGAGCACATAATAGGAGAGAACAGAAGATAGTGCAATATGGCGCAAGGACAACCAGAAGGGCGACAGATGAGGCTGGAAGGCTGACGGAGGCCCCATCAAAGGTCCTGTTGAACATGCTCACATGTTTGGAGTTGTTTCAGGATTTGCCAGATTTCATTTTAGAAGAGCACTCTGGCTTCGGTGTGGAAAATAGACTGGAGTAAGCGAAACGAGGCAATAGGCTATTACCGTCACCCGAGGAAAGATATCGGTAGGTAGGACGACAGCAGTAGCAGAAAGAGCAAAGAGGAACAGACAGACCTGAGACATTTAGGAGGATAGACAGGACTCAGTGAATGAAAAATTACAAAGAGCGTAGGGGGACCCAAGAATAGTTCTCAAGTGTCTGGTTTGGACAATGCGCACCATTCACAGAGAGAGGTGCAAAGGGAGGAGCAAATTAGGTTTTTATTTATTTGTTATTTATTAGGGAATAATAAATTCAGTCCGAGCTACTTTGAGTTTGAGATGCCCAATCAGAGATCAGGCTGATCAAGTCCCTTTAAGGGATTTCAAATGAAATCCAGCAACACATGGTTTTTGCCTCTGATGTTGAGTAATTAATTAATTGTATTATATTTTATAGAGACCAACATCACCTTTGTTGAAGGAAGTAAATGTTTTCCAACTTAGAAACACGGTCTGGTAAAAGACAGGTATATGCCATAATTTCTAGTTAATCTATTTATAATGTCTTCTTTTAATAAAGAAAATTGAAAGCAAGTTCAGGTTCAAGTCCATGAATCACATTCTTGTTCAGGCATTTTTGACATTTCCAATTTTAACCATGTCACTAAGATGGAAAAATTCATGATTTAGTAAGCTGAGCAGCACCGACTGATCATCCAGTATTTAATTAGAAAATCCTCAGGTTTTCAGGGCAAACCAATACCGGTTCAACCCTCCTGCTCAAATCTATTAACCTAAAGTTAGAGAACTGAGACACTGCAAAGTATTCAGCATGGGCTAAAACTTTGGACTAATGATCATATCTGCAGAAAACACTGAGCTGAAGGTCCAAAGGACACCACTTTCTTTAAATAGACCAACTATGCTTTCTCTTTAGTATTTCTTTTCAATTAATAGTGAAATAAATTTTTAATGTTTTTAATTAAAATTACTTATAATTAGGGCAATAGATACCTATTCCAACATGTATTTTCTTAATGTAATAACAGTATATACTAAAGAGGAGCAGGAAGTGTTTGTTTTTAAATCATTTGAACCATACAAGGAATTAAAGATACAACAACAGAATATGAATGAATGTCAGGATTCTTCTCTAGAATAGCCATTTTTGTGGCCTTTGCTACATACCACCAGACCTTCTTAAATTTTACTTTCAGAATAACTGATCTGATTTTTCTGATTATCTACTCACTAAATGGCTATTAAAAACAGCCAGCATTAGAAGATAAGTACTCAGAAAGTCAACCTAAAAAAAATTAAAGAATTAAATGGTGTATCAAATTTTACTTGTATACTTGTTTGAAACTACAAACAAGCCATATCACTGAATACAGCCTTTTTTCTGCATTCCTCTCATTAACATAATGCTTTTCCACAGCACAGTCCTTCTCTTCTCCCAGGTACTTTTCTGTTCCCTACCCATACTTCCTGCTACTAAGAGTACCTCCAAACATTTCCTTTGATAAAGCTTTTTTTAATAGTCTCTTATCTTGGAGTAATACGTATAATAGATAAAAGCTAAAAGCTTGCACTCCAGAATAAGACAGAACTAACTTCCACTTTAAAAGTTATATGATATGTGAAAGTTATTTAACCTCTTTGGGGCTCGTTTATCCCATCTAGAAAATTGGGATAGGGACTTCCCTGGTGGTCCAGTGGAATCTGCCTTGCAATGCAAAGGATGCCGGTTCGAGCCCGGTAGGGGAATTAAGATCCCACATGCCACGGGGCAACTGAGCCCTCGTGCCACAACAAAGAGCCTGTGTGATGTGACTAAGACCCAACACAGCCAAACAATAAATAAATAAATATTTTTTTAAAAATAAAAAATAAAATTGGGACAATAGGTTATTGTAAGGATTAACTGAGATATTATGTGAAAAAGACTTAATGCTTGGTACTTGGTATAATGAATATCAGCTATTACCTTTATTATTTGTGGAAGGCTATGGAAGATTAGCTGAGGAAGTGGACAAGCTACAATTATTCTCTGGAAATAAAGAGGTGAAGAGAAATGACCTTCAGAAATCCACACATGACAATGGAGTATTTCAAAGAAAGAATGCTAATATCAAGCTTTTGCCTTAAACATAACTTCTAATATCCTAAAAACATCCCATACACCCCCAAAATATACTTTATAGATTGTTAATGTTGTTGGCACTAAATCTGTCAAGATAAGGAGGCCAGGAGAGAATATATTAATAATCTAGGACTAACATTCATAAATAAATGGTTGCTTCCTGACCAGCCAGCATGACCTCCTCAGCCCATAAAGTTTACACCCATTTACTACCATCTAAAAAGGTATGCTCTGGGGTTTCCCTGGTGGCACAGTGGTTGGGAATCTGCCTGCTAATGCAGGGGACATGGGTTCGAGCCCTGGTCCGGGAAGATCCCACATGCCTCGGAGCAACTAAGCCCATGCACCACAACTACTGAGCCTGCACTCTAGAGCCTGCAAGCCACAACTACTGAGCCAACATACCACAACTACTGAAGCCCACACGCCTAGAGCCCATGCTCCACAACAAGAGAAGCCACCACAATGAGAAGCCCGTGCACTGCAACAAAGAGTAGCTCCCACTCTCCACAACTAGAGAAAGCCCACGCACAGCAACAAAGACCCAATGCAGCAAAAAATAAAAATTTTTTTAATTTAAATAAATAAATGAAAAGGCATTCTCAGGAATTCCCTGGCAGTCCAGTAGTTAGGACTCAGCGTTTTCATTGTCATGGGCCCAGCCGCGCAGCATGGACCCCCCCAAAAAAATGGGTGGAAGACCTAAATAGACATTTTTCCAAAGAAGATATACAGATGGCCAACAAATACATGAAAAGATGCTCAACATCACTAATTATTAGAGAAATGCAAATCAAAACTACAATGAGTTATCAGTGATACAAAACTTGTATCATTGTACAAAAAGGTATCATACATGCATGTACATGTATGTACACACATGTAAGTGTACATGTGTGTAAATGTATCACGATACATTGTACAAAACTACAATGAGGTATCATTCTCACACCGGTCAGAATGGCCATCATAAAAAATCTACAAACAATAAATGCTGGAGAGGGTGTGGAGAAAAGTGAACCCTCCTGCACTGTTGGTGAGAATGTAAATTGGTGTAGCCACTATGGAGAACAGTTTGGAGGTTTCTTAAAAAACTAAACATAGAACTACCATATGATACAGTGATCCTACTCCTAGGCATATACCCAGAGAAAACCATAATTCAAAAAGACACAGATACCCCAATGTTCATTGCAGCACTATTTACAATAGCCAGGACATGGATGCAACCTAAATGTCCATTAACAGAGGAATGGATAAAGAAGATGTGGTACATATATACAATGGAATATTACTCAGCCATGAAAAGGAGCGAAACTGTGTCATTTGCAGGGACATGGATGGACCTAGAGACTGTCATACAGAATGAAGTAAGCCAGAAAGAGAAAAACGAATATCATATATTAACACATATATGTGGGATCTAGAGAAATGGTATAGATGATCTTATTTGCAAAGCAGAAATAGAGACACAGACTTAGAGATAGAGAACAAACGTATGGATACCAAGGTGGAAGGGGAAGTGGGGATGAATTGGGGAGATTGGGATTGACATATATACACTACTATGTATAAAATAGATAACTAATGGGAACCTACTATATAGCACAGGGAACTCTACTCGGTGCTCTGTGGTGACCTAAATGGAAAGGAAATCCAAAAAAAAGGGGATATATGTATACGTATGGCCCATTCACTTTGCTGTACAGCAGAAACTGACACAGCAGTGTAAAGCAACTATACTCCAGTAAAAAAAAATTAATTAAAAAAAATTTTTTTAAGGTATTCTCTGGGGAACAAGATAGACAAATAAGTAAATAAATAAATGGGTAGTCACTGTAGAAGAGAAGATAAAGATTATTCTTAACCATAGGAAAAATGACATAAAAATGTGGGCACAAAACTTTTTCTGTATAGTTGAATTACATGTTTCTTTCAAGCAAAAACCCAGTAGCAATTATAGTTATAAACTGAACCCATGACTTTCATTGTGTCAGCCTTTTGGGAGTCCTCCGAGAGCCTTCACTATTGTACTTCAAGCTTACTCTGCATCATGTCTTAATTAGATTAAACTGCATCACTTGAATCTGAGATCATCCTAAATCACATGGTGGAGAAGCTACTGAACCCATATGCTGAGCTATAGCTCTTAAAATCATATGGGAAAAATCTACAGAGTTTTTGATGGGTTTGTAAAAATTGTCCTTTTAGTCACCTTTCCAAATACACTATCAGAAACCCCCATTTATCTAGCCCTACTGGTGGCAAATACAAGCACAAATTCTCATTCCTGTAACTGATAAAATAAGAAGGCTTAATACACCAGGTTAAATCCCATATTTACCCATTATATGAATGAAAGTTTTCCAAACTCATAATAAACAAAAAATATTTTCACATTCAAAACATTAAATGTTCTTTCCTATTCAACTCTGTTTATAAGGATCCAGGGACCTAAAAAAGAAAAAAACAAAGAAACTAGGAAATAAGCCAATTTTTTAAAAAATGTTCAATGTCCCCATTCAATGGAACAAAATTCCATTGCCAGTTTTCAGCATAATAACCAAACAAGAAATTTTAACTCTTCGTTTTTTTTGTTTTAATTTAGTCAGTACAGCTTTGTATATGTTCCTTATGGATAACACAGTATAAAACAGCCTAAAAGAGCTTTAATCAAATCTGACTGCATCTGAGGTTAGGATTTAGCACATATTGTCTTATCTTACTTATGACACCCACTCATGAAGATCATTTTGTTAGTATGGAAAAATCGTGCGTTGTGGGAGAGATTATTTGGGGGGAAAATCTAAAACTTTCAAATGCTGAATTTAATTTACCATAAAATCCGGACTGCAAATAAATCATCACACTGATTGAAACTCACCTTTGAATATTTTTTTTTTTAAAGGTGTGAATATCTACAATACATTACAAAGAGAACCCTGTTTTAACAGGGCTCAATTAGGGAATTCCCTGGCACTCCAGTGGTTGGGACTCTGAGCTTCCACTGCAGGGAGCAAGGGTTCAATCCCTGGTCAAGGAACTAAGACCCCGCATGCCTTGCAGCAGCCAAAAAAAAAAAAAAAGCTCAATTATTGTCGCCACAGGTAATAGCATATACATTAAGAGATTTCAGTGACCAAAGGATGTTTGTCTGCAGTTAGTTGAGCTTTTTTTGCCCTCTGTTTTGTTTTCTTTTCAAAGGACTGTTGCAATTAGGTGACATACTTATGCACATTTAATCACGATGCTTGTATATATTTTACATTGCTAATTACTGCTGCTGTGGTGACTGTTGTCCAAGTTAATAAAGCATATGGAACATATATACTTGCATGCATAAACCACCTCTGGAAAGATACACAAAAAGTAGGTTACTGTGATTTCTTCTGGATAGAGGAGCAGTTTTTTAGGGAAAAAGACTTCTTTTATCTTTATAGTCTTGAACAATGAATCTGTGTAACTCCTTCAAAATTAACAAAATATTCTAAAATGAAACAAATGGAGCCAAAGACATGCACAAATTTAATACTGTTGTTTATGAAACAGAAAAAGATTACAAGCCAATCATGATAACCTAATATGTATGAACCATAAAAGGTATTTGCTAAATGGGACTACTTCCACTGCTCAGGGGACACAAATCCGGATGTTCGGGTCTCAGCACAAAGCTGGCCTCACAGGTGTGAGTTGGCCCAACAGAAGGACAGGATACCCAGTCTCAGGTCCGAAGGCACCCCTTGCTAAGGAGAACCCCCCCTCTTTGTTCCCTCCTTCATGGTGACTCACCATTGCTGCCCCTTCACCCATCCACATAAACCTGTAGAGCCTTAAGGGGCAGGACCCTCTCCTGGAACCTTCCCCTGGAGGATGCAGTCCAGCCCTGCTTCATGACAGCTCAGGCATTTAGAGCTACTTCTCCACTCTTGAGCTTTTTCTCAGTTATCCTTATTTAATATTTATACTATATAACACTAATGGTATATGTGAGCAGGCCCTTTTTGCACAAAATTACACTAGTTCATTTACTCAGTAAATATTTACCAAGACTCTGTCATGTGTCGGGCCATGTGTTAGGCACTGAAAAATTTATGGCATGTAATTCTTTCAATAAAAACTAGAATTTAAAGACCATGGGCTTCCCTGGTGGTGCAGTGTTAAGAATCCGCCTGCCAATGCAGGGGACATGGGTTTGAGCCCTGGTCTGGGAAGATCCCATGTACCATGGAGCAACGAAGCCCGTGCACCACAACTACTGAAGCCCGTGCGCCTAGAGCCCATGCTCCTCAACAAGAGAAGCCACGGCAATGAGAAGCCCGCGCACTGCAACAAAGACCTAACACAGCCAAAACTAAATAAATAAAATAAAATAAATTTTAAAAAAGACCAGAGGCAGGGGACTTCCCTGGCAGTCCAGTGGTTACGACTTTGCTTTCCAATGCAGGGGGTGTGGGTTTGACCCCTGGTCTGGGAACTAAGATCCCACATGCCTCGTGGCCAAAAAAACAAAACATAAAACAGAAGCAGTATTGTAACAAGTTCAATAAAGCCTTTAAAAATGGTCCACATCACAATAATCTTTTTAAATAAATAAATAAAAACCAGAGGTATCTAAGACTTACCCAGCACAATTATTATATTCCATTTATTTGACACCTTCCTACATGCCAGCATTATGCTAGATACCCACAATACATTGTTCCTAATTTTTAATGGATATTAATATTTCTATTTTATGGATGAGGAAACTGAGGCTGGATGGATTTCAGTCATTTGCCCAAGGTCAAACAGTTGGTAAGTAGCTAGGTCAAAATTAGAGCCAGCTCTCTCTGGTTCCCAAGCCTAAGCTCTGCTACACCTAAGATGGCTACACCAACACCACTGCTGCCTCAGTGGAAAATAAGCAACTTTCCTTTTTGTATTAATTTAGAATATAGTGTCATTTTTCTTTGTCATTATTATTTTTACTCAAAAACACTTAAACGCAAAATTCCTAATAACATAGAAAAGCAAAGCTAAAATGTAAATTTAATGAAGGCAGATAAAATAATGTTGGCTGCTGAAGGAAGCTGGGAGAGAAAATGACAAATTTTATAGTGTACTTCCTTCTATTTTACCTAGCTGAAAATGACATTATTTCCTCTGGCCTTCTTTACTCTATGGCCTTAAATAAGTGGCTATTAAAGAGAATAGTCTTTCTTTAGCTAAAATAAATTAGGTGAATATAGCTCTTTCACTTGTGTGATGAAACACCCCCAGGAGACCAACTATATCAACTTCTACCTTGTGTTCACAGTAATGTGAAAATCCCATCTACCATGTTGGATTTGGTCTTCAGAGGCCTACATTTTCAAAGCCTCTGTAATTCCTTATATTAAATATTATTGAGTACCAGTTACATGCTATGAACTATACAGAAGAGAAATCTGACCAGCACCTTTCCAGGGAGTTCTCTACATAAAAAACTTCAACCCTGGACACCATAGTTATTTTTCATACTGATGGGTTCCTTTTTACTTCAAATTTTTTAAGATGGGGCTGAGAACCGAGGGAGAAAGTATCTAATTTTTACAGCATTCATGCTAAACTTTTTCAAAGAATTGGCAGGGGTAAAAAGCCCATATCCTCTCAAAATTCTATCAGTGTTTTCATTTTAAACACTTTTTTCTGGAAGTCCTCACTCAGCATGCAGTGCATATTTGCAAATTTTTGAAAAGTTGAGTTAAGAACCAAGAAGTTTCTTTCCAGTTGTGTCACAATAAAATAATGGAGGGGGCTGAAGTTTGTCTATTAATGTGTGCAACAGTGTGCAAATGAACCACCACTTACTACACCCCATTATTAAAATACACCAAATTGTTACTCTCCTTACATAGCCAAATTTTAAGATAAGAATGTACTTTGGAAATCATTTAATCCAACTCCATTATTTAAAGGATATAGAAACAAAGGTAATTATGAGAACATTACCTAGGATTAGCCAAATAATCTCTTGTAACATGAGTTCACTGATATTTGTGTTTCCCAACTCTTCATAAAGCTCTTTGAAAGCAGAGGTTTTCCATCAAATGCACACTGAGTATGCACCGAGTATGAAGGAGGCGCTGTGTAGGCTAAACAGGCCCAAAAATAAATAATCGAGAGTGATTATGTCGAGTCCTCAGCAGAGCTTTTAACTATGCCTGGAAGATTTGCAGGGAGGCATAACATGTGGACTGACATTTGAGCGGGTCTTGAAGGATGAGCAAGCAGAGAAGGAGAATAGAGAACATTCCAGGCAAAGATAAGGAAGTAAAGACACAAAGTAGGAACCCAGCATGCCTGAGGAAATGAAGGCTTCCTATGTCGGAGTACTAAGCACTGTATCAAGTGGGCTTCATCCTAAAAGCAATGGTGAGCGAGTGGAGATATTTAAGCATGACATAAGATTTGCACTTTGGGAATGTCCCTATATGGCCTTGCGGAGAATCACCTGTGGGAGAGAGGATGGTAGAGGAGAGGCTGATATCTGAGCTAAGTCCGTGACAGAGAGGAGGAAGAGAAACCAGATGCCACATTGGATTACTTCCTTTGTAACCCCTCACACCCATCAGCCCACTAAAATACTCCAAGCTTGCCAGTCTCAATATATACAAGAACAAAGATTATTGTGACTGTCTGAATTACTAAGCAGAAGTCTTTCAACAAAAGGTAATGAGAGGGTTTTTTTGGTTTTTTTTTTAACGTCTTTATTGGAGTATAATTGCTTTACAATGGTGTGTTAGTTTCTGCTTTATAACAAAGTGAATCAGTTATACATATACATATGTTCCCATATCTCTTCCCTCTCACATCTCCCTCCCTCCCTCCCACCCTCCCTATCCCACCCCTCTAGGTGGTCACAGAGCACCGAGCTGATCTCCCTGTGCTATGCGGCTGCTTCCCACTAGCTATCTACCTTACGTTTCGTAGTGTATATATGTCCATGCCACTCTCTCACTTTGTCACAGCTTACCCTTCCCCCTCCCCATATCCTCAAGTCCATTCTCTAGTAGGTCTGTGTCTTTATTCCCATCTTATCCCTAGGTTCTTCATGACCTTTTTTTTTCCCCTTATATTCCATATATATGTGTTAGCATACGGTATTTGTTTTGCTCTTTCTGACTTACAATGAGAGTTTTTTAAACTAAAAGTGAATTGATTGTATAAGAAATAAATTCCCGATTTTTATTAAACTAAATGCTAATAATTGAAATTTTAAATTTGCCTCAAATTAGCCAAGTGTCACACAGAATCTTATATAGTCCTGTGGAAGAACCAAACTGGCACTGAACTACATCAGCAAATTGGGCTGCTGAATAATCATTTATATCCAGAAAATTAATGTAACCTTTGCATTTCTTGCTTGCCAGAAGATAACAAAATGCCAAGTTTTCAAAATAGTGTTTTCATATGATTATTACTTCTGAATAGATATATTTAGTTGATTGAAAGCAATTATGTTTGACCCAATGGTTTCCAATATTGTCAAAAGTACCAATGGCCACCTTTCTCAGTGTGTCAGCAATCCTATTTTAAGGAAATTATCACTCTGTGCATCAGAAAGAGACCCATCCTAGTAGTTAGAAAAAGAAAAGGCTGACACCTCCATCTTGGGCAAGTGGCATTACCTCTGGGTCTCAGTTTTCTTCCATGCAAATTGTGATAGTAATGTCTGTCATATTTGCTGTCCAGGTTGCTATAGAGATCAAATGACTATAAAAATGAAGAATTTTTAAAGGACATTTCTTCTTTACATGGCAAAAAGCAGGACTGCCTGACACAGACCTGAATCCTCTTTCCTCTAAATAGAATACACAATCAGTACCAATCACCTTAAAAATCAATCATGTATTATGTGATCTTTCTTTGCATATTCATTACACAATCCCAAATTTTTCAAAGCATCTTTTATTTTCCTGTCAATCAAATGTTCTGTTTATTTTTTCAATTTTAAAAGAGTTGATAATCAAAACTCAATCCAAAAATCTGCTTTTCTGATTCTCTAATTAAAAATACCCTAATTTTCTGTGTACAGATTACTTTCATCTCAAATTTCCAATTCTGGGTATAGTAAAAAGAGATGAAAAGAAAAATACATAATTTAATAAGATTCTAATAAATTAAGCAGCTATTCTTTTTAGCTTTAGACTGATTTACAGAGGGACAAATCTTTTTCATAGATTAGTTGACAGCTGTGGAAAGTAAAGTATTATCTTCCATATAGTGAATACATATAAAGATCTTTCACCTAATATTTGTCAATATTGTTGAATATATGGGAAATACGCCAAGCCCTAAGGGAAAGAGGCAATCACATAAAAATGCTAAAAAATATCTTGCCAATTAATTCTGTTAAAACAAAGAGTTTAAGAATTCAGAGAAACTACCTCTTTCTTTGTAAAGTTAAGTACTTAAGATTCTTGAAAATATAAATGGAAAAATCATATTCTATACATAACTGGAAAATAATTACTAAACTCAGCAAGTAAAACTGGTATAATGGATATTTAAGTAGCCTGGTGCAATACATATGGTTATGATACTTATAAATTGTCTAGAAACATTATACTGTGTATCATATAATACACAGATGATTAACTTTATGAAAATTTTCAGCATGTGTTAGCACAGTAAAAACCATTGATTATATTTTATCATAAATAATTGAGACCCAGAGTTATTGATTGTTGAACTTTCCTTTGATTGTGTTTAAAATACAAAATTAGTTTTTACACAGAAGGTACATGTATATACAATGGCCCTCTTTATGGAGCCAGTGTTTTACTAAGTCCCTTTTTGTCGCTCTGCAAAAGAGCAGGCTTAGCCTACCAACAAAACAGCTGAAAAGAACAGTAGCAAAGAGTAAATGTCCCCCTTCTGGGTCTATAAAAACTGTCCCTTCCCATCATGAAGAAGGTGGGCATGTAACATGGCTGGGAGGCAAGTACTGGAGTTATTGTGCATTGTATATGATCTCAAGTGGAGAAAACCATCTGTCCTTTTGCCCTGAAAAAGGACCCCCTGTGAGCCTCTTCTCATGGACCATTATAGTTTCCGTCAACCCTAACACTGCATAGGCTTTGAACCGATGTCTGTCTGCCACAAAAGTTCATCGCAAGCCACTTTTCCCCAGAGGTTTCATAGGGTTTAGTATGAGGTGACCAACCATGGCCTAACAAAAAGATTAGTGTGTCTGGGCACAAAGCAAGATAGAGATATGAGTGACGCTCTTTGTGACATCTTGCCACACAGAACAGAGAACAGTGGATGTAGTCAACTATAGAATATGCAGAGGCGCCTGAGGGAGAAGAAAAGAGGACTGGAGAGGGAATCTGTCTTCACTTAGAAACAAGTGATCTTTAAGGCCAACAGGCATCTTCCCAAAGAGTTTTAATAATTCTGTCTCTTTGTATAAGAAATATTAATAGAAATGACAATTTTATCCAACCTCAGGCAAAACTAAGAATATAGTGCAAAGTTAGGTTTCTCTCTGTAAAGTTTTCTTTAGAAGGCAATCACTTGGTAGAGCTGTAGAATTATAACAGGCCCTAGGGGTTCTCTACCCACCACCCTGAGGACAAAGTGGTAGAAGCCTTTCTTCAAAATCTTGGACAGGAAGTCATGTGAGTGTTTTCCTCCTCTCATCCTCCCTCCACTGGGCAAACACGACAGATCGTTCAATGTTAAACTCAAAGACAATCTCTTCTATAGTCTTCCCTGGCTCACTCCACATATACTGCTCTCATAGAACTGATAACATTTAATAATGTTTATTACATGTCTCTTCTTACTAGATGATAAGCTCTCAAGGATAAAAATTGTGTCATATTATTGTGTACACCTTAAGACAGTGCTTGACACATAGAAGGCAATTAATAACTATCTGTACTGTAATTCTTGAAATCTGATGGACAGCCCAGCACATGAGAAGGAAGACATTTTTTTTTAGATTTTTTTTTTAATTGTAGTTGATTTACAATGTTGTGTTACAAAGGAAGCCATTTTAAACAACCTTGCTGTTGGGGGGTGGGGGGTGCATAGCAAGATTTATTCCCTGTTAACTTCCACCTGGATCCAAGTTCTGCCCTGCAGTTCTAAGCAGACATAGTCCACCACACATCTGATGACAGCCACCCTGCTTTCCTTAACATCACTACCACCATCTCTAGCGCTTGTCTGTTTAAAGCTAAACGTTCCCATTTTCTGCTGCTGTTATTCCTACAAGATAAATTTTAGATGTTTTTAAAAAAAAAAAAATTTAGCTGTTTTTCATCCTCATTGCTTTCCTCTAGAACTGCTCTAATGTGACAGTATTTCCCTTAAAACTAAACAAAACGCTATGTGCATGGTTCAAACTGCATATCACCCAGTAGAATGACTACCTACTTGCTCCAGGCACAATACTGTTATTGATACAACATTATGTGTCCCCCTTTGCCTTCTCCTTGGTGTCCTTCCATCCGTGCTTCTGAAAGGGATGACTGAAAACTTCAGTGGAATTAGGACCTGTTTTCTCAATGACAATATATTTAACCAAACAGACAGGAAACCCCTGTGTAAAGTCCATCATCATCCATACATTCGTACTAATTTAGAACTTTTCTTAAAAGCCCAAGATTATAAGCAGTTGCTTCAAGTAATTAGCCTGATTGAAATACAAGAGGCAGGAGTGGCGCAAGAGAGGATGGAGGGACAATCTTACTAATTTCTTCAGTTTTGAAACAAAAATTTTTTAAAATTTCTCTTCTCAAAGTAACTAGCAACTAATTTGGATTTTTTCCTGTAAGTAAATATCAGAACAATGTCCCAAGAAAATCTGTTTTCCTACACTTCAAACGACAAATAAGAGTCTACTGAAAATATTAACACAGTTCACAGAGAAATTTCACTCAATAGTAAATACCTTGGGAATCTTTCATAGAACTTAGATTATTTCCATGTATCTGACAGTATTTCTACAGACCAATATTAGAGTTTTCTGGCCAATTAACGTATCTTATTATCATTCTGTTACACCATGACTTGCACGTGAATATTTTCTCAACTCAATATGCGCTATTATATTAATGAACTTGAGATGAACCAGCACATCAGTTCAGGCCACCTCTCTGCAGCACAGTAACAGAACTTGATCTATATAATTCCAAACCCAGTATAATCTACTAGTTAGACAGCATGCAACTATGGACCTTTATAAATGTACAATGATTATATCCTCCGTCTAGCATTCATATTTCATATATGCTGAAATGGTATACTGAAATAAGAAATCATTTGGCAGCTCCAGCAAACAAAAAGGCTGGACGGCTTAAACTATTAAGTTTTTTTTTAAATTTAGTCCTGTAATTCCTTGGGAAATGTTTTTTATGTTTTTCCTATGAAAGTTACTTTGTAGAGCTGAACGACCACTTACTAATCCTTACAGTATTCTGAAGAATTAAATATACAACCATATATATAAGAAATGTAGTTCTTATGAAAATTTACAATATGCTCCACTGAGTACTTAGGTCTGGCTAATTGTGAGAAATTGCCTTCTGCTAATGATGTGGTTAAAATAAGAATATTTTCCCCATGGAATACCTTTCAGTTTCAATTCTGTTCACGAAGAATTCGGTGACTTGGACAAGAGGTTCACCTCCCTTGAAGAACTCTCTCGACAAATGATTTTTTTAAGAAAGTAAACTAATCCTCCAATTTGTTACAACTGGTTTAATATTCAAGTTCAAATTCTGCTTTAATTGTAGTTATAAGACTTTCCTAGTCAAGGCCCAAGGAATGCAACTGATCTAGTGTTTAGCCATTAAGAAGGTACCTTTATGGTTTTTTAAAATATATGCCTCTCTCATAATTAGAAGCAAACTACCAGTTCTTGAAAAGTAAAACAGTGTATAAAAGCAAATAATCTAATATAAAAGACATTTTATAAAACATGTTTTCTGCAGAACAGACCACTTCTGAAAATCCTACAATTAAGGGTACAAACATGAATAATCAGATCTAATAAAGAAATCCCAATCTATGATTCTAAGAGTACTGAAAGATGGGGCAGGGTCTAGCAGCTAGCAAAGGATCTACATCATCTTATGGGGAAGCTAGGGTTCCTAGAGCTCTTCCAAAAAACTGATCTGCACCCCCAGTTTCAGAGCAAGCATATTCTCACAGAAGCCTTCAGAGCAGAGCCAATGCAGAAACACTTCACTATTTGGTGATGATCCTTTTAACAGCCTGAATAATCACACTGAGATTCAAGTATTTGCCTCGGTCTTAAACTGGTGTCTTTCACACAAGTGAATGCTAACTCTCTGGGTCTGCTTTAGGTCCAAAGAAAACATAAAAATATTAAGCACTTCAACAGGCCTGAACAAAGAAGATGAAAATATGAGCAAATTTTAAGCATTCCCTTCTCTTCACCAAAGTGCATTACTATCTGTTTAAAAGATGTTTTAAGATGAGAAACAACCCAAATGTTTATCCATTGACAGTATTGTTTCAATTACGCATCCATTCAATTGAATCCTATTTAGCCGTTAAAGCAACAAAGGATGAGACAGTATCACCTATAAAATATTCTTGCCAAAAATGCTTAACCTGAATTTTATCAATTTTATAGGAAACACATCCTTTTGGCTCTCAAAGCAGCACCACGGTGCTCGGCAAGAACAAGAGCCTTATGCAAGGCAGCAAAAAGGGAGCCAAGAAGAAAGTGGTTGATCTATTTTCTAAAAAAGATTGGTAGGATGTAAAACCACTAGCTATGAGAACTACAGGAAAAACACTAGTCACAAGAACTCAAGGAACCAATGTTGACCTGATGACCTCAAGGGTCATGTTTTCGAAATGAGCCTTGCTGATCTGCAGAATGATAAAGTTGCATTTAGAAAATTCGAGATAATGACTGAGGATGTTCAGGTAAAAAAACTGCATGACTAACTTCCGTGGCATGGATCTTACTTATGAAAAATGTACTCTAGGGTCAAAAAAAAAAAAAAACAGTAGACCATGATTGAAGCTCATGTTGATGTCAAGGCTAGTGATGGTTATTTACCTCATCTGTTCTGTGTCGGCTTTACCAAAAGTCTCAACAGAGTCAGAAGGCCTCTTTGCTAAGCACCAGCAGACTTACTGAAAGAAACCTAAAAAGTTTCAAGACGTTGCTTAATGTTTCTTTTGTGATTAAGAATGCACTCAAGCAACTAGAGTGTGAGATTGCTAAGAATTGACTTTATATCATGATCTGAAAATTGCAGTCTTGAACAAATCCCTGACATCAGCTTACTATATTTTTTTAAATTCTTCTCTTTTCCAAAAACATTAGAAAACGTAGATTCCAAATAAATAAGGTATTTTTAAAAGTTAGAGGGACGAGGGCTTCCCTGGTGGCGCAGTGGTTGAGAGTCCGCCTGCCGATGCAGGGGACACGGGTTCGTGCCCCGGGCCGGGAGGATCCCACATGCCGCGGAGCGGCTGGGCCCGTGAGCCATGGCCGTTGAGCCTGCGCGTCCGGAGCCTGTGCTCCGCAACGGGAGAGGCCACAGCAGTGAGAGGCCCGTGTACCGCAAAAAAAAAAAAAAAAAAAAAAAAAAAGTTAGAGGGACGGAAAGAACAGTTATTTTGACATTTTAGCTTCCTTTTTAATCAAACAGAAGAGATTCTAACTTTGCAAGGAAGGACTAGCACTCCACACCTTAAGCTGCCTTGATTTCTTTCTTGTTTTTGCGGTACGTGGGCCTCTCACTGCCGCGGCCTCTCCCGTTGCGGAGCACAGGCTCCGGACGCGCAGGCTCAGCGGCCATGGCTCACGGGCCCAGCCACTCCGCGGTATGTGAGATCTTCCGGGACCGGGGCACGAACCTGTGTGCCCTGCATCGGCAGGCGGACTCTCAACCACTGCGCCACCAAGGAAGCCCTTAAGCTGCCTTTAGAATGCTTAATTGGCCAGATGGTCCGTTCTGGAAGGTACATGGATATGAGCTGGCTGTGACCTAAAGGGACAACTTAATGGTGGTTAACAACTAATAATCTACTCAAAGCATATTTTTACATGCAGGAAGCTCAATCGCATTCAAGAATAGGAAAAGCCACTTCCAAGTTCTTCATGGTTATGTAACAGTTATTAATCTGTTTTTTCCCCAAAATACTGGTTTAAAAGATTTTGTCCAGCTATTTAATAAGGAGCAACACTGAAGTAAAGAAAACAACAGTGGGTGTTTTCCTTTTTAAGACTATATAAGCCCATTTGCCAGTCACTCTACTAAACTTTCTTCCTTGAAAACACTTCCCTTCCTTGAAAACCCCTAGAACAGGGACTGTTCTTTCTAAGTTATAGTCAAATGCACTGTCAATATAATCATGAATTCTTGCTGAGTTTACAGAATATGTCAATATGCCATCCTGCAGGCAGCAGAAAACCAACTTAATGGGGAAACTGATGAGTCACGCCGTTACATTCTGTTTTTGCTTCAAGTACGTTTGAGAAACTAGTTCACCTCTCCGTGAAATCGTGTTTTTATATGAATAATAAAGTTCATATTAAGCAATTCTTCAGCTACTCCAAAAGTACAGTAGAATGTTGATAGATTACTGACTGCATTTTAAATCCACCTTTCCATTGAATAAGAGCAAAAGAAACCAAAGTTTCTGCAAAGCCTTCAGGACAAAACTTCAAGAACAGTCAAGTGCTTCAGAAATGATTATTATAATCAGAATACTCTTTTGTACTTAGAACACTAGAATATTTTTCCCTCTATAGCACGAAAAGTAAACAAGAGCTAAATGGCGAAAAAATGAACAGACTTTGGAAGGAATTGTGAGAATATTTCACTTAACTATAGAATCAAAACAGTTTAAAATATTTTTAAATACCATTTGCTAATTCTTTATACTATGGTTGTATTACCCCCTGCCTTCAAAAGTTCCCTACCGTGCCAGGGAGGATGCCAAGAGATCAGCTCTTCTATTCACTTTCTAATGTGCAATTTGTATGCATTATGGGCTGTAGAAATGTTTACAATATTTGAATCACCAATTCCACTTACAGGTAATTACCAGTGATCCACACAAAGACTTATATATCAGATTATTCACTGTGAAGTTATTTATAAAAGCATTAAAATAATTAAAAGGCACAAAAAGAGAGAAATTGTTAATGGGGAAAGGGAAGGAGCAAGGGGCAACATAGGGGTAGGGGAGTAAGCGGTACAAATTATTAGGTATAAAATAAGCTACAAGGATATATTATACAACACGGGGAATATAGCCAATATTTTATAACAACTATAAATGGACTATAACCTTTAAAAATCACTATTAGAAATCACTATTTTGTATACCTGTAACCTACGTAATATTGTACAGCAACTATACTTCAATAAAAAAATTTTTTTAAGCTATGTGAATGCTTTTAGGTAGGTCTTACGCTCCAATTTGATGATAGGATACCCTAGTTTAATGAAAACAATTATCAACCCACAAAACAATTTGCTCTTAGACATATTTTTTATCTAAACAGAAAAAAAAATGTTCCATGACCATAAACAGTTAAAACACGATATATTATATTCCCCATTTTGGAGATTCACAATACACAAATCCTACAGTACATAAATCTGCTTATATTTGTTTAACCCTGTGCATCTCTAATTTGTCTTGAAACTTCCTTCCTCAGAACGTTTGTTAACAAGAAAAGGAAATGGTGTTCTGAGGAACACAGCTGGACACATTGCAATAAACAAAAGACAAGACAACTGAGTGCATGGATCACTGGTAGAAAGACAATTCCAAAGGTACTTATAAATAGATTAATGGCAACCAAAGGGAAAGACTACTAGAAAGCCACTTGGTTCTGTCCTGAGCTCTCTTAAGCTCAGGCATTTCATCACAGAATCCGAAGAAAACAATGTTGGTCGGTTCATTAAATTTCCAAATCATATGAAGCCAAGATGAGTTGGAAATGTATTGAAAGAATCATGATCCTAACAAATTCTGACAAGGCTGAAGTTGGATTCTATAAAAATAGATGAGAATTTAGTGAATAAATATAATACAAAGGCTTGATTTTCCTCCCCCTCCCCCCCAAAAAAACCAAAACTATAAAATTAAGAGTGAGAAAGACAGGATGTAACAGCAGCATAAATGAAAAATAATTAGGGGTTTTCACCAATGCTAAACTCAGTGACAGTTAATAGAATTATGGAACCAGCAAGAAAATTACTGTAATATTAGGCTGCATTAATCAGCAGTAATAGTATCCAGAACTAGGGAAGTTTTCTTCTCTCTCCCTCCGGTATATATGCCCGCCAGGCCATCTGGAGTTTTATTCAAATCAATGTGCAACACTTTAAGAAAGAAGTAGACAACCCGAAATGCTTGAATGAGTCAAGGGCATTTATTCCAAAAATAAAAACCTCAATAAGAAATACAACAGGTGATTTCAAATATTTGAAGAGTTGTCATAGGACAGAGGTATTTGATTTATTTTTTATGATGCAGGGTGGGGATGGTGTACAGAATCAAATGAATGCCCACAAGAAGATGAATTTTAACCTAACAGAAGAAACTTTTTAATAAACCAGTCTAAAGATTGAATGGTCTATTCAAGAGACAATCAGAAGTTAATGACCATTTAACCAGAATGTCACGGAGGGAATTCAAGTACCAGGTGCAAATGTAAGTCTGGATAACCCTTAAAGACCCTCCCAGCATTGAGATTCTAAAATACTATCAGAGACAGCATTACCACTTGGAGATATTACCAAGAACCACGCAGTACACTCTATATGGAATCAAGGACACCAGTGCCAACAGGTACCAGAAGCTGACTCAGGAGATCCAGTTGTCATTTTGCAGGATTTTGCAAGCCCATCGTTAAACAGTCATTGTTAAAAGTTAAATTATATAAACTTACAATGAAGTAAATTATATTAAAAACAAAGCTAATAAACACCCAAACTTATCACTTTCTAATGCCATTTTGTTAACTTGCAATTGAGGGAATTCAATTCTGACTCTGGTAGGATAGTCACACCTTGGAAATCTACAAATGCTACAAATCGGGGCTTTTTTTTTTTGAGAGCAGTTGTTAAATATTTATCATCAGCACATCACATCAGTAGTACCTTTCATCAACAACTATTTATTAAGCTCCCACACATACAGCTTTAGGCTGTGTGAAATAGAAGTACAAATCAAAGCAATCTTCCTCAGGAAACAGGAAAACCAGAACTAGGAAGCAATATCTGAACTTTCAAAAGTGATCTGCCTTTTTATTGAATACACTGTGGTACATTTATACAACAGATTACTCTACAGCCTTTAGAAAGAATGATGTAAATCAATTTGTGTTGGGAAGATACACAACAAACTAATAACAGTAGACTCCTCTAGCGAGGAGTGTACCATTTTTAATACAAATGTTTGCTTTTTTGTCATATGCATGTATTATTTTAATAATAATAACAACAATGCTGTAATCAAACACAAAGAAAGAGGTCAACCTTGGGCAATACTTTGACCACCAGGTAAAAAGAGAGAAGCAGCCACAGGGAGAAAAGAGAAGTGGCCTTGACAAAAGCAGTAGAAGCAGAGATAAAATTCTTAAGCTCAGAGGACACTGCACTGGACGCCTCCTGCTGAGGGGATGATAATACGTCCTGACTGTTCTGACCATCTCCCATCTCCTATTCTTCTAGGACAGCGGTCCCCAACCTTTTCGGCACCAGGGACCAGTTTCATGGAAAACAATTTTTCCATGGATCGGGGGGCGGGGGGCTGGGGGAATGGTTGTGGAATGGTTCAAGTGCATTACATTTATTGTGCACTTTATTTCTATTATTATTACATTGTAATATATAATAAAATAATTATACAACTCACCATAATGCAGAATCAGTGGGACCCCTGAGCTTGTTTTCACTTGCCAGTTACTGACAGGGTTTTGATATGAGTCTGCCAGCAATTGATTTATCATGGTCTCTGTGCAATCAAACCTCTCTGCTAATGATAATCTGTATTTGCAGCCGCTCCCCAGCACTAGCATCACCACCTCAGCTCCACCTCAGATCATCAGGCATTAGATTCTCACAAGGATTATGCAACCTAGATCCCTCATATTGGCAATTCACAGTAGGGTTCCTGTTCCTATGAGAATCTAATGCCTGCTTATCTGACAGGAGGTGGAGCTCAGATGGTAATGCGAGCGATGGGGAGCGGCGATGGGGAACGGCTGTAAACACAGGTGAAGCTTCACTCACTCACCGGCTGCTCCCCTCCTGCTGTGCGGCCCAGTTCCTAACAGGCCACGGACGGGTACCAGTCCATGGCCCAGGAGTTGGGGACCCCTGTTCTAGAGGAGCCAGCTGCAGAGTTGATATTGCTGCCTTCCTTACTCACTGGGTATCCTGAAATCGCTAGCAGTGATTTCGACCCCTGGGGGACATCTGGTAATGTTGAGACATTGTTTCATTATGGAAATTGAGTGCAACTGGTATCCAGGCAGGAGAGGCCAGGGATGCTGCTAAACATTCTACAATGCACAGGACCACTCCCCACAACAAAGAATTATCCAGTCCAAGATGTCAGCGGGAACAAAGCTGAGAAGCCCTGCACCACTGTTACTTAAGGCCACCTGCATGGACCTCTGTCCTTGAAAAGCCAAGAGAGGCTAGCCAAGACCCAGAGATGCTCTCCTCACTAGAAAACATGGCCATAGAATCTGAACTGACATTTAAGAAACCCTGCAAGTCTCCCTAAAGATAACTGCCACGGAAAGTACACTGGAGAGGGGTTAAAAATGTTACACTTGACCTAACAACTCACAGAGATCATTTATATTCAGAAACTAGATATTAAGTTATATATATAAATATATATTAATAATAATATATAATAAATGTATATTAAATTATAATATATAATTTATATTCAGAAAAACCATCTAATTGGTATGTCACCATCATTTCTGCAAAGTATCACAGTACTCATTAGAGAACTTTTCCATTTTCTAGAAAAAAGTCTTTTAGAAATTCAAATATCAACTCCTCTAACAACATGTTGCTCTTTTTGAAGTTATGAAAAGTAAATGAAGTGGAATTATGAGTTCAAATACCAATTATCATTATAGTTTTAAATCCATTAAAATTGGATACAGTTGGCTACAGGCTATACTTTTGTAGCTTTTACTTCTCTTGTAGTCCAGTCTACATATCTGACACCATTGTTCCTTCATAAGAGCTTAGCAGCCTACTTATTTCTTTAAATAGTAAAGCATATGGCACTGGGTCTCATTCATAGTTAATCGCCATAAATATTTTATTAATTGAATTAAAAATTGTTTAAAGACTACTATACACATGACCCCTTCACCTTTGCCAGAGTTGATTGGAGTGAGGTAATACCAGAGGTCAGTTACTACCCACAATATAGAAAGTTGACATACTAATATCCAAAATATTTAATATTTATAATCAACTCTCTCCTCCATCTAGTAATATGGGACTACCAGAACATAAGCTGCTTCTGACGAAGCTAAATATTTCCCTACCAAAAAAACCACCACTCACCGTGTACTTTCAATGTATCAGCCCTCACTCAGCCCCTATCCTAACATACTTTCTTCCTAGAATGTATACACAGTGCCGTTATCTAGCTTCAGCCATTCTTCTGCCAAAATTCCAGTGGGTTCAGCCAAAAGGCGGCAGCAACTGAAACAGGTAGGAACAAAGAAGAGCATCGATACACCTGGGCAGCTGAGGGCTGAGCTGGTTGGGATGCTGGTAAGTGAACAGTGTGGGCGGGTAGTGGCAGAAGGGGAGGGAGATCAAACAAGGCAGGGACAACAGGAGAGGTGACTGGCCAAGAACAGGAAATGAATCTTAGAGTATGGACTAAAGACAAGTTGTCTGAAGTAGCAACGCATGAATGAATACGAAGGGAATTGGATGGAGTGTCCAACGGAAAGCCAAACTAGTAGGTAACTGAAGTCAAAGCAGGATGCCCAAAATAGCAGCACAGAATCCCAGAGGCAACCACATGCTCACACCAGGCAAATACGGCCTATGTAAATGTAATTGCCTGGGCCTAGTGTACCAAAACGCAAGAGCAAGGTCAGCAATTCCTTCTTTTACATGAGTGAAACTACTCACGGATACCCAAATACAGGAAGCTGAGTCTTCCAAAGTGGTCTCTACCTTAAACAAACTTTCAGTGTTACCATTTTAAAGACTACTTACATACATCATGCCAGTAATATAGGCATAGCGATCAGCACTCCCCCCCCCATGGGTCTAGTACATAAAGCCTAACTGAAAGGAACTGTCCTTTAAATAATTTTAGCAACAATAAGAAAATTGAGTACCACAAGATACGAACACGGATAAAGACAAAAAATAAATAACCATTACTACACTAAAGAGAAAAAAAAAATTCTTACCTAAAGAATTTTTTCCTGTAAAGCTGCTTTAGTGTAATGTAGGGGAGAAATACGCACTCCAGCAGAAAACTATGCCTTGCCTACAGCACACCCTTCCTACTTATGTCATTCTGATTCTTTGGGAGCTATTTTAAAACTCTATAAGTTGTAGATAACTAATAACAAAGCCAAATAAATCTTGTCTATAGACATGCAAATTCTTTCTGGCTGAGTGCAATTGACTTGCCTCCCTCACTGTGGCAAAGTCCAGTTTTGCCTCCATTTAGACATCAATTTCAATATTCTACAACTATAAATGTGTCTATCTTTAAATTCTCCTTTGAACTGGTTATCACATCTCACCACCTACTTCTTTAATGAGTTAAGTGAAGTCATTAACACGTTCATTTTCTATCTGTAGGAAAGTCATGGTTTTACCTTTTTTGAAAATTTTTTAACAGTAGTTTTGGAGAAACAATTAGTTACTTTTTGAAATTTGGGAGAAATATTGATATTTACCATTGATGTTTTCTCAGTTATACTGCTGGATTTAATCACAAGTATAGCTATTGCCCAGGAAAAGCCTAGAGGTTTGGGGACCTAAGGGTGACAAAGTCCCTGAATGGTCAAATTAGAGATGGACCGTAGGCCAGGCAGAGTGTCATCCATTGAATGGAGACAAAAATACAGTTTATATTCATGCTAGAGAAGGGGAGGAAGAGAGGGTGGAAAGGAGAGAGGCCTGACTAGAATGGGAGTTCTCATTCAAGAGTATAGAAGACCCTCTATTTTTGTAGTCTCATAGGTAGTACATGGCTACATCCCAAAGACAACCTTGTCCACTCTGTTTGCCAACAACAACTCACTTTAGGACAATGCTTGTTCATCTCTGTCTCTGGGTGTGTTTGTTGTGTTCATTCTTGGTTTTCAGAAGTTCAATGAACATTATTAATCTCATCACATCCTATAACTATAAAGCCATGTGAACGTTCAAAATGCTAGTGGTATATGACTACAGTTAAACAAAAATAGAGACTAAAAAATTGAAAATGAGGAGAAAAATGATGTATGATATACATATCTAGGGGATAAATGTGACCGATTACAAAATTCCTCTATCTGGGATTTCTTCTTGAGGATTGGGGCTGGAAGCAAGGGTTTTCTACTCAAACAGATGAAGGCTTAAAAGAATAAAATACATTCTGAATCTAATGTGTCATGGGGTCACACACAGAAAACAGAAAGTATACCTCAGACCTCTCAATTCAAGGATACTTTTGGCCATAAAAATAAGTTAACTTTCCTTTTAACATTCCAAAAATGGTAACATAAAGTTTACCACCAACACATAGCATTCCTCATACAGAACTTGATTGCAGAACCAAAGTAATATTCAGGAGAGTATCAGAAGTAGCTGAAATCTAAAGCATTAAATAACTATGCAGAGAAGGAAACTATACAGAAGAACATAAAGGCCCTGGTTTCTTTACGGATGTAGTTTCTCAATGCTAGAGCTTTTCTTTTATTAAAAACTTCCAGATGCATAACATGTAAAGTAGTACTAAGCCACGCTGTCAAGCTTGCTGCTTAAACTCCTGGAGAGTTGTCAGTATAACCGTAGGGTTTTGACAGTAAATTTAGGGAATACAGTTTGTTTGGTTAGACCTCTTTTTTGCAGCTCACAATAGCTTTGGCTGGTATACTTGGTCTTTCCAGCCGTTAGTACTTGGTCAGTCTACCTTTGCTGCTTTACTAATAATTGTCTTCTCTCAAAAGGCAAAGTAACTTAAAAAAGAAAAGTCATTTTTCTCTTCCAGAATTCCTGGAAGTCCAGAGTTTAAGGCTGTGGGACTTCCCTGGTGGCACAGTGGTTAAAAATCCGCCTGCCAATGCAGGGGACACAGGTTCGAACCCTGGTCCAGGAAGATCCCACGTAACGCGAAGCAACTAAGTCCATGCGGCAAAACTACTGAGCCTGGGCTCTAGATCCCGCGAGCCACAACTACGGAAGCCTGTGAGCCACAACTACTGAAGCTCACGCCTAGAGCCCGTGCTCCGCAACGAGAGAAGCCACCGCAATGAGAAGCCTGTGCACTGCAACGAAGAGTTGCCCCTGCTCACCGCAACTAGAGAACGCCTGCGAGCAGCAACGTAGACCCGACGCAGCCAAAAATTAATTAATTAATTAAAAAAAAAAAAGACTGTGTATTAAGGAGAAAATAAACTGCTCACCAAAACTTAATAACTTGTACAGTTGTCATTCTACTATCTGCCCAATAAGCCAATCAAGGTGTTGCACTTGACCAAACTACTGTCCACAGCTAGCTACTCATACAGTAAACAGCATTGCTGATGACACTGGATGTTCACCTCAATGGGAGGAAGAGTTTTGTCTTTCAAACTTCTTTTTGCAGTACTTGTTACAGAATGGTTGTGCCCAGATCTACACTTTCTTTCTGAAATATACTACATATATCCCTTCAGTATTGGCTAAAATGTTGTTAATTCCTGAAGATTTTTCCTATTATTATTTAAACACAGATGCACAATTCATATATTCACATTGTACTGTCATTTTAAATTTTAATACATAAACATCATCAGTTTAACACAAATAAGAATCAAATCAATAAGTCTCAAAGATCTTAGAAGTATCTTTAATAACAACTTTCTCACACTATAAATTTTCTATAAATAATATAATTTGGGAATAGTTACTTTATGTACACTACTTTGCAAACCAAGTATTCACTATTAGTTGAAAAAAATCAATTGCTTTAAATAAATATAGAGAAGAGGTAATAGATTGCTGTAACTTGGTGAGAAAGCCCCATGTTAATATCCAAAATTAAAGAATAAGCAAAAATACAAAGGAAGAAATGTGAAAAAAACACATACAAAAAACTGTCATAAAAAACAAGAACAATGTAATGACTTGAAAGCTTAAAAAAATAAGTGACTTGAAGACAAGGGGTGAGATGAGATGCTGATTTCCTGATGCACAGTCCCACACTCAATTACACAATGCACTTTTCTAGCTTTCCTGCACTACCTCTATTATTACATCTCCTTTGCTATACTACTAAAACCCATTAAAGAACGGTATTATATTAACAGTCATTTCTGGATTCTATTCATTTTAATAAGTAATCTTGCTTCCATCATTCCTTGTAATGTTTGTAGTTACAGAATTTGGAGATGAGTTATGTGTTGACAAACATATGGTATCCCTAGACAGAGGAGCTGGGATCACAGTGGAGATTGGACTTCCAGTAATTTTCTAACAGTATCCAATGGATTCCTAAGGTTCTTTGGAGATCCTCAGGGGCCATCAGGCAGGGAGTGGGGTGGGCAACGGAAAGAAAAACCATATAGGGTTTTGGCCTCTGTCCCCTCTGACCTCCAAGGTCAATCATTGTGTGTATAGGTGACATTGTATCCAATTTCATATACTGGATTTCCTCCTAAGATATTTTCTAAAGGTCCAGCCTCCTTGAGAAATGCTAGAAAACACCTGAACCACTTGAACTCTAAGGTTTGTATTATTTTTAATATGTTTTGGCTCACAAAGACCTCAGGGAAAATGTTAAAAGGCATGGGGATAAGGATATTAGTGTATGTAAAGAGATAAGTCACAATAAAAGTTCTCAACCAAATCAAGTTGACAGATCTTCATTATAATCATTACGAATTTTTATAGCTAACTTTCTGTAGAGAACTCTACAATAAGCCCTAGAGGTACACAGATACAAACCAGAACCCCAGCCATGGAGCTCATAAATGAGATTGGTAGAAATGGAATCACAACCCACTCCCTCAGGAAGTGGAAGGCAATTACGCTGTGAGACCACTTAGCAGTTAGCATCAGGGTCTGCCCACAGGGACACCTGGTCCTTGACACACTTAACTCACTTGACCCCCAACCAGGTTAATAACCATCCTCAGAAAGGCAGCTATTTAAGGTGCCTGTGTTCATTCGAACTTCGTCTGCTCTGACCTTGAGCCCTATTTTTTTAGTAGAAAAACGACTTTTAGTATTCCAAAGTTCACTGGCAAAGCCCTAGAATTTGACAGCAATTCTAGCATGACTTTAAAGTCAAATGGTTGATTTTTATGCATGGTTCATGGAAATATTTTATCTTATGATCATATCATGTACATTTTTAAAATGCCAGCAGGATTTTGGATCCCCTGGGACAGAAATTGGAGTTTCACAATTCCTAGAAGCGTAATACAAACAACTTACCTTTAATAACTGTCAGAATTGACCTAAGATACAGGAATATTGGGAAAGAACTGTGCCAATTTTCCAGGCCTATTTAATTCTAGCATCTCAAGGATCAAAAGTAATACTACGATTCTGGCCCTGTAATAGACTGGACGGAGAGACTCCTATGAGATTTCTCCCTGCAATTAGCTGCTACGAGAGCAAAAGAGGGTGCTGGGGACAGAGCTATAATGGAGAATTGCTCCAACTCTCTAACAATTGTCCAGATTTACATTATAACAGGAACTCTAAAGTACCAAGCTTGATAAATGTGATGGTAAAGAGATATGATTCCAAGAGATTACAAGATAAGGGTGGCTTTTTCCTCCCCCTTTTCACTCTCCGTTACATGTGAACTCTTTGATAAAAAAAAAAAAGGAAAGTAGGTTTTACCTTTGACACGACCAGGCCTACTTCTAGTTAGACATATTCTGACTCTTGATATTACCATAATGCACAAGCTAGCGTTGCCTACGATTCATCCAATTTACTCAGCCACTTAGCCTAAAATGTATTTAAATATGTGCTGACTACATGTAAAATATAAGAATAAAAACTCTGTGTACATAATTCAGAAGCCTAGAGCTCCTAAAATCTAAATTATGAATATACAAATAAACAGACAGTTTTTGGCATTCCTGGCAAGTCAGACGAAGTGATCAGACGAAGGGACACAGTAGGAGAAAAATAAAGAACGCATCCCAACTATCACATTATGTGGTGACTGAAGCTGAAATGAGACTCCAGATGAAGTGACGTCAAAATCACGATAGTGATTCCAAATGATTCTTGATTCTGAGAAATTACAAAATATAAGCACAAAATCTCCAACTGGTAAATTCAATTACATTTGGTTCATTTATTCTAGCTACTGGAATACGAGTCTCAAGTTCATATATGTGAATTTATCTACTAAACAACTGAACGTTTTGACTAATACAAATGTGAAATTTACTAGGTTATTCTAAATATCTTAAAGCTGATAGGACAGTCTAGTCTTCAAATATAGATGGAAGAAATTACTTGCTCCTTCCATTAAACTTTTCCATAGCAAACAGAAGTCTGCTAGGAATTTAAGTGAGAAGGAGCTGACAGAACAGAGGAAGTCCCACTATTCAGCTCAGTTCTCCCTCCTTGTGGTCACGAAAGGAAGGTGCCTGCCATCTGGTGGCATTTCTTCAAGGAATTCTATCATTTAAAGGGCATAGAATACTCTGGTGAAGGAATATATGATACCAATGAAAAGTGCTCAATTTTAATTTGTAAGTGGTTTCCACTTACTTCTGCTTCCCACTCTTCCTTTTTAAAAGTTGACCATAAAACATTTTTTAATTGCAACGTTGCTAAACACATCCCAAATGAAACTAACTACGCATGTCTAAGAATTCAGTATGCAGGTGTGCCACAGTCATTTTTAACACAAATTCTAAAAAGATAAGTGTTAAATATCATGGTGCATTAAACCACTGTGTGGAACTTCACCCATATTGGCCAACAGGGAGGGTGGGGATGCTTCTGTGTTTAGCAGTCACATACTGGGCTATTGCCTGCAGCCCACACTGACACATACATTGTTTTCCCATTCTCAGCTTCCAACAAACCACCAAGTAGCATCTATAATGTGGAAGGATGGAATAAAAACACTTTTTCATAATAGGTTTTGGATGGTTTCCACTCAGGATAACATAGATTGATGTCATTTTGATGAGTGTCTAGTGAGGTTCCCCCCGCAGCAGACAATGCCTCCCTGAACTGTAAAACGGTCCAGATTCTGACACGTTTCCCCACCAGCTCTCCATTCACCTAATCTTGTCGATGAGAGGATGCCCTCCTCCTTCATTCCTAGACCTAATCTTGACATTCAAATACTGTTTTTTAAAACGCCACGTAGTTGACTTTACATAGTTACAAACCAATCAGAAGCACTACAGGTTATTAAGATCCTGAGAGGTTATTTGTACCTACACATTCTTCAAGTGAGCTAGAAAGAACTAACACTTATGCAGAATGCATATCCTTCTCTTAAATAATTCCCGGCTCATGGAAAAACAGAATTACTAAAGTAAGAAAGAGAAAAGAATATTTGAAGGATTTGCTTCTTAATGACTTTTAGACAAGAGAAACAGAGGAGAAGCTACTAAGAAACAAGAACACCGCTTCAAGAGGCAATTTGACCTCGGTCCTTCAGGTGACCGAGGCATTTTGCCAGCTGTCACTACTGACCAACTAAAAATGTTACACCCAAACTGCTGTACCCATTAGGACTGAAACCATTTAACATGAAGACTTTAAGGCACTCAGATGTCACATTGTATTGTTTGGCCTTAGGAGAGGAAGGGAATGCCTGTTATTTATGGCATTTTAACATTTATGGCATTTTAATTTGCTTTCTTTCTACAAATCCATTTCTGTACCTTACATAATTTCTTTACCTTACATAATTGAAAATCTATACATTATTATGTCCTTACTTGATGCACTCTTTCCATTCATCTTGTAGCCGGTTAAGAAAAATGTACAGCATGAGTGAAAAACCATGCTAGTAGGAAATTCAGTTTTATATGATAAAGTAGATTTATGTTAGCAAGGTAATTTAAAGGTCTTCTCATATGATGGGAAAGGGTGCACAACCTTAAAGCTACAGTTAACCTTTATTTCCTCCCCAAATTGAGACGATGCCACAAAAGCAGTCACCAGAGGCTGTATCACTCATATTTGTGAATCGGAGGTACTTCTACTTGCCTACATTTAATCTTACTTTGTATCCAACCATTTTCATAGACTTGGAGGACGTGGAAGAACCTCGGAAATTATGGAATATATCTTTTTTATTTCTAGCTAAACTCTCTGAGTAGATGACTAGACGTGTTACATTATTTCATCATTATCTGTGAACACAGAGGAGCCAGGTCCAGTGGAACTGTTCAGTACCACCAGGCAGGAAGTTTCAACTCTTATTCAGCCCAAATCTCACTGCTTTCAGGAGAAATGTAGACAAACAGATCACAACCTTTTATATATTAAAGCCACTTTCTGTTTCAGTTGGCTATCAGTGTAAACCAGCTATCAGTGCACCTTCATCTGGCCATAAATTCTTGGAAAGCCAAAAGCCAGGTGAGGTTATGCAAACCAGCTTTTTATCCATTGCTAGAGCTCTTATGTGTAATCAGAAGCCAGATTTTCTCATATTATGATTTTCTCCTACTGTGAATTTCTCTTTCCCATCCCACCCCCAATGAAAAGAAAAAAAAAAATCCATAGTATTAACAGTACGGAAGAAACTTTGGTCATGTGCTCCAAAGCACACTGTACTTTTTCTTGGTTGTACTTGTCATGCCTGTAAATTCATGTCATTTTTAAATGCCTGTCATCCTCATTGAAATGTAAGCGCCATGAGGGCAGATACCAAGTCTGCCTTGTTCATCAGCATTTTTCCTGTATCTATATATTTAGCACACACAGTCTCTTCATAACTGGAGAATTGACAAATGCCCTTCAAAATCACTCTAGTCCAACACTCCTATTATGAAAACAGAGATATGAAAACAGAGTCTGTAAATCATTCTTGGAAGTGATTTCCCCAAGACTGTACAACATGTTAATGGTAAAGCCAGGGTTAGAACTCTGGATTCTTTTTTTTTTTTTTTTTTTTTTGCTATATTTTTATCAAAATTTTATTTGGTATGAGAGAAAATCAATATATCTCATTCAAAAATAAGATTTAAGAATAGCCTAAATATACTCTTTAGGATTCCCCCAAATTTCTCTCATTTGTCAGACATAATATCTTCAGAATTTTTTGTTGAACTAATTTACAGATCTATATTCCATGACCCCAATGACACTAAAGCAATCCCTTGATCAGGAAACGTTCTTTATCTGAATATAGCAGAGTCTATCATTAAAGCAGTCCTACTGGCAGATCCTGATTGCTCCTCCAGAAATGTTGTCATGGAAGAAAGCCCACTATCGGTCATCCAGACTAGAACACTGGATTCTTTATTGCCCACTCACGTTCTCTGTCCATTATGTCCCAGAGGTTCTTTCATCTAACACCCTGGGCAGGCAACACAACTAATGAGTAAGGTACAGAAACCTTTGTGATCGAAACATCTTTTGGTTGGCTGCCTGGTTCCCAGTGTTCTTTAACAGTTGGAACTTAAAACCTTCCCATAAATATGCCTGATTTGTACATACTTTATGTAGGACTCTAAGAACAGAACCCCGAATGGAATTGTACAGCCACAGGAAAGAGCCGATTTATTCTCTCCTATGAAGGTCAAGTTTTACAGAGGCCAAGCCACAGATGACAGCTGAATTTCCATGGTTCAGCTACTGTTAAATCAAATATGCTGCTAAACAGAACTCTAATTTGTACGGTTTTTAAATTTTTATTTCAAGATTTCTTTAAAGCAAATGTTCAAGAAATAGAGCTTCTCCTGAGCACATGAAAAAAGTAAATGTGAATTTTGGAGAATGATGAAGTGATCTAAAATTGGACTGTGGTGATGGCTGCCCAGCTCCATAATTTTTTTTTAATCTTTAAGTCATACACTTAAATATTATAAAATATATTTCAATAAAGCTGTTAAAAAATAAGTGTGAAAATGAGTCAGATAAAGTGCTTCTTTTTGTAAACATGTGGTACGAAGACTGTAAGTACATTCTTTATCCCCATACTCTTTTAAGCCCAGGTTCTACCTACTTCAATCATGGCTTACCTCAAGGTCAAAAGTTTTTCCTATAATTTTGGTAAAAATAATTTAGTAGACTAATACGATATCTTCACTGATATAGCACCAAGAGATACTGACTCATTTGATTATCTGAATAATGAATGATCTACAGATATATTTGTTTAATTAAGCATATGGTGTTCTAGTCCAAAAGCTGCCATTAACTAGTCATGAGGCTTTGAGCAAGTTATACATCTTCAGGCCTCAGTTTTCCCACCTATATCATATGTCCCCATGGACACATTAGAGTCAAGTAACACACAATATATTAAAAAGAATAGTAACTGCTGTCATCTAATGAATGGCCAATAATACACCAGACTTCAGGTAAATTATCAACCTAGGAGGAAGGTAGCAAGATTCCAATCCAGAACTGTCCAGCTCCAAAACCTATACTCATTCTCAATTCCTCATTAGACTTTGGGTTTTGATTCTGTCAGATGTGGGCATGAATCCTGACCTTGCCTTTACTATGTTAAGTTAGTCACTTTCTCTGAGTTTAGCTTCTCCATCTGCAAAATGAGATCACTAATACTTAACTCTCAGGGTTGTTGTGAAGATTAAATGAGAGAATGCTTGAAAAACCATTCAATGAAAAACCATTCAATGAAAAACCATTCAGTAACAGTCTTTCTCATGCCTCTCCCACAAAAGTTCCTTCTTGTGCTAAAAAAAAAAAAAAAAAGCTTTCAATTCTATAATTTCTTGTAGCCTACCTGGATAAACTTCACTGGGACTGAATTCTATCAAAAGTGAACGTAAACAACACAGCATTAGTCCTTTGCTATCAGTCCTTGGCTCTGAGACGGAGACTGTCAACAAGAGTGTTAACTTCAAGGGGTGGGCATCTGTCCACAGGAACTGAGCTGAGGTCACAGACTTGTCTCACTCTGCCCTATGAACAGATGTCTGGGTAACAACTCTTAGTCACTGTAAAGGAAGGTAAAAGCCAAACCAGGTGGGAAGTACTGTATCTACTTTCTAATCCTCTTGGCCAGCCCATTCATCCCCTAAAACAATACCTCACTGACCATAATTCAAAATAGCTGGTTTTCCCCAGGATACTATTTTCAACATAATGCCTTTATTTTGATGATGTCTAATTATTCCACAAGCAGAAGAGAGTGTTTCTGTAACAGTGATTTGTCAGCAAGAAACCTGTTTAATTCTGTGTGTTGGAATATGCACCTTCAAAAGTTTACCTCTCGAGTAACCTGGTGAAAACTGGTGTAATGTGGAGCTCTAGTGGTGGCAAGAAAGTAAAGCAGCCATTAGGGAGAGCCAACAAAAACGCCAAGGAAATCACCATGTATTATTTATTTATTTGTTACCATGGTGAAATCACCATTTATTGTTAAATTAATGTTAAGAAGAAAAATGGTTCAAAATGATCTTCCAAGATAATATAAGGTGAACTGTAAATGTAATGGCTTTCTTCCAGATTACAGATTAGACCTCAACCACCAGCTTACATCAGACATCATGAAGCAGTTAAAATACCCAGAAAAAACCCTCAGTGCTGTGGTTGTTACTTTTCTACTTTTTACCAAGTTCACTAAGAATCCAATTAATTAAATACCAGTTATTTTTCACACAGCTAGCAAGAGTACTGTATACAGAAAACACTGGATTCTGAGTGGTATGATCAGTGAAGTCCTGTACCAACTGTCTTGGGAATTTAAATAATCCCTACAGGCCGGTGAGGTTGTTATGAGTTAATTCCTGCACTAGAAAAGTGCCTTCTTTGAATTTCTGACTTCTGAGGTCTTTCCCAACTTAAAACAACTAAGAATGAAACCTACAATGTAAAACATTAACTCTTTGTTTTCCTGTTACCTAATGTATATGTCTTCTCAATTGAAAGGGCTTCAGTTTTAAAAAATACAGCTCCATTATGGTCAACAATATAGCAGAACATAAATAGTAAAAATTTTATGATGTTCAATCAGGAGTTGACATTTGAAATTTCTAAACATTGTGCCTGGTTTAGCTGTGTCAAAACAAATTAACATGAGGCAAAAAAACCTCAGAATGTGAAAAAAATTCAGGAACTAGCCTTTCCATACAGTGTAAGTATCTAAGTATCATGTTCCTAAACATGAAAAACAATGTAAGAGACTCGCTTTTCTATACATGATGATCAAAGAAACTAAAATGTTCATAAATGCATTAACACCATTGATCTGAAACAAAAATCTCAAGACTCATGGAAGTTTTTCACGACTTCTATCAGTTGAATCCACTAGACATTTTCCAATGGATATATTCCAAGGGCTTCTAAATTTTAGGTCTACAGATGACTGACTACCAAGCCTCAGAGTCTGTGAAGGAAGATTTAATGATTACCCAGGGGGTTTTATTCATCAATGTCTCTCTTCTTCATCCTTCTACTAATATGCTGTCATTAAATTAATATAGTTCCCTAAAGCCACACAGAAAAATGGTAAAAATATAAGAACCTTTTCTGAGAAGTCACTGAGAATGCAATAGTTTGTAATGAACAGCTCAAGATAAAGAACTAATTTCCTTTCAGTCCTCATTCCTATAGGATAGGCGAGAGAACCTTTCTGATAGAAAATAAAAGCAGGCAAGGTCTACTAACATAATCGTTTGTCAAACAGAAACCTGTACTAATGCAACATTAGCCACTAAGGAATTCAAATCTAACGTGTTCTGCAGTCCTTTTCACCATAGATATTAAAATTGAATAAAACTAAAGAATAATTTTCCATCTTTGAATCTAAGAACTTTGTCTTTGGACATCATCTTGCCTGTATTTTCTTTGGTGATTATCTCTACCTTCTTTGCTTTCCCTTAACAGACCTTGGTATGCTGCTTAAAATAATATCTGGGCTTTATTTGCCATCCTTTTACCCAGACATGTTGATTTTATTAAAGTAAGTTGAGTCTGCATTCTTTCTTTACTATTATTACAGGTAGACTTGACAGACACAGGACCTTTGTTTTAAAATGCTCTGCTATGGAGGAAACTTTGTGAAATAAGTTCCATTTTACCTGCTGGGCAGTTGCACTCTGAAGGTGCTTCTCTTGCGATTCTTATTTTAGCCATATGTTCATAGGATTTCTGTAGGAAAAGAAGAGGTATTAACAATCATCAGTAGTATTGTAGAAAAATGGATTCTTTAGGAACTCTGGCCCTATGCCTGATTTACCAGCCTGCATAACTAACGTTTACATATGTACTTGGACTTTAGTCAAAAGGTAACAGTACCCAAGTCCTAAAAAAAGAAAATGACCATTCACATGGTATCAAGACTGTTGGATTTGTGTAACATCTTTCTCCATTCTTCAACTACCATCACCCTCTCTCTCAGCTCAGGCATATTCAGTCAGTGCAAAAAACCAGCATTAACATGTTGCAGTTCTAGGTAAGCTAGGGGTTTTAAAACAACCAGTATTTTACACATAAAGGTCAACTGCTTATCATGTTGTCCTGCCACTACGGCCAAACAGCCTCTCCGTTGGAAGAGCAAGTTCCAGAAAACCCCCTAACTGTAGTTAAAACACCCCTGGTTTTGATAAACCTAACACAGATTCCTTTCAACTCTCAACTCCAATGGCTCTGCATTCACAAACACCCATGGCACTGCATCCTTTACCAAAAAATCAAGCTACTATTTTTTTCTTTTTAAACATTTAATATGAAAACATTCAATGTGTGAAATAATTGATCTAAAATCATATGTAGAATTATTTCACTTTTAAGAGTGATTCCCTTCTGCATATTAATAACACCTATGGTCCTAACCTTCTTATACCTTAAAAAGGATATAACAGATGTTATCTCTGCAAGGAATATTCTCCACAACATTGCAAAAGATCCACATGCAACTCCAGAAACTAAAAAGAGCTGAAATGCCACCCTGCCCTTCTGGCCACCCTTCCCCCCTCTAGACCTCCATATATGTTTAGTATGCAAACATTAAGAAGAGTAAGGGAAGGTGATAGAGACACAGAGGGTGATATCAAAGTGTGTGCATATACAAATATATGCTACAGTGAGCAGAGATGGTGGCCTAGCATATATGTGTACACACAGCCATACCACGTCTGCATACAGTAAGGCAGAGGCTGGTCATGTACACAGAATCACGCCTGTGCAAGATGTTATCCACGTGCAAAACACCCCAGCCTTTCACACCTGAGCCAGAAGTCGCTCCACTTTCTCTTGCACCATTGCTTTGAGCTGATCCAGACAATCAGGCAGCAGACGGATGGAAGGGTCTCCTTTGGCGGATTCGAGGGCGGCGATCCTCGCCTGGAGGTCGTTGGTTTTCACCCCCAGGTACAGACAAGATATCACGGCCACTACTGACAGGAGGGCGGCCAGGGCGGCGCACGGGGACACGGTCCGGGCACAACGCTGCCCGGCTGGGCTCCGGTCCTCGGAGCCCGGCTCCCGCCCCCCTCCTTTCCCTGCTTGCTTCTTCACCAGCATCGTGGCGGGGTCGGCTGCCTCGGCTTCGCCTCCCACCCTCTACCACCTCCAATAATCGTAAAAGAAAGAAAAAGGACGTTTCCTCCAAAGTTCAGTCCCGGTGGCTGCACAACTAGTTGGCGGAGTCGGAGCCGGGGCGCGGCGATGGATCAGCGCCGAGACCCGCAGACGTGGACCATCCTCCGCTTTCTTCTCCCCTCCCAGCTGCGAGTGAAAAGCACCCTCAGTCCGGGGACTGGTGGCAATAAGCTAAAATCCGGAATGAAACCCACCCGGGTGTCCCTCCTGGCCCCTCAAAGGACGGGGTCCTCCTCTGAGGAGAGCGGCCGCGCGGGGTCCAAGAGACAGCGGCCAAGGCGCTGCGAGGGGCCGCCGCTCGCCCTCGCCGCAGAGCACCGGACCTGTTGCGCCTCTGTTAGTTTGCCTTATTTCTACCTATTCGGTGTCTTTCCTCACGCCGACCTGCTTCCCACCTGGATTCAGTTCCAGGTGAAAGGGCTGAGAGAGACCACGAGAGTGCAGTGCAAAAGGGGTGGCCAAGGGGGAGAGGAGAGAGGAAAACGAAATCCCCAAGGAGAAAATGCGAGTCGCGAGGCCGAAGTCGCGGCTGCCCGAAGTATCTCCGCAGCCTCGCGTTTGCGAGCCTTAAATACCCTTCGGGATGCTCGTGTGTGAGTGTGTGTGTGAGCGTGTAAGTGCGCGCGCGCTCCGACAGCGGCGTCCCTCCCCCGACCCCCTCCCGGCGCGGGGCCTCCAGCCTGCGGCTTCTACTGCAGTGCGCCCCCTTCCCAAGCCCGGGCAGAAGCCCGCCTCATTAGCATAATATATTCACCTTCGCCCAGCCCGCGGGCGGGGCGGGGGAGAACCCCCGAGGGGCGGGAGGGGAGCTCGGTTGGGAGCTGAGCCCCCATAATATATGCAAATAGCTGGAGCGGCCACAGCGATTGGAGAGGAGCTTGGCGACCCCTCCCCCCTCTACGGAGTTACTTCAGCTTCGCCTAAGGCCAGTTCTCCCGCCTAGGCCGGGGGCCGAAGAGAGGTCTGCTATGGGGGGAGGAGGCAACTCTGGCTTTTTCTGACTCGGCTCCGCGCCCCTTCTTTATCCCGGTTAAATATGGAGAAATGGCCTCCAGGAGGAAAGAGGGGAAGCAGAAAGCTCTAGCGCTCTAGGTCTTCCCTCTAAATCAACGGCGGGAGCTCTAGCGCTCCCGTTCTGGTGCAGCCTTCTTCCCTCCTCCCTCACCTTCCCACATGCCCAGAGGCCAAGTGTCTGGCTGACGCCTGAAGTATTAATACATTTCCCCACTTCACTTATCTTCCCACGGCCGCGCTGCGGTCTCCGACTAGGGGAAGTTTTCTCTCCCCTCCCCCAGTATCCTTCTGTCTTGACGGGGCTGTGACTCCTTCCCGCCCTGTGTTCCTAGTCCGTACGCGGGTGCTAATGCATTTTCCTGATTCCCTGTTTTGTGGGATTGAAGAAGGGAGTGTTAAGGTACACACGTTTCTCAGGATTTCGGAAAGAACTGAAGAATGATGTCAGTTTTTCCTCTTACCTGACTCTCCTCATGCTGCTCCCTCTGGATCAAATTACAAGTTCTCTAAGGGGATTTTTGAAAGTAGGTAACAAGTAGCATTCTACCTCTAATTGACTTTGAAGAAAAAAAAAAAATCCCGCTTCTTACTCCAAAAAGTTCCTCCTTATCTCCTTCTCCTCATGAGAAATATCGTATATTTTTCATATCCTTCTTAATCAAGTTAACCTTAGGTTGCTGCTCATTACTGTAAACCAACAAAATACTACACTAAACTGATCTTTCATAAATGCAAACGGGTATTGCTAGGTATGAAGCAGGGTAAGGATGTTTGAACAACGTTGTTGATGGAGGATACAAGCTTGAAAACATTAGGGAATGAAACAGACACAAATCAGAGGAAAACAGTGAATTTTGCTATAAAATCAGAAGCCTAATTCCGTACACTTGTATTACACAGTAGTTCTCAAAGAGGGGCCCCAGACCGGCAAGATCCATATCTTCTGAGAATTTATGCAAAATTCAGATTCTAGGACCCCACCCAACATCTACTGACTCAGAAACTACTACTATTACTAATGAATCAGCAACACAGCAATCTGTATTTTAACACATCCGCCTAATGATTTTGAGGCACACTAAAGTTTGAGACCACTGGAGTAACACTTTACAAAATATTTTCAAATACACTTTTTCATTTGAACCTCATAATCCTGTGATGCAAGTAAGGAATTACTGGCCCCATCTTATATGTAAAGAAACAATTTTCAAGTCACATTTAATTGTGATTAAATGTGTTTCCAATAATAGCACCCAAGGTGTGGGTACAAATTTTTTAACATGTCAACTCTTTCAGATTTTTCAATTACCTCGCTAACCACTTCTTAGTCTTCTTTGCAGGCTTTTCCTCTGCCTATCCTCTAGATGTTGGTGTTCCTCGGGACTCTATCTTAACGCCATTTTCTCTTCCGGGGCCCCCAACCCCCACCGGGATCTAACGCCTGATGATCTGAGGTGGAGCTGATGTAATAATAATAGAAATAAAGTGCACAATAAATGTAATGAGCTTGAATCATCCCGAAACCATCCCTACCCCCGCCCACCCACCCCCCACCCCCCCCACCCCCCCACCCCCGGTCTGTGGAAAAATTGTCTTCCAGGAAACCAGTCCCTGGTGCCAAAAAGGTTGGGGACCACTGCTGTACACTATCTCCAGTAGCGCTGTCAGTTACTGTCCTTATACTGGTGAGTCATAAACCCATATTACAAGCCCAAACCTCTCTCCTGAGCCATATAACCATTTCCACTTGGATGTCCTGTAAGCAATTCCAACTTGACCGGCATCTTACCTCCAAATTCTATTCTTCCTCGTTTATTTTCCATTTCAGTAAATGGAGCCACTGTTAATCCGGCATCCCCAAGCCAAAATACCGAGTAAACAACCTTTGACTTCTCCTGTATCCTCCCCTCCCCATCTACCTAAATTCCTTCAGTACTTTATATTGTCCTGAGGGTGGAAATGATGTCTTACAAGTCACCACCTGGTGTCTGTCATGTCACCTACCTCTTCGCTCATCTTTCCCCTTACACTCTTCATGCCAGTTTCTCTAATGAAAGCAGAGAGACAAAGAGTATGAAGAACTTTTCTTTGGGGCAAGGCATCATTCTCTTAAAATTTCAATAGAAAGGCCACTTTCTGTGCTGGCTGATGCTGACAGTGGGTCACACGTTTAATTTGGATGATGCAATGTTCTTATATCATACTTTGTGGAAATTGGCCATGAGAAGGTACATTAACAACTCTTGCAGGCTCTCAGAACTGCCAGATCTTAGTGGAAAGATAGTGTTCGAATTTTATGGATTTGGGATCTTTGTCCAGAGGATAAGTTTTACTTTCTTAGGTGGGCACAATACCCCAGAAATGTGCCAGTCATTAGCGCTAGGATTTCAAACCTGGTAGATTCTCTGCATCAAGCACAGAGAATGTGTGGATCAAGAAAGCTCTGGGCATTTGAACCCATGTTGTTCTGTAGATTCATCAGAGCACAGTTGTTTTGGTTCCTATGTGGAGAAGGATTCAAAAAAGTAAAAATAGCACGAAAAATGGTAGAGTCTAGCTGACTCCAGTTTATCAATTGGATGATATCAATGATATCAATAGGAGTAAAAGGCAGGCAGCTGGTTGTAGAACAGGTATGTGACTGGAAGAATAATGGACTCCCAAAGATGTCCATATCCTAATCCCCAAAACCTCTAATGGGGAATGTTACCTTACTTGACAAAATGGATTTGCAGATGTCATTAAGTTATGTATCTTGAGATGGGAAGATTTTCTTTGATTATGTAGGTGGGCCCAATGTAAAGGGAGGCAGGATTTCAGAGCAGGACCCTATGGTCCTTGCCCCCACCACCACCATGTCCTCTGCCTGCCTTTTGTCTGTGGAGAAACTTTAGCCAAAGAATAATTTTAATCAGAGAAGTGAGAAAACGCAGAAACAGGGGAAAACAGTCAAAGGAGATCAAAAAATAATAGTTTAGTCATGAAGCATGGTCAAGGACCTTTAGCTCCTCCTCAAGGGCTGTAGATAATATTCTGAGCCATATCCTGTGAGCTGTCTTGTAGATACTGAAATCCCCACCAGGTGGAAGAAGTTAACTACCTGATGACCAGCCTGTAGCCATGACACAAGCTGCCACGATTCCGAGAATTGGCCTCAAAGAAACAGAAACCAACCCTGGAACTGAAGATCAACTGCACCTACCACAATCAAGATGACGCTCGTCAGACCACTGATGACCAAATTCAAGATGACTGTCAGAGCTGACTGTACTGTTTCTACATGTCGCCCCCTCCGTCTGCCTATAAAAGCTCTCGCCCACTGGTTGTAGGAGGGGGAGAGTCAGCATTTGGACAGGCATCTGCCCTCCCCACCCTCTGGATGCCGGCACCCAAAATAAAGCAAACTTTCCTTCCCACCAACCTGGCCTCTTTATTGGCTGTTGAGCGGCGAGCAGCCGGACCCCACTTTCGGTGACACTTGTAAGAGGAAGGCAGGGTTTCAGAGTAGGCGGAGGTATGACACCAGAAGCACAGGTCAGAGTGATGTGAATACTAGCTTTGAACTTGGAAGCCAAAGACTATGGGCAGTTTCTAGAAGCTGAAGAAGTTAAGGAACAAATTCTCCCCTAGAGCATCCAGAAGGAACGCAGCTTCGCCAGTTCTTTTATTTGAGGGCTTTTTATCATCAGAACTATAATTAATAAGTTTGTGTTGTTTAATTCACTCAGTTTGTGGTAATCTGTTACAATAGCAGTAGAAAACTAACAGAATCAGTCACAAGAAAATCAGTCTTCATCTGCTACAGCATCCTAAGTGGTATTGAAAAACACCATAATGCCTGGCAGGCCCCGCAATAACAATCTCTGTCTCTCCAATGTTTACGCATTCCTATTTTACTGACATGCCACTGGGAAGAATTGGAAAGATACGCCTTCTCCCATCTCATGTGAAATTAGGATGCCCTCTATTGAGACAGATTAAACTGAGTAAAATATGTTCTATTTCTTTGATGCCTCCCATTGGTACAAGTCAAAAACAATAAACTAGTCAAGCGATACATCCACTCTCATCTCTCCTCCTACTAATGCTAGCCTAGCCAGGATCCTGACCCAGGACTCAGCACTTCCTCTAGAATTCCTGTTACCAATCTCCAGGCCCCAGAAAAAAAGAAACAGACAAAGACTTCTGACAGAGAAACATGGCAGGAAGTTAAAGTGAGAAAGAAGGTGAGTGGGAGAAAAACAAGATAACAAGAAAAAATTAAGATAGAAGAAAGAGCTTTTTTTTTAATTAATTTATTTATTTTTGGCTGCGTTGCGTCTTCGTTGCTGAGCATGGGCTGTCTCTAGCTGCGGCGAGCAGGGGCTACTCTTCATTGTGGTGGCTTCTCTTGTTGCGGAGCAGGGCTCTAGGTGCGCGGGCTTCAGTAGTTGTGGCTCGTGGGCTCTAGAGCGCAGGCTCAGTAGTTGTGGCGCACAGGCTTAGTTGCTCCACGGCATGTGGGATCTTCCCGAACCAGGGCACGAACCCATGTCCCCTGCATTGGCAGGTGGATTCTTAACCACTGTGCCACCAGGGAAGCCCCAAGAGCTTTTAACGCAGGTAAAAGCATTAATTATTTTTTTAAAGGGAGGGCATAATCCACTCCTATAAGCCTCTAAGAGTCTCATCAATAGAGGATATTTAGCATAGAGGTGAACTAACACACACTCCAAATTTTTATGTCTTATGTGTATTTAAAAAGATTCTCTGACCAAAATAAATCACTGGGATAATCACATTATGCTATTTTTAGATATTAATTACTTGACAGAAAAATATTTCAGTTTGGTTAGAAAATATCTTTTAGCACCATTAAGTTTTGAGGTTAGTTTTCTAAAACCGCAATTTTAACCAGAGTTCACCATCAAAGTTATCAAACAGAAGCGAATGTATGAGGGGATTTGTGGCCATTTTTGTACACCCATAACCACACACCATGTCCTCTAGGTACCTTAACGAAGCAAATGGTAGAATAAATTGTGTGCTGTATTGAGCACGCTACTTCATAGACTTCAGATGAGAATGTGCTCTCAGGGAAACATCTTTTAAGAAGACAAAGTTTCCCAAATAGATTGGAGTAGGCAATAAAGTGTACTTAAAAGATGCAGCTCTCCCAGAGCCAGGTAAATTTCAATAAATCACAAACAAATTAAAATATCTTTAGGAGCAGAAGAGCAGAAAAGAAGCATTTGCTTCTTAGTGACGGGCTGAAAAATTCCCTTTCTGACAGAACAAGGAACTGATCCCATTGACACAAGCCTGGTTAAGCAAAGGGCTTATAACTGTATGAATCCAATAATCTGGATAATACAAGTCCTCCAAAATCTCATTCCTCTCTGAAGTCAGTTTTATGTGGTTTGTTGTTTCATTTTTGTTTTGATTGGCGGGAGGGAGGAGGTGAATTTTTTTCTTAAACCTTAAATTAGGCGGGGTTATAACTTCACTTAAAGGATTTTTCCCCAAAATTTGCCAGTTATATTGCTAATTCTAACAAGAGACAACATTTCATTGAACTTCTCAAATCAACTTTTTGTTATAATGCTAAGCAGACAAAACATGTTTGTAGCATTGATTCAGATCACGCTTACAAGTACAAACTCCAAGGCCAGACTGCCTCCGTTCATAATCCAGCTCGGCCATTTGATAGCTGTGCGATTTGGGGTAAATTACTCGACTCTTCTGTAGCTCAGTTTTCTCATGAGTAGAACAAAGATAATAATACTTACCCATAAAACCTTTTGCAGTGAATAAATGGGATGGGATATGTAAAGCATTACAATGCCTGGTAGATACTATGTGCAATATAAATTTTAGATTTTATTGGTGCTATTATTATTATTACTTTAAAAGTGTCAAAATCTGCTGATCCACAGATGCTGAAGGGCCAGAAAATGTACCTTCTTATACCATGGGGCACCTGTACATCCCAATCATGGTTTTAGTCCTATCCGGTTTGTCAGAATAGAAGACCAACAGGGCAACCTTTCAGCTATTGAATGATTTGAAGAATTCCTTTCCCCAGGCCACCATGGATGTGTTTTATGTCATTTTAGATTAGTTTTGCATGTTCTAGAACTTCACACAAATAGAAGCATAAGGTATGTATTCTTATGTGCCTAGCTTCCTTTGCCCAACATAATGTTTTCGAGATTTATCCATAGTGTTTATATAATGCTATTTGTTCATTTTTATTGCAGAGTAATACTGCATTGTATACAACAACTTGTTCATTTATTCACATGTTGGTGGACCTTTGAAGTGTTTCCAGTTTTTGTTATATACATGAAACATCTATAAATATTCATATGCAAGTTTTTTATTTTTTATATTTCAAAAACCATAAGTAATACTCTTTTCACTTAGAGATGGCTACAATACTTTTCATGAAAAAGAAGAACAAAAGGAGGACTGGGATATATCAGATACAGAAATATATTATAAAGGTATAACAATCAACACAGTTTGGCATTGCAGCAGGGACAGAAATTAAACCAAAGAAACAGAAAAAGAGAATAGAAACAAACCCACACATAGGCATTAATATGGAAAAGAAATGACATTAAAGAGCAGTGAGGAAAAGATGGGCTTTTCAATCAATTATGCTGGGACAATTGTGTATTCACACAGAAAGAAAATAAAATTGAATCCTTTCTTCATAGAATAAATAAAAATTAAAAGGAGATGGCTTAAAAGCTAAGTATAAAAGGTAATAATATAAAGCATTTAGAAGATAATATAGGAGAATATCTTCATGACCTTAGGTTAAGGCAGGGTTTTTTAAATAAGACACATATAGCACTAGCCATAGAAGAAACGATTGATAAACTGGAATACATTGTTAAGAACTTCAGTTTATTAAAAAAGAAAACACATCTTAAGATGAGTGAAAAGACAAGATGCATAATGGGAAAAGATATTTGCAAACACTATTTTATTATTTCACAGTCTCTGTGGAACAGGACTTTGGGAATGACTTAGCTGGGTGGCTCTTGCATGAAGTTGTGGTCAAGACGTCAGCTGGGGCTGTGATCATCTGAAGCCTGACTGGGGCAGGAGAATCTTCTTCCAAGATGGCTTATTCACATGCCTGTCGGCAAGAAATTTTTTTTTCCCTGCCTCTTGTCAGGAGACCTCAGTTTTTTACCACTTGGGTCTCTCTAAAGGGCTGCTTGAGTGTTCTTATGACATGGCAACTGGCTTCCCCACAGAGCAAGTGATCTAAGAGAAAGGGTAAAGAAGAAAACTTAATGCCTCCTATGACCTAGTCTTGGAAGTCACACACTGTCCTTTCCATCATATCTATTCATTAGAAATGAATCCCTAAATCCAGCCCCTACTCAAGGAGAGGAGAATTAAGCCCTACCTATTAAAGGGAGATCTATCAAAGAATTTGTGAACCTATTTTAAAACCACCAGAGCTATATTCCTACTTCATACAGGATATATATACATGATCAACTTTGCTAGATAATGCCAAATTACTCTCCAAAGCTACTGTATCAATTTAAACACCCACCGTCAACACATAACAGTTTCCCTTTTTCCATATCCTCACCAAAATGGGCACTGTAAAACTTTTTATTATTCGCTTATCTTCCCATATTCTCATAGATATATGTTAGTTGACATTTTAGCAAGACGAGCAAAATTTACTCAATTACAGCATTTATTCCATTGCATTGAGCAAAGACCAGAAGATGATGATGGAGTGAGACATGTGGATAATGTAAATATCTGGGGGGAGAGTACTGCAGAAAATGTGGGAACAGGCTAAGGCCCTAAAGAGGGTATATACCCAGGCTGTGTGAGGAAAAGCAAGGAGGTCACTGCAGTAGGAATTAGGTAAGCAAGGGGAAGCAAGGAGGGATGCTGTTAGAGGGATGACAGGGTGGAGGGTCGATCATAAAGGACCTTCTAGACCTTCACAGAAAGTTGTATTGGACAATAGAGATACATATTTGGGAGCCATCAGCATACAAATCAGTGGTTCTCAACCTTGCACACTGAAATCACCTGGACTGTCTGGAGCCTTGATTCTCACTGTCATTTGAATTTCATGGCTCTACTACGTGTTCCCTCAGGGCCTCTTCCTCTCCACGTAGTCTCTTGGTATGGTCTTTTCACATGGTCTCTCCAGCAGGGTAGCTGGGCTTCTTCTCAAAAAGTGGTGTCATTTCCACCACATGTTAGTGGTTAAAGCAAGTCACATAGCCAACACTATTTCGAGCAGGGGACAAGGTGTGGGGCGCTACACAAAGGCACGAATACTGGAGGCATGATTCACTTGGGGGCCATCAGTATAACAGACTACCACATAAGGAAAGTATAGACACTAGAGTTATGAGAGCCAATGAAATGATGCTAAGATGAATGGACTGTAGATCCCAGTAGAAGATTTATTGGAATTGGTCTATTCAAAACAGTGAGAGGGAAAATTAGCAGGTGGCAAATGAAGAGTGGAATACTTGATATTTCCACAAGGAAAGTATTAAAGTTATTGGTGATGGCAATGTCTGGGGCAATGTTTCTCAATCCTGGTGTCACATTAGAAATAATGATGCTCAGGTAATATCCCAGGAGATTTTGATGTAATTATGCTGGAGGAGGACTGTCATTGGTATTGCTTAAAAGCTCCCCAGCCAGTTCTAATTGAGAGCTAATTCTAATTCTAATCGAGGACTACTGATCTAGAATATGACCTTGGAGGCAAGTGGCTGAGGTAAGCTGTACAACAAAATAATTAGGTTGAAAAAAAAAAAACTGAGACACCTGGTTTTTGGAATGATCATCTACATGGACATTGAAATAATTAGAAAAATTTCAAAAGAGTAGTGATACAGAGTGGTGAGCCCAGGGATAAAATATTCAAGGAAAGAAGATGAGTAACTCCAGGTTTTCAGTTTATGGAAGAGGGATGGTAACACTGGCATAAATGGGGAAATATGGCCAAAAAAAAAGAAAGTATTAGTATGGAAAACGTTTATAGTTTTAGAAAAAATAATATATAGTATCACTTAAACAATTGGATATCCACATGCAAAAGAATAAAATTGGACCCTACTTCACATTATATTATAAAAATTAACCTAAAATAATTAAAGCCTTAAATCTATAAAGTCTTTAGAAGGACCATAGGGGTAAATCTTCATGACTGGTTTGGACAATGATTTCTTAGATACAACATCAACTGCACAAGCAACAAAAGAAAAAATAGGTAAATTGGGCTCCATCAAAATTTAAAACGTTTGTGTTTCAAAGATCAAGAATGTGAAAACAAACCACAAAATGGTAGAAAATATTTGAAAATCGTATATTTGATGAGGGACTTGCATTTAGAAAATACGAAGAACTCTTACACGGCAATGATAAAAAGACAGCCCAATTTTTAAATGGGCAAAGGATCTGAATAGACATTTTTCCAAAGAAGATACACAAGTGGCCAATAAGTACACGAAAAAATACACAACATCATTAACCATCAGGGAAGCATGAATCAAAACTGTAACAAGATATCACTTCACACTCACTAGGATGGCTATAATAAAAAGACTGATAATAACAAGTGTTATTAAAGATGTGGAGAGGAACTTCCCTGATGGTCCAGTGGTTAAGACTTCACCTTCCAACGCAGGGGGTGCAGGTTCGATCCCTGGGTGGGGAGCTAAGATCCCACATGCCTTGCGGCCAAAAAACCAAAACCAAAACCAAAACAGAAGCAATATTGTAACAAATTCAATAAAGACTTTAAAAATCGTCCACATCAAAAAAAAAATCTTAAAAAAAAAAAAGAAGATGTGGAGAAATTGGAACCTTCATTCACTGCTAATGGAAATGCAAAACAGTACAGACTTTGGAAGATTCTGGCAGTTCTTTAAAAAGTTAAACATAGAGTTACCATATAACCCAGGGATTCCACTCCTAGGTATATCTGCAAAGGAACTGAAAACATACATCTACCCCAAAACTTGTACACATATGTATATAGCAGCATTATTCAGAATGGCCAATAAGTGGAAACAACACAAATCCCTATCAACTGATTGATGAATAAACAAAATATGGTATATCCATACAGTGGACTATTATTCAGCTATAAAAGGAATGAAGTACTTGATACGTGCTACAATGTGGATGAACCTTAAAAACATTATGCTAAGTGAAAGAAGCCAGTCACAAAAGACCACATATTGTATGATTCCATTCTTACAATATATCCAAAATAGGCAAATCTGTATATAGAGAGATTAGATTAGTGATTGTCTAGGCTTGGGGGTAATGGAGGGGATGGGAGATGACTGCTAAAGGGTACAAAGTTTGTTTTGAGGGTGATAAAAATGTTCCAAAATTGTAGTTAGGGTTGCACAACCCTGTGAATATACTAAAAATCACTGAATAGTATGCTTTAAGTGGGTGAACTTTATGATATGTGAACTATATCTCAATAAAGCTATTAAAAAAGATGCAATATAGGGACTTCCCTGGTGGTCCAGTGGTAAAGAATCCACCTTACAATGCAGGGGATGTGGGTTCCATCCCTGGTCGGGGAACTAAGATCCCACATGCCACGGGGCAACTAAGCCCACACGCCACAACTACTGAGCTCACGCGCCTCGAGAGAGCCCGCGTGCCACAAACTACAGAGCCCACGTGCTCTGGAGCCCGCACACCACAACTACGGAGAGAAAAAACCCACACGCTACAACTAGAGAGAAGCCCACACACCACAACTAGAGAGAAGCCCGTGCACGGCAACAAAGACCCGACACAGCCATAAATAAATAAATAAGACGCAATATATTGTTTAAAATTCAAAGGTAATCAGAGTATATAAAACTTGGCTATGTTTTGGCAGTTTCTCAAAAAGTTAAATATAGAATTATCATATAACACAATAATTCCACTCCTAGGTATATACTGAAGGAAAATGAAAACATATATCCACACAGAAACTTGTACATGAATGTTTACTGCATATTTATAATAGTCAAAAAGGAGAAACAACTCAAAGACTCATTAGCTGATGGACAAATCATGATATATACAGTAGAATATTATTCAGCCATGAAAAGGAACCAAGTACTGATAAATGCTACAACTTGGATGAACCTCAAAAACATCACGGTAAGTGAAAAAAGCCAAACACAAAAGGTCACATATTGCATGACTCCTTTTATATGATATATCCAGAAAAGGCAACTCCATAGAGAACAAAAGCAGATTAGTAGTTACCAGGAGATGCGGGGGAGGGAAGATGGGCAGTGATTACTAATGGGCATAGGAGTTTTTCTCCAGGGTGATGGAAAAGTTTTGAAACTGGAGAGAGGTGGTCATTGCACAACATTGTGAATACACGAAATGACACTGAATTGTATACTTTAAAATGGTTAATTGTATGTTATGTGAATTTTACCTCAACTTTTAAAAATAGAAAAAAAACTTGATTACTAACCTCTTTCCATTAAACCAAGTATTCAACAAAACGAGAACATTAAAATCATCAGGGTTTAGCATCTCATTCATACAACATATCTACCACAGACATGTATAAAGATTGAAATATACTATTACAGTTAGAGTTTATAGCTTTTTAGGAGAAAAAAATTTTTTTAACAAATTTTGTTCAGATCTCCCAACATGAGGTGTTTGACATGTTATTTCAATATCTGTAATAATTATTATTAAAAGTGAAAGTGCTTGTTTGTGAAAAGCAATAACAAGTTTTCCTCAAGCATGTTGACATCGCAAAGAATATCTGAGGTGTCACTTTTTGAGATGTCATTTACTATAATGAACAAGGGATATTTAGCTCATTGCTAACATGATGGACATGCTCTTACTCTTGTCACTAATATGTTTGGATCTAAGACACGTATTTAAGTAAATTCCTAGAAGTTAGTATTCGCTGAAAATCGTTGCAAGTGGATAGAGTGTGGCATCAGGAGGGGGTCTGGCAGTGGGCTGTGGGCAAAGATCCAGGTGGGCTGGATATTTTAATCACCTCATGTATTAAGTTTTCCAGGCCACCCATTATATAGGCCTCTATTACACATCTCACACCTGAATAGGAACTTTCTCTGATTGGGGACTCCAGGTCTTACAACAAGACTGATGTGAAGTACAGTTTTGTCAACGAATTGGCTATCTCATGTTATCATAACAACAAATACAATTCAGGGAACCTTACACAACCTCAGCTTCATGAAGTTCCTAGAATGATTGATTGTTTCTTTTCAGTAAACTTTTTTTATCACCTTACGAATACTTCTTTGATGACAACAGATGGTGAATTTATACAAATTACAGGCTAGAATATAGTGAATACAAAACCTATCTAGATAACAGTTAGAAAAGTATCACTTACAAAAGTAAATCTGATTCAAATGGCTAAAAAACTCAAGCTCCACATTTTGATAATTATATGCACCTTTCAATGTGGCGCATCTAAACCCTGCCCCTTAGTCAGGGAACTATTCAAGACTACAAAATATTCAGTGACCCTAGTGATCAGCAACCTGCTTTGAGTCCTACAGTCGAGCACCACAAGGTCTTGTTGGGGACCCAACCTCACAGTCAAAGTCTGTCCACACACACGTACACACAACCTACCCGTTGGCCCCTCTCTGGGGCCTGGAAATGCACACCCCAATGGCAAGAGAGGCCCTTTGGAGAAGGGGTCCGAAGAAGCAGCTTGTGGAGGCCTGGGAAATGGGCTTTGGCATCATTTGGTAGGGAATTCCACTGTTCACTATCCTGAGCATGGTTGGAGGAAGGGGGCTCGGGGGCTCGGGGAGAGAGTACAGAGGCAGCACTAGGTGGTACATGCCCTAGCCCTGGTGGACCTTCACTCTGTGGGGAGGGGACTAGCTAGAGAAGGATATAAACAGGGGCTCTCAAAAGGTGAGGCCCGGAGGATAAGAAGAGTACTGCCTCAGGCTAATGTTCAGCACACTTTGTAGAGCTTTTCTTTTTTTTTTTTTTAATTTATTATTTGTTTATTCTGGCTGTGCCAGGTCTTAGTTGCAGCATGTGGACTCTTCGTTGAGGCGTGCGGACTCTTAGTTGCAGCATGCAAACTCTTAGTTGTGGCATGCATGCGTGATCTAGTTCCCCGACCAGGGATGGAGCCCAGACAGCCTGCATTGGGAGCGCAGAGACTTACTCACTGGACCACCAGGCAAGTCCAACTTTGTAGAGCTTTAACAGTTCCATTAACCACAAATTCAAGAACCATTTTACTTAAGATTAGCCTTATCCGAGCGCGTTCAAGGAAAGGAAGTTACAAGCGTTAGAAAGTCAAGTCACCAACCTCTCCCAGGGAAAAGGGTGTGTGTGTCTCATGGGGTTTCTGACCAGATGTTTCTGAGTTACTACTCTTGTCTCTCTAAAGCCTAAAGCACTGCTCAGCTGTTTCCCCAGAAAGGTCACGTAGCTAATGTTGGGTGCAGGGGAGGTAGGACATGGGGAAAGTCCCTGCCAAGGGGCAGTGGGTGAATCCAAGGTCTCCATCTTTTCTCCAATCCTAACCCACTTATTGACCTGTTCCTCCTCGTTGCTGTCCCCTCCTAGTCACGGCAAATGCCCTCAGGGTAAAAGATGTATCCGTTCACCAGTGTGTGCTTTTATACTCTCCCTGTTCTCTCAAAGCAATTCTTCACTCTCTTATTAGGTCTTTGATGTTCTTAATAAGATGTTTTCTATATTTTGTCCACATGTTTTAGTTGATTTTACAAGAAACTTGGGCTGAATTACAGTCGACTATCACTGACAGTGGAAATCCCAAAATGGCTTTCAGATACTTGTTTTTTAGGCAAATCGTGTTTCAGCAAAGGGACCCCGTGTACAGCTTCAAGTTTCCCTGGACTAGCTTTGAGAATGCATTCTTTAACAAACACTTGTTAAACCAGCACTGAGTGTTGCACTATTTAAAGCACTATAGAAAACCATGGAGAAGATACAAAACTGAAAAAGATGCAAGTCGTGCTATCAACAGAATATCGTCTTGAGGGGGCGTCAGACATGTGTGTAAATAATAAAGGAATGAAGGAGGAGGGCAGAGTATGGAAAATGAACTGAGTCTGAAAGGAACAAGCCTTGAGATGACAAATTGGAACAGAAATGTCGTGTTTTGGGAAGACTATAAATCAAAGGTCTCAAAATGGTAGGCCACAGACTGAATTCAGCCCACAATCGTGTTTTGTTTGGCTCACACAGCGTTTTAAAAATAGGAGATTTCCCATTTAAAAAAAAAAATCTGGATTTCCATCTTCTGAAAACTCAGAAGATCTGGCAACCGTTCTCATTGCCAACTGGCAACCATCAGCTGGGGCGAAGTAGACGCCGCCTCCCTGGGGAGAGCTTAATTTCTCCCTTTGGCTACTTTGCCCATCAGTCCCCCACCATCATCCTTCACACCCTGCATGTTTCACTTTCTCAATCTAATGAAAAATGGCCTATAAATGCGGCTTTCAGCCCTTCTCCTTGGAATCAGTGAATTTTGGGCCTTCAAATCCACACCCCCTACACACACACACACACACACACACACACACACACTTTATCCCTATTTTTCTCTATAAAAAATCTAGACAATAAGGCCTTACCACCACCACTTTCGGTCATTTAAATAAATGTCCTTTCTGTAGGTATGTAGGTTTATGATCTCTGTATTGATCCTGTCCCCACAGAGATGAAGAAACGGTGTATTTAAAGGTCCACCACTCTTTGTTCTCCCCCAAAGAGAAGAACATCAGGCTCTATCTGTCATAGACTACCGGGGAAAGAAAAGAAGAGAATACAGCTCGCGCTGGAGAATGATCAAAGGGAAACGGACACTGAATGTGGGAGTGGGAGAGTTGAAGGCTGGCAGCACAGAGAGAGGGAGGGTTACCCTAAGGGGCTCCGTTCGAGTGTAAAGGAGCTGTATTGTGCTGATGTCTTTGCCAACATTACCTGATGGCCCAGGCTTCCCTGAGAAAGATCTCCCACTGCCTCCCTTCCCTTCTGAGTGCTTTCTGTGGATGTGCGGGGCGGTGGTGAGGATGACCTCTTTTTGGTAGGAGCTGAGCTAAGGAAGACTTGCAGGTACATTCACTGAGATTTCAAAGCATCTTTATGTCTGATGGTTAAATATAGTTGACACAATAAAACCGCATACAGTCTGAAGTCAGACTAACCTGGCCTTGAGCCCTGGCTCTGCCCCTCCTCACTCTGCACCTTTTCCTCTTAAGTTTCAGGAGAGCTGTGAGAATTAAGACAATATATATGCAAATTGCTGAGGACAGTGCCTCGTATACAACAAGCACTCAATAATTGCTAGCTTTTATTATTGCTTCACTTTACCTAGGATCCATAAACCAGTAAGAGTTTTATTTGGGGACTTTGCCAGTCTTAACTATAACCCTGCATCAATAAGAAACCAAGAATGAAATGAGCAGACAAAAGCTGGTATACTTGCTACGTCATGCTTTACATGTGGAAGTCAGAGCATAGTTTGAAAAACGGGGAAATTTGCAAGTATAGGGTATGATCATGTGATAACTGATTTATAAATAAAATGGTAAGTCATGTCGTTCTCTTTCTCAGTCTTCTGCATAAACTGTAAAATGTTGGCTAGGCCTCAAGCATGGGCAAGAGAACTTTAAGCACACTCAGGGTTCGGCTGGCCATTCCAAGCTACTGTGTGATACTCTGTTCATACCTCGACAGTCGGCTTTTTGAACCTGGCATCTCATCCTGTCCCTGCCTCTGGTCTTATTCATTTGAAACCTATCTCTGTGTCTATTCTGACTCAAGCTTAGATCTCCTCAGATTTTTTCAATATTAATGGTGAGTCTATATTATTATTTATGATGACTTCAGGCTTTATCCAAATGCTAATTTATTCCCCTAAGTAATGACAGACTGGATGCACTGACCACAGCACTCTCCCCAATTTTCTTTCTGTTTGAAGCTCTCCATCACCCTTCCTTCCTAAAGTTCTTCCCTTAGGGCTTGAGTTCCCAAGCTTCCATGGGGCCTATACTTACCTGAGGACAAGGGTAAATTTCTTATGGAAGGTTAACATGCATCCAAAAATGGAAAACTGCACAAATCATAAGTGTACATCTCCATAAATGCTCACAAAGTGAACACAGCTGGGTACCTGTGCCCCGATTAAGAAACAGCCACAATTCCCTCTGCCGTTCCCCAGGAGAGAACTGCAACCTAATAGTTTAGACTGCCTTGCTTCTTTTTAACTTTCTATAAATGGAATCAAACAGTACAGACTTGTCTTTCCCCCGACTGCTTTGCTCAATGCTATGTTTGTCAGATTCATTCATATGTTACACGTGGTATCCATATTTATTCCTGTTACCGTATGTATTTCTTTGCTTGAATGTAACACAATTTATTTATCCACTTTCCAACTGATGCATATTTAGGTTGGATCCAGTTTTTTGGCTATTACAGGTATAGTTTCTATTATATACTTCCCCGAGTCTTTAGGTGAATTTCTGTACATTTCTGTTGCGCAGGTATCTAGGAGATGGCTGGTTCCTATGCTTTGCAAGTGTTCAGCTTTAAAAGATACTGCTGCGGGCTTCCCTGGTGGCGCAGTGGTTCAGAGTCCGCCTGCCGATGCAGGGGACACGGGTTTGTGCCCAGGTCCGGGAGGATCCCACATGCCACGGAGGGGCTGGGCCCGTGAGCCATGGCCGCTGAGCCTGCGCGTCCGGAGCCTGTGCTCCGCAACGGGAGAGGCCACAGCAGTGAGAGGCCCGCGTACCTCAAAAAAAAAAAAAAAAAAGATACTGCTACACCATTTTCAATGTGGTCACAACAACTGACACTCCCACCATCTGTGTATGGGAGGTCCAGGTGCTCTGCTTCCTCCCCAACTCTTGGTGTTGCAAAGCCCTTCTTAATCCCTTCTTAATTTGTGGTGCATAACCCACCCACCTCCCACTCCACTGAGACAATTTTCCGCTTCCCATTCTACCCTCTATCCCTGCACTCCCAGTAGCCCCATCTTAGCAGCTTCACTGTACTAATTAGTATTTACATTAAAACTAAATTCACCCTTCTATTTCTGGTACTACTACCTTATATGCACTATCAGTAAAGAAATGACATTACACCCCACATAATCTTCTTAGACTTTCCATATTTAACTTTTCCTAACTTGGAGCTGGTTGATTAAACAGTCACAGACATGTATGTACATCTGGTGCCAGTGCTGTGAATGTGCAAATTTTATAAACCTTCTATTTCAAAAGTATTGCTGTGTTCGATCCTAAAATATAAAGAACGCTTTTAAATGATTAAAAATAAAGTGGATGGGAAGGAGATAGCAATATCAGACTTACTGCTTTACAACAAGAAGTATGACTTCAATACCATACTACTGGCGGTATAGAGTGAAGGATTAAAGCTTAATGCAAGTGCATGATATCAAGTCCCTCTAAGATCTGCTTCTTATTAAACTTAACCAAAAGAAACTTCACTCACGTCCTTCTTCTTAAATGTAGTTCCTTTTACTAGAAAAGAGATCACGTCAATTCTTACGTATTCAATTTGTCTGAAGCATTTCTCAGTGCTAAATTCAACTTTTTCCAAAAGCAAAGGAAAGATAAGACACTTCAAAGAAAACACTTCAGGTAAGACTTTTTTTTTTCCAATCCCCCCCTTCATGTTCACTTATTCTTCTTTATTTAAATGTTTGAGCACCTATTTAATACAAGCAGAAGTATGAGGACTAAAGTAAAGGATTAAAGCATGCCTGGTTTCACATAACATACGGCTTATAAGACAGAAGTAGTAGATACTCAAAAAGGAAACCTTTATTTGTAACCCCTGACTTTTTTCTATTGATATATATATCAGTAGAAAGAAAAACACCTTTAGTTTTCTCTCTCTTCTGGATAAAGGACTTTATTGTTCACTTGAACTACAGCAAAGTAATTGCAAGTTTTCTTCCAGAAATAATTTCTCCCTTGATTAAGAGATTTCCATCTACTAGTTTGTGTACCATTACGCATTTTCTTTAAAATCCGGTTTGATTATGCTCCCTTTCGGAAATAATCAAAAGCCAGAGTTTTGTTTCTGTGTAAATGAGTCTCTGTCTCTCTCTCTTTCTCTCTCTCTTTCTATCCCCTCTTTCTCTCTCTTCTTTCTGACTGTGAAGGCTAGGAAAAATGGACAATGGTTTGAATTCCTTACATAACTCAGTATTCCAATTTGAAGACAAATTATAAATCCTTCACAAGGGATCTATTTTACCATCTGGGGAGCAAGAATACATCCCTTAACTTTAAGCAATGATTTTGAGAACTAAATTTGGGCTTATTTTCCCTTTGCCATTTTTATAACTTCTGTCTTTAGCAAAAGAAAAACGCATTATTCCATTGATTCAAATTAAATGCCTTTCTTGCAGATATCTGTAAGTCTGTTAGACTCCTGAACTATCATCTGTGGTTTTTAATTGACTTTTTCTAGACTTCATTTAACCACATATACACAAGTCACTCTATTCACCCCATGAGTCACGCAGTTAGGTCCTATTAACACTAATGGAATTTATATGCATGCGCACTGAGGGAGAATAAGCCCTTTAAACACCTTTATAATGGAACAGTTTTGTTTCTTTCCATTCCTCTTCACACTCCTCTGTTTGGACTTACTCTTACCAGCGTGTGCTCCTGAATTAATGTAGCTCTGATTTCTTTTTCAGCTCTTATACTTTATTCTTTATGGAACTCCAGTTTTCAAAGCAGGACTTGACCTCCCCTCTTTTATTGATCATGCCTGGAAAAAGCAGCATGATGAAATCATTACTACCGTATTAGATTTTCTGGTTTCAGAGTGAAATTCAGATGTTGCTTTCGTTCCAGTCCTGTAATTTCCAGCAAATGTATTTTACCCACAGACTATTTTTTTTATCCTTCTGAAGACTTAACTAGACAGAAGTCAATTAAGATAATGAATATTTACTCAGGAGGCTAAAGATTTTTCCACCTTACAATGAAAATAAATAGGCAGGTTTTCAGATTCTCCCACTGTATAATGTTTTTATTTGTTTACACTTTAGGGAAGCTTTTTAAAAATTTTTTAAAGTACCTATGACATAGGTCTGCAGCCACATATTCAAATTTAGGCAGGAAAATAAACAGTGGCATAGGAACTGTAAATCCATAGGAAGTAAAGCTACACCTCCAATGCACAGGCTAACAGTCACATTTTTGTTTAGCTCTTAGAAATGTATTATTCTTTATTGATCTTATAACAGCTTTATCGATGGACTTTACAAGCCAGCTTTGTTTTCCCTTCTCATTTGTAAAGTGAGAGACTGGATAAGAGTATTCTGACTACGCACTTAGCAGCGTGCCAGACGTACAGCAGTTCTTTGGCTCACATGAAATTGCCATTTTAGTAGATCAAAAATAGTTGAATAAGTGTTGGAAAATACCGGATGAAAACACCTGTTTAAAAAAAGCAAGTGAATGAATGAAGTCTCTTTCAAGTCTAGAATTTAATATTTATTCTGTTTTCAAAAATTAAAAATATAGAGTAATCCGTCTAAGGTAGTAAAAATATACAGCAAGCAGTAGAGTTTTCTCAATCATTTGATGGAATAAGACTCTAAAACTGACTGGACTCTGAACTTTACCATATAAAGAGATGATATTCTGATATATTTGTGCATTTGGAAAATGAAATTTATATATGACAGATATCATGGCACATGTGGAAAGAATTGAGGATAAATATATAATAAAATGAATAAGTAAAAGTTCATAAAAGACGTTATGCAAAAAGAAACCAAAATTATGGTATATTACTTAACTGTTCAGTGAGTAATATTCAGATATCACAGTAATTTGATCTGATTTACCCCAAAATATTATCTGAGGATGTAAACGTCAATACCAGCAGGAACAGCTCAAAATGTTGAAGATTAGGTCTACACTCTGGAACTAGGGGTATGAAGGGGCATGGGGGGAATTGCTGCTTGTACTTATGAATTTTTAAACTATGGGAAAACCCATTGATGACACACCTCCCAATAACATGAATTCCAATATAATGGAATGAATTGGTGATTTGTTCCTATGCTCTGTTCTAGACTCATCCTAATTATTTTACTACCTTCACAATACTGCCATCCCATATTGTAGCCAACTGAATTATTTTAGACTCAGTTTAGAGTGTTATGTGGGATTTTATACCTTTTGCATTTTAACTTTGTACATATGTTAGTTTGATAAAAATAAAAATTAATTTAGAAATACTTGAATTTCGTATTGAACCTATCCAAGTTTTACTCTTCTAAGAACTCAACTCCAAGTTGGAAGATGAGAGATTAGAGTAGAAAAGAAGGAGAACCCAGCCCCCTCCTGGGTGACTTTGAGTTGACTTCCCAATATTCCTTTCTTTCTCTGATTCCTCACTATTTCCTGACACCTTCTTCTCACAGCTGTCTGGCCGGATGGGATACGGCACTTTAGGTGTATGGCCAGAATGAATGGACAAAGAAAAGAGGATTCAAGTTTCTTAGTTTTCCTGCAGTAAGCCTCAGTGCAACCTCATTATTTTGACGTTAAATTTTGCGTGAATGCAATGAAATAATTTTCATTATATTGTAGTGATATAAAAAGTGTGAGAGAGTAATAGAGTTCATGAAAACTATGACTTTGTATTCACTGACTTTCAAGGTTGGAAAATTTTAACTCTGCAATAATGTATCTACAGAATTTTTCATTAATATATTCTCTATTATGTCTAATTCATTATGGAAATACATCTTTATTAGAATAATTAATCAGATCAAATAGTTTGGGGCACATTCTGGAACTGTGATGTCTGGAGTCCTTGTATGCAAAGGTGAGCATTATGCATGAAATATGGTGCTTAGTACTTACTTAATCAGAAAAGCTTTTAGGTTCAGTCTTGGAGTTGAAGGAGAGTCATAATGAAATAATGGCTTTGAACGTTAGCCCTCTGATGACTCAGGAGAGAAAGGAGCCCAGACAGTGGGGGCCAGAGCGGAAGCAAAATAATTCAAAGGGGGGAAAAATAGAATAGATGATATTCAGAAAGAAAGACCTTCAATGGACCCATGTCTAAGTAAGTCTTCCCTGTTGGCCAGAAGTGGCAGCCCCCCATCCCAGGTCTCCTGAGAGTCCTCTGGGGGTGAAAACCTACAGCAGCCCCACAATAACCTTGCACTCAAGTCCCAGTTGGAGTTCCAAGGTGCTGGCCATTGGCGTCCTCCTACTTCATAAGAGGTGCTTCCAGACCATTGCTCTAACTTGCTCATTCACAAACCCTTTTCCTGTGAGTCCCACAGCATCACAGCATCTTTTTGTAAGCATTTTCTCAGAGAACAAGCAAAGTGTTCGGTGATTAGGAGTATGAACTCCTAAGCTATACATCTGGGTTTTAACCCCAACTTCTCTACTTACTGGGTGTGTGACCTGGGCAAATTCCTTAACCTCTCTGGGTCTCAAGTTCCTCATCTGCAAAATCAGAAAAATAATAGTACCTGTTTCATAGAGTTGCTGTGAGCATTAAATGATTTATCCCATGAAACAGAACAGCGCCAGGCACATAATACGCACAATGTAAACACCAACTGTTGTTAAACAGGCCGAACTCGGTAGAGCTCGCTCGCTCTCTTTCTGTCACCCTCACACACACACACCGACACACACACACAGACACACACACACACACACATATACAGTCCCTTTAAATCCAATCTAAGAACTAGTTTCCTCCTATCCTTTGGATGAAATTGTGAACTGGTCCTATAACTTTTCCATCATTTTCTTCATGACTCCAATCACTGTCTGCCCCAAGAAGTTATTTTTGAATAGTTAAGATATCCAGTAGTGTGAAAGCATCAAAATTTCCACCTTTTATCTAACATAGAGACTTTCCTCTACCAGTTCAAAACCCTTTAGACCTGGAAGGCTTTGTGTGGTGGACAGAGTGGGAGAAAATGGTAAGTGTCAGCTTTTATTCTCCCTCCTAATTTCACCTCCTTCTATCCCAGCATCCTGTCAGCACCCCTGACCTTTCCAAGGTCTGCACTAAGGGAAGAGGGTATTATGGGTAAGCCCACAGTGATGGTTATGATGGCTGGTGCCATTGTGATCTGACGTTGGAACACTCTGAGCTTGGCAGTTGATTCGAGCTGGAACTTTCTCTAGCAGAGTGGTTTTGAAGTTTTCTCAGAAGCCTACATTTTTAAAAGGAAGGGGCCTTTTTCTCTGCTGGTCACTAATAACCCCAACTCTAATCCCCTGAGCATTTGGCAGTACACTCCAGACTCTCTCTGTTGGGGTTCCATGACCCTCCAGCTAGTCCTCTTGGCAAGATGATTTTTAAGTTGGCTCCAGGCTGAGTCTGTTCCCCTTTCCCCTGTCCCCAATCCCAATGGTTTCACTTGCTTCAAGGAAAACTCATGCATCCTTTCCTTGCAGTCAGTGAACGTACATGGTTCTTCCTCTTAGTCTTCTCAGCTGTGTGTCAGTATCAGCACACATGCATCCTCAATTCCAGGGGACATGAGTCAAGTTTCCAGGTGGGCTCCTGGAAGCCCCTCTCATGTAGATTACAGTGTGAATGTGTACAACCCAAATACACCTGCTCCCTTCGCCCACAGGAGAACTGGTTACTCATACCACAAGGCTCTCGCCAAATATCTTTTCTCCTAGCTTATTGACCTCCATCATATAGCATGTCCTGAAGGGACAATTCAGTACCTACCTTGGTGCATGGTTGTGACTGGGCATGTACTGTTTTATTCTCAGCTTTGGAGCTTCAGCCAAAACTGTGATTGGAAGTTTCCTATCTTACGTGTGTCACACTTGTTTTTAACAACTGCTCACCTCCAAGCCGCTCTTCGCATTCCCTGAGGTCTTTGACTGCTAGATCAGTCTTATACATCCAGATGCCTCTTTCAGTAGAAGGATTTAAATTATGTGAATTTAATTATACATGCTTGTGGAGTAAGGAGTGGGGATGGTAAAAAGATAAATAATTTAAACAATGCCCGCAGTTCTATGGCTGTTCCTCTCAATGAATTTATAACTCCATGTAAGCTTGAGCTACAGTAAGATCTGCTATTTCCTAGGACGTATTCTGTTCTTGACACTCTCTTATACTATGAGCATCTCACCTTACTGAGCATGAGTCTGTTATCTAAGATACATGTTTTTCATACAACGGCCCCTAAATGCAAGTCAACAATTGAATGCGGTTCTTAATGAAGAAACAGTGATCTTTTCTAAAGATGGAGAGAAAACTGAAGACCAGCTTGTGTAAAAAGAGAGAGAAAGAGAGAGAGAAGGGTGACTGGCTCATCCTGATTTGCTCAGGACTTCCCTGGTTTCAGCGCTAAAAGCCCCATATCCTGGGAATCCCCCCCACCAAGTCCCAGACAAACAGGAATGGTCGATCACACTACCAGGAGAGTTCAAGCATCAGAAGGAACAGAGATTCTTGGACGAGGGTGAGGCTGTGTCTGAGCACACTCCAGCCCTGCTTCCATCTGACTCTCCCCCTCAACATCACTCTCTCCCAGGTCACCTCCTGCTTTTCTCATTGCTTTTACCTCGGGTGACAGAAAGAAATATAAGCCCCAGCTGAGTCTTGACTTAAGCCAAAGGACTAGAAAGCTAAGTTACTAATATTTTATGCAAAGTTTTTTTTAAGGGATTTCTAGAACTTTTCAATGTATGTCTCTCAGACTCTTTTACACCACAAGGAGGAAAAGGAAACGAACCACAGATAGCAGAGTGGTCTACCCTTACCCACACAATAATTATGGGGAAAATCTAGTGTTTCCTGTTCTTGGCCTAGCCTACTGAGCCATTTTGTCTTAGTAAGTTACTTAACCCTATCTGGGCCACAGTTTTGTGTTGTTTTCAAATAAACCTTTTTAAAAAGAGATAATCTATTTTCTAGCTAATCCATTGAGTGATGGTGAGGGTCAAATATGGAAAATGTGATCATTCATGTGAAAAATTCCTACTCAGGCCTCTTTCCTCCAAATCTCCAGGCCACTCATGCTACCAGCACACTTCCCCTAGTCATCTGCTTACCTTTTCTATCCCAAACATTAAAACTCGCTTCTCTGAGATTTCTTAACATTTGTTTCATTGTGCGTGTCAAAAGAAAACCAGTGTGAAAAGAAATCAAACACTTGACTACTGGGTGAAGGTAAATTGTTCAAAGTTAATAAGTCAATTTCATATTAAATAAAGCATCTTTAAACAGAAACACACATAAAACAAAGTTCTGTATTGATTGGTTGATGAGAATGTGACCAGAGGCTCACAGGAACCTGGCCGTATATTTCCCTTAGGTTCAGTATTCAGTAACTCAGAGTTTTATTGAACACAGCTACCACAAATAACAAGAATTGACTGTGTGTGTGGTGTGTGTGTATGTGTACATACAACAATAAACAATTCTTTTCCTAGGGCCAATTTTTGGCTGCCTCGATATATATATTTTGTTCCATAAGTCTTTAAAAAGAGGATAGGGTGATCCTTTCAAAGGGGAGAAAAATTTCTAGATGATCTAGATAAACACAGAGAACTAATAACACAGAGGATGAAATTGCAGAAGCCAGAGGACTAGTTAGTATACTAAATTGACAACCAGAAATTCCTTGCTGAAAGTGGATTTTTTGCGCTGCTTTGGACTTCTGTCAAGTTACTCAACTAACATAAGACGCCTTGGGAAGTGCCTTAACTATGCATTGTCTTTATCTAGCCATGTAGTAAATAGCAGGGAAGTTCCAGAATTGACAGTGTGGATTGGAGGCAGGATGAGGGAGGTGATCTCTGGGAAAGAGAAGCAGAGCGAGACTGTGAACTCCGAGTTGCTGTTATAATTACAAGTTAACTAAACTCTTAATCAGTTAGGTAGCTTGTTTCTCAAAATTAAAAAATGAATGTTGCCGCTCAGCAGCATTGAACTTTGAACCCCAGCTCCACTATTTTCTAACTTAGGAGGCCTGGGCAAGCCACTCAAACTTAGTTTCCTCATTGGTAAAAATCAGGAACTAACACCTACCTCAAAATATTGTTTATGTGCTCAAATGATGTAGCCTGTGTATAGCAATACGACACTGCTGAGCCTACAGTGAGTTCTCAGTAACTGACAGCATTATGTACGTTCACCGGCTTTATCTTGTTCTTCAATAGAGAGAAACTCTTAGCTAACAAGTGCACCAAGATAGGACTCTTTCAGCAAATATTTTAATGCTTTGAAAAGAATATGAGGATTGGGTGAGTTTCATTTCAATTACAAGAATCATATTAATATTCAATCCCTGCACCTTTTAATGTCATAGAAATGTGGTGAGGAAAAAATAGCTTATTTTCAAAGTTTCTAAGGACAGGCATTTGGAAAACAGCTCAGAATATCTTCTAGAGAACTTTGGCTGAGGAGAGCATCATTTTGTCACTGAGGCTAAGGGTGAAATTTAGAGATTAGAAATCTAAAACAGAATGGATTGACACGTTCATGTATTCATCTGTCCATTCGGTTATCACTTACTGAGTGTTTACCATGGGGCAGACCCTATCTTAGGCACTGGGGATTTAGCTCTGAAGAACACGGACATGAGCCCTGCCCTGTGGTCTTGGGGGTAGAGAGGAAGAGAAAAGCATAAAACAGTTACACAACTGTACACAGCAAGAAATGTTGCTCACACCAGGACACGTGTGATCCAGTCTCAGCCTTGTTGCAAAGAACGTAGTCCAGGAACTAACAGGTAACTCCAGGGAAGAAATACTTATATTCAGCAACACATCCACAATTTTCCTCTCCTCGTCACTTGCCTCACTCCTTGAAACCACAAAATATCTCAGCCCCCAGCCTGAGGCCACATCAGTCCTTTATTTCTGCTTTGTTCCCCATTTCTCACCTCCCTGGTGTCTTCCCCACTTCCACTTTCCCCCCACAGTATCTCAAAATCCCCCTACAAGGTGTGAGAGTGGAAAAAACAAACCAGCACACTCTTTAGCAGTTGAGAGGGAAAAGGTCAGGATCATTCTATGATAGAAAATTTTATTTCTGCACAGAAAGAAAGCTACGGTGTTTCATTGAAGTGTCCAATAGAAGCCCTAACCAGACTGGTAAATGGAGAAAGGTCCCTGGGAAAATAACACTGAAGTTGAGACTGGAAAGAGAAGGGTTTAGGTAAGAGAAGGAAGCAAATCAGAAATTGTGAGTGAGAGAGAAAGGCGTGGTGTTGGAGGGACAAAGAGAAGGTTAGGTAACAATGTGATCAGCTCAGCGCAGAGCAGAGACATTTGGAAGATGAGGCTGGATAGGCAGGGAGGGGCCTGGTCATGCAGGGTTTTTATTCCCAGAGCAACAGGAAGCCACTCATGAGTATTTATTTCATTTTTACGAATGTAAATACTCTTTATATTTTTCAGATCAAATTTTATTAGTATTTTGGTAAATACTATTCTTTTAAAGTCAAAATCTATGATCTTTTATTCTGAACCTCTCTTATTCACTGTCACAACATTCACGAAGGTTTTTATTTGGGAATGAGAGTGATCTGTATCCACTCTTTTTAGTTTAATTCACTCTTATTTAGGGGAAAATAATTATATAGGAAAAGCGAATATATCCTCCATCTATGCAGACTTATCCTAGTCTGACTTGCTATAGACTCCGTACTGAAACAAACACCTCAACTAAGTTTGTTCCAAGGAATGTAGCATAATTGTAGCTCAAAATGTAGCTCTCCTTGACTATATCGTGAAACCCAGAATGGACTTGTGACATAGGTTAGTGTTTAAATATTCAAATCCACCAATTTTTATCATCCTCTGTGCTTGTCACAAAGATTCCTTTTCTCTGTGCTCACAGTGGGTGATTGTGTTCAGCAGGAAAGAAACAAGTCTCTCATACTATTCTTTGCCTAAACACCTGGTTGTTCAGTTTTAACAAGGTGACTGGTTTCCACCATAACTCAGCTATTTTTCCACTTGGCTGGATCTCCCTGGACCTTACAGTAAAAATCTATGTAACATTAGCTTTCCTACTAACACTATGCAGGGTTTTCACCTACATCACACCACTTATTTATGGGTGATTCTCTGAATAATGCAAATGGGGATTCCTTCCTCTGCTCTTCCTTTTAAATTTCTATTAGATATACCGAGAGGCAATGTCATTCAGATCTTTTTGGTTCCATGTTCTGTCTCAATCTGTATTTCACTGATTTCTAAGCACCGGTAGAACTCTTGCATCTACTACTGGCTGCTTTCCTAGTTTATTGTGTATTTGAAGTAACCATAAAGTGAAAGGCTTTTCCAGGTTTCCTTATTTATAGGATTAGAATAATGGATGCCACTTACCTTTCAGACCAAAGTCCTGTCAAATATAACTAGCTATGAGGAGGACGGTCCACATTTGCTGTCACCCTTCTGAAGACTATAGAAATGTACTGGAGGAATGATCTCCATGTTGAACCACCAGGTTTCATATTTTATGTGCAGCAGTAAAGAGTTTGCCTTGTCTCTACTGAAATCGTTCCCAGTTTGAGAGCAGATGGGCCCTAAACACTAGCTAAATAATGACCGGCTTTAACCATTCTTAATTAAATGGAGAACTTAGAAGTTAGCCACAATGTCTTCCTCCCCGTCTGGACATAGAGGGAACAATATTATAGACTTTGAGGTTTCAAAGAAAAGTATTGTCCTTAGACCCAGGGAAAACGGCCCTTGTCCCGAGCTTCAGGCTAATGAGGGCCCCTCTCTGGCTCTTTTCCAGACCTACCCTCCCACTACTGTAGGTGAAGGGATGTGCCCCCTCAGAGCCTAAGCTTACCCTCTGGACCACTTTCTGAATTCTAGGACCACAGAATTCCTAGCCCAAATAGTCCTCAATCTGCTTCCAGAGTTTCTAGGCCTAAGGTGACCAAGGGGCAGCTCTCGGCAAGGAGGTGTGGATGAAGCCTAGACATGTGATTTGGGGCATCCGTACCATGTGCACATGAAGCCCTCGGCTATATGGAACAGAGCCAGTGATGGGAGAAGGGGGCTGATTTCCTTTACATGTCCCTACTCTGGTAGGAAAGTCCAGGTTAGCGGAAAGAACACCTCCTGTTTAACAGTTTGTTAATTTGATTTATAACTGATGAGTAATTAGATATATGATGGGTGGGCCTTATTTATATTCTTGCCCCAAACCTCACAAATGTGAGGGGTGGGTCTTTAGAAGAACATACTGCATTCAGAGAAATCATTGACTAATGATAAATGGGGAAACTTAATATTCTTTTCTAAACACAAATCACTAAGACTATAATACACAAGATGGGAGAGAGAGAAGGCAGAATAAAGCACCATTTAGATCAAACAGTAGGTTCAATCTCTTTTTAAGTTGTGCTCTTTGTTCATAAAGCATGGGGAGCCAGAGAGAACATTCTTCTCTCTGCCGCAAGAATTCCATCTGTAGAACAGAGGCTCCCAGGCTGCCAGCTGCTCTTCACTCCCCTGTTGTAAGAATGCAGCTGAGGTTGAAAACTTGTCACCAAGTTGGAGCCAATATCCACCTGTCCCTCTTGTCAGTCTCCTTCTGTAAAGTCTTCCTGGGATTTAAAAACTGGAGCCATAAAAATGGGATTTGCCTCTTTCTAGAACAGCTAAACAGCATGCACGCGTGCATCATATGTCCCAGGATGACGGTGTCTCTTTAAAATTGTGATATTTAATAAAATAACAGCTGTGCTGGATGATGAATAGCCATTACACGTATTCTTTTTTTTTTTTTTTTTTTTTGCGGTACGCGGGCCTCCCACTGCTGTGGCCTCTCCCATTGCGGAGCACAGGCTCCGGACGCGCAGGCTCAGGGGCCATGGCTCACGGGCCCAGCCGCTCTGCGGCACGTGGGATCCTCCTGGACCGGGGCATGAACCCCCGTCCCCTGCATCGGCAGGCAGACTCCCAACCACTGCTCCACCAGGGAAGCCCATTACACGTATTCTTAAGAATTGTTTTCTTATTCAAATCATTGGGTGTGGATGTTGTTTTTTTCCATTTTAAAAATTTTTCTTTATTCATTTTTTAATTTGTTTTTATTTTTTGTTGTTTTGTATTTTTGATTACTTTTGGATGTTATTTTTTAAGTAAGCCCCCCCAAAAAAAGAATGATAAAAGAAGAGAGATATTCACAGTTAAAATTTACATAAACATCCTTTCAGTAAATTGTCTACTACTCAAAAATAAAAAATAAGTATAACTATATATGTCATGAGTATATGCTGTTTTTCCCTATAGTAGGAAAGAAAATGCTTTTGTATAATATGCATATTAACATACTATTATTTTTTGGCCTTTTAAATTTTTTAAATTTAACATACTCTTATTTTAATACCTAATATATTTTGAAAATATATAAATCCTTAGGGGATTTGGCTTTGATGTTTAAATTATATTTTAAAACATGTTTATCTTTTCATCAGATCATTAATAGGAGGAAATGAATATGACATATGTTAAAAAAAAAAACTTTAACTCTTTGGAAGAAAAGTACTATATAAAGGTATTTTACATAATCTCAAACCTTTTGTCTAAAGTCAAAGAGTGGGTTTAGCTAAACTCATGAGGCAAAATTCCTTCAGGGTCTAAAAAGTGCCATTGGTGAGTGGAGAATCACCCAGGCCCCAGCTGTGGACCCATATGCAAAGCCCCAGTGCAGCAGACGGGAACAGGGTGATCTGAGTTCCAATCAGGTCACTGTTGGGGTACAGTGAGCAAGTCATTCATACATCTTGGGATACTTTCCTTGTTCCATGATTACCCCTGTTGCAAACAAATGCTGTTGTGTGTGTGTGTGTGTGTGTGTGTGTGTGTGTGTGTGTGTGTGTTTTAAAACAGGTTTTTAAAACAGTAATCTGGGGGCTTCCCTGGTGGCGCAGTGGTTAAGAATCTGCCTGCCATTGCAGGGGACACAGGTTTGAGCCTTGGTCCAGGAAGATCCCGCATGCTGCAGAGCAACTAAGCCCATGCGCCACAACTACTGAGCCTGCGCTCTAGAGCCCACATGACACAACTACTGAAGCCCACGCACCTAGAGCCCCTGCTCCGCAAAAAGAGAAGCCACTGAAATGAGAAGCCCGCGCACTGCACGAAGAGTGGCGCCCGCTCGCTGCAACTAGAGAAAGCCCGTGCGCAGCAAGGAAGACCCAATGCAGCCAAAAATAAATAAATAAAATTAATTAATTAATTAAAAATAAAACAGTAATCTGTTCAACTCTCTCAATGCAGAACTCAAGAAGAGAAGAGAAAGTTGACTTCTACACCTCTCAGCACCATGTGGTTGCTATTTAGGAACCAGAGTTAGGTCATCAAGTTAGGTATCAGGTATGCTAACTTTATTCATTTTGATCATACGTATATGGATTTCTGAAAGGACATCTTTTTCACATCTCTTAACAGTGCTGAAGCCACATATAAGAATAGTATACCACGCCATTAGAATAATTACGATACAGGAGAACAGTAAGAGCCAGCAGACAGACTAGAGCAAGAGGTATCACATCTATGAACACAGAATTAATACGGCAGAGCCGTGGAGAGCAGACACTTACAGCACACTCATCATCTCCTTTAAAGTAAAATCTTTAAAGAGGGTGTCCAGTTGAGAGGTTTTGATTGAGCTCAAGAGAATGACTGAATAATGATATTGATCCAATTCGGATATACATTGACCTTTGGAAATCTTTCCAATTCTAATTTTTAAAAAAGAAAACATATATTTCTCTATTTGAGAGGTAAAAGTGGGTATGCCAGGGGAACTCCCTGACGGCCCAGTGATTAAGACTCTGAGTGAGCTTCCAATGCCGGGAGCCTGGGTTCTATCCCTGGTCAGAGAACTAGGGTCCCGCAAGCTGTGCGGTGCGGGGAGGTGGGGTGGGGGGGAGGCGGGTATGCCTTGGAGAAAACATACTGTGGACTTACAGAACCTCTGAACGTATACCTTTTGTTCCGCTGACGCTGAGATCAGAAAGTAATAAAGGAAGGGGATTACATTCCCTGACTCCATTGGGCTTAGCTATTCCTGGAACAGAGCTTATCAAAATGAGAAATTGGCTGGGAAAGTCACTTTTCAGTTCTCAACATTTCAATCATGGAAAGTGATGCAAACGTCACAATCACATTTTTCTAACTCCCTGATTTGTTTTTTCTCGTGCATACCACTGTTTCCTTTGGAGAGCAAGTAGCAACTGGAAGCCAGCTGCCGAGGGTTAGTCGGTTCAGTCCATTCACTTACTTCACACTCTTCACCTCTCACTTTTACCATCGTCTTCACCTTTAATGCCATGAACTTCCAACATATACCAGGGAGCCAGGAAGAGCTTTGTAGTGAAGCTAAGGTTTAACAAAAGGTAAACCCGTTCCATCCCTTCCTGTATCAGAACATGTAGCTCTACCTGACAAAGAACGACATCACCTTTTAAATGATACACTGTACCACAGAGGAACCGATTTGCAGGGCAGAAATAGAGACACAGATGTAGAGAACAAACGTATGGACACCAAGGGGGGACAGTGGCGGGGTAGGGGTGGTGATGTGATGAAATGGGAGATTGGGATTGACATATATACACTAATATGTATAAAATGGATAACTAATAAGAACCTGCTGTATAAAAAAAAATAAAATTCAAAAAAGTAAAAACAAAAAAGTGATACACTGTACTCAGCCTCAATGTGAGCTCTCAGTACTAAGTGTATGTGTTAAATAGTAATAACTTAAACATTTGCTCACCATAGCATCTGTGTGTGTTCAAATAATACTGGCTACTAAAATTTCACCACACATGTACTCTCCTACCACCTCTCCTGCACAGAAAGCTCATTCAAATTTAAGTCTTAGCAGCACTGGAATGTGTGTATTTATAAGATTATTTTCCAGTTTCTGTGGAGAGCCAATTTACACACTTGCAATAATTTCAGTAAATAAATAGACTGTATCCCTCCTACCACAGTCTTCATTGTGAGTCTATTATATACAGCAAGACTATTTTATTGATACTGACCATGCCACATGCATGTGTATATGTGCATTGGTAGTGACACAGATGTAGATGCAGAGAGCTGCCATTCATCCCATGCTAACTATATGCCGGGCAATGTGCAAATCATTTTACTCATTCATGTAACGAGTATTTGTTGAACACTCCTGATGTGTTGGGCACTTGGGTTAGGTACGAAGTAGGTGAGAGCTAGTCCTCGTGAAGCTTATAGTCTAGTAGAGACTATAACATGTAAGAAAAACGTCAGCCAGGCATCTAAGAGAGGGTCTGCCTCCATGATAAAGTAGCCTTTCAGCTGAGACCTGAAAGAGAGTTCAATAGGTGAAAAGTGGGGACAGAACGGTGCTGTCAGAGGAAACAGTAAGTGAGAATGCAAAGTAAGCCTGAAGAATTAAAAAGAGCTCAATGGAAGAAGCAGAGTGGTTAGTGATAATGCTGGAAGAATTACAATGGCCAGGTCTGGAAGGCCTTTTTTAAGCAAATTAAGACACCTGGACTTTCCGCTGAAGGCAGTGGCACAGCTCTGCATTTCCCAAGAATACTCTTGCCTCAGTATGGAGCGAGGGTTAGAGACAAGGGGATCAGTTAGAAGCCATTGCAACTACCCAGGTTGGAGATAACCGTGACCTGGACTAAGGTGCAGAATTGCAGAGGAGTAAAGGGAATGCATTAAAGAAATTGATGTGTTAGTGTCATCAAGACCTGGGGACAGATTGAACTGCAGGGGTGGAGGGTAGGGGAGAGAGGTATCAAGGTCTCAGCAACTGTCTGATGGGTGCAACTGTGCTGAAGAGTCAAACCAGATCCTCCACTCAGAGCACAGCCAATATGTCCTTTAATGTCGTGCCTCAATGATCGCAGTTTTCCATTTGGAAGACAGATACTCCTAGGGTCCCTACAGTGAGGAAGACTCAAAGCACTTTCAACTCAAGAGCAAGCGCTATCTTCACTTCGCACATGGAAAAAAACTTATTTGATAAAAAAGGATTATTTCTACTTCTTTCCTTGGCCTCATCTGAACCTTCTGTGAAGGCATGTGAACAGAAATTAAGACACAACTTCCAAATGGGTATAGTTTTCTAACATTATCCTTCATCGTTAAAATTGTCTTGTTTTGCTTCTCACGTACTCTGGATTCTAACATTAGTTTGAATTATTCCCAGGAATCATAGAAATATGTGGCTTTGAGAGTCCAGTGAGCAGACTCTTAAAAAGTATTTAGTTTCTTAGTGATCATGTTCACAGCATCATTAAAGCTAAAGTTCATGAGAAGCCAGCAGAGCCTATTTCAAAAAGCAGCAAAAATCTATTCCAATAACTTCCTGTCAGCTTCTAAAACTTGCAAATTAGCCCTATAACAACAGTAAGGGGTTGGTGTGAAGGGAAAGATTGGAAGTGACCCCCAAAGCACACTTATTCGTAGGATAAAATGCCATGTCTTTGAGTGTAGGTAGAAGTTCCTATAGATCGGATGTGGGAATGAAGAAAGTAAAGCGGAAGAGTGACAGCTGGCACATTGACAACGCCATTTCCTCTAAAAATACACACAGAGTCATTGTTAAGATGGCTTGATGGTGTCTGTTGTCAAGTCCAGTGATGTCATTATAAGAATCAACTTATTGGTGAGAACTCCCTGGAGTAGAGTTCAAATCTCTGCCTCACATGATAGGGAAAGATACAGGTGGAGTGGGGACATCTGGTGAATTCTTTTTCTTATTCTACAAATAATGTCCCCAAATAATGCAATGCTGATTCTTCAATCATTTACAGAACGAAAACAAGAAAGAATTAAAATTTAGGACAATGTCATCCAAATGGCACACATACACAGGAAAAGCAAACCAAGGCAAGTAACTGAAGTTTTGTTCCAAGATGACAATATATAAAAATAGGTTGTCTAAGAGACTGACTGAATGGCAGAGATGGGTATTATTCACAGCTGACCATGGGGAAGAATATGGAATTAGGAAGTTGAAGTATCTAGCAGAAATGTATACAGATACACAAGGCTATGCACTCGACTGCCCTAAAACACTGCAGATTGCTTTACTTTTTAGCATAAGTGTTTAACTCCTTGTGTGTTATTATTTTACAAATGTGAAAATGTACTTGTTATTCTTGGAACCAACTCACAAAAGATTGTCCCTGGTGGGTTTTTTTTTTTTTTTTGCGTTACACGGGCCTCTCACTGTTGTGGCCTCTCCCGTTGCGGAGCACAGGCTCCGGACACGCAGGCTCAGCGGTCATGGCTCACGGGCCCAGCCGCTCCACGGCATGTGGGATCCTCCCAGAGCGGGGCACGAACCCGTATTCCCTGCATCGGCAGGCGGACTCTCAACCACTGCGCCACCAGGGAAGCCCCTTGGTGGTTTTTATGTATATGGAGAAGAGCTGGTGTCAGGTGAGCAGCGTCAAAAGAACAGAGATCACCATCCTAATCAAAGGGAATGAGAGCGGTCAGTAAATCTGCTTCCCTTAGGCAAACCACAAAACCTCTTACTCTTCCCTGAAAAAAAATGATGGAGAGATCTTCTTTCCCAGGATAAGCACTTTAAGTCGCAAAACTCTACAAGCCAAGCTTCCAAAATATTATTAATATTGATGAGTGAATTCACCAAGGGCTCAATATAATTTTAGTGCTAGCAGAAAAAGTCATGATGTCATCTATTTCAACAGGAGAAAGAGAGGAGTGGGGAGGGGGACGGAGGCAAAGGAGGAAGGGAGAAAAGAGGAGGAAGGAAGGAAGGAAGGGAGGGAGGGAGGGAGGGAGGAAAAAGAAGAATAAGGACAAAAAATAAAGATTCACAAAAGGGTACGTAATTTATAATAGAGTGAAAACAAACCGCCTTAGTTCTTATAAAACCAAAACTTACTTTTAAAGTTTCCCCAATAATGATAATAGCAAAATCTTACATATACTTTGTGCCAGTCTCTGTTCTAAAGGTTACACACAAATTAACTCAGGTACAATTTATATGCCCACTTGACAGATGAGGTTATGAAGCACAAGGAGATAAGTAACTTGCCCAGAATCACTAAGCAGTGGAATCAGGATTTGAACCCAGGCGGTTATGCTTCTAGGTCCTTCTCACTATGTCCTGAATATTTATTATGTCACTGGATACAGTGCTACTGCAAGTGCTGGTCCATGGAGTATTTGTTACTGGTCCACAATGAGATGAGGCGCTTGCACAGAACACAAGGACTAGGTAACTAAACACCGCTCAGTTCAGCTGACTTTGTTTTTTTCAGTAGGTTTCCTGGAGGAAAGAAGCATTGCACCTAACGTATGGCCTAGATCAAGCTGCTAATCTCATCTCTAACCGGTAGCAAACAGTTCACGGACTAGTAACAGTCTGGGAATTACCCTTTGAGCAGCACAATTCTAGAAAATTCCCTTCCCTGGATGCAGAATTGGGAAGGGAACTAACATTTTTGAGCAATGAAACCACACTTAGCTTTGTCCCTATGCTGTTTGATCCTGAAAACAACCCTTTGAGGTGGGTGGTGATCAACAAGCTGAAACTGAGACTTGGGGGCTAATGAAATGTCTAGTCTCCAGTCACACAACCAGTAAGGGTCAGAACCCAGATCTGGCCAGTACCCATGCCATGCTGGACTAAGGATAAGGAACAGAGGAGGTCCAGCACTCAGGAGATTTGTGAAGTAGGAACATTTGGGGTTTGGTTCTCTAAGCTTCCCATTCTTATTTCAACACCATCCTTCCAACCCTTTCCTGCTCATTCACTCTCCAGAGATGCCCTCTCTTGACACATCTAGTCAGAAGTGTCTCCCTGAGCACCTTTCAAATTAAGCTAGATGATCTGTCTAATCATGTTCCTTCCAGCCTGAGCAAAGACGAGTTTTCCTCTGAGTCCAATTAACATGTGCCCGTTGCCAAATAAGGGCAAGGACAATGGAATGTGAGTTTAATCCCACTGCATTCCTATTGGGAACACAATTTTACCTTTAGGAAACAACAGTGCTCCCTCCCTCATCTCCAGGGTGCCTGTGGAATGGAGGCGGGTGTGAACGGGAATTCATTGCTTCTCTTTTTCCCACACTGGTGAAGCAGTCTCACACTGTCCTTCCCTGGTACTGCCCTGGGTGTCTAAGGAAGCCACCAGGTAAAGGACAGGTGAACCACAAAATCTGCAAGTTAGAAAGACAACTTTCTACCTGAAGAACTTTACCCCCAGAGATGGTCATCCAAGTCTGCATAAACTTTTGTGATAAGGAAGTAGTCACTTTGAATAGCAGAGCATATCAATTCAGTGCAACTCTATGGTTACAAAGTTCTTTCTTAATATTAGTCTAAAATCTGCTTCTCTGTGTTGTCTCTATGACAAGCTCTAGGTTTCCCCTTCTACAGCAATATGAAAATTTCATCCTTCCACGTCACCACTTCACACACTAGGAAAATGTCACGCCCTCGTAAATATTCTCTTATCTGAGGAAAATACCAGTTCCTTCAGCCTTCTGTCACACGACATGGTTTCTGGAATCCAGTCACTCTGCTTTAGACACATTCTGGCTCTAGTGAATGGTTAAAAATATGGGCTCTGGAGTCAATTGCTTGAGTTGGAATCCTAGTTCTACCAGCTCTTAGCTGTGTAAATTGGCTTAACCTTTTTTTTTTTTGACCAGGGATTGAACCCGTGCCCTCTGCAATGGAAGCACGGAGTCTTAACCACTGGACCACCAGGGAAGTCCCAGCTTGGAACTTTCTATGTCCCTTTCTCTTCTTTGCAAAAACAGAGACCTACTTTATAATGTTGCCATGAATATGTGGTATAACCATGTATGTAAAGCACATAGCAAGTGCTCCAAAATTTAACTCTTATCATTACTCCAGAGCACAATGTGACCACACATTCCTTTGCTCGGAAATTGTGATTCTACTAAAGTAGCCAAAAACTGCATTTGCTTTCTTCACAGCCATTATTGGGAGGGTTAGGAAGGGTGCTATATTAAACAGCTTCATCAGGGTAGACCTCTTTGAGAAGGTGGTGTTTGAGCAAAGACTCAAAGTGAGGGAGTTAACTACACATAGGTATATCAGGAAAACAGTGTGCCCGTAGTGCAGGGCACAGATGCACGTGGCATGTTCCCAAAACAGAATGTGGCTTGTGAGTACAGTGGCTTGGAGCCCAGGGAGTGAGGGAGAGAGCAGTTACAGAGGAAGTTCCTGGAGGTAACCGGCAGGTCAGTTAGAGCCGGGCGCGGGGTGGGGGGGAGGGGGCTTGACTTTGAGGGAAATCTAGAGCCTCTGCAGGATTTTGAACACAATCAATCATCCGACTTATATTTTAAATAGATCATTCTGGATGCTGATTTGAGAAAAGACTACCCCCTCCTCAGGCTGAAGAGAAAGTGAGTTAGGAGATTATTGCCAATACGGTGAGAGAAAGAGGATGGTGACTCAGACCACGTTGGCAGCAGTGAAGATGAGACGGGGTCAGAGGCTGGGTATGTTTTAAGGGTAGGATCAAGAGGGTTTTCTGGTGGATGAGATATGAGGTGTGATAGAAGGAGAGTCAGTTACTGCCAAGTTTTCAGCTGGAACAATCAAAAAGGTAGAGTTGTATCCAGGAGTTGAAGAAGCTGCTAGTGGAGCGAGCTTAGAGAGAAAAAGCAGGAGTTGGACATGGAGCGTGATGAGTTTGAGCTGTTAACTACACCTAAGGACGGAGGCGTAGAGCAGGGAGGTGAGCGTGCACGTCTCCAGGTGGGGAGAAAGTCTGGGCTGTAGACCTAAACTGGGGCACATCTCAGGGACTCGATGAGATCAGCCCGGAGTGATTGGGGAAGGAGTGAGCCCAAGGACTAGGAGGTTGAGGGAGGAAAGTGGAAACCAGAAAAGGAGACTGAGAGGGAACAGCCAGTGCAATAGAGGAAGATAAAGAAATATGCTGTCCTGAAAGCCAAAGGGACAGAATGCGTCAAGGGAAAGAGAGCAATCGAATGTAACAAGTGCTGCCCCCAGGCCAAGTACAGCAAGGACTGAGAATTGGATTTACCCACCTAGACACCAGTGCTGACCCAGACAAGAGATGCTGAGGGGATGTGGTCCAGGCACAAGTCCCATTTCCTCTGCTTCCAGCCATGATATTAGAGACTGGATTTACCCTCCCTCCTTAAACACTTAAAAACCTGGACAAAATACATGAAATAACAGTTTCAGACACTGAAAAACAAGCAGCAAGGGACAGTGATCCCTGACCCAGTTTATTGCCTAAAAAAAGTTCCTGGCCATGGCATGCGGAGAGAGAAACCAGATAGACCTCAGAGGTTCTCCTGAGTTGAGAAGACGGAGGTGAGAATTCCGGGAGGCCAAGGCAGTGCAAGGTACAGAGCAGAATAGCTGAGCCGAGAAGATGCACAGAGAAAAGGCTCTTGGAGATCTGCAGGTGTTCCTTCTAGAGAGGCCTCAGCTGAGGACTGATCAGCACGTGTCTATGAAGAGGAAACTCTCCAAGGCCAGGGAAACAACCATGGAAGAGAAGGAAGGGGAACAGTTCCCAGATCACATGGGCTAGAAGCGTTCACAGAATAATAGCTCATCTCAAAGCTGATGGGAATTACCCAACAGAGAGAGAATAATTGGTGATAGAGATGAGGAAAGGAGAATTGCTTGGGTAATGTCTCTGTGGAGGCAAGCAGGGTGGGATCCAGTGCACAAATAGAGGCGTGCGCTGTAGATAATTCTGTTGCAAGAGTAGGTGGGTGGAGATGCTGGTGGGTGGGTAGACACGGTGGTGTGGGATCTGTGGAAGTTCTCTCCTTATTGCTTCAATTTTCCCATCTCAGTACAAGCCCTGAGCATCAGCTAAAAAGGAGGATAAGGGAGGAGATGCTGAGGATTTGAGGAGAGAGGAGAATGTGTGAAGTGTTCCTTCAGCAGAGCAAAACTGTAAAGAGTCCTAGTGCACCTTGAGCATTTATATAGTTCTAGGACTGGCAGCACTGAGGGCCTATTTGGCCATGAATTTGAAATGAGGACTTCCAATGTGGTTGTATATTTTTCCAGCCACTTTCAGATGCACAAGTCCAAGTGCAGTGTAGTAAGAATTGGATTTCACCTGGGTTGTGGATATGCTAAGTGAGGTCGATAAAGGGAGAGAGGGGCAAGCAAGCTGTGTATCATCACAGTTGACTTGGATTGAATGTAGTCCTTGTAAGTGTTTTCTCCCACAAACTGCTGCTATTAAGCCAGATCCCCTCTCTGCTGTATTTGTGTGACTGAGTCCTTTGAACCGAAGGCCACTCTATCCATGTATTTTTATTCCATTACCCATTGTAACAGCTCTCGTTCAGCTTTGGGTCAGTGAATGTCTCTCTCTTCTTCCAGCCACCATCAGAAATACTGAACAGGACAAAGTCAAGGGCAGAGTCTATTGGTTCACCTCTAAAGACTTCTTGTTGGGTTAATATTAATCCATTCGTCAACATAATGGATAAATATATTTAACCAGCTTTAAGTTCAGATACTCTACCACCATCAAGTTAAATGTCTCCATCATTTTGCAATGACGTCAAGTGAGTTTATTAAATGCCTTACTGAAAGCAAGATACTATATCTATAGCATTTCCCCATCTTTTCAATCTAATCCAAAAAAATTTTTTAAGTCATGAATTTAGTTTGACATAACTTGTTAACAAACCATATTGCTGTTAGCAGTTAATGTTTTGGGGTTTTCAAGATATCACTCTTCTGGACAGGTCAGCTATATTTGCTTAAAGTAGGAGACAGCAGATTTATGATGGCTGATGGCCAAAATACCTCCCCCTGGACCAACCAAGCACCTCTTACCTCCATGCTAGTTCTAATTTAGTTTAAGACCTACTCAAGTTACTCAAATGGTAGGGGTCTAGGTATAACAATACTGGGGCAGACACTGCTAGTTGCTTACCCTATTCTCCCCTTCTTCCTTGTTAACTGGACTCCCAATTTTGTCCTTGGAAGCAATGTGTTAAGCTAGAAAAAGAGAAGAATGGAAGGAAGGAAGGAAGGAAGGGAAGGAGGGAGGAAGGGAGGGGGGAAAAGAGAGAGAGGGACGGGGAGAGAGAAAGAGAGAGAGAGAGACACTCTATTTCCTATCCTTTTTGCGGCCAGGAGTCCATGTTACTGTTCAGACCAATAAGATAAAAGCAGAAGTTTTGAATTCCTGATATTTACATATGGAAAACACATATCTCTTCATCATTTCCTTCTGCAGGCATGGAAATGGATGTGATGCCAGAGGCCATGAGATGGTAGATATCAGGATGAAAGCTGCATGTCAAGAATGGTGAAAAGGGGCTTCCCTGGTGGCTCAGTGGTTAAGAATCCGCCTGCCAATGCAGGGGACACAGGTTTGATCGCTCGTCCGGGAAGATCCCAGATGCCACAGAGCAACTAAGCTCGTGCACCACAACTACCGAGTCTGTGCTCTAGAGCCCGTGAGCCACAACCACTGAGCCTGCGTGCCACAACTACTGAAGCCCGCATGCCCTGGAGCCCACGCTCCTCAATCAGAGAGGCCACCACAATGAGAAGCCCATGCACTGCAACAAAGAGTAGCCCCCGCTCACCGCAACTAGAGAAAGCCCGCGCGCAGCAATGAAGACCCAACAACGAAGACCCAATGCAGCCAAAAATAAATAAATAAATTTATTTTTTTTTAAAAAAAGAATGGTGAAGAGGAAACCTGGAGGAGCCCAGCATGTCATAATGTGGAGCCGCCGCTCCAGCCCTGAGCACCTGCCTCCAGACTTCTTGTTACCTGAAGACTGCAAACCCCCTCTGGGCTAAGTCACTAATGCAGAGCTCCAGTTCCGTGCAACAGAACTTATACATATATATGTGGATAGAACCTGGAAAGCTGTCAGGCACTGCAGCAGCCCTATGAATGGACTACTATCTCCATCTCACCCCCTCTCCAGTTGTTACATGGTCTGTTTCTTATGTATTTTTTTCCTGAACATTTATTTATTCTCTTTTCTCTAACTACTTGCTTCCTAATCTGATCACTCTATCTGTTCTCTAAGCAAAACGTTCTACTCTTTTTGCTATCTCATAACTTCAGTTTACCCACAATCCACCATGGCCTTTCCAGCATACCTTTACCTTACATTGTAAGTTTTAACTTTCAGTTCCCATGCTAATTTTCTCATCCTTCGTTATTGGAGCAAAGGAGTATGATTGTCTTATTTTGTTTAGGTCACAGGCCAACCCACTGATTGGCCACCTGTGGATCTGGTGTCCAGCTCTAATCCAGCCAGCTATGGTTTGGAGGATGGATGGGTTTAGGAATATTGCAGGAAACTGGTCCTCCAAGGTGCTTCTCAGCAGGGACTATGGGAATTCAGGGCTGGCAAGAAGGGGGTGGCAGGGGACTTCTCTGGTGGTCCAGTAGCTAAGACTCCAAGCTCCCAATGCAGGGGGCCCAGGTTTGATCCTTGGTCAGGGAACTAGATCCCACACGAGGCAACTAAAGATCCCACGTGCCACAACTAAGACCCAATGCAGCCAAATAAATAAAGTATTTTTTTAAAAAGTGTGGGGGATGGCAAGCATCAGAGTGAACCTTAGTCTGGTACAGAAATCTTAGCCACTCCTGTAGACCAAATACAACTAAAGTCTCATTTTTAATTATTCACATTTCAGAAAATATAACCTAAAAAACTGTGGCTGGGAAATTCCAGGCCTCAACTCCTAATCCCAGTTTTTCTATGAACGTACTATGTGAAAGTTTGAAGATCTATTCGTGCCTTACTTTCTTCATCTGTAAAAATAGGGAGCGCATAGCTATTACCTCTTGAGGTTGCAGAGATGAACCATCAAGCTGATTTGCAAAGTGTTTTATTGCCATAAAGTGCTATGTTGAAAATTCCCTGTATTTAAATTGCCTGATTTGTTGCAGTGGATAATAAAGAGAGCTATTTAAAGAATATATTTGAAATAAATACATGTTTAATTTCAGTTTTCTTTCTGTTATTACTTTTGTGAAAGTCATTAAAATCAAGGAAGAATTGTTTGAGATGCTAATTAAAGGCTTCAATCACACTAAATTTTTCCCTACCTAAAAGATAAAATTCCAGCTCTATGTCTTTAGTTTCCTCTCAGAATTCATTCACCAAACATGTAAGTACAGCTATGTCCTGGGTTTTATGCTTAGATGTGTAGAAGCAAAATGTCTGTAGACAGACATAGACAACAAACTTATGGGAAACAAAGGGGAAATTAGGATTTGGGGATTAACATGTACACACTACTATATATAAAACAGATAACCAATAAGGACCTACTGTATAGCACAGGGAGCTATACTCAATATTTTGAAATAATCTGTAAGGGAAAAAAATCTGAAAAAGAATAGATAGATAGATAGATAACTGAATCACTTTGCTGTATACCTGAAACTAACACAACATTGTAAATCAACCATACTTCAATTTAAAAAAAAATCGAGGGCTTCCCTGGTGGTGCAGTGGTTGAGAGTCCGCCTGCCGATGCAGGGGACGCAGGTTCGTGCCCCGGTCCAGGAAGATCCCACATGCCGCGGAGCGGCTGGGCCCGTCAGCCATGGCCGCTGAGCCTGCGCGTCCGGAGCCTGTGCTCTGCAACGGGAAAGGCCACGACAGTGAGAGGCCAGCGTACCGCAGGAAAAAAAAAAAAAAATTTGATGGGTAGAGCCAGTACTTTTGAGAGTTGACTATGATCATCTCTTCCTGACTCCAGATCTCTCCCCAGCTCCATTTTCAGTGATGTCATGGTGGTACCTTGAAACTGGCCATGGTGGGAGTGTTTACATGACAGAAATAAGCAAGTCCTATAAATGAGGTCTTTCCTTTTCTTTTTCCAAAGAGCCAGTTGTTAAACATTTCCTAGCACACCACTGGAACTGATGTACTCAGAACTGAAACACACCCACAGGTACAAACGCACATCATTGTTATCAACAACAACAGCAAAATAGGCCTAGTAAGCATCAAACAGAGAGATTACTTTTTCAAAGGTTATAGCGTTTCTTCTTTTAAAAACTTTTCCATGGGAGTCTGTAGGCACACTCTGAACATTTGCTGCAAGTGAATCCTGACATTTTCTTAGCCTACAGCAGTAATTTCCAAACACTAAAATGCCATCAGAAACAACCAGAGGGCTTATCGAAACAAACTGCTGAGCGCCAACCCCTGAGCTTCTGATTTGGTAGCTTTGGGATGGGTCCTATAATTTACATTTTTAACAAGTTCCCAGGTGATGTTGACGCTATTGGCTTAAAAAAATATGGAGTGGTACAAAACAAAACGAAAGAATAAATACGAAGATTAGAATGGCACTGATAAATGTGGGTTAGACCAGTGCAAATTTAGTAAAACGCACATAATGAGACTAATATGTTTGGAAACTATATAGAAGGCCAGTTTAGGATGCTGGCTACCCAAAAAATACCCTTGTTCCCTGTTTCTAGGCCTCCTCACAGTAATTAAGGTTGTTAGCGTTTGCTCTTGCTAGATCTAAAGTGTTGTGAATTTGGCGTCAGGGTTTTCTCTTCACCAGAAAATCATTTTGCTTCATTGGGCCTCAGTTTCCTTACCAGTTAAAAGTGAGAATTTAATTCCATGTTCAAGTCTCTGTGTTAATCAACTTTAAAATGAAAAAGAATTCATCACAAGTTTCCTTACTTAATGAAGGATTGTCGTAAAATCATAATAATACACCAGGAAATAAGAAACCAGGATCTTAGACCCCAAAGACAGACAGACAGGGCCTACAGCAGAGCCAGCTTTCAGAAACAGTGGAGTTTGGGAACTGGGTGGTCCTTCAGAAACCAATGAAGTTTTTCCAACCCAGTTACCTTGCCACCATCTCATCAGTATGCTTGTGGGGTGCCCATTCTAGAGTCCCAATGTTACCATGTGTTTGCCACTCTCTGTCTCTACTTCTGTGTCTCTTACTTTCCCCTCCCACGGCTACATGGGCATAACTCTCTCCCTCTGTGGCTTCTGCATTTCTATGTACCATACTCATTGTGTACCTCCTAGCTTTGGCCACCCTTTCCTACTTGCCATCTCTATAAGCATTGCATTCAAAGCTTAATAAAGGATGAATCTAGATCTATTTTGTTCATAGCTTTACACAATGCCTAGCATAGTAGTTGGCATATTGTAGATTCTCAATAAATATTGTTTGAATGAATGAGTGCCTCATTTAGGTTAACTCATAGACCGGCCCACTGCATATCTATCTGTATTTGTAGCCAAGAAGGTTTCATGGTATAAACCTTGACCAGTTAACGTGTAAAAAATTTGAAAATCTGCTTTGCTCATCAGGAGTCTGTGGACTAGCCCTCAAAACATGAATATTCATCTATGGACGTTCACCTGTGGAAGTTCCTTACCCAGTTTGGATCCAGCAAAGGAAAGAAAAATTGGATTGGTTAAGGAGGGTTGGGGGATGGCCAGGGGTTAATATAATTACTCTTACCAACTGTCTAGGCTCACCTAAATGCTTCCGCCAATTAATCACTCCGTAGAACTCTGTGGGTCAAGTCTCAGAATTATCCCACTGGGGGAGCAAAGGAACTGGTGTATTTATGCACTTACTCCCATCAGTTATTGGTGGGACTGGGGGCTGGGAAAGGGGCCATTAATTCTCTGGAATATCCAGCCTGCCCACACTGCCACAGAAAACATTCAGGCCGTCAGAGTTTAGCCACAGTAGTTACTGTAATAGTAAGGCGGAGGTGAAATTGGCTAGCCACTGACAGTGGTCGTTACAGACTCTCTTCCACCTTACGGTCATGACTGAGAATTTCACTGCCCTCAGAATACTAGAATTCCATCAGTAAGCATAACTCTTTTTTGTTCCTTAATCCTCTGACCCTCAACACTTATATCCAGCAACAGTTCCATAATTCACAATGCACTTCCTCCAGAAATTGTAGTAGAAGTACAGCTACCAACCATCCATACCCCACTACTAAATCCAATAACAGGAAATAAAAGTCATTATAGCAATTGCCATTTGCTAATGCAATTTTCTGCTGACTTGCTCTCCACCCAGACTCGCTCCCAGCCCCCGACCCCGCCATCCACATACACCTACACTATGAGCTCATTGAGAAAAAGGCCTCTTTGTTACTCATTCTTAAATCCCCTAAAAGCGTACCGGGCAGGTAGTTGGCACTCAAATGTTTCTTCAGTGAACTAACTAAACTGACGGTCTTCGTTTAGATCCATGGAATCACAAAGTCTAGCCTCAGAATCCTATGCATAGGATTCCGGCCATTTAGTTCCAGATCAGCATGTTCACTACGTGATGGGAACTGACTTCTTTGCCAGATTCAGGCATCATTTCTGATACTTGGGAACATCGCTACTCCTCCATCAAAGCTCTGTTGTATACTTTATGAATTAGGAACTTTGAAACTATAGGACTACCTTTACCACTTTTAGAGGAGAGGAAAAATACTAAAAAGACTTTTATTTCCTGAACACCCACTAGTAACACTACTAGTGCCCTTGGTAGAAGAGTAACACCTCTGTTACTAAAGGCACCAAGTACACTGTAGGGAAGAGAGATGGTTTTTGTTTTGTCTGTTATGTTTACAGGTCTGTATTTGTGTTTCCTCAGGTTCTCTCATTAAATCTTAAAGTCCCCAAGAGTTTATGACTTAATGTGTGTCTTCTGCTTCTTTTGTAATTCTTCACAGTAGCTGGCAGAGTGCTTGGCACATAAAGAATCGTCAACAAACCGTGGCTGATGGATAGAATCGCCCTGTACGTAGGTGGAACAGCCCTAAGCAAGCATTAATAGCTAGAATTTCTGGGGTCCTGACAGTAGTCAGTGTCTAACACCTAGAAAATAGGCTGCTCTGGCCACTTCGGTGCTCAGGAATGACTAAACATTTCATTTCTGCAGCCACTGAGTTTGGTTTTTTCTAGTCATCTGTGAAAGCAAGTGCTAAACATGTAATGACCTTAATCTTTCATTTTTATGACCCACTGGTATATAATCAACAGTAACTATAAGGTAGACCCAATGCTTAGTAATAGGTGACATAAGAGCCTTCATTCTGAAGGTAGCCACTAAGCTGTGGAAAATATAATTAAATTCTGTCCGCATAAGGGAAGTTTCAGTAGAGACTTTTGCACTCAAACTCCTGAAATACCAATCCCTCTGCTTTTCAGGCCTTCTTTTGGTGCCTCTGAGTAAAATCAAAAGCAAATGTGTGGAGTAAAATAAAAATTAGGAACTCTAATCCCGTAAGAAAACTCCTGCTCTGCGATTTGATAGGGTCAGGAGCTGGGAGGAAGGATTCAATTTTCAGCGGCTCTGTTCTGTCCCTGCAGCCTGCCATGTGTTCCAGCCCAGCCTTGATCGGCAGCCGTCGCTGTTTACTATGTGACAGACAGCTGTGCCCTACCGGCTCTAGGCCATCGTTGTCATTCCTCCACCTCGAGCACCAGCCGCTCATGTGTGACATGAGGCACTTCCGGAAACTGCCGCCCATCCTGAGCAGTGGTCTTTGGCAGGAAAGCGCAATGTCGGACCAGGGCTGATCATCAAAGGGTCTCCCAAGACACAGATAAAAAAGCAGACAGAAAAGGAAATTCCCTACTATATAAGACTACCAAGAAATAAAGCTTACAATATGCCCTCAAAAATCTACTACGAGTACTTTTTATCATATTTGGTTCTGGTTTCAGCTGTTACAGCTTTCCCTTCACCTGCTGGGCTCTTTTTGAAATAGAGATGCCAGGAAAGGGAAGCTCAGTGCAGCTCATGATTGAGAGCTGCCTGCACAAGCACGCGAATCACACCTGGGACTGAGGCTCTGCTGTGTCTAGCACGTGCCTGCCATCTGTAAAATGTTCAGCTCGGCCTTCTCACCACCACACTTTTATATATGTAATATTTTAAATGTTGTTTACAAAAATAATCTGAGGTGGTCTGAAATAAAGTATATGAATATGCGTGTGTTCGTGTATTACACATTCTTTATTGGCGTGAGTTATGTATGTTTATGCACCAACAGAATAAAGAATAAAAATTAGTGCAATAAAAAAGAATGTCTTCTTTCTATTGTATAGATACAGATTTTTTAAACACGGTATTCTAGTTTGCTTTCATTTTGTATTTTCTGTGTCTGGGAGACAATGATAAAAAATGAGGTGGAAAGGATTGTGGAACCCAATATAAAAAAATTCACCGTTTTCCTTAAAATGATTTATTTTATCATTTTGAATGATAAAGAGCCTGGCTGGCCATCTGTTAGACTGTAGAGGGAATGCCTGCTACAGGTGGGAACTGGACCTGTGACCTCCCCTGTTCCTCCCAAATTAGCCATTTTATCATCTTCATGTGCTAGGCAAATTCTTTTAAAATGTTTTTCCAAGAAAATTGTCAAGCTCGAAAGCACTGATTCATACAGATAATTGGTAATACTCTTGGTATCTTTTCTGTTCAAACAGGAAGAGAAGAGCAGGGAGGAACAATTCCATGGGACTTGAAAGGAGAGAAATCCATTCAAGAGGTGACTGAATCTGTTTCAGCCTCATATTTGCAATACCATCATTATATGGTTGAGTTGCAGTTTCCATTATAGGTCCCTTTTTCAGACCTTTGTAATTCATGCCTAGCCTGGCATGACTGACTTTAAACAATATTTTAAAATATTCCTATGAAAGACAATGAAATTTATTTTACCAATTTGCTTTAGAGATGAGAAAACTAATAGAAAAACAAAAAACACAGAGTTTCTTTAAAATTTCAAGCAACTCTATGCTTGAAATTTATATACATATATATATTAAAATATATACATACTTTTTTTTTTTTTTTTTTGGCTGCCCCACAGGATCTTAGCTCCCCGACCAGGGATTGAGCCCTGGCCACGGCAGTGAAAGCACCGAGTCCAGACCACTGGACCACCAGGGAATTGCTGGGTCATATTTTCAACTGAGAAAGGAATACATAAATACAGCAATGGCCACTCAAAGAGAATGCAGAACATGCCCTACCATAAGGACCCCCAAAACATTTCTATGCTGGTAAAACCTGGTGAAAATAAAAATCTGGAGTAGCTTTAAAGAATGAAAGAAGTTTTGTTTTGTTTTTTAATGCAACTAACCCGCCAGAAAAGTGGCACAGAGGAGGATAATACTGTGCTGTTAACCCCAAACCTGGGGCAAAGCAAGTTCAGGGGAGAACTGTATGGACTGTTTATGACAGTCTTGAGTTATTTTTAGCACCAGCTGGTAGGATCAGCTTCCTCACCCTATAAGGACGCTCCTTAGTACCTACTCATAGCACAGCACTTGGCCACTTACCCAGTTGAAACTAATCACAGTTGAGCACTGCCGCCATGTCAAACACTTTAAGATACATTTGTGTCATCCTGGAGAGTATGCACTTCCAGTACCAGAGAGTCAAATAATTGATATTATTTTTCCCATTACACAGATGAGGAATCTGAAGCTCAGAAAAATTACTGAATTTTCCCAAGCCATGCTGCTAGTATTGACTGCTCAGACTTTTTTTTTTTTTTTTTTTTTGCGGTACCCGGGCCTCTCAGTGTTGTGGCCTTTCCCGTTGCGGAGCACAGGCTCCGGACGCGCAGGCTCAGTGGCCATGGCTCACGGGCCCAGCCGCTCCGCGGCATGTGGGATCTTCCCTGACCGGGGCACGAACCCGTGTCCCCTGTATCAGCAGGCGGACGCTCAACCACTGCGCCACCAGGGAAGCCCCTGACTGCTCAGACTTTGAAACTCCATTCGGCTGATTAGCGTTCATGCTCTTCCCACTACACCAGACTGGCTTTCAACCATTTCTCCCTGTTGAAGGGAGAGCTCTATATTCAATTTTTGTCACTAACGAGAGGAATGGATCTGCATTCCTTTGGAGTACATTGTTCTTAAATTAGAACATTTAATGGAGACTCCATTTTCTTCTTAAAAACAAAACTAAAATATATGAGTTTAGACATCATAATGTATCAAAATAGTTGTTCATTTGGTTATAAAAACATTTCTATTGGCAGAATGAATGTTTTGAGGTACAAAATAGCTGCTAATTTTAGAAATGCTTTTTAAGTAGTAGCCCTTAAAATGAGAACTTTCCTGGTAAAGCTTCATTTGTTTTTTGTTTTTAATAAAAAGATGAATTGAATACACTGAAAATTAGATTACCAGCAAATCACAAATGGGATTCAAGATGACAACTACAGTGAGTAGCATAGTTTTTATCACTTGGGGCAGAGTAAAAAAGAGCACTGGGCAAGGAATCAGGATGATGTGGGATCTGATCTTGGCTTTCCACTGACCAACATAGTCAAATTGCTTAAGCTCAGTAAACCTGAAGTTCTTATTCTGTAAAATGCACTAAGTAATATATCTAGCTCCACTCAGCTATAAATTTCTATGATATGTTCCACATATCCACTCTCCATGTAGAAGTTTTGGTTAGAGACCACCTTTGAACAGTATTATTTAAAAAAAAGAAAAAAGAATGATTTGAAGAATTCATCACTGACACTTTGATTACATCCACATGTTCCAATAATACTGCATTGTCTAGCTTAAACCAATGAATATTCTCTCTCATGTTTAATCTATCCAGAGCTATATATAAGCTAGAATGGAAACCACTTCAGAGATAACGAGAAGACTATCAAGTCTATCTGAGGAGCCCTGGCTCGCTGCTATCTCTCTCTCTTCATTTCCCACATACCCACTAGTTTAAAATATATTGGTTTTGGACTTCCCTGGTGGTGCAGTGGCTAAGAATCCGCCTCCCAATGCAGGGGACACGGGTTCAAGCCCTGATCTGGGAAGATCCGACATGCCGCAGAACAACCGAGTCCATGTGCCACAACTACTGAAGCCCACGCGCCTAGAGCCGGTGCTCCAAAACAAAGAGAAGCCACCACAATGAGAAGCCTACGCACCACAATGAAGAGTAGCCCCCGCTCGCCGCAACTAGAGAAAGCCCACGCAGCAATGAAGACCTAACGCAGCCAAAAATAAATATATAAATTTTAAAAATAAATAAAATAAAATATATTGGTTTTATAAGTGAAGGACATTCTTTAAAACACCTGGATTGTACTCTTCAAAAATAACAAGGTTGATGAAAATGAAATGTTGATGAAACTGTTGCAGATTAAAGGAGAGTAAAGAGACTTGACAATTAAACACAGTGTATGCTCCCTGATTGGATCTTAGACTAGGGAGAAAATAGCTATAAAGGATACTATTGAATTAATTGCTAAAATTCAAATATGGACTATAGATTAGATAGTAGTATAAAATCGATAATAAATTTCCTGAGTTTATGACTGCACTTAAATTATGCAAGAGAATTCTTTGTGCTTAGCAAAACACACTGAAGTATTTAAGGGTAGAGAGGCATGATATCTCTAACACACTCTCAAATGGTTCAGAGAAAAAAAAATATAAATATATATTTTTACACATATATACATATATAGAGTGTATGTATCTATACATATAAAAACATATATGTGGTTATATATGTATGTATACGTAAGTAGAGAATATTATAAAAACAAATGGAACATATACAAATATAAAACCATTATGAAAACTAATATAATGTTGTATGTCAATTATACCTCAATTTAAACAAGAAAAGAAAAAATTTAAAAGAAATAGGAAAAAATATAAACTATTGGTAAATCTGGGCAATAGGTATTTGACAGTTCCTCATACTATTCTTATAACTTTTTTGTAAGTCTGAAATTATTTTAAAACAAAGCTACCCCCTGCCAAAATTGGTTTAGAACAAGCATTTTATAAAACATGGTATTAACTACATTATGGGTAAAGACCTATTGTTTTATATACCCAATCAAGGTATCATCCCAACATATATCCTATCTTGTATAAATAATATTCTCCTGTATCTTAGATCTGCTCTTGCTCTCCACTCACTTTAGCCTTGACTCTGAGCACTTTATCTCCTAGTCTACCCATGTGATAGCTACCATGTCCCTGTCCCCATGGCTACTACTGACTGGCTCATGGGTAAGCGTTTGACCCAGAATGGGCCAATCTAAGAATTAAATCTATGATTTTTGCACTGGGTCGCAAAGGAAACCTAAATTAGTTACTCTCTGGCGGTTGTCTCAGTCTGGATCCCCCTAAAAAAGATTCTGAAACAAGGAATTGGGTACAAGTAGTCTATCTGAGAGATGATCCCAGGAAGCATGGTAAGAGAGTGTGAAAGGGAAAGGAAGAAAGCAATAATAAAAGGTGTTGAGTCCTGCTGGGAACCCTCTAAGAGGCCTATAAAACAAAACTCAGAATTGTCCTCCCAAAGAATGAGGAAAGTAAGGTATTTATGCACCAATTCCCACCCCTCTTTGGCTGAAGATTACTCCTGGGCATATTAACCACCTGGCACTTCTGGTCTGCCCTACCTGCTGTCCCAGCGCGCTCCCGCAGCCGCTGTCCTCAGGCAGAATGATGCAGATGCTAGAGGTAGGAAGCCTGGGACAGGTAGGGGAGCAATTCCCCAACTGTAGATGACCTCATAGATGGGCCAAGGAGACACGGCCAGGACAGCAGCAGCGTCTGCTACAGTGGTTAATGGTGGAAAGTTTAGGAAGTTTTCAGTGGGCTGTGCTTCCTGCCATGTGGAGGAATCTGGTCTACAGGGAAAGACAGAGAAGCAGACTTTCAGAGAAAGAGACGGAGTTAGTGGCAGCAGTGGAAGCCCTGATTCCAGCTGGTTTTAAGGCCTAGGCCCCAGTTTTGTCTATTCAGCCCTGTCTAGGATTCAGTGAGGAATTCAAATCACGTTTATATCTCAACAAATTTGAGTTGGGTTTCTGTCACGTAGCCAGAAGAAGCCTGACTACTAACCTTATTACAATATTATCACCTACATCCCTATGATGAGATACAAATACTTTCACCCTAAAATCCCATCATATAAATATGACCAAAGTAGAGTAATAATCATGAAAATTTCAGCTCTAATCTCTGTATTTCCCTCCACAGTATGATATCGCTTTACTTATTTTTAAATTGATGCCATTTTTTAAATTTCCTCAAGTATTTTCTTTATCCACTGTAGCATATATCACTGTACAACCAAAACTCATCGGACTTAGTGAAACATTCTCCATCTATCTTGAGGATGATTTTGTGAAAAAAGTATTCAGTGATTTCTATTTCTAGAAAGGACTTCACATTTTTTTAAAGAAATGTGTTTGTTGGGTATAAATTTTACAGCAATTGAAAAAATGTCTGGTGGGAAAAAAAAAACTAAAAGGAAATGAAATACAGTATAGCTTAGAAAAACAACTCAAATAATTTAATTTGGAGAGCAGGAAATAAAACATATTTATTCTTGATCCTGAGAATATAGCAGTATTTTGATCATGAAACAAGGTGGATAATTTTAATATTCAGCTAAGTTGAAAAAAAAGAAAAACAAAATTAATATATATGCAATACACCCCCACATACACTTTATAGACAACTCATTCAAAAACTTTCCGCAGAACATATTTTTACATTTCTCATGAGATTTTGGAATTTATACTGCAAAAGTATATAGGGAATATATGTAAGTAAGTTAAGACATCATCAAACCAATGATACAGGAATGCAGATCATGGGATGACTCCATCACCAGTTTTTCCCTACTCCACACTGCTGTTTAACTATGAAAAATCTGGTGTTCAGGCTCATTTTTGCTTTCTAGAGTAATATTTCAAATCATTATATAGGATATTTTAGTATAAGATATACCTTAAAAGTAATGCTTATCGATCCTTACAGTCTAAACAAGGAACCATTTCATGCGATTTTCACAGACCAGTCATCCCTTTTCCTTCTTTAATTTTCATCATATCTATCTCATTATGGCTGTGTTTACACAGACAGGAAGTTAAGAGCTTGTTTAATTTTGAAAATAAGAAATAATCTTGGGCTTCCCTGGTGGCGCGTGGTTGGGAATCCGCCTGCTAATGCAGGGGGCACAGGTTCGAGCCCTGGTCCGGGAGGACCCCACGTGCCGCGGAGCGGCTGAGCCCACGCGCTACAACTGCTGAGCCTGTGCTCTAGAGCTCACAAGCCACGACTGCTGAGGCCCATGCTCCTGGAGCCCATGCTCTGCAGCAGGAGAGGCCACCGCAGTGAGGAGCCCACGCACTGCAACGAAGAGTAGCTCCCGCTCACCATAACCAGAGAAAGCCCGCGCACAGCAATGAAGACCCAACGCAGCCAAAGATAAATAAATAAAATAAATACATTTTAAAAAAAAGAAATAATCTTATTAGATTATTCATATCAAAGTAATTATCTGAGTAATCGGATGGATGACTCAAAATCAGGATGTTATCCTGAATTATCTGGATAGCTCTCAACTTTCTAAGTTATTCTGTTGGAATAGAAATAACCTGAATATTATTTGTACTGTATTGTTCTTGGAATATGATGAATAATAAAAAGTAATGTCTACTTCTTACTTTATAAATAGCCAATGCAAACATAGTATTTATTTCTATTTTCCATTTCTTGGTGCAAGATACCTAGATGTCTCTTTTGCAAAACAGTATAGTGGGGTATTAAACATGGGAGTTCTAGAATTACCACTACTTAGCCTCTACGCGCCTCAGTATTCACATCAGTAAAACTGGGATATTAGTAATACCTGATTGATAAAGTTGTAGTAAGGATTAAATGAGATAAATCTAGTAAAACACTTAGAAAGTAATTGAATATAGGTTGGATAAACAACAAGGTCCTACTGTATAGCACAGGGAACTATATTCAATATCCTGTGATAAACCTTAATGGAAAAGAATACGGAAAATATATATATATACATATAACTGAGTCACTTTGCTATACAGCAGAAATTAACACAACATTGTAAATCAACTATACTTCAATAAATTTTTTTTAAAAGAAAGTAATTGAAAGCACGTGTCTCACAGAGAAATTGGTATATACACCCATGTTCATAGCAACATTGTTCACAATAACCAAAAAGTAGAAGCAATCCAAATGTCCATCAACGGTGGAATGGATAAACAAAATATGATATATATATGCAGTGGTATATTATTCAGTCTTAAAAAGGAAGGAGAGGGACTTGCCTGGCAATCCAGTGGTTAAGACTTCACGCTTCCACCACTGCAGGGAGCACAGGTTCGATCCCTGGTCAGGGAACTAAGATCATGGACGCCCACGGCATGGCAAAAAAAAAAAAAGGAAGGAGATTCTGATACATGCTACAACACAGATGAACCTTGAGGACATTCTGCTAAATGAAATAACCCAGTTCCAAAAAAACAAATACTGTCTGATTTCACTTACATGAGGTGTCAAGAGTAGTCAGACTCAGAGAAACAAAGCAGAATGGTGGTTGCCAGGGGCTGGGGGGAGGGGGAAGTGGGTAGCTGTTTTTTAATGGGTATAGAGTTTCAGTTTTGCAAGATGAAAAAGTTCTGGGGATTGGCTGCACAACAACGTACATGTACTTAGCACTATTGAACTGTACACTTTAAAATGTTTAAGATGGTAAATTTTGTTATGTGTATTTTACCACAATTCTTTAATGGAAAGAAATGGAAAAGAAAAATTTTTTAATAAAAAATTTTATTTTACCTTTAAAAAAAACACTTGGAAAGTGCATGGTATAGAGAGTTTCAATAGAAAAGGGCTATTATCTTTGTTTTTCTCTTTCTTTTTAAAATTTTCTGATTGAGAACCAGGCTCATTTTTATGTTCTGTGATCCCAAATGGTTATTTAATCAATATAGGAACAATTCTCTGGGGTCAAATGGAAACAAGCAATTGACTTTCTTCTAGGGTTGTTCAGGGGACCCTGGGTGGGGATAAGCCCTGTGAGGAAGGAAGTGCCTGGAATGAGATATCCAAGCAAGTATCAGGAGCACAAGTGGTGAGCTCTCTGTGGGGTGGCACTAAAAAGCTGGCAGCCAACCAGTTAGCTGTTTATGTAAATGAAGGAGAGCTACTACAGATCCTGGTCCTTGCTCCAGCAGAGGGTCACTGTAAACTCTCTACAGGCCATAAATGGAGACTAAGAGGTGGTCCATTCACGCCCAAGGAGAATAAATATTATCCATCAGACCTATGGCATTCGAACCTCCCATCAACTACTCTGACGGCAGGGGAACTGAGGGATGCTGATATAATATGACACAAAGTCGAAAGAGCACCATAAAGTAATCTAATCAGTGAGTAAGGGGCTATAAATTCCAAATACCTTGGAGTAAGCTTAACAAGAAATATGCAGTGCTGACATAAAGAAAAATACAAAATTTTACTGGGGAATATAAAAGTAGTGGTAAATGAATGGAGTAAAATAACTTGTTCTCAGACAAGATGAATTAATGTTGTTAAATTTCAAATCTCCTAAATTTCATTTATAAATTTAATGTAATTAGATTTCAATTTCCAATTCCAGAATTAGGCAGCAAAAGAGTCAAGAATGGATTTACAACTCTCAGGCAAAAATAACTAGACAATGTACTTCCGGCCTGATACTAGACAGATAGGTTAATGAAACAGATTCTACATTCTGTGATACATCTGAGAATTTAGAATTAGTGAAGCACTTTTGTAATCAATACAGAAAGAGTAGATTTTTAATGAATGGCAGCTTAAAAAATTTGTTAACTGTGGAAAAATAGTTAGATTCTTTACCTAACACCATATACTAACATATATTTGTATATTTCCATATAGTTTGAATCATATATTGTGAAAATGAAATCAATGTCTTACTTATTTAATTAAAAAAGCAAAAAAGATTTTAAAAAAAGAATTCAAGTGACCAATATAACTTTGAAAAACTGTTCAAACTCATTACAATTTAGAACATGAAAATTAAAATAATGAGATATGAGTGTAGCCCATAAAATTGGAATTTAGAAAATGATTGCACAAGTGCCAATGAGAGTTCAAGAAAAGGGGCACATCCATTAACTACAGGTGAGAATGTAAATTGGCATAATCTTTCAAGGAGCAATTTGGCAACATTCTTCCAAAGTGTTAAAAAAAAAATGTTCAGACCTTTTTCACCCAGCTTCCACCTCCAGAAACATGGTAAGAAATAATGAGGACTTCAATATCTAGAAATATCATGAACTATGTAACCTGAAAACATGAAATAAGTTTCTGCTACAACGCACCCAGAAATGTTGGATTAAAAATAAACTTATTTTTTAAATACTGGGGGGAACACAAAATGAATTTGTTTATGAGTGAAAACCTTGGCAGCCCCAGAGGGGCTTATTAGTATCAACAATCAAGAGATTTTTTTTCAAATGAAGGAAATATATTCAAATAATCTAAAATTCAAGTCATAAAAGAGAGGTAGGGAAAAGACTTATTCCCAAACCTTTCTTCAAACCACTCCCCAGAGGCAAATATGTACTTGTACAGTCTTATGTATATTGTGCAAATATGCATTTGTAGACTTATTTTAAATCCATATAGCAGCACACCATACACTGTTCTGCACCTGGTTCTTTTCACTTCAGATAAGATTTTCTCATTCCAACATATAAAAAGCTTTCTCAGGGCTTCCCTGGTGGCGCAGTGGTTGAGAGTCCACCTGCCGATGCAAGGGACACGGGTTCGTGCCCCGGTCCGGGAAGATCCCACATGCCGCGGAGCGGCTGGGCCCGTGAGCCATGGCCGCTGGGCCTGCGCGTCCGGAGCCTGTGCTCCGCAACAGGAGAGGCCGCAACAGTGAGAGACCCGTGTACCACAAAAAAAAAAAAAAAAAAAAAAAAGCTTTCTCATTCTTTTTTTACCAATACACAGTACTACATTCAACAGTTAAACTATAATTATTTAACCAATCTCCTATGCACAGGCAATTACATTATTGCCAGTCTTTTTTTTTTACATTGATAACAAAATGTTACTTTATTTATACATATTATTTTTTAAATACAAATATCATGTTTAATTCATTTGTTTTACATCTTTATTGGAGTATAATTGCTCGACAATGGTGTGTTAGTTTCTGCTTTATAACAAAGTGAATCAGTTATACATATACATATGTTCCCATATCTCCTCCCTCTTGCATCTCCCTCCCTCCCACCCTCCCTATCCCACCCCTCTAGGTGGTCACAAAGCACCAAGCTGATCTCCCTGTGCTATGTGGCTACTTCCTACTAGCTATCTATTTTATGTTTGGTAGTGTATATATGTCCATGCCACTCTCTCACTTTGTCACAGCTTACCCTTCCCCCTCCCTATATCCTCAAGTCCATTCTCTAGTAGGTCTGTGTCTTTATTCCCATCTTACCCCTAGGTTCTTCATGACCTTTTTTTTCTTTCTTAGATACCATATATATGTGTTAGCATACAGTATTTGTTTTTCTCTTTCTGACTTACTTCACTCTGTATGACAGACTCTAGGTCCATCCACCTCACTACAAATAACTCAATTTCATTGCTTTTTATGGCTGAGTAATATTCCATTGTATATATGTGCCACATCTTCTTTATCCATTCATCTGTCGATGGGCATTTAGGTTGCTTCCATGTCCTGACTATTGTAAATAGAGCTGCAGTGAACATTTTGGTACATGACTTTTTTTGAATTATGGTTTTCTCAGAGTATATGCCCAGTAGTGGGATTGCTGGGTCGTATGGTAGTTCTATTTGTAGTTTTTTAAGGAACTTCCATACTGTTCTCCATAGTGGCTGTATCATTTTACATTCTCACCAACAGTGCATGAGGGTTCCCTTTTCTCCACACCCTCTCCAGCATTTATTTTTTCTAGATTTTTTGATGATGGCCATTCTGACCGGTGTGAGATGATATCTCATTGTAGTGTTGATTTGCATTTCTCTAATGATTAACGATGTTGAGCATTCTTTCAATGACTAATATTTGTTGGCAATATGTATATCTTCTTTGGAGAAATGTCTATTTAGGTCTTCTGCCCATTTTTGGATTGGGTTGTTTGTTTGTTTGACATTGAGCTTCATGAGCTGCTTGTAAATTTTGGAGATTAATCCTTTGTCAGTTGCTTCATTTGCAAATATTTTCTCCCATTCTGAGGGTTGTCTTTTGGCCTTGTTTATGGTCTCCTTTGCTGTGCAAAAGCTTTGAAGTTTCATTAGGTCCCATTTGTTTATTTTTGTTTTTATTTCCATTTCTGTAGGAGGTGGGTCAAAAAGGATCTTGCTGTGATATATGTCATAGAATGTTCTGCCTATGTTTTCCTCTAAGAGTTTGACAGTGTCTGGCCTTACATTTAGGTCTTTAATCCATTTTGAGTTTATTTTTGTGTATGGTGTTAGGGAGTGTTCTAATTTCATACTTTTACATGTAGCTGTCCAGTTTTCCCAGCACCACTTATTGAAGAGGCTGTCTTTTCTCCACTGTATATTCTTGCCTCCTTTATCAAAGATAATGTGACTATATGTGCGTGGGTTTATCTCTGGGCTTTCTATCCTGTTCCATTGATCTATATTTCTGTTTTTGTGCCAGTACCATACTGTCTTGATTACTGTAGCTTTGTAGTATAGTCTGAAGTCACAGAGCCTGATTCCTCCAGCTCCATTTTTCATTCTCAAGATTGCTTTGGCTATTTGGGGTCTTTTGTGTTTCCATACAAATTGTGAAATTTTTTGTTCTAGTTCTGTGAAAAATGCCAGTGGTAGTTTGATAGGGATTGCATTGAATCCATAGATTGCTTTGGGTAGTAGAGTCATTTTCACAATGTTGATTCTTCCAATCCAAGAACATGTATATCTCTCCATCTATTTTATTGCCAGTCTTTAACAGCAACAAATAAAGCTTTTTTTTTTTTGGCTGGGCCACACAGCTTGTGGGATCTTAGTTCCCTGACCAGGGAACTAAGGCCCTCTGCAATGAAAGCACGGAGTCCTAACTACTGGACCGCCAGGAAACTCCTGACAACAAATAAGGCTTTAATGAATAACATTGAACATAGGTCATTTTGCACTTACACAAGTTTATCTGTAGGAAAAATTCCGAGAAGTGGAATTACCACCTGGAAGGATACAGCAGTTAAATACATATTATCAATGTATCCTTCTTTGATGTTGCAGCAGTCCATACACTTACCATCTATGTGGGAGACTACATGGTTCCCCAAACTCATGTCAACATAGTGTTTTATGAAATTTGTTGCTATCTGCACCATTAAGAATGGAAAAGCAGTGTCAGTGATGCTTTAATTTGAATTTTTCTTTTTATGAGTGAGGTTGAGTACCGTCTAGGTTTAAGAGCCAATTATATTTTGTTTTTCATGATCTGATCATATCATTTACTCACTTTTCTATTGTGTTTTTTGTTATTTTTTTATTGATTTGGTGGAGACTTTATATCAAGGAAATTAGCCCTTTGCTTATGATTTGAAGTAGTTTTTCAATTTTCATTTGTTTTCTGACACTTTTAACAACTTTCTTGAGATATGATTGACTTACAATAAACTGCTTATATTTATAAAGTGTACACCTTGAAAAGTTTCAAACAGCTCTATTGAGGTACAGTTGACATGCAAAAAACTGTACATATTTAAAGTATACAGTTTGATAAATTTTTACTTATTTATACACTCTTGAAATTATCACCACAATCAAGATAATTATTTGTAATCCCCCTCTCTTGTTCCTCTCAGCCTCCCACTCCATCCCTCAGACAACAACAGATCTGCTCTCTGCCCCTGTTGATTTGCATTTTCCATAGTTTTATGTAAATGGAAACATCCAGTACATACTCTTCCTTGTCTGGCTTCTTTCACTCTGCATAATTATTATGAGATTCATGCATGTTAATTTTTTATTGCTGAGTAGTATTCCACAATCATCCCAAATGATTTCCAAATGGTTTCAGAAAGATATATATATAGAGAGAAAGAATATGAAAAAGTAAATGAAGAAAAACGTAAACAATTCATGAAATTGGGTAAAGAATAAATGGGAACTCATTGAACTATTTCTTTAAAAAGAAAAAGGCTTTACTCAGATCAAATTCACATACTGTATAACTTACCCTTTTAAAGTGTACAATTCAACTTTTTTTAGTGTATTCACAGGTTCTGGGGATTAGGATACGGGCAGATTTGGGAGGGCCATCATTTTGCATAGCACCATGTCTATTCATTGCCCATTTTAAAATTGTCATTTGTCTTTTTATTATTGAGTTGTTCTTTATATATTCTGAATACAAATCTCTTATCAGATATATGTTTTGCACATATTTTCTACCATTCCATGGGTTGTCTTTTCACTTTCTTGATGGTGTCCTTTGAAGCACAAAAGTTTTAAATTTTAATAAAGTACAATTTATCTACTTTTTTTTTTGTCATTTGTGTGTTGTTTAACCCAGGGCCATGAAAATTTATTCCTATGTTTTCTTCTACAAGTTTTATCATTTAAGCTGTTACATTTCAGTATTCCATTTTTAGTTACCATTTATTTATGGTGAGAGACAGAGGTCCAATTTTATTCTTTTCCATGTGGATATCTAGTTGCCTTAACAGCTTTTGTTGGAAATAATATTCTTTTCCCATTGAATGGTCTTTGTAACCTTGGCAAAAGGTAAGGGTTTATTTCCAGACCCTCAATTCTATTCCACTGATGTGTAAGTCTACCCTTATGCCAGTACCATACCATCTTGATTACTGTAGCTTCACAGTAAGTTTTGAAATCAAGAAACGTGAGTCCTCCAGCATCATTCTTCTTTTAAAGTTTGTTTTGGCTATTCAGGCTCCCTTGCATTTCCATATGAATTTCAAGATCAGCCTGTCAGTTTTTGCCAAAAAACAGCTAGGATTCTCATTTGATTTAGAATTCTCTTAACTCTGTATGAATTTAAGAACAATTTGGGAATAATGACATCTTAAAAATATTGTCTTCCAACCCATGAACATGGGACGTGTTTCTATTTATTTAAATCTTCTGTCTTTCAATAATGTTTAGTAGTTTTCAGTGTACATGACTTGCACTTCTTCTGTTAAAAGTATACCCAGGGCTTCCGTGGTGGCGCAGTGGTTAAGAATCCACCTGCCAATGCAGGGGACACGGGTTCCAGCCCTGGTCCAGGAAGATCCCACATGCCGCAGAGCAGCTAAGCCCGTGTGCCACAACTACTGAGCCTGCTCTCTAGAGCCTGCAAGCCACAACTACTGGAGCCTTCGCACTGCAACGAAGAGCAGCCCCTGCCCGCCGCAACTAGAGAAAGCCCGGGCACAGCAAAGAAGACCCAAGGCAGCCAAAAACAAATAAATTAATTTTTTAAAAAAAGAAATCAACTCCTTTAAAAAAATAAGTATACCCAAGTATTTTATTCTTTTTCATGCTATCATAAATGGATTGTTTCCTTAGTATCATTTTCAGAATATTTATTTCTAGGATATAGAAATATAATTGATTTTTCTATATTGATTTTATATCCTGAAAACTTCCTCAAATTAATTATTTAGTAGTTTAATTATAATTAAACACATATTTATATACTTATATATTTATACACTTAGATTTAATTAAAGATGTTCCTTGTCTCTTCCAACTTCTGGTGATGGCCAGCATTCCTTGGCATTCCTTGATGGGTAGTCAAATCACGCTAGTCTCTGCCTCCATCTTCACGTTGCTTTTTCTTCTGTGTCTATCATCTGTGTCTCTCTTATAGGATTAGGTTCTATATGGTTGGATTTAGGTTCTATATGGTTAATCCAGGATGGATTTAGGTTATTGGATTTAGGTTCTATATGGTTAATCCAGGATGATCTCCTCATTGCAACATCTTTAATTAAACCTACAAAGACACTTTTTCCAAATAAAATAGCAGTCATAGAGTCTGAGGATTAAAAATAAACGTATCTTTTGTAAGGCCACCATTTAGCCCACTACAGATATCAACTGAGAATGTAGAGTAGGCAGTGTTATATGAGATTTGGACTTCTCATTTTATAGATGTTTTTAAAGCAGTGGAACTGAATGGTGCAACTTAGAAAGTACAGAAAAAATCTAAGGACCAAACCTTGGGGCCCTACATAGCTTAGCAGTCAGGAAAAGGATAAGAGTCCAGCAAAGAAAAAGGGAAACACATGCTCTGTGAGGACAGAAAGTTGTCTGTTTTGTTCCTTAATTGTTTGCCATTATCTTAGGTCCTGGTATTTAGAAAACACTCCAAAAGAAAAGAACAAAAACAAAACTCCAAACATTCCATATGATTGCTTTCGATTAGGTGGCCATTAAAGTAAGGAAAAAACAAAAACATGCCAGTGTGGCATTGCAGAATTCCAGCGAAAAAGGTATTTTCAAGAAGAGATGCTTCCTCTTCCAGCTGTGGAGCCGCATGTGGAGGAGCTCTTGTCTATGCCAGCAGCCATGCTGCCCAAGGGTCCGCTGCAGTCTGTGCAGGTCTCGGGAAGCAGGAAGGTGACCACAGCCCTGGCACAGCACAAAGAGCTAACTGTTTCACCAAGGTGAACAGTGGCCCCTGGAGATGACTGAGCTGCTTGCTCTGCAATGTATGCTCCTGGAACCTGTCCTGTTCCTGTGGAGAGCGCGGCTCCCCTGTGTGGACATCCGTGCTTGTGTGAAGGGTGGCCCACATTTCTGCAACCTGCTAGCCCATCTCCAAAGCTCTGGTGGCCAGTTACCAGAAATACATGGATGGGGCTTCGGGAAGGAAATCAAAAACACGCTCATCTAGCAGGACCAGACCCTCCCTGCTAGCAGCTGCCCCTATCACTGAAAAGCCAAAGAGTTCAGAGGCCCTGGTGCATGCAGCAGCCACCAGAAGCCTTACAGAGAAGCCAGCCACAAGGAACAGGGCTCACCTTTATATTAAACAATGGTTGTGGGATTTTAAGTTTTAAAAGAAAGGGGTGGGGGCCCCTTCCAGGTTAAGATGATGTGAACACAGACATCTATTTTTTTTCCCTCCCCAAACCCCGTGTGAAAGTATAATAAATGAGTTTTGTTCTAAACCTACAAGTGTGGGGAAAGCGGTAGAGGAAACGACAGCGACAACATTTTGAAAGGTGGAAAGCGGATGGATGTGTGATAACTGATTTAGCACCCCCAAGAAACTCAGATCCCAAGCTGGCAGCAAGGAGAGTTCAGAATCAACAAAATTTGCACCACAGCCTCAAAACGATCAGAAATTGGCAATGCTAGAAAAATGTGAAGCACAGTGTGAAGAAGAGTTCCTAAATAAGGGGGTGTAGGCAAAAGCCGTTTGAGAAACAGTAAAAATCCCAGGTCCCTTTGCTCCAACCTAGGAAAAACAGAGGAGGGATGCCAGGAGACCATATGGCCAGTGAATTGCTGAATGCAGACACCTCTAGCCTTCTTCCCCAGTACAACTCCCAACATGCTGGCAGCCAGACATTTACCCTCCAGAAAAGAAACTGAGGCTCCTTTCCACAGACGCTGATCTGCCTAAAAGCAAGACCTAAAGGCACTGACCTCAGAGTTTCCCCTATAAATGGCCCACCCAGATTCCGATTCAGTGAAGCTCAGAGTTGAAAAGTCCTTCCCACAGGCTCAGGGTGTGAATCAGTTTTTTAGTCTCACGCTTTCTTGATCATGAGCAGAGAGCCAAGGGATTACAAGCCCAAAGAAGAAAGGCTCTGCCACAGAAACTGGAAACCAAAATAAGTAAAGAGAAAAAAAAGGCAACTGTGGAGGAGGGAAAAACTAGATCCAACATGACTGGCTATGAATGGATAATTGTGGAAGCGGAATAATAGTAGGTAGGGATTCATTGTATCATTGTATCACTGTAGATATTAAAATTTTATGTCATATGAAGTTTTAGAAGGGATGGTAGGAAAGGTTTGGATTTCTCAGCAATACTGGAAACAAAAAGACAATAGAGCAATGCCTTCAAAATTTCTAATAATTGAAAAAATTTCCAGACAAATTCTATAACTAGACAACCTATAAATCAAGTGCAAAGGAAGTACCCGAGTAGATGGACTGGCCCTAATGAATCAATGACGGTCCACTCACTCTACTAGGAAGTAAGACGAAGTATTCGGGTGCACATACAGGTTGGTTGGTATATTTGGTAATGGAAATAAGAGCCAGTTCTCTTCTGATTGCTTTACTTTGAGGAGCACATAGTCTAGTGGGACATATGGATACATAAAGAGATAGTGTTTATATGTACTAAAATAAAATGGCTGAGTTCTGTTATAGAGCCATGCATAGTCTTATGGGACCCCAGCCTTTTGGCTCAGGAAAGGCTTTAAGGGGTATGTAATGCCTGAGATGAGTCTTAAGGAATGAATAGTGGTTACCCAGAGAAGAAGGAAGGGAAAAGCATTCAAAGCAGAAAGACTGCCATTAACAAAGGGACAAAGGAATAAAATATCTTGGTGTGTATGGAATATAGCACAGAACCAAGCACAGAAAGTGTGCAGTAAATACTCACTGGCATCAATTAAATCACTTGGTATTTCCATGGACTTGGCATATCTAGGGTTACTAGAGGCTAGAAATGAAGCCAGAAAGTATACTGCAACTGTCTGTTACTCAAGTGTTAATCATTTTGAGACAGCAGAGTCAAGAAACAAGGTGCTGAAAACCGTATTCTGGAAGAGGTATTAAGGAGCTGGAAAATAGGAAACAACCGAGATGCTAAGGCTTCATCTACTGCTGGACTGCAGCACTTATTTTTAGGAGTTTTCTGATTGATTCACAGTTCAAAGATTATTTTTGAACTGATTGAATTTAGCCTTGGCTGATACTGCATTTGTTAAATTCAGCAATCTTTATCTTTACCTATGCTTTTGCTAGTTCATTCTACAAAAATTTTTAAGTACCCACTTGTATAGACACTTTATATAAAACAGTTCTTGGGGCTTTTGTAGTCTGGATGGAAAGGCATATGCTAGAGAAATTATGCATGATTAAATATACAGATGGTATTTTTATATGGCACAAGGTTCCTGCCATATGACACAACTAGAATGTTCAAATATTTCAATACCAATAAGGTCGGCCTCAATCTTAAAAATATTACTGCAATGTTGGTGGGAATGTAAATTGATATAGCCACTATGGAGAACAGTATGGAGGGTCCTTAAAAAACTACAAATAGAACTACCATATGACCCAGCAATCCCACTACTGGGCCTATACGCTGAGAGAACCATAATTCAAAAAGAGTCATGGACCAAAATGTTCACTGCAGCTCTATTTACAATAGCCAGGATATGGAAGCAACCTAAGTGTCCATCAACAGATAAATGGATAAAGAAGATGTGGCACACATATACAATGGAATATTACTCAGCCATAAAAAGAAATGAAATTGAGTTATTTGTAGTGAGGTGGATGGACCTAGAGACTGTCATACAGAGTGAAGTAAGTCAGAAAGAGAAAAACAAATACAGTATGCTAGCACATATATATGGAATCTTAAAAAAAAAATGTTTATGAAGAACCTAGGGGCAGGATGGGAATAAAGACACAGACCTACTAGAGAATGGACTTGAGGACACAGGGAGGGGGAAGGGTAAGCTGGGACGAAGTGAGAGAGTGGCATGGACTTATATACACTACCAAATGTAAAATAGATAGCTCGTGGGAAGCAGCCACATAGCACAGGGAGGTCAGCTCAGTGCTTTGTGACCACCTAGAGGGGTGGGATAGGGAGGGTGGGAGGGAGAGAGACTCAAGAGGGAAGAGATATGGGGATATATGTCTATGTATAGCTGATTCACTTTGTTATGAAGCAGAAACTAACACACTATTGTAAAGGAATTATACTCCAATAAAGATGTTAAAAAAAATACTAAGTACAATGGTAATTTTTAGTGCATATTACAAACAAGTGCCAGGAAAAAAAACAAAACAAATTTGGTCTTTATATGTGTTCATTATAATGAAAATACTAACCACTACTTACTATTCATGTGAAATTATAAATTTTTATTCAAGATGAGTCCAAGCCTATTGGATAGACTTTGAATACTAGTAAAATGACAGAACATACTACAGGGAAAGAGTAAGAACATATAGACTCATTTTCTTTTAAGTTTGAAAAAAGGAGTCTTTGATTCAAATGGAGCTTCTGTGTGGTGAATTAATGGGTCGTCATAACCAAATGATTGAAAGTCACAATTTAACTGAAAACCAGAAGGATAAAAATAGCAAAGACTAAACATATAATATCCTTCTTTCTTCATCTTTGCTTCTGGAAGGTGTGTCTTTCCTGAACTATGAATCATTGCCTCAGACCTTGCAAATTTGTTCCATGAGAGGGAAGTACCAGAGAGCATTAATACTCTCATTGTGGGTGTCCCTGCTCAGGAGCGAAACGGTGCACAGTCTGCAGTTTGGATAACTCTCCTTCCCCATAGGTTGCATAAAATGGAAACTAATGTTAAAAGAAAAATAGTCCAAGTAGTTTCAGCCTTACCTTTCTATAACAGCTGTAGTGACTGTATTAACAGAAGGAAGATCTTATTGCCTCCTAGCCTTCTTTAACCAGTCTGGGTTATTGTCATAAGCAGCCACATCACAGAACTTCCAACAGCCCAATCCTAAAAGGTAAATGAAAGTGTGATTCATTAAACGTACAGTTTACGCTTGATATTTTGGCAACCGTTGCTACTCTATAAGCCTAGAAATAAAATGAATAGGGCTTGAATTTTGAACCAGAATCAAAATTGAGGTTTTCTTTCTTTCAAGACTTAGCTTGCTTGTTACAGAATTTTACCAAATTTCCAGATGAATAACCGTTATATTAACAAAAAGCAATTTCAATATTGTTAAAAGTATAGCATTGTTGGGCTTCCCTGGTGGCGCAGTGGTTGAGAATCTGCCTGCCAATGCAGGGGACACGGGTTCGAACCCTGGTCTGGGAAGATCCCACATGCCGCAGAGCAACTAGGCCCGTGAGCCACAACTACTGAGCCTGCGTGTCTGGAGCCTGTGCCCCGCAACAGGAGAGGCCGCGACAGTGAAAGGCCCGCGCACCGCGATGAAGAGTGGCCCCCGCTCGCCGCAACTAGAGAAAGCCCTCGCACAGAAACGAAGACCCAACACAGCCAAAAATAAAAATAAATAAAAATTTTTTTAAAAAGTATAGCATTGTCTAGAGTCTGTGCATGTACTTTATTTCTGATATTTTTGCATTCCCTATAATTTCTATTTTTAATATATTCCTTTTGGTTATTCTATTAAAAAATAAAAATTAGGATTGACTTTTTAGCTTTTCTCCCAAGACATTTTTCTTTCTGTATATGAAACAAAAATTGCAAATGACAACGTCTTCAAAATTATATAGAAATAAGTTATGTACCATTTATTCTCTTATTTGTCTTCCCAATAATAGTTGCTTAAACAATTATGATAACGAATTTGTGGGTGAAATTATTATTAGTTTGTATTTCTTTAAGCTTTCCTGGCTCATTCAGTGTACAACAGCAACACCTACTGGACATTTTTGTACTTCTCAGATAAGAATCATCTCACTACCATTCAAAGTATGAAATTGGCTAAGGAATGCGATTTATACCGGTATTACTGATGATTATAGTTCTTAACACTGCTCTGATCAGCAAACCTGTGAATTTACAGAGTTCACCTAACATAAAGAATGATAATCATCCTCACAATTATTGAGTATTTAAAGGTGAGAGAAGTATTTAAAAATGTGTGAAGATACACATATAGTCAGTCTGTGCTTCAAATTTAGTATGTCATATTAATTATTTTCTAAAACTGATCTATAAGGGAAGCAGAGCCAATGCCTGAATTGTTGGTAATAAAAATTCTCAGAGTTAAGCCACTCGTTCTCACTCACATTCCTGTACATCTGTGGAAAGATTCTTAATAGAGCTAATTGATGCCGTTGTGATAAAATCAATGCACAAAAGCAAAATAACGTACGCTATCCGAGGAGATGATTTGTAAGTGCAGTTAACAAGGGGGAAAAGCTATGCTAATAACAACATTCTCATTTTCTCTTGCCACAGTAAAGTTGGATTTGTCAGAATTCAATTAAAATCAGCGGGGGAGAGGATTTTACACATTCATGGAGAAACATATATAGTTGCCATCCAAATGCAATAATACAGTATTTAATATAGCTCTGATACTCTCACCACTTTTCTCCCCAGAATAACTGAACCTCACTAACTCTGCACACAGCTCCCCCGCTAGATTGGATCAGAGACCCAGAAAGACCTAGTTATGTAGAAGAAAAAACTCATCCTTGGCTCCATGTTTTGGGGGTTCATCCAGCTTGTTCTTAGGATCAGGCACGCGGGAAAGATTCGGGACTTAGATTCTGGTGTAGGGTGGGAGGGAGCAAAATGGAGTCATTTGCAAAAGGTAAAAAAGGACAGAGGCACTCCTAGAGAGCTCGGTCATGTAATCACTCATTTAATTAATCAGACATTACTCAGTGAATTTCTATATCCGCAGAGCACTGATCTGGGGACTGGGGACTGTATAGCAGGGGTCGGCAAGCTACTGCCAGCCTGGGGCCCGTTTTTCCACAGCCTGTGAGCTAGGGATGAATTTTGCATTTTCAAAGGTTGTCGAAAAAAGAAAAGAATATGTGTATGGGGAAAAACTCGGGTATTTCCTCCTATGAGTCTCCTTTACTCTCACACTACTCCTGCATTCACAACAATTCTGACATTAGATGTGAGGGTGTTTCCCCCACCAAGAAATCCTGTGACACCAGCGGGGTGTCCTACGATTCAACTCAATTTTGACACTGCCTACCTGGAGATAGCATCTGATCCCACAGGTTAAGCGCTCAGTCCCATAAGACCGTTCCCCTTTTCAGATGCCAATCACAAGTGGTAGGGCCCCAAGTTAACCACAACTTCTGTCCAAGTTGGCTACAAATCAGAGGTTCTCACAATCCCTTCCTTGGGTATAATTACTTTGCTAGAATGGATCACAAAACTCAGCGAAACACTTTAGGTTACCAGTTTATTAAAGCATATGTCAAGGAATACAGCGAAAGATCCAGATAAAGAGTTCAGGGCGGGGTCTGGGAGGGTCCCGAGCTCAGGAGCTTCTGTCTCCTTGCAGTTGGGGTGTGTCACCCTCCCAGTATGTTCACCAACGTGAACATTGGTGAACAGGACATGTTCACCAGCCTAAAAGCAATCTTAACCCCATACCATTGGGATTTTATGGACGTTTCCTCACCTAGGCATGATCAATTATTAACTCTGTTTCCAGCCCCTCTCCTCTCTCTGGAGAAGCGAGTGGGGGGTTGAAAATTCTAAGCTTCTTATCATGGCTTGGTATTTTTGGGGACCTGCCCCCATCCAGGAACCATCCAGGAGCCCACCTAGAATCACCTCATTAGAACAAAAGACATTTCCATCACCAGGAAGTTACATGGGTTTCAGGAGCCCTATGTCAGCAACTGGGGTCAAAGACCAAATATTAGTACAAAAGATGCCTGCAGTGCTCTTATCACTTGGGAAACTACAAGAGTTTTAGTTTCATTATGCCGGGAACTAGGGGCAGAGACCAATATACATATTTTTACTATTATTTAACAATATGTGACAGAGATATATGTTGCCTGCAAAGCCTAAAATACTGACTTTCTGACCTTTTACAGAAAAAGTTTGCTAATGCCTGATATATAGAGAGATTTAACCCTCATGAAGTTCGAGTCTAGAAAGGAAATTAAAACAACAATAATAACAAACACAATAACATAACAGTAACATGATTTTTTGATCTTTTACTATCTTTTGAGCATCGAGTTAGGTGTACTACGTCATTATCTCATTTAATCTTCATCAACGAACCTATAAGGTAGTTATGATTATTGTTAACTTACCAATGAAGAACCCAAGACTAAAAAAGGTTAATATCAAAGACCACATAAATGACCAGAACTGGCATTAAAATCTAGGCTGTCTGACTCAGAGCCCATAGCCACTCAGTTCAGGTACACAAATAGAATGACAAAAGGTAAAAAGCGATAGGTATCTCAAGAAGCAGAACACAACACGCTGTGGAAAAACAGATGTGGCAGCTAACACTCCCGGAGGGGATGTTCAGGGAAGATTTCAGGGACAAGGCAGCTTTTAAAGGTCCTGAAAGATGGGAAGGATTGTAACGCTGTGGTGAAGGACAGGGAGCCACGGGACAGCCTAGAGGCATTGGTGTGTGGAGGGAACAGGGAGTCCCATTTAACGAGAAGGGAGTACTGGGAGACCAGTGGAAAACCTGGATCAGGGGGAGGTCCCAGACGGCGCTGAATGCAGAACTAGGGGAAAAACAGAATAGAAATAAATGTGACTAAACATTTATGACTAAACTATTAGCACAATCAGCCCGATGCGCTGGGGAGATGAATCTGAGAAGGATATATTGGATGGAGTAGTGGAAGGAGAACAGAGGCAGAAACATACCTTAGGAGACTACTAACAATAATCCAGATCTGAGATGACAACGATCCAAATCAGAGGGGAGACGAACAGAGTGGCAGAGAGAGATGTAAAGAGTATTGTTAAGTCTCCACCTACACTCCCTCCAAAGTCACAAAGCCACGCAAGAGGGAAGGCAAATGGCCTGGCAGTCACAAGCCCCTCTTGCTTCCACAGGCCCCTCGGGCTAAATATTGCCTTTTCATGACATCCTCAGTCTAGTTTTTTCCCAGCCTCGTGCCAACACACACACACACACATACACACACACACACACACACACACACACACACACACACACACCAGTTTGACTGTTTTGCTGACTAAAGGTCCCAGTTTTAGACATAAAGAACAGACTTGTGGTTGTCAAGGAGGAGGGGGTGGGAGAGGGATGGATTGGGAGTTTGGGATGAGCAGATGCAAACTATTATATATAGGATGGATAGACAACAAGGTCCTACTGTATAGCACAGGGAACTATATTCAATATCCTGTGATAAATCATAATGGAAAGAAACTAACACATTGTAAATCAAATATACTTCGAAAAAATAAATTCTTAAAAAATAAAAATAAAGGTCCCAGTTTTGGTCCTCTTGATAAAGTCATTACTTGATATTTGTTTTAATGGAATTTCACCTGAATAAAAATGTCAATGCTGTGGGGCTGAGTGGGGAGGTGGAGGGAACAATGCCCACGCAGTGTGATTTCCCAGGTCCACAATCCACAGGAACTGTCCTCCAAACGGGTGGTGACATCTGTACACAGATCTACAGCTCACACTTCCTAACATGCAGGCCTTGGTTTGTTGGATCTGTCAGTTCAGTCACTTAAAAACTTAAGTGGGGGACTTCCCTGGCAGTCCAGTAGTAAAGGCTCTGCACTTCCACTGCAGGGGCATGGGTTCGATCCCTGGCCGAGGAAATAAGATCCCACATCCCCCCAAAAAATTCGGTGGTTATTCAGGAAGGGAAATAAGAGAGATGAAAATTTGGTCTGTGCTCTTAAGAAGCTAAGAGTTTAATAGGTAAATGAACTATTGATTGAATAGTCCAATGAATACAGAATGTTTTAATATACATGCATGTTAATATCATCAAATTAAATTCATTTGAAACACTCGAGGAATAAATTTTGTTTGAATAACTGAATAATATGAACAGGTGAGGTTTACCCACCCTCTCACTCTCCCTTTCCATAGCCAAACTCTCTTTACTTAACCATCTTGAATAGAAAGCTTCTTTGAAAATACACTAATCGCTACCACTGCTTCTGAAACATATCTGGACCTCAGTGGAATGAGTCTGTCTCCAAGGGCAGGATATGGTTTGGTAAATCTCAAGGGTGAAGCCAAGCAGGGAAGGACATTCTTACCCTGCAATGGTCTGTGAACGCTTCAAGACAAAGGAGAAAGAAGAAAATGTGGCTGAGAGGGAAAACAAACTCAAACCCCAAGAGAGGCTGTATTAAGCATTGAGCTGAAAGAGTAGGGTGAGGACACAAACCCCAGGGAGGCATCAACATTGAAAGCCAAGAGGCGAGAGAAAGCCCTGTGGAGGGGGTGGAGCTCGTGGGTCAGACACGTGGACAGGAGGTCCTTGTACAGAAGAGCAGCGGCGTCTGGCTGGCTGCCAGGGGAGAGGAGCTCCTTAAACGTGATGCCAGACTGGACAGCCATAGTCTACTGACCATAAATGTGTTCTGGATTGGTGGCCATTACAGGACAAATCTAAATACATACAGGCTGAAATGATGACAAACAGTAAAAGAGCTAATAGAATCCAATAAGATTCTTCAGGTCTATTCTCTTTGGGGTGAGTTTTGACTTAGATTTTGAAGCTCATATTCCAGGCCTTCTTTGCTATTGTTGACTCATCTGGTCCAACTCCCAACAGCAAGTTATGGCCTCCTTTGTTTTGCCTGATTGTGCCTTTGAATCCCAAGTCCCACTGCCCTCGATGTATGTACGAATCATCGTTGAGCTCACAAGGAAGGATTCCAGTAAAGGAAGCAAGCAGAGTTGTTAGAGGAGCGATTCTGGGGCCTTGTTGTTATTCACTGGACACTGCTTATTTCACTTTGTGGGTTTACAATGCAGCAGCTGTGTTTCAATGTCTCCTGTAAAGCTAGACGCAGAGAAATATCACCAATTAAAACAGACCAAAAAAGATGGCAAATTACTTTACCAGTTACCCCCAAGTTGACAGTCTATAGATTACAACCAACTCTTAAAGTGTTTTTGCTGGTCAGTTTTATTTTTCTGTAGCTCTTAAGTACCTATTTGAAGACCTAAAGCAGGTGATATTTTTGGCCCAGATCCAGAGTTTAAAACTTATGTCATAGAATGTAAGCCTACCTAAAGTTTTATGAGAATTTCTGTTAAGCTTTTGGGGGTTTGGACTGTATGCTGTCATCCTTCATTTTCAAAGAAGACATTTTTTAATGATGGTGTTTCACATATATACTTCGCCTTGTCGGCAACATCTACGCTGCATTACTTATAAACTACTGTCAAACTCTCAAAACTTTGCTGCCTCATGGCATCCTGAACTTGACTCCTTCTCCTCTTTCTCTCATGATGGATGGAGAAACAGATGATCATAAAGCTTTCAGAGGTCCTTGGTGGGTTTGTGTGGTAGAGGAGAACTTGTGGGGAGAAAGGACAAATTGGAGAGTAGAGAAATAGGAAGCGTTCTTGGCAAAAGAGCTTTACACGGGAGTCATTGCATCTGTGTGACACCTCGATGCCAGCCTGTAAGAAGAGCAGTCTGGCAATGGGGACACTCAGGGGTACTCAGTGGGGAAGAATAATGGTTCCTGCAGACTGGCAGCAAGAATTTGTCCTGTCTTTCCAAAATGCTGTGGAGAGACTTCTTTGCCAACGAATGCATCCTTGGGCCGCTGAAAGGGACAAGCAAATTTACACATATGCCTCCAGGTGAAAAGCATAGAAAAAAGGTTTCCTCTCCTCTAGGAGACCTGGGTTCTAGTTCTGATTTTACTATCAACTAGTTGTGTGGCCCATGGTAAAACCATTTAGCATCTATGAGATCTAGCTATGTTTTGTGAATAAAGGGAAGATCTGAGTAAATAATCTCCCCGGCCCTAAAATTCCCTGGGCCTATAATCTATTATGTATCTGGTAGCCTCAATAGCAGTGAAAGTCTGGTGCAGCAGTTCTTCTAAAGCTTCTATTGTCTAGTCCTGTCTATAATCAGGCCAAGTCCTGTAGTTTGTGGGATTAACACGAGGCACAAAATAACTGTGTGTCATCAGAAACAAAGAGTTTGGAAAAGATATTTCCCCTAACGAAATTAAATATCACTGCTCAAAAATAATAAAAGGCTATAGATAGAAAATATCAACGCCACCACAAATCAACATCTGAGGAACAGCTCTTAGAAAACATCTGGAAAATAGCACTAAGTTAACAAACCACTAGATAAAATGTTTGATTTCCCAGTCACTGATGTTACTAACTGCAAAAGCAGTTAAAAAGCCTTATGAGGAATAATATCTTGGCACTGGATGAACAGCAAGAAGCCCAGCTGTTTGCACTTGCTGTATAACAAGTGCCAGCGTACATACTGTAATCCACACAGTCTGCTGAGGATACAACAGCCAACCGCAGGACGTGATGGAGTTCGGACTGGGCAGGGGTGATCAGGCCATGGGGACTAAGTAACAGGCACTGACCTCTTTTTACTACAACATCCTACTTCCAGGGCAACTTCCTTGTGAAATGTTGTTTCTTGTTATATATTCATTCATTTGCTTTTACTAGAAATTTATATCATGGCTTGGAAAGAACTTCTATTTTCAGACAAGAGTCCCCTCTAAACCATAACAGATGTTGGAAATGCTACTGAGACTGGTCAAAAAAGAAAAGGAGGGGGGCATGTTAGCAAGGATTGTATCAGTGACAAACAGAAAAGGAAGGGGCCCTTAGGTGAGTGGACATGTAGAGAGAGAAGCTGAGAAGCACGGGAAAGCAAGATAAAGTGAATCCTTCAGCCGCCTCACCTCAAAGGACCAGAGGATCAGATCCATGCTGCTACTGAGATTTTGAAAGAGACTAAGGTAAAATTCCAAGATAAAGGAAAAGGAGGGAGCACTCAGACAGCAGGACAATATGTTTATTTGCAAAGCTTCTTAGGCACTCCTTGAAATCAGCAATTCTTTGGAATTTAAAAGCTAAAGTCTGGTCAACTTTGCTATCAATCATTCAATGATTAGTGGTTAAGCTCCTCAGTATGCTTGAGGAAAGCTTCAGGGCCTGGGTGGGTAGGGGGAATAATAGTAAACAAAACAGAAGTGGTCTATGTGGAAGACACTTTATTCTGGTAATCTCATTATTCTGGTAACCGATCAATCACCACCTACAATAAGTGTTATGAGAACAAAAAAAGATATGTAGGGAAGGGGTTTCTTCTCTTTCCTCTATTTATATGCTAGAAAGATAGATAACAATCAAATAACCACAAAAATAAATATAAAATTGCAACTGTATGAGTGCAGCCAAGGAGAGGTATCGGGTCCTATGAGAGAATGATTAGAAGATTTGAACTTGACAGAGGTGAGAGATAGCTTCCTTGAGGAAGCGATACTTGAATTTCAATGTGAAGGATGGATGGAGTTTAATTAGGTGAGGCTGGGATGGAGGTGAGAAGAGTCCTCCAGGAAAAGGTCAGAAGAAATGGAGTGATCAAAGAGCTGCAAGGCCCGTGTTCAGGAATGGAGAGCACTCAAGGAGCATGCTGCAAACTGAAACTGGAGAAAACATAAGAGCAAAATTTGCAGGAGTCTATAGGTCATATTTGTCTTTATTCTCAAAGCGTTAAAGGGTTTTTGTGGGGACAGGGATAACGTCAAATTTGGTGTTAAGAAGATCACTCTGGCTGCAGTGTGTACAATGCATTATAGGAACAAGAATGGATGCAGACAGCCTAGTCAGTAGATTATTTCAGTAGTGCCCAGCCCAGATGATAAAAGAAGGTAGCTGGCCCTAGGGCACTGCTGATGTTGGAGGCGCAGGAGTTTCAGGGAGACTCATAGCTGGTAGCGGGTAAGCACCTCAGGTCTGCGATTGTGCTATGATTGGGTGGGGTGAGGCACCAACAGTCCCAAGAAGCTACATTTCATTCAAACAAGAACTTGCTTTGAATGCAGAATGCAGAAAGAAGGCAGTGGTATTCTAAAAAACACGAACAACCAAAGAACCCTACCCTATCTTTTCTTATTTACATAATTTCCTGGTAATAGCCAACCACTTCCACTGAAAAGGATGACACAGAAGGAGAGGGAAATATAGGGGAACCCATAGTTCCTTTTCCTTTTGGTCCCTCCTTATTCATCAGGAAGCTAAAGTATTGTAGAGCACATTGGTAGGATGTGCATGTATAAATAAGTGAAAAAAAGTGTGAGAAATAAGAGAGTTAGTTTTGTGCAGCGTTTCTGCTCTTCTGTCAATACCAAAAACAAAATGCAGGGCTTCCCTGGTGGTGCAGTGATGAAGAATCCGCCTGCCAATGCAGGGGACACGGGTTTGAGCCCTGGTCCAGGAAGATCCCATATGCCGCAGGGCAACTAAGCCCGTGTGCCACAACTACTGAGCCTGTGCTCTAGAGCTTGCGAGCCACAACTACTGAGCCTGCACGCCACAACTACTGAAGCCCACGCACCTAGAGCCCGTGCTCCGTAATGAGAAGCCACTGCAATGAGAAGCCTGCGCACCGCAACAAAGAGTAGTCCCTGCTCGCCACAACTAGAGAAAGCCTGCGCACAACATTGAAGACCCAACACAGCCAAAAAAATTAAATAAATAAAATAAATAAGTTAAAAAAAAATGCATGTGCATGTACCAGCTAAGAAGCATGAATTGTGTAATTTTGGTGATTCCAGAAGTTTAATGCTCTTATAATTTCATTTAAACTGGTATTCCACAATATAAAGAGGAAAGGTAAAATTCATGCTCATAACTAAATGTTCAAATTTTTCTTTATTTAAAATGGCATTAAATAAAAAATAAAAGACACCAGAACAAGTTGAAAGAGACCATGGAAGAAAAGGGAAAACATATTTTCATACCTTTAACAGCCCTTTTCCCCTACTCTTTTGAACAAGGCATCTTGCATTTTCATTTTGCACTAGGTCCCAAAAATTATGTAACAGGCCCTGCATAATACTTTCATTACTAGCTTGTAATTGGCTACTTACATGCTTAATTCCTACTAGATTGGCCCACTGCTGAACACATAGCAGGCCAGAAGGAAATGTCAAGAAAAACAAATCTGGACATAGGTAAGAAGAGACCTTATTTAAAAGGATTATTGTGACTGGAGGAAAGGGACTGTTGCTGTAGAGAATGCTCTGACCATAGGATCTGCAATGGTCTTTATAAGAAGAGGAGATCTGGACACAGACGTGCACTCACAGAGAAAAGACCTTGTGAGGACACAGAGAGAAGGCAGTCGTCCATAAGCCGAAGAGAGAGGCCTCAGAAGACACCGAACTTGCCAACCTCTTGATCTTGGACTTCTTGTCTCTAGAACTCTGGGAAAATAAATTTCTATTGTTTGAGCCACAAAGGCTGTGATATTTTTTTATTGCAGCTCTAACAAATACAATCTTCTTATTTTTGAGATACTTTATATATTCTGTTTATATCCCTTCTCAGATATACATATTACAAATATTCACTATTTGACTGAATTGCCATTTCACTTTTTTAGTGATGTCTATCAAAGAATAGAAGTCTTTAACTTTCAGGCAGTCAAATCATTTAGTTCTTTTATGTTGTGGTTTGTGCTATTTGCAATAATTCCCAACTACTCCCTCTCCCTCAGCAGTCCCCAACCTTTTTGGCACCAGGGACTGGTTTCGTGGAAGACAATTTTTCCACGGAGCGGGGTGGGGGTGAGGGCTGGGCAGAGGGGAGGGGGAATTGTTTCAGGATGATTCAAGCGCATTACATTTATTGTGCCCTTTATTTCTATTATTATTACATTGTAATATATAATGAAATAATTATACAATTCACCATAATGCAGAATCAGTGGGAACTCTGAGCTTGTTTTCCTGCAACTAGATGGTCCCATCTGGGGGTGATGGGGACAGTGACACCCGAAGTGTGTTGCTTATGTCCAGTCTACTCTGTGATCTCATTTTGGTCCCTGTCACTGCAGAAAACCCTGCTTCACAAGACAGGATGTTGGAAATGCAAGCAGGCTTTTCAGTGCTTTTGTGGCAGTCTCGGGATATTCCACCTTGACTTTAATCCAGAACATATGGAGATTTGAGGTTGTCTCAAACATACTTTTAAGGCCACAGTCATTTGCAATCTCAAGCAGTTGATCCTCTTCTAGCATGGACAAAGTCGATTCACCTGGCTTATTCAAAAATGGGTCACGGATCCATTCCTCCCCAGTTCAGGGGTCTTTTGTGGTTGGGAAGTAATGCTCAAACTCCTTTGAAAGCTGAGATACGTGTGGAGTTTTGAAGGTTTCATGGCTTCCTTGGATAGCCAGTTGCCACATATTATACAAAGTGGGCTTGGAGAATGTGAATCACCTGTTGCAATGAAACTGTACTTTCAGTAGGACTCTTGGTATTTTCTTTTAAATGCAGCTTTCTCTTTGTGGGCAGTCTTAGAGTCTTCTGCTGTCTCATCATTGGGTCTTTCCCCCTTTCCAAAGAAGCTCTCCAGAGACATTTGTTTGTTACTCATTTTGGCTAGGGTTAGCTTGTGAGCTTACCAAAACTGTGACTGAGACAAGTGCACAGTGTGGGAAAGAGGCATGGACAGGGGTTGTAAACAAAATAATGGGCAGGCCATGCATGGACTAAAATAAGTGTTGGATTCTGACTTAGAGCCTGCCACCAGATGCAGCTCTACAATTGAAGTACATCAACTCACTTTCCAATATAAAACCTGCCACCAGATGCAGCTAATTTGTCACTTGACAATCACTGATAGGGTTTTTTTTTTAACATCTTTATTGGAGTATAATTGTTTTACAATGGCGTGTTAGTTTCTGCTGTATAACAAAGTGTTTCAGCTATAAATAAACATACATCTCCATATCTCCTCCCTCTTGCATCTCCCTCCCACCCTCCCTATCCCACTCCTCTAGGTGGTCACAAAGAACCAAGCTGATCTCCCTGTGCCATGCGGCTACTTCCCACTAGCTATCTATTTTACATTTGGTACTATATATATGTCCAAGCCACTCTCTCACTTTGTCTTCCCAGCTTCCCCTTCCCCTTCCCTATGTCCTCAAGTCCATTCTCTACATCAGCGTCTTTATTCCTGTCCTGCCCCTAAGTCCTTCAGAAACTTTTTTTTTTTTTTTAGATTCCATATATATGTGTTAGCATATGGTATTTGTTTTTCTCTTTCTGACTTACGTCACTGTATGACAGTCTCTAGGTCCATTCACCTCACTAGAAATAACTTAATTTCGTTGCGTTTTATGGCTGATTAATATTCCATTGTATATATGTGCCACATCTTCTTTATCCATTCATCTGTTCGTGAACACTTAGGTTGCTTCCATGTCCAGGCTATTGTAAATAGAGCTGCAATGAACATTGTGGTACATGACTCTTTTTGAATTATGGTTGTCTTAGGGTATATGCACAGTAGTGGGATTGCTGGGTCATATGGTAGTTCTATTTTTAGTTTTTTAAGGAACCTCCATACTGTTCTCCATAGTAACTGTATCAATTTACATTCCCACCAACAATGCAAGAGGGTTCCCTTTTCTCCACACCCATTCCAGCATTTATTGTTTGTAGATTTTTTGATGATGGCCATTCTGACCAGTGTGAGGTGATATCTCATTGTAGTTTTGATTTGCATTTCTCTAATGATTAGTGATGTTGAGCATCCTTTCATGTGTTTGTTGGCAGTCTGTATATCTTCTTTGGAAAAATGTCTATTTAGGTCTTCTGCCCATTTTTGGATTGGATTGTTTGTTTTTTTGATGTTGAGCTGCATGACTGCCTGTATATTTTGGAGATTAACCTTTTGTCAGTTGCTTCACTTGCCAGTATTTTCTCCCATTCTGAAGGTTGTCTTTTCATCTTATTTATGGTTTCCTTTGCTGTGCAAAAGCTTTGAAGTTTCATTAGGTCCCATTTGTTTATTTTTGGTTTTATTTCCATTTCTCTAGAAGGTGGGTCAAAAGGATCTTGCTGTGATGTATGTCATAGAATGTTTGCCTATGTTTTCCTCTAAGAGTTTTATAGTGTCTGGCCTTACATTTAAGTCTTTAATCCATTTTGCATTTATTTTTGTGTATGGTGTTAGGGAGTGTTCTAATTCCATTCTTTTACATGTAGCTGTCCAGTTTTCCCAGCACCACTTATTGAAGAGGCTGTCTTTTCTCCATTGTATATTCTTGCCTCCTTTATCAAAGATAATGTGACCATATATGTATGGGTTTATCTCTGGGGTTTCTATCCTGTTCCATTGGTCTACATTGCTATTTTTGTGCCAGTACCATACTGTCTTGATTACTGTAGCTTTGTAGTATAGTCTGAAGTCACAGAGCCTGATTTCTCCAGCTCCATTTTTCATTCTCAAGATTGCTTTGACGATTCAGGGTCTTTTGTGTTTCCATACAAATTGTGAAAATTTTTGTTCTAGTTCTGTGAAAAAATGCAATGGTAGTTTGATAGGGATTGCACTGAATCTGTAGATTGCTTTGGGTAGGATAGTTATTTTCACAATGTTGATTCTTCCAATCCAAGAACATGGTATATCTCTCCATCTGTTTGTATCACCTTTAATTTCTTTCATCAGTGTCTTATAGTTTTCTGTATACAGATCTTTTGTCTCCTTAGGTAGGTTTATTCCTAGGTATTTTATTCTTTTTGGTGCAATGGTAAATGGGAGTGTTTCCTCAATTTCTTTCAGATTTTTCATCATTAGAGTATAGGAATGCAAGTGATTTCTGTGCATTAATTTTATATCCTGCTACTTTACTAAATTCATTAATTAGCTCTAGTAGTTTTGTGGTAGCATCTTTGGAATTCTCTATGTATAGTATCATATCATCTGCAAACAGTGACAGTTTTACTTCTTCCTTTCTGATTTGGATTCCTTTTTTTTTTTCTTCTCTGATTGCTGTGGCTAAGACTTCCAAAACGATGTTGAACAATAGTGGTGAGAGTCGGTAACCTTGTCTTGCTCGTGATCTTAGTGGAAACAGTTTCAGTGTTTCACCATTGGGAACGATGTTGGCTGTGCGTCTGTCATATATGGCCTTTATTATGTTGAGGTAAGTTCCCCCTATGCCTACTTTCTGGGGAGTTTTTATCATAAATGCGTGTTGAATTTTGTCAAAAGCTTTTTCTGCATCTATTGAGATGACCATATGGTTCTTCTCCTTCAATTTTTTAATATGGTTTATCACATTGACTGATTGGCATATATTGAAGAATCCTTGCATTCCTGGGATAAACCCCACTTGATCACAGTGCATGATCCTTTTAATGTTCCATTTGATTCTGTTTGCTAATATTTTGTTGAGGATTTTTGCATCTATGTTCATCAGTGATATTGGTCTGTAGTTTTTTTTGTGACATCTTTATCTGGTTCTGGTATCAGGGTGATAGTGTACGCATAGAATTAGTTTGGGAGTGTTCCTCCCTCTGCTATATTTGGAAGAGTTTGAGAAGGATAGGTGTTAGCTCTTCTCTAAATGTTTGATAGGATTTGCCTGTGAAGCCATCTGGTCCTGGGCTTTTGTTTGTTGGAAGATTTTTAATCACAGTTTCAATTTCAGTGCTTGTGATTGGTCAGTTTATATTTTCTATTTCTTCCTGGTTCAGTCTTGGAAGGTTGTGCTTTTCTAAGAATGTGTCCATTTCTTCCAAGTTGTCCATTTTATTGGCATATAGTTGCTTGTAGTAATCTCTCATGACCCTTTGTATTTCTGCAGTGTCAATTTTTACTTCTCATTTTTCATTTTATTGATTTGAGTCTTCTCCCTTTTTGTTTGATGAGTCTGGCTAGTGGTTTATCAAGTTTGTTTGTCATCTCAAAGAACCAGCTTTTAGTTTTATTGATCTGAGCAATTGTTTCCTTCATTTCTTTTTCATTTATTTCTGATCTGATCTTTATGATTTCTTTCCTTCTGCTAACTTTGGGGTTTTTTGTTCTTCTTTCTGTAATTTCTTTAGGTGTAAGGTTAGGTTGTTTTTTTGAGATGTTTGTTGTTTCTTGAGGTAGGATTGTATTGCTATAAACTTCCCTCTTAGAACTGCCTTTGCTGCATCCCACAAGTTTTGGGTCGTCATGTTTTCATTGTCACTTGTTTCTAGGTATTTTTTTTATTGCCTCTTTGATTTCTTCAGTGATCTCTTGGATATTTAGTAGTGTATTGTTTAGCCTCCATGTGTTTGTATTTTTTAGATATTTTCCTGTAATTGATATCTAGTGTCATAGTGTTGTGGTTGGAAAAGATAGTTGATACGATTTCAATTTTCTTAAATTTACCAAGGCTTGATTTGTGATCCAAGATATGATCTATCCTGGAGAATGTTCCATGAGCACATGCAAAGAAAGTGTATTCTGTTGTTTTCGGATGGAATGTCCTGTAACTATCAATTAAGTCCATCTTGTTTAATGTGTCATTTAAAGCTTGTGTTTCCTTATTTATTTGCATTTTGGATGATCTGTCCATTGGTGAAAGTGGAGTGTTAAAGTCCCCAACTATGAATGTGTTACTGTCAATTTCCCCTTTTATGGTTGTTAGCATTTGCCTTGTGTATTGAGGTGCTCTTATGTTGGGTACCTAAATATTTACAATTGTTATATCTTCTTGGATTGGTCCCTTGATCATTATGTAGTGTCCTTCTTTGTCTTTTGTAATAGTCTTTATTTTAAAGTCTATTTTGTCTGATATGAGAATTGCTACTCCAGCTTTCTTTTGATTTCCATTTGCATGGAATATCTTTTTTCCATCCCCTCACTTTCAGTCTGTATGTGTCCCTAGGTCTGAAGTGGGTCTCTTCTAGACAGCATATATACGGGTCTTGTTTTTGTATCCATTCAGCCAGTCTATGTCTTTTGATTGGAGCATTCAATCATTTACATTTAAGGTAGTTATCAATATGTGTGTTCCTATTACCGTTTTCTTAATTGTTTGGGGTTTGTTTTTGTAGGTCTTTTCCTCCTCTTGTGTTTCCTGCCTAGAGAAGTTCCTTTAGCATTTGTTGTAAAGCTGGTTTGGTGGTGCTGACTTCTCTTAGTTTTTGTTTGTCTGTAAAGGTTTTAATTTCTCCATCGAATGTGAATGAGATCCTTGCTAGGTAGAGTAATCTTGGTTGCTGTTTTTTCCCTTTCATCACTCTAAGTATGTCCTGCCACTCCCTTCTGGCTTGCAGAGTTTCTGCCAAAAGATCAGCTGTTAACCTTATGGGGATTCCCTTGTATGTTATTTGTTGCTTTTCCCTTGATGATTTTAATATTTTTCCTTTGTATTTAGTTTTTGTTTGTTGTTTTTTTTTTTTTTTTTTTTTTTGTGGTACGCGGGCGTCTCACTGTTGTGGCCTCTCCCATTGTGGAGCACAGGCTCCAGACGCACAGGCTCAGTGGCCATGGCTCACGAGCCTAGCCCCTCCGCAGCATATGGGATCTTCCTGGACCGGGGCACGAACCCGTGTCCCCTGCATCGGCAGGCGGACTCTCAACCACTGCGCCACCAGGAAAGCCCCGTATTTAGTTTTTGATAGTTTGATCAATATGTGTCTTGGTGTGTTTCTCCTTGGATATATCCTGTATGGGACTCTCTGTGCTTCCTGGACTTGATTGACCATTTTCTCTCTCATGTCAGGGAACTTTTCAACTATAATGTCTTCAAATATTTTCTCAGTCCCTTTTCTTTTCTCTTCTTCTTCTGGGACTCCTATAATTCAAATGTTGGTGCGTTCAGTGTTGTTCCAGAGGTCTGTGAGACTGTCCTCAACTCTTTTCACTCTTTTTTCTTTATTCTGCTTTGCGGTAGTTATTTCCACCATTTTATCTTCCAGGTCACTTACCCGTTCTTCTGCCTCAGTTATTCTGCTATTGATTCCTCCTAGAGAATTTTTAATTTCGTTTATTAGGTCATTCATCATTGCTTGTTTGCTGTTTTTCTTCTAGGAGTTTGTTAAACGTTTCTTGTAATTTCTCAATTCTATTTCTAAGATTTTGGATCATCTTTACTATCAGTATTCTGAATTTTTTTTCAGGTAGACTGTCTATTTCATTTGTTTGGTCTGGTGGGTTTTTACCTTGCTCCTTCAACTGCTGCATATTTCTCTGTCTTCTCATTTTGTTTAACTTACTGTGTTTGGGGTCTGCTTTTCCCAAGCTGCAGGTTCATAGTTCTTGTTGTTTTTGGTGTCTGCCCCCATGGGTAAGGTTGGTTCGGTGGGTTGTGTAGGCTTCCTGGTGGAGGGGACTGGTGCCTGTGTTCTGGTGGATGAGCTCGATCTTGTCTTTCTGGTGAGCAGGACCACATCCGGTGGTGTGTTTTGGGGTGTCTGTGAATTTACTATGATTTTAGGCAGCTTCTCTGCTAATGGGTGTGGTTGTGTTCCTGTCTTGCTAGTTGTTTGGCATAGAGTGTCCAGCACTGTAGCTTGCTGATTGTTGAGTGGAGCTGGGTCTTTGCGTTGGGATGGAGATCTCTGAGAGAGTTTTTTCCATTTGATATTACGTGGGGCTGGGAGGCCTCTGGTGGACCAATGTCCTGCACTCAGATGTCCCGCCTCCGAGGCTCAGGCCTGACACCCAGCCAGAGCACCACGGCCCTGTCACCCACATAGCTCAGAAGAAAAGGGAGGGAAAAAAAAAGAAAGAAAGAAAGAAAGAAGGAAGAGAGCAACCAAACCAAAAAAACAAATCCACCAATGATAAAAAGCTCTAAAAACTATACTAAAAAGAAAAAAAAAAAAACGGACAGACAGAACACTGGACAAATGGTAAAAGCAAAGCTGTACAGACAAAATCACACAAACAGGTGTACACATACACACTCACAAAAGGAGAAAACGGTAAAATATATATACAAAAAAAAGGAAGAGAGCAACTAAATCAATAAATAAATCTATGAAGCTCTAAATACTAAACTAAGATAAACATACAACCAGAAACAAATTAGATGCAGAAAGCAAACCCCAAGTCTACAGTTGCTCCCAAAGTCCACTGCCTCAATTTTGGGATGATTTGTTGTCTATTCAGGTATTCCACAGATGTAAGGTACATCAAGTTGATTGTGGAGATTTAATCCGCTGCTCCTGAGGCTGCTGGGGGAGATTTCCCTTTCTCTTCTTTGTTCGCACAGCTCCTCGGGTTCAGCTTTGGATTTGGTCCTGCCTCTGTGTGTAGGTCGCCTGTGGGCGTCTGTTCCCTGCCCAGGCAGGATGGGGTTAAAGTAGCAGCTGATTAGGTGACTCTGGCTCATTCAGGCCGCGGGGAGGGAGGGGTATGAGATGCAGGTAGAGCCTGCAGCGACAGAGGCCAGCGTGATGTTGCAACAGCCTGAGATACGACGTGTGTTCTCCCGCGGAAGTTGTCCCTGGATCATGGGGCCCTGGCAGTGGCGGGCTGCACAGGCTCCTGGGAGGGGAAGTGTGGATAGTGACCTGTGTTTGCACACGGGCTTCTTGGTGGCAGTAGCAGCAGCCTTGGCGTTTCATGCCTGACTCTGGGGTCTGCGCTGATAGCTGCGGCTCACGCCTGTCTCTGGAGCTCATTTAGACGGTGCTCTGAATCCCCTCTCCTCGCGCACCCAAAAACAATGGTGTCTTGCCTCTTAGGAAGTTCCAAACTTGTTCCCGGACTCCCTCCCAGCTAGCTGTGGGGCACTAGCCCCCTTCAGGCTGTGTTCATGAATCTAACCCCAGTCCTCTCCCTGGGATCTGACCTCCAAAGCCCAAGCCTCAGCCCTCAGGCCCCACCCACCCTGTCAGGTGAGCAGACAAGCCTCTTAGGCTGGTGAGTGCTGGTCGGCACCGATCCTCTTTGCGGGAATCTCTCCGCTTTGCCCTCTGCACCCCTGTTGCTGTGCTCTCCTCTGTGGCTCTGAAGCTTCCCCCCCACCCACCCGCTGTTTCCACCAGTGAAGGGGCTTCCTAGTGTGTGGGAACTTTTCCTCCTTCACAGCTCCCTCCCAGAGGTGCAGGTCCTATCCCTATTCTTTTGTCTCTGTTTTTTCTTTTTTCTTTTGCCCTACCCAGGTACGTGGGGAGTCTCTTGCCTTTTGGGAAGTCTGAGGTCTTCTGCCAGCAACAGTACATGTTCTGTAGTAGCAGTACCTCATGTAGATATATTTTTGATGTATTTGTGGAGAGGAAGGTGATCTCCACGTCTTACTCCTCCGCCATCTTGAAGCTCCAGTTACTGATGGGTTTTGTATTTTTTTTAATTAATTAATTAATTTATTTATTTATGGCTGTGTTGGGTCTTCATTGCTGCTCACAGGCTTTCTCTAGTTGTGGAGAGTGGGGGCTACTCTTCATTGCAGTATGAGGGCTTCTCATTGCAGGGGCTTCTCTTGTTGCAGAGCACGGGCTCTAGGCATGTGGGCTTCAGTAGTTGTGGCACACGGGCTCAGTAGTTGTGGCACATGGGCTCTAGAGTGCAGGCTCAGTAGTTGTGGTGCATGGGCTTAGTTGCTCCGCAGCATGTGGGATCTTCCCAGGGATCGAACCCGTGTCCCTTGCATTGGCAGGTGGATTGTTAACCATTGCACCCCCAGGGAAGTCCTCACTGATAGGGTTTTAATATGAGTCTGAAAGCGATTGATTTATTATGTTCTCTGTGCAGTCAACCCTCTCTGCTAATGATAATCTGTATTTGCAGCCGCTCCCCAGCATGCTAGCATCACTGCCTCAGCTCCACCTCAGATCATCAGGCATTAGATTATCATAAGGAATGCACAACCTAGATCCCTTGCATATGTAGTTCACAGTAGGGTTCGCACTCTTATAAGAATCCAACACCACCGCTGATCTGACAGGAGGTGGAGCTCAGGCGGTAATGCGAGTGATGGGGAGTAGCTATAAATACAGATGAAGCTTTGCTCACTGGCCTGCCACTCATCTTCTGCTGTGAGGCCTGGTTCCACAGCCCAGTACTGGTCCATGGCCCGGGGGTTGGGGACCCCTGAGCTGCCACATTCTATCATCCAAGGTCCAATCAGGAGACAAAAACCATATCAGTTATTTAAATGGAAAAGTTTAGTATAAACGACTGTAAAGTAGTAAAATGTAGTGAGCTACTAAAGGAGATAAAAGAGGATTCTAAGAGGTACAGAAATGGCACCTGCAGACAGCAGCTACCACCTTTAACATTAATGCGAGGTGAATAAGGAAGGAAAATTCAAAATTGAGAGGCCTCCCACACCAAGGTTGAGATGCATAACTCCAAGGAGATGTGTGGCTGTCACAGGAACCTTCAACCTTCTCGTGGCAACGGAACTGCTACAGGACATGAGCCACAGCAGCCCCACCACTGGGTGAAGAGAACTTGATGGAGGGCACAGACCTCAGCTGGTCAACAGGACTCACTGACCACAGCTCAGGTCTCAAGATGTGGACTTGTTAGTCAAATGCTCCTAGCAAGGGAGTGAGGAAAGAGAAGGGACAGGAACTCAGGACCAAGAAGACTGAGAAGGAGCCAGACAGGTAAGAGGAAAAGGTATTATGGAGGGCATTATGCTAAGTGAAATAAGTCAGAGAGAGAAAGACAAATACTCTATGATATCACTTATATGTGGAATCCAAAAAAATACAATAAACTCGTAAATATAACAAAAAGGAAATAGACTCAGGTATAGAGAACAAACTAGTGGTTTCCAATGGGGAGAGGGAAGCGGGGAAGGGCAAGAGGGGGGTATGGGATTAAGAGGTACAACTACTATGTATAAAATAAATAAGCTACAAGGATATTGTACAACACACAAATATAGCCAATATTTTATAATAACTATAAATGGAGTATAACCTTTAAAAATTGTGAAACACTATGTTGTACACCTGTAACTTATATGATATTGTGCATCAACTATATCTCAAAAAAAAAAAAAAAGGAGTCAGACAGGTAAGAGGAAAAACAGAAAAGTGGGGGGTAACAGAATCTGAGAGTCAATGTCTGATGCTGCTAAGAGAACTGTCTCAACACCAGCTTTTTGTATTTGCAAGTTTCCTCTATGAGGTTTTTTCTTCTAACCCATCTTCATCTAATCCTACTTAACATTTATACCTTTCAATATCAATTTAGATATCTCCTCTTCTGGGTGCCTTCTCAAATCTGCCCCTTAAACACATGGTTAGGTGCTCCTTTGGCCGCTAAATGCATTTGCACTTATCCTTGTGATAAAATTTAAGCTCCTTAAACTATGAGATTATGTTTTATTCCTCACCATATCTCCGGATCATAACACACTTCTCAGCACATTGTTAGCATTTCAGCATTTGATAAATTTTTTTTAATCTTAATAAATTGCTCTTTTCTCTGTCCCAAATCACTTTTGTTATACTTCCATCAAGGCACTTATTAACTATTATTATTTTTGTATGTTATTTCCTCTCCCCAAGAAACCATTAGCTCCTACTACTATGATTGACAAGCACTGTGTATTCCACAGACTAAGCATTTTCTAAATATTTGCTGTATAAAATGTCACCAAACTCATAAAAGGTGATTAAACTATAGTAAGACTGTTTCAGGATTGGCTTTTGAACTGTGTCTGAAGACACTTCCTTTTATAACTTTATCAGGAGGCATGCAAGAACCTGGGGGAGTACTGTTTTAAATTCATTTGACTACAAGAAGCAAATTAGCTTAAATGGAAAGGGGGAAGTTTCTTCCTATTAGGAGTAGGGCTGCTGTGGAAACTCTGGAGTGAGCTGGAATCAGGCCCTTCATTGCAGGCAAGAGCATTCTCTGTCCCTACCCTCCTGCACATCCTCTGCTTCCATCCTTCCACTCACAGTGGCCTTTCATTCATTCCTTCATCCTTTTCTTCCTTTCTTTTCTTCCTTGATAACAATGATGGAATCACAAGGTAAGGGAGGGAAATGCTGTTGAAAAGCATTCCTGGGAATTCCTTCCCTGGAGGTCCAGATGTTAGGACTCCGAGCTTCCAGTGCAGGGGGTGAGGGTTGGATCCCTGGTAGGGAAACTAAGATCCCACAAGCCACGAGGCCAAAAAAACCAAAAAACAAAAGCCTTTCCCTAAGGTTGGCAATGGCCTCCTACAGCTCCAGAATTTACAGATCCTCCATTCAAGAGAGGTTCCATACTGAGATTGAATTATTTTATCCAGCCCCACACTGAGAGTGAAGGGACTTTGATTTACCCAGTTTGTGTCAAGTGCCTACTCCTGGTCCACTCAACTGCAGGGTCTTGCAGCAAAAGCATGGCTAAGAGTTATCCCTGTAACTGCAGCAATGGATCAGTAGGGGATAGAGGTTAGGAAGGATAGGAAACTAAAGAACTAGACAGAAAGAACCTACTACATTATCCACTACACAACCCACCCAGGTCAGAGTTTAAGAGGAGGAAACCATGTCTCGGGGGGAGGAAGGATCCTAAACAACTATAGCGTTGGCCCTAGATTTAATAGTCAGCAGTCCAATGTAGGCAGTGTAGGGTCAGGTCTGATGTGACTCGGTGGACACGAAGGTCCTAGATCTCATCCCTAGTCACATCAGATACGGCCACTTATGGGGCAGAGGCTCCTTCAGCAGCTCCTTCGGTAGCTCCCATCTTGCTCAGTTATGTCTGACCAATTGGTGAAGGCTGGCCTGCAGGTGAAGGCACTGGAGCTGGGGACAATGGAGGCTTATGATTTCTAGTGTGTTTTGCATCTAGCAGCATATCATTATCCAAACTGACCACTTTGAAAGGCAGCATTTTTCAATGTAGCTAAATATGTTCTTGTAAGTATGTATAGTTTATCACATCTCATACCACTTGTCCTATATTTATTATAGGAGAGGATGACATTGAGCAAGCTGTATATTTAATGTCTCATTTGTTTTACTAATGGAAAAATGACAAAGGAAATTAACCAAAAAAAAAAAAAAAACCCACTGAATTTTATGGATTTGATCATCAACTCTGCTGCCTCATATCAACTGTTATCTACTTTCTTAAAATCATATGGACTTTTAAAAAAATCTTAACTCATAACTCATTGACCAGAATGGGCCCCAGGGCCAACCTACCACCAAGTGAAATCTGACCATGTGTTGTTTAAAGGCAGAGCTGGAACTGCTCCAGGACTAGCACGACCCATTGCTTTTCCTCTGCTACACACATTCCCCAACCACATCTCTGCCCTAGCCCTTTACAGATGTGTTACACCTGTAAGGATTATCTGCATTTTTAAACTAAAAGAAATAAAACAATTATCAGAAATTTTAGGTGTAGGAGAAGTGAGGTTGTAGAAATAGAAATGGATGTAGATACAGAATTTCCTGTCCTTTCAAATGAGATCGCTGTATAAATATCTTTATTTAAGTTGGTCCACGGTGTTCTATACTATGGAGTGTGGAGCTGAAGGAGTCTAGCAAAATTAGTTAAAGAATATTTTAATTACTTTGGTTCCGTATCATCCTAATTTGTAATCCAACACCTAAAAACTGTTCCCCTTTCTACGAAGAAATAAACCATTTTTTATCCATCTAGTTTTTTTATTTCTGTGCATTCCTTTCAGATCAACTGCACAAAACACAAACCTCTTATTAATCACATCTCTCTAGGCACACCTACACATTGTCCACCAGATGGCAATGGAAGCCCACCAACAGTTTATACCACAAAGGAGAAAATTAATCAAGACAAAGGGCTGTGGGGACGTTGCTTTCTATCTTTTTTAAACCTAATTGTTAAATGGAGGAGGGTTGTTGCATTTTAGAGCCTTAGATATTGGGCTTTTCAAAAAGCCTAATTAAAAAAAAAACTTTTAGAAAGATATGTTAATGACCGTGTTTTTAGTACTCTAACTAGATTACATTTTCTGGTGATTTTTTTCAATGAAACAAAATGGTACTGAACATCACTGCTTGGGTAAAGTTTGCTAAGATATATTTTTTAAGTTCTCAGTAATCTGCTCATGGAAGTGCTTGGCTGGGGGAGGAGTAGAAAGTGGCATTCCTCTACATGCTTGAAATCACTTACGCTTTTTCTCACCCAACTGAGGCACATGAGAGAATATCCTCTTCACAGACCTCATCAGCTGCTGGAAACTGGGTCAGCTACTTTTGCACTTGGATTCTGGAGTCTTTCAGGCAACCATCCCTTCTTCCTCTATGACTTCCCCCATGTCTCATCCCACTCACTGAATTATTAGGATAATTGTGAGCTTGGGGGGAGTTTCTTAATCATTTTGAGTTTCATATTTCTCAACCTGAGAATTATTTTTTAAATGTCTACTATTTTGTGGAAATAATATTTTAATGAACCTAAAACAATGCCTGGCTCTTGGTAGGTGCTCAAACAATAGCAACAATTATTATTTTTGCCTCCAATTTCTACCTTATTTTGAAAGTGAACATGTGACTTATTAACCATAGTCATTTGTATAGTGTTATCATTTTTGCCTCATGATAAATGCAACAGAATTCTTGCAACAGAATTATGACTGTGCCTATGGTTTATGTGTGCAGGTTAACTATCAAAATTTACATATTTTATGTCTACAAAGAACTCAGGAACTCATGTCTTTGCAGCCATTACAATTTTTGGTTTCTTTAGCCTGGTAGGCTGAATACAACAACATAGTACACACACAGAAGAAATGCCACCTCAGCTCAGAGTGTGTCTCAAAGCACATATTTTCCAAACTTCAGATGAGGGGGGAGAAACTAATAGATCTCAGAACCGCTGGCTCCCCAGCTCTTAGTTATGGACAAAGTATACGGATTATACGCTTCAGTTATGCAACTTATAGCTTCATTGGAGTAAGCATTTTTTTTGTCTTGGAAACTAGACAGGAAATCCCCACTTTACTCATCTATCATAAATCTCAGGAAATAAGAACAGCTAGGCCTAGAGATCCTTTTTGGATTAAGCTTGTTCAATCTACAACCGGGTACCATGTGATCCAGTGTCTGTGGGGAGTCTCATTAGAAGATAATGGCACTGGTTTTGATAAATAATAAAGATCTTTATTATTATAAGTTTCCTTAGAGATGTAATACAGAGGCCTTTCACTGAAAAAGCAGAAAGGAAAGCTTCCTACAATACCTCTGTATATATTTCCTCTCTCCGAAGTTCCTTACTCATGATAGCTAAAATCTCCTACTGCTCTTTCAATCCCCCAGTCCCTCAGAGGGACTTTGCTTCCACTTTGTTCACTACCTTCTTCCCACATGATGTAAAAGTGAGAAGCCATGGGTTCCAGTGTCCCTGTGTACCAGCCACACCCAGAGGACGGCTGGAGGTCTCCTGGTTATTCTTCTCTTCTTGGTAAGAAGCACGTGGCATCCCCTGGAATGTGTATTTCTCTTTTCCTGAATGTTTGCCTACATTCCCTACCTTGTTATATTTAAAAGGAGAAAATTTCCTGGGAGAAATTCTTGTTTAAAATAACTCTCTCTTGTACCAAGTTTCCTGTAGCTTAAGCCCTATAATATTATATGCTTGCTAGCATGTGATAAGGACTATTTTAGTCTATTACACAGCAACTGTGCATAGGAATCTACTTGATTTCTACTTTTCATTAGTGAAGAAGAAGGCTATTATAAGAAGAAAAAAAAAAAACCTTTTTGAAAGAGATTATGAACCAAGAAAGTAAAGAAATTCTACTTCAATACCTGAATATAATATAGAGGAAAGGAAGGACCTCACAGGAAGGACATTGTTTAGTTTACTAGGGCTGCCATGACAAAATACCACAGACTGGGTAACTTAAAACAATAAAAATGTATTTTCTCATAGTTCTGGAAACTAGATGTCCAAGATCAAGGTTTCAGCAGGGTGGGTTTCTTTTGAGGCCTCTCTCCCTGGTTTGCAGATAGTTTGCAGATAGTATCTTCTCTCTGTGTGTCCTCACATGATCTTTCATCTTCTTATAAGGACACCAGCCAGATTGGATTAGGGCCCATTCATATGACCTCATTTTACCTTAATTACCTCTTTAAAGGTCCTATCTCCAAATACAGTCACATTCTGAGTTATCAGGGGTTAGAACTTCAACATATGAATTATGAGGGGATGCAATTTAGCCCATGACAGAGATTTAAATTTTACAGGAATTAGAGTTGGATATGCCTTTGAAGACTTTAAGGATATTAATAAAGGTTTCTTAATTACTGAAAATATCAAACTAAATGAAATCCAAATGACAAATAGAATGACAGGCTATGGAATCTGGAATTAGGAGAAAGTAGCTAAACCTCCCTCCCAGTGTGGGGATACCTTCTCCAGGATCTGTGCTTGAAAGTATTTCATGTATCAAAATTCAACTCATTTGTCCTTGTTCTGACATCTGAAGCAACAGGCTTACCACTCTTCAGAAGAAAGCTTTCAAAGCTTTTAGGAAGTTTATCATTTTGCCTGGTCTTTTCTTCTCTAGTCCAAATCCCCCAAATTCCTGGACATTTTTTATATGGCAAGCTTTTTAGACATCTTGCCGTCATAGTGTTTTTTAAAAGTATGGCTCTCTAAATGAATTGGTATCTTCGACATGTTTTTAATCTGGCATTTTTTGAATAGGGAATTGTGTTTCACACAACAGATTTTTTTCACGTAATTGAAGTTTATCCTTTCAAGTAGTAACAGAAAAATTAACTTAATCTTCTGTAAAACAGAAACACTCCTTATGATATTTTAACTTACAAAGTTTCATTTTAAAAAATCAGCCCTTTTTTTTTTAAAATACTGAGCAACAGTATATCAACTTTACCTGCTTCCAGCAGATGGCACTAAAGATTGTACAAACTAATTTTCGTCTAGGGTAGAGCTTCCCAGCCCTTTCATGTCATAGCAGAGCTGGAAAATAAGAGTATTTTTCCTGGATAAGTAAACAGTGTGTTGCAGCCGAAGAAGAGGCGCATCGGGGGTCACCTAAAGGCCCCCTCTGGTTCTGAACTGTGTTGCTTCTACATTCGTATGTTGAAGCCCTAACCACCACCATCCCTCATGTGCCCGTAATGGAAACAGGGTCTTTGAGGAGGTGATTAAGGTTAAATGAGGTCAGAAGGTAGAACCATGATCTGATAGAACTGGTGCCCCTGTAGGAAGGGAAGTCCCTGGTGGCGCAGTGATTGAGAATCTGCCTGCCAACGTGGGGGCCACGGGTTTGATCCCTGGTCCAGGAAGATCCCACATGACGCGGAGCAACTAAGCCGCGGCCTGTGCTCTAGAGCCTGTGAGCCACAACTACTGAGCCCGTGAGCCACAGCTACTGAAGCCCGCGTGCCTAGAGCCCGTGCTCTGCAGCAAGAGAAGCCACCGCAATGAGAAGCCCACGCACCACAACGAAGAGTAGCCTCTGCTCGCCGCAACTAGAGAAAGCCCATGCACAGCAATGAAGACCCAACGCAGCCAACAATAAATAAATAAATGAATAAAAATTTTTTAAAAAAACAGAAGAGACACCAGAGAGATAGCTCTCCCTTCACCGTGTGAGAACACAATGAGAAGGTGGAGGTCTGCAAGCCAGGAAGAGGGCTCTCACCAGAACCTGACCATGCTGGCACCCTGATCTCAGACTTCCAGCTTCCAGAACTGTGAGAAAATAAATTTCTGTTGTTTAAGCTACCCAGGCTATGGTATTTTGTTACGGCCGCCTGAGCTAATACACCATCTTTCTACAACAAACAATAACCAGCAAGAGGAAAAGGAATTGGCAAAATGGAAACATTGTTGAATGGGTGGCAAGATGATCAGTGTCAACACTGGGCACCCATTAACCCATTAGGAGGTGTTTCAGTATCTTAAAGGCCTAAGAAAGTACTGCTGGTGTAGAAAGCCAGGGAAATTCCAGACCCATTTTAATCTGTACATCAACAGGAACGGTGGGAATACACTATAGCTACTAAGAGGTTCCCTTAGGATTGCAAAGAGGGGCATTCCTTCCCTCAATGGACTTTCAAATGTAAATGAAAAGATGCCCTTTGGAACCTTGCTGCTCAAAGTGTGGTCCAGGATCAGAAGCATCAGCATCACCTGGGAGCTGGCTAGAATTTCAGAATCTCAGGCCTTCCCAAACCTACCAAATCACAATTTGCATTTTAACAAGATCCTCAAGTGATTCATAGGCACATTAAATTTTGAGAAGCATCACTTTACATCTTATATCAGCAAAACAAAAAGAGAAGAGTAAGCTTGGTTCTAAAGCTTCAAAGAAGCTCACTTTTGGGAATTCCCAAAAGTGGCAGTCCAGTGGTTAGGAATCTAAGCTTCCACAGCTGGGGGCCTGGGTTCAATCCCTGGTCGGGGAACTAAGATCCTGCAAGCTGTGTGGCACAGCCAGAAAAAAAAAAGGAAAAGCGGGGGAAAAAAAAAGCTCACTTTTCTGTTTGGTGGAAATACACTTGTGGCCTAGGAGAGTTTACCCTGGATTTGTGAATATTGGGACTTATGAACAAGGAGCTTTGGGAACCTAACCTGTTCATATGTAAAAGAGTTTATAAGGTTCTAAAAATGGGTTGTATATCCCTGCTGTCAATGCCCTTCAGAATACCAGGTAAGAAACTCTCAGATGGTAGAGACCTGTGGGCTATGTTTATCATATTCTCAGTGTAATATACAGGGTTGTTCAATTTAACTAATTGCCCCAGACTGCTGTGCATTTAAGTTCTTCCATTTTTTCAATATTCTGATGGTGACTGCTGCTCTCACTGTGCCTATATCAACAGTGTTTCCTTCTCCTGCCTCGTGATTCATTGTTTCTAACCTGCTGGGGGCTGGATAAGTGGATAACTACAGAAATTACGGTATAGCTAAAATAATAGCCAAATATTCTAAGTGAGAACTTGAGAGAATTTTCTGTAAGTGCACTTTTGCACGTAGGCTGACTATGTGGTAATTATTTGCCTAAAAATCCCACCTTTCTTTTTTTCTTTTAGGATCTTAGTTTGCCTTAGACAGTTGAGACTTAAATGATAGTTAAATTACATCAACATAAGTGATCAAAAGATATGAACATCAGAGAAATTATTTCTTCCCATCATAATATGTCCTGGAACTCAACTTAGGATGCCCTAATTGGGGTCCCCAGCTCCCGGGCCACGGACCAGTACCGGTCCACGGCCTGCTGGGAACCGGGCCGCAGAGCAGGCGGTGAGCAGCGGGTGAGCAAGTGAAGCTTCATCTGCCGCTCCCCGTCCCTCCCCGTCCCTCCCCATCCCTCCCCATCCCTCCCCATTGCTTGCATTACCGCCTGAACCATCCCCCATCGCCCCCACCCTGTCTGTGGAAAAACTATCTTCCACAAAACTGGTCTCTGGTGCCAAAAAGGTTGGGGACAGCTGGCCCTAATAAAAAGGAGAAACAAAGATTCACAAGGAATGTGAGAAAAAAATAACATAAGTTTATAGAAAAAAAATCAAGAAATAAATATAAGAAAGTAGGATTATATGTAAAGGATCCTGCATAGGATCTTCAGGGACAGATTACATCCTATTAATCTTTGTATCCTCAATACCTGGCCTACTAAAAATGCAATAAATGTGTAAAGAGATCAGAAAAAGGAGAGGAAAGAAGAAAATCATGTCTTCATATTGGGAGAGGTACATCTAATAGGGAATGCCACTGAAAGAGGAAAGGTATTCTACAAAGGTCACATGTAATTTAAAAACTAGAGGGAAAAAAAAAAAAGCTGAGGAAGATGGGAAGCCAGGTACAACAGAGAAGGACCTGGATTAGCATTTTTTGAGATAAAAATAGGTGTTCAGTTGTCCAAGGCTCCCACAACTTCTGTTACAGAGAATGTGAGTCCTAAATTGGGGGTGACAAATAGTGATACGTGTGTCAGAATTTGACATTCAGCAAAAATGTCCCTCCTGCACCTGTGGCAGGGCTTACTTTCAATTATAGCACTTTTTCCCATTGAACACAAACTGGGCAACAGCATTTATCTTCACATTGCCCATCGAAACAATTAAGATTGACGCTACCATATTTGACGCTCCTGGAACAAAGTATCACTTTTAATGACTGGCAAAAGATTGGAGAAATGTCCTGAAGAAAAGGACCATCGTTTCCTGATGTTGAAAAGAATGAACCAATTCAGCTTAACTTTGCGATTCAAAGCAGTGGTCCTCAAATTTTCTTGTGCATCAGAAACACCAGGAAAGCTTGCTATTGGGTCGCATCTCCAGAGTTCAGTAGGTCTGTGGTGGGACCTGAGAACTTGCATTTCAAACACTTTGATATTTGCCATTCTAAATGTCACTGGAACAAATTCTAAATATGTAAAACTGAAAATCCTTTGACAAGCAAAATAGTACATAATAATTAGCATAGCTTTATGAAGCAAAATGTAAATTAATCAAGTATACTACGTAGTGAATAGAGCAAAGACTTTGGAGCTAAACAGACTTTGGTTTGAGCTCTGGGTCTGCCATTTACAGGTTCATGATTTTTACTAAGATTACTTGAACTTTATATAAGCCTTAGTTTCCTCTGGTAAAATGGGGATAAGAAAAATATCCAATAGAGTTATTGTGAGGACTAAATGGGGGGGGAATATATCTAAAGTGACTAGCACAGTGCCTGGTACATGGTAAGCATTCATTCAATCCTTCATCCTATTCCTCATTTTCTTCACCGATAGCAGTCATGGGACTTAGTAGAGTGAAATAACATATCTTCATAAAGGTTGTAGGATCTGTCATGCAAAAGATTCTTACAAGTATGCTAGAAAATACCACGGTGAATTAGCAGACAGGTGGAAAGAGCTTAGGTGATAAAGACTGTGGGGAAGATGGGTTAAAACACAGAGTCCCCGTCCTTCTTTAGGAGTCTCCCCTAAAGAGACGGGGCTCAACTTCAGTCCATATACCTGTGATTAAAATGGGCTTCTTATACCCCAAAGCAGCGGTCCCCAACCTTTTTGGCACCAGGGACCAGTTTCGTGGAAGACAATTTTTCCACAGACGAGGCAGTGGGTCGGGGGGATGGTTCAGGCGGTAATGAGAGCGATGGGGAGCGGCAGGTACCAGTCCGTGGCCCGGGGGTTGGGGACCCCTGCCCAAGAGGATACATTCCAAGGACAGAAAGCCAATTGGCTCGTTAGTCCCTTACCCTTATAATAGCAGCCCTTAATACAGGGCTTTTCTCTGAGCCATTTTTCAAAGGCAGCATTGGAATCTGTAATCGTGTAATATTCTCGATGAAGCAGAGTGTGGTCTTTTGCTTATGCGGGGGCTTAGGTTTTTGCGGAAAAGCTGGAAATGCTGTAGAAAAGTGCTTGCCCATTTTGTGTAGATGGATGATGTATTGTTGAAAATCCTAAAACCCAGAAAGTACAAACTATTACAAAAGACAATTGTGGGCTGTATATTTGATGATACTAATGAATTATTTTTAATGATTTTAGGTATAATAACGGTATTGTGTTTATGTTATACATTTAGAGATACATGTTGAATACCTACTGATAAAATCATATGTCTGAAATTCATTTCGAAATAATCTCAGAAGGGACTTCCCTGGCTGTCCAGTGGTTAAGACTCCACACTTCCACTGCAGGGGGCAGTGGAACTGATCCCTGGTCGGGGAATTAAGATCTCATATGCTGCACAGTGCAGCCAAAAAGAAAAAAACTTAATCTCGGGAGAGTGGATGTTGGTGCCAGTATAGATAAGCAAGATTAGCCCTGAACTGACAAATGTTGACGCTGGCTGATGAGTATATATGGTCCATTATACTACTTTCTCTTACTTTGTATTTCTTTGAAATTATCTACCTAAAATGTTAAAAAATTCAAGTAGTTTTATTAATGGGATATTGCTTTCTAGGACAGGATTGTGTTATAATATCTGTACAGTGTAATTTTCTCTAAAGATTCTGAAAATTTACATTTAACAAAATTATTGGCTTTTAAACCTAAGAATTTGGCTTAATGCATCTTTCACATGCAGGAACTAGTATATTTTAGCTTCTGGATATTGTAATGTAAAAGTATTGCTTGGGTTGCTTATTAGTGTAGTGTATAAAATGGAAAGGAAAAATTAATCAGAATTATGGAAATAAGAATAAAGATAAATTCCAAAAACAAAAGTACAAATCCAACTACTGAAATCCTATTTGTAATTCATTTGGTGCATTAAAGCACCAAGTATCATTAATTCACGGCAGCAACTAAAGGGAAGCTTCGCATTATTCTAGGACTACAACACACTTTATGTTTGGCATAATCATTCAGTAATTAGACATCGCTCCAGAAATACAACCTTGCAACATCCCATTCGGAATTCGACGCTTTTGAACAATTTCATTTCTAACAAACACAGAATGACTGTGGCATACTCAGGATTCCAAGATGGCAAAACGACTTGGGTAATGCAGTCCCAGGGCTTGCTTACCAGTTAACATGCTGGGACAGGCCAGAGATTCAACGATTTCATAAGCGAAGACAAACCACGCTGAGTTCTTGCTTTGGGTGTTACAGCTTCTCTTCTGAACATCAACAGGATGAGCCAACTCTTGGCAAAAATCATGAGGACGATAAAGTTTGCCTTTCAGCTTCCCTTATACTCCATTTCCCCCTTTCCTTTCCCAGGATTTAAGTCAGTGGGAAAAGTTCTCAATTCTTATTGAGATACTGTGCTTATCATAGAGAAATATTTCTTTTTCTTTTGCCCAGGATTATAATTCCCTACGGACAGGGAGCTTGAATGTCTATTTCCTTTAGGATTTAATATTAAGGGGGAAAACACCTCAAGATTAAAAAAAAAGCCAAACCCAGGGTTCCTCTTCGGAGGAAGGGTGAGCGGGGTCAGTCCGGCCAGGCGCTGCCTTGGTCTCTGGAGGTCACCCCGCAGCTCTGGAACCCCGTCCCCGCACCGCACCGCCCGGCCCAGGCCCGCCGCGCTCCTGCCTCCGCCCCACGTGGGAGCGGGCCCAGCGCCATCTATCCTGGTCCACCCCTTTCGCCCCGAGGCGACAGCAGGTCAGCCCGGGCCCGAGGTCGCAGGGCTGGCTGGGAGGCTGCCGCCCCGCGCCCCGCCTCCGGCCTGGGCGCGCCGGGCTCCGCCTGCAGGGGGCGCTGCGGCTCGCACAGTCAGCGCCTGCCGGGAGCGACCCGCGGGGTGGGAGTCCCGCGTCTCGGGGCTCGAGGCGGCGGCGGGGCAGGGCCGGGAGGGGTTCCGGCGCCCGCAGCGGCCGAGCTAGGCTCCAGGGCGGAGCGCGAGCACTCCAGCCACGGTCCCGGGTGACTCCGTCGGTGACGCCGGGCGCGTTCCTTCCTCTTCCTCTCGCCGCTCCGGCTCCGCCTTCCCTTCCCTTCCCTCCGCCCAACTACCCGAAGCGGAGCCGCGGCCGCCGCCCGCAGTGCCGTCATGTCGGCCCCCGCCGGGTCACCTCATCCGGCCGCCAGCTCCCGGATCCCGCCCAAGCTTGGCGGAGCCGCCGCCTCAGGAGCCGCCGCGCCCGCGGGCCCGGGCCCGGGGCCTCACCAGCAGAACGGTGAGGAGGGCGGCCGGGGCGGAGCGCGGGGCCTAGTGCTGGCGGGGCAGCCTGCGCGGCCGAATCGGGCGGGGCGGGAGGGAGGGCGGTGGGAGGGGGGGCGGCTGCCGGGGCGGGGTGGGGGGCGGCACGAGGCGGGGGTCGGCCCCAGGGGTTTGGGGGGGCTGGGGGGGAGGGGCGGCCCGGCGCGGGGGCCGGCCCAGGGAATCAGGGAGCAGGGCTGTCTCTGTAGTGTGACCCCGGGCCCGAAACCACGGGGACGAGTAGGGGCCATAGAAAAGGGGGAGACCAGACACCGCGTGAAATCCCTTTTATCCAGCCCGGGCGCAGGGGAGTTTCCACGGGCGACCCCTTCGCCCAGATACCGGCCGAAAAGCCGAGGCCGCAGAGTGCGTGGTCCGTGGAAGGCTGGTGTAGCCATGGAGCTGGGAGGGTTGTGCCCTTCCTGTCTCAGGAAAATTGCTCTGATTTCTGAGGCCCGACGAGCACGCTGCCTGGAAGGGAACTGAAGTTAGTGCCCAAGTTTGTAGACAAAGGGTGTAAAGATGCAACACAAGTGTAACTGTAACCCTGACCCAGTTCGGCCTCAAGATCTGTCATTGCTGCTGCGGCCGCTACTCGAGCGTTTGGAGTTTGCTGGTCGTGTTTGAAAGGGAGCAGGTGTCAAACGGATTTAAACGAATACTTTTAGATCTGGGTGTTCCCCTCCCCGCCCCCCCCCCCCCAGCTTCACTTTCAAAAACACAAAAACGTGCCAGAGTTGGCCCTGTTTGAGGCAAGGCCTTCATACCGGCAGCAGCCAATGCACCGTGAAAGCGCTTTCATACTAAGGTCGCGGGCTTTGGGGATGCGCGAGTTTCAGCTGAAAAATGATCGGTTCTAGTATTCCCTCATCTTGAGATTTGGAATGTTCGTGGCTGGGGCCGGGGGAGAGGGGGCCTCCCTTTATAGACGATAACATTTTAGATGAGAACTCTCGAAAGTGATGGACTGAATACTTAAGAATATGTCTGGTTCTCTGTAAAAGAGAGCAAGGTCTGCTGGTACTCTTTAAAAATGGTTGTTGGACTGACCTATTTTATCCAATCTGTGAAATGAAAACTTACTAGACTTTATAAACCAGTTCAGCCAGCATCTAAATTTTATAACTGATACTTTTCAAGCTTGCAGTTTATCGTTTATCCTGAGAACCAGAAGTTGATTTTTTTTCTTAAGTCAAACGTGATGGCTTAGCCTTATCCTTTGGATCAGCCATACTTGTCAGTATTACGTGCTTTACTTTCACTGGTCATTGTTTACTCTATGGGTTTTGAATGTGAACAGTGTAGTAGGTTTTGTACTTCTGTCCTGAACATACATGAAGATATTATTTGTGAGCAGGTTTTGTTCTTGTAAACTTGATATAAATTCTTGTTTTTGTTTTGTTTTTAGAATAGCTTTGTGTGTGGAGGAACTAGAACATGATAATTTAGGAAGCGATCCCACGTCTTTTAGAATATTTTAAATCCATGATTAATAGTGATCCAAGGATTGTGTCTTGATTTTCTGAGTATGCATTATTGTCTTAGTGTACAGTTTTTAGAGTGGCAAGTATTTACCTCAGCCTTAACAAATTTTGTGAACGCTCAAGGAATGGCAGGATATCAGTTGTGATCAGGCTGTTAAATATGTAAAAACAAATCAGTTAATACATTTAGAAGCCAAAAATAGATGATGCTTGATTTCTGCTGTTTATAATCGTTACTTTGACATAATTCGTTTCAACATTTTTTGCAAGCTTGCCAGTTGGGGGCTCAAGGTTAGCCTAGTAGAAAAGACAGAATCTCTGCCTTTCTTGTAAATTGACATGTATTTTGGTGACATTTGAGTTGGTTATGACCTTGAGGGATTTGACAGGGATGGATAGGAGAGGAGGGCTATCTCAAGGACATGAACAGAAGTCTCAAAATTTAGAAACTAAGAGGCAGAAAGGGTGTTGGGTGAGAGGGAAAACCCAAGAATACCTAAAAGGGGCCAAGTTACAGAAAGGCCTTAAATGCTAAGGAATTTAGAAATTAAGATAAAGAACTAGAGTTAATTTTTGTTTGTTTTTTGTAAAAGTAAGTAGCTTAAGTAGGTAAATAACAAGATAAAATCTGTTTTTGTTTTGTTTGTTAATCTTAGAAGAAAGTAATTTTTGCTATATGGTATTTGGCACCCATAGATAACGATTAAGCAGTCATTCAGGTTTGTGGTTGATTCTTTAGCCCCACGTAAACTAGTTTGCCTTTTAATATATCTCTGTGGAATTCCAGCACGGTGAAAAAGAAATAGGTCAGAAGTACGAGTTTGAAGCATCACAGAAGACAGAGTTGTAAAACTGGAATGGTACTTAGAGATCACTTAGCTTAGCGGTTATCAAACATTTTTAAAAACAGATTTGTTTTCCTGCAGAGCCCTGCTATAGAAATCAGAGAAAAGCAGAGCTGTTGTGGTTAAAATAGAGGTGGAGGTCCAGGTGTTTTGGGAACACAGTCTGTAAAACACCTAGTTCACTTCTCTAATTGAACAGATCCAGAAAGTTTTGGGTGGGTGTTTTTCACCAATGCCCGTATAAGCTTCTTGAGGGTAGCAGCCTGCCTCCTGTTCACTGCTGTATATTCAGGGCCTAGAACAAGTTATAGTCTCATTAAACATTTGTTAAATGAAGTCTAATACAGTCTTCTAGTTCCAAGTCCAATCTCTTTCTATTAACAGACTCTAAGAAGTCTCTTATTAGAAACTTTGATATTGGAAAGGGTAGGGAGGCAGAAATCGGGCCTTCATTATTACTTTTCCTTATTTTCTATGTTTAATTGTTAACATGCTTTCCCCCATTTATTTGAAGATAGAATTTGACTTCTTTGAGTCTTTGAAATATTTCTTTTTAAACTTCCTTCCTTGAAGTTATATTTCTGTACTTTAGTTTTTCATTGAGCACCATGTGGGCGGTTTAGAATTATTTGTATTTTCATATGAAGTGTTAGTTGAACATTTTTCAACTTTTACTCTGCCTTTTGAGAGTCCTTCCAAAACTGAGTCCTCAAACAAGGGGAGACTGAGTGAATAATATCCTGGTAATGATGGCATAACCCCATAATTTCCCCCAATCGACTTAAATTGAAAGAGGTCTTTTTAGAATTTTGGGGGTCACCCAAATTTACCAGTAAAACACTGCTTTTTAATTCTACATTTAGGAAGCAAGTGGTGCTCATTTTCAAATGAAAATGTGTTTTCTTCCTTCCATGTGCCTTTTCCAAGAATGATACTACTGGCAGTTTTATCATTTTAATTGTTAATAATGCAAGGAAGATGAGATAGTAATGGGAATTACGAGAATTCATTATGGAAGCTATAAATAAATATACCATTCACTCAACAATACTGTCTGGTAGGTTATAGGAAACCCTTCAACTCTGAGAGCACATGCAAAATTTAAAATGATACAAATCTCCCTAGTGTGTCTGAAGTAAGTTTCTTTTGATCAGAGCAGTATCTGTGTCTCAGGTTTCTAGTCTTCCTTTCTAGCTAACCAGAAGCATCAGGTCCTCTCATGAAGATACTGCCATGGTATAACATAGCTTTCTGCACACATAATTTCCCCCTAGGTTGATTAATAGATATCTCAAGGATCTTAAAAAATATATAAACAAGTGTCTTTTATCTGGGTTTAGTTTTTATTGTTGTTGCTGTATTGCTTTGGTTATTTTTATTGTATTTTCATTCCCATGCCACTCCCTCCCCCTCAGTTTCTGAGGTTATATCTGTACTGATTTTTGTAAATCACATTCATTGCTACTGATCCTAGTATTTCAGCTAACTTCCATCTTTCTGATTCATCTGTGAACCCTGAAGTATTTATTAGATGCTAAAGACGTTGAAATAGAACAGATTTTGAGCCAATCTTCAGCAGACTTTCCTAGAAATGAGAGTATCTTCACAGTCAGCACTGCGTGTTAGAGCAGATCATGTTATATTCAGCCCTGGGGAAGCCACTATTATTTCCAGTAGGCTAAGCATACTCAGAATTGTCAGAAAGTGTGGGCTAGTGAAAAGGCTGTAGGCTCTGTTACAGCCCAGGGTTTTGTGGAGAAAATTACTTAACATCTCTGGACTTCAGGGGATAATAATACCTCCCTCGTAGGGTTGTTGAGAAGATTACATTAAATGAGGTACTATTTTTTAAAGTACCTGGTGCTTAGCAAAATGAGACGCTTAGCAAATGAGGGTCCCCTTCAAAATACCAGGATATAAATTCTTCATGTGGCAGATACCGCGTGAGTTTTCCTCATCACATTCCATGGCAGCATGCAGTAGGCACTCAATGGAGTAAGTGAACTTGTCTATTATTTTTTTACACTCCCTCCCACGAATCTGCTCTTGGAAGGTTTCCTCTAATAGGCCACTACCTCAGCTAGCTGGTTTGTGGGACGAGGGGTTTCATCGGTTTTAAGTTTTCTAAAATTGTGTGCTGAAAGCTACCTGTAAGAGGAACTGAGGAAAAAGCGGATGAAGTAGGGAGGGGGGAGGGACTAGTAAAATGCCTTGCCTAGGCAGTGGCCAGGTCCTAACTTGCTTGTTTTTCCTAGTATTTCTGTGAAATGGGCTTTGGAACCGGCAATACCTGGCTTCTTCACTACTTCCCAACTATTTGAAATTGTATGAATTAGTGACCTTTCGTGTCCCTGTTTGTTTGTTTGTAAAATGACAATAGTGGTACTTCACAGGACTTGAGAGAATTATATAAGATTATATATAGGAAAGTAAAGTACCTGGCATGTAGTAGGTTTTCAAACAATATTGATTTTCTTTTGGCCCCTTCACTCTTAGCACTCATTATCATGACATCCAAAGAGGACAACTGATGTAGTGGCAGGAATAACCTATACTTAGTGCAGTGAGATTTCATCCAAATGGTTGCATAGGCTGTGTCTGCCAGCAGTGACTGAACAGTTGTCTTTGTGGCTATTAGCCCTCCATCAGGAAGAATAATCCAGGGGAATCAGATGTGATGGAGACGCCCCAGTTTTTAAATCACTGGAGTTTCTAATTGCAGATTTCTTTAGAGGTGTATGTGTGTGTATACATTTTATGCTCACTAAAAATGTATTTTAGTAATATTATTGATACTTTATTGGTAGGGGTAGTATATTCAAACTATTTAGTAATCAGTACTGCATGTACTGACCACTGAATGGATACCAACCTTGCCCCTAGAGCAGAATTCAGACAGACTGCAGTGTGCCAGGCATTAGTCCTTTAGCTGCTAAGTCGTGAGTGGCTGTGTGGCAAGGGGCCAGCATGGTGGGGCGCAGCAGAGAGTCAGGGTCAGGACTGTGGCTTTTGACCAGCTGGTTCAAGAGCATTTTAACAGTTTGATAAGGATGATTGTTAAAGTGCATACTGGCTGAGTATTGACGGACTTCTTGGTTACTCAGTGATGAATGCATTACCTTCTTAGATCTGATTCTCCTTCTCCCAATTAGTACGAATTGTATCTCAATAGGATAGAGGAGTCTGTACTCCGATGACCTTTCATTATCTTTTAAAGATAATGAAAACTTTTCATCTGACTTTTTAAAAAAGTTGGAAATTCAATTCAGGAAACGACTAATGAAACAAAAATACATTAAAAATGTTGCTTTTCTGTGGGATTGGTGGGGGGATGAGGAAACATTAAGAGCCTATGGTTTTTTTGTATAGTGACTAGACTTTCCATAAAATACTTGATTTGTAAATTTTGATTTTCATGTCGAGTTTGCTTAAAGCAGGAATAGAATGAGTTTTCCTTTGGTGAGACTCTTATCTCTGAAAGGAGATTATGTCACTGAGGCAGACCTATCCCTTGGGTGGATCTTGTGATAATTTACTCTTGCTAAGGAGGGCATAGATGCTTATAGAAAATCAGGCTGTATCTAGCTTGTATATGATAATATCAGTCAGGCTGACCAGCTGAAACCTCTGCAGCTGTGATTAGAGTTGGGGAGATTATCCTGGATCTGGGCAGGCCTGATATAATTACAACCATCCTTATTAGAAACTGGAGGAGTCAGCCTGCAGAGAAAGTAATGTGACCATAGAGCAGAGGTTAGGATGTTGTGCTTTGAAGTTGGAGGAAGGGGCCATGAGCTCAGGAATGCAGGTGGTTACTAGCAGCTGAAAAAGGCAAAGAAATGGATTCTGTCCTCAGGCCTCGGAAGGAACCAGCTTTGCCCATGGTACCTTGATATTAGCCCAGTGAAACTGACTTTGGATTTCTGACTTCGAGAACTCTAAAAGAATAAATTTGTGTTATTTCAAGCCATTGAATTTGTATAATTTGTTATACTTGCAGTAGGAAACTCATACATCTGGTAAGAAGGGAAGAAAAAGTGGCAGTGTCAAAACACTTTAGATGTAATGAAATACAGTAGGTTTTTACTTTCCTTTTGTTTCAAATGTTCTTATACTTGAACTACAGAGTAAAAAGTGTAGAATGCCAAGGTAAAAAAAAAGTCAGACTTGTATGTTTGTTCTCATAGTAGCGTATAAATGACTTTACATAGTGGAAGCTATTAAGTTTTGAATTCTTTCTCTTTCAGTATCATATAGTTCTTGTTGATAATTGTGATGTGGTAAACGCCTGATACAGAAATATTTGAGGATTATTTATGGGGCTTAATTTTTTTCAAAATATAGTAATGGATTCCATGAGCCAGTCACTACCCTAAGCCTTAAGGATATGGTAGAGCTGAGAGCAAACTAGGCCCAAGTTTTTCACTTACAGAGTGCACACTTAGAGTTCCATGTGGAAAGCGCTGTCCAAAATACTGTAGTACAACATTAAGCAGGCATCTGCTTGTAGGGTTAGAGAATGTCTTCTAGAGGAAGAGCTGAGCTGAGAACTGAAGAATGAGTAAGAGTTGGTCAGATGAAGGGAGTAGAGGGAGTTTTTGAAGTTTCCAGGTAGAGGGAAGAGACTGTGTGAACTGTCAGGGGTGAACAATGACTTGAGAAAATGACTTGAGAAAAATTGACTTGAGAAAAATTTTCTATGGTAAGAGTGTGGAATAGTGATTTTCAGCCTTTTCACACTCATGGCTACTTTAGTGCCAGAGTTTTTGGTGACATTCTTTTTTTTAAATTTATTTTTATTTATTATTTGGCTGCGTGGGGTCTTCGTTGCTGCGCATGGGCTTTCTCTAGTTGCAGCGAGTGGAGGCTGCTCTTTGTTACAGTGCACGGGCTTCTCATTAGGGTGGCTTCTTTTGTTGCGGAGCACGGGCTCTAGGCACGCAGGCTTCAGTAGTTGTGGCACGTGGGCTCAGTAGCTGTGGCTCGTGGGCTCTAGAGAGCAGGCTAAGTAGTTGTGGCTCACGGACTTAGTTGCTCCGCGGCATGTGGGATCTTCCCGGCATGTGGGATCTTCCCGGACCAGGGATCGAACCCGTGTCCTCTGCATTGGCAGGCGGATTCTTAACCACTGCGTTTGGTGGCATTCTTGAAGGAATTAAGCTTTGAATACCTGTATTTTTAAAAAGCAAGTTTCAGAAAAATATCACATAATTTACCTGATCCTCTTCAGAAGTCTTTATATGGCAACTTAACTGTTGTATTCTGCCCTAATAAACCTCTTTGATGGCCTTTTGAGGCAAAGCTCCAGCATACAACCTTACCTGATGTTGTGCTGTGGCTCCTTTGCTTTTCTCGTGGCAAGTTATACCTCTTCCTACCAGGTCAGCGTTCTGTGTCACTTCATCATAACAGTAGGCATGCTGAGTTGTAACAGAATTACATTTTATTTATTGATCAAACTTTGGCGGACCCACGTGAGGACTCGCAGTATATTAAGGTATACCTGTAGGAAATCATTGTGAGAAGGGGGAGTGGTAAGCAATGAGTTGGGAGAGGTAAGCAGGAGTCAGATCATGAAGGGTCTTTGCATTGGTTTTCTCTTTGCTGATGTAACAAATTGCCACAAACTGGTGGCTTAAAACAACATGAATTCATCTTCTGTAGGTTAGAAGTCTAACTGGGCTAAAATCAAGGTGTCATTAGGGCTGCATTCACTTCTAGAGGCTCTAGGCAAAGGCAAAGGTCTTTTTCAGCTTCTAGAGGCTACCCACATTCCTTGGCTTGTGGCCCACTCTTTCCAGCTTCAAAGCCAGCAACATTGCATCTCTCAGAGGAGTCTTCTGTAGTCACATCTCCCTCTGACTCTCTTCTGCTTCCCTCTGCCACCTTTTTTTTTTTTTTTTTTTTGCGGTACGCGGGCCTCTCACTGTTGTGGCCTCTCCCGTTGCGGAGCACAGGCTCCGGACGCGCGGGCTCAGCGGCCATGGCTCACGGGCCCAGCCGCTCCGCGGCATGTGGGATCTTCCCGGACTGGGGCACGAACCCGTGTCCCGTGCATCAGCAGGCGGACTCTCAACCACTGCGCCACCAGGGAAGCCCCCTCTGCCACTTTTAAGGACTCTCATGATTACACTGAGCTCACCTGGATTATCTAGGATATTCTCCCTCTTCTAAGGTCAGCTGATTAACAACCCTAATGCTATCTGTAACCTTACCTCCCCTTTGCCATGTAACCTAGCATATTCACAGGTTCCAGGGATTAGGAAATGGACATATGGGATGAAGGAGGGATTATTCTGTCTTCCACTATTTTACAGGCCATGTTAAAGAATTTGTATTTTTCCTTGATGGCAAGAAAAACCCTTAGAAAGCTTTAAACAAGGAAGTAACAATCAGATTTTTTTTTAGGAAAATCACTCTGGTGGCTATGTTTGGTGTAGTCATTTGTTTCAAAAATTTTGTCAATCAATTTAGTAGGTCGTTTCCAGCACTTTTTTCATTGATGGTTTAAAAACTTGTTATTTTGCAATAATTTTAGATTTGCGGAAGTGATACACTGTACGGAAAATGCAATAACCTTCACTTAGCTTCCTCTAAAGTCTTAACATCTTCCTCTCATGATTTACCATCTTATAAAACTATGGTACCTTTATCAAAACTAGGAAATTAACATTGGGGAAATACAGTTAACTAAACAACAGATTTTTATTTACATTTCACCAGTTTTTCCGCTATTTTTTTTTTTCCATTCCTGGATCCAATCCAGGATATCATGTTGCATTTAGTTGTGTTGCCTTAGTCTCCTCTGGTCTATGACAATTTCTTAGTCTTTTTTTTTTGTTTTTTAGGACTTTGACAGGACTGGTAAGTGATAGTTCCTCACTTTGGGTTTGCTGATGCTTTCCCATGATTAGACTGGGGTTATGAGCTTTTTAGGAAGAATACCCAGAGGTTGAAGTGCCCTTATCGTGTCATATCAGGGGTTACATGATCTCAATTTGTTTTATTACTGGTCATGTTAACCTTGGGCACTTGATTGAAGAGATGTCTTAGTTTGGGCTACTATGACAAAATACCATAGACTAGGAGGCTTAAATCACAGACATTTATTTTCTCAGTTTTAGAGGCTGGCAGTTCAAGATCAGGGTGCCAGCATAGCTGTGTTCTGGTGAAGACCCTCTTCGTGGCTTGTAGACCTCCGTCTTCTCGCTGCTCGAATGGTTTTCTTCTTATAAGGATACTGATTCTTCATAAGGGTCCTACCCTCGTGACCTAATCTAAACCTAATTACTTCCCCAAAGCCCCACCTCTTAATACCTTCAAATTGGGCGTTAGGGCTTCATACGGATTTGGAGGGGGACACATTCAGGCCAGATTCCTCCACTGTAAAATTACTATTTTTTATTTTTTCCTGCTCTGTTGGGAGCAACTCATTTAACTCAAGCCTACATTCAACAGAAAGGGAATTATGTTCTACCTCCTGGAGCGAGATGTATCAAATAATTTGTGGGCATATGTTAAAATCACCACAGTAATTAATAAACATTCTTAGGGAGATACTTTGAAGTTACTATCCTGTCTCTGCTTAAAATTTCATGTACTAATTTTAGCATTCCTCATTCGCTCTTGCCTGTGGTTATTATTGCTGTGGAATTCTAATGGTGATTTTCTTTTTCCCTCATTCTTTCTACATATTCGGAATTTTTCTGTAAGGAAGACTTGCCCCCTTTTCTCTCCCATCTTAAAACTTATTCAGTCATTTATATTATTATGGTCTTAAGAATATTTATTTTATTCTTTGGATTATAAGCCAATACTATCATTATTTAAAATATTTACTCAAATTGTTACAGCTTTGGCCATTGGGAGCTCTTTCAGTTTGGCTGCTGTGTCCTTTGGCCACCGTCCTTTTGTTTTTTGAGCACTTCCTTACTTTCTGGCATTAGCAGATGCTCCATCTTTTACTTGCTCTATGGCAGCACCAGAGCCTGCTCTTCGTCCAAGGAGCCCTGGTTCCTTTTGTTGGGACATGGTGTTAAGAAACCAAAAACTGGGCCTTGGATGTGCTCATTGCTACTGTGGTGTCACTGTTTCTAGGCTCTCTCAGCAGACAGAGCTAGGGGATATATATGTATACGAACCCAAGTATGTGAACCTATTTTTATAATTATATCTGTTGCCTATTTATCTGTATGTGTATTACCTAAATATCCTTCTGTTAGGTTATCATACATTTGTAATAAAGTTAAACTGATTTGTCACAGTCTGCATTCCATCCTAGATTTTCTCAACATCTGGTTGATTTTTTACAAAAATTTGCATGTAGTAAATTTCATTCATTCTTTGTAGTGTACAGCTCTATGGGTTTTGATGAATGCATGTACTAGTCAAGTATCAACCACCACAACACTATTCAGAACAGTTCCATCACCATAAAAAAATGTCTTCATGCAGTCCCTTTGTAGTTAACAGCTCTCCCTTCTGCAAATCCTGGCAACCATTGCTGTTCTCCTTCACCTTTTCCAGAGTGTTGTATAAATGGAACCATAAAATATATCATTTTTTGGGTCTGGTTTCTTTCACCATGTTCATCTATGCTGTTGCATGAAACAATGTTCTGTTCCCTTTTATTGCTGCATAGTATTCTATCTAGTATATGTATAAACAGGATTGTTTATCCATTCCTCCGTTGTTGAATATCTTGGTTGTTTCCAGCTTCTGGTGATCATGAATAAAGCTGCTATAAACATTCAGGCACCGGGTTTGTGTGAATACTAGTTTTCAGGTCACTTAGGTAAATATTTAGGAGTGGGACTGCTGGGTCATATGGTAAGTGTATGTTTAACCTTTTATAAGAAACAGCCAAACCATTTTCCAAGGTGGGTGTACTATTTTGCATTCGCTCCAACAATAAATTAGAGTTTCTGTTAAACTATATCTTTGCCAACATTTGATATTTTCAGGGTTTTTGTTTCAGTCATTCTAATGAGTGTATAGAGATATCTCATTGGGGTTTTAATTTGCATTTCTCTGACTAATGATGAGCATATTTGCATACATTTGCCATCCATATATCTTCTTTGGTGATTATCTTTTCACATCTTTAACCAGTTTTTGGTTGGGTTGTCTGTTTTCTCACTGTTGAATTTTAAGAGTCCTTAATATATTCTGAATACAAGTTCTTTACTGAGCATGTGATTTGCAAATATTTTCTCCTAGTCTGCTACTTGTCTTTTAATCCTCTTAGTGGTTTTTGCAGAGCAAAAGTTTTTAATTTGATTAAATTCATTTTTTCAATATTTCATGCTTTTAGTGTTATAGGTAAGAACTTATTGCTAAACCCATATTCACCTGGATATTCTTCTATATTTTCTCCTATAAGTTTTAAAATTTTCCATTAAATCTATGCTTCGTTTTGACTTAATATTTGTTTAAGATCTGAGACATGTGTTGAGATTCATTTTTTTTGCATATGAACTATTCATCGATTGAAAAGTACCGTCAATTGAAAAGACTGTCTTTCCTCCATTGAATTGCCATGGCACCACTGTCAAAAAATCAGTTGACTGTGTTTTTGTGGCTCTATTTTTATTATTTTCTGTATGTCTAGCCTTTTGTCTGGACCACACTTTCTTTGTGTGTGTGTGTGTGTGTGTGTGTGTGTGTGTGTGTGTGTGTGTGCGCGCGCGCTACGCAGGCCTCTCACTGCTATGACCTCTCCCGTTGTGGAGCACAGGCTCCGGGCGCACGGGCTCAGCGGCCATGGCTCATGGGTCCAAACGCTCCGCGGCACGTGGGATCTTCCCAGACCGGGGCATGAACCCGTGTCCCCTGCATTGGCAGGCGGACTCTCAACCACTGCGCCACCAGGGAAGCCCTGGACCACACTTTCTTGATTATTGTTGTATATAAAGTCTTGAAATTGGGTAATGCAAATCTTCCAACTGTTCTTTCTCAAAGTTTTTTGTTTGTTTTTTGCTATTTTAGTATCCTTGCCTTTTCCTAGAAATTTTAGAATCGGCTTGTTGATATCCATAAAAGAACCTTCATGTATTTTTATTGGTATTGTTTGAATCTAAAGATCAAAATTGAGATAATTTACATCTTAATGTCAAGTCTTCCAGTCCACAAACATGGTATATCATTCCATATCCTTGATTTCTTTCGTCAGTGTTTTGTTCTATATATAGTTTTGTTTTGTTCTGTATATCAGTTCTATATATAGATCCTTCACATATTTCATTAGATTTGTATTTTAAGTACTACCTTTTGTGTGTGTGCTATTATAAATAGTATTTTGGTTTTAGAATCTGAATTCTGAATTTTTAAAAACAGTAATTGCTGCTCTAGTTGCTATTAGTACATAGTAAATTACAACAAAACAATGGTTAAGCAACCATTTTATTATGCTCACAGACTGTGTTGAACTAAGACTTTGAACAGGGCATGGCAGAGATGGCTTTGCTCTGGGATGTCTAGGGCCTCAGCGGGGAAGACTTAAAATGATTTTGATGGCTGGAGATTGGGATGATCTTGAAGGCTTATTTATTCTCACATCTGGCACTTAGACTGGAATAACTCAGAGACTCGGACTTCAAACCAGAGTCCCGAGTGGTGACCTCTCTATGTGGTTTGGCTTCCTCAGACCATGACAGCTGTGGAGTAAATGGATTTCTTATGGAGCTGCTTAGGGATCCATATGCAGATATTCCATCAAACAGTGCAGGTGCTGAGTTGTCTGTGACCAAGCCTGTGAAGTCACACAGCTTTGCTTCTGCCATTCTTTATTAGTGGAAGCTGTTATAAGCCTGCTCAAATTCAAGGGGAGTAGACAGATCCTACCCTTTAATCAGCAGAGTATCAAAGAGTTTGGGAACTGTGTTTTAAAACTGCCACAGATGCTAAGGCAGTTATAGGAAATATAAGCAAATGAAACTGCTACTACTAGTAAAAACCCCATAATTTACAGAGTGTGTGTGTGTGTTTTTTTAAAGAGTATATAAATGATTTATTTGTGATATTTGCCAGGCTCAGTTTTTAGTTTATGCAGAAGAAATAAAACTTTAATACTAGTATACCCTAAGAGAAAGTTAAGAGTTATCTAATATATTTTAAGGTTGAAGAAAAGAGAGTGCATGCTTTGTTAGGTCACAGTAAGACAAATTTTTAAAAAATATTTGCTTGTCCTAGATATCAGTTTTTTTCAATTTAAACTGATCTTTATGGTTTGTTTTGTTTTTTCAGTGCAGGCTTTAAAAGTTTTTATTTTTTTATACAGCAGGTTCTTATTAGTCATCAATTTTATACACATCAGTGTATACATGTCAATCCCAGTTGCCCAATTCAGCACACCACCATCCCCATGCCCCCGCGGTTTTCCCCCCTTGCAGGCTTTAAAAGTTGATTTAAAATATTTAAAACAATCATTTTGCTTTCAACGAAGTTTTGATTCATTTATTATTTTGATTAAATTATATTAGAAATTTTGGGAGGTACACTTGGAACATTTAGATCTTGATATAGTGTAAGGAATGGTAAGCACCAACATATAATTAGCTGTTCCTACCTTTGCGTCCCCCCCTCCTCCCACAAAGTAAGTACCTTCCTTTTCTTTGATGGGCTGAAAAAGCAAATAGGATTTTTTGGGTGGGTAATTCACTTCTGATTAATTTCAGCCTATACAACGTTCCTGTTATTTTTAGAAGAATGGCATTTGAGTAGCTTGGACATGATGATGATGCTTTTCCTGTTTTCAGATCATGTGGCATAGGTGAACCAAATCAAATCAGGAAGTGGGTAGATATTTAAACAGATTTCTCTAACTCTGACTTGGCTCTTCTCTTGATTGATCAATTTGTACCAGTGTTGGGTTTTCCGTGACTGTAATGAAGAGTAGCAAACCCTGTGTTTTGTTTGTTTTTTTATTTTTGTTGCAGTATAGTTGGTTTACAGTGTTTTATTAGTTTCAGGTGTATAGCAGGGTGAATCAGTTATATGTATATCCAGCAAGTCCATTTTTAAAATATATTTAAGGAAGAGAAGGAGGAGAACATTTTACACTTTTTTTAAGCATGTTAAATTCTTCTAAATGAACTGTGATCATGTAGAATATCCTGTAAGAAAAGTAAATTATATACCTAGTAAAACAGTGTTACCTGAGTTTTGGTTCTCTGTATGCTTCTTGGAAGTGTGGCCATTATTTTTTCTTTACAGCTTGATTGTGTAAGTTATGTTTGTATCTGCCATGGAGTATGTATTTAAATGACCAAAGATTAAGATTCCACTGCATTATTTAGTAGGAATTGAAAACAGAATAAGGAAATTATTCATATATCTTTTATAAACACATTGTCTGTTTTCTATTTTTATACAATTATTATGACAAAGAATACAGTGGCACTTTGTGTCAGTGAACTTGAAACAGCTTGAAATATATATATATATATTTTTTGATTATCTTTTCATTTGAGGTATGATACAGATATCTATTTCATTCCACAAGACAAGAAAATTAGATTCTAGGATAATTAAATTTGCCCTTGTAAGCAAAGCTAGAATTCCATTGTTTGAGATAATTGACCTTCTTCTTGGCTAAAGAAAGCTAGCAGGATTTTAGTGTAGCGAGGGGCAGCAGATGATTGTCTGAAAGCACGGACTTGAGCCAGATTATTTGAATCAAATCCCAGCCCTCTTACTCCCTAAGTATGTGACTGTATTGAACAACTTAACTTTTGTGCCTCGTTTATTTTATTTATAAAGCGGTTATAATGATACTGTTTACTTCAGGGGGCTGTGAGGATTAAAGGAGTGAATATATGTAAAACATTTAGAACAGTGAGCGGCACAAAATCTAGTGTTTAGTAATGTTTAGACTATTAATAATATTAATATTATTGTTAACTTTAATGGTATTGATAAAATAAATACATTCTATAGTGATCAAAGATAAATACATAAAAATGGAAGTATTAAAAGCACTAGAGGAAAACATTGGTATATAGCTTTATAACATTGGAATGGGGCAGGCTCTACTAAGTATGATTTTAAAATTTATCAAGCATGAAAGATTTTACTATATAATAATTGAGAAACTATAGCAAGAGACAACATGAACAAAGTTAAAAAACAAACAATAACCTGAGGGAAAATATAGACAGCACATAATAATAACATATGGTTAAATTTCTTAACATACAAGAACATTTATAAATTATTAAGGGAAGCACAATCCTGTGGGAAAAGGGCAAATAACAAAGAAAGATACCCAAATGGCTAAGAAACATTCGAAAGGATTCTGAGCATCACTCAAAGTCTAGTATTGCAAACTAAAATGTTTCTCTCTTATTAGATTGGCAAAGATTAAAATGGTGCTCAGTGTTGGGAAGATGAGGCATTCTTAAGCATTACTGCTGAGCAGTATAAATTGATAGACATTTTTGGAGAGTTATTTGGCAATAATGGTCAATTTTAATAGCCCCAAAACCCTTTGAACCTCCAGTTTCACTTCTAGGAACTTACCCTGGAGATTCGTCAAAGAAGTTGACTTCATAAATTAGTTCTCTCCCTGGAATAAATATTCATCAATGGGGATTTGGTAAATAATGTTATGTTTCTACAATGAAATACCATATAGATTCTTTTAGAAGAGCAATGAAGTTTGTATATGCTAACACAGAAGGGGATCCAGGATATATCAGGTAAAAAAATGAAGTTGTCGAACTGTAGTATGATCTATGTCTGTTTAAATATATATGCTTATATATACATTACATATGTGTATATAGGTATACACATATGTAATAGGTACATTACATATGTGTATATAGGTATACACATATGTAATACATTACATATGTGTATATAGGTATACACATATGTAATAGGTACAAAGGATACACAAGAAACCATTAACTGTAGCTACATCTGGGACATAGGACATAAGCTACCAGGGAGAGAAGGGGACTTGTACTTTTCACTTTATATTCTTCATTGTTTGAATTTTTTTTAACAGTGGATATATTGTTACTTTTATAACTTAAAAAAAAAAGCCTGTAAGAAAGGTTTGAACGTCTTCCATGCTAGGTATATTGTTATCTATTGCTGCATAACAAAATACCCCAAAATTTATCAACTTAAAACAACAAATATTTAATCTCATAGTTTCTGAGGGACATGAAGCAGCCTAGCTAGGTGGTTCTGGTTTAGGGTCTCATGAGATTGTAGTCAGGCTATCAGCTGGGACTCTAGTTAGATTCTACTTGGGAGGGGACCTTCAAGATGGCGAAGGAGTAAGCCATGGAGATCACCTTCCTCCCCACAAATACATCAAAAACACATCTACGTGTGGAACAACTCCTACAGAATACCTACTGAATGCTGGCAGAAGACCTCAGACTTCCCAAAAGGCAAGAAAATCCCCACGTACCTGGGTAGGGCAAAAGAAAAAACAGAGACAAAAGAATAGGGACGGGACCTGCACCTCTGGGAGGGAGCTGTGAAGGAGGAAAAGTTTCCACACACTAGGAAGCCCCTTCACTGGCAGAGACAGGGGGTGGGTCGGGGGGAAGCTTCGGAGCCACGGAGGAGAGCGCAGCAACAGGGGTGCGGAGGACAAAGCGGAGAGATTCCCGCACAGAGGATCGGTGCCGACCAGCACTCACCAGCCCGAGAGGCTTGTCTGCTCACCCGCCGGGGCGGGCGGGGGCTGGGAGCTGAGGCTCGGGCTTTGGTCGGATCCCAAGGAGAGGACTGGGGTTGGCTGCGTGAACATAGCCTGAAGGAGCTAGTGCGCCACAGCTAGCCGGGAGGGAGTCCGGGAAAAAGTCTGGACCTGCGTAAGAGGCAAGAGACCATTGTTTCGGGGTGCGCAAGGAGAGGGGATTCCTTCCCTGTCTGCCCACGGAAAGCAGAGCACCGCCTAAACGAGCTCCAGAGACAGGCGTGAGCCGCGGCTATCAGCTCAGACCCCAGAGACAGGCATGAAATGCTAAGGCTGCTACTGCAGCCACCAAGAATCCTGTGTGCAAGCACAGGTCACAGGTCACTGTCCACACCTTGCCCCCAGGAGCCTCTGCAGCCCGCCACTGCCAGGATCCTGTGATCCAGGGACAACTTCCCTGGGAGAACACATAGCATACCTCAGGCTGTTGCAACGTCTCGCCAGCCTCTGCCACCACAGGCTCGCCCCGCATTCCAATTATAACCACCGTACCCCTCTCTCCCCCCGGCATGAATGAGCAAGAGCCCCCTAATCAGCCGCTGCTTTAACCACGTCCTGTCTGGGAGGGAACAGATTCCTGAGGGTGACCTACACGCAGAGGTGGGGCCAAAACCAAAGCTGAACCCCAGGAGCTGTGCGAACAAAGAGGAGAAAAGGAAATCTCTCTGTGCAGCCTGAGGAGCAGTGGATTAAATCCCTGCAATCAACTTGATGTACCCTGCATCTGTGGAATACCTGAATAGACAGTGAATCATCCCTAAATTGAGGCGGTGGACTTTGGGAGCACCTGTAGACTTGGGGTTTGCTGTCTGCGACTGATTTGTTTCTGATTTTTATGTTTATCTTAGTATAATTTTTATTTTTTTATTATTTTTTTTTCATTTTAATTATTTATTATTTTTTTCTTTTTTATTTCTTTTTTTTTTGCTCCCTTGTCTTCTGAGCCGTGTGACCGACAGGGTCTTGGTGCTCTGGTCTGGTGTCAGGCCTGAGCCTCTGAGGTAGGAGAGCCGAGTTGAGGACACTGGACCACCAGAGACCTCCCGGCCCCATGTAATATCAATCGGCGAGAGCTCTCCCAGAGATCTTCGTCTCAATGCTAAGGCCCAGCTCCACCCAATGGCCAGCAAGCTCCAGTGCTGGGCGCCCCATGCCAAACAACTAGCAAGACAGTAACACAACCCCATCCATTAGCAGAGAAGCTGCCTAAAATCATACTAAGGTCACAGACACCCCAAAACACACTGCCAGATGCAGCCCTGCCCACCAGAAAGACAAGATCCAGCCCCACCACCAGACCACAGGCACCAGTCCCCTCCATCAGGAAGCCTACACAAGCCACCGAACCAACGTCACCCACTGGGGGCAGACACCAAAAACATCGGGAACTACGAACCTGCAGCCTGCGAAAAGGAGACCCCCAAACACAGTTAAACAAAGTGAGAAGACAGAAATATGCAGCAGATGAAGGAGCAAGGTAAAAACCCACCAGACCAAAAAAATGAAGAGGAAATAGGCAGTTTACCTGAAAAAGAATTCAGAGTAATGGTAGTAAAGATGATCCAAAATCTTGGAAATAGAATGGAGAAAATATAAGAAACGTTTAACAAGGACCTAGAACTAAAGAGTAAACAAACAGTGATGAACAACACTATAAATGAAATTAAAAATTCTCTAGAAGGAATCAATAGCAGAATAACTGAGACAGAAGAATGGATAAGTGACCTGGAAGATAAAACAGTGGAAATAACTACCACAGAGCAGAATGAAGAAAAAAGAATGAAAAGAATTGAGGACAGTCTCAGAGACCTCTGGGACAACATTAAACTCACCAGCATTCGAATTATAGGGGTCCCAGAAGAAGAAGAGAAAAAGAAAGGGTCTGAGAAAATATTTGAAGAGACTATAGTTGAAAAGTTCCCTAACATGGGAAAGGAAATAGTCAATCAAGTCCAGGAAGCACAGAGAGTCCCATACAGGACAAATCCAAGGAGAAACACACCAAGACACATATTAATCAAACTATCAAAAATACAAAGAAAAAATATTAAAAGCAGCAAGGGAAAAGCAACAAGCAACATACAAGGGAATCCCCATAAGGATAACAGCTGATCTTTCAGCAGAAACTCTGCAAGCCCGAAGGGAGTGGCAGGACATACTTAAAGTGATGAAAGGGAAAAACCTACAACCAAGATTACTCTACCCAGCAAGAATCTCATTCCCATTCAATGGAGAAATTAAAACCTTTACAGACAAGCAAAAACTAAGAGAATTCAGCACCACCAAACCAGCTTTACAACAAATGCTAAAGGAACTTCTCTAGGCAGGAAACACAAGAGGAGGAAAAGACCTACAAAAACAAACCCAAAATAATTAAGAAAATGGTAATAGGAACATACATATCGATAATTACCTTAAATGTAAATGGATTATATATACAATGGAATATTACTCAGCCATAAAAAGAAATGAAATTGAGTTATTTGTAGTGAGGTGGATGGACCTAGAGACTGTCATACAGAGTGAAGTAAGTCAGAAAGAGAAAAACAAATACTGTAAGCTAACACATATAAATGGAATCTAAAAAGGAAAAAAAAAAGGTTATGAAGAACCTAGGGGCAGGGCAGGAATAAAGACGCAGACGTAGAGAATGGACTTGAGGACCTGGGGAGGGAGAAGGGTAAGCTGGGACGAAGTGAGAGAGTGGCATGGACATATATACACTACCAAATGTAAAATAGATAGCTAGTGGGAAACAGCTGCATCTCATGGGGACATCAGCTTGGTGCTTTGTGACCACCTAGAGGGGTGAGATAGGGAGGGTGGGAGGGAGACGCAAGAGAGAGAGAGTATATGGGGATATAGGTATGCATATAGCTGATTCACTTTGTTATACAGCAGAAACTAACACACCATTGTAAAGCAATTATACTCCAATAAAGATGTTAAAAAAAAAGTAACATAGGAAGTTTAATATCCAGTTACTCCTTGGCAGCACTATCATCACAGCCAAATGCCCACCAACTGATAAATGGAGAAACAAATCATGGTCTGTCCATACAATGGAATGTGACTCAGCCATAAAAGGGAATGAAGGTTGGATGCAGGCTACAATGTGGATGACCCTGAGAGCATTATGCCAAGTGAAAGAAGCCAAATGCAAAAGGTCATATACTGGGTGATTCTGTTTATATGAAATACTCAAAATAGGTAAATCCACAAAGATGGAAAGCAGATTAGTAGCTGCCAGGGCCTGGGGGCAGGGAGGAGTGAGGAACAACTGCTTAATGGGGATGGGTTTCCTTTCAGGGTGATGAAAGTGTTTTGAAATTAGAGGTGATGGTTGCATAAGAGCGTGAATGTACTAAATGCCACTGAATTGTACCTTTTAAAATGGTTGAGTGTATGTTATATAAATTTGCCTCAATTAAAAAAAGAGAGAGAGACTCTACTTGGTATGAAGGATCTGCTTCCAGGCTCACTCCTGTGATTGTTGGCAGACCTCAGTTTCTCTCTAGCTGTTGGTCAGGAGAGTTCAGTTCCTCACTGCCTGGGTTTCTCCAGAGGGCTCTTCACAACTTGACAGCTTTGTTCTTCCACACTGAGTAAGTGATCTAAGAGAGTGCCAGTGCCCAAGACTGGGCAGATCTTTGGAATGATATATCATTACCTCTGCTATATGCTGTTGGTCACACAGTCCACTCCTGGTATATTGTGGGAGGGGGTCAGTACTGGGGGTGGGGGTCATTGGGGGCCATCTTGGAGGCTATCACAGTGGGTCTATCAGAGTATAATCTCTTGTAACAATTTGGGATTATGAAGAAGTAAATTAGGGCAACATTTAGATGGGGACTGTGCTTAAAAGTTAGTTGCCTTCTTACTAATTCTTGTAAATATTTGCTCTTTTTTTTTTCAGGTCCGGCACAGAATCAAATGCAAGTTCCATCTGGGTATGGATTGCATCCTCAAAGCTACACTGCTCCCTCAGGACATTACTCTCAAGGACCTGGGAAAATGACCTCATTGCCATTGGATAGCCAGTGTGATGATTACTACTCTGGTCTCTATAGGGTACCAACACAAAATGTGGTGACTCCTAACGCAGCAAGCCCACAGCCAGGAGCACAGCAGATGTATGGCAGCGTTCCTCCTGCCCCTCACGTCGTGGGATCCACTCTGGGATCATTCCAAGGTGCCGGGTCATCAGCATCACATTTGCATACGAGTGCCTCCCAGCCATACTCCTCTTTTGTGAATCATTACAATAGTCCAGCCATGTACTCTGACAATTCTTCTGTTGCTGCTCAGGGATTTCCCTCTACTTGCGGTCACTACGCTTTGTCAACTGTTTCTAATGCTGCGTATCCTAGTGTTTCATATCCCTCTCTACCTGCTGGTGATCCATATGGGCAGCAAATGTTTACCTCACAGAATGCTCCGACTGTCAGGCCAATTAGAGATAATTCATTTTCTGGTCAAAATACAGCTATCAGCCATCCATCACCACTTCCACCTCCACCATCACAACAGTACCACCAGCAGCAGAGTCTTTCAGGATACAATACTTTTGCGTGGTCAGCTTCAGGCCTTCCGTCAACCCAAGACAATCTAATCCAAAACCACACCTCCCTGGCTACAGCCAACAACCCAACAAATCCTGGTAGGTTGAATGAAAAGTTCACCGAAGCATGGTTGAAAATCAGTGCATTTCCAATCTGATTTTTATTGCATGAAGGTTAAAGATGATACTGCCTATTAGAAAAATTGGAAATTAGCTCACCTTTGCAATTTATTTGCTTTATTTATAGTGGAATTTTGCAGCATCTTCTTGAACCCTTCCCCTTCATCTATTCACAATTAGCCACCCAGCCATCTGCCTTGTATAGCATGGTTCCTTGCCATGATTGGGATCTCAGTTGGTATTTATTGCTGTGTTTTCATGCCTCTGCAGTAGTTGTCTTTAATGTGAGTTAGGAATAAGGCAAAATGGAAGGGTCTATTTGGGGATATGCTTTGGTAGCTAATACTTTATTTTTTATATTAGTTCAACCTTGGGACGGTTACTATTCCAGCCATAGCCCTATTCACTATAGAAAAAATGATGGCCTGCAATACCACACTGGTTTCTCTAGGTGAACCCCTATTAGTGACTTTCACAGAAGATATATTTCCTATACATTAAAGTTGATGTTTTCTCAGCCCCAGATTGGTAAGTTAGGATGAAGGACAGGGAAGATGGAGAAAGATACATGAAGAATACCCTTGTAATTAGTTTTTCTTACCTTCCTAAACCAAGATGTGGTTAAATTTATTTGTTTAAAAATTATGTATGCAAGGTATGTAGTTTTTTAGTGGCGAGTTTGCATAGGATATATTCACTTTAATTCAACTTGTGAACTTGAACTTAACAAAATCTGCTCTTGAACTGAATGAAAAGGTATGTAAAGGATGGGAATTGTTAAAGCTGTGATCGTTTTCTGAATGATGTCTTTAGATTGTATATCAGAGTCTAGATAGCCATATGTCAAGGATGTTGTGGAAAAGTATCATTCCCTGGACAGTTAGATTATTTAAAGTTAGAACTTTAGAATATTAGATCTGAAGTGTGCATTTGAGATCATCTATTCTTTCGTTGCTATGTTGTTTAGAAACACTTTGGGCTACAAGCAACTAATAGTGGTTTAAACAAGAAAGGTGGTATTTTTCTCACATAACAAGAAGTCTAGGCAGATGCAGTAGATCTAGATGTCCTCAGTGTCTTTTTTCCCTTTCCACTCTGCCATCCTTAGTATGTTGGTTTATAGAAACAAGATAACTTCTGTACCTGTAGACAGCAAGTCAAAGTTAAAAGCAGAAAGAAGGGAGAGGAAAGAAGATGGGGTTGTGGCATTGACCCCATTTCATTTTACATACCATTTGCCATAGCTGTTTTAAAAGACCATCTCTAATTTAAGGGAAGGCTAGAAAATGAATATTTAGCTTTGTAGCCTTCATGGTAGAGGCAGGCCAGAAAGAAGGGGTTTAGCATTAACTGGGTTTTAGGTAAGTCAACTTGAAACATCTATCACAATTCCCAAATCTGGCTGTGCACCAGAATCCCTTGCACAGATTGTGATCTTGAAACCCAACTTACTGAGCTAGAATAGAATCTCCAGGGTAGTCTTGGCACGCAATTTGTGGGATCTTAGTTCCCTGACCAGGGATCGAACCCGGGCCCTCAGCAGTGAAAGTGCAGAGTCCTAACCACTGGACCACCAGCGAATTCCCTTGGAAATCTGTATTTCTGACTTGATCATGAGTGATGTCGGGTAGCAGATCCATATTCTACTGTAGTCCTTTTGTTTAACAAATGAGGAAAGCCTGTAGTCATTAATGTTAGAAACAGAGCTTGTCCTGAAGCTCAGTTTCTTCTGACTCTCAGTCTACCCTTCTCAGAACCAGGGCTTTCTGTCCCCTAGAAATTCTGTTTTCTTTCTTTCTTCTTTCAGCAGTCCTTTTACACATCAGCTTATCCTAAGGTCCCTCTGACTTAAGGATTTTGTGACTTTTGTGACAAAAAAAGAAGAAATTCAGCTAATTGCTGTCTTATTCTGAGATGGGACTGAATAGAACTAATTTATGCTGAGATGTAGGATCAGGGAAATGTAGGGCCACTTGGCTAAGGAATAGAATACCTGTGGGGGAGGGCCTATCGTTGAAGAAAATGTTGAATAAAGAGTAAGAACAATTACAAAATTAGCTTCTATTTGAATAAGTAGTAATTAAGCCGTTAGGCAGAGAGAAGGGGGTATACTTCCATTCTTTTAATTGTGATACTATACTGTGAAAGCCATAGTAAATATAATTTTAGAAGTTCATTTGTTAAGAAGTGGGTTTCTTTATTTTTTCCCTTTAGATTGGTAAATGACTTTTTAATTGTAGTTCAGAAGTTGACAAATTAAGTGTATCTCAGGTTAGTATGACCCATGCTCGTCACCATTTCAAAAGAAATAAAGAGATTACTTTTAAAACGTACTTTAAATATTACAGAAGTTCCTAAACTTTCTCAGCTGATGTTTCTCAATATTTTTTCCAGTGCCTCAAGCTACTTAGTATTAATAGTTCACAAGGTTTTTTGACAGATGTCACTGTGTTTCTCTTGAAAATTTAAAACATCCCTTGGAACTCTGTGAGTTTGTTGCGAGGGCAACTTGGGTGCCTAATTACAAGGTTTGGGAACCATGGGTATACTGATTTTAATGTTCTAGAAAGACAAGCAATTTAATTGGTTTGGACATTTTAAAATTATATTGTCATATTAAAATGGGAATCTTAGGTATTAATCATAGTTTTGTGTGAAAATCAATCTTTGAGTAATTGACAAGAATGATTGCATTTTTATTACCTGGTTATATTAGTTTCATTTTCAGGTAGTATAATAAAATTCTTAAGCAATTTGTGAAGGGTTAAGATCCAAAAGCATAAACCTGACTTAAGTGATTATCAAAAACACAGTGATTAATACATGCTGTTACTTTTAGGCAGTTGATGAGTTCATATTCAGAAACATAGAATAAAAGAGACATGTAAGTGTTCTCTCATTTGCCTATATTTTATTATTATTTTTTAATTCTATTTATTTGGCTGCGTTGGGTCTCCATTGCTGCACTCGGGCTTTCTCTAGTTGCAGCGAGCAGGGGCTACCCTTCGTTGTAGCGCGCGGGCTTCTCACTGCAGTGGCTTCTCTTGTTGCAGAGCATGGGCTCTAGGCACGCAGGCTTCAGCAGTTGCAGCACGCGGGCTCAGTAGTTGTGGTGCACGGGCTGTAGGGTACACGGGCTCAGTAGTTGTGGCTCGCGAGCTCTAGAGCGCAGCCTCAGTAGTTGTGGCGCATGGGCTTAGTTGCTCTGCGGCATGTGGGATCTTCCCGGACCAGGGCTCAAACCCGTGTCTGCTGCATTGGCAGGCGGATTCTTAACCACTGCACAGCCAGGGAAGTCCAGTTGCCTCTTTATTTTAGAAAAGCATGTTAGTACAATTCAGCACTAGAATTTCAGATTACTTTATTAAAAACATAGTGATGTATGTTTGGGGGGCTATGTTTAGTTGTTAACTTAGAGTGAAATTTTGGCTGGTGCTTAAAAGGTGTCATTATACCATTAAAATTTTTTAAACTGGCACTATAGGTAAATTTGTCAAGGTTCAGAAGCTCTTTCTTAGTTTGAGATGAAGTTGGCTGAGTAATACAACTTCAGTAAGGATCACATCTTGACAGCATATTGTAGAATAGTACTGAGTACAATTTTATTAAAAAACACTTAAAAATCTACTTATAAAAATAATAATAATAATAAACATTTATATAATCCTTATATAAAAATCCACAACATACATGACACTAAGGTATAACCACTGGTAAGTTAATATACATCTATCATCTCGGGGTGGTGATGTGTCTGAGGAAAAGCAAAATAGATCCCTATAGGAGGTGACTATCCGGATAAAGAAATACGAGTTAGAAGTAAGTTAGAAAACTACATTGGAGGTACAAATAGTACAGTTAAGAGATTATTTTCAGCTTTGGAAACTTGTGATGAGATTGCAGAGTTGTGAGATAGTAATAATTATGCTCCCTCACACTCGTACTCCTTCAGTTTTTCCAAAGCTACTCTTGAACCTTTTCATCTTTACTCAACTTTATACCTTCCACCTGTAAATTGTTCTATATTTACTCCTTCTTCAAGCTCAGAAGATGAGATGTCCATCTTTGTGACCACTTCCTTCAAAAGTTGGCTTTATCAGTTGTCCCTTTTCTGTATCTCAGTTTCCCATTTTCTCCTGGGCTATGGCATTGGAAAAGTAAGAGGAAAAGACTTGAAGGAAAAACATAAGCTTGGTCCTGTATGTAATCAGCAGCCATCAGAAATTTTTAAACAAGGGGGCGACGCTATCAGATCTGTGTTTCAGATCTTTCTTCTGTGAGCAATGTGGTAGGTGGACTGCAGGAGGAAGAACTTGGAGACAGGAAGACCAGCTAGGAAGGAATTACTACAATTATCTAGATGAAGGATGCTGACACAGGTTGAGATTTATTTATACAGAAGACAGATGGCAAGAGATGATTTCAAGAATTCATTGATAAGGTTTATGAAGGAAAAGGAATAATAAAAGTTGACTTAAATTTTCTAGTTTGAACAACTTGAATGGGTAATGGTGTTATTAGTTGAGAATTTGCTAAACCTTCCTAGTTTCAAAAGAGTTTATGTACAGTTACTAAGGAGCTACTAAAAACTAACAGGGGAACTACCTTAATGCCAATAAATAAATAAATAGATAAACAGACAAATGATTTATTTTTGAATTGTAGGTTCTGTCTCTAAGTATACCATGTTTCATCTGTCAAATTCTCTTTGTGAAAAGGGTAGTTTTGTTGTTGTTGTTTTTGGCTGGCAGTTTTCTGTGGTCCTTCATATTTGTGGAACTTGTCTCCATTTATTTGACAAATACTTGAAAGCCAGCTATGTGACAGGTGTTTATTTTAGTGCTGGGAGATAAAATAGCAAGTAAAAAAACTTGATCCTTATCTTCATGAAGTTTGTAATCTTCTTGGGGAGGCAAACATTATCCAAATAAACACAAATAAATGTAAAATTGCTATTATTATTTAAGTATCATGAAGCAGAGATGTATAGTGCTTGGTGAGAGTACCCTAGGTATAGCGTACTCAGGAAGTTTTCCCTGATCTCTGATATGTGAGCTGCAATCTGAAGAATGAATTCTCCATGTATAAAATAAATTACAGATGAAATAAATATTTAAATGCAAAAAGGCAAAACTTTAAAACTTTTGAGAGAAAATACGGAAGAACCTTGGAGTTGGGAAAGATTTCTTAAGGACACCACACACAGTGCTAGCTAGCCATAAAGAATAAGCATGATAAGGTTTACTATCATCTAATTAAGAACTTTGTTTCATTGAAAGGCAACATAAAGAGAACAAAAAGACAAGCCATGAAACGGGAGAAAAAAATATTTTATAGTATTTTATCCAGAATATACAAATAACACATAAGATCAGTAAGGAAAAGACCAGCAACCCAAGAAAAAAATACATGAACAGGCATTTCACAGATGAAAGGAAAACATACTCGGTCTCATTAATAATCAGGGAAAAGCAACTTAAAACTAGAACGGGATATCTACTTATACCTAGCAGCAGGATGGTAAAACTTTGAAAGACCGACTATACCAAGGCATGGCAAGGATGTGGAATAACAGGAAACTCTTAGACAGTGTTAGGAGAAGGACCTATTGGTTCTGCATTTTAGGGAAATTTGGCATAAGTGGGATTGAAGGTAACCACACCCTGAAACACAGCTCTCCCACTTCTGTGTACTCTAGAGAAGTCCTTCTCATACTTTGTGAGTATGAATCACCTGGGGCCTTGTTAAAATGGAGGTTCTGATTCACCAGGTCTAGTAGTGCCTGGCCTAAGGATTTTATCAAGTTTCTGTATCAAGTGTTGCTAGCCCATAGAGTACGCTTTGAATAAGAGGGCCCTACGGCACCACTTCCTGTTTTAAATGTGTAGTACTTGTAGAAAATAACATTTTCCGGGGAGGGATTCTGAGCTAAAGGGTCTAGTCTGTTCCCCAGGCCAAGGGACTCACTTCCCACAGGGCCCCAGGGCTGAGGGGATCCTCGTCCCTTGCTGTACAGCTACATACCCACTTTTGAGCTGTGGCACACACGTTGAGGAGCTCCACCCCCAGAGAAACTAGCACATGTGTACCAGGGACATGTTCATGAATATTCCTGTAGTACTGTATGTGAAAACATAAAATTAGAACCCAAAAGTCCATTTATGATAGAATGGATATCAGTATATCCTTCCAGTGGGCTACTGACCAGCAGTGAAAGTGATGAAATAGAGCTATACTCATTAACACAAATGAATCCCAGAAATGTAACAGGATTCATGGAAGAATATATGCAGTATGCTATTGTTATAAAGTTAAAAAAACAAGCAAAAATAATGTTTAGGGATACTTATTTGTGTGGTAAACTAATAACAAAAGCAAGAGAATAAGGAACACAGTTCAGAAGGGAGGCAAGGGAATACCTTCCGTGAGGAGTACACCAAGAGCTTCAATAGTATTGGAAATGTTTTATTTTCACAGTTGGATGCTGAGTTCATGGGTGTTTCTTTATTAAGATTTTATAAATACATACACATATACGTATCACCTTTTATTTGTATCAATTATTTTATTAAAGAAAAAAATTTATTACATCTAAGGGGGAGCAAGTGTATTCCCCTTTAATGGGAGAGAGCATGGCAAGTTCAAGGGACTGAAAGACCAGTGAAGCTAGAGGAGAACCATGGGCCAGGAGGAGGCTGGGAACTCAGGATCATTCAGGGCCTCGTTGACCATGTTAAGAAGTGTTCAGGGTAAGATGTTTTGTCTTCACCCTCAACCACTGGCAGACTATTGAAGGACTGTAAGGAGGGTGATGCCGTGTATCAGGCTGGAGACTGGAGAACAGCCGTGTTCAAACCTGAACTACTTATCTTAGACTTTGTGCTTGGAATTGTTTTTGAAAAATTACTTGTGGGAATAATTTGAGGCCTAGGGTGATGGAATTGTTCTCCAGAGAGGATTTATATTTCCTTCTGCCAGTTTCCTCCAGGTACTACCAGCCTGTGATCACATCCATCCAAGTCCAAGTGTCTAGATGTACGGGACTGTGCATATGTTCTGAATCAAAGCTGCTGGCTTTTGTAAGGCTTAGCTTCCTGGTTTATCCTTAGCCCGAGGTTATAACCCTTCAGATACTATCCTAAAAGTGGAGGTATGGGGTGCTGAATCAGGTGCCCCATCTTGGGTGTGCTGTAGGAGATGTCTTGCTTCCCATGCTCTGCAAGACTACAGAAAACAACAGATCAGGTTTTCAACAGATAACCACAGGATGAAAGCAGCTCTGAGTGTTAGGCTTATTTCTCTGAGTTTTCAATTTCTTACAGATTTTCACCCAGAGATTCATTAATATCATGTTAGATCTTTGATTATTTTAAGAAGATCTTTTTAAGTATAGTTTTTAAAGTTACCTTTAGTAGAAGGTTTGATCCTAATTACCTAGATCATCATTACCAGAGGCAGAAATATCTTCTATATTTTTAGACAGTGTCTTTCAGTTTCTTATTATGAGCAAAGGTAAAGTTAATATATTTACTGTCTTCCACACCCCTTTCCTTTTTTATATCACTCAATTTTAGATGATTATATCTTAATTTTTACTTTGTACTGTTAAATATATTAATCGCTCTGTTACTTTAGCATTTTTAATGATTTTACCAGTTATCTAATGCTGGTTTAAAACAAAAATTATTTATTATTTTTCATAGTTCTGTGGGTTGTTTGGACAGTTCCTCTGCCCGTTTTCTTGGACTCATGTGACTTCATTTAGCCGGAGAGTTGGCTGGGCTGGAGGATCGTAGACTTCACTCATATGTCTAGCAGTTGGTGCGCACCGTTCAGTGGGGGCACCTAGGTTTTTCTCCACATGATTAGATTAGCTTCCTTATGTCAGAGGTCCCCAACCCCCCTGGCTGCCTACTGGTACTGGTCCGCGGCCTGTTAGGAACCGGGCCACACAGCAGGAGGAGAGTGGCAGGCAAGCGACCGAAGCTTCATCTGCGGCTCCCCACCACTCCCCATTGCTTGCATTACCACCTGAACCATTCCCCCGTCACCCAAGGCCTTGGAAGAATTGTCTTCCACGAAACTGGCCCCTGGTGCCAAAAGGTTGGGGACCGTTGCCTTACGTGATGGTCTCAGGGCAGCATTTCAAGAGCAGAAAGGCATAAGCCGTAGTACCTCTTGAGACTTGAGGTCTTGGACTTGTACACCATTACTTCTGCCACGTTCTGTTGATTAAAGCTAGTCGAAAGTTTAGCCTCAATTCAGGGAGTGGGAAAATAGATTCCACTTCTCAGTGAGAGGAACTGCAAAATATTGTGACTGTGTTTTCGGTCTCACAATGATGTTTGTCCTTCCTAAAAATGATGTGGCAATTAACGTATTTAGACTACCTTCCACCTTCTTTCTCCATTCTCATATTTATATCATTTGTACACTATTGGGAAATGTATCACATTTTGTTCTGTCACTATATTCTTGCATTTGTTTCGGTCTTAGACCTAACTTTGTTCATATATATATATATATGAACATGTCATACATATATACACATATGTACATGTCTGTATGTGTATGTATACTATTGTGTAAGTTTAAGATGTGCAACATGATGATTTGATATACATATTTATTGCAAAATGATGACCACAGTAAGGTTAGTTAATACATCCATCATCTCTCATAATTACCATTTTCGTGTATATGGTGAGAATATTTAATATCTACTGTCTGAACAGCTTCCAAGTATATGATAACAGTATTGTTAACTGTAGTCACCGTGCTATACATTAGAGCTCCAGAACCTACTCATCTTGTAACTGAGAGTTTGTACTCTTTGACCAGTATCTCCCTATTTCCCCTGCTTCCCTGCTTCTGGCAACCAAAACTTTCTATTTCTGTGAGTTCGGCTTTTTTAGATTCCATATGTAAATTACACCATGCATTATTTGTCTTTGTCTGATTTGTCTCAATTAGCGTAATAACCTGAAAGTCCCTTCACGTTGTCACATGGCAGGATTTCCTTCTTTTTTATGGCTAAATGATATTCCATTGTGTGTGTGTGTTTTCTTTATTTCCACATTTTCTTTATCCATTCATCCATTGTATATATGTCTGTATATATACACATACACACATGCATGTATTGATATATGCATACACATACATACATACATGTATATATAAATATATACACCACATTTTTAAAGTCCATTCATCCATCAGTGGACACTTATGTTGTCATCATAGGTTTTTCAGTTATCTCTTGGTTGGCTGAAGATGATCCTGTAGGTCAGGCAGTTTGAGCTATCAAAAAGGCCAACTATGAATCACATGTACTTTATTCCAGAGGTCCAACCTAATGTTACTGTCAGGCCCTTACTTAGTTACCTGTGAGATATGGGAACTGATTAGAAACAGCAAATGAAAAGTGGCAGTTTACAATACAAAATGGGATCTGAGCTAATAGAAACATCTATATAATTCATGAGTCACATTACTGCAGAAGCAAATAACCTCTGTTCATCTTCTATCTAAGGTACCATTGCACAGTACAATAATTAGTATTAATAATAGTGATCATTAGTTAGTAAAGAAAAGCTGTTTGGGGTTCATTTTGTTTAAGAAGGTATGGAAGCTTGTGAAATGTTTTAGGAAAATTGCCATTAAAGACTTCTAAAAACATTTAGTGAATAAGTTGTTAGTTTTTTTGAAAATCATTTCTTTGGACCCATTATTTTCTAGATATAGATATAGTAGATAAATGGGATGCTGAAGTTTCTTACAAGAACTTCAGATTAACTGTGTTTTGTTAGTATTTTAATATATTTCAAGCTTACTGCTGTGGATGAAATAGTTTCTTGTCTTCAGTTGCAGATACTTTGTCCTGTTCTGTAATGCAAAATGTTCAGCCTCCCAAGTCCAGCCCAGTAGTATCCGCTGTTTTGTCAGGAGCCTCGTCAACAAGAACGCCTCCTGCTGCAAGTCGCCCAGTTGAGCCTTTGGCCTCAGTTGCACGGCCGTCAGAGCTATTACAGCAGAAAGGTATTTGAAAAATTTGTTATACTGTATATATTGCACATATAATACGCACACAGTAATTCAAATAGCTGAATTTAAAAAGTCAAACTGATTAAGCATAATTTATGGAAAATATGAGAAGAAGTAATTTATAATCTCAATTCAAACACTATTTTTTAATATATTCCAGTCTGTTTATGATTTTATATAATTATGTTATAGAATTTTGTTAAATCTGTTATATATTTTATATCATTGCAATCATATTTACATACCATTTTGTATTTTGCTTTTACATTTATTAAATTATGCAGTTCTTCATATATCTCTGCACAGTTTTATAGTCATGGCTAATTCATTATGTCATTGTATTATAATTTACTACTCCATCCCTCCATTATGGGCCATTTAGTTTCTATTTTTTAAAGGTTATTATAGTTTCTTTTGGGATGAAACACCCAAGATTTCCTTGTTTTGTGAATTTCCATATCCTATTTGATGATTTCTTTGCTTGTCATTATTATTAATGGAAAGTAACTTTTGACCCAATTTTGAGAATGAGAGGATGAAAATGAAATTGTAAGCCACACTCTTGCATCATTGACAAACAATATGGTTTATTTGTTTGCTTGTTTAATATTCTCTGTGTGTTAAATAAGTGACAGGTGACTAAAATGTGTTGTTTTGACCATTTCCCCACATTGCCTTTTCTTTTGGTTGTATTCTTGATTGTTCTGTCTGGCTAAAATTCCAAATCTATTGATGTTTCAGGTTAATATACTGTATTTTTCATATATGAGAGATAATTGTTTTTAGGAAAATGTGGTTTGTATTTCCAGCACAATCATTAGTAATATTTTAGGGACTATATTCACTATGTAGTGACGGCCCCTCACCTTGAGTATGAAGAACTCTCTTATGTTCTGAGACTTGGAAAAAGCAACATAAATCCTTAGACTGATCTCACTGCTTATATCTGCTGAGTGTTCCTGTGGTCAACAGGCTTTTCTATCCTTTGATCAGATTATACATTATAGATTTCCTTATTTGTTTTTTTTTTTAGGAAAACCAACTGCAGCACCAGAGAGTGTCCACTGATTCCCAACAAGCCAGTGGGTGTATTAGGAATAGAATCTAGTTATTATAAGCATTTACTTTCAAAGTGAGGGGCTGGTAGGAAAGTTGTACCTATCATGAGTAGCAGAAACTTAGGGGTACATAGGAGCCCTAACTGAATGAGTGATGTCTTTCCTCTACATTGATGATTACCTTCCAGATGTTAAGATATATATGCTGCTTGTTTTGGCCCTTTACATTGCCCCCGCTAATTTATTTTTTCCTATTATATTTTTCTTTTGACCATTTTAGTTTAAATACCATCCTATCATCTTACTGTATCATTTTGTAAACCACTTTCCCACTAAATAATTATTATTATGTTTCCTTTTTCTTACTAATAAGATAGATTTGAAAAGAGAAGGAACTATCGTTTATCGAGCAGTTACAATGTGCCAGATACTTCATATTTATTATCTCATTTAATCCCCTTACCAATTCTACTAGGTAGACATTATCTTGGTTTTACAGGTGAGAAAAGTGACATTCACAAAGATTAGGTAACTTGCCCAAGATTATAAATTAGTAAATAGCAGAGTAAAAGATTTTTCTTTCTTCTTTTGGCCACACCACACAGCATGTGGGATCTTAGTTCCCCGCCCAGGGATTGAACACGTGCCCCCTGCAGTGGAAGCACAGCATCTTAACCACTGGACTGCAGGGGAAGCCACCAGAGTGAAAGATTTTCAACTCAAACCTTTCTATTTTGTGCTCTTTCTATAAATGAGGCTGAATTATTGTTTTTGTTGGCTGTTAAACTCTTGATTTACCTAAGGTAAACTCCTTGAATAAGTAACAGGAAAGATAATGCTGGAGACCTTTGAATTGCAGCTTTTATTGTTCCTTTTTCTGAAGTAGGAGATTGGTCACTTAGTGGTCTCATTGCCTTTGGGTAGATCTGGATACACACAGAGATGCATATGAGTTATGGCCCCATGTACGTTGTGCAAACTGTAGTTTACAGGACTGACGCCCCTTGTGTGCAGGGTACAGCTGTGTAGGGCATGCTGTGGGTCTGATAAGACTACGAAAGTATTGATACATAAAAGAGGTTAGTCTTTTTCTCCTGTGTATGAAGAGTGTTGCCTGCCATAAAGCAAAGAATGTTGAGCCACCAAGCCACTACAAAGCTGCCGCCAGCAGTGAGCCCTGAGGGAACTCAGGATGGAGACAAACTGCCAAGCCCTGAGCCACTGCAGCCAACCCCGCAGCAGTGCACCCAAGGGGACTCAGGATAGGAAAGAACAGAACACCACCCTAGAGAGCTATGGTACCTATGAAAGGAATCATTTCAGTGATCCCAGGCTCTTGCAGCTTCCCATACACAGAAGAGTGCTAAGTTCACTGGCTTGAGAACCTGGTTTTCTTTAATTAATGGTCATCTTTTGATGTTCCGACTCCCTGGTCTTTTTTGCAAAACCTCTGTATGTCCCGGCTCCTCCCTTACCTCTTCGGAGCCATTCCTCAGAGCTGCCTAAGAGGCTGTCTTCCAGGCTTGAAGTCCTCAGAAAGTCCACCAAATAACACAGTTCTCAACTTTTAGGTTGTGCTTTTTTTTCAGTTGACATTCCCAGCTTCAAAGACACCCTTTCTGAGCTATTCTCTCAGCATTTTTTACTGGTTTTTACAGGAGAGGCTTCAAATTTTTGCTTGCATATCTATCTCCTAAAAATTTTTCGAAAAAACTGTAACTACTTGAACATTTTTAGATTGACATCTAAAATTTTTCACCAAAAGTTTAAATACTTGCAGTTATATAATTTTCAACATACTGCGTATGTTGACTTTTAAAAAAAGATGTTATGTTTTTCTGTGTATCCACTGGAATGAAGCCTGTCATCCTTTAAAAGATAGTGAAGGGACTTCCCTGGCAGTCCAGTGGTTAAGATTCTGTGCTTCCAGTGCAGAGGCTGCAGGTTTGATCTCTGGTCGGGGAACTAAGATCCCACATGCCGTGTAGTGAGGCCAAAAGATTAAAAAAAGAAAAAAAAGAAAGAAAGAAAGTGAAATTAGCCCTTCTTTAACATTTAGAAAGTTTACATTTTTCCTTTTTCTTCTTAACATCCCTTGAATGTTTCCCTTGAATGTAGTAACAATATAATATATTCTTAAACTAGAAACTCTTTTATCACTCTATCATGCTTTTCTGCTACAATAACGTTATATATAATTGAAATTTAAAAATATTGTCTATAACCATAAGTGTCTAAACATTAACATTTTTTCTTCTGGATTATTCTATCAATACAATTATTGTTAGTATCTAGTGGGTCAAAACAACATAAACATCGTGAATTTTGGTATTTTTTTAATGGAAAGTACATTTTTATTGGAAATACATCTTTCATTGAGATAAATGGCTTTCCCTCCGTCCCACCATAGCTTTCTGTACATGAATTGCATGATTCATTATTAGAATAATAAACTTTAGAAAAACTTCATTCATAGTTTTTATTTGCATATATATGATTACTGAGAAACTTTGTTCATGTAAAGTAGATAGGAATGGTATTGGAAGGGTTTTATTAAAGCAGTATTGTTCTATAAAGTTTTTTAACCTTCTGAGTTACATGTGAGAAATTTTTATTGTTGTTGGTTGAATTTTATTTTCCAGATTGTAGATAGTTGGTAGCATTATTATTTCATGTAGCAGTTTACAATTTTAAAATACCTTTAAGTTTTATTATCTCACTTGATCATCATGTGAAGCAGACATATCATATTACACCTTTATTTTATAGATGAGGAAACTGAGGTTTAGAGAGGTTAGGTGTTTTGCCCAAAGACATAGAAGTTCCCAAAAGGGATACCAAGACCCAGTGCAGATCTTCTGCTTCCAAACCCAGTGTTTGTTTTACTGAGTTAGCAATTATTCAAAATATTATGAATTTTATTATATCATTGCCAGTAAAATATCACATACTTTAATGTATTTTTATCAAAAACTTCAAGCTGTGATGTAAGTCATTTATCTCACAGATGGCATCTCCATATAACCTAATTGGCAAAGGCAGTCCTCATCTTCAAACCAGTGACACAAATTTTATTCTTTGTCAAAAAGCCTGATTTAATTTTTTAATTCAGAGAAACGTGTTCCTAAAGTTTCAAGGTGTATCATAAATTCCGCTGAGAAGTAAATTGCATCCTACATCTCCTAAGCCAAATTAGTAAGAGCATCAAATTTAAATGTCAGAGATTATTCTTCTTTATAGTATAGGTTATAAAAACTAGGCAGTGAGTCAGTATGCTGCTTCTCATTGCCAAATTTGAAATAAAGCATTGTAATATGTACCTAATATTAGGCTATTTGGGAAGCAAGGATTATATTAAAAAGCATTGTATTCCTGTGGTAAATATATGCATAGTGTGTATCAAACTCTGTTATTTGGCTTTTTTTAGTATTTAAATAGGAATCAAGCATAAAAATTAGAAATAACTCTTAATTTCATCATATATCATAATAAAAATGTTCCCACGTATTTTATTATATACATATATATATATATACACACATATATATATATATATATATATATACTACTAAGTACTAATAGGTTTACCTGCTAGTAAAGTTTTGTTTTGTTTTGTTTTTGGTTAAAAGGAGGTAGAAAGCATTAAGTACTATATAAAGTATAAGGGGATATGAAATGATTATAACCATTATAAATATTTTATGATAAAATAGGTTGTAAAGTACTTTATTGAACATCTCATAGCTTCTGAAAAAAACATGTAGAATTTTTACCTATGAGTTTTATCCAGTGTCTCTTGAAAAAGACTGGTAGGCCTAGAAATGTTCTACTTATTTTTAAAAGAACTAGTATTACTAAGAATATTATTCAGGTTGGTAGAAGGTTCTTTTTCTAACTAATGACTTGTCCTAGGGATAAATGTTAAGAATAGTTGAAAATAATTGTTTTTAATTAAATATATACAAAAACATGTTTTTAAAGTTCAATAGTAATAGTAGTGGGCTTCTCTGGTGGCGCAGTGGTTGAGAGTCCGCCTGCCGATGCAGGGGACGCCGGTTCGTGCCCCGGTCCGGGAAGATCCCACATGCCGCAAAGTGGCTGGGCCCCATGAGCCATGGCCGCTGAGCCTGCGCGTCCGGAGCCTGTGCACCGCAACAGGAGAGGCCACAACAGTGAGAGGCCCGCGTACCGCAAAAAATAAATAAATAAATAAAAGTAATAGTCGTGAATACTTGTATAGTATTTACTATATTTCAGGCACCATTCTAATAAGATTTAAAATATATTAATTCATTTAATCCTCCCAGCAGCTGTTTGAGGTAGTTATTACCCCACCTTACAGATGATATAAATGAAGAACAGAGAGGTTAGTAATTTTGCCCAAGGACACACAGCTAGTAAGTGGTATTACATGGAATAGAACCCAGAGACCCCATCTTTATCCATAATGTCCTGCTGCTTGTCTGTTCAGTATTTCTTATTGTTTTTGCTTTGTTCTCATGTGACTCTTTCAAAAGCAATGGATTCTTTGGCAGTAGTGGTTGGGGCCTTCACACATGCAGAATCATTAAATAAATTTATCATTACTGCCGCCACCCTACTTTTCACTATTTCTGAATTAATAAAGCCAACCCTATTTCTAATATGTTTCATTTTTAACTGCAGCATGTATGGCAAGGTAAAAGATAGTCTGTAGATCTAGGGTGCCTTGATCAATCATTTAAAGAAGAAGGAAGCTTTCCTAGTAAGATTTAGGATAAGTTAAGGTAATGTGTTTCCTTTGTAAAGTGAGAAAAAGTCTGTTCTTAACACAGGTACTTTCTTAGGTGGATAAGATGTAGGAAAGAGAGTACTGTGGAGAGTGATTCCCTTAAAAGCCTTCTTTCGTGGGAACCCTTGCAAAGTCTTCTAGTGTGTGTACCTAGTTAGAAGACCAGATTAGGAAAGGTAACAGTTTCTCAGAAGTCTGAACTCTTGAATTTAAAAAAGCTAACCTCCACAAGGGGTTTGTTTTCTCTTAAGACTAGTTTTATTTATTCCCAGTGGAACAGTAAAGATGCCTTTTATTAAGCAACTCCAACTCTCCTGGAGAAATTGGCCTGAAGGTACTTTAATGATAGGTAGTTTAAACAGAATGTCTTTTGAAAAATATTGGGGCCGTGTCAGTAACAGGCTCTTCATCATGTCATTCAGTCTGTGAAATAGCGTCCCGCCTCTTGGTTTTCTAGATCCATACCTTGGAAGCTCTGCTTAAGACAGAATGAATTGAGAGTGTGGCATTCCTTCCTTGTTTGGTGGTGATGGCTGGGGTGGGAGGTACCCCAGGACATTTCGACATGTGCTGTATACAACCTAGAGCAGGGCATTTAAATGTCAATTGATTGTTATTCTGGAGCTCTTACCATTCTTCTGTGGATGAACTAAAATATCATGTCCTTCTGCTGTTAGTATTCCCAAGCTTTTAACAAAGTTTACTTAAACGAGCAAAGGAAGGCTAAATTCTGAGCCTTAAATATTGAGTCGCAGTTGGGAAGAGCTTAAATCTTGATACTTTCATCTCCGGCACTTCTCAAAAAGGATTGCATCTTTTTTTTAGGACAGTAAAATTAAGTATGTTGTGTGACATTCTGTTAATACAGTAAGTTGGCAACCACTGTATAATCTAAAATGATATTGTAATAAATAATATTACTCTGTTCTTATTTATAGCTTTGTTCCAGTGCATTAAGTAGTTGCTCTATAAATTTTTCTTTAATCATTGGATAGCCATCTCATTTGCTTCCAATTAAGCATTGGATATTTTTCCAATAATATGTGGTATCTGTTTTTATTCAGTAAATCTGGAAAAAGAGAAGAAAATATTTGTCTTATAATACATATAGGTTTGCCCTATGCTTTGGCTTCTTTGATTAGAGTCAGCAGTCTACAGAATGATTCAGTCAGGAAAAGAATGGATTTTCTTCCTGTTTTTTGGCCTCTCTTAGCTTAGCACAGTAAATGTAATTTCTTTTTTTTCTTCTTTCTCTTATTTCTGCTTATTATATACATACATACATGTGTACTTTTTAAAGTGCAATGCTAATTGGCATTTTGGGAAAGTACTTCGTTTTTAAAGAAGTTCTTAAATTGAAGAATTTCTTTTCTATAAAATCTTTTTTACTGTTAACTTATGTCTGTTATAAACTTCTTAATATATTTAACCTAAGGTCTAATATTAGTCAAATTTTCATTTTAACTAGGCCTTTATTAGAGGAACATGCCACTCTGAATTTGGTCTTTCAAGGTACCAAGTTTATTTTTTGTGTTGCCTGAACTTATTTTACATTGATTTTTACTTTCTCAGATGAATTTGTGATAACTGCCATTTTATCTGTATTTAAAACATGTTTCAGCAAAGCTATCAGATTTTTCCATGACTTCTTTAGTCATGAGGATCAAAGCTTCATTCATATACAGTTTAACCTTTGCTCTCTTCTAAGTTCAGATTTTAATAGCTTTTTTCTTACTATAGGCATGAGTTATGTTTCTCCATGCTAATTTAAAAGGTCATCTGGGGCTTCCCTGGTGGCGCAGTGGTTGAGAGTCCGCCTGCCGATGCAGGGGACACGGGAGGGGACACGGGTTCGTGCCCTGGTCTGGGAAGATCCCACATGCCGCGGAGCGGCTGGGCCTGTGAGCCATGGCCGCTGAGCCTGCGCGTCCGGAGCCTGTGCTCCGCAGCGGGAGAGGCCACAGCAGTGAGAGGCTTGCGTACCGCAAAAAAAAAAAAAAGGTCATCTGAAAGAAACAATGAAGAGAACATCAGAGGTCTACCACATGATTTTTTCGGTGAGGCACGGCTTCATTGTGCTTCCAATATTGTGAAATGTTCTTGAAAATCCACACTATGTTACTGTTTTTTCAAATTGAGCTATAAGATTTTTCTTTGTAAGGATGTTTATTTTTATTTATGAAGCGTTTGCATTTTGTTAAGTCTTAAAAATTTTCCCCCTTAGAAGTTTTGTGGATGTTAATTTTTTTGTCTTGATTTTGCTAGATTAATCAAATAATAATATGCAATCAACTTTTTTTTTTTTAAAGGAAAGTACTATACAGTTACCAGTTGTTGGGCCTTTTCCACAGACTCTGCTTTCTCTTGCTGTATCTCACACTGAGGACTAGTCTCATTCACCTACTTCAGACTCACATGTAGGCATTAGTCTGATGCTGAGATGATTGGCCATCTCAGAAAATTTACTTTTCTGTAATTGTCTCACTTGTAGGGCCACAGTTAATAAGCCTTTTTTTTTTTTGAGCGTCTACTCTGAGCAGAGAACTATGCTCAATACAGTTCTTTCCTTTAACTGTCATTGTTTTTCCGTTATGAGAACTGAGTTACCAGCAGGGTGGCATTAGCAGAAGGAAGGTACCAAGTATCTGTACGTGTGTTGTGTGCTGTATAAATTCATTTTAGTAGAAATGATCACTGCTCACCAAGAATACACAGTCCCAAAGGAAGTATACCACAAGGGCCCCAAGGTCAAAGAAGGTAAACATGTACAGAGCTCAGTAAAATGTTCAGAGAGTATCAGTGCAGTTTCCTAAATATTAACAGTGTCAGACATGGTCCTTTTTATTTTTTTACACTTAGACCAATTAGTTCATATTAAAGCTGCTTTTACTAAACTGCTTCGCAGAGATTTTCTAACGGTTTGTTTCGGTTTTGATAATAAGTTAGCTGATATTAATATGCATGCTGGGATATTCTTCGGAATGTCAGAGTTCTTTCTCACTTTTAATGCAATGTCAGAATTTTATTTCTCATCTCTCCTGTTGGTTTGACTCTTGTGTTTGTGCTTTCCACTTTACAGGCATGCAGTATGGTGAATATGTTAATAATCAAGCTAGCTCCGCACCAACTCCCTTGTCATCCACTTCCGATGATGAGGAAGAGGAGGAGGAGGATGAGGAAGCAGGTCTGCTTTAGCTTTACACCAGTTCTTGACCTTTCCCTGCTCGAGTTTTCTTTTTATGTCCACAGTCTTACTGGTCCTTAAAAAAATGTGTCTTTGCAGATTTAGCTCAATAGCTTGGTTTCAGTTATAGAAGGTTGGGTCACTCGAAATGAGGAGTTTTGCATGTTTATTTGTTTTGTGTTTTCTCCTTTGGACCCCTCTACCGTTTTGTAAGTAATGCATTTTTCACGAAGATAGAGTGCTTTCTTCTTTCCGAAGCGCATTTTCTCTCGTGCCACATGCAAAAGAATGAGTCCCGACTGAAGCTTTTGGCTGATGACTGCTGTAGCACCCTTTTAGGACTCCTTTTAGGAATGTTTTATTTTCTGCTTTGCATGCTACTTTAGTCTAATCAAAATGAATCATGTGGACTTCATAAAAGTGAAAGAGAAATAGGACATTGTTCCTCTGAAGTCCTTGTGGCCTTTTCTGTCATATATTTAGAAGACCCCCAATTTTTAGTTATCTTCCTGCTTCATGAAGTACTAGTTCACATCATGCTAGGTGAAGAAACTGTGCATGCGATTATGTGTTGCAGGCTGTTTAATATCTTTTTCTGCCTTTGATAAGTATAACTGTTGAGTATTAAGCTACTCAGTTCGTCCATTAATTCTAATCGTTTGACTGAACCAATAAGTGATGATCTTTAAGGTTATTATACATGACCATGATTCTCTTTCTGTTATCTTTATAATTGAGTGGAAGGATTTGCTCTGTAAACAATCCGCTTAACTAAAAGTTTCCACTTCCTTTGCATTTTTAAAATATTTAAATCCTTATGCATGATTTGAGGTGGTGGGTTGAAAATAGAGGGTTCCAGATGGAGAGTAATTTTTCTTACCTTAAAAATCTACATACCCATTTATCTTTCTGAATTTGGGGTAATTTTTTATTTTATATAATTTCAGTCTTATAGAAGAGTGAAAGAAACTACCGTATACACTTTACCATTTTTGCCGCAGTTGCTTCTCTCTATAAACAGTTTTTCCTACGTCATTTGAAGGTGGAGATATCATGAACCTTTACCTCTAAATACTCCAGTATGTATTTCCTGATTGTAAGGACAGTGCCTTACATAACATAAACACAATACAGTTGTCAAGAAATTGAGCACTGTTGCAATAATATCTGTTACACAGTCCATAGTCAAATCTCAACAGTTGTCTCAGTAAGATCTTTTATAGCTGTTTCCATGGCCCAGGTTCATGCACTGAATTTAGTCGTCATTTCTGTTTAGATTCCTTCAACCTAGAACAGTCCCTTAACCTTTCTTTCTCTTTCTTGACTTTGACATTTTTGAATAATAGAGGCCAGTTATTTTGTAGAATGTCCCTCAGTTTGGGGTTATCTGGTGTGTACTTGTGATTAGATTCAAATCATGCATTTTTTGGCAAGATTACCACTGAAGTAATGTTGTATTCTCAGTACATTGTGTCCGAGGCACATGTTGTTGATTTATCCCCATATTGATGATGTTAACTTTGATTACTTGATTAAGATGGTGTCTGCCAGGTTTCTCAACTGTAAAGGTACTTCTTTTTTCCATTGAAATTAATAAGTGATTTGTGGGGAAATTCTATGATACTACGTAAATTTCCTGTTCTTTTTTTTAAACCGTCACTCACTAGTTTTAACATTCGTTGGTGATTTTCTAGTTCCGACATTCCTTCTATATTTATGAGTTGAGGTTTCATTGTGAAGAAGAGCTTTCTCCTTCTCCCTTGTTGATTGCTTTGGGTTCATATTGACTCATGGATTCTTATTTTATACAGTGGGTAATAATCCATTACTGTCATTAGTTATTTTGATAGCAACTTGTCCTGGCCAGTAGCAGCTCCTTCAAACTGTCTTTTTTAAATGTTCCCATGAATCTTTAAGCACTTATTTTAAGTACCTTAAGTCCTCGATAAGATGTTCCTAGCTCATCTTGTATTTGGGCTGCTGCAAGCCTGGGACAAACCATTTCCTTTAGTCCTGGTGCGTATAGTAGAGAAGGGTGTTTTAGAAACCAAGATGTGATTGTAATGTGGGGTCATTGCTAATGATGGGCCATTGCTCCCAGGTCCTGAATTATTATTATTATTTAATGTATATATTATTCAGATCCTACATATGTCTCACTTTTTAATCTCATGATCCTTATTTTACACATTTCAAAAATGTGGTTTTTTGCGTAATATTTGTCAGCCTAAATTACTCCCGTTTTTGTTCTGCTTACAATTAGGTGCAGTGGTTAAAAACCCCTTTTCCTTAGACAGAAAAAAAAATTGGAAAATCAAAACGATTTAGCATTAATGGCTTTTCTCCTATCACCTTATGTTATTTAACTACTTTTTTTCTTGAATATATTACAGATTAAAAATCCCTAAATTCTTAACTCACAGCATTTAGATTTTAATAATACCTAACATTTTTGAATACTTACTGTGTGCCAGATGCAGCACTAAAGAGCTAAAAGCTGTGGGGTTTTGTGTCTTTTCTTCTAAATTCAAATCTGGACTTTGTCACTTATTAGCTTTGTGACCTTAGACAAGTTTCTTAAACTCATTGAGTCTCAATTTACTCATATGTAAATGAGGAATAAAAGCAGTAACAATTACATATGGTCGTTTTGAGGATTGAAGGTATTGTTCGTAAAGAGCTTAGAACAGTGTCTGGCAAATGGTAAAATCTCTCAAAAAAAAATTAGGTGTGGGCTTCCCTGGTGGCGCGGTGGTTGAGAGTCCGCCTGCCAATGCAAGGGACACGGGTTCGTGCCTCGGTCCGGGAAGATCCCATATGCCGCGGAGCGGCTGAGCCCGTGAGCCATGGCCACTGAGCCTGCGCGTCCGGAGCCTGTGCTTCGCAACGGGAGAGGCCACAACAGTAAGAGGCCCGTGTACCATAAAAAAAAAAAATTAGGTGTCATTACTAACATTGAGAACATGTTTTTATCTCAATTTGTTCTCAACAATCCTGCAAGGCAGAGATAATTGGCTCCATTTTTCAGATGAGTTGACTACGATCTGAACATGTACAGTAACATTTGTCTCTGGTCACACAACTCCTAAGTAGCAGAGCGGAGATTCAAACCGAGGTCTGTCTGCAGAGAGGTGTGAAGAGGATAGTCTTTATCTCCTAGTGAGAACACAAAGCCCTGGAATAGGTGAGAACTAAAGGGCACATGGCAGTGGTCACCATGGCATTTCTTACATGTTATCTTCCTCCTTTGCCTTTTTTATTATGCAACAAAATAATGACTGGACTATGGACATTTTTACTAGGATCCTGGTGTTGTCTCTTCATGGTTTGTAAAAAAAAAAAAAAAAAAAAGTCCTATTTTTGTTGATTGCAAATTAAAGGGACATTCTAAGTGAGGGGAAAGAAAAAATGGAAAGAAAATCTAGCTTTAAAATGAATTTTATTTTATTTTTTAAATCCTGCTCAGTTACAGTATTTTTTTCATATGTAAAAAGGTAAAAGAATGCCTCAAATTGGTACGGAGATTACATATAAGTGTATCTGTCAAGTAGAGATTTTGGAGTGCTCTATTTTTTAAGCATTTCAGTGGTATTCATTCCCTATTATCATGAGATTTTTATGTATTTAGTTTATGTGGATTATTCTCCAATTTTGGAAAAATTTATTAAGCAGTAATGAAATATCAACTAGCAAGCAGGTTTGGAAATCAGTGATAATCTTCTTTATAGTTATATTTAAAGTAACTATCCTCTTATTTTAGCTTTTCATTTATTAAAGCTTAGGGTTTCCTTGACAGCGGGTCTATCTAGGAGTCAAGTACACGGATATTTATTTAAAACTTTCAGTTTTAAAAGAAAATTTTGATTTCAGTTCTGATTTTACATTAAGCCATCTAATTATATTTTTTAAAATTACATGCTACAAATAGGCTTCCTTTTTAAGGTTTCCTCATTAAATGCACACTTGGAAACTAAAATAGGATTTTGTACTAGAGACAGTCTTATGTTTTGTTGGCAGCTTCTAAAAGTTCAGAATTGTTGGAGAATAAACTTAAAGAAAACTTGAGCAGATAGCAAACTATCAGGTTCCCATAATGGTTATATCTTAAATTCCTCACTAAGTTTATTCAGTTACAGGTATTCACTCCTTCAGTTGTCAGTGCTAGAGTGGACCTTTTATTAGTTTTAGATTCAGTACTGAAGACAAGTACTGTCATACCTATACTAGTAAGGAATACTAACTTGAAAATGGGAGTGAAAGGGAGTAAGCAGTGAAATAAAGTGAAAGGGGAGAGTAAAAAATCAGAGATCAGTATCAGCCCTAGTCCCTGGGAGACACTGTCAGCTAATGTTCTGTCACCTGCTGTCCATACTCCCAGTGCCTTTCCTCTCGGGAGTTTTCAGATTAGGAAGAGGCCAGAGGACAACAGGAAGCTCTCTCCCATGGCTCTAGTAATGTGACAGCTTGATGCTATATTTTGTAAATGACGTTAGGAAAAAACTTCTGATTTTTTCATAATGAATTTTAAGGTGCTAGTCAATTTTTATTTGACTTTCACACAGGCTAATAGTAATTATTCAGTGCCAGGTAGTATGTCAAAGATAATGATATGTTTATGGTTTGCTTGGATGTTTTAAAAGGTAATGTTGTATTTTGATACAGAACAAATTAAGTCAACTCCTGTAGATAACAGCACAGTATTGGCCTTACCTCTAACTTCCACAGAAAATTCTTCTTTTTTTTCTTAATTCAAGTATATAATATGGTATTTTTAACTATAATCATTATGCTATACATTAGATCCCCAGATCCCTCGAACATGTATAGCTGGAAGATTGTACTCTTTGATCAGCATCTTCCCTTTTCTTCCACCACTCCCCTACCCCCCGCCAAAGAAAATCCCTAAAAGGATGCAAATCTATCTTTCTCTTTAACTGATATACTATGTGATTATTTTAACAAATAAATATCTTTCAACTAAATTCAATACATATTTAGTATACTTTTTAAATTTTAGAAATTGAATACATGTCCTAGGTCTGTGAAGGATATAAAAAGATATCCATGCCATTAAGAACAGTATTAGTTTCAGGGTTTTCAGTATTCATATAGATTGAAAACAAAATGTGCTCACACGTTTGCAGATGATACCTGTTCTAGCTTGCAAACATCATGTATATATAATTGCTATAGCTGGAAACTCCAACTCCAGCTCTGTACAGCGGAAGAGGGCAGAGTATTAGGGCTATAGCAGAAGGAGATTTGGTACCAGTGTCCAGAGTTAGAATTCAGAAGGCACTTTCAAATAGAAATAGTGATTGAATGGTGATTGGATGTCTAGGCTAGCCCTAAAACTAATTAACTGAAATACTAAACATTTGCAAATGCTTTATTTTTTCCAGCCTGTCATAAATGTGTAGTGTTTAATCAATAATATGGATTATGGGTTTTTTAAGAGTGCTTATGAAACAACTTGGGATAATAAATACCAGTTATTTCATTATTTCTTTGAAAAAGTTTATTCTGAGTTCTGAACAACCAATTTATAAACAGATTAATAATGCCCTATTTGTGAGCTTGATTAAAAACCCAAGAAGCTCACAGTCTGATTTGGAATATAGAACAAAATGATAGTGAGTCCTGTGTTAATCATAGTGTTTTATAGGAATACATAGGAGAATTTGGAACCAGATGTAGGGTGGGATGACAGGGAGGATTCTCCTGGAGCGGGGGCAGGGGAACCTAAACTGAATCTGAAAGAACTTGGAATTGGGCAAGTGAGGGATCTGGGGAGAGTCAGAGACACTTTTTGAAACAAAGCAAGATGCTTGAGAGAAGGTAGCATGTTTGGGGAACTTTAGTGAGTTTGGGACCTATGGTTTGCAGAGAGCAGTGGCAAGAAGAATTGAGTGAGGGTGAGTAGGATGGCTGGGTAAGATCTTTAAGAACCTTGCGTTTCCTAGTAAGGAGTTTGGATTTTATCTTGAAGGTAGTGAGAGGTCACTGAAGGAGTTTACATGGGAAAATAACATAACCAAACTTGCATTTTGGAAATGCAAATTGATTTTGCATTTACAGAAGAAATTGATTCGAGCTTGAAGCTTTTGGAATAAGCCAGTGAGAAATAAGAGTTCTTAGACTAAGGTAGAAGGAAGATTGGGGGGGGGGGAGAGTATTAGAGTATTACCGAAAGAAGAGAACCATTTTTACAAATCAAAAGTAACTTGGTTCTCAGTGATAAATGTTAAGGAAAGTTTGGTTGAAGTCTGGATTAGCCTTATCCATCAGGAGGTTCTTGTCTTGGTCTTTCTTTTCCCCTCTTTTGTAGCACTGTTTTAGCATAGGAAGAGGGAAGAGAAAAAAAAGAACATTTCCTGAGTCTCTGGCTAGTATCTGTTTAATTTATATCTGTTATAGCTGTTTAATCTTAACATTAGGCCTGTGGAGTAGGTGTTATAGCATCTGTTTTTATAAATAAGGAATGGCTCAGAAATGTTAGGATTCTGGTCCATTTTCTCTCAACTGGTAAGTGGTAGAGAGGGAATTTGACTTACAGTTTTCCATGTTCTATACAAGTTATGAGGAAGTGAAATCTCAAATTACCTGGTTAATTTCAAGTTGACCAATACTAGTAAGTATATTAGACTTTGTTGACCCATGGAGAGAGAATGGCTTAAGTTTTTTTTAGAAGGCTTCAGTGCATCCTGGTTTTTTTCCCCCAACTTCACAGATTCTGAGCTATTCATTTGACCTTACTCCTTACTTCCTCAGATTCAGCTCCCCCTCTTTTCTGACTTCCCCTTTTCTTCTCTCAACCTGTGACATAGAGCCAGTAAAAGAATGAGGGAAAATGTTTCCCAAGTATTACATTCATATTCACCCTCCGTTTGCTCAGAATATTTGTTACCACTAATTGTAGCGTGAAGTGACTGAGGCAAACTGGACCTATCAGAGGTTTTAAGAATGGTGACAAGTACCAAAGCTTCTCATTCGACTAAAACTAGCTCGTATTTAGAAAGCAGTATTTTGCTTGGTATCTTGGTTCCAAATGTCAATACAGTAGCATAGCTGCCTCTGTATACTAATAATATGACAGGGAAGCAGATATCATATGTGATTACAGTACAGCTTGAAAAGTACAGTAATTCGGGGTTAAGAAAATGTCCCTATATAGGAGAAGAAATGATTTCCATTGGCATGTCAGAAAGGTTTTAGGAAGGGTTTGAAATTTGAAGGTTGAGTAGGAATTTGCCATGTGGAAAAAGAAAATCTAGGCAAACAGACCAATATGTATGGTACATAACACAAAAAATAGTGTATTGGGATGAAGAGTGAGAAGTTGGGTGTGACTGTGTCATAAGGTAAAAGGGAAGGTGGTACAAGAACAGGTGGGAGATGGAGGTGACAAGGAAAGTGGAAGACAAATTTTGAAGTTTTTTTTTATGGCAGTATAAAAGCATTTAGACCTTATTCTATAAAATGGTAGGGGAACTAGTGAAGGTGTTTTTAAGCATGTTTAGAATATTGACATGTTTCATAATGTACCTTTTTAAAAAATATCATTTTGATTTGTATTGGCAGTAATGGCATAACCTAATTAGAATTAATCTGAACAATAAGTTTTAGCAAAGTTTGAGTCTGTTTAGTGTTTCATCTGGATTTATAACTTTTATTGTTGCTTTGATATTTTAACAAGTTCAAAATAGAGATTTGCATTTGTTCTTTTCTTCTGAAAGTGAATTTTAAAAACTTTTAAAATTTATTTATTCAACTGCATTGGGTCTTAGTTGCAGCCGGTGGGATCTTTTGTTGCAGCGCGCAGGCTCTTCGTTGTGGCACACAGGCTCTTCGTTGCTGTGCTCAGGCTTCTCTCTAGTCGAGGCGTGCAGGCTCTCCAGTTGTGGTGCACAGGCTCTAGAGCGCATGGGCTTGGTTTCCCCACAGCATGTGGGAGTCTTAGTTCCCCGACCAGGGCTTGAACCCGTGTCCCCTGCACTGGAAGGTGGATTCTTAACCACTGGACTACCAGGGAAGTCCCCGAAAGTGAATTTTATTTTATTCTTTTATTTATTTATTTTTAGTTTATTTATTTATTTTTACTTTTGGCCGCATTGGGTCTTCGTTGCTGTGTGCAGACTTTTCTCTAGTTGCGGTGAGCGGGAGCTACTCTTTGTTGCAGTGCGCGGGCTTCTTATTGGGTGGCTTCTCTTGTTGCAGAGCACGGGCTCTAGGTGCGTGGGCTACAGTAGTTGTGGCACTGGGCTTAGTAGTTGTGGCTCGCGGGCTCTAGAGCGCAGGCTCAGTACTTGTGGCACATGGGCTTAGTTGATCTGTGGCATGTGGGATCTTCCTGGACCAGGGCTCGAACCTGTGTCCTCTGCATTGGCAGGCAGATTCTTAACCTGTGCCATCAGGGAAACCCTGAAAGTGAATTTTAAACTAGCAGGTTTCAAATTATCCAATAAATAAAATAGAATATTTCTATCAAATTAATACTTTAAAGTTTGTTACTATAGCATTATTATCTAAATGGGCAATATTTTTAAGCATTAATATTTGATATGACATGGAAAGAAGAAGCTAAGCAGCATAATTAAGTAGTATTATGTATTATGTACCTGTTAATCCTATACTCCTAATTTGTCCTACTCCCTTCTCCCCTTTAGTAACCATAAGTTTGTTTTCTATGTCTGTGAGTCTGTTTTGTTTTTTTTTTAATTTTTAAATTTAATTTTATATATTTTTTTATACAGTAGGTATATTACTTATTACTCATTAATTTCATACACATCAGTGTATACATGTCAATCCCAGTCACCCAGTTCATCACACCACCCCCAGACCCCCGCCACTTCCCCTCTTGGTGTCCATATGTTTGTTCTCTACATCTGTGTCTCAATTTCTGCCCTGCAAACCGGTTCATCTGTACCATTTTTCTAGGTTCCACATATATGCGTTAATATACGATATTTGTTTTTCTCTTTCTGACTTACTTCACTCTGTTTGACAGTCTCTAGATCCATCCACGTCTCAACAAATGACCCAATTTCGTTCCTTTTTATGAGTAATATTCCATGGTATATATGTACCACATCTTCTTTATCCATTCGTCTGTCGATGGGCATTTAGGTTGCTTCCATGACCTGGTTATTGTAAATAGTGCTGCAGTGAACATTGGGAACATTGGGGTGCATGTGTCTTTTTGAATTACGGTTTTCTCTGGGTATATGCCCAGTAGTGGGATTGCTGGATCATATGGTAATTCTATTTTTAGTTTTGTAGGGAACCTCCATACTGTTCTCCATAGTGACTGTATCAATTTACATTGACTGTATCAGTTTACATTCCCACCAACAGTGCAAGAGGGTTCCCTTTTCTCCACACCCTCTCCAGCATTTGTTTGTAGATTTTCTGCTGATACCCATTCTGACTGGTGTGAGGTGATACCTCATTGTAGTTTTGATTTGCATTTCTCTAATAATTAGTGATGTTGAGCAGCTTTTCATGTGCTTCTTGGCCATCTGTATGTCTTCTTTGGAGAAATGTCTATTTAGGTCTTCTGCCCATTTTGGATTGGGTTGTTTTTGTTTTTTTAATACTGAGCTGCATGAGCTGTTTATATATTTTGGAGATTAACCCTTTGTCCATTGATTTGTTTGCAAATATTTTCTCCCATTCTGAGGGTTGTCTTTTCGTCTTGTTTATGGTTTCTTTTGCTGTGCAAAAGCTTTGTTTTGTTTTATATATAGATTCATTTGTATTACTTTTTAGATTCCACATATAAGTGATATCTTATAGTATTTGTCTTTCTCTGTCTGACTTCACTAAGTATAATTTTCTCTAGGTCCATCCATGTTGCTGTAAATGGCGATATTTCATTCTTTTTTTGTGGCTGATTAATATTCTATTGTGTGTGTATATATATAAATACACACACACACACACACACACTCTCTCTCTCTACATGTCCTTAAGCTAATTGTCAGTTGATGGGCACTTGGGTTGCTTCCATGTCTTGGCTATTGTAAATAGTGCTGCTGTGAACATTGATGTGCATATATCTTTTCAAATTAGAGTTTTTATTTTTTCTGGATATATACCCCCAAGAGTGGGATTGCTGGATCATATGGTAGCTCTATTTTTACTTTTTTAAGGAACCCCCATACTGTTCGCCATAGTGGTTGCACCAATTTACATTCCCACCAACAGTGCATAAGGGTTCTCTTTTCTCTACACCCTCCCCAGCATTTCTTATTTGTAGACTTTTTATTGATGGCTATTCTGACCAGTGTGAGGTGATACCTCATTGTGGTTTTGATTTGCATTTCTCTAATAATTAATAATGTTGAGCATCTTTTCATGTGCCTGTTGATAATCTGTATGTCTTCTTTGGTGAAATGTCTACTTAGGTCTTCTGCCCATTTTTTTGATTGGGTTGTTTGGTTTTTTTGATACTGAGTTATATGAGCTGTTTTTGTATTTTGGATATTTAACCTAGTGTTGGTCTCATCGTTTGCCAATTTTTTTCTCCCATTCCGTAGATTGTCTTTTCATTTTGTTGGTGTTTTCCTTTGCTGTGCAAAAGCGTTTAAGTTAGATTAGGTCTCATTTGTGTATTTTTGCTTCTATGGTATTTTTTTTTAAATTTTTGAATTTTATTTTATTTATGTTTTTATACAGCACGTTCTTATTAGTCATCAGTTTTATACACGTCAGTGTATACATGTCAATCCCAATCTCCCAGTTCATCCCACCACCACCACCACCACCACCACCCCCGCCACTTTCTCCCTTGGTGTCCATACGTTTGTTCTCCATGGTATTTTTATAATAACTTTATTGAGATATAATTCACATACCATAAAATTCACTCATTTAAATTTAAACAAAGTTCTGCAACCATCACTGTGTAATTCTAGAACATTTTCTTCACCTCAAAGTAGAAACTCCATGTTTTAGCAGTCACTTCCTATTCTTGTCCCCCTACACGCACGCATGCGCACATACACGCACTAATCTACTAATCTACTTTTTGTTTTTATAGATTTATCTGTTTTGAACCTTTCATATAAATAGATCATATACTATTTGGTTTTTGTGACTGGCTTCTTTCTCAGCATAATGTTTTCAAGTGTTATGGCATGTATCAGTCCTGTGTTCCTTTCTATTGCTAAATGATATCTTATTGTGTGGATATATATCACATTTTATTTACCTGTTCATACGTTGTTGGACATCTGGGTTGTTTCCACTTTTGGGCTGTTATGCGTAATGCTTCTGTGAGCATTCATGCACAACTCTTTGTGGGGGTGTATGTTTTCATTTCTCTTGAATGGAATTGCCAGGTCATGTGATACCTGTTTGCCGCCTTTTGAGAAGCTGTCAGACTGTTTTTCAACATGGCTACAACATTTTACAATCTCGTGGAGGCTTCCATTTCTCTACATCCTTGCCAGAACTTTCTGTTACCTGTCTTTTGAATTACAGACATGCTAGTGGATGTGAAATGGTATCTCACTGTGGTTTTGATTTTTATTTCCAGAATAGCTAGTGATGTTGAGCATCTTTTCATGTGCTTATTGGCCATTGGTTTATCTTTTTTGTAGAAATGTCTGTTTAGATCCCTTACTCATTTTAATTTGGTTATTCGTCTTTTTATTGTTGAGTCATAGAGTTCTGTAAATATTTTGCGTATTAGACCTTTATTAACTAGATACATGATTTGCAAATATATTCTCTCATTCTGTGGGTTATCTCTTTATTTTCTTAATGATATCTTTGGAACATAAAAGTTTTTAATTTGATGAAGTCCAGTATATCTATTTTCTTTCTTTTGTTGCTTGTGCCTTTGATGTCATATCTAAAAATCCATTGCCTAACTGAAGGTCATGAAGATTTACTCCCATATTTTAAGAGTTTTAGCACTTACATTTAGGTCTATGATCCATTTTGAGTTAATTTTAGCATAAGGTGTAAGGAAGGGGTCTAACTTCATTCTGCTGCATGTGGATATCTAGTTGTTCCAGCACAGTTTGTTGAAGGGAATATTCTTTCCCCATTGAAATGTCTTGGCATATTGGTTTGGTTTTGTACATAACATAAAATTAAACATTTTAAAGCATACAGTGGCATTTAGTATATTCACAATGTTGTGCAACCACCACCTCTATCTGATTCTGTCATTTGGGTTGTCATGCAGTCACCACTTCTATCTAGTTCTAACTTTGTAAATGTAGTGAACTTGATAAAACTAAACATTTTCACCATCCTAAAAAAGAACTCTATACCCATTAAGCAGTAACTTCTCATTTCCCCCTCCTCTCAAGCCCCTGGCAACCACCGATCTATTTTCTATCTCCAGAGATTTACCTATTCTGGATATTTCATATAAATCAAATCATTCAGTGTGTGACCTTTTGTGTCTGGCTTCTTTTGCTTAGCATGTTTTCAAGGGTCATTCATATTGTAGCCTGTATCAGTACTTAATTCCTTTTTATAGCTGAATAATATCCCATTGTATAGATATACCACATTTTGTTCATCCATTCATCTCTTGGTGAATATTTGGGTTTTGGTGTATTGTTTTTTAACGCTATTACTTCAAGACTTTTGACCTTGTATATCAGCATTCTTCTTTAGTTATAAGTTCACAAATACAAGGAAAATGAAGAGCCATTACTTCCCATTCTTAGTTAAGAGTAATGACCTATATATGCAACAATATTCTATTTACCACAAAGAAAGCACTTGGTATGTGTTAGTGTCTTTCACCTATTATTTATTTTATAGTCTTCATGTTTTGTAAGTTGCTTCATAACCAGTCTCCTCTAAGCATCGCAAGAACGTTAAAAAGCACACAAAGGGCATTTAAAAAATTGTTCTTATTTTGCGAGAGAGAGTATTATGATGATTGTCACTTACCCAAAGTTATTTATGACAATTAAATGACAATGAAATGACAGAGTCTAATGTAACTACAGTCGTTTGCCTCCAGATCATGTTCTTTACTGATAACAAAATGTTCCTACACAAAAAATTTTAGCTATTATGCCCTGAGTCAATACACTGAGTTCTTGTAGTTAACCAAAATTACTCAATGAAAGATAGTTATGCATATCTATTCTTTCTATATCACAGTTGAAAATTAACCTAAAATGTAGTTTAAACCCGGTTATAATATTGGTGTTAAGAGCCAGGGATAACCTCTGTACCACAGAATTTTATCTTCTGGTGAAAAAGACCAAGATCTTTAACACAAGATAGAGGCTGTGTGCGTTTTCAGTTTTTTGTTTTTTTTTTTTTTTGCGGTACGCGGGCCTCTCACTGTTGTGGCCTCTCCCGTTGCGGAGCACAGGCTCCGGACGCGCAGGCTCAGCGGCCATGGCTCATGGGCCCAGCCGCTCCACAGCATGTGGGATCTTCCCGGACCGGGGCACGAACCCGCGTCCCCTGCATCGGCAGGCGTACTCTCAACCACTGCGCCACCAGGGAAGCCCCGTTTTCAGTTTTATTCATTAGTATATACTCTAGTGTATCTACCTATGTTAACTGTAGGCTCTCAATAAAATATTTGTTAAGTGAATGAATGAGAGAAATATATGTTCTACGAGCTGTGTGACACCACTACGTTTTATCATAAATGGCCACTGAATATTCCCGTTAGTCTTTCAAGTTTTGAACGAATACATGTAATAAAAATTCTTATAATCTAACACATATTTATTAGAGTACCTTTTATTTTTGTTACCTTATTAAATATGGCAGGTACTGTTTAATCTTGATTGAGCAGATGAATAAACCGAGGCATAGAAAAGCTTAGTAACATGCTAGGTAGCAACCCAAGCCATAGATTCCTCTCTTATGAAGGTTTCATACAGCTATGCTGAGTTATAAAAGTAATTAAAATTTAATTATCTTAAAATAACATGATAGTGATATAGGGTATTTAATAGCATGTGATTTGGTAGATCCGGTCTTTGAGATGTGATTTTATTAACATTTCTGTCAATCTAAAATTGACGTTTGTGTGTTTGACTACTTTGAAAGTTGTATATCTTTTCTTTAAGATGCCTTCATGTGTGTCTGCTTAAATTTTATCAGCTCCGTATTCTTCCCACTTTCACCCCCTGTATTATCAGAAATTTATATATGGTTTTTTAAATGTCATTAAACATCAGTCATTTCATGTTTTTAGGATCAGGAATTTTCCTAGATCAGCAAAACATCTTTTTCAAAATTGCCAAAGGTTGCTTTAAGATATGTTGTCATTTTAAACTTAGTAGGTATTTTGGTTTTCCTTTTAGGTGTTGACAGCTCTTCTACCACAAGCAGTGCTTCTCCAATGCCCAACAGTTATGATGCCCTAGAAGGAGGCAGCTATCCAGGTAATTTGTTTTGTGCATATTTGATGTTTATTTGAAAAGTTACTGACCATCAATTACTTCAAACATGAACATGTACTATACATAATTAGCAGACTATATTTTTAACAGAAAAAAAGGGACATTTTCCTGTTTTTTTCAGCCTTAATTTAATGGTGTAATTGTCACATAACAACTGTGGATGCTGTTTTTGGGAGGCCAAGGAAATTTATTATCTGATTTTTGTTACCATGCTCTTTATCTTTTTCCTCTTTCTAAAAGACTTAATACTGAATAATTTTTCTCTTCTTTTCCCTTCTTTTTTATGCTAATAATTCCTTAAATAAATTTTATATTTCTGTTCTCATGCTTAGGTCCTTGAATTTCTTCCAACTAGCCTCTGAATATAAATAGTCTTTGACTCTTTACTCCCCCTATGGCTCCTGGCTGCCTCCACCAGGTAAATAGATTAACCAACTTGGGGGTAGGTTTTGGAGGCATTACTTTTAACCATATCTGGAAGTAACTTTGGTCATATGTAGGAACAGGAGTGGTGGATAGTGTTTTAAAAAATTACGAACTGAACTTCTATAATGATTAGTTATTTCATTATAGCATCTTGTGCTGTGATCTTCCTTATTTGCCTGTCTCCTATCACCAACAGCCTGACAACCACACCTGACCTCCTTCTTTGTCTTTTCTTTCTAATGATTCCAAACTTTAGGATTAACAGAACAAGTAATTTTGCCCTTCGCTTTATTTCTTATCATGTTGTTAATTATCCAGGATGAAGCTTAATTGAAGTTGGAGTGTGCTGGACTTCACACACCATCTTGCTATCACTGTTCTATGAGTCAGTAGAAAACTTTAATCTTCTCAGCTTAGTACAGAGTTCCCTTTTAACATTTCAAGAATACTTAAATAAGCTACTCAGTCTTTTGTGGTTAAGGGTTCTTTCCCTAGGGATCTGTGTGTGTGTGTGTGTGTGTGTGTGTGTGTGTGTGTGTGTGTGTGTGTGAGAGAGAGAGAGAGAGAGAGAGAGAGTGTGTGTGTGTGTGTGTGAGAGAGAGAGAGAGAGAGAGAATGTGTATGTGTGTGTGTGTGTGTGTGTGTGTGTGTGTGTGTGTGTGTGTAAAAAGTTGTGGACCATTCCAAAAGCAATTACCATTGTCAAAATATTCTAGAAGAGTTACTTCATTCACTAAAAGATGAATACTATTTATTCAACTATCGTATTTCATGAGCTTCAAATTAACCTGAAATAAAACATCTAATGTGGTATAGTTAAAAGATGATGGCCTTGGAGTTAAACCTTGCTGTGTTTATCTGTATTCATTTAATCAACAAATCTTAATCTTGTTATGAACTGTGCTTTGACAGTAAGTGAATAACCTTAGGTAAATTTTCTAGCTATTTTATACTGCACCAAAATTAAGGAAAGCTATGAACATCTATCACAGTAAGATTAACTGAATTAAGTCTATGTGTCAGGTACTAGGTAGATCTTAGGGACTATAGAAATGTATGAAATACTGTCCTTTTCCTAAAAAAGGGGGAAAAAGTTTTAGACCCCCATGTTTAGGACTCCAGTTCTTCATTTCTTAAGCTGATGACTGTTGTCATGTTAAGAGACCTTTCTACTTACAGTCCCATCACAGTGAGGAGAGACAAGCAGGAAATCTAAGTATATGACACTGCATTGATGCTCTAGTCCTTTTAAGAAGTCTGGGAAGTTACCAGAAAGCCAGTAAGCCAGTGCTTGCCTAATTAGCACAAGACAATAGACAGCAGAATGTCTAGGAAGGTCTCTTCAAAATGAGAGCGAAGAGAGTCAGTAGAAAGATGATTCCTCAATAAACTTTGAAAAAATAAATTTCTTAAGTCAGATGCTTTTAAGAACATATTTTCTTTTTGCAGAGTCTGATTGCTGGTGAAGAATATAATTTTTATATGAAAATATACAGTGAAATACAGTGACATGAGAGATTAAAATACACATGTATTTTAGATTTGACTTTTTGTTGTTGTTATTCTTGTATATGGTGATAAAATTTTCTACAGTTTTTTTCCCCCAGTTTTAATCAAGTTTTAGTTTCTGTTTTAAATTTAAATAAAGGAAGAACATTCATTCATTACATTTTATTTGGCCTCTACTATGTACCAGACATTGTTTTAGGAGCTGGACACTATTCTAGACTGTCTTTCATACTTTCATTTTTGCCTCTGCAAATAAAGCAGACTTCTAGGGGATTGTGGTAATATGCCACTCCTTCCATGGACCTTTTTTTTTAAAATAAATGTCAGGGTCAGATAAAAAGGCAAGTTAGAGCAAAGAGTAGTTGACACTCTTTTTGTTTTTTTAAATTTATTTTATTTATTTATTTTTGGCTGCGTTGGGTCTTTGTTGCTGTGCGTGGGCTTTCTCTAGTTGCAGAGATCGGAGGCTACTCTTTGTTGTGGTGCGCGGGCTTCTCATTGCAGTGGCTTCTCTTGTTGCGGAGCACGGGCTCTAGGCATGCAGGCTTCAGTAGTTGTGACATGCAGGCTCAGTAGCTGTGGCTCGTGGGCTCTAGAGTGCAGGCTCAGTAGTTGTGGCGAACGAGCTTAGTTGCTCTGCAGCATGTGGGATCTTCCCGGACCAGGGCTCGAACCCGTGTCCCCTGCATTGGCAGGCGGATTCTTAACCACTGCGCCACCAGGGAAGCCCGACACTCTTTTTATTGCTTTGCTTTGTCTTCTGCTTCTTAGCGCCATTTCTGCTGAGAGAATAAAAGGAAAAATAACTGTATTTTTAATATACATAAATATATATTTATATTATATGCTATGTGGTGGTATATATATTTAATATGCATAAATATAAAGGTCTTATCTGTTAGAAATACCAATTGAAGTATTTGTCAATGAAATGATACAAAATGGGGTTTTCTTGTAAATACATGTGTAAAAAAAAAAGATGGGGTAAGAACATGTGAAACACGATTAGCGAAATACTGATGATTATTAAAGCTGAGTAATGGATATATGGGGTTTATTATTCTATTTTCTCTACTTTTGTGTATGTTCAAAATTTCTCATAATAAAAAAGTTTTAATAAAAAGGGAGATGCCAAAGGCTATGGCTCAGCCAAGAGTATTTGTGGCGTCCCGACCTTCAGTTGTCAACACCATGCTTTTCCCTTTGCTAGACATGCTTTCCTCATCGGCAAGCAGCCCTGCTCCTGACCCCGCTCCTGCCCCTGCTCCAGCTCCAGCTGCTCCTCAGCCTTCAAAAGTGGCCAAGCCATTTGGGTATGGTTATCCAGCTCTGCAGCCTGGATATCAGAATGCTGCAGCACCACTTAATTCCGGAGTGCCACCCGGTAGCCCAGCGTATTCTGGATTCCAGCAGTATGCTCAGGTATGTATTTAGTCATAAAAAAAAAAAATCATATAAAAATTGTGAAACTATTATCAATTCTGACAAATCCCTGTTGATTCAAATGGATCATAGGTATGAATACAGGTAAGTCTAGATCAAACACACATAGAATTTGATTCCAGTTTGTGTGTGCGTGCGCGCGCGCGCATGCGTACATAGAAGAAGATAAAAGGTATTACTGTGATTTTTCTTTTCTGCATTGTACTTCTATTTTTCAGGGGCTCTGCAACGTACAGGTATTAATTTTATGATCGGGAAATTAAAGTACATGTTATTTTAAATTCTGTATTACTAAACTGCCTTTCTCCTCAAAAAATGACATGGTATAAGTGTGGTTTGGGATTTTGGCCTCAGTTCTTAACTTGAAGAACTCTCGGTGACATATAACTGAAATTGGTAAAAGCCTCCATACACGTACATGCTCATTAATACATTTGTTCATAATTACTGCTATGACCTCTTTTGACATGACCCTTCCTGGAGTTACCTGTTAAATACCATATCAGTTTAATAATAGGACAATAAGTATTTTACATTTATATTTATTGGGAAAAAAATAAAACATAAGGAAACGATTTAAATGGCAAAAGCATTCTACTTACAATAAAAATCTGCTCATAGTAGACTCACCTTACAGAAATTTCATCTGGTGGTGAACTGATGAAAATTAGAGGGGAAATAAGAAAACCATTTGTTCCTGGAATTTAATCTTAGAATTAAAGCACAGAAAAAAGAAGGAAACTGGGAGAGGCACTGGAGAAATGTGGTTGGTTAGTACAGATTTCCCTGCCTTCCATTTTGTTAGATTTTCTTTATGACTTTATTGGTCCAGATGGAACACCACTATTTCAGGGTAACTGAGCAATAATGATTTAAGCACATAGCTAAGATGTGCTTTTAAATTCTTACCTGTGTACTAAAAAAAAGGTTATAGATTTTAATCTAATCTTAACATTAACAAGCTAATTTTAAAAGCAGCCATTTATTTTTGAATCCTAGTTAGAATATTTTAATTTAACTTTTAGCAGCTTTCTATAGTAAAATTGAAATGCCTTTAAATGTTGCATTTAGTATAACCCCAGTGGGAGGGTTCTGAAATCTAAGGGCTTTCTTTGTGTTCATTTATTTATGATGACCTTTATTAAGTAGTGGGAAACCCCAATAGCTGCCCTTTGAGGAAGAAAAAAACTTAAAATTAGTTTTTCAGGGTAGAAAAACAGGTAAAAAGTTGATGTTTAAAAATGAAAATAAAAAATAGAAAAATATTTTAGTGAACATGTAAAAAACCAGATACAGATACTGTATGGCTTTTTTTTAACCAAAAAAAAAAAAATGTGCATAATCAACTGTAGGAAAATGCAGATAAGCAAAAAAGAAGAAAATAAATATCAATCAATACACCCACCATCAAGATATAAAAGTAACAGTTGGAGGCTATCCTTCTGGGTTTCTTGCTGTATGCATTTGCAGGAGAAAGCCAGTAAAGAAGCTGGTCATATAAATGACTTATTTACACAAACAAATAAGCTGATAAATATGGACATTGTTTTGCATTTTTTTAAATCCTTGAACAGCGTAAGAGGAAACCTTTCTATATTATTACATATCCTTCATCTGATAACTGCATAACATTTTATAATCACCCAGTCTGCCACTATTGGGCATAACTTGAGTGTCAAAATCAAAATATACACCTGTGCACAAACCTTGTGCCTTCGTCTCATTATTTCCTTAGATGAAATCTCTTCAGGTGAAATTAGTGAATCATAGCACCTAATTTCACCAGTCTTTAGAATTTCTCTCTACTTATTCATTCAGTGAAAACTTAACTGAGTTTCTACTGTGTGGCAGCCCTACTCTAGGCACTGAGGTTACGAGAGGAAGCTAAGTGAACAAAACAGAGTTCCCTCTCTCGAGCAACTTGGTGGGAAGGCAGGGCCAATGGGACAGTAAGTAAGTAAAGGAATAAATTAACAAACTAGTTTCAGGGACTTCCCTGGCAGTCCAGTGGTTAAGACTTTGCCTTCTAGTGCAGTGGGTGTGGGTTCGATCCCTGGTCAGGGAGCTAGGATCCCCATGCCTAGTGGCCAAAAAACCAAAACATAAAACAGAAGCAATATTGTAACAAATTCAATAAAGACTTTAAAAAATAAAAACAAAAACAAGCTAATTTCAAATAGTTACAAGTGCTATGAATCAAGAGGAGTGGAAGAAATTGCAGGGGTTGGGTATAAACAGTAAATAGTCAGGAAGGCACTCATTATAGAAGTTATGTTTGAGTTAATATTTGAATGACAGGAAAAGCCAGACATGGAAAAATCTGGGGGTAGAGGATTTCAGGCTAAGGAAACATATATACAGAAACGTTAAGGCAGGAGCAACTTTAACATGTTTTAGGACCAAAATCCCAGTGTGGCTGGAACTCAGTTAGCAATGGGAAGAATAATAGGAATGAGATCAGAGAGCTAGGGAAGAACCATAGTCAGAAGCTTGGATTTTACATCAAGTGCAAAGGGAAAACATAGGAGATTTTATGTAATGGAATGAAATCTGATTTACGTATTTAGAGACTCATTTGGCTACTATGTGAAGAACGGATTAGGGCTGGGAGTATTTGAAAAGATAAAAATGGAAGCAGGGAGACAAATGGAAGCTTTGCCATCATCCCAGAAATAGATGATTGTGCTTTCTTCTAAGGTGGTATTGGCAGAGGTAGTGAAAAGTGGATGGATAAGGGATATCTTTTGACTTATTGATGGATCGGATGTGGTGGGTGAGAGAAAGGAAGCATCAAGGATAACACGTAGGTTTTTGGCAGGGCATCTGGATAGAGGGTAGTGTATTTACTTAGATGGTAAAGACAGAGGAATAGTTCTGGGAATAGGAATCGAATTGGCCATATTAAGTTAGAATGCCTAATAGACATCCAAGTGGAGATGTATAGTAGACATCAGTTGATCAGCATTTGGTGGTCAGGTATGGAGAAATAATGTACCAATTTATATTCCTAGCAAAAGTGTCTTTGCCTACTTTTCCATATTACTAAATATGTCAAGTATTTTATAAGCAAAAATATTAAATTATTTTCATAATTATTAGTTATTTGTGTTTCTCTACTGAAATCCCTGTTCATATTCTTTCACCATTATGCTATTCAGGTTCTTCTAGTTTGTAACATTTTTGTCTAATAATATATTGCAGTTTTTTCCCCCAGCTTGACACTTGTTTTTAATTTTAATGTTTTTTTCTCAATTGGAGAAATGTTTAAATTTATAGAGTCATATTATAATTTCTTTTGTTTTTACCTTTGTATCTTTTTTTTTTTTTTTTTGCGGTACATGGGCCTCTCACTGTTGTGGCCTCTCCCGTTGCGGAGCACAGGCTCCAGACGCGCAGGCTCAGCGGCCATGGCTCATGGGCCCAGCCGCTCCGCGGCATGTGGGATCTTCCCGGACCAGGGCACGAACCCGTGTCCCCTGCATCGGCAGGCGGACTCTCAACCACTGCGCCACTAGGGAAGCCCATTTACCTTTGTATCTTTTAAAAGCCTTTTCAACCTTAAGATTAGGGGAAAATTCCCTCTTTCTATATTTTTTTACTTTGGTGAATTCACTTTTTTGCATCTTTTAAGGTTTTGTTTTGGTACATAATGTAAATCATAAATCTCATTTCTCCCCCCCATATATATTCAATAGTTAGCTCTAATTTCACTGACATTTATTAAATAATCTATCTTTCCTCATTGATTAAATATTCCACCCTTATTTTGTATCCTAAATTCTTAAATTTAAATTCTTATATTCTAAATTCTTATCTTAAACTTGGGTCTGTTTGAGGTTTTCTATTATGCACTGTTACTGATCCATGTAATCATTTTTGTCTCCTCCTTTACAGCTCTACTGAAAACTGAAAGAATCTCTAGTATTACCCAGTTTTGGTTTTTTTCCCTTAGGATCATCAGCTTCAGTTACTGTCAACAGTTTGTTATACTTGTTTGACCTATCCTCTACACACATACACACACATACACACACAGACACACACACACACACACACACACACACACACACACACACACCTACCTTTTCTTACTGAGGGCTTTAAAGCTAATCCTGGTCAAGGGGAGGCAGGGAGATGGAAAAGATAATTTCTTGCAAACCACAATACCACTATCATATCCAACAAATTTAACAATTATTTCTAAATGTTGTTTAAAATTCAGTCCATATTCAGATTTGCCCGACTGTTTCAGTATTGCTCTTCTGTAGTTGGTTTGTTCAAATCAGGAGCTAAGCAAGACTTACTAATTGCATTTGCTTATGTCTCTTAATTCTCTTTTTAATTTAAAAACAAAGCTCCACCCCCATTTTTTATGCCTTTGAACCTTTGAAAAACCTGGGTCTCTTGTCCTGTAGAATGTTCCACATTCTGAATTTGGCTGATTGCTTCTTGTGGTATCATTTAACTCGTTCCTCTGTTCCATTTTCTATGTATTAGAAATTAGATCTAATGGCTCAATTATAGTCAGGTATATTACTTCATTTATTTATTTCCCTAAGCCAAAATACAATATATTTTGGTTCTGTGTACATCATAATAATACTTGGTTGTCTCACTTTTAGTGGTGTTACGATTGATTAGTGGGTTCATATGGTGACAACCTGATCTTTTCATTGTGAGGTTCCTCATTATGCTTTCACCCAGTGGCTTTATCATCTATTGATATCTGTTTATCGTCTATTCCAGATGACCATTACCTGTATCATTTATTTCCATATGGATTGTAAAATAGTGATTTTCCTGACTTTATCATTTTGCACTGATTAGCTGGAATTCTGCAGTACAGTCACATAATGGAGTGCTCGATAACTACAAAAAAGAATGTGGAAAAATCTCTATATACAGACATAGAGTTATTGCCAGGACTTTTTTTTTTTAGGTGAAAAAAGGGGTCATATTTAGAGCAGTGTATATATTAGTTTATATTTGTAGATGCAGACAATGGAAGATTAATAAAAATAGTTACTTGGGGGGGATCAAGAGTGAAACAAGATATCTCTGAATTATTGTAAAGTTTTGACATTAGAATTAGGTAAATTTTGTTTACTCAAAAAGATTATTAAGTGGAAAAAAAGATGAAAAGCAATCCTTAAAAATTAAAATCAAACAAAAACAAGCAAACCAGTTTATCAAGTTGGATACATTCTGATACAGAAAAAAAAGTATTGTTCTAACTAATCTTAAAACTCAGTATTTTGTATGTTCTCAATGGGAAATAATCCAAGGACAAAAAGAACTACAAAGAAATCTTTAATAACTTTACATTTATAATAATATTAGTGTTGTCATTTTGGAACTATTTTAATATATTGTAGGATAAAACAAATAAGTAAGGCTGTTACCATTAGGAATCAAGATTTTCAGCAAAAGAGAAGAGAGATGCAGGCATAAAATCAAAAAAGTTAAATTAAAACACCATCATCTTAAATTTGAATTGGAAATGTCAATGTGAACTGATTATTCTTTTTCTTCTATTTAAAAATGTATTATGTTTTCTATCTCTACGTATTGTAGAAGTCTGGAAGTAATAAACACTAGCAGTGAGCACCCTTATTATCCAGATTATGGTCTCTAGATACCATCCTTACTTAAAAGGAACCAAGAATCCTTTTTGGATAAATGATTAATTTGGAGTCTGAAGGAGGAATGGTACAAAATGTCATGCCAGAAAGCAAGGAAGCTAACAAAGGCAATGGGTTCATATCAAAAGGACACTGGGGTCAGCTTTAAGGGGATCTCACTGGCCAAAAATTGGGCAGTTTGGCCATCAAAGTGAATAGTAACTAATTTGTTAAGTCACTTTGAGTTAATAAAAGGCATGAATTCAGAATAATACTAAAAATATAAAGGAAAGCAAAAAATAAACAAAGCAGAACTCATTGAACATCATTGTCATTTCTATGGCATCAGCTCATTCTGAAAATTGAAAAAACTTTAAAAACAAGCATTTACCCTGCTTTTCCAGTAAGAAAGATATTCAGAGAAACCAAATTCTTGGTGTTGAAAAAAGCGTTATTTAAATTTTGTTGTGGAGTTGAATCATGCAAATAAGGTTTAAATTTATTCAGCATTTTTGCTTTGAGTTTTTTCAAGAGTGCTTTAAACTGAGCTGTCCTAGTAAGTTATTTTACTGTTACAAAGCCAGATTTAAATTTTTTTTTAGCTTCTTGCTTTTCTGTATGTTAACATCCTATATATAGGATAATAAATTTTATTCATGTTTGTTAACATTGTTCTTTTGTTTTGCTTTGAATTGCCTTTTCAGCAGTATCCTGGTATGAACCAGCTGTCCTCCAGTCTGGGAGGTTTGAGTCTTCAGAGTTCTTCACAACCAGAAAGTTTGAGACCTGTAAACCTTACTCAGGAGAGAAATATTTTACCCATGACTCCTGTTTGGGCTCCTGTACCTAACCTGAATTTAGACCTCAAAAAATTAAACTGTAGCCCAGAGTAAGTATTTAATTTATAACCTTTAGTAAGTAAAACCTTGTCAAAAGCATTGTGTGACTTTCAAAAATAGTAAAAGTACTATGGTATTAATTCCTTGATTGGAAGTTTTGTTAATGTGAACTCTTGTAAATTAGTTTGTATAGAAATTCTAGACGTAAAATTCAATTTAGGTCATTGGATCCTGTCCCCATCTCTGTCGCCATCCAATCTCATTCCCTATCATCTAATGCTAGGAAAATTTTTTTGTATTTTAGTGAAGTGTTTTAGGAACCCAAATCTAACTATATTTTTTTTCTTAAATTTCTTTTTCCTCACTTTTCACCAGTAGTAACTTCTGATGTCTTTTAAATAAGGTGAAATCTTTAAAATTTTATGCACTTCAGTCTCTGCTTGAAAAGGATACAAACGTCATTTGTGTAATCCCAAGAACAGGTTTAGATAAATAATTTTTCTCTGAATTTTCTTTTCCCACTCAGTGTAGAATGAGAAGACCATTGCCCCCAGGCATATTTATCCAGCCTGAATTTAGATTTGGATTTTCTTTATTGAATATTTCCTCACCTTATGGAGAAGTTTAGCTGGCAGCCTCCATCTGGTGGCCACAAACCCCTGGTGTATCGTCTGGGTGGATGAGCTCTGTTACTTACCTCATAGTGCCCCCAAAACCAAAAGTTCTCTGTTATTACCTGCTTTCCTTTCTTCTGTCTCCTAAGAATAGGATATTCCTCTGCACCCAGACATCCTCCTGCTTGTGGAATCTCTCCTCAAAAAGTAAACTATGATTCACAGACAACATTCACAAACAACTCTGATTCACAACAACATCACAGACAACATTTCTTCCTTGCATTAGGATTAGTGTTCTTTAGAGACTATATATATATATATATATATACACACACACACACACACACACACACACATATATTCTTTTTTTAAAGGCAGTAGTTTTCTAGCTTTTAAAAAAACTAAGTTCCTCTTTTTTTTCAACCAAAGTCTTATATAGATTTCCAATACAGGAAACAGAAAATGGAGGTGCTTCAAGGGTTCCACCTCTTCTACCACACCCTACCACCAGCACCCCCATCAGTGCCGAAGACAGTGCCAAGATCATTTCTATAAAAATGTATAATCATTGATTCTAGATTGAAAGTAGCTGCCTGTCCTTCTGAATGTAACTTGCCATCAGGTCGATAAGTATGTGGATTATGGCCTTGTAATATGAATGGTTAGGCATCCCCCAAGTAGGTAAATAGAGTCTATGTATATGTGTAAGAGATCATATAGGTAGGGAATGGTGTCTGTGTTTCTACTCAGTTATGTGTTTCCTGTGAAAATATCTCTTATCCAAACAACAAAGCAGAGTAATAGGCTTTAGAGTATAGGCTTTAGAGTTTGACAGACCTAGGTTCATACCATGGTTCCACTGATAAGTAGCTGTGAAGCTGCCAATTACTCAACTTCTCACACCTCAGTATTGTCAACTGTAAAACAGGAATAATAATTGTGCCTACATGTTAACCTCAATCATTCAATATCTGCTGAACGCCTTCTAAATAAAGTGCCAGGCACTGTTTCTAGGTGCTGGGAATGAAGCAGTAAACAAAACAAAGTTCTCAATCTCATGCAACCAATATCCTATTAGGGAAGGCACATTGTGAACAGTCAGACCAATGGGTGTATAATGTAAATGTAATTTCAGAGAATAACTATGAAGTAGGGAGTAGTAAGGGTGCAGGGTGACTATTTTTAATTGAGGAGTCGGGATGGGTTTTCCCAAGGAGTTATTAACATTTGAATAGAGATCTGAATGAAATGAGAGAGCAGGATGTGACTCTGGAAAAAGAGTGTGCCAAGCTGCGTGAACAGCAAATGCAGAAGTCCTGAAGCCAGAACCAACTTGGCATGTTCACGGAACATCACCAGCGTGGAGTCAACCCGTAACTGGATATCTCTACATACTGTCAAGCACTCCTTAAAATTCCTGTCACGGTTTCCAGTTCCTATGCTTCTTATCTCTTTGGTTGCTCCTTTATTGATTCTGTGTCTACTGACCTTAAGTTACTTACTCTATGAGAGGAATAGTGCTAGGGTGACACAAGGACAAAATGATCTCTAATCTCAAATGGAGAAGATAAAGAAAGTACACAGCCAACTAAAGCAGATCAGACTAATTGATAACACAGAAGCATAAGTAGATCTCAGAGCACAGAGGAAGAAGTCTTTCTTCCTGACTTGCGATCAAGGGTGAGGATGGTTTCACAAGAAGCTATAACTTTGATGAGTTTCATAGAAAGATTAGGAGTTCAGCAGATGAAGAATGACAGCAAAGCAAGAACAGCATCATGAAAGCTGTACCTTTTCACTCATGTTTTCTGCTCCCTCCTGTTCATGCCCTGATAGTCATGATGGAGTTACTCTTTGTTCCTGAATGTGTTGTACTTTTTCACCATGAAAATGTTGAGTCCTTAATTTAGGCCTTTTGACATATAAATTACATATATGCCCATTTAAAGTAATCAGGACCCTCCTAATTATAGTTATGTAATATACCCAAATGATTTTCATGTATGCCCTTAAATGTTTAGTTACCTACAACTATCTACGTCAATATTGTTTTTTATCTCTGATAGCTAACGTGGTCTCTGTTGTTTATATCTTTGCAGTTCATTTCGGTGTACTTTGACAAATATCCCACAGACACAGGCTTTACTGAATAAAGCTAAGCTTCCCTTAGGATTGTTGTTACATCCCTTCAGAGACTTAACGGTAAAGTAACATATTTTAAAATATTAGTGGGTACTGACCTGTGTACTTATGTGCGAGGTATTCAGATTGTATATTTTCTTAGAATTTTTTTCATTTTCTTTCATTTGAAGTTAGAATTAATCATTTCTGTCAATTTCAATACAGCAAACATTTTCTGTCACCTGCTTTGTGACAGGCCTTAAACTAAGCACTGGTAAATACAAAGATAATTAAGTCACTGATGTTGCCCCTAAGAAATTCTTATCTAACAGGGGACAAAGATATCCCAAATAATTACAGTGCAAATAATTACAGTGCAGGAAAACTAATACATGTAACTAATCAAATTCTATGAAGTAACTTAGGTGGTGAATATAGTATTGGAAGGGATTTCCTCTGGGTACAGTAGCAGACTTTTCTACAAGTAATGAGATCTAAGCTGGATTTTGAAAGGTTAGTAGTTTTAGAAGTTGGAAAGGGCGTAGAGCATAGATAAACTTTAGGAGTTCTTTTTTAAACATAAAGGAAACACCAGCAATGATATGCATTTAGGGAGGAAAACCGTATGATTGTTCCCAACTGTATTAATCAAATAACCTTTGTAATAATAAAGTTTAAATGCTTCAAGTCTATTGAATTAAAACATTACTTTTTAAAGTTTCCACAGTAAAGTTTACTTTACCTAGCTTGCTGGATTTTTACACATACTTCTGGTATTTCATTGCAGATATGTTGAATTTAAATTAAAATATCTGAACTTCAGAAATAACGTTTATCCAGATACATTCTATTTATACTTTAAGTTGCATTTCTCCCTCACACATTTTTATGACTGTGGTTTTCTGCATTCATCGCTACTGAGTTTCTTTTACTCTCATTCAACCAAAAAATATTTATTGACTATCATGCTGGGTGCTGAGGATACAGAGGTCATTGCTTCCTCGTGGAGCTTTCTTTCCTACTAGGATGTATAGAAAGGAGCAAAGTGAATAGAAAATAAAATAATTATAATATGCAATAAGTACCTTGAATTTAGATTTTCTTTATTGAATATTTCCTCACCTTATGGAGAAGTTTAGCTGGCAGCCTCCATCTGGTGGCCACAAACCCCTGGTGTATCGTCTGGGTGGATGAGCTCTGTTACTTATCTCATTAGTGCCCCCAAAACCAAAAGTTCTCTGTTATTACCTGCTTTCCTTTCTTCTGTCTCCTAAAAATAGGATATTCCTCTGCACCCAGACATCCTTGAAATTATTCATTCAGTAAATACTATTTGATCACCTGTAATAAAATTGCAACCTTTATCGCGAAACCAATATAGTTAATTTCCCATATACATAGGTGAAATTTTTTTTTTTTTTTTTTTTTTTTTTTTTGGCTGCATTGGGTCTTTGTTGCTGCGCGCGGGCTTTCTCTAGTTGCAGCGACCGGGGGCTACTTTTCGTTGCAGTGCGCGGACTTCTCATTCTTCTCATTGCAATGGCTTCTCTTGTTATGGAGCATGGTCTCTAGGCACATGGGCTTTAGAGCGCAGGCTCAGTAGTTGTGGCGCATGGGCTTAGTTGCTCCGTGGCATGTGGGATCTTCCCGGACCAGGGTTCGAATCCATGTCCCCTGCATTAGCAGGCAGATTCTTAACCACTGCGCCACCGGGGAAGTCCCCGAAAATTTTTGTCTAAATACATATTCCATATGTGATACCTTCTGGAAGTATATACACTAAATTGGCAGCAGTGACTTCCTCTGGAATGTAGAATTCTGGATAATTTTTTATTTTCTTATTTTCAGTTAAACATGTTTCCTGATTTTTTTCACAAATGATATGTAGTTATATAATAAAAATTATTTTTGTGAAAAAAATTAAGTACAAAAATAAATGTTTGTGTATGGATAGGGAGGAAAAAAGCCAGAAGGAAATATACTAAAATGTTACCAGGGGTTAATTCAGGGAGATAGAATAATATGTATCATATTTTCTAAATTTCTTATATTGAATAGAAAGTTCCTTTCCCAAACTAAACATAAAGAGATGTATAGTGTTTGAGGCACATTGTGTTTGGTTTCTCGTGGCCACAGTCCCCAACAGGACTGTGTGGCTGTCTAACAAGCAGTGTCTTGAGAGTCTGTTACCAGGTGCAGGCAAGCAGCAAAGACAAAGGCATTTTTATATGGTGCATGTTTCTTTCTCACTCTTGTTCCTTGAGTTCAGCTGATAGCTGAGGTTATTCTATTTTCTTGGCCAACCAGGCTTTTCTTGTCTGCCAGTAACTTGCATTACATTTGGTTTGACTTTATTTTAGTGTTATTTTATAGTTTGCGACAGAAGAGGGAGAAAACTTGATAGCTGCTTGTGTTGCTCAGTGCACCACTGGATTTTATTAAAATGTTTCAATTTCAAAACACAAGTGTGGTTTCTGTTCTGTGTATGGAGCAGAGCAGTGTGTGGTCCATTTTCCTCTGGAGTGCTTTTTCTGCTACAACAGCTTTATTTTATTTCCTAGCAATTACCAGTGATAACATCCAATACCATTGTGAGGTGCCGATCTTGTCGAACATATATCAACCCTTTTGTATCCTTCATTGATCAACGTAGATGGAAATGCAATTTGTGCTATAGAGTTAATGATGGTGAGTTTCAGATTCTTAAAATAAGTGTGTTTTATATTTTAAACATTTTGACATTTTTGCCATTATCTGGTCTCTCTCTCCTCATTGCTTTAAAAACTTCCATGCCACTTTTAATGGAGAGAATACAGGCTAGGGACACTTCGTTTTGGCTGGCCAAGGGAATAATTGATAATGAGGAGAGTGACAGGGAGGGGAAAGTAAAAAGAATTCGTAAAACCAGCAGTGAAGGCCATGCAGATGAGATCATGCAGACTAATTATGCTTGACCCTGACAAGTTAAGGTTGTCTTCTGTTTGTACATTTGGTTCATTCAGCTCAGTGTGGATCTCTGCCAGTATGTGTGAACACATGTGTGCATGTGTATCTGTTGTCCCCTTTAGTCATTCTTAGGTCCTCTTCGTATAATTGCTTTCGAATCTGTGTTTCTGTCTGATTTCTTTTCCATGTCATGTGATATAAGAAATAGGACACAAGCCTAAGAAGCAAGATTACTTGTATCCTGGTTTTCTCATCAGATTTCAGTAAATAAGTTTTTTATCCTTCCGGTTTATTTTTTTAAAGAGGGCTTAAGGCATTAGTTTTTATCATTAGATCTTCACAGAACTGTTGTAAACCTCATAAATATTGATGATAGAGGAGTTTATTTCTCGGCATGTATATGTGTCACTAAATTTGTACTGGATTCCTAATCTTATCTAGTTCCTGAAGAATTTATGTATAATCCCCTTACCCGATCTTATGGAGAGCCTCATAAACGGCCAGAAGTTCAGAATTCAACCGTGGAGTTCATTGCGTCTTCAGATTATATGGTAACTATTCAGTGTTAAAATTAGTCGTGGGATGCAATTGTATTGGTCATTTGTAATTTGCTGTTAAGTGAATTCTTGTTTAAATTTTGAAATTGTCCATAGTATGAATTTTTTGAAATAGTGCTGAAAGTTTATACTTAATAAATAGAAAGCTCTTTGTAAAGATTACTTGATCTCCTAGAAGAATGCAGTTATATCACTAAGAAACATCGGTAATGTTTCATGATGAGCACTAGCATCTACAATTTGTTGTCATTTTGATTTGATTACTTGCATGGAATGAATATAAATATTCTTTTTACCATTTTCCTTAAACAGAAAAACTCGTGTTTTTGCCAAAAACTGCCATTTTCACGCTCTTAAAGATACCACCATCTTACTGGTTCACCCAGTACAGATATCAAGATAAATGGATATTAACTTGCATCTGACTTTTCTCTTTCCACTTCATCATAAAATTCTACCTGTTTTTTAATTATACTGATTCTTCAGATCTCATTCTTCTTTTCCGCTTACAAAAACAAATTCTTCGCCTAAGTTCTGCTCATTTCTTTATTATTTCTACTCATTTAAAATATCTGTATAATAACTTGCATTTCTTCTGTGTCCTCACTTCCAATCTTTGTTGTCTGCATAAATGTAAAATGTTGCTAGTGGGAAAAGGTGAATAGGTACAGCTAATGTGTATGAAGTTCCTGGTGCTTGACCCATTTCCTTCTTTATTTCTGTGATTTTTTTTATGATCCTTTGTGTCCAATTTCGCATCTGCCCAACTACTGTTTTCTCGTCTATTTCCATATTAATATATTTTCCATTTTAACTCATGGTCACTTTTACTCTCAGCTTCTTCTTCACAACTTATTATATTCCCAACTCTGTTCTGGCTCCTTAGGAATCAGTCTAATTGAAGTGGTGAAGTAAGAAGTAATCTTTAATTTTTAGCATATGACCTATATGATTCTTGATTGACATATCTTCCTTTTTTTTTTTTCCGAATACACTCAGTAAATATCCAGTAGTAGTTGTGATATAAAAAGAATAAATTATAGCTACTAAATACGTTACATTATTTCTATTCCTTTCAGCTTCGTCCACCTCAACCAGCAGTTTACTTGTTTGTTTTAGATGTGTCTCATAATGCAGTGGAAGCTGGATATTTGACAATTTTGTGCCAGTCACTGTTAGAAAATCTAGACAAGTAAGAATTTTTTTTACTCATTTTGTGTGTGTGTGTGTGTGTGGTATGTGTGCGTTTATGAAGTGTTTATTAGCAATTTATGGGGTTGGTTTTTATTAAGTTTGATTTCATTCATTTGTCACTAAAAGAGTACGTCCTGGCTACTTTAGAATAAAGATCCTGCTACTTAGATTATTATGATTTATGACTTGATATCTGATTCTTAAAACCATAAAAGTTTTAATACTTGGTAAGGAATTTAGATCTCATCTAACTATCTCTCTGACTTAGCAGATCTGAGCACTGGGACTCAGAAAATTCAACTTAGCCAGGGTATCAAGAGAGAAATGAGAGAAATCTAGCTGTAATTTATGCCTGAGCAAGGAGTTTTTCATAAGATAGTTTAAAATGTGCTAATGAGAGAATGAGCCAAATAAAGGGAAGGAGGGAATTGATTTTGTGCTGAATATTTCAGGAAACCAGAAACTGAACAGGCGCATTAGTAAGGAGCTTTATTGTGGAAGTGGAAACAGAGTATAGCATAGGGTACTTATACTTGGTTTTAATTCCTACCTGTGTGTCTACCAGTATTAGTCATGAAGGAGACCCGTAAATAACTTAAAAAATGAACCTTCCAAATCTCTGGAAAACAAAGTTGTTTATACATTTCTCTTTCTACTCCAACACTCATAAGAAATATGACTTAAGATCGTTAGTAAGAGTAGTTTCCTATTGCAGTGATTCTTGACATGTGTAGAGGTGTAGGGGTGGTTATGTATGAATATTTTGTCAGAAGTACTAGGTTATTCCAAAAGGTTCTTTTCCCCCATCTTCCATTTGAGTTTGAGAGTCCTTGCTCTACTGAGTGCTAGCTGTTGCCACCATAATTGCATATCACTGATCTTGGCCTGTGAATAAACTGATAACATTGAGACATTCAAGATTAAAAACATCCATAGACATTAAATGATTTGCTTTTAGATTCTGTTAGTAACTTGGAGTTCTCATATTTTTATCCTTGATTGAAGCATTTGCCCTTTTTTAAGTCTCAAGTGCTTAATTCGGACATAACTTCAGCATTGTGTGGCAATGGAAGACCCTCTGCAAAGAAATAGTTTTGTTTTTTTTGCGGTACGCGGGCCTCTCACTGCTGTGGTCTCTCCCATTGCGGAGCACAGGCTCCGGACGCGCAGGCTCAGCGGCCATGGCTCATGGGGCCCGGCCGCTCCGCGGCATGTGGGATCCTCCCAGACCGGGTCACGAACTCGTGTCCCCTGCATCGGCAGGCGGACTCTCAACCACTGTGCCACCAGGGAAGCCCCAAGAAACAGTTTTGAAGACTGAAGAGTTAGCTTGCTGGAAAAGTATATGAGAATATAGCCCTAGAAATAAGAGCCAGTCCAACAAAGATGAGTGACTGCAAATTCAGTGGACTATGCAAAGCCAAAAAGATAAAATTGGGAATGAAAAATAGTTTTTAAAATTATCATTTCTTTCTTTAGGCTTCCTGGAGATTCACGAACAAGAATAGGATTCATGACCTTTGATAGCACTATTCATTTCTACAATTTACAAGAAGGATTATCACAGCCTCAGATGTTGATTGTATCTGATATAGATGGTAAGCAGTGAATAAAATAAAACTCTGTTTATTAATAAAACAGAATTTTGGAATTAAGCCTACTTTATTTTACAGTACATCTTGTTGTAATGCTATATGGATAATTTAGCCTACTTTGGTATTTGTTTTAAAATAACTGTTTTCCTGGAAAATACTTGATTCTAAGTTTTTTATACCCGTGTGTGTACTTATACATGCTCGAGCACACACACACATATAATACATACAGCATATATATATATTTAATAAAGCAATATTATGGTACCCGTTAACATGTATGGCCTTAGAAAAACTAAGATTTTTTAATTCAAAATTCTTTTGGCTTATTTATCATTTGGTTAAAATATATGTTTTCCCTATAGATGTTTTTCTACCTACACCGGATAGCTTACTTGTGAATCTGTATGAAAGTAAAGAGGTGAGATTGATTTTTTTCTTAAAGTATTTCTCTTACTTCAACTGATTACTAAAATGCTGAACATGTGTTTACTTGGTGTATATTAACATTGCAGTAGACAATGTAGGTAGATATCTGTTGACTACTCACTTTACAGTCCTCCAAAATGCAGTGGCACGTACTATACTCTGGAATGTTTTAAAGAATAATATTGCTTTGCCTTCTCAGTAATTCAATTTTTAATCTTTGTTTTCCCAGCTTATAAAAGACTTATTGAATGCATTACCAAATATGTTCACCAATACAAGAGAAACACACAGTGCCCTGGGTCCTGCGCTCCAGGCTGCCTTTAAATTAATGTCTCCAACAGGTGGCCGTGTGTCTGTATTTCAGACACAGTTACCTTCCTTGGGGGCAGGACTTCTGCAGTCCAGAGAAGATCCTAATCAGAGATCAAGCACAAAGGTATTTTATATTAGTTTCTCTGTCATATTTAAGATTGTGTCTTCTACCTCTATAGACTGTGTAATTGTTTATTCTATTTTTCTACTTCATTGATAGTAAAAAAAAAAAAAGAAAACTGGTTTTCTTTTTAGAGAGTTTAATTCAATTATTGTTTTGTTTTTGTGTTGCAGTGTGTTCTTTTTATTACTTTGTTTACAAGTCATAGAAATTTAGAATTATCTACTCTAACCCTTTCATGTTACAAATGGGGAAACAGATTAAATGGTCTTGCCAAAAGTTATTAAGTATTTTATGGTAAAGATGTGACTTGATTTTCTGACTCCACTGCTCTTTTCTATTTCACAAGTGATAATACTTACTAAATCTGAGATATTATAATTTAACATGCACATACTAACAAACTTTTTTATTATAAAGGTAATATAAATCATTGTATAAAACTTGGAAAGTGGAAACAAATATAAGTCAATTATCTCACTGTCAGGATAATAGCATTTAGTTATACAAATACAAATAAGCATAACTGGGTATCATACATTATTCTATATTTTTTAAATGACTTTTTTCATTGAAGGGTACATAGCATTTTCTGAGGTCCCTAAAAATTCTCCTGAAAAAAATGTTTTTTAGTAAATGTGAAAAACTTGATTTAATTAATTGCCTGCTAGCTGTTGAATAGTTGTCGCCAGTGTTTTCACTATTAAAAAAAAAGAATATGAGGCTGAATATTACTAGGGTTTTACATGAAGATTTGGTCAGGGTATTTTAATCCCTATTTCAAATAATAAATGAACTGGGACAATGATTTTTGTTCTGTGCATAAGTTTTGTCTGACCTCAACTTATATATGTATGAAAATGCCATTACAACTAGTTATGAGTATGAATTAAACACGTTTAATAGTGTTATAAATCTTTAGCCACGTATTCGTTTTTTCCGTAAGATAAATTCCTAGAAGTGAAATAATTGGATCAATGAGTATAAACTGTATTTAAATTACTATTGTATTCTACTTACTGGGGGTTTTATCAACCTGTACTCTTAAGGACTCATCTTCTAGCCACCATTAAGTATTGTTGCTTTTTTATTCTTTACCAATTTGCTAAAGAAGAATAGCACTATATTGTAATCCATTACAAAATACTGAGGTGTTTTGAACAGAGCAAAGTGTTTACTGATTCTTTGATACAGTTTTAGGGGTTTTTTTCTCATTTAACTTCCAGAAATGTTCTCTATCTGCCTGGGACTCAAAAGCTTAAGTATCTCCTCCGTTTTAAACTCTGATATAATAGTCATACACTATAGTTAAGAAGATTGAAACATTTTGTTGTGCAATGTAGCATAGTAATTAAGAACTTGGAGCCCGGCTCTTGCATTCTTAACTCTTCTCCGGTGCCACCTCCTCAGCTCAAGTGTCCTCATACCAACAGGAAAAACTTCCCTTAATCTGTTATTCTCTCATGTTGTTATGTAACAGTATATGTACAGTAATGGGTAACAGCACTCACTCTGGAGCCAGACTTCTTGGGTTTATTATATTCCAGCATCTACCACTGAATGACAATGTAATTGGTCGAGTTACATAATCATTTTTTTGGCCTCAGTTCTCTCATCTGTAAAATGTTGGTAACTCTATGAGATATATGTTATTATGAGGGTTAAATAATTTATATAAACATCTGTGCTGGCACATAAGTGCTTTATAAATGTTAGCGATTGTTATTATCCTCATAGGAAATTTGTGCCAACTACCCAGACATTTTAAAAACTCCTTAGTTTGATAGGGGGACAGAGGATATCCTCTTCCTTATTTTAACAGACAGAAATATATGCATAATTCAAGGTTTCTAGCTCTTACTTTATGACCTGTTGACTTAGGTTGTACAGCATCTTGGCCCTGCAACTGATTTTTATAAGAAACTTGCTTTAGATTGCTCAGGGCAGCAGACTGCAGTGGATCTGTTCCTTTTAAGTTCACAGTACTCTGATCTCGCTTCTCTAGGTAAGGAGATATCATTGTGTTTATCTGTTTACATAAACATTTTTAGCATATAATTAAATCTAAACTCTTTACTAAGAGTTCTCAATAGCTTGGGGAGAAAGATGTGAATTAGATAATGTCTATGAAAATTACCCGTAAACTTTAAAGCACTATACACATATAAAATGCTATTGTGGGTTGTTGTTGTTGTTTTCAAATACAATTCCTTTACCATTCTGCTCAACAGTAAATTCATTATATATTTTACAAATGTTTGTGTTTCTCAGATATATATATTATCCCCATTTTGACCACTTTAGTTTTATTTCACTACGAGTTAGATTTCTTCATAATACAGAATGTGCACTGCTATTGGACAAGTAGAATATTATTGTTTCTGTAGCTAATACTTATATTTCTCTCTAAAGCTTGCATGTCCAAGTATTCTGCAGGGTGCATCTATTATTACCCATCTTTCCACTATACTCACAATCCTTCACAAGCAGAAAAGTTACAAAAAGATCTAAAACGATATCTCACAAGAAAAATTGGATTTGAAGCTGTTATGAGAATAAGGTGTACTAAAGGTATGAAATTATATAAATTATACTTTTGTCAAAATTAATAAGCATTCATATACTGATGACCTTTGACTACCTATAATGATCATAAAGGATTTTCTGCTTGATCCAGTTAGCTATACCCTGTTTTAAATATAGTTATTAAATAATTGCCCAATTTTTTAAGCAATTTGAATAAGTGGGCAAAGGTAATGTTTTGCTTTATTAGAAAGAACCCAAGAGAAAGTCCACATTGGAGGTGATTTCAGAAGAATTTGAGGAATAGGGAAGATCTTAAGTGAAAATCGTCAGATTAATAATCTTTGCCTTCCTAATCATTCAAATGGTCTTCAATTTACATTATCTCTTTTATGTGAATGTTTGCTGGAGGGATTCTCATCCTTTATTTTAATTCTTAAGTAAGTTGTATAGTAACCTTCATTTGTTTAATTTTGTACATTACGTCTTTTTTGTCTGACTTCAAATTACCTATAGGAAAATATTATAAGATCGTCAGTACAAGTTAAATGTGTAGCCTCCTTTCATATAACCTGCATTGGTGTTTTTGAATTGATATTTTAGAACCTCCACCAACAATCCAATACTACTCCCCAGTTATCCTTTTGATTCAAAATCAGAGATATTTTTTATTTTAAAAAGTAGCTTTAGGGCTTCCCTTGTGGCACAGTGGTTGGGAGTCTGCCTGCCGATGCAGGGGACACGGGTTTGTGCCCCGGTCCAGGAGGATCCCACATGCCGTGGAGCGGCTGGGCCCGTGAGCCATGGCCGCTGAGCCTGCGCGTCCGGAGCGCTCCGCAGCGGGAGAGGCCACAGCAGTGAGAGGCCCGCATACCGCAATTAAAAAAAAAAAAAAAAAGTAGCTTTAGCCTGAGGTAAAGATACTAATGTTACCTCCTCTTTTATAACAAGTTTTCTCTTCTGTAGGTCTTTCCATGCACACTTTTCATGGAAACTTCTTTGTCCGTTCCACTGATTTGTTATCCCTCGCCAACATCAATCCTGATGCTGGATTTGCAGTACAGCTGTCAATTGAAGAAAGTTTGACGGATACTTCCTTAGTGTGCTTTCAGACAGCCCTGTTATATACATCAAGCAAGGGTAATGTTAACAGAAATGAAATATAACCTGCAACAGTAATTCTCCCCTCCTTTCACGTGCTGGGAGAATAGGGAGAAAGAATGAACACCAGTGGGAAGTAATGGAATTTATATTAGTTAATCAAATATATGTTCCATTCTTTTTTTAATATTCATTTTTGAATCTTTAAAGATATCTTTTTTGACTTGTGGAAGATTCGTATTCTCAGGATCATGCTATTATAATAACTCATACTAAATCTACCTGTGTCATCCTGAGCATTATTTCTTTCCCCATAACATAAGAAATTCTGCACGGCACTTCAGGCCTACATTTGTTATTTCATAGTCTAAGTTTTCTGATATTTTATTATGTTGCGTATAATTTAGAGTGAGTGATATTAAGATAAAACCAGAACCTAATGTTCGACTATATAAAAAATATATGTTCATAGTCTTTGTTCAGATTTGGAGAATGTTTAATTTTCTTTAAAACATCTTTATTGTAAAACTTTGTTTTTGTGTTTCAAAATCAAAATTAAATGGTTATTTAATACAGTCAAAACAATAGCTTGAATAATATTTTGACCTGTCTGCTTTCTTTCTTTCTTGGTCTAATGTATTTTGCAATGACATGGATCCATCCTTTCATTAGGTGAGCGGAGAATTAGAGTGCACACACTTTGCTTGCCAGTGGTCAGTTCGCTAGCAGATGTATACGCAGGGGCTGATGTACAAGCTTCCATCTGCCTCCTGGCAAACATGGGTGAGTAAAAAAGTGAAGCAACAGGTGAAATATATTTTCCTGTCCTAAAAACTGAAACCTGGGCATTTTTTTTACCCTAGAAATCCCTTATTTAAAAAGTATATGTTTTGGGCTTCCCTGGTGGCGCGGTGGTTGAGAGCCCGCCTGCCGTTGCAGGGGACACGGGTTCATGCCCCAGTCCGGGAAGATCCCACATGCCGCAGAGTGGCTAGGCCCGTGAGCCATGGCCTCTGAGCCTGCGTGTCCGGAGCCTGTGCTCCGCAATGGGAGAGGCCACAACAGTGCGAGGCCCGCATAACGCAAAAAAAAAAAAAAAAAGTATATGTTTTACATTTTCATTTGCAACAGTGTGAATTGGACTGTTCTTGTATTTCTTATTAATTCTTTAGTTTAAAAATTATGTGTGGGATTCATAATCACTAATAACTGGTAACAACTCAAATGTTTTTCAAATGGTGAATGCATGAACAAATTATGGTACATCCGTATAATGGAATATAACTCGGCAATAAAAAGGAATTAACTGCTGATATGTGAATGGGTGTGACTCTCAAAGGCATTATGCTTAGTGAAAGAAGCTAGACTCAAAAGACTACATACATATGATTCCATTTATATGACATTCTGGAAAAGTGAGAATTACGGGAATGAAGAATAGATAGTGATTATCAGGGTTGGTAGCAGGGGGAGGATTTCACTACAAAGGGGCAGCCACAGGGGATACTTTTAGAATGATGGATCTTGATTGTGGCAGTGATTACATGGCTATGCATTTGACATACATATATGACACTCTGAAAAGTAAATGTTACTATATGTAAGTTTAAAAACTCCTTTGGAGAATTAGTATAACACAGTGTTTTGTTTTTAATGAATTTACCTTTTAGATGAATGTAGAGGTAAAATGAACCTCGTTATTTTCCACGTATTCCTGGAGAGAGATAAACATTATTACTCATTTTGGGAAAAAGTTTAATAACATTTACTAAGTATCCCAATATTTTAATTATCATTTTTTATCCTACATTTCAAATTAATTATACTGTAACTATTTTTCAATAATTGTTTTATTTTTAATATTTGGGCATTTGTATCTCTGTTTTACTAAAATATGTACCTGGAGGAAAATAAGTTCCACACTGATATCTGGCTCTTCATTGTCTATATTTAGGGAACCTGTGTTTAGTTTGCCCTCTTTTTTTGTTGACCAAGGAATGCTTTGACAGAGAAGATATTAGAGGATCGTAAGGGATAATTCAGGTTGCAGAACTTGCATTGTTTATGCAGAAAAGAACGATGCTTTATACACGTGACTTCTGTTTGAGTAATGAAAAGATACCCAGAGCTTTCTCAGAAGCAGATGGATGGTACATCTTCTCTTATATCAATAGCAATTAAGTGTTTTTAGACTTAAAAAGATTAAAACAAAAAGGTCCAAAACAATCTAGATTTGTTCTGATTGTCAGATTTATTCAGATTTAGTTCCAAAATTGTCTAATGAGCAGATTTTTTTTTTTTAATGGCTGCACTGCATGGCATATACATGATCTTAGCTACCCAGCCAGAGGTTGAACCCACACCCCCTGCAGTGGAAGGCTTAACCACTGGACTGCTGGGGAAGTGCCCAGATGCTTTTAAATTGAGGGAGCAAGTGAAATGTATTTTTCTAACCTAAAAATGGAATTTTTGTTGCTTTCTTAAATATTGCATGTAAATTGTATCTCATAGTATTCATTGGCATCTAATGATTAAATTCTTTTTCATTTTGGTTGCTTTATAGCTGTGGATCGATCAATTTCATCAAGTCTATCAGATGCAAGAGATGCCTTAGTGAACGCTGTGGTGGATTCATTATCTGCATACGGCTCAACTGTCTCAAATTTACAGCACTCTGGGTTGATAGCACCCAGCTCCCTCAAGTTGTTTCCTCTCTATGTTTTGGCCCTTCTCAAGCAGGTAGTTCTCTATATACTGTTAGATTTTATAAAGTCTTTTGAAATTCTTGATACATACGTGAAAAATGAAACCAAGGTTTTCTGAGGGATTTTAAATATTTGATTAGCCAATTATACAGCTTAGCATTGGAAAAGTTTTCAACAGGAAAAGGTGAGTGGGAAATGATGGTATACAAATACATGATGAGTCTCATACAGCCATATGCTCTCAGTCTAACATGTGGGAGCAGCTTGAATAATGGTGTGCGTATAGCGCACTCGTAGTGTGTGCTCCTGGAAAGAGACTTGACTGTTCATGGAACATCTTCCCAAGTCTTAGGCACCACAATAGGTGTTATATATACATCATCTTATTTAATCCTTACAGCAGCCTAGAGAGGTGAGTAGTATTTTCCCTGTTTTTCTTATGATGACAGTATAGCTTTGAGAAGCTGAGTTACTTGCTCACATACCTACCTATTGAATGTCAGAGCTGAAAATTGAATCCAGGCCTGTCTGCTTTCAAGGCTGCGCTTTTTCCATGACTGACGGTATATATTTGTTTTAATATTTGTCCACTATATTTATGTTTTACTGAAAAATGTGTATCGTTTTTCCATGTAGAAAGCATTTAGAACTGGTACAAGCACACGCCTGGATGATCGTGTATATGCCATGTGTCAGATAAAGTGTCAGCCACTTGTTCATCTAATGAAAATGATTCATCCCAACCTATACAGGATAGACAGACTGACAGATGAGGTATGATTTTTTTTTCAATGTGTTTGAAACTTTTTAATTTAAATTTATTTGGGTGTCTTGATTCTACAGCTAAGGTAGTAATGTATTATTAACAATTTCTTCCATCTGTTTTTCCCCTGTGGTAATAATACATTAAATAAGGACACTAACTATGGATTTGATTGGACAATATGACTGTTAGATACTGTCATAGTTACAGAGTTTTCAAAAATAGTTTCATATGGGAAGTAATTCACCTTGTGGGTTTGCTTACATTTACTGCATAGGTATGCTGTAGAGTGGGCAGTTCCATCTATATTTTGAAGATATTGACTGTTTCTGATGTGATCGGAGTGAAACTTTGATTATATTATTGTAAACCAAATCTGGTATCCAACAGTATTTTTTTTTTTTTTTTTTTTTTTTGCGGTATGCGGGCCTCTCACTGTTGTGGCCTCTCCCACTGCGGAGCACAGGCTCCGGACGCGCAGGCCCAGCGGCCATGGCTCACGGGCCCAGCCGCTCTGCGGCATGTGGGATCCTCCCGGACCGGGACACGAACCCGTGTCCCCTGCATCGGCAGGCGGGCTCTCAACCACTGCGCCACCAGGGAAGCCCCAACAGTATTTTTAATATGCAAATATGTAATGTCATTTTTCTTCCTTGTGTTAAAATTCTGCTATTTGGAATCATCTCTGTATTTTGTTACTAGAGGAATGTAAAAAAGTCCTTTGCAGCAGATTTAGTAGTCATACTTTTAACATATCCTGATCCCAGAAGGGAAGGAAATGGACAGGTCATTTTACATATTCATGTTTTTATCTTTTAAATTTGAATACATTCAAGAGTCTTTTAATTTAAATACATCTGAGCACCTTGATTCTACAGCCAAGGTGGTAATGTATTATCAATATAGTTGGCCCTTGAACAACGAGGCAGTTAGGGGCACCAACCCCTGTGCAATTGAAAATCTGTGTTTAACTTTATAGTCAGTCCTCTGTGTCCTCTGTTCTGTATTCAACCAACTGCAGATCATGTAGTACTGTAGTATTTATTTACTTATTGAAAAGAACTGCATATAGGTGGACCCATGTAGTTCAAACCCACGTTGTTCAAAGGTCAACTGTAATTTTTTGCATCCTACAAAATTCTCAAGTGTCATTTTTCAGTACTTCATAAAGAGCTAGTGGCAGTTAGCTTCCAGCCTATAATAATAGTAATGTAAGTACATTCACATTCCATCTTTTTCTTTTCAGGGTGCAATACACGTTAATGACAGGGTGGTACCTCAGCCACCTCTTCAGAAATTGTCTGCAGAGAAACTGACACGAGATGGTGCTTTCCTTATGGACTGTGGCTCTGTAAGCACCCACTACTGACAAAAGCTTAACACTTCCAGCTGGCAAAAGGAGAAACACTTACAGGGTCCAGCTCTGTTACCACAGATCAGGCAATGAAAGGTGGATTAGGAACTCAAAGGCAGTAAATTGGTAACTGGCACAGGTGGTCAATTTATTTAAGAGGAGTAAAGAGATAAATTCCTGTCTTCAACGATTTTACCATCAAGAATCATAAAATTCAAAGGGACCTTAAGAATTTATCTAGTTTAACTTGATCCATTGTCTGAAATGCCATTAATAATTAGGAGTTCAGGAGAGATCATTGGACAGGGTGGTGGTGAAGGGTGTCAGAATGGGCAAGATGGCTTCATAAATGATTCCTTGTGAGCAGGAAAGGGATTCTGATAGCCACAGTACGGGGTGGGGCAGGAATAGGGTAGGGGTGGGAGGCATTAGTTAAAGTACAGAGACAGTAATTGAAATGATGGAACTAGTGGGTAGGAAATAGAGAAGTCAGTTATCCTGGTTGAAGCATTACATTCGTGTTGGGAAAAAGGTAAGGAAAGCAGTAAAATATATTTTATGAGAAGCCTTGACATTTAAGCAGAGAAGATATGAACCACTCTAGATTCCTGAATGTAGATTCCAAATGTGCCAGTTACAGGTTTCCTTTTTTACTTTCATGTTTGTTCGTACTTGATTTGAGTTAGTATACTTTGCCTCTTTTATGCTTGATAATTTTGAGAAAAGTAGCTATACTGGGTTTCTGATTAGGGAGTTTTAATAATTTTGTTGTTATTTTTAGGTTTTTTACATTTGGGTTGGAAAAAGCTGTGACAGTAACTTTATAGAGGATGTGCTCGGGTATCCGAATTTTGCATCAATACCACAGAAAATGGTCAGTGGATTTTGTGTACTTGTTTAAAATTTTTTTTGTGAGATAAAATTCCCATGAGTCACATTTTAACCATTTTAAAGTGTACAGTGCATTAGTTTTTAGTATATTCACAATGTTTACAACCACTTCCAGTATCTAATTTCAGAGCATTCACCTCAAAGAGAAACCTATATCCCCCAGTTATTCCTTTCTTTTTTTTTTAATTTTTGAATTTTATTTTATTTATTTTTTTATACAGCAGGTTCTTATTAGTCATCAATTTTATACACATCAGTGTATAAATGTCAATCCCAATCACCCAATTCATACCACCACCACCACCATCCCCCCACCGCTTCCCTGCTTGGTGTCCATACGATTGTTCTCTACATCCGTGTCTCAACTTCTGCCCTGCAAACCGGTTCAGCTGTACCATTTTTCTAGATTCCACCTACATGCGTTAATATACGATATTTGTTTTTCTCTTTCTGACTTACTTCACTCTGTATGACGGTCTCTAGGTCCATCCATGTCTCTACAAATGACCCAATTTCGTTCCTTCTTATGACTAATATTCCATGGTATATATGTACCACATCTTTATCCATTCGTCTGTCAATGGGAATTTAGGTTTCTTCCATAACCTGGCTATTGTAAATAGTGCTGCAATGAACACTGGAGTGCATGTGTCTTTTTGAATTATGGTTTTCTCTGGGTATATGCCCAGTAGTGGGATTGCTGAAGCATATGGTAATTCTATTTTTAGTTTTTTAAGGAACCTCCATACTGTTCTCCATAGTGGCTGGCTGTATCAATTTACATTCCCACCAACAGTGCAAGAGGGTTCCCTTTTCTCCACACCCTCTCCAGTATTTGTTGTTTGTAGATTTTCTGAAGATGCCCATTCTGACTGGTGTGAGGTGATACCTTATTGTAGTTTTGATTTGCATTTCTCTAATAATTAGTGAACTTGAGCAGCATTTCACGTGCTTCTTGGCCATCTCTATGTCTTCTTTGGAGAAATGTCTGTTTAGGTCTTCTGCCCATTTTTGGATTAGGTTGTTTGTTTTTTTAATATTGAGCTACATGAGCTGTTTATATATTTTGGGGATTAATCCTTTGTCTGTTGATTCACTTGCAAATATTTTCTCCTATTCTGAGGGTAGTCTTTTCACCTTGTTTATGGTTTCCTTTGCTGTGCAAAAGCTTTTAAGTTTCATTAGGTCCCATTTGTTTATTTTTGTTTTTATTTTCATTACTCTAGGAGGTGGATCAAAAAAGATCTTGCAGTGATTTATGTCAAAGAGTGTTCTTCCTATGTTTTCCACTAAGAGTTTTATAGTGTCCGGTCTTACATCTAAGTCTCTAATCCATTTTGAGTTTATTTTTGTGTATGGTGTTAGGGAGTGTTTTAATTTCATTCTTTTACATGTAGCTGTTCAGTTTTCCCAGCACCACTAATTGAAGAGACTGTCTTTTCTCCATTGTATATCCTTGCCTCCTTGTCATAGATTAGTTGTCCATAGGAGCGTGGGTTTCTCTCTGGGCTTTCTATCTTGTTCCATTCATCTGTGTCTCTTTTTTTTGTGCCAGTACCATATTGTCTTGATTACTGTAGCTTTGTAGTATAGTCTGAAGTCAGGGAGTCTGATTCCTCCAGCTCCATTTTTTTCCCTCAAGACTGCTTTGGCTCTTCAGGGTCTTTTGTGTCTCCATAGAAATTTTAAGATTTTTTGTTCCAGTCCCATATAAAATACAACTGGTACTTTGATAGGGATTGCATAGATTCTGTAGATTGCTTTGGGTAGTATAGTCATTTTCACAATATTGATTCTTCCAATCCAAGAACATGGTATATCTCTCCATCTGTTCGTATCATCTTTAATTTCTTTCATCAGTGTCTTAAAGTTTTCTGCGTACAGGTCTTTTGTCTCCCTAGGTAGTTTTATTCCTAGGTATTTTATTCTTTTTGTTGCAGTGGTAAATGGGAGTGTTTCCTTAATTTCTCTTTCAGATTTTTCATCATTAGTGTATAGGAATGCAAGAGATTTCTGTGCATTAATCTTGTATCCTGCAAGTTTACCAAATTCATTGATTAGCTCTAGTAGTTTTCTGGTGGCATCTTTAGGATTCTCTATGTATAGTATCATGTCATCTGCAAACAGTGACAGTTTTACTTCTTCATTTCCAATTTGTATTCCTTTTATTTCTTTTTCTTCTCTGATCACAGTGGCTAGGACTTCCAAAACTATATTGAATACTAGTAGTGAGAGTGGACATCCTTGTCTTGTTCCTGATCTTAGAGGAAATGCTTTCAGTTTTTCACCATTGAGAATGATGTTTGCTGTGGGTTTGTCGTATATGGACTTTATTATGTTGAGGTAGGTTCCCTGTCTGCCCACTTTCTGAAGAGTTTTTATCATAAATGAGTGTTGAATTGTATCGAAAGCTTTTTCTGCATCTGTTGAGATGATCATATGGTTTTTATTCTTCAATTTGTTAATATGGTGTATTACATTGATTGATTTATGTGTATAGAAGAATCCTTGCTTCCCTGGAATAAATCCCACTTGATCATGGTGTATGGTCCTTTTAATGTGTTGTTGGATTCTGTTTGCTAGTATTTTGTCGAGGATTTTTGCATCTATAATCATCAGTGATATTGGCCTGTAATTTTCTTTTTTTGTAGTATCTTTGTCTACTTTTGGTATCAGGGTGATGGTGGCCTCATAGAATGAGTTTGGGAGTCTTCCTTCCTATGGAATTTTTTGGAACAGTTTGAGAAGGATAGGTGTTAGCTCTTCTCTAAATGTTTGATAGAATTCACCTGTGAAGCCATCTGGTCCTGGACTTCTGTTTGTTAGAAGATTCTTAATCACAGTTTCAATTTCATTACTTGTGATTGGTGTCTTCATATTTTCTATTTCTTCCTGGTTCATTCTTGGAAGGTTATACCTTTCTAAGAATTTGTCCATTTCTTCCAGGTTGTCCATTTTATTGGCATGGAATTGCTTGTCATAGTCTCTTAGGATGCTTTGTATTTCTGCGGTGTCTGTTGTAACTTCTCCTTTTTCATTTCTAATTTTATTGATTTGAGTCCTCTCCCTCTTTTTCTTGATGAATCTGGCTAATGGTTTATCAATTTTGTTTATCTTCTCAAAGAACCAGCTTTTAGTTTTATTGATCTTTGCTATAGTTTTCTTTGTTTCTATTTCATTTATTTCTGCTCTGATATTTATGATTTCTTTCCTTCTGCTAACTTCGGGTTTTGTTTGTTCTTCTTTCACTGGTTCCTTTAGGTGTAAGGTTAGATTGTTTATTTGACATTTTTCTTGTTTCGTGAGGTAGGCTTGTATAGCTATAAACTTCCCTCTTAGAACTGCTTTTGCTGCATCCCATAGGTCTTGGATCGTCGTGTTTTCATTGTCATTTGTCTCTAGGTATTTTTTGATTTCCTCTTTGATTTCTTCAGTGATCTCCTGGTTATTTAGTAACGTATTGTTTAGCCGCCATGTGTTTGGTTTTTTACGTTTTTTTCCCTGTAATTCACTTCTAGTCTCATAGCATTGTGTTCAGAAAAGATGCTTCATATGATTTCAATTTTCTTAAATTTACTGTGGCTTGATGTGTAACCCAAGATGTGATCTATCCTGGAGAATGTTCCATGCACACTTGAGAAGAAAGTGTAATCTGCTCTTTTTGGATGGAATGTCCTATAAATATCAATTAAATCTATCTGGTCTGCTGTGTCATTTAAAGCTTCTGTTTCCTTATTTATTTTCATTTTGCATGATCTGTCCATTGGTGTAAGTGAGGTGTTAAAGTCCCCCACTATTATTGTGTTACTGTCAGTTTCCTATTTTATAACTGTTAGCAGTTCCCTTATGTATTGAGGTGCTCCTATGTTGGGTGCATGTATATTTATAATTGTTATATCTTCTTCTTGGATTGATCCCTTGATCATTATGTAGTGGCCTTCCTTGTCTCTTATAACATTCTTTATTTTAAAGTCTATTTTATCTGATATGAGTATTGCTACTCCAGCTTTCTTTTGATTTCCATTTGTATGGAATATCTTTTTCCATCCCCTCACTTTCAGTCTGTATGTGTCCCTAGATCTGAAGTGGGTCTCTTGTAGACAGCATATATATGGGTCTTGTTTTTGTATCCATTCAGCAAGCCTGTGTCTTTTGGTTGGAGCATTTAATCCATTCATGTTTAAGGTAATTATCGATATGTATGTTCCTATGACCATTTTCTTAATTGTTTTAGGTTTGTTTTTGTAGGTCCTTTTCTTCTCTTGTGTTTCCCACTTAGAGAAGTTCCTTTAGCTTTTGTTGTAGAGCTTGGTTTGGTGGTGCTGAATTCTCTTAGCTTTTGCTTGTCTGTAAATCTTCTGATTTGCCCATCAAATCTGAATGAGATCCTTGCCGGGTAGAGTAATCTTGGTTGTAGTTTCTTCCTTTGCATCACTTTAAGTATATCATGCCACTTCATTCTTGCTTGTAGAGTTTGTGCTGAGAAATTGGCTGTTAACCTTATGGGAGTTCCCTTGTATGTTATTTGTTGTTTTTCCCTTGCTGCTTTCAATAATTTTTCTGTGTCTTTAATTTTTGCCAAGTTAATTACTATGTGTCTCGGTGTGCTTCTCCTTGGGTTTATCCTGTATGGGACTCGCTGCACTTCCTGGACTTGGGTGGCTGTTTCCTTTCCCATGTTAGTGAAGTTTTCGATTATAATCTCTTCAAATATTTTCTCGGATCCTTTCTCTGTCTCTTCTCCTTCTGGGACCCTTGTAATGCGAATGTTGGTGCATTTAATGTTGTCCCAGAAGTCTCTTAGGCTGTTTTCATTTCTTTTTTCTTATTCTGTTCCACAGCAGTGAATTCCACCATTCTGTCTTCCAGGTCACTTACCCGTTCTTCTGCCTCAGTTATTCTGCTATTGATTTCTTCTAGTGTAGTTTTCATTTCAGTTATTGTATTGTTCAACTCTGTTTGTTTGTTCTTTAATTCTTCTAGGTCTTTGTTAAACATTTGTTGCATCTTCTCGATCTTTGCCTCCATTCTTTTTCTGAGGTCCTGGATCATCTTCACTATCATTATTCTGAATTCTTTTTCTGGAAGGTTGCCTATCTCCACTTCATTTAGTTGTTTTCTGGGGTTTTTTCTTGTTCCTTCATCTGGTACATAGCCCTCTGCCTTTTCATCTTGTCTGTCTTTCTGTGAATGTGGTTTTCCTTCCACAGGCTGCAAAATTGTTGTTCTTCTTGCTTCTGCTCTTTGCCTGTGGTGGATGAGGCTATCTAAGAAGCTTGTGGAAGTTTCCTGATGGGAGGGACTGGTGGATGGTAGAGCTGACTGTTGCTCTGGTGGGCAGAGCTCAGTAAAACTTTAATCCGCTTGACTGCTGATGTGTGGGGCTCGGTTCTCTCCCTGTTGGTTGTTTGGCCTGAGGCAACCCAACACTGGAGCCTACCTGGGCTCTTTGGTGGGGCTAATGGCAGACTCTGGGAGGGCTCACACCAAGGAGTACTTTCCAGAACTTCTGCTGCCAGTGTCCTTGTCCCCACAGTGAGCCACAGCCACCACCCGCCTCTTCAGGAGACCTTCCAATACTAGCAGGTAGGTCTGGTTCAGTTTCCCCTGGGGTCACTGCTCGTTCCCCTGGGTCCTGATGCGCACAGTACTTTGTGTGTGCCCTCCAAGAGTGGTGTCTGTTTCCCCCAGTCCTGTTGAAGTCCTGCAATCGAATCCCACTAGACTTCAAAGTCTGATTCTCCAGGAATTTCTCCTCCCGTTGCCAGACCCCCAGGTTGGAAAGCCTGACTTGGGGCTCAGAACCTTCACTCCAGTGGGTGGACTTCTGTAGTATAAGTGTTCTCCAGTCTGTGAGTCACCCACCCAGCAATTATGGGCTTTGATTTTATTGTGATTGCACCCCTCCTACCATCTCATTGTGGCTTCTCCTTTGTCTTTGGATGTGGGGTATCTTTTCTGGTGAGTTCCAGTGTCTTCCTGTTGATGATTGTGCAGCAGCTAGTTGTGATTCTGGTGTTCTCGCATGAGGGAGTGAGAGCACATCCTTCTACTCCACCATCTTGGTTCCTAATCCCAGTTCTTCCTTTCTATTTTCCCTTGGCAACCACTAGTTTACTTTCTCTCTCTACGGATTTGCCTGTTCTGGACAATTCATATACAGTATATGGAATCACACAATATGCAGCCTTTTGTGTTTGACTTCTTTTACTTCTCACAGTGTTTTCAAGGCTCATCCATGTTGTAGTATGTATCAGTAGTTCATTCTTTTTTATGACTAAATAATAGTCCATTGTATGAATATACCACATTCTGTTTATCCAGTAATCTGTTCATGGGCATTTGGGTTATTTCTACTCTGGGGCTGTTGTGAATAGTGCTGCCATGAACAGTTCATGTAGAAGTGTTTGTGTGAACATCTGTTTTCAAGCTTTCTTGGGTGTGTAACTAGGAGTGGAATTGCCGGGTCATATGGTAAACTCTAAGTTTAACTTTTTGAGCAACTGCCAGACTGTTTTCCAACAGCTTTAGCTTCTCTAATTGAAATTATTTTGCTGGTAATAAACATAATTTCTTCAGTAGGCCTTTACTGTATGTGTGTTAATACCAAAGAAATATGATTCTGAAAGCAGTTCTCTATACTTAATGGAAAAGGCCTACCTTATTGTAAATATATCCTTTCTCCTAAATGAATATAAAGTCAATGTGATTCTTACCAGATTTGCTGTTTGATTTATTTTTTTTAATTTGACACATTAATCCCAGAGTTCATTTCTAAGACTCAACAAATGAGGATAATAAGGAAAAGTTTGAAAAGAGAGAATACTATCAGCAACGGGGAAACCATGTGAAAAACAGGTCCTGCCAAATAAAATAGTAAACTTTATTTTATAGCTGTATCTATGCACTGTGATACTGGCATCATAAACATATCAGTGGGACAGAACAGAGTACAGAAGTGGATCTAATTCATGAAAAATAGAATGCGGTAAAGATTGCATTTCAAATCACTGAAAAAATGGAATGTTAGAAAAATAATATTTATTATATTAAAATGGGGAAGGCCTTTGTAAGTCAGTGGTAGAAAAGGTTAAAGAATCTGAGAGCATAAAAATAAAACATTTCTATCTGGTAAAATAAATAAAGACAACCAAATCAGAAGATTATCGGTAACTCATATGACTGGAAAGGGGCTTATTTCTCTAGGATAAGAAGTTCTCTTACAAATTTTTAAGAAAAGGACACCCGCACTCCCTCAAATAAGAAAAGAAAAATGAGGAATGATTTGAACAGGTAATTCATGGGCAGAAGATATAGTAGTGGCCATATGAAACAGTGTTCAGCTTCATTTGTAATTAAGAAAACAAAATAACAGCGTAGCATTTCTTTCATTTATCAGATTTTTGCCAGCTGGTAAAATTTTTTTAAATTTGATAACAGGCAGTAATGCAGAGGGAATAGGTCAACCGGCCTGTCAAATACTATTGATTGGACTCTACATTTACACAGTCTTTTGGAGGGTCATTTGACAATATCTGTTCAAATTAAAATCACACAGTGTATAAAACAGTAAATTATTTACTCCTAAGAATATATCCTATAGGTATATTCATGGAAGTATTTATATGTACACATTTACTTGTAGCATTAAATAAATAATATCTATGCATCTGTTAAAAAGAATACAACCTGAAGAGAGAATAATGCGCAAAGAATAGACTTTTTAGGTATCTAAAATAGTCTTGCATATAGTGTTTAAATATATTTACACATTCACACTATTCTTTAAAATTCCTTGCCCTTAAGTTTTAAGGACTAAAGAAAACATAAAATTCCCTAAGAATGCCTATTATTAGAATAGGGTATAATGTATAGTTGTTTATAAGTGAAATTGGAGCTTAGTGATAGCCCCCTTCTCTTGAATACTTCCTTTAGAAGAAACATACAAAGCGTAACACAATATACGTGAAATACTAATCATTGTGTATGTTTTATTGACTTGTCTGGAAAAAAGTATAACATTCAGGTAAAATGTCAGTCACATACTTATCATTAAGTGTATCGATGACTTAGAAAAACATAACCAGATGTATCGACAGTGTAAATTGCATGTGTTTGGTTGCTGCTGTTTGGGCTGGGGATCGAGTGCTGGCAGTTGGTTGGTGATAGTGGCAGTCATGATTGAGTCCTAACACTGCCTAAGTCTCTGAGAAAGGAAATAATCTCCTAATTACATTTTTTACCAGACACATCTTCCAGAGCTAGACACCCTTTCATCAGAAAGAGCTAGATCCTTTATAACCTGGCTTAGAGACAACAGACCATTAAACCCAATTCTTCACGTGGTAAAGTAAGTACTTCTGTAACTTAATTATGAAATTGTCTTATCCTGTCCAGTCTTTGTGAAATTGTTTGTCTTCAAAAGCAAATTTTAAATAATAATATCAAAATACATTCTAGTGGTAGAATGCTATTACTTGATTAACATCCCCTATTCATTTTCAAGTTCCTATGAATTAGTAAGTTTTTTGATGTATAAGTATTCTTTTTAATAGTATGCATTATAGATAAAAACCCCTTTTTCTTCTTCAGAGATGAGAGTCCTGCCAAAACAGAATTTTTTCAACATTTGATTGAAGACCGGACAGAAGCCGCATTCTCTTACTATGAATTTTTGCTTCACGTTCAGCAGCAGATTTGTAAGTGAAGTGGAATAAAATTGAATAAGAAGAAAATGGTCTATAACCTAGGTAAAGTGTAATCTGTCAGAGAAGCACATAGGAAAGTTGAAATGTAGGCATTTGTTGTTACAAGAGACAATGTGTAGCATAGCACCTGGTCTGAGGCTTTGGCAAAAGGTAAAGACGAAGAAATAACTTGACAGATTTTCTTCATCCTAAACTAATGGTAAGGATGATGCTGTTTCGCGAAGTATATTTTGAATTGGTTTCCACACATTTCCAGTAGTGCAGCAGTACAGTGCTCTGTTCATTGCAAGCTGGCAAACTTACGTAGTTATGTGGGATGATATGTCATAATGTAATATTAGATAAATTCCCTTTTCTTATAATTAATATAACATTTCTGGACTTGAACTCTGACAAGAGATGCCAAAAGGCAGTGGTACCGTGTTGTTTATATGAATTACTTTTTAACAAGGAATGATTCATATTCATTAAATGAATTCAGTATTTTCCCTGTAAAAACAATAGAGTTTCAGTACATGAACTATAGAAAACAATATATATATAATGTACATAAATGTTACATTTGTAAAGAAAATGTAAAAATGTAACTACAGAATATGAATTGCTTAAACTGTGCTGCATTGTTGGATGACAACTCTTTTGGTGGCAGTTAGAGAATGAGGTTGACAAACGCATATTACGAATTGAGTCCACAAAAGAAACACAAAACTCTTTGTAATTCTGTTAAATCTTTTATGTGGATTTATTTATGATCAGCCTACTAATTAAAAATATTTTGCTTGACAATATGGCTTGGTGTTTGTGTGTTTGTGGTCGGGGAGTGTTGGTGGTATTTTTACTTATAGGATGTATTGAATTTACTGCTTGGGGAAACGCAGTGATACCACATTTCACTAGGTAATATATGTGAATATGTTTTCATTAATTTGTGGACATTATCAAGTACTTATTCTGTTTGTATTCTAAAACAACACTGCTTTCAAAACACATATGATTATTGACTAATCATAACCTTAATTTGTTTTTCTTGGTTAAATTAGGCATTTTTTCCTGCACACACACAGCAAGAAAATTTTTATAATGTTGTGACTATCCTGTTGAATTGACTTTAAGATTACCATCTTGAACTTTGAGAGTGATTTTATTCTGATGGGAAAAAAAAACTCATTTACTAACAGCTTATTTACTATAAAAACTGTTCATGATCCATTAGCTTGTAAATAAAATTTTATTATAAACACTGTAAAAGTCCCATTGATAAACTTTGGAAGGAAAAAGGCTCTCGATTTGCGTGGTGAGTGATTTCTGCCGGTTTGTGTTTGGTGGACCTCTTTTCTTTGGATAAAAATAAAAGTACTCTCTCGCATTCCCTGCTAGAAATGAGAGGTTAAATGACTCACCCCGGATGACGTTACTAATTAGCGGCCGAGCCAATAGTAGACGTCAGATGCTCTGCACACCCACCACCTTCTCCCAGCCGTCCCCACACCGTGCTGCATCCGGGAGGGGACTCTTGTGGGACGCGAGGATCGACTGCAGTACTCCAAGGGCAACCGAGTACTGTAATTTTACAATGCAAAGTATCGTGTTTCTGCTTTAAGAAAGATGAAATGTTTTGTCTTTGGATAGTTTGTTCCTCAGTTAATAGGTATTTGTAAGTACTAATCCTTGCTTTCACAGAGCTTACACTGCAGAGTGAGCTTGTGGAGGACTGGGGGAAAGACAGTACGTTTATATGTCGGGTGTGGTGAATGCAACGGAGAAAAAGAAAGCCAGATAAGGAATCCAGAATGCTGGTTTTAGCACGGGCTCCCGCTGCGGCTGCAGCTCCTCTTCAGCCTCGAGCCGCTCCGGAAGTTCCAGCAGCTCCCATGGCTCTCCGAGCCCTTCTCGGCGCAGGCATGACAGCAGGCGGCGTTCCCGCTCCAAATCCAAACCACCCAAAAGAGACGAAAAGGAAAGGAAACGGCGGAGCCCTTCCCCTAAACCCGCCAAAGTGCACGTTGGAAGGCTCACCAGAAATGTGACCGAGGATCACATGGAGATACTCTCCACCTACGGGAAAATTAAAATGATTGACGTGCCTGTAGAAAGGATGCACCCCCATCTGTCTACAGGCTACGCATATGCGGAGTGTGAGAATCCAGATGAAGCCGAGAAGGCGCTGAGGCACGCGGATGGAGGACACATCGATGGCCAGCAGATCACTGCCACCGCTGTGCTGGCCCCCTGGCCTCGGCCACCCCCCAGGCGATTCAGCCCTCCCAGGAAGGAGAGTGCCGCCACCGCCACCCATGTGGCGCAGGCCCCCCCCCCCCACAGAGGAGGAGAAGGTCGCGTCCCCCTCGGCGCAGGTCCCCCGGCCGCCGCAGCCCCAGGAGCTGCTCCAGCTTCAACTCCTCCCGATGCGCAGGGCCACCGAAGCTCTGCCCTGTGACTTGTATTCCCGCCAACTCACTTTTGTCACTTTTCTCGACGAAGGAGGATCGGTAGGAAAGAAATCCCTTACCCGGGCAGGCCTCGAAGGTGAAGGCAGTAATTGCCACGTTTCCCCTGGCGGCAGAGTTCCGGCTGCAGGAGCGTTGTTGGTTTGGGGGCGTGCTTATAAAGATGCCCTCCAGTCTTCTGGCTAGAAAGCTTCCGCATTTCTAGTTCCTGACAGGCAGTTTAGTGGCAGAGCCCGCAGGGATGAGCAGGGGGCTCCAGGAGGTGGTACAGCCCCACCCTGGGAGCATGTTTTCCTATTCCACAGATGACCTGGGTCCCACCTGGTGGCCTGCTCGTGCCCTAACCTGTTGGCCTGCAGGGTCCCACGGGAAAGGTGTGCTTTTACGCAGCTGCCGTCCTTGTTAGCCTGGCCGTGCTCCCCTGCATGAGTCCTTTTCTGACCTCTAGGGCCAAATACCCAAAACGGTTCTTTTCACGTGTACTCATGTCGTACACACACACACACACACACACACACACACACACACACACCCCCATGTCTCCCTTTCTCTCTGAAACTGGTAAGTTGAGAGTCGACTCTGTCGGGTCATCACAGAACCCCCCCCCCCCCGCCCCCCGCCGCGTTGTGTTGGTATACATGGTGGTCCTGCAGGTTACCTTGGCAACGTGTACATTGTTTTTTTGACTTTTATTGTACAGTCAGTACTATACATTTTCTGTTTGGAGTTTTGTAACTTTGTAGCATTTTAGATAATATTGTGTTTGTACCTTGTTGTGTAGAGAAAAGAATTGTGTTGAATAAACCTAGGATTAGAGTGCAGCTCGAGTGTTGGGTTCACAGCCTCCTTCCTGTCCCTTGGCCCCAAAGGCAGCTTCAGTTGTGAGGTAATTAAACATGATTGTCTTAAAAAAAAAAAAAAAGAATGCTGTTTTTGATAGTAACTAGGGAAGGCCCTTCTGAAAAGGTGACAGGTGAGCAGAGCCCTAAAGCCATGTGGCTGTCTGGAAGAAACAGTCCCAGGGGGGACCTTTGCAGTGAGTGAATGTGGAAGTTAGCTTCTGATCACTCTGACTTTCCCTATAAAAGAAGCGATTGGAGTTATCAGCTGCGAAAGGGGAAAGAGTGTGAGATTCCAAGAAATAGTCACCTAGGAGAGTGAGAGGTCAAGCAGCACCGAGGGCCCTTCTTTCGATGTGAGCCATGAACTTCAAGTGAACCCAGTTAGCATGCCTCTTCCTTCTAGCCACATTCACCACCTGGTGGAAAGTTGGATTTAAGTTGGAACAGAAGAGCAAGGGAACTGAGGATGTATACAAGGAAGATACTGTGTCATTTAAGTGAAAGGGGCACATACTGAGTGATGGATAGAAAAAGGTCATGGGCTTAGTAGTTTGGAGGTCCTGTTGAGGTCAGAGAGCTGTTAGGGTATGGATACCAGAGGGAATGAGCTGGAAAGATAGGAAGTGGTGGTCAGGATATGGGATGCTTGGAATTGAGATTTGAGGGAAGTTTAATCTGGATGTCTACAAATGAGGAGCAGAGGAATGCCTACCTCGGGTGTGAGATCGGAAACAGCCACCTTGAAAGGCTTTGTCCTCTGAAGACGGCCAGACTTCAGTTAGAGAATGTGAAGACTGACATCAACGAGAACATCGGCCTGAGGCGATTGATCCTCACGGGGATAATCGTCCTCATCACCTCCAGTGCAGCAAGTCTCTGGCCATTTTTTATTTGTGAGGCGGGAAGTTGACAAGAGGAAGGGGCATGCTTACCAGGAGTTCTCTGAGCCCCTTTTCAACTAATTGAAACTGTCATTAAAGTCGGCAGTTTTTTAAGAGTATCCCAGGTGATGTGAAAATCTCCTAATCCCTTACTAGAACCATTGTTTAATAGGAACATACAATTTGATTTATAGTTTACATACTGCTCTTAAAGAATATATCCGTAGCACAAATCAAGAGCATTGATGGAAAAAGAATTCTATTCTTTATTTATACATTAATGTGTATTTGTGTGCTAAAACCTATTTGAAGGCCATTTAGAGCTTGAATCTGTTGTAGTCAACCCATGAGGCTATAAAAGGCACATATTAGCAAAGTGTTAAGAAAACTATGCGTCCTCTCTTCGAAGTAACTTTTGAAGACACTAAAAATACTTTCAAAGGCCAAAAGAAGATGAAAACTAACGAAGCTGAAAACAACACTGAAGATACTATTTAGGTGGAATTGCTAATCACTGAAAGAAGACAGTTCAAGATTTAAAAAAAAAAAAAACTTATTCTTTGGCACATGAAACGGAGACCTCCTGGAAAATAAAAATGGTAGGTAGATATTTTATGAATCACTCATCTTTTTTTTTTTTTTTGCGGTACGCAGGCCTCTCACTGTTGTGGCCTCTCCCGTTGCGGAGCACAGGCTCCGGACGCGCAGGCTCAGCGGCCATGGCTCACGGGCCCAGCCGCTCCGCGGCATGTGGGATCTTCCCGGACCGGGGCACGAACCTGTGTCCCCTGCATCGGCAGGTGGACTCTCAACCACTGCGCCACCAGGGAAGCCCGAATCACTCATCTTTTATCTCTAAACTCAGAGATGGAATCTGCATCAACCAGAAAATTGGGTATCCTCTTCCTCCTGCCTTCTTGTAATACCTATGAGCAGCAGAGAAGTTAGCCTCGGTTAGGAGACACAGAGGCTGTTAACGCATTGCCTTCTCATGGGTCATGAGCTGATCCAAAAATGAAAGCCCTTTCTTTAGTTCCCATTAGTAAACAGTGCACAGTTTTGTAGATTTTCATGTCAATTTGGGGGCCAAAAAGCATTGCTTACCAGTAACCCACTAAATGAGTTGTTACAGATTGCTAAATTGGTAGTCACAAATGAAAATCACTGTTTTATTAAAGATTACTTGACACTCTACTGTTCTCCTAAGAAACCTGGTTCCTGTGCAAGTTTGTAATTTTGCAAAAACTCCCTGAAGTGCGTGTATACAGATAATTCGGTTGCCACCTCCTCGGGAGCTTCTTGGGTGAAATCTGAAACATGCCTCCACATATGCAGAGGGCAGGGAGCAGCCGAAGAAAGAGGCAGCCACTCCAGAGTGGTAGGTGGCAGTTTTAATACGCAAGGGAACTTACTTACAAGGCTTGTCTCGGGCGGCCACAAAACCAGTAGGACTCCACACCTACCTGCCAGAATCTTAGAAGTTTATATAGAGACCTTAACTGGCTTCAGTCACGTACACGGTCCCGGGAGCCTCAACACTGTATTTGTGTTTCAAGACTGGGTCCTTGGAGCAGCTGCTGGGAGCAGGGAAAGCAAGCAGAATACAGAATCCAAGGCTAGGGGAGCGGGCGGGGAGCCTCCAGGTGCCAGGGTCAACTGGCAGTCGCGTCTTTTTGATGGCCTCCTCCCGCGACAGGTGCTATGCCACAGACAGTCTGTCAGACAACGGACAGAAACTACCCTACAGCTGGTGATCAGTCAGTTTTTATGAGTGCATCATCACTGCTCAGACATGTTCATGGTTTTAGTCAAGCGACTATTCTCGTTTTTCAGGTACCTATTATTTTAGCTCAATAGCCAATTAATTTGTTGATAATTTGATTAGGGTGTAGTGATGTATATGCTTATTTTTACACTATAATTGTCTAAAACTAGATTCTGAAATACACTTTTTGGTAGACGTAAAATGATTATACTCTCATTGTTAAAACAGAAATATGTATAACCTACCCTTCTACCTTGCTTATACACTCACTTTCTAAAAATATATATATTATTTATTTATTTGGCTTCATCGGATCTTAGTTGCAGCACGTGGGCTCCTTAGTTGTGGCATGCAAACTCTTAGTTGTGGCATGCATGTGGGATCTTGTTACCCGACAATGGATCGTACCTGGGCCCCTTGCACTGGGAGCGTGGCATCTTATCCACTGCGCCGCCAGGAAGCCCCTCTACCTTGCTTGTAACACTTTATTGATGCTGTGGCTGGTACATGTGTGCTAGTTTAAGTAATTTGTAAATATAATTATTAGGTTCTTTTAAAGTTAATAGGCTATGGCTTTATAATATTAAATCATGGTTAAGCCTATTCTCTTTAGAAATAAATAAAAAGCAATTTGTATATGTTTCTCTCAGTTCTTTATTACATTGAAATTTACTTTAGGTCAGGGATTTTACCTTGAGTCTTTTTAGTACTTCTTGTCTCCCAACTCACATATCCCCAAGCTCCTGTCCTTATATAGCTACGTAATAGAAACACGTTAAGTTAATTTAGTGGAAAACTTATTAGCCTTTCTTACCATGGAGTCATTTCAGAATGACCCTTGGGAAAGCTGTAAAACACTGTACTAGTTTGGAAAGCCTGTCCCATTTTTAATGAAGTTTTTATGGAATTTTTTCTATATTCCAGTTTCTTTCAAATCCTGCTCTTTTGGGACTTAACGTTTTATGACTTGCATAGTAACAATAGGAAAGACCTATTAATATGTGCGTCCTATTGAAACCTGAGTGATTTTACTAGAATGAAAGATACTGTGCCTCTAGACTATCTCTTATTATCAGAAACTGATAGGTAATTATTTGCAGAGTCAAGAATAACAGGGAGACGGAGAGATGAAGGAATAAGAGGATTAAGCAAGAAAGGTCAAAGCTTAAAGCTGAGTTATTTAATTAGGACCCTGAGTACTGTGTCCGCAAGCAAATAAGGGGTCTGAAAAGGTGTTTTTCCCCAAAATCTAGTGAACCTAAGTTGTCTTCATAGAACTTACCACAATCTTTTGAGTGATAGTTTAGGAAGGAATGGGAACCAAAGTGGGATAGAGAATGGGTAGGAACCAGAAGGGTAACTCTGAAAGTAAAAGAAGATTGATTGTACATCACTATAGGGGCTACCCTTCTCCATGTCCAGGCTTTGCATGTCCTTCTCCCCTTACTTGGAAACCCGTTCGATCCCTTCCTGGCTTCACTGACTGAACCCCACTCATCCTTAGAACTCAGCCTAAAGATCACCTCTTTCTGGCAGCCTTTCCTGACCACTCCCCCTCCTGTGTGTTTCCATAACACCTTCCACTTTTCTCTGCCATAGCCCTTGTCAGCGTTATCATTGACATTCTCCTTTAACACAGGAACTATGTTCTCTCTTAAACTAAGGCAAGTGCCTCCCACCCCCATGCCTGGCACATAATAGACATTCAGCAAATGTTTGTTGATTCAGTTTTAAATGATTCTAAGTTAGAGATAAAATGAGTTGAAGATCTGGAAACAGAAGTAAAGAAACAGTCTCTTTTGGATGAAAGAAGAAACATACTATACCATGCTGGATGGAAATGGAAAGAAAACCAGATGGATGCAATGGGAATAGTGCCAGAAGGTGGATATAAACCCCATGAAAATTCAGGAGTGTAACCACCTCTCAGGTTTCTGGAGCTTCAGGCGTCTGGACCATGTTGCAAGATAGCCTCCAAAATGAAAAAGTCACTCCCCCCAGGTCACCTTCCACAACACCTTGTACAATGCTTGGTGACTTTTTGGGGTCTTAGAAGCTACATACGCCCCATTTCAATGTGCCACTGTGACCCATTTACCAAGTAACTGGTAAGGCTGCCAATTTGCAGTGCAGTCAGAGCAAGAGAAGGCTCTACGTAAAGGAAGGCTGTGGTGCAAACCGCTCTGCCCCTAGGGCTCTTTTGACCCAGCAAGTCTAACTGGAGTGTCTGTGGCAAATGCAAATGCCATGCGGGGCTCAACTGGAAATTACAGACCTCTCTATGGTTCGGGAGCACAGCCATATCTTCTGCAAAAAAAACCTTTTATCTCTTTGAGAACAGCTCCTAGACTGCTACTGAGCTGTGCACTGCAAGACGTTGGATGCCCCAAGCGAGTAATAAGATTGCGCGTGCCCAGAAGCAGTCTATCACTAAATGTGAACAGGATATAAGGTACCAGGCTCAGCTGTCCTGAAGCAAGTTGCATGAGCAGGTGGCTCGGATTCTTACGGCCACTCCTGCTGCATGGCCACCTTTCCTCGGTTCACATCCATGGCCTCATGAGCTATTTCCCTATGATCAGTTAAAGAAGGAAGAAAAAAACAGAGCCTGCTTTTAAGACAAAATTATGACACCAACTGGACTGCTGTAGGACTAGTCTAGTGGTGAAGGGAAGTCTTTGTGGGCAGAACTTCAAGCCATACATTTGTCTAGACAATGAGGCTCCCAAGAGATATAGGCCTATACAGCTTCATAGGCAAGTAGCTAATGGCTAGTTAAATGACCAGGGACTTGGAAGGAACAGGATTGGAAACTGGTGACAAAGGTTTAGAGAACAGGTATTTGGATGGATTTCACAGAGTGACACTGTGAAGATATTTGTATTCCATGTGAACGTACACCACAGGGCATCTGCAGTGAAAATTGTCCACCTGATTCAGGTGAGCCATCTGTGAATGTCAGCCTTGTTCCTTAGTCACCCCAGTATTTGCTCAATGGCCTGTGTACAGATTTGCTTTACTTGCAAGGATAGAAGCTATGCTTGGGCTAAATACTATGGGCATCCCCTCGCCAAGGCTGAAATGGCTGCACTACTGTATTCCTAACCTGTCCTCAGCTGAGACCTACTTTGATTTCTCGATATGACATTATTCCTTGGGGAAACAAGGCACCACGTGATAGCAGGTTAATTACATTGGACCCTTCCACCATGGAGCAGTTTGACCTCAGTGGAATAGACACACAGTCTGGGACTGGATTTGCCTACCCTGCCTGTAGCATTTCTGCCAACACCACCATCTATGGGCTTACAGAATTACCATGTGATTTCCACATTGTTTCTGATCAAGTAACTCATTTCACGGCAAAAGGAGTGTGGCAGTGGGAATTCACTGGTCTTACCACGACCTGTCACCCCCAAAAGCAGCTGGCCTGATAGAAAGGTGAAGACACAGTTAGAGTGACTTTTGATGTACTGTCCTACAGGATGCAACATATGCTTTGATTCCGAAACCAGCATTTTTCTCCCATAGCCAGTCCTGAAAATCAAGATGGGATCAGCATTCCATCTTAACCTATTCACAGAATTTTAGGGTCTTACTCCCCAAAGGAGCATGCTTCCACTGAGGGACACAATATTGTTCCTACTGAATTGGAAGTTATGACTACCAGCTGACTGCTTGGGGCTCCTTATGCCAATAAGTTGGAAAGGGATTTATCCTGATTGTGAATAGGAATTAATTTGCTGCTATATAATGGAGTAGGGAGGACTATATCTGGAACCTATAGAATTTTCCAGAGGGCCTCTTAATACTTCTACATTCAAAATTAATGGAATACTGGGAATTCCCTGGTGGTCCAGTGGTTAGGAGTCCGTGCTTCCACTGCAGGGGGCACGGGTTCGATCCCTGCTTGGGGAACTAAGATCCCACAAGCTGCACCATGTGGCCATAGATAAAAAAATAAATAAAACAAGAAAAGAATGTCAGCTTAAAAAAAAAATTAACGAAATACTACAGTAACTCAGGAAAAGAAGGGGTCACTGATGACATGACTCAAACTCTTCAAAAAATGATTTCTGTCTCCCACTAGGTAAAGAATGCCAACCAACATCCTGTACCGTGCTAAACAGAAAATGGTACACGATCTGAGAGGTGCAAGGGGAGCAAATTTGAGAGTGAAAAGGAAGAACTCGATTCTAGCCCTGTATCTGTCATGTTATATTAGACCACCTCCAGTAGAAAGAAGTGTTTGAGAGCCAAACAGAACACAATTTGAGCTCTAGTCCCTCTGCTAGCTGTGTGACCTGGGCCAAGTCCCTAAACTCTTCTGAGCCTTAACAGTCCTACTAGAGATGATAATTTTTTTTTTAATTTTTAAAAAATGTTTATTTATTTAGGCTGTGCTGGGTCTTCGTTGTGGTACACGGGTTTAGTTGTGGTATGTGGGATCTTAGTTCCCTGACCAGGGATTGAACCTGAGCCCCCGGCATTGGGAGCTCAGCGTCTTAACCACTGGACCACCAGGGAAGTCACTAGACATGATAGTTCTGTGGTAAGGGTTTTGTGAGAATTATATGGAACAAATGTGTAAAGTTGTCCATTAACAACTGACATATAGTAAGTACTCAGTAAATGTCGGTCAATGTCTTGGCAGAATCGCAGCCCAACAGTAGTAGTAGCAATGCTCTGCCCATGTTGAGCCTGCTCTCTGCCCTTGTATCACCAGTGTCAGTTTGCCTCATACCTACCAGTTTCTACCTTCACTGAAATTCTTCCCTGCTTGAGACGAAGGACCAAAAGTTTTAGTGCTGGCTACTGCCACCTTAACTCCCTTTTTCCTAGGATTCATTTGTTAAGCGCACTTATATTTGCTTCAGACCACCCAGTACTGCTGGATATACAGAAGCAAGCGGTCTTTGTCCATTACGTCCGTCTACCACCAGACTTCAAAATGTGATGCTCACCAGAGAGCCTAAATTGTTATGCTAAGTTTTCTTTGATATCAAGTTTTAACTTTCTACCTGATAATCTCTTTATTAGGAGAGACTTATGAATTCTTATGCCCCTGGGCCTTTGAACATGCGGGAGCCTCTGCTAGAAACACATCCTCACCTCTTCATTTGACTGGCTGCCATTCCTCCTCCCGTTATTCATGTGCACTGATGTCAGCCTGACCCTCACCCCGAGCCTACCTGGACCTCCCCGCTAATTGGGACCTTGGGCCCTGGTCTTTTTCCATTTATTCCGCTTTAATTTCTTGTTCTGTTAACTTCCCCACTATGTTCTATGTGGGCGAGAAACTCATCTTTTTCATTCATCACTCTATCATCAGAGCCTTGAACAATGTCTGACACACCCTTGTGCACGTATAACCAGAAGTATGTGTGATTTTGTTCTTCTTAAAGTGGTTGATGTTTTAAACTTACAAGTCCTGTTTTATTTTTCATCCTTTCATTCATTCATGAAATATTTAAGAACCTACTTTGTGACAGGCTCTGTTAGGTGATGAGTTTAGAGCAGTGAACAAAACAGACAAGGTCCCTTCCATCATGGAGCTTGCATTCTAGTTGGGGGAGACAGATAAAAAATAAATATAGGTGATGATGAAATGCTAAGAAGAAAAATAAAGCAGAGTGAGGGCTACAGGCAATGAGTAGGAGGTAGTGCGGCCAGACTTATCTTTTAGGGCCTCGCGGGCTATGGTGAAGCCTTTGGGTTTCATTCTGAAAGGTGTAATGCCTTCAAAGGGCTTTGAACAGAGGGGTGATGTGAACAGGAGACGGCCAGCCAGCCTACTGTAGGAGGCGGAAGAGAACAATTCATGAATAAAGCAGCCCCCAGCACAGTTCAGATGGGACGTGTTTGGATTAAGAGAATGTGAAATTTAGGAATTGACCCTGGCAGCTTGGATCAATTTTTACTTGATCATTCTTTTATAACACTACTGGTTCCATTTGCTGACATTTCATTTAAGATCTGTTTTATTTCCTTTATAAGTAAGATTGGTCTGTGACCTGCTTTTATCATGTTTACTTGTTTCATTTTGATATCAGCATTATGCTAGTTTTGTTAAATGAATTGGATAGCTTCCCATCTGTTTTGATGCTTTGGAACAATTCATATCAGTTAGCTAAAGTTTAGGTATATAAGATAAGTATTATCTATTTTGGAAGTTTTGGTTGAACTGGCCCAGTAAGCTCTGGGCTTGGGACGTTTTTCCAGGTAGATCATTAAACACTGTTTCAATCTATGACTACTGGTCTCTTCAGGTTCTCTTTGTTGAGCCAAGTTTGGTTTTTATAGTTTTAAATTGATTGGTATAAGCAATTACTGGGGGTTAGTTTTTCTATCCTTTCTGTTATGTATATGTATTCCTTCTTTTTTCTTCATCATTCTTGTGTCAGTTTTGTCAGTCTTGGTGCCTTTAAAAAAAAAAAACAACTTTTGGTTTTATTGACTCACTCTATTTTGGGGAGACGTTGCTTTAGAAAAAAGGGTAGAGGAAGTCTGATTCATTTTCTGCTTTTACCACTATCATTTTCTTCCCGCTACATCCTTTAGGCTTAGTTTTGCTATTTTTATAGCTTCTTAGATTGTAAGCGTAGTTTACTTTCAGACTTCCTTGTTTTCTAATAAATGCACTTAAGTCTATACATTTTCCTGAGTAGTGAACCTTTTGATATTAAGTGCTTTCATTGCTATGCAGTTTTAAAATAGTTCTCAAATTCCACTTATTTCCTACTTAATCCATGAGTATTTTTAATAAGTGTGTTATTCAAATTCCAATGGTAGTGATGCTTTACCTTCTAATTTCATGAATAAAGCTTATATGTTAGGAAGTTAAAAAAATATTTTTGAGATTTCCTCTGAGGCCTGACATACGGTCATTATATTATGAATCTTCCCTACAGAGTTTGAAAATAATATGTATTTTCATTTGGGTACTAAGTTCTTTATGACTCTGTTAAAAATGAAAGCCTAGGAATATTCTTCTCTAGTTATCTCTAGAATTCAATCAGCGTAGGGACCTCCAAGTAGGATACTCGAGGGGACCCCTCAGCCAGTCCGCCTCTGCAACCCAGTGCTACTGGCATCTGCAGAGGATATATGAGAAGTTGCTGGATTCAGATGATTTTACAAGTAAGACCAGGTGACATAAATATAAAACTTTTTTCGTAAATAAACTTTCCTTCTACCTTGACTGAATCTAGCCCCGTTGCCAATGGTAGGCAAGTGATACTAATGGTAGATAATCCAGTACCGTTACTGGTCAGCCTATCTGTGAAAAACTGAGTTCTCAAATGATAGTTTGAGGACATAAATGAATAATGCCTGCAAAGGCCAGTTGTATGAACGTCAATGGGGAAATTTGGGAACCACCTTTATTAGAAGTTAAAGCACAAATCTGGATATTCATGTCCTCATTAAGGATCTGATGCCAGGCTAAAACTAGGGTGAGGCAACTGAGGTACTCGCCTTGGGCACCAAATTTAAAGGGGCACCAAAAAACTCAATCATTGAGATAATATTTAAATGTAATATTTTTAAAAATCGAAATTAATGCAAAAAATTTATGATGAACAGAGTATCAACATTGAAAATAAAGAAAGGATTTGACCCTGCAATTGATTCCCCTCCCTTCACCGCACCCTAATCCCAGCTGTGGCTATGAAAAGGTCAGGTGGTTAAGCGATGTCAGAAGAGACAGGCAATGTAAGGTCAAGGTTATCTTGGGGTCTTGGAGTTGAAAAATCTTGGCATCATAGTTATACAATTCCAGGCTTGAGTTCTGACTATATGACCTTAGATAAGTTACTTAACCTACTAGTTTCTTCGTCTGTGATAGGGAGCTAATAACATTAATTTGTAAGGTTTGTTTTTTTTTTTAGATGTTGGGGGTAGGAGTTTATTAATTAATTTATTTATTTTTGCTGTGTTGGGTCTTCGTTTCTGTGCGAGGGCTTTCTCTACTTGTGGCAAGCGGGGGCCACTCTTCATCGCGGTGCACAGGCCTCTCAGTATCGCAGCCTCTCTTGTTGCGGAGCACAGGCTCCAGACACGCAGGCTCAGTACTTGTGGCTCACAGGCCTAGTTGCTCCGCGGCATGTGGGATCCTCCCAGACCAGGGCTCGAACCCGTGTCCCCTGCATTAGCAGGCAGATTCTCAACCACTGCGCCACCAGGGAAGACCCTGTAAGGTTTTTATAATAACTAAACCAAGTGCTTATGCCTGACCCACAGAGGCAGGTCCAAGTTTCGTGGAGCCTGAGGTTATATAATTTGGGAGACCGTCTTTAAGAAAAATAATAAAAAATTAGGAATGCAAAATTGGCATGGTAATGAATATTTAGAGTGAGGAAATAAGTCATAAATAACAAAAGTTTTTAAAGCACAAAACCCCCAAAATAAAACATTTTAAAAAATTAGTTGCCGCTCGCATCACTGTCATACATTTTTCCCCCCGACAGTTTTTTGGCTACATTCCCTTTGACTGCCTTTTCATAGGGCAGCAATTTTGCAATACTTTCTATAGAGAGAATAGAAAAGAGAATAGAAAAGAGAATTTTCTCTCGCATGTTGTTTTGTTTCATATCATTATAGTTTAGAACAGTGTCTCAGCTTTACAACTCACTATTGGCAATGTCCTGTCAATTCTTCAAGTGTTTTTCATATGTGAGCTGTAATATTGGGAAGAATATGCCACAGACCGGCTTCTTGGCATTCATTTCACATGTCGCTTCTTTTTACTAGACCCACACTCTAGTAATTTGGGGGGTCAGCAAAGTGAGAGAGCTCTGGACACCGCAGATGGAAAGACTACTGGGGCTGCCCTGTCCACATGGTGGCTCAGCACATGTGGATCACTTTGGTGCACAACACACTTCACCACAATGTGTGGGAATCTTGGTGAGACAGGACAGTTACTCCGAGCTAGTTCATTAATATACTTACGTATTAGAACCTCTTCACATTTGAATCTCTGCTTTCCCTTTTCAGAAAAAAAAAAACCAACCATAAACAACTTTATTGGTGTCATTTATATACCACAAATTTCACTCAAAGTGTACAAATGATTTTCAGCAAATTTACAGACATGCAATAATCTCCACAATCCAGTCAATTTAGGACATTTCCATCACCCCAAAAAAGATTCCTCATGCTTGTTTGCCTCACTCCCAACTTACAGCCCCAGGCAACTACTAATCTACTTTCCATCTCTATAGATTTGCCCTTTCTGGACATCTTATATAAATGGAATCACATTGGGTTTCTTTTGTTTGTTTGTTTGTTTTGCGGGTACGTGGGCCTCTCACTGTTGTGGCCTCTCCCGTTGCGGAGCACAGGCTCCGGACGCGCAGGCCCAGCGGCCATGGCTCAGGGGCCCAGCCGCTCCGCTGCATGTGGGATCTTCCCGGACCGGGGCACGAACCTGCGTCCCCGGCATCGGCAGGCGGACTCTCAAACACTGCGCCACCAGGGAAGCCCACATTGGTTGTTTTAAAGGCCCTTCCTGCACCTGTTTTCCATCTCTTTAGTCCTGAGATCTCTGATCCTTGTCCTACAGCCCTGGCAGGGCTCTTTCTTCTCTGCATATTGTTATCCTTCCTATCTGGAGCCACAGCTCCCGGACTTTTCTTCGGTCGCATTGGTTTTGAGTTGTTCTTGCAATATCTCTTCCTGTCTATTGGCAAAGTTTCATCTATTCATTGTTGACGGAGTCTCTAATTTAAAACAGGTCTTGTGCCAGGCACTCTGACAGAGCACCTGCCCCTGCATTTATAATTGAGCTGGAGAGCCAGATATGAATGTAAATAAAAAGTGTGATAAGTTCTACAAAATAGGCAGGCACTAAGTGTTACGGAATGGTTTGGAGTAATAGTAATAGCATGTATTGATGACTTAGGTGTCAGCGAATTTGATTTAGCTTAAGCTTTCAGGGGTCTTCACTTGCACAAGCCTTTCCCAAGGCACCTGGTGAGGCGTTGGTCCCTAGCAATGCATTCACTTGGTGAGATGTTTTTGTAATATTTCTAAAAGTAAAATATTTTAACTGGAATCGATTAAGACCACTCACTGTCTCTTTCCTCTCCAACCACCCCTCTGACACATGTCCCCTTGTGTCAGGTGGCTGAGTGGCCATGGCCATTTTCAAGATCCAACAAAAAGTAAGTTGAGTTGGAGATACATGTATTTCGGGTTTAGTGGGATAACTGTATGTGGCTCACAGTGATTTCCATGTATTATTAAGTATTGTTAACCGTGCCCATGTAGGAATGACTTCCAAGAATACTCCTCTCACTTACTGCTGTGACAAAAGTGCAGGGCCAGAGATTGCAATGCAGTATGAATGTGCCCTGCAGTGCCAAGTGACCAGAGTTTGTGGCTAGTAAAAAGAAATGATGCCCAAAAAGCAAACAAAAATAACACACAAAAACAAAAACAACCCCCCCAAAAAACAACAAAAAAGAAATGACGCTTGGAATGAATGACTCAGAAGCTACTTGTGGACTATTCTTCCAAATGTTACAGCTCAGGTATGAAAAACACTTGATAGAACTTTTGCCAATTTAAGAACAACCATAAGAATTAACATGACATTACCAATAGTGAGTTTTAACGCTTAAAAACACTTTTCTAAACTCTCAATGATATGTAAAAACAAATCAGCATGCTAGAGAGAAGACATTAATCTTTTCTATTCTCTCCATAGAAAGTATTACAAAATTGTTGTCCTATGAAAAGGCAATTGAAGGGAATGTAGCCCCCAAAAAACCTGTTGGAAAAAGAGTATTAGAGTGATATAGCAGCAGATTCTGTGCTCAAAATGGACATTTTCTCCTCCTCTTCTCCATTTCTCTCCAAATAAAACTTCATTCTTCGACCCCCTCCCAGTTCTATTGAGGTATAATTAACTGACAAATAAAAAGTGTATATATTCAAATGGACAATGCAATGGTTTGACATATGTATACATTGTGAATGAACACAATCAAGTTGATAAACACATCTATCACCTCATAGAGTTACCTTTTTTTTTTCGGTGTGGTTAGTCCAGTTAAGATCTACTCTCTTGGCAAATTTCAAGTGTATAATACAGTACTATTAACTATAGTCACCATGCTGTACATTAGGTTGTTAGAACTGATTCATCTTATAACTGAAAGTTTGTACTTTTTGACCAGCATCTCCCCATTTTCCCCACCTTCCTGCCCCTGGAAACCACTGTTCTACTCTCTGGTTCTATGGATTTGACTTTTTTAGCTCCCACATATAAGAGAGATCATATAGTATTTGTCTTTCTGACTTATTTCACTTAGCATAATGTCCTTCAGGTTTATCTATATTGTCAAAATGGCAGGATTTCCTTCTATTTTATCGGTGAATAATATCCCATTATATGTATGAACAACATCTATATATCATTTTCTTTGTCCATTCATCCTTTGATGGACACTTGGGTTGTTTCCATATTATGGCTACAGGAGAAAAGGGAACTCTTGTACACTGTTGGTGGGAATGTAAATTGGTGCAGCCATTATGGAAAGCAGTATAATGGTTCCTCAAAAAATTAAAAGAGAACTACCATATAGATCCGGCAATCCCACTACTAGATATGTATCCAAAAGAAATGAAATAAGTATCTCAAAAAGATACCTGCATCCCCATGTTTATTGCAGCTTTATTCACGGTAGACAAATCTCTTTCATTTGGAGCACTAGCAGATAGAAGGAAAGGACTCAGGTAAGGTAAATTACTTCCCATGTGGACTTAATGTTTAATGCGTCACTATCTGTGCAGGGCAACGGTATTTTGAAACACAGATGCTCATTAACACATATGAATCAGCCTTAAGTGGTGACAAAGGTTTTGCTATCATAGAAACTTACATCTTTTTTTCAATAAAGAAAGGAGATCGTCATCAGGTGAGATTTGCCACTTGTTGCACTGTTTGCTAGCTTTGACTCATTAACTCAAGCCTCTTGCAGATTTAGCAAATAACAATATGGGATGCCCAGCTAAATTTAATTACAGATAATCAATAAATAATTTAGTGTAAGTATATCCCAAATATTTCATAGAAAAGTATAAGTGTGACCCATGCAATATTTGGGACATACTTATGCTAAAAAATATTATGTTTTGTTTATCTGAAAATCAAATTTAACTGGGCATTCTGTATTTTATCTAGCAACTCTGTTGTAAGTAAGCTCTTTGAAAGTTGGACTAGGTTGCTCTTAAATGGTTTGTGTTTGTTTTCACAAACAAAAAGTCTCCAAGACAAAACATTAGATTTCCCAGCTGTCGAGAAGACAGTTCCTGTTCCTTAGCTCCTTCAGTTAAAAACGTGCTGCAAAGGAGAAGCCAATTCGACTGTGGGAGAGCTCGTCCCAAAGAGCTCTGGGTGGGTCACCGCAAACGTCTGGCAGAAGTAGGTCTGGGGTGACCGTCACAGCGCTCAACAATGAGCAGCGCAGCCCGCAGCCCGCACTGAGCCAACTGAGAGGTGGCGCCTTGGTGGACCTGCTTCTCTCCCTCCTTTCCTCTCAGTCCAGGAGGAAAACTTTCAGAGAGACCCTGCCTCTCTCCAGATGGCCACTCAGGCCCGCGCCTCCCTGCCGGCGGGGTGGAAGGCAGCAGACGGCCCCAAGGGCACTGAGTACCCAGAATTACTCGCGAGTTTTGAAATCAACAGCCCGCAAGGTGCGAGGGGCCCGCTCTCGTTCATTTCAGAGGGGGCTTCCGCTGGAAGAAGCGAGGCCGTCCCAGCGTCCGCGCTGCCCCTGGAGACCCGAGATGCGAAGGGCGGTTCCCCCGCGCTCTCTTTCTCTCCCCGTTCCGTTTTAAAATTTTGGTCGGAGGAAAGAAAACAGTCTAGCGCCCAGTTGCGTGCGAAGACGAGGAGAGAAGAGTGACACACCCTCCCTTTAGCCCGCCCCGCGCTGCGCTTCGCTGGGAGGCGGGGGCCCGGCGAGGCTGCGCCCACCGGGAACGCCCTCTCCCAGTCTTCCGGCTCGGAGGATGGCCCGCTGACTGGGGCGGGAGCGCCGCGCCGGGCGGAATGATGCTTCGGAGGGGCCTCTGGCCCTGGCGCGCGCGCCTGCTGCAGACCCCAGGAACCCAAGGCCGAACGCATCCGCAACCGCCGATGCCCCAGGTTAAGCCCGAGCCCGGCGGCGGGGGGGAGCTGGGGGGAGGTGGCTGGAAAAGTTTGCGTGGGGCAACTTTCGCGGGAGCGAAAGCCCGGCGGCCGGGACGTTCACTGCGTTTTGCTGGCTCCCCGGTTTCGCGCGCGGGAGGACCCCGACAGGTGGTCGCCCGGGCCGCGGAAGTGGGCCCCGGGGTCCAAAGTCGGGGTCACCCCCAGGGGCCGAGGGAAGGAAAGGCCAGGAAGGAAAGGATGTGCGTCGGCGCATCACCTCGGTTAAGTTGGGGTGCGGCGACCATGGGGCTGCGGCCCGGTGCGCAGCACAGTTACCTCGGCAGGCAGTTTCTCCGCGTCCAAACTACGGTCTTGAATAAGTTTTCAGAGCCGTTTTGCTGTCGGCTCGATCGTCGGTGCCGAAATGACCGAAAAGGGCTAAGAAAACGGTAGCGCGAGCAGAGTGAGTGCCCCGAGTGTGCACTGTCGTAGGAGAGTGGAATTTCCATCCTGAAAACCGCGAGCACCTCCCTTTCAAAGAGGGAAGAAAAATTCGCGTTTTGTTCCGAGACTTGAGAGTCGGGGGAATCATGAGTGTGTGTTGGTGGGTAACGGTTGGCCTGACACAGTTGTATTGTGGTCTGTGAAGAGCCGTCGCTTGGGAGGAGGGAGGAGAGTGGATGTGCACTAAAAAAGACACAGGAAGACGGGGGAAAGTACTGATTGTAACTGGGATTGTGATGGAGCCTGACAGGCGCCCAGGAGCCCAAACTCTGAGCCTGATGAGGAAAGACAGCCTTTAAACTAGAGCCTTCCAGGTGTGCGCGGTTGCGGAGAGCGTGGTTTGCGTTTTAGTCCCCAGCACCGCCTCCCCACCCTCATAAATCAGTTTCAGATTGTTAACCGGGAAAAGATTTATTTTTTCTTCCAGTTGTGCGTGCACTTTGCAAGAAGAGCAGAAAGTAAGCGATGTCATTACCAGTATCTTGTCACTTTCACGTCCTTTTAATTTTTCTTTTTTTCCCCCTCCAGCTCTCTCAGGGCTTCAGAGTTTGGAATGGTTGGAGAAATGTTTAAGTGCATTTTTAAAATGCCTTCCCTGAATGTTAGAAAGGGAATGAGGAAGGGCATTTTGTTCCTTATAACTAGGACAGGGGCAAACTTCTTAAAATGTAAAAGGGTAGACTTAATAGACTAATGGGAGAGAGAGGCTTTTTTCATTTTGTGAAATTTGTGTTTTTATTATAAATGTTGCACTTTACAGTCAAAGATACACTAAACAGTAAGACAACCCGATACAAGGAACCCCCTTCACTGTACACCATTTAAACTTAAATGATTGATTCACTTTTCTGTTAAATCTATTTAACATTTTGAGTAGAATGTTTATGGATCCTAAGACTGGCTGCTGTTTCTCAGGTTATCAACTCTAAACTCTTCATGTTTCCCACCTGATGCTATCCAGGGTAGTGCCATTGCATGCCCCAGCAGGAATTGGATACTCTTTTAAAAGAGGTCGAAAGTGATACAGTGGGGCTTATTAGGCTTAATCATCGGGGAATCATCTTAAGAAGCCTTATGTTTGACTGTGTCTAATCTGCAGATTTTTGTTTTAGGTCTTGACTGTCCATGCTATTAAGTCAATTTGCTGAACCTTAGAAATAGAAATGTTTCCATCATTTCACTTGTCTGATTAAAGACCCCCAAAGAATAAAGAGAAACTTTGAGTGTGCTTCTTTATATGCTCTTTGAAATTGTACCATAAAGAAACTGACAGAAATATCCTGGCTGCCTAGGAGTTTTAGGTAGGGCTACTAAACCATTTTCTGCAAGTCACATTAACTGGTTGTAGGGACATCTTTCATTCTAAGGTCTCACTGTTTTGTGATTGCTCCATTTGATATGAAAAGTCCTGTGGCTAAAGACAGGTGTTATTTCCATACGTTTTTGCTGTAAACATTCAGATCCCTAGAGCCTCTGAAAGCAGCAGGAAAAAAAGAAGTGATACATGTGACCTGACAGCTCATGAAATCCTAGCTTGAAAGGACTTGTCATTAATAGTATCTCAAGTAAGCATTCCCAGTTATATTTGGCCTCTTCTGAAAGGAGTGTGCCTTAGAGGAGCATTTAGTGATTTTGAAAAATAGACAGTTTTTATGCTTCACATGGTAGGTGAGTAATTGCCAGTGTTTTTTTGGGTAGAAAAAAAGTTTGTCAACATGAGTATGTTTAGTATAGCAGAATTGCTTTTTTAAAAAAAATTTTATTTATTTATTATTTTTGGCTGTGTTGGGTCTTCGTTTCTGTGCGAGGGCTTTCTCTAGTTGCGGCGAGCGGGGGCCACTCTTCATCGCGGTGCGCGGGCCTCTCACTATCGTGGCCTCTCTTGTTTCAGAGCACAGACTCCAGACGCGCAGGCTCAGTAGTTGTGGCTCATGGGTCCAGTTGCTCCGTGGCATGTGGGATCTTCCCAGACCAGGGCTCGAACCCGTGTCCCCTGCATCGGCAGGTGGACTCCCAACCACTGCGCCACCAGGGAAGCCCAGAATTGCTTTTTAAAGGACATAAGTCTGAAGCATAAGAGAGCCAGAGCACGCCATATTACCTTTGGCCAAGGCATGGCCTGTTGTCCATGGTTACGTTCCAGTCTCAGCATCTCTGCTTCTTTGCAGCGCTGTGGCTGAGTGGTTGTCCCAGCAATCCACAGCTCCTGCTGGCCTGTCTTGTTCTCCAGGACACAGCTTTGAGTGATCATGGTGCCTGATAAATTATCACTAAACAGAAAGCTCTTGCCTGATTGTGCCTTTCTTAATTTGGTTCTTCTGCTACTTAGTTGGAGGGACTCCCTGATGTGATTTCAAGCCACCAGTACAGTGTTTGGGTCCCTACATTGGCTATGTTTAAAATTTTTAAAAAATCAGGTGTACTTTGCAGAGAAGTTTAAGTATTGAGTGTGCTTTTTTTTTAAACTCATAGAAACAAAGCATATACATGTTATAATGCCACCACCAAATGTTAATTTAGAAGTTGTTTTCGTTGTTTTTATCTTTTGAATTTAATAAACGTGTCATCCTCGTTTGACACGTTCCTATGATTCTACCTCATGTGTTTGTAACTGGTGCGCTGTGTACTATAATCCTCATTTCAGAGCTCTCTCCTGAGGACAGTGGTTGATTTGTATGTTGGTGATGGTACTTACATTGTAGAAAAGACATGGATGCTTTGGTCTCAAAGTAGTTTAAGACCGGTTTGTCTATTAAATGTTAAACATTACTACCTTCCTGGCACTTAGGTATTAGGGCTGGGTTTTTTGTTTGCTTATTTTTGGTTTACTTTACTGTTTATTGCAATTTACCAGTATTCTGTTTTACAGCGAGCTCTAAGCTGGGAAATCATTTTGTGGCTTGGCAGATAAATATTTGTTGAATGAGGTCCCTATGAAACTACGGTAGAAAACCAGAGGCTCAATTTGGTTAATCTAATAGCTTTATAAAACCAGATGTATTTACTTCACAGAATAGAAATGAGCAGCTAATTCATTTGGTGTTAGGCAACTGGGACATCTGAGGGCTAACCCGGCCCTGCCACTTAGCTCCTGAAGTTAGCCAAGTCATTCAGTCTACTTTGAGCCTGTTTTACTCCCTTTTCAAAACAAGGTTTGTCTAAGTGGCCTCAAAAGCCCTTTCCATCTCTAAAATTGCCATTTTGTTATTTTACTGCGGGTTGTAAATAGTATAAAATAATAAAATATTGTCAGTGTCAGAATGTTTGTCTTAATGGTTGAAAATCCTCTTTTATGACCTTAGGCAGCCAGTAAAGTGGCAGTTTTAACTAATGATTGTAATAACTTTCCCCTTTAGAAAGAAATTGGAATTTATTTGACATGGGGCGAGCATGGCATAATAGTGTTCTCTTAGGAATTAAGAATTGTCTTGCTCTAATTCTTAATTCTGTCATGGCCAGTGATTTCAACTGTGACTTGTTGCTTATTCAAGAGAATCTAGCATTAGAACCCTAAAGCCATTATAGAGTAGACATCTTGGCCTAACGTACAGGCTATAAACCAATAGATAATAAAATAGCATTATCTTAGCTATATTCTAGAAGTATCTAATTTTTGATCCCATTTAACTTACCACAGTATTAATTTTCCTGGTTTTTAAAACAAATACCAGCTCTGTTCTCTGAGCTAGGTATTTAGACTGCGTGGTATGGGATCCCGCACCCAAATGTTTTACTAAACTCTCCTCATTGGCATACCTTTCAAGAAACAGGCCTGTGAAACCTGGTAGTCAGTTAAGAGGTACTCTTTACGAGGACCCATGAAGGAAACTGCTGTCTAGTCTTAGTCTTAGAATTGGGTTTCTCCTGAACGGATTTGGGGTTTATTATGCAGTGAGGTATACAGCCACAGGTGTTCTCTCTACGCACTGGCTGCCAGAAAGCTTATGGTCAGATGTTCAACCCATCTTCTAACAAATGTTTAAGACCTTGTGACATGCCTTTTATGTATTTACCATCCTTATGGTTTCATCCTCTCTGCCTTCATTTTTCCCTCCATGCATATCCTCACTCATTTTTCTGTGATCTCTTTTAATGGGAAAAAGTGGTGCATAAATAAGATTTTATTAAATTTCAAAAGTCAGCTCTTTGGCGTTTGAACAAATATGTTCTACGTAGTTAATGGCGGAAGCCTGCTTAGTGCTTCACTCACAGAAAGTGTTCCACACATACTGACTGCACTGAATTGAGTTGCTCTAAGAATCTACTTTTGATGGTACGGTTCTCTTTTTGTTTTAATTGAGATTTAATTCACAAATATTGTTGTCTCTTAAAGGTGGTGGTTACTCTCCTCTCACCTTTTTTCTTCTTACCACCCTCACCTGTTCTAAATCTTCCTATTTCCTTGCCACCTCCACTTTCCTCACCTGGGTAAAAATCGAGTTTGGGTCAACTACTAAGTCCTGTTAAATCTCTTAATTCTGAGTTTCCTATGTAAATTAACTCATAAACGATGTTATTTGTTTTTACATCACTTTAACCTTAGTTTGCAGGAATGGAGGGCATGCAGTCCAGGCTTTTGTTAGGCAGCTCTTTTGAGGATAATTAGAGCTCAATGTAGGATTCACAATACTGGTGAGAAATGATATGTGAAACCTGCACTATCAGCAAAGTCCATTGAAGAGAATATCTCTGATTTGAGGGCCAGAAATAGGGAGCAGTGAAAAGAGAGGCGAGAGATGGAGCTAGAGTTGAAATTGTTATAGCCTGTGAGCAGAAACAAGAAGTAACATAAAACATTGAACCTCATATTAAGAAACTGACAGGTACACAAGGTTTTATTGTGGCAGACTTAAGGGAGGAAAAAGTCTTCAGGATTGACAAGGGTCACACCATGAATCTGGGTTCTGTCTGCGGGTCTTACGGTATCTACCAGGTTGAGTAGGCGGTTTGGTTTATAAAAGTGCTGTGGACACAGGTGGTAATCCTAAAATATTTAACTCCACTGGGAACTCTCAATTATTTTGTTGTAGTAGGAGTGTTTTTATAATGAATGCATTGCTCAAATCTCATTTCTGGGACCAAAAGATAGATTTGCTTATTTTCAACCTCTTAGGCATAACAATAAATAATAAATGCCCTGAACCTGTTTGGAGGAAAGAAGTTATCATTCTTCTTGATGAATTCTTGTTGTTTTTCTGACCATGTGTGTTGGTGTGTGTGTGTGTTCACGTGTGGCTGTCTCTTGTTAAATATGTTGTTTTGGTATATAAGTTTCCCTAGTAGGGGAGTGGGCTATTTGAAGAGGGGATTTTAAAAGCTGTTGATGAATAACTGCTTTTTCCGCCAGTAATGCAACTGGAATACAAGTGTGCATTTTTATTAGAGAGACTGACAGTAATGTGGCCACAAACCTGAAAAACAATTTTTTTTAGAAAATGTGTGCAAACAGATCAGCATAGCATTGGCTGTCGAAGCCCTTGCTAGAGGATATATGTTGTGACATTTTATAGTCTGATAACTCATTTCTGCAACTCTGCTTTGGGAATGTTTCAGATAACGCATCATGAAGCAATTTTCGTTTTTCAGGAGAAAGTATGGTTTCTTTTGACCTTGTAAATACGCTTTTGTGGGTTTGTTATTAGCCAAACCAAGGTAAGCCAACTGTAAAACATAAGCAACAGATGATCCAGAAATCGTGTGGCTTCATCCCTCCAGTCCCACCTGCCACTCCATGCCCTGCAAGGCCTCCATCTGGCCATGATGGACTAATACCTCTTGTCCCTGGTGGCGTTTATGATGTTCCCTGGGCAGCGTTGCCCCCGCCCCCATCACCCTCCCTCTTCACCTTCCTGAATTCTCATCCCCCAAGGCTGAGTTCCAATACCCACCCACCCCCACCTCACCCCAGTTTTTATGTGGTTTGTGCAGGTGTCTGCCGGCAGAATTAATTACACCTTCCTTTTCACTCCCACGGTAACTGCAGTACTTCATCTTACCCTGTATTATAGTTAGTTGGGTTCATATGATTTTTCCCACCTGGATTCTCTCAGCCCTTTGGTTGTTTTTTAATTTTTATTTTATATTGGCGTATAGTTGATTAACAATGTTGTGTTAGTCTCAGGTGTACAGCAAAGTGATTCAGTTATGCATATACATGCATCTATTCTTTTTCAAATTCTTTTCCCATTTAGGTTATTACAGAATATTGAGCAGAGTTCCCTGTGCTCTACAGTAGGTCCTTGTTGGTTATCTATTTTAACTATAGCAGTGTACACATGTCAATCCCAAATTTCTCCTTATCTCTGATGGCTTCTGCCCCGTCACAGTAGGTGCATAATAAATGCTTGTTGGGTAGAGGAATGAAGGGATAGATGATAAAGAACTCAATATCATATAGACTCCTTAATGGTGTATTCTCTTCAGGTCTGAACTTCTCAATTTCCTCTTCCCCACTGACTCTAGCCAGGGGGGGCACCTAAATCGTTATTATCCACCTTTTGTGATATGAGGCTTGAATATTGAAGATTTTTTAAAGTAAATCAAAGTAATCTTTGTATGTGTTGTATTTTCTAGTGAAAGAAAGCAGCCTTCAATTATATTTGGTTAATTGCTTTGTTGTAGATATGCTTTCACATCAGGATTTTTAAAGGACATAATCAACATAGTTTAGTGAAACATAAATTCTGTAAGGACAACCTGGCGTCTAAGTGTTTTCTTTGCTGTTCTGAAAGTGTGGTGGTGATTTAGGATGATTGTTTATATGTGGGGAAGGCAGCGCTTTTCTCCACTGAGGACTTTCCTAAATGGGATTCTCGGAGTGTTAGATCATTGGTACTAAAAGCTCAGTCATGAAAACTTAAATAATTTAGAATGGTAATTTAATTTATTTACTTATGGCTGCATTGGGTGAGCAGGCCTTCTCCAGTTGCAGCTAGCGGGGGCTACTCTTCGTTGCAGTGCACGGGCTTCTCACTGCGGTGGCTTCTCTTGTTGTGGAGCACGGGCTCTAGGCGCGCGGGCTTCAGTAGTTGTGGCCTGTGAGCTCAGTAGTTGTGGCTCGCGGGCGCCAGAGCACAGGCTCAGCAGTTGTAGTGCACGAGCTAGAATGGTAATTTTAAAATCAATTATAAAAATTTTTATTTGTAAGATACAATTTTATATTTTCCTGGGCAAAATATAAAATTAACCTTTTGGAAACCGCCCCCCCCCCCAAAAAAAAAGGAATATAATTTTTGACATTAAGAAACATGCAGACCTTTACCTATTACAAGGCCCCCGTTACCACTGCAGAAGCGGGGCATATTCCTCTAGAGCATGGAATTGCCATGAGTAAGATTATCATCCATTGGCCTTCCAGAACTTGGTGGCTGGTTAAGGGAGTGCCTTCAGGGTACATAGCAAAATGTGTTGAATACTGTTGAATGTTCACATATTGGATCGGTAAACCTGTATAGTGGTTGCCATTCATCTCTTTTGCTGTACAGCCTAGAATCTGAGGTCTTTGAATCGGGACTTTTGATAAATCCCGAAGATTCATGCCACTGTCCCAGCATTTCTAGACTTTGGGGACAGAGGGGGCAAACAGGATGGCAGTGGAGGGTCCAGCTGCTACCTGAACTTGTGCTGCCGTCACCCTCATGAGCTCTAAGAGCTGGTTCTGGCTTGATTCCTCAGAATGTTTTAGCTGAAAGTTTGGCTTCTATTTCCCCCATCCTGGTGTTAGGTTCGTCTACTCTGAGATGTAGGTGCCACTTCTCATGCACTTGGTCTTCCAGAGCCAAGCCCTGGTCTGTCGCATTTTAATTGCTCATATTTCCCTTGTGTCTAAAGTGGGTTTTGACTCTTATCTAAGCCCTGAGAGCTCAGTGGAGGAGTTGTGGTGCTTCATGCTAGATCTGAAAGCTTGCAGAGAAGATCCTTAAAAGTTATGGGGAAGACAAGACACGTAAAAGAGATACATACGTGTTCATTCACCAGTTGGCTCATGAGGGTCAAACATCAGAGACAAACACTAAAAGAATTCAGAGAAGAAACATCATTAGAAATTGAAGAGATGAAAAGAGGTAAGATTTTGACTAAGCTCTGAGAGCAGGGTAAGGAAGGGTTTAGCAGACATATTTGGAGTAGGAAGAATGGGCATAAGCACAGAGGGTGGAATCTGAAAGGAGTTGGGGGTCTAGTAAGCACTCTGATGAGGCAGCAGGAAGTATTCTCTGGGAAGTATGGTCCTTGATTTGACTTGTATTAGAGCTTTAGATACCATATTAAAACCTTATAGGAATTATGTTTATTAAATTAAACTCTGTATCACAAACTGATATCCTGTAGGATATTGATTCCTAGGATGTTAATAGATGTTTCAGAAAAACAAATTCCCTCTTCTTATAAGTTTGAAGAATTCTGGGTTAAGCCTTACCAAGTTAGATGTGTTCCTTCACTACGTACCTTTGCTAATGGGCATTGGGACGATCTGAGAGCAGGAAGGAGGTTGATCACAGATCTCTGTTACTCCACAGCATTCCTAGTAACTTCTCCCAGGAGAGTGGTCTACAGGATACAGTTTGGAGAGCACTGCATTAAAAAATTAGACTGGGGATGGATTATGTTGAAAAACACAAGCGATCCTCTTACTTCCGAGCCTATTTCCTCAGGTATAACTAATCTTGCCACTCCAGCTCTAGTGTATTGGACCATTCCTAGATACTACGTTCTTCAGCCTTCTTTGCAGCTAGCGTGTGACCAAGTTCTGGATATCTCATGTGACATAGAAGTGTAATTTCTGTTCACATCCTTAATTAGGAAACTGATTTCTCTCTTCTACCTTTTACTCTCTCCCATGGGCTGCAATGAAGATGTGGAAGGGGTGAGCCAGCCTGGACCCTGTGGAGGCATATAACCCTCTAGCTGATGGTGGGACAACTAGATAGAAGTGACCTGCATCCCTGGATGGCATTAGTGTCCTCTTACCCTCAACTGCCTACCTACCAGAAAAACAAACATCTCTCTTGAGTCCCACGTGCTTCTAGGTCTCTTTGTTACAGCAGCTTAGCTTGTGCCTTATCTTGTCCGGTGGAAGAGCAGCCCAACCAGAAGTCTCTGAATGGAAGGATTAAAGCAGAAGAGCAGGAAAAGAAAAAAAAGGAGAAAAGCCAGAGGCATTATGAGACCGATGCTATTGGAGGCTCACAGAAAGCAGTACTACAAAAGCCCAAAGCATGGTTGCTGATGGTTGAAACTTGAAGTTGAAAAACAACCAATTCGTGGATGGAATATGTTTTATAGAGCATAAATAACAGTTTGCCTTGTGCTCTCTCCACCTGCCATGCCGATGTTCTATTCCTGGTTAAAAGTCTGACCTTGGCTTCACCATTTTCATAAATAAAACCTGTCTTGATTACTAGATGGAAATCATCTTTCCTCCTTTTTTTTTGAAATTGAGATAGAATTGACATATAACATTACATTAGTTTTAGGTGTATAGTATAATAATTGATATTTGTATGTGTTATGAAAAGATCATCACAATAAGTCCAGTTAACATCCATCACCATACATAGTTACAATTTTTTTTCATGTGATAAGAATTTTTAGGATTTACTCTTAGCAACTTTCAAATATACAGTGCAGTATTATTAACTATAGTCCCCATGCTGTGTATTACATCCCCAGGACTTATTTATTTTATAACTACAAGTTTGTACCTTTTGACCTCCTTCATCCATTCCATTTCACCCACCCCTCAAGTGGCAGGATTTCCTTCTTTTTATGGCTGAATAATATTCCATTGTGTATATGTACACCATATTTTCTCTATCCATTCATCCATTGATGGACACTAAGGTTGTCTTCATGTTTTAGCTATTATAAATGATGCTTCAGTGAACATGGGGGTGCAGATATCTTTTCCAGTTAGTGTTTTCATTTCCACTTCCCAGAAATGGAATTGCTGGATCCTATGATAGTTCTATTTTTAATTGTTTGAGGAACCTCCATACTGTTCTCCATAGTGGCTGCACCAATTTACAGTCCCACCAGCAGCGCAGGAGGGTTCCCTTTTCCCCACCTCCTCACCATCGCTTGTTATTTCTTGTCTTTTTGACTGGAGCCACTCTAACAGGTATGAGGAGGTACTTCATTGTGGTTTTGATTTTCATTTCTCTGATGATTAGTGATGTTGAGCACCTTTTCCTGTACATATTGCCATTTGTGTATCTTCTTTGGAAAAATGTATACTCAGGCCCTCTGCCCATTTTTTTCCCCATCCTTCCTTCCTGTGTCTGCCTAGTTGACTCATTTTACTACTCGTTTGGTACTTGTACACTCCCTTACATCAGGGCTTTTTGTGTCTGTATCTTACCAGCATGCCTGCTCCGCCATGAATATTCTTTTTCTCTGTACATAGTAATTGCTGAAGAGTAAGTACCATATCTTTAAAATTTTTGGAGCCATATATATATATTTATATATCTTGGTTTTTCTTATTCTGCTAGTACAGGTGCTTGTAGTGGTGCTAAACGAATGAGGTATAAGAAGATAGCTGCCGTTGTCTTTCTGAGAAATGATGTTGGTCTATACCAGGTGTTGGTAAGCGTTTCCTATAAAGGTCCAGATGGTCAACATTTTAGGCTTTGCAGCCTATGAGCTGTCACAACTCCGCAGTATTGCCGTTGCAGTGTAAAAGCTGCCATGCAGGGCATGGCTGTGTTCCAATAAACTTTATTTACAAAAATGGCAACAGACCAGATTCAGCCCGTTTGCCAGCTGTAGTTTGCCAGCCCCTGATCTGTAGGCTCTATACCAAGATTTTGGCAGTAGTCATAGAAATGTTATTTTAGAAGATGAATCTGGATTTAGTACTCCGGTGTATGTATAGTGGGATGAGGCAAGTGAGTACATTAACGAGGACCAGTCACGAAGTCATGGTCACTGTACGTGGAGCTGAAATAACAGGAACTGGTACACTGGACAAACAAGAGGAAGGATGTGAAGACGTGTAGGAGTTCCAGCAGTTCTCCACTATTAGGCTTACATCTAACCATGAGGCCACAGTGCTGGCACGTGAGAGAAGGAAGAGGATGGACAGCTGGGACTGAGATAATGAGCTGCTGTCTGAAATTGGGAAGAGGCAGAGTCCTGTGGTGAGTTCTCATTCCTGTGGGAGAGGTGATATGATGGGTGAAGAGGTGAAGACTTGGCCGAGTAATCTTCAAGAGGCCGTGTGTTGGCCCAGGCATTTATTCCAGTCGGTTATTTCTCTTTGGAATTATTTAACCACGGGCACCATTTGTCTTTCATGTGAATCCAACATTAGAGGTTACAGTCATTATGTATGGTTTTCCTCCATTTCCTTTCCCCAAACCTTTTTTTTTAATGAATTTTCTATTATCTCTGTTGATTAGCATAAGCTGTGCTGCTGAAACAAAAGACTCAACAGTACTTGAACTTCTGTATTCTTTAAGTCAGTTTTCTGTCTCTCAGGAAATGGTTCTGAGGTAGCTTTTTAGGTCAGCAGTAGGTCTGCGCCACAGTCATTCAGGGACCCTAAGCTGACCAGTTCCTCTGTCGTCTTCAGCACGTGGCTTCCAAACTCAAAAGAGCATGGAAGGGTTTTTTAGACTTGTGAGGGGTTTCGGGCTAGGCCTGGAGATATCACATAACGCTTATGTTCATGTTGCATTGAATATTTCATTGAACAGGTCAGATGGCCATATTGAGCTGCAAGGGGGCTGAGAGATATAGTGCTGGCTGGGAGCCACATTCCAGTGAACACTTGGTAACCATGGAAGAAGGGAGATAGGATTTTAGTGGACATTTAGATGTTCTGCTGCATTCCCCTTGACTAGAAACAGGACAGTTTTGCTTTTTGTGAGCACTGAATTTTCAAGGCTCTACTGTGCTTCGTTTGTATGTGTTCTTCAGCAGTAGATATTTATGGGGAAACTATTTCTCCCTGGAAAACTTAAAAAGGAAATGGTGGAAATTCAGCATTTTTAATTTAGGTTAGAACAGGAACATTTGACACTTCGTTGGCTTCATTATAAGCTGCCCTTGGGGCTGTAACTTAATAGGAAAGGGTGTAGTCTCACTTGTACACTCTAAGCTAAGGAAGAGAGAGAAATAAATTCTAATGGTCCAATTAGGATTTGAAGCCAGAATTCAAGTTTGTGCAATGACACCTGATAAGGAGGAAAAGAAATATACTTGAGAGAAGATGCTGACAATATAGTCTTAGGGAAGGACTTCCTTTAGAGGAATTGTGGTGATCAGTAGATAAAGGAGCAATAGTGAAAGTTATGAAAGATCATGCATATCTAGTATATGAATTTGGGGCATTTCGTAGGCTAGCCTGTTATAAATATGGTCTAAAAAAACGGAAATCTTAAGTAGATGCTTAGGGTGGTTGAAAGATGCTGAGTCTTTGAATAAAATGTATCTTAGTATATAACAATAGTGAGACTAATCTACTATAGTTCAGGGCATATTCAGAAAGATTTATTAGTAGGACCTTGTATATTGTCTCCTCACCACATTATTTACTTAATCACATCTTTTTAATCACAGGCTTTTTAATTTTAATTTGTCAGGCTTGGATATCACTATTGATCAGTCTTAAACATGTAACTTTGACTTTGGAATATTAGAAATGTTTTCCTTTCTCATTGCTTTTCATGCACTTCAACATAGTTATTGTTTTATATAATGAAATGGCTAGATTGTCATAGGTTCCTATGTATTTCTTGAACTTGGACACTATATTGTCTATGAAACATTAAATGAGGCTTCAATGAAAGAGTTGTCCAAAGGGCTGTGTGTGTGTGTATATATAATATTCTGTAATATATATAATATATATATATAAATACATATAATTGGAAATATTATCACCAAAATGAACATATTACAATATTTTGAACTGGGCCTGTGCCTGGCCTGGCAGTATCCAAACATAAAAGATCATCCTAGGTCGTATGGAATTGTCTTTTACTGGAGACTTCTTATTCTCATTCCATACTGCAGCAGATTAATCTGGGCTATTGCTTTAAGAATAGTAGGGAAGGGCTTCCCTGGTGGCGCAGTGGTTGAGAATCCGCCTGCCGATGCAGGGGACACGGGTTCGTGCCCCAGTCCGGGAAGATCCCACATGCCGCGGAGCAGCTGGGCCCGTGAGCCATGGCCGCTGAGCCTGTGCGTCCGGAGCCTGCGCTCCGCAACGGGAGAGGCCACAACAGTGAGAGGCCCGCGTACTGCAAAAACAAAACAAAAACAACAACAACAAAAAAAGAATAGTAGGGAAAAAAGCAATTTAGCAGCGCTAGAAAAAGGCAGAGTCTCTCTTGATGGTGGAAAAAAGTATAGGATGAGTAAATCCTGCTTGGTAGTTAGTTGTGTGCATGGGATCTGGGAGTTTCAGTTTACCCACAAGCCACCTCTGAATGTTGAATTTCCAGAACTCTAGTTTGGCTCCTAACTGATTGAAGGGAGGTGCAGAGTCTTAATCACCGGGAGCGATAGTCCCATTACATTGCACCAGGCTTGTCAGACTGCATCGGGGCCTTATGTTTTGTTACTGGGGCAGTGCTTTAGAAGGGACGCTGACAAGCTGGTGGGAGGGAAGTGCATCCAGAAGGCGGTTAAGATGTTGAGGATTTATATCAGAGACGATTTCAGGGAGTGGATATTTTTAATCTGGTGAAAAAGAAGGCAAAGAAGAAGCAAAATCTGTTTTCAAACATCTGAGAAGGTATTATGTGAACGATTTGTCATTCTGGGTTGCTTCAGAGCAAGGAAATTACCCCTAAGGTTGGGCAGAATAGGAGGGCAGAGTTCAGCTTAGTTTAAGAAACTAGGTATATTCTGCCTGTCCACCAATGCATAGACTGCTTTTTTTTTTTAATTGAGGTATAGTTGATTTACAGTCTCATATTAGTTTCAGGTTTACAACATAGTGATTTGATATTTTTATAGATTATACTCCATTTAAAGTAATTATAAAATATTGGGAATAATAAAATGTATTCCCTGTTCTGTAGTTTACATCTTTGTATCTTGTTTTATTTTTTAAATAATTTATTTATATTTTACTTTTGGCTGCATTGGGTCTTCGTTGCTGCTCGCGGGCTTTCTCTAGTTGTGGAGAGCGGGGACTACTCTTCGTTGCAGTGCATGGGCTTCTCATTGCGGTGGCTTCTCTTGTTGCAGAGCACGGGCTCTAGGCGAGTGGGCTTCAGGAGTTGCAGCGTGCGGGCTCTAGGGTGTGCGGGCTTCAGTAGTTGTAGCACATGGGCTCAGTAGCTGTGGCTCACGGGCTCTAGAGGGCAGGCTCAGTAGTTGTGGCGCACGGGCTTAGTTGCTCCACGGCATGTGGGATCTTCCTGGACCAGGGCTCGAACCTGTGTCCCGTGCGTTGACAGGTGGATTCTTAGCCACTGCACCACCAGGAGAGTCCGTGTATCTTATTTTAGACCTACTAGTTTATACCTCTTAATCCCCTTTCCTTATCTTGCCCCTCTCCCAACCCCTCTCCCCACTGATAACCACTACTTTGTTCTCTGTATCTGCAAGTCTGTTTCAGTTTTGTTATATTCATTTGTTTGTTTTATTTTTTAGATTTCACATATAAGTGAAAAAGTACAGTATTTGTTATTCTCTGTCTGACATAACTTCACTAAGCATAATACCCTCCAGGTCCATCCATCTGTTGCAAGTGAGATTTTTCATTCTTTTTTTATGGCTGAGTAATATTCCATTGTGTATATATATGCCAAATCTTCTTTATCCATTCATCTGTTGATGGACTCTTAGTTTGCTTCCATATCTTGGCAATTGTAAATAATGCTGCATGAACATTGGAGTGCAAATGTTTTCAAATTAGTGTTTTCATTTTCTTCTGATTTATACCCAGGATTGGAATTGCTGGATCATGTGATAGTTCTATTTTTAATTTTTTGAAGACCCTCCATACTGTTTTCCATAGTGGCCGTACCAATTTACATTCCCACCAACAGTGTACTAGGGTTTCCCTTTTGCCATATCCTTGCCAACATTTATTATTTGTTGTCTTTTTGATGATAGCCATTCTGACGGGCGTGAGATGATAGCTCATTGTGCTTTTGATTTTCATTTCTCTGATGATTAGTGATGTTGAACATCTTTTCATGTGCCTGTTGGCCATTTGTTTGTCTTCTTTGGAAAAATGTCCATTCAGGTCTTCTGCCCATTTTTTAATCCGATTGTTCTTTTGATATTGAGTTGTATGAGCTCTTCGTATAGTTTGCATATTAACCCCTTATCAGAAATATCATTTTCACATATCTTCTCCCATTCAGTAGGTTGTCTTTTCATTTTGCTGATGGTTTCCTTTGCTGTGCAAAAGCTTTTATGTTTGATTAGGTCCCATTTATTTATTTTTGCTTTTGTTTCCCTTGCTTGAAGAGACAGATCCAAAAAATATTGGTAAGTTTCTCTGGAAACTTCTTTGCTCTTAAATACACGGTTATAACAGAATTGGCCATCTTAGTAGGACATGACTTTCATTCAACTGGTCACCTGACCGAGGAACTTGGAATTGGGTATAGGACTGCCATCTCTGCTGGCTGCCCTGTTGAATAGTGGAGTTATACACTTGGAGCTGTTGGGTGATGATCATTTTCTACCTCGTGGACCAGGAAGCAGTGCAAATCATTTTGTAGTGATAAAGCAGAATGACGCTGACATGCAGAGGAAAGGAGAGATGAGCTATGGATCAAGAGGATTCCCAATCTGAATGTGACCCTCCAGTCCCTAGTTCTAGTCCATTCCCAACACTCAGCTGAATCCTTCATTTAGGCTCCGTGGGAGATACCCCTCTGTCCTTAAACTCCCATTCTTGCTTAAGCTAAGTCAAGTACATGTTTATTCCTTTCATCCAAATGACAAGATATATTTGAAGATCATTCAAACTTATTTAAAAAAATCTAAGATTTTATAGAGAAATGGGCAAAGGGCATAAGTGATTTTTAGAAAAAGGAAATTTAAAACGCCTAATAAGCATATGAAAAATAGTAAGCATCACTGATAGTCAGAAAAACAACAAATAGCAAAGAAAACCAAAGATAATACTCAAAGCATAAAGCATGTCATGATGTGGAAACTCCTCTGGACTGTTAGAGTGTGAAGCCATTGTACGATGCAGGGTCCCAACAGATGGCTCAGTCAGATAAGGGTAATTAGAGGAGAGTTTATACACAAAGGACTATTCACAGAGTTGTGGGTACAGGGGAACTGCCAGGGATGGTGCAGTAACCCTGGGCTGGTGGTGGCGAGTTGGGGTGAGACGGACCCAAGGCCACCTCGAGGGGAGTACTGGCCCTGAGTTGAAGGACCCGGCCAGATAGTCACTCAGAAATTATTTTCTTATTGTTCCTTTAAATATTAACATTCATTAAAACTGAAATTACAAAATTCACAGTCTTACTGGTCCAGTTTAAGATTTCAGGTGCTTTATTAACTCATTTTTTAATGAAGAAGCTCATTTTTTCAAAGTCAGGCCTCTAGGTATTGTTTTCCCTCTGACACCAGCGGCAATTGAAGTCAGCACTGCTTTTGTTTGCGTCACGCTGTACGTGATGCAGACAGAGCAGGGCTGGACACTGACGTCAGCTCTCTCCCTGTGTTATCTCACAGCCCCCTCACCGAAGTCCTGGGAGACGGGTTCCCAGATTGCCCCCCATTCCCTCGTCACCTAAGGAAGCAACTAAGGCACAAACTCGGCTGGCCCCTCTCAGGCCTCCACTCCCAACAGCTAGTCTGCTTTATAGTGGCCAGTCTGCTTTGCAGTGGCCTTACCTTCTCTCCTACTTTGAAAAAAAAGTTTTTAATGATATCTTTTCAGGCTTTGAGTATGCAGGTTCATTTGAAGAAGAGCTTTCAACCCCACTAAAACTTGATTGTTTCATAGTCTGAAATGGATACTTGAGTTCTGTAAGAGCCATGGGATTAAATTTTAAAGTGTACCACAAAGATGACCTCGCTGTACCAGTTTCATGTGGAAATTTGTTTATGATGTAAAAGTATAAGTATAAAGTTTCCTAAAACCTTTTTAAAATGTTTCTAAATAAGTAAATAAATTGTTGAATAAAGTTCCAAATAAACTTTTTCTCCCAAAGAAGCAGTTGGCTTTCAAAAGGGAAAATTAATTAACATGAATTGATTAGAATAGAATTCTTTGCAGAGTCAGTCAGTGTCATGTGTGAATTCAGATAGTCCAAGAATATTGGGCAAGGAACTGCGAAAGACAATTTGGGTCAGCATCATATTTTGTAGCAAAATTATAGCAAAATTATAGTTAAACTAGTACATAGCCATCTCATGTCGCCTAAAATCAGTCATTCAATTAATCTCTTTCTCCCCCGCCTTGCTCTCTCTCGCTCGCTCTCGCTCTCTCCCGCTCTCTCCCTCTCTCTCCCTCTCCCGCTCTCTCTCTCCCTCTCCCCCGCCACAAAGAAAGTAGTCCAGTGTCTTAAATTTTTGACTTATTCTCTTAAGTGCTCATGAAACAATACATAGTAATGTAGTTCTTGAAATCTGAATTTCAAGACAGTTGATGGATGAAAATTTGATAACTCACTAAGAATAACTTACTACCTAAAAGTTTAAAAGATATTTTCTGTGCACGTGATCTCAGATCTCATGTAATTTCTATACAGCCTTGTCATACAGGTATTACTCTTTTATAAATGGGAACACTGAGGCCCAGAAAGGTTAATTAAATTATTCACACAGTCATTGGTGGAGCCGAACTTAAATCCAGGTCCTCTGATGATGAATCCCACATAGACTTTCAGTAAACTACACTGCCCCAGTTTTCTCCTCTCCCTTTTGGGGCACAAAAATAATACCTAGACTTGGGCAAACCCCAGATTACCCCTAAAGAGGAAATTCTCTTAATTCCTGGATGATCAAAATGGGTAAGAAAGTAGCAAGAAAAAGCAACTTGATGTTTGAAGGTGCCCTGACTTTCATATCCACTTCCATCTTTTTGAATATCCAGGTCCCGCCCATTGGAGTCCCGCCTCCGACCTTCTGTTCTCTTCACACGCCTTAGCTCTGGGTGGTGGATTGCCACTGATGCTTGATTCCACTGTTTGTGTCGTCATTGATTCTATTATACACTGGGTTGATTTTCCCCATGTTTTGTACTTGTTAATTCAGTTAGCCTAGACGTTCTCTGAGATCAGGGACCATATGTGAGACTTCTCTTTTGTACTTTAAAGTGTATAATTCTGGATTAGAAACTCAAGGTGTGGAGATTAATTTCTGCTTTTCCTCCATAGCGTATTTTATTGTTGGGACTCTGATTAAACCTCACATTTAAAGAAAAGCAGGACCCCCATGTAGAGTTGTGCAGGCTTTGTATTACTCAAGGGCACACATCGAAGTGGGGACATTTTATCATAGACATTGTGGATAGGTCAGTTTATGATGCTTTTCTGATAAATGGCCATAAATGTATGTGAGGAAGGAGAGCTGACTTTTAAATTCATTCATAGGCAACTATGAGTCAGTGCAAAAGCCCTGACCACTGCCATGTAGAAGAGATTTATGTATTATAGTCAACTTGAAGTTTACCAAACTTATGGTTTCACAACTCTATAAATTTACTGCAAATCATTGATTGTTTCATACTTGAAATTAATGGATTTTATGGCATGTAAATTAAGCCTCAGTAAAGCTGTTAAAAAAAAAAAACAACCCCAAACAAAAAAACTTTTTCCAGAGATTGAGTCAAAACAAAAATATTTGAAGTCTGACTGAAAATGACAATTAGATGGGCAGCGAAATAACCAAATTCCTGTAACAGAACAAAAAACTTTTGAAAATTACTTTCACAACAACCTTGAAACAAAAGTTCGTGGAACTCAGCTTATTCCTTTAAAAGATAGAGTTCTAGATTTTAGTAGGAAACAGTGACTAAATTTATGACTAAATTATAAAGCTGTGTTTTAAGTATTGCATCATTATTGAGATCATAATCTTTTTCTAAGACTTAGGCACATATAAAAACACATATAAGCCTATGCTGGAAGCTTTATAAATGAATTAAATTCAAAAGTATTTATTTCTTTTCTCAGACATTATAAGTAGTAATTTTGCTGCCTTTGTTGTACTGGAAAATGAACACAGTAGAAATGAAAACTTCTAAGCTGTTTCAGTTGATACGTTTGAAATAGTTAGAAGCAAAATCCTAAGTGGTTAATGGCTATAATATGATCTAAAATACAGAAACTTTAAAGAGCTACATCCAGTATCTAAGGGACAGATCTGAAAAGGTTCATTTGTTTGTAATGTAAGAAGTTGGTTTTTCAAAACTAAGTTGAGCCGTTACCTTCACCTTGTGGTCATAGAAGCCAAATCACAACCTTCACCTTAATGCCCCAACTGAAGGGCCAGGTAGAATTGTGATGGAACTGGTAAGACTACATCTTGAAAAATGTATCACCTATTTCTCATCTTTAAAAATATTCATGCTAACAGGTGACATATCAAAGGGAGGGTGAAATTTTGCAGCCGATAGACGTGTGTTGTTGTCTTGCTGTTGTGACGCAAGCCGTCAGGTAACTTGTTCTGTTTCCTTGGGCAGCAGCATTGGGTGTGACTGCAGTGAGAATGAACTCAGCATTTGAGTCAGTAAACTCAGTTGCGTCTTACTCCGTGGCAGCTGAACTGACATTTCTGTTTTCTGCTGAGTTTTTGGTAGTTGCCTCTGATGCTGAAATCATAGCTTTTAGCAGCATCTGATGCTGGAAATGGCCAAGTGAAAGAAAATCTTGTTTTACCCTCACCCCCAAATTGAGAATTCCGTCTGCTATTTTTATCCCTTAGGAAGGGTTACATTTCCTAGTTCAGGACTAGCAAAAATTCCTTTCCTGACAAACTGCTTCCTTTTCTGTTGGGTGATGAGAGTGAAGTAAGTCAGTCTGACCTTTTTTCCTGCCATGCCTATCATAGACAAGGGCCAAGTTTTATGCCTCACTGTGATAGATTTCATTGGCCAAACATCACCAATTCTTGGCTTTATTTATTTTTATTTTTATTTTTTTTGCGGTGCGCGGGCCTCTCACTGTTGCGGCCTCTCCCGTTGCGGAGCACAGGCTCCAGACGCGCAGGCTCAGCGGCCATGGCTCACGGGCCCAGCCGCTCCGCGGCATGTGGGATCTTCACGGACCGGGGCACGAACCCGTCCCCTGCATCGGCAGGCGGACTCTCAACCACTGCGCCACCAGGGAAGCCCTTGGCTTTTATTTTTTAACACCTGTTTTAAATTATGTCTGTCATTTTTGGTAATTCCATATTTTGTGGGAACTGAATGGGGTCATAAATAATGATTGATAAATCAACCTGTAATGTCAGTGCAGTAAGATTTTCATGGAACCTGATAAACTAATTTTGAAATTCGATTGGAAAAAAATAGAATAGTCAAAATTTTTTAAAAGAAAAATGAGAGGGACTTGTCCTAACAGATGTCATCTAAGACTATCATAGTTAAGTGTAGTATCGGTTCAGGAATATCTAAACGGATGAGGGAATAGAAGAATGAGTAAAGAAACAGACTATATACTAATGGGAATTTAGTATATTATAAAAGTGGCATTTCAGACCAGTAAGAGAAGGGTAGATTATTCAGTCAGTGATTTGGGGATAATTGATTATCCATTTGGAGAAATAAAGAAGTGTAAGTTTGTACTTAATACATTCACAAGATAGACTTCATATGATTTGAAAAACTCAATATGAGAAACTTTGGAAGTACTAGAAGGAAATGTAGGAGAATATTTAAAATCTTAAAAATGAGATATAAGTGAAAATATTGATAAATTTCATTTTAAACTAATTACACCAAAGTAATAAAATTTGTAATAAGATTTGTGCAGTTATTAGTATATTAGTAAAACTCTTAAACATAATTTTTAAAGGCTGCATAATATTCCTTAATGCAGCTGTACCGTAACAGTTCTCAGTTGCATTTCAAGTTCTCATATAAAATTCCTGACATCCTGGAGTGAATTTATGTTTTCTAAAAGATGATACTCTGAACTGGTTCAGATAATCCAGGAAAAACATTAAACTAGAAGCACCTCTTGGTCCAGATACTTTCTTTCTTAACATTTCACATTTGACTTTCTGATTAACTTAAAAAGTGCCCTTTTACATTTGTTCTTTTTATTTTTTTCAATTTATTTTTTAAAATTATTATTATTATTTTTGGCCACGCTGTGTGGCTTGCAGAATCTTAGTTCCCCAACCAGGGATTGAACCCAGGCCCTGGCAGTAAAAGCGTCAAATTCTAACCATTGGATCCCCAGGGAAGTCCCTGTTCTTTTTAAAAAGTGACTTTTTAAGTTGCATTTTAACATTTTTCTTTTAAAGTTAGTTAGTTGTTTTTTTGTTTTTTTTTTTTTTTTGCGGTACGCAGGCCTCTCACTGTTGTGGCCTCTCCCGTTGCGGAGCACAGGCTCCGGACGCGCAGGCTCAGCGGCCATGGCTCACGGGCCCAGCCGCTCCGCGGCATGTGGGATCTTCCCAGACCAGGGCATGAACCCGTGTCCCCTGCATCGGCAGGCAGACTCTCAACCACTGCGCCACCAGGGAAGCCCTAAAGTTAGTTTTTAGACGTATTTTATTCTTAACAATTTATTTGTTCCCCTATTTTATTTATGACTACCTGGTAAACCATTAGGAATCTAACAAGGTATAAACAACCTAGAATTAAAAGAGTTTCAAATTTAAGTACTGGAATCTTGTTTTTTCAAGGACTGTGTTTGGATGAAACCCCCAATACATATTTTTTTCAATTTATTTTATTGACGGATAGTTCATTTACAATGTTGTGTTAATTTCTACTGTACAGCAAGTGATTCAGTTATATATACGTTCTTTTTTTTTTTTCTTGGTTGTGTTGGGTCTTCGTTGCTGCGCACGGGCTCTCTCTAGCTGCGGTGAGCAGGGGCTGCTCTTTGTTGCAGTGGGCGGGCTTCTCACTGTGGTGGCTTCTCTTGTTGCAGAGCACAGGCTCTAGGTACGTGGGCTTCAGTAGCTGTGGCTTGCAGTCTCTAGACCTCAGGCTCAGTAGTTGTGGTGCACGGGCTTAGTTGCTCCATGGCATGTGGGATCTTCCCGGACCAGGACTCGAACCGATGTCCCCTGCATTGGCAGGCGGATTCTTAACCACTGCGCCACCAGAGAAGTCACTATATATACATTCTTTTTCGTATTCTTTTCCATTTTGGTTTAACACATAATGAATATAGTTTCCTGTGCTATACAGTAGGACTTTGTTGTTTATCCATTCTCCGTATAATAGTTTGCATCTGCTAATCCCAAACTCCCAATCCATCCCTGCCCCTCTCTCTCCCCCTTGGTAACCTCAAGTCTGTTCTCAATGTCTGTGAGTCTGTTTCTGAAACCCCAAATATAAAAGAGATGAAATGGACACCTGTGGTGAATGGCGCTGGGGTTCCAGACTCTGATGTGTCTGGTCTTTCTGTCTGGTCATCCCTCCATGTTTGTGGGGCACCTCTGCAGATTTCTTGAAACGTGCTTTGAAAACCATTGATTGACAGTAAGAGCGCCTGGGTAAAAAAAGCAGAAAGGTGTAGTGAAGAGGCTAACGGACTAGTGAGGTTCCCAGGATTTAAGTGCCAGTCTTCTTTAAAGCGAATATATTGTGCTTTTGGAAGTTATTTTTGTGTAGCTGTGTTGGCGTTCTCTAGAAGTCCTCCAAATGACAGCCACTGTTGCTCTCATAAATTTCTTTGGAAGGTGGAGCCTAAAGTGTATGGTCTTTAGCCGCTCCTTTTGCTTCAGGGTGAATTCCATGCCTGGCCCAACAAGTCCTGCCTTGTGTGGATGAGTAGGGCTGATATACCAGAGCAGCGGTCCCCAACTTCTTTGGCACCAGGGACTGGTTTCATGGAAGACAGTTTTTCGACGGGCGGGGGGTGGGGGGGCGGTGTTCAGGCGGTAAGGCGAGCGACGGGCAGCGATGGAGAGCGGCAGATGAAGCTTCGCTCGCCCGCCGCTCACCTGCTCTGCGGCCTGGTTCCTTACAGGCTGCGGACTGGTATCAGTCCATGGCCCGGGGGTTGGGGTCCCCTGTTCCAGAGAACCCTGTTTGTCAGAAGGCAGGGCGGAGGGGTTTGACTCCTTGGTCTGACTCATTATCTACACGCTGACATTTATCTCCCCTGTAGGAGTAACTTTCAAGGCGGTCTGTCTGCAGTCTGTCTTCTTGGTTCTTGTTATTCTGTAGGAATAACATTCAAGTACTTGGAGCTTGAGTGTTTTCCCTCTCTTTGCAGACATGGATGTGTGCTCCACAAGTTAGCTTTCACCCCGCTTGCTTTAGTTCAAAGCAATAGAGAGAGCCTTTCGGTTTAGGCATCTTGGCCAAAGTTCTACAAATAACCTTCATTTCAGTCACTACCTCCTGTTCTGGGATATGGAAACTAAGATGTAGACAGGTTTTCTTTTATGGAATTGTCTTTTCACTGGTGTTGCTTAAGATTAACTCCTGGTTGAACTGTAATCACATTTCTCATGGTGTCTTTCTTTCTTTCAATTCTGCTGATCAGTAGGTTTTATGAGGGCAGGGATCATGTCCCTTTTGTATCCCCAGGGCCTGGAATAGTACCGGGCACCTTATAGGTGCTCAATACATGTTACTTCCCTGTCTGACTTTTGTCCATCTGCCTGAGCAGGTAGGAATGCTACTATTTCTTTCTTAGACACGGCCTGTATTCAGAGCTGCTTTATCATAAGAATGTTAGGAACATTTTGTGTTTCTTCCCTCTAGTTGGTACAGATCCAAAAAAATTACCATTGACAATTCATCTGGTGGTAGGCTCCCTACGGTGTTTCTTTTTTTTAACTAGGGAGAAGTTCCCTTCAACAAATTCTTACCAGTTTTGTTTTTGTCATTTTATGAGGGAATATTCTTTAAAAATTTTCTACTGGAAGGCTGTTAGAATTATGCTAAGAGTAATATCATACGTCTGTTTTCTCTTAATTCTTACAGTAAGTTAGTAACCTTCTGATCCCCAGTTTCTCCACCTTTGGGAATTTTTATGAATTAGGGGTACATTTGGAAGTATTTTGTGAACAGTAAGGTGCTTACGATGTTGTCGTTGCTCTATACCTGGCTTCCTTTTGCTTTTGTTTGCTTATAGTTTACGTCCTTTCTAATCCAGTTTTTAAAATATCGTTTCATTAAAATAGTGAAAACTACATCTAATGCAGTTTCCATCTAATCTAGCTGTTTTATGGAATTTTAAAATTGAACTTCTTTTTTATTGGAAGGGCTGTGAAAGAGAGTAAAGGGCAAAAAGCCCATTGAGTTTTTAAAATTTAGTTTATTTTTATTGGATTTATACGTGCAGTCATTAGGGGTCACATGGTTATACCAGTTGCTGTGAAAACATCATTTCCTAAAAGCAGGCGCTTCCTCTTTTTAGCTGACATCCTTGACTTACCACCATGGCTCTAAATGATATGCTTATATTGCTGTCCTTTGATTGCTGTCCTTTGACATTTCAGTTTTAGGTACTTTCTGTTGACTGCTGCGCAAGATGAGGATTCAGCTGTCTTCACTCTGGCCCCATACTTCTGTCTCCAATTCCCTCTGTAAAGTTTTCATCTCAGCTCAGTGTTCAGGGCTTCCTTTTCCTTTTCTGTCCAAGATTTGTCTTGCCCCAAGTTAAAAACTGTTGTTCTGTATCCAGGTGTGCACACACACTTGCACTGAATTTTCTTCCTGCTACTCAGTAATTCAGTCTTAGACCTCCCTTCGGTTGGGTAAGTCTCCTCTCAATGTGTTGAAAGTCATTAGAAATGCTTTCAATTGTATCTTCCCGAGGAGCTCTTTCTGGAGGCTTCTCCCTGCAGCTGCCCCTTCTGATCCCTCCCTTTGCCATCGTCTTCTGACATGTTGGTTCCTGATCCCTGGAGAGCTTTCTTGGTTTATTCAGTCACTTTGCTAGAGCAGCTCTTCCAGTGGATTTGGCGGGGGCGGGGGTGCGGGTCGTGGGGGTTTACATACACAAATGATAAATATATATATACATATATTTTTGCAGTACGTGGGCCTCTCACTGCTGTGGCCTCTCCCGTTGCGGAGCACAGGCTCCGGACGCGCAGGCTCAGCGGCCATGGCTCACGGGCCCAGCCGCTCCACGGCATGTGGCATCTTCCCAGACCGGGGCACGAACCCCCATCCCCTGCATCAGCAGGGGGACTCTCAACCACTGCGCCACCAGGGAAGCCCCACGAATGATAAATATTTTAAAGACTTTACATTGAGTAGTTTGCTTGCATTAGCTGTGTATTGATCTCTGGAAAGAAAAGCATTTTCCTCGGAGTTTTGGAGGCATTTCTCCATTATATTTTAGCTTCCAGTGTTAAATCCAGTGCCACTCTGCTTCTTGGTTCTTCGTATGCAATTTTTTCTTTTTAATTTCTGGAAGCTTACGGGGCTTTTGCCCTACAGAGAAATTTGACATTCAGAAGTTTCGTAAAGATGGGCCCGAGGCAAATATCTTTATTGTGCTGGCTGTCGGTAGGCTGTTTGAATCTGGAGACTGCGTCCTTTAGCTCGGGGAATTTTTCTGTTTAATTAGTGAGTTCTCACATTCTCTGATTGCTCCCTTACTTTGTGGTGCAACAAGATGTTCTAGGCTCATTTTGTGTTTTTGCTGCCATAACCTTGGACTTAGCTTTTCCTCCAAAGAATCCAGGTTTCTTTTAGTGCCTAATGGTGATTTAAAAACCAAGATCTGGTGGCTTTGTGTGTTCCTGGCTACCAGTTGTAGCTGTTGCTACCAGTTGAAGACCAAGCTAGTTAGAAAAATAAATAATAAATAAATATATGTATACGATTCCTGTATAACACAGTGTGTATATTTTATGTAACACCACACACACACACATACACACATATACCATGAGTTCATATATGATACCAGCAATTCCAATCTAACACCAAAGGTGCATATCTAACAGTGAGGAACCTTTCTGTATTATTTCAATTTATTTAATTTGGTCAAGCCTTGAATATGCATAAAATAGAAGTTTTCAAATAAGCATTCTGTGCCACTGCTTAGAAAAGCTACTCCCTAGAGTTCAATATCTGCTTATAGTTCTTTTTTAGGTAAAGTTTACATACAATGAAACACACACATCCTGTGTGCACAGCTTATGAGTTTTGACAGGACATAGACCTGTGTAACCTATCCCTCTATAAAGCTGTAGAATATTTCCATCACACCAGAAAGTTCCCTCATGCTTCTTCTCCATCAGTCACGGGAAGAATTTAAAAGTAGTAACGTACGTGTGGAGATATTGAAAAGTAAGAGAGCCAGGAAAAAACATTAAGATATGTTCTGTGTTATAAATTCAGTCCTTTTTAGGCACTTACTTGGGAGACTTCACTCATGGTGTAGTGTTTTCTTCATTTTTCCAGGCAGCAGACTAATGTTTCTTTCACTGCCGAAAGTGCCAGTGCTCACTTCAAGGCTAGAGCATGTGTGTGTGTGCAGGTATAAACACACACATCTTATTTCATGTCAATCAATATTTTTCTACGTAATTGAGGAAAAACAGGAGCTTTCCCTCAAGACTGGGGACAATGTATAGGGAATCACTAGAGTGTTAAGAACTGCTGTAGTCCTAGGAATTCCCTGGAGGTCCAGTGGTTAGGACTCCATGCTTTCATTGCCGAGGGCCTGGGTTCTATTCCTGGTTGGGGAACTAAGATCCCACAAGCTGTATCAAAAAAAAGAAAAAGAAAGGAAGGAAGGAAGGAGGAAAGCAAGAAGGAAAGAGAGGAAGGAAGGGAGGAAGGAAGGGGGAGGGAAGGGAGGGAGAGAGAGAGGGGAGAGAGAGAGAGGGAGAGAAAGAAAGAAAGAAAGAAACAGTGTAGTCCAGTCTTCTGTTGAAAAGCAAACTTGGGGAAAGATACCAAACACTCTTTATTTCCAGTTTTGTCACAAAGTTGGGTAAAGCAACTATTGGAACTTGAAGACCCACCTGGTGCAGCCCTGTTGCCTTTCAAGTATATGTAAGATGGAGACTGAATGATTATTTGAGGTCACTTCTGGGCCTTCTGAGAAGTACGTGTATCCCATTCCTTTCTGTGTCTGCATGTAATACTGATCAGATAAAGCATCCAAAGCATGAGATGACGATTGTTAGTAGAATTTATGTAGAACACCAAAGTGCATGTTCTTATTCAGAATGATGGAAAAGATTTATTTGTAAACAGCCCCTATAATTGAGGGAACTTGATTATAAGATTGTCAGTGCAATATACACTTATATCTCCTACCCTGGATCTAGTCATAAAGTGAGCTAATGATGCCACATTAGAAGTTTTAGCCATTTTGAATTTTTCTGTAATCATCACCTTCAGTAATACATGACAGTAAGTATACTTTCTAGATCATTTAGCTCAATTACTCCCTCGCATTTTATCAGAGAGGTACAGTCAGGGAGGCAGAATTTAAGTTTGTGCGAATTTCCCTGGTGCTGCCTCTCTGCCTTTTGACCGTGTAGCCAGTCCCGGGGTAGTGTCAGCCCTCCAGAAGTACTTGTCAGCTTATTGGCAGACACAGTAATTGGCCAGGTGTTGCTCCTCTCACCAGAGCAGAAAAGCCTGGGGGAAGAGGTGTAACCTTACTTCTTCCATTTACATTTAATGACACCTGCTGCCTTGCAGGCTGCCACTTCTAAATTTAGCAGATCTCTGAGAATTTCTACAACAGGGCATTTACCATGGTGTACAATCTGTATGGATTTCGGGCACTCAGTAGATATCTGCCTTAAAAATCACTTCTTAGATTCCCTGCAGGGTGCTGAAAAGTGTGGTTCTGTTGTGAGGGTTACAGTGGGGTCCAGTTTGCATGTATCCTTCAGGAATGTCGCAGCAGTCTACCCGGTGACCTATTTGCATGAGATTCCTCAGGTTTCCAGGAGCACCGTGAGGGGCAGCATGGGGGCGTATTGTCAGGGCTAGACACTGGCATTAAAAAGAGGGAGAGAGGGACTTACCTGGCAGTGGTTAAGTCTCTGTGCTTCCAATGCAGAAGGTGCGGGTTTGATCTCTGGTCAGGGAACTAAGATCCCACATGCCGTGCAATGTGGCCAAAAAACTAAAACAAGAAAAGAAAAAAAGAGGGCAGGAAAGGCAGCCCCCTGACTAGCCCCTGGAGAGAACTCACAAAGACATGGCAGCTCAGCCTGCAGTTCGGATGGAAGGGGGCGACCACCAGAAGTGTCCCAAATTGGGACAGTGGGGAGGACCTGCTACTGCAGTAACTATGAACGAGGGTCTTCTGGAGTGAGTTTAGATCTCAGGAACATTGGATCACTTCTCTTTTACTTTTGATCTGGGCCCTTGATTTTTCATATTGCCAGTGAGGCCTGATTAAAAAGGATTTGTTCAGGGACTTCCCTGGCGGTCCAGTGGTTAAGACTTCGCCTTCCAGTGCAGGGGGTGTGGGTTCGATCCCTGGTCGGGGAGCTAGGATCCCACATGCCTCGTGGCCAAAAAACCAAAACATAAAACAGAAGCAATATTGTAACAAATTCAATAAAGACTTTAAAAATGGTCCACATCAAAAAAATCTCAAAAAAATAAAAGGATTTGTTTAAGAACTTAAAACTAAGACTTCTCTCACTGAATTCCTTTTACTTTTAAAATACATACATGCAGTTTTCTTTCCGCAGTCAAATGGTTTATTTTGTTTTGTTCCCTGAATTGGCATCAAAAGAAATAAATTGTGAACGTATTTCAATAGACCAATCTGTATTCAGCTGTTCAAAATATAGTCAGTCAGCCATTCTACATCAGCGAAGTGTTGTGTCAGAATAAATAGGATGGACATTTATCATCTCTGAAGAATGCTTATATTTTAACTTTGGGATGAAAAGGCATTGACTGTCCTTGACATTTAATATGTTAAAAAAAAAAAAAAACAACCACCAGCCAGCTATCACTTCATTTGGAGAAAAAAGGTGAAAGTGGAGAAGGTAGAAGGCACTTTTAATGCTGGATATTCAATTAAGCCCTGTGTTCCAAGAACAGAATTGGATATCATGGCTTGCTGTGGAATTTGAAGGCTTAACTAAGTGCTGAGCTTTGCTGAGGATTGAATGTCAAATCAGGTGAAACTCATAATACCTCATTTCCATTCAAGACCCCTTTCCATCTCTCCCGGGGTTGTCTGATCCTCTTGGACCTTTTTTGGCTCTATGTCTTATATGACAGAGTAAGTCTTGGGAGCTATGGAAAACATCAGAGCTACTGGAAACAACTTTGCAGTCTTTACTCTTTTTTCTGGAGTTAAGTATTTTAGCCCCAAAGCACACGTTTAGAGTGTCTAGGGTCTTTATACTGCATTAGCGTTGAGGGAAGGCTGTCTAGAAGGTCCTTGGAGGCAGCTCTACCTTAGAATGTTCTCTGCTGGATCCTCTGAGTGGTCTCTTGGATTCAAAAATCTTGGTTTTATGGGTTCACTGGACTGGTCCAGCCCCAGTGAGAGCTGAGCTGTGCTGGTCAAATTTAGACCTCTTATTAAAACCACGTGAACATGAATTGGTAGTTAGAACTATTGTATGTCAGATGCGGGACAGTGTTTTCCTTATATTGGGGTACCTTGGAGATGCCAGTCAATTAGAAGGTTGCTCACTGGACAAAGGCTTAAGGGATGTATTGTCCAGGCTGTGATGAACAACCCATTTCCGCTATAGGAAATGCGGAGTTTTAGTGATTAAATAGCAAAAGTACTTTATCGTGATTCAAGAGTCCTGGGTTCTAGTTCTAGTTCTGCCACTACCTGTATGACCTTAGCAGTCCTTTTACCTCTTGGGGCCCTGGTGCCCTTGTCTGAAAAGGAAGGGGTGGAATTAGGTGGCCTAGAGTCTGAGCCTTAGCAATCAGATGCAGCATTTGCCTTGCCTTACTAGTGTTCAATGCCTGTAATAAATTCCACCACTCATCCGGATACCAGGAGTAGCCTACATTTTCCTCCTTCTCCTTTTTTGGTGCTGTTGTAGTAAAATGGTCGACTCATAGATTCAAAGCTATTTTAAAGATGAGTCCAACACAATCATCCGTCTGATGCTTGGGGGAGCCCACACTGATTTAAAAGCTATCAGCTCTTTGGGACTAAAACATGGCATTAGGTATTTAGACATCCCTGGGGCCCTACTAGCTAGTGGTCGGAGTAGGTCTGAGAGGGGGCTGGGAAAACCCCTGATTCCTGAACTTTAGCTTGGAGAACAGGGTCTACTTAGGATGGGCTAGAATTGAGAGGCCCACGGCCCCTCCATGGGGGATCTTGAGGGGTTTTGAGACATGTTTTTATTATATCTTTTAATTCTATGATACTTTATGAATCTCACCTCTGCAAAGGGTTTTCCTGTTAGACTTAATCCAAAATATATTGAGGGAGTCTCGTTTGCTTCCTAGCGGATGTTCCTTTTCTAGCTTGCTTGTTTGCTCTTAGGTCTGCTAATCTGGACTGTTTTGTTAGGGACTTTGAAGGGTTTGAGATGCTAGCCTACTGGTGTAGTTATGTGATTGATGTGTGTGTGTGTGTGTGTGTGTGTGTGTGTGTGTGTGTGTGTGTACTGTAGAAAGATGTGGCATCTGGGTCAGGGAATAGAGTTCTTTATTCATACAGCCAGAGTACCATCGCAGTGTTGGGCCCCTATAGCGGGGCCCACAGGCAACACATGAAAGCTCATGGAATTTTTCTATGGAGGTGGCAGGTTTCACCCCACTGTGAGAGACAGAGAACAGTGTATTTTCTTCTCTTAGAGACAGTCCTTCCCCTCCCCTCACAAAAGGAGGGAGGAAAACCTTTGCTCCTTTGAGATAAGATGGAAAGTGACCTGGGTTCTGACCCTAACCTTTTAGAATGTACATGCATCTTTGTGAGGGCAGGTTAAGCATTCCTGAAGGTGCTTATGACCAGGAGATGTCTCCAAGGCCCGGGCTTCTGTAAATACCTAGAGAGGTAGACGTAGCTATCTGGAGATAGTTCTCCAGTCTTCCTGGCACTTTGGGAACTCAGCCAATGGGCCTAGTCTGGACTGTCACTATTTGGCTTCTTATGGAGATAAGAAAGTTTTATCATCCGTTTCAGATCAGAGCAATTAACTAGACAGATGGCTATAGATCTAATCCTTAGGGTATGTGAAAAGTAAAATGCATACAAGCGATGTGAAAGCAAACATTCATTATATTATATACATTTCCATGTCTCAAAGGGCTAGGGCTTTTTACAGGAGCACTGAGAAATCCAGGGAAGTTTTATTTCCCCGTCTACCAAGGATGCTTACACAATTCTGACATTCTTTTTTTTTTTTTTAAATAGAAACTTAATAGAGAAGTAAAAGGAGTAATTCAGTTGCTTCTATATCATATGAGTCAAGATTTCTGGAAATTAGGGCCAAATCTCACTGTGATTCAAATAGAACCCATAGTCTAGGCATGTATTTCTTTTCCTCTGTTAAAAAAAAAAAGGCTGGCGTTTGAAGGCTATTCCTTTTTATTGGTATTGCTCATGCTGGTGAAAATGAAGCAGATGGCAAACTGGGGCATTTTAAATTCCATTGCTAGCAAAGGCTATAAGAAAATAAAGCCCTCTGATTACGCTACATTGATCAAGTGATTAAAATGAAAAGGGTCATTTTGTAGCAGAATTCTCCTCATCTTCTGGACTAGACTCATGATGTGAAAATTTTAGAATAAAATGACTGTCATTTAAAAGAGACTGCTTGTTAATTTGTTTTTCTCGTTAATTTTGTTGGTCTCATGGTATATTAGTCATTTCAGGCTGTTATAACACAGCACCGCTGACTGGGTGGTCTAAGCAACAGACATTATTTCTCACAGTCCTGAAGGCTGGGAAGTCCAAGATCAAGGTGCTGGCAGATTTGCTTCTGGTGAGAACCCTTTTCCTGGGTAGCTGACAGCTGTCCTCACGTGGCGGCGAGAGAGCTCTGGTGTCTCTTACTCTTCTAAGGGCACTGGTACCATCATGGCGACTCCACCCTTAAGATCCCGTCTAAACCTAATTACCTCCCAAAGGCCCCACCTCCTAATATCATTGCATTTGGGGTTGGGACTTCAGCATATGAATTTGGGGCGGGAGGGGGGGACACAAACAATTTGTCCCTAACAGAAGATTTGAGAGTGACTTCCAGTAAAAAATGGCAGGTTCAACAAATACATAATGGTTTCCTTCTGAAACCCTAAGAAAGGAAGACTACAGGAATACAAAAGAGATACAAGCCCACAAGGATGAAGGTGGTTTCTCGTTGCGGAGCACAGGCTCTAGGCACACGGGCTTCAGTAGTTGTGGCGTGCAGGCTCAGTCGTCATGGCTCGCGGGCTCTAGAGTGCAGGCTCAGTGGTTGTGGTGCATGGGCTTAGCTGCTCTGCGGCATGTGGGATCTTCCCGGACCGGGACTCGAACCCGTGTCCCCTGCTTTGGCAGGTGGATTCCCAACCACTGCCACCAGGGAAGTCCCTGTGAAAGACTCTTTTTTTCTTCCAAGGGCACATCTGAGAAGGGTCACTACATGTAGTGCTGAGGGAGAGGACACTCTTGACTAGTGACACCTGTCATTCATATCAGTTCCCAAGCTCAGTGAGCAACAGGTGTCATCACTTATGCACCATCATGTCCACTTAGGCAAGAAAAGGAAGTACCTCCAACATGGTGAGTAGAAACTTATGAAACAGAGGGCGTAGACCAAAAGTTTAAGTTCAAAGAGGATACAAGTAAAATGAGGAGTGATAGATGCATGGTGCTTTGGGGTTCTCACTCAGCAAACACTTGATAAAGGAATAAATGACTGAATATTTTGATACTTGTTTTTCCCCTTTAGAGCATATTTCTAAATTATCTTTCTAATTATTTCCTTTCCCAGTAATCAGCTTAGCTTAAATTGTGACTACCTCCTGCTGGAGAATTTTATGTGCTATTTTTACTGCTTTATCTTAGTAATAGAACAAACTTTAGGTCTTCATTATGTGTACTATCCTGACTAATGTACCTTTTGCTTGTATGAATCTTAAAAGACTTGCCAGTGAGGTTTTTTTTTTAAATTAATTTTTATTTTTGGCTGTGTTGGGTCTTCGTTGCTGCACGCGGGCTTTATCTAGTTGCAGCGAGCTGGGGCTACACTTCATTGCGGTGTGCAGGCTTCTCATTGCGGTGGCTTCTCTTGTTGCGGAGCACAGGCTCTAGGCACGCGGGCTTCAGTAGTTGTGGCACGTGGGCTCAGTAGTTGTGGCTCACGGGCTCTAGAGCACAGGCTCAGTAGTTGTGGCACACAGGCTTAGTTGCTCCGCGGCATGTGGGATCTTCCTGGACCAGGGCTCAAACCTGTGTCCCCTGCATTGGCAGGCGGATTCTTAACCACTGCGCCACCAGGGAAGTCCCTTGCCAGTGAGTTTTGATAGTACCTTACCTCTAGTAGAGAATACACAGTGGGGCTGTATTGTCCATGGTCTGAGCCACTTACTGCCCAGCAGATAACCAACTATGAGGACGTAGCTCAGCTCTGAATCTTGTCATCCTTCCTTTCACCGAGCTTATTTTGCTTTCATTTGGACTTGACACTAACCTTAAACATGTGTAACTTAGCCTGTTTTGCTGACCTTTGGATTTTCTTGAGGGCGTTGCAGACTTATGTTTTTCATTTAAAATTTCCGTAAAGAAGAAAATGGAAACCTCTGATAATTCCACCACTAAGGAATAACCATACTAATATTTTGCTATTTTCCTTACAGCCTTTCTCTGTACACAGTCATGTTTGTACATAACATGTTCTTAAAAACATGTACTGAAGTCAAAAGTACAAATGGTGTATAATATGCTTTATGTGGATTTGTTATCTTCCAAGAAAGTAAGAACATGTTATAAAATTGCAAACAATACCTCATCTGTTGGACACAATTTGTGATTATGAATATCTATATTTGGAACATGGGGTTTAATTTTGTTCTTTTGATTTGCAACTGAATATATGCGTGTTCAGTTGGCAGAAACCTAAATATGCAATTTCATGTTAAAAAGTCACCACCCTTTGCACCTCTCTTGAGTTCCTTCTTTGTCCCAACCATGTTGTTGTAGTCTCTCTGCTTTGTAACACTAGTATTAGCATTTTGAGGTACCCATCTCCACTCAGTTTTATAAAATAGTAGTGATATATGCAAATTGTAGTCCAAATTCGCTTCAACCTTCTGGCACAGATGCTTGCAAAACTGAGCTGTTGTCTGGCATAGGATCATTCTACGTGTTTATTCCTTAGCTCATGGTTTTTACTGTTGGTGTTTTGGCAAGGCGGATTTTTGTTCTCTTTAGTTTATTGCAGAATGTTTAGCGTCTCTGTTTAGCTATCGTGTTTGTAACACCCGCCAGTCGATATGGCAACTGAGAAAAGCTCCCCACACATTTCCACGTGTGCTTGGGCTGCCGGGGGGTGGGGGCAACAAACCACAGTTGGTTAGCTGATGCATTAGAGTCCAAATTTGGTGTAAAGGAAGTGAAAATGTATAGTTATGAAAGTGCTGGTTTTGAAATACAAAAAGTTTTATTTATAAATAAATTTATTCATACTTTTATACAAATGCATTAACATTATATGTAGTTTTGGATCTAACTTCTTTCAGATATCATTATCATGAGTCTTTCCTCGTGTGGTAAATACTTTCTTGAAAACAGTTTTCCTTTTTTAATAAATTTATTTTATTTTTATTTATTTTTGGCTGTGTTGGGTCTTCGTTGCTGGGCACGGGCTTTCTCTAGCTGCGGTGAGCAGGGGCTTCTCTTGTTGCGGAGCTCGGGCTCTAGGAGCACGGGCTCGGTAGTTGTGGCGCACGGACTTAGTTGCTCCACGGCATGTGGGATCTTCCCGGACCAGGGCACGAACCCGTGTCCCCTGCATTGGCAGGCAGATTCTTAACCACTGCGCCACCAGGGAAGCCCTTGAAAACAGTTTTAATGGATGCATAATAATTGTATTTTATAGATTAATAATTTATTTAACGCTTCCATTATTATTGGATAGTTGGGTTGCTTCACGGTTTTTTTGTTTTGGTTTGCTATTGTAAATAATATTGCGGTTAACCTCTTTGTGGAGATAAAATCTAATTAGATACTTAAGCCCACAATAAGAAATATGCAAAGATTTTATTTTCCTACTTAATCTCTTTTAAAACCTACTTTAGGTAATGATGCTCTCAAAACTATTTGGGGAAGGTGAAAATAAGAGTACCTTCCCTTTATTCCTTGAAAGAGCCTGGGAAGTCTTGTTTTCACATGTAGCTTCTTGGTATTTTATGTCTAGCAGATGCCCCTGGTCCTTGCGCACATCCACTTTGTCGGCCTCTGATTTCGGTTGTGGCTGTGATGGATGGTGTCTTGCAAATTCAGACTCACCTTCCACTGCGGGTGTTCCACCTCAAACTCATGTACACCCTGTCTTTCTGCAAGCGCAGCCTGGAAGGGCAGTGGAGTTAGTGCCCCTCCCCCTCCCCCAGGGGGCAGTCCTCAACCAGGCTGAGTCAACACTCTGGCTTCCTGTCTTCCAGATCTACAATCCTGGGAGATAGTTAAAATGCTTCTCGTGGGTACTGGCAGAGTTCGTCCCCTGTTGTCTCTAGCAGTGACCTCGGTAATGCTCATAGATTTAGCTTTTCTTCCTTCCCTGTCTCATGCCTCCCATCTCTCACTCTTGTTTCATAGGATCACCTCCAAAATAGATTACTGCACCCACATGCTTGTCTTACGCTCTACTTTCGGAGAAACCCAAACTAAGACTCATATAATAATTAACTTTTTTGGTTACTATATTTCTTATTAAATTAATATATTGCATTTTTACCTAACCAAATGGCAAGTGAGGAAACAGCCTAATAACAAATTATGGTTAGCAAAGATACAGAACACCTACGCCAGAGTCAAGTAGGAACCATACTAGAAATCAAATATCATATGACCTGACTGAGGGTATGATTTTTCTAGTAAACGTCATTAGTCTTTTTTTTTTTTTTTTTTTTTTGCGGTATGCGGGGCTCTCCCGTTGCGGAGCACAGGCTCCGGACGCGCAGGCTCAGCGGCCATGGCTCACGGGCCCAGCCGCTCCGCGGCATATGGGATCCTCCCGGACCGGGGCGCAAACCCGCGTCCCCTGCATCGGCAGGCAGACTCCCAACCACTGCGCCACCAGGGAAGCCCTCATTAGTCTTTAAATAGTTACATTGTCTAAAGTGTACTTTAAGTAATGGTCTTTTTCCATAGGCTCTTTCTTGTTTATGACTTACATACAGCAAAGAAAATTGTCAACTCAACTATAAGCTTCTTAGAGGATGCGCTTACTACCCTCCCCAAAATGGTGTCTTATATATTATACCAACCATCCCAGTTGGTTCATTCCATTATTGAATATTGAATCTCTTTCTATGTTGTGCTGTTCTTCAAAAAATTAACAGAGCTTTTAGGTTATCCGTGGAGTTAGTCTGTAATTGTGTTTTGGAGTCATGTTGCTTCTGCGTAGAAATTACAGTAATCATAATAGTAGAGTAATAGTAATGTTGGACTCACTGTTAAGGTACTTTACACACCTGCTCAACTTGGACACTTATGCGAACTCCCAGAGGTAGCACTGTGGTCCCCGTTGTGTGAGCACACTTTAGATTTAGAGAAGTTAATGTCCCCAGACCACATAGCTGCTGAGTGACCGTTTGGATGCTCATTCCTGTCTGCCTAACTTAACTCTGCCTTTAAACACTTTATCCTTTCTCATCAGATGGTTTCTGAGGCCTTTGGGGACTGACATGATGTCCCTGAGACAGGGGTAGAGGCATTACCTGCCAAGCCTTCTGTTCTTCCACTTTCTGTGCACAGGCCCTGCAGATGCCAGGCAGATGCCTGGATAACCTCTAACACGAGGGTCAATTTAAATTCTGGAACCCCACAGCAGAGGTTCACAGCGACTCCTTCTGGCTCACCAACCCCAGTGCCAGGACAGGAGTGAGGCCTGCCCTTCTCTCCTACTGATTTCTTTCTTTATTGCCTATTGTGTGCAGGAAACAGTTCATCACGGGACAGTACTAATTCCAAGTCCTAGCATCACAATTCTCTTCCTTTTCTAGCCTTACTATTCAAACTTATACCATAGAGGGATTGTAGTTGGTCCCATTCACTGCTATAATTTATTGTACATGTGCCCTAAATAGTTCTTTATGAGGAAACTTCAAGTAACTTATTAGATGTAACGAGAATATGAGGTTAAGGAAAGGCCTGTTTGTTGAGAGCCTCCCAAATGCCAGATGTTGTAATCTCCCACATGCGTGCATTAATGTTCAGTTTTTATCATAGCTGATTCTATTGATGGCAATAATTTGTATGTTTTTTCTCTTTGTTATTGATATAAAGAGATAGGCAGTTGATTAAGCATAAAGAGCAATTAACCAAAAATCAGGCCCTCGAACGGGTGCATGGCATAGTGAGTTTAGTTTATTTCTTGTATTTGGTTGTAATAACAATGTTCATTAGAATATTTATGGCCATGTTTGTACTAGATATGTTTTTCGAGTCGGTTATAACATTTTTACCTTACTATGGGATACTTTTCATATATGCAGAATACCATACTTCGAATTGTAGGTTGATATAATAAATATTTTTAAACAAGCAAAAAAAGGTAAAGCGCATTTATTATATTAACAACACATTGTCTTTATGATGCTTGATAAATTTACAGACCCCCCTTCCTCTGTGCTGTTAAGCACCTCCGGGTGGTAAAGAGGCAACTTGATCCCCATGTACAGGTGATGAGACTGAGGCTCAGAGGGACTAGATAATTAGCTCAAGAAGCCACAGTGTCGACATCTTCTAGCTGTAAGTTATAGTAAACCTCGCCAGTTTGGTTGAATTTATTTCTTTGATTTTCCATAACTATTAACAGAGTGGATTGGTTAGAAAGAAGAAATGGGTTGAAGAGAAAAGATTAAGAGACTAGAAAGAGTGGTTTTGGTTCTAAATTCTACAACTGAAGGCTCAGAGTCTGGGTCGTAGGAAGAGTTTGTATACTCCTTCTCCAACTTTTTCCTACACATTTGAGAGAAGTTAGTGATTACCCTAGTTATTTCTAATATACCACGCATAAATGTTGCACCATAGATGGAATGAAGGCTGGCTAACACTTTGAAATGCTTAGAAGAAAAACCATGTGAATCTGAGTTGGCAGTATTGAATTATGATACCCTGAGAGAAAGGAGCACAGTGTTCTATAGTAGCTGCACACAGAGGCAAATTTTATCCCTCAAGATTTTATAGAATATACTATAATAAAGTAGGGACAGAGCACATAAAATAGAGCAGTTTTTTGGGGTTTTTTTTGCGCGGGCCTCTCACTGTTGTGGCCTCTCCCGTTGCAGAGCACAGGCTCCAGACGCGCAGGCTCAGCGGCCATGGCTCATGGGCCCAGCCGCTCCGCAGCATGTGGAATCTTCCCGGACCGGGGCACGAACCCGTGTCCCCAGCATCGGCAGGCGGACTCTCAACCACTGCGCCACCAGGGAAGCCCAACAGAGCAGTTTTATACTTGTTTCTGCTTAATGCCAAGCCACAAAATTATAATGTCACTACCAGAGTTATTACCCAAGAATAATTAAATCACAATGAAATGACTTTAGTGTACTTGCACCTCTGTAGTTGATCCGTAGAAAACATGCACATCAAACAGTGTGTGGATTTTGTGGCATTATTAATAAGTACATGTTTGTCAGTTACAAAAGGAGTATGTGCTTATTGTAAGCAACTTAAAGACTCCATTCTCCACATTCCCTCTCCCTTCCCACACCCAGTGGTAACATGTAATAATACATGTTTGTTTATTTTAAACAAAAAGATGGAATAAGGAATATAAAAGCTAATGTTTCTGAAATTTTGGATGAAATATGTAAAATAGCCAAATTATTTATTGGCAAAGAGTTTTGAATGGATGGAAACTAAAAAGTTAAAACCTATAGGAAAGATCTTAAAGGATCTTCAGGGTTTTGGAAAGTAATTGTGTGACTTCAAGGCTGTTTTATTTTTAATAGAAACATCAGTATGATTTAAAATCAAGGACCATCTGGGGCATTTAAAAAACCAATTATTTAATTTTGTTAAAATATGCTCTAATTTCTTCAAGATTGAATCCTACGGGTGTCTCTGTGGATGGGCTCAGAACACCCTAGCCCATCATAGATCTACCACACAGCATTACAACTGTTTATTTACTCATTTGTCTCACAGGGTAGGGATTATATCTTGTTTACTAGTATATTTCCAGGGTACATTATATAGCAGATACAGTTAAGTGCTCACTAAATGGTTTTGGCTGAAAGGGAAAGAGGATGCAGGATGAGATATAAGGCACCTCGGCATTCTGAATGGAATACAATTTTTCCAGTGGGTATAGTCAGAAATATCTTCATTTAGGTTATCTGCCCTAGTCATTTCCTTCGTGATCTTTCCATAATGCATTGGTCCTCAGTGTTACAGCTCAGAAGGGATTGAGTTTTAATCTTTTCTGTTGTTATTTCAATTACAAATGAGTGTCCTAGATTAGGGTTCTTGTTAGCCAGTGTCCTACATTCTGAGGCAGCACCCCAGCTGTAGTGTAGATGTCTGAGACTCTGCCAATACTGACTTGTCAGCACTGTTTACTCTTAGCACTAGTTTCTCTCTTCCTCACTTCCTTCCTAATTTTACAGTCCTCGCCCATTCCAAATTCCTTCTAGAAGTTTCTTACAGAAAATAGATAAAGTTTGAAGATTTTTCTAGCAGAGAAAATTTACAAGAAAAAAGTTTTGGTCACAATTTTCTTTTTCTTTGAAAAAGAAACTAGTCTGAAGAAGATACAAAGGCTTTATAGAAGAGATTTAGTAAATTTAACATTCAAAAATTTAATATTCAGAATCATGTCTCTAGTACATAAGTGATATCATATCAGCTGCCACATGGATAAGTAATTATAATTCTGAATACTCAGATTTAGGAAAAGTCCTTTGAAAGCCAGGGGGTTTTGAAAATAAAAATAATAATAGTAAAGGCAATGTGGCCTGGTGACTTTGAAGTCAGACCAGCCTGCATGTGAACTTGGACCCTGTGATTTGGGCCCTGCAAGCTACTTAACCCGTAGAGTCCCCTTAGGGAAACAGGAAGAAGAACACCTACCTCATGGGGTTTACTTGAGGATTAAATCATGTAACACGGACAAAGTGCTGCTATATAGATTTTCAGTAGCTGGTAGCTCCTGTCTCAACAGTAGTGTTACAGTTAAAGCAATACAGCACATTTGTATTGTCCTGTACCTTCCCTATATTAATTACAATTAAATTTGTTGAACACAACAGAATCCTACTCTGACTTTCTTAAATGACAAGAAATCTATTGGAAGAACATTTTAGTAGTTTCTAGAAGGAATAGCTGGATACCTGTTTTCTGCGGGGATGGGAACCAGAGCAAGTCCGTGAACTTTGCATCGGGGAATCATCTGTCTCTCCAGGGCACTTCTATATGATGCTCCAGCAACCTCGGTCACTGCCTGCTTGTTCAGGTTTTCACATTTCCAGGAGAAGGTGGTGGCCTGGCTCAGGTCTGTAGCCCTGGTCAGCTAAAAAGGCTAAAGAGAGTCTGGCCATTGGAAAATCATTCTAGACGGGCCAGCTGCCCAGCTGCCTCTCCTCTGTATAGCATTTGAAGTATTTTTGAATTTCTTTCATTTTAATTTGTAAAACTTAGGCTCTTGAGGTAAGAAGTAAAACCGTGTATGTATTTGTCCAAATTTAAACGAATAAATTTATTCATTTAACAATTTTTTTTGAGTACTTACTATGTGCCAGTCCCTGTGCCTGATTTCACAAATGACTAAGGATTTATTTCTGACTAGCCTAAGGCATGCAGTTAGCGGCAGTCTGATTTTTCTGCAGTTTACTTCAGAGACAAAATGAGAGTAACTTTGAAATTTGATCGCCAGTAGGCGCCCGACATAATCTGTTCTTCACTCCCCCCCACCATCCTCCGTCCCCGTTTCCTTGCGAGAACACTACATCTCTTTTTTTAGGAAGTAATGGTTTTATTGATTGACATTTGTGTTTTCTGCATCTATTTGTAGTGTTAATTGTTGTAATTATTTATGAGTTTTCACAAGGACAGAATTTCAAAGATGATGGTAATGTAGAAATCACCTCATCCCATTCCATCTCTTTCAGATGAATAAACTCAAGTTAGGTGGCTTGTCAGTCATGCATCTTGTCACAGAATCAGGATTGGTGCTCCGGCTGTTACTCGTTTCAGTCCAGGCTGTTTCAGAAATCCAGTCTTTCCTCCATGTATGAGAATTTTCGAGTAGTTTGGGATAAAGATATATGGAGCAGTAGTTTGGGATAAAGATATATGGAGCAGAGATATATGGAACTATACCTTCTGAAATAGGAAGGTATAGCAGATACTAAGTTTCTCTGGGAAAATGCTTATACCATACTTACCTATTATCATTAAATGCTCACCTCTTTTTTTTTTAAAACTAATGCAAACTTTGATCTTAATACCTGATATTTTCTTTAAGAAATCATGACTGTAATACATAAGTGATGTTATGTTACTTACCAAACAAATGCCTAGCTACCAGTTCAGCTGCTTAGACTTAATTATGCTCTCAAGGTGGTGTCTGAGTGTTTTGACTAATTTGGTTTCATTTTGTTAAGCTAGATTTGTAATCTAGCTCAAAGAAAGAGCTAGAATTTTAAAAGGCTGGATGCTGTTGTCCACAGCTTTTGGGAGTTAAAGCTGGGTTTTAAGATAAATGGGAGCTGGCAGAAGTGTTAGGAATTTGCTGTTAATTGTTTGTGTTTCTAAGAATTCTATTTTAAGGAAGCTTGGATAGCATTCTTCCTTGCAGGATTGAACTGAATAAGTTGAGACGTATTTGCTGTGTTTTATTATATTATGATTAAAACAGGCTCCTTTTTTTTTTTTCTTTCTTCATCACACAACAGTTTTTTATTTGTGGATATTTGTTAAACATTGAAGGGGAGAGATGAGAAAAGGAAGAATCGTGGAGGGGCTTCCCTGGTGGCGCAGTGGTTGAGAGTCCGCCTGCCGATGCAGGGGACACGGGTTCGTGCCCCGGTCCGGGAAGATCCCTCATGCCACGGAGCGGCTGGGCCCGTGAGCCATGGCCGCTGAGCCTGCACGCCCGGAGCCTGTGCTCCGCAACGGGAGAGGCCACAGCAGTGAGAGACCCGCGTACCGCAAAAAAAAAAAAAAAAAAAAAAGAATCGTGGAGATTAATATGTGAAAAATAATGCTACTATTACATGTTAGAGTAATGGATAAATGATTCCATTATGCACCTTTGCTAGGGAGATTAGTTTTTTTTTTTTTAATTTCTAATAAAATTAACATAGCTCAAGATGCACCACAGCTTTCAGTTCTAATCTTCTGACCATTATCGTTATTTCTAAATTTAGTTTCTTGAGATTTAAAAAAATTTCCTCAAAAGATACTAAGCTTATCCCCAAGTAGATCTTAATCCTTCAAGTTTTTCTGTGACCAGTAGAAGATGACTGATGTTTACTGGCGTGTATCTGGAAGCATTTTGGAAGGAATGACAAAAGAAGTTGAACTTTTTATTGAAATATTTAGAGTAACCGACAAAGCCTAAGGGTACTCAGGAAGAATTAAATTCATCTCAGTAATTATTTGAGTATAAGGTGAGGTGCTGCATGATTTAGGGGAATTAAAGGGTCCGGGCTTTGCCTCCTCAAATGGAATCCATGAAGTAATTTAGGAAGTGAATAACCTTTGATGAGGTTCGGGATACATGAGCCCAGAATATGGCTCCTTGACAAGAGAACACGAGTCAAGATCCCTGTTCTCTTGAAGTTTTAGTGGGGAGAGGCGAGTGAAAAGTGAACATGTAACTGATTCGACTGCAGGTCAAGATAAGAATTAGGAAGAAGATAAAACAGGGCGAGGTGAGGGACAGGGAGTCCAGCAGCGGGAACAGCATTGGACGGGGCGATGGGAGCTCCACTTGAGGCAGCATTTGAGTGAGAGCTGAATGATAGGGGTCAGTGGTACACAGACTGAATGGAAGGGTGTTCCAGGCAGAGGAAGTGGCAAGCGCAAAGTCCCGTAGCAAGAATGAAATGGATGACTTTCAGGAACAGAGAGGAGGCCAGTAGCCTAGAGAGGACATAGCGAAGGGAGGAGAAATAGAGGGGGACAGAGAGGTAGACAGAGGCCAGACAGTGGAGGAATTCAAATTTTATTCTAAGTGCAATTGGTGGGCTACTGAGTTTTTAGCAAGGGAGTAACAAGATTTAATTTATGCTTTTAGAAGATCATTTTGGCTCTCGTATGGAGGATAGATTGAAGAGGGCAAGAATAGAAGCTGGGAAACCAGTTAAGAGGTACTTAGAGGAACTCTGGAGAGGTGCTGGTGGCTTGGAGAAGGTTGGGAACGGTGGAAATAGGAAGAGTTTGATCAATTTGGAGTTCATTTTGGAAGTAGAGCGGATAGCACTTGCTGAGGGATTGTATGTGTGAAAAGAAAGGGCAGTGAAGAAGGACTCCTTGGTTTTGAGCAGCTGAGTAGATGGTGGTAGCCTTTACTGAGATGGGGAGAGTCAGCAGTGGCTGATGTGGGAGAGAAAACTTAGCCTTTCTGCTTAGTTGGGGTTTTCTTGAGGGAGAGGAAAGTGAGGACCAGAAAGGTTAGGACCCTGGGCATAGGTCCTGCAGCTAGAACCAGGACTCAAATTCAAACAGTCTGGCTTTCACCCTTGCACCCTTGTTTGGCTAGAGTTTTAAGGATAGAGGCGAGGAGGGGAGGGCACTTAAGGCAGAGGAGACCGTGGGCAACAAAGTGTGAAGCCTTGGAGCAGCAATTTGGGACTTGTTGATGGAGAAGAGTTCTTTGTGGGTCCTGGCTGGTAGGGTCTCAGAGAAACCTACATCTAGCTTCCTTCTTGATCTCCCTAAGTTAAAATTCAGTCCATCCTCGGGACTTCCCTGGCAGTCCAGTGGTAAAGACTTCGCCTTCCAATGCAGGGGGTGCGGGTTCTATCCCTGGTCAGGGAGCTAAGATCCCATATGCCTCACGGCCAAAAAACCAAAACATAAAACAGAAGCAATATTGTAGCAAGTTCAATAAAGACGTTAAAAATGGTCCACATCAAAAAAAAAAAATCTTAAAATTCAGTCCATCCTCTTGAGAACTTTTAAGAGCTGAAGCTAGAGCATTTCTCCAGGCTAGATGGTTTACTAGAAATTTGACTTGGGAAACGTGGCTTCTTTTTTCTTTTTCTTTTATTGGATTAAAAAAGAATCCTCTAAAATTCTTCTGAAGGGTTATTTTTAGCTGCAAAAGTCCTCTTTTTCCCTTGAATTATATGAACTGCCTTCCCTGGACTCTCATGTTATATGAGCTGACTTGTTATTTGAAGAGTTCCTGAGCTTTGCCATTTCACAGATTTCAGAGCGTTTAGAATTCCCTTTAATTCTTTATGTAATAGTTTGCTCTCATCTTCATCTTTTCTGCCTAAATAGCAATCTCCGGGTGAGGTCAGTGACATCACCGATGTGACCAAGCTAGGGTAGTTTGCCATGGAGGATATTCTTTCAGAGGAAGCAAGTTGCATAAATAATTTCTGCTCAGGAAACAACTGAGTACCTATCCAGTCTCTATAGCTCTGTTTAGTGTAGTATTTAACACCCGCCACACACAGTTGGGCAGCTGACTTGTAGCTTTCGATGATGAAGAACACATTTCTAGTTTATGAGCATTACCCAATCTCTTATGCTTTGGGACTTAGGAATTTGTTTTTCAGCTATCACACTTGCTTTTTTGTTTTTTCCCCCCAACATTGGATAACTAGATAGGAATGTGAAACTCCTCCAATTCACTGGAGGTCTTTTTAACTCTGAAAATAAGTTACATAATAGAATGAAGCTGAGTGCCTGTGGCTTGTTTTACTAAATAACAGAAATATTGAACCTCACAATATATGCTAACATGCTTTTCCTTAAAAAAAAAAAAAAAAGCAGGATGAAGTAGATGAGAAAAAAGAGGAAGTGTGGTGTCCGTTATCAATTTATTATCCCTCAGCTTCAAATCTCCCCTTCTTTGCTCTGTGATATTGGAATTGGACCCTGTAAACCTTTCCCTTTTGCCAGCCGGTGCAGTGTTAGGCTTTGTCAGTAGAGGGACTGGAGAGACACTGCAAGGTGCATGGTCAGGCCACTCAAGATGGCTGTTCTCTTGCTCTCTGTACTGGCCCTGCTCAACCAGTGCCTGTTTTACCTACACCCTACTCACATGACTGACCTTCCTACATACTGGCTCCAGCCCCAGCTAGCGATTGTTCTTATCAAAGGGGTGGTGAGGAACGTGCCCCTTTGCTAGTTTCCCTGCTAACCGATGAGCCAACCTGACACCAGTTCCCCCTATGACTGACAATCTCCCCTTCCCTGGGAGTGAAGACTGCCACCGTGTCCTGCCCACTGTAGGCCACACACAGTGGGGTGTTGCTCCAGGACCTTGCTTCAGACGTGTAAGCTCTCCCATCCATTAAACCATTGATGTCTCTGTCGCTGACTCTGGGCTCTTTCTTCGGTCTTAAAGCTGAGCCTTGTAGATCTGCAGGGTACAGCCCAATACAAGGTGAGAGTAGCAGGAAGTACAGCTGACCCTTGAACAACAGGGGTTTGAACTGTGTGGGTCCAATTATATGGGATGCTTTTCAATAGTAAGTACTACAGTGCTATATGACCTGCAATTGGTAGAACCCGTGGATGCGGAGGACCTGAGGATGGTGTGGAAGGCTGACTGTAAGTTATGTGTGGATTTTCCTCTGTGCAGAGGGGTCCCCTAACCCACATGCGTTGTTCAGAGGTCAACTGTGCTTCTCTTCCCAGGTCTGAATTTCCGTTCTTTAGTGCAAGAGCTCAGGGGTCCTCACAGACCAATCTAGGCAACACCCTGGAGCCTTTGTCTCCTCACCCGCCAGCTGTTTCTTCAGCCGCTTCAGCTGTATCCGAGGCTGCATTCTTCCCACTGAGAGAGCTGGTCTTGACAAACGGCAGGCCCCTTGCACAGCCCAGCTCTGGCTGGTGCTCTCCTGGAAGTTTCTGTGCCACCAGCAGCTGCATGTTTCTCACGTAGCCAGTAGCCTCTTCGAAGGTGTCTGAATCTCAGCCTTGGGGAAAGAAGCCCCTCCTGAGCCCTCCACTCTTCATCAGCCTAGATGAGTGCTATTAGAGCCCACTAGGATGCAGACGATGCGCTCAAAGCAGTACTTCCCTCCATTATTGGAGTTCATAGCAGAGGTCAGCACTCTTTTTTGGTACAAGGCCAAATAGTAAACGTTTCAGACTTTGTGGGCCACATATGGCGTCTGTTGCACATTCTTTTTCATTTTTTTAAAACAACCTTTAAAAAAAAAAAAAAGGCTCAGGGGCCATAGTTTGCTGACCCCTAAATTTAGAGGATGAATAGATTCTCACTTTTTTTAACTAGATAAGTTTAACCTAAAAAGACCTAAAACAGTGAGAATTTTAGATTTATCATAGACTTGCATAACAATTCACCCCAAAACTAAGTAGCTTAAAATGAAAATAATTTGTTAACTTTCCTGGTTTCTGTGTGGCAGGAATTGAGGAGCAGTTTGGACGGGCAGTTCTAGCTCAGTGTCTCCCGTGAGGTTGCAGGTCTGCTGGAGCTGCCGTCACCTGAAGGCTCACGTGTCTGGCTGTTGGCTGGAGGCCTCAGTTCCTTTTCACATTGGCCTCTCCGCTGGGTTTCTTGGACATTCTCATCATGTGCTGCTGGCTTCCCCCAGAGAGAGTGATCCAAGAGACTAGGCAGAAGCTACAGTGCCTTTTATGCCTCAGAATTCACACACCATCACTTCTGTGGTATTGTGTTGGCCACTCAGGTCAGCCCTAATTCAGTGCAGGAGGGCATTACACAAGGGTGTGAATGCTGGGTTGTAGGGATTTGGGGGGACCATTTTGGAAGCTGGCTACCATTTTGGAAGCTGGCTACACAGACTTTTACATGTAATTGTTTTTAAGTGTATTCAGTAATGCTTACTAAGTTAATGGTGTTGATAAGTAGAGAATCTTGCAAACCCAACTCTATTTAGCAATTCAATTAATGAAATAATGTATAATTAACACACAATTACATATAAACAGCAGCTTCTAAAATGCTTAATTTTGATAGACTTATGCACAGTAAAAATGCTCTCTACTATCCATTTAATCAAATTCCTCTTAACCAAATCCCACTTATACTTATTCCTTCCATCTGTAAAACATACAGGCATGCTTAATTCTTAAGGCTGTTCCCGTCAATTGAATTGCTGACTTACCAAGAATTAACTGTTGGTTCCCAAGCATGTTTATTAGTTGTATTTGTTATTGTAATTATGTACTTTAAATGTATATAAACCAAAGAAGTATGACTATAAGAGTTCTCTCTATGAAAATTAAGTGAAATGCTTTGGACAATTTGATGAATATGAGTTACTCAGATCTGTTGTTGAGTTAGACGTTGGCAAGCCAACAGTGAAAGCCTAGGAACAAAAATCATGAACATCTAGAAAAACTCTGAACTCTGATTGCTTCTGAGGGGTCTTAAAGGTCTTTCTCTAAAGAAGCAGAAACTGGAGGTGTCAGATGGTATCTTATGGATATGATTTTTGCAGAATACAATCAATGGATTCCCTCTCAAAGGAAAGAATTTAACCTTACAACAAAATCTTGGCAAATGATTGAACACTTATTTGGTTTGGGTTAAAATTAAAATGTTGAAGGTATGTTTGTATTATTTAACATCTTTCCTCTCTACCAACTAACTACTACTTGTGATTTCACTCGATAAGAGGAACAACACCCCAGCCCCCCCATCTTAAACTAGAAAGGACTCTGGAAATGTGTAGTCTGGGGACTTATAACTTATGTTCCAGAGGGGCCTACGGGCTTGGAAAATATCTCTGGGGCCACATGTTACGGGAGGCAAAAGTGGTGGGATGGGTTAGGGAGAGTCACAGGGTCGTCCGGTCACTGGGGCTGTGGTCTTCCAGAGCAGTTTCTCATGTGTCTATTTTATATATTCCTCCCGGGTAGAAATAGATTTGGACGTTCAAGGGTTTCACATTTAAAAAAAAAAAAATTGAAACCACTTCTCTATTTAACTTATTAATTATACCCTTGAACAGGTCTTGGAAGAAGTTTTGGGATTTGCCCAAGAGGACATAGCTAGAGTGAATCAGTGAAAGAACCAATCAGATAAAAGCCTTAGTGAGCTGATGCCTCTGCGTTACCTTCCTGCTTCACTACACTCTGTCTCCGTAATGGGTTAAGCAGTTTCTGAGATAATTCTTTTTTTCTTTTTTGCCATTCTTTCCTTTACAAGCCTCTTAACCTTATATTGCATTTAAATAAACTTTAACTGCATCTTGCTAAATTCAAAATGTAAGAAGTCTAACGAGCTTTTATATACTGAAATAGTGAACCTCTATTGTTAAAAACGATGCTGTTTTGACCTATGACGGATCAAAAGGAAACTCAGTTCTATTTTATTAAATACTTTATTTCATCTTTTCCTGCATCAAACCCATCAGTTCTCTGTTCTCCATTCCCTCACTGTGTGAGTGCCTGCTTCCCATGTTAGGTACCTTCTCCCAGGCCTTTCCTCCTTTACACTTATATCTGTCTTCTAGGCCTAGCATATTCAATGAATGGTTTTCCTCCTCTGAAAGACTGTTGCACATGTAATCTGCCCCATGCCCCTTAGCAACCAGTTACACACTGTTTTTTCCTTCTGAGGTTATGTTTTCTTCACAGCCAGAGGGCTGGTTTCTTGAGGGCACAGACAGTGTTCTGTCCCTCCTGTGGTCCTAAACTCATATTCACTCTGCCATTATGTGTTGGGCTAACTGTCATTGGATTGCATATTATGGTTTCACTGAACCACCTTAAAAAATAATCATCTTTTCTAGATTTAATTAGATTTTTGTGTTGGTTTCCTTTCTATTTTCTTTCTTTCCTAAAATAAATTACTAGATGCCAGTAGACCTAAAAGAGCATCTTGCCGTAAGATGTGTTCTGCTGTATAGTTATTTTCAGGGGTGACTCACTAAGTAGTGATGATATTTTTAGTTGCTTTTCATTTTTGATCCCCTTGGAGTCTTCTGTCATTGCCAGTTTCTGTTTTAGCACCATCTTGATAGGTGTCAGGGTGTGGTGGCCAAGTGAATGTCAGGCCCTGAGGCTGATACTCCAAAGTAACGATGGAGGCAGTAAGATGTGAGGTTAGAAAGCAGAGCTGTAAGAGGCAGACATAAAATAGAAATGCATACATTGTATTTTAGGAAGGAGTCCAAAATGAAATATATAATTATAAATTCATAACATTAGAAATGACAGAAGCAAAGAAATACCTGTTAAAGTTTAAATCATCCTGGCTTTCAGTTGAAGTCTTTTGTTTTGCATTTATTTGAATAGAACATAATATTTTACAAGAAATTTTTAAAAGAAACTGTAACTATGTCATTAAACACACCTGCAGTGGAATAGATTGAAAGCATCTTATGTGTTGGTTTGCAGGACTTGAGTGGAGTTGCCAGCAGTGCTACCCCATGGGGCCCCCAGCCTTCTATCATTTCAGACACCCAGGCATCAAAGCCAGGAAGACGACTTGATTAGCTCCATCTGGCTAAACCTCTCAAGTCTTGATTCTCTTCCTTTGAGAGAATTCTTGACAATAATTAGCATAGATAAGGAGCAAAAAATTGGTATACGTCCTTATCTGAAAGGCACCTCCCATGTAAAGTTTTTCTTCCTAAATGATTTCTTTCTCTGGGGCTCTATTATACTTTATTTGTTCTCTCCATTACTATACTTACTCTCATTATTCCTGTACTAAATCTGTTACTGTAAAGACTTATCACAAAGGAGAATTTAAATCTCAGTTCAGGAGTCCAGTTTGGATTTAGCTGAGAATCTTGAACAATAACATGCATATAGGAAGTGCATCGTGCATAAATTAAATGCATTTTCACAGAGTGAACATACCTATGCTATTAAAACCAGATCAAGAAACAGAATATTACCAGCACCCTAGAAGCCCCCTTATGCTCCCTTTGAGTCACTGCATAAACCCTGAATTATGACCACCATCCTGCCTTCTAACACCATAGATTACTTTTCCCTGTTTTTGAAATTTATGTAAACGGAATCTTGGAGCATATACTCTTTTGTACCGTTTTGCTTAGAATATTTGTGAGATTCATCCATGTTGTTGCATTGCTATAATATTCCATCTGATGAATATACCTCCATTTATTCATTGTACTGATGTTGGAGATTTCTGTAGTTTCCAGTGTTTGCTTATTACAGAGAGCGCTTCTATGAATGTTCTTAGGTTTGTCTTTTGAGCACATATGCGATTATTTCTCTTGGTTTATATCTAGGAGTGGAATTGCTGGGTCATTAGGTATGTATGTATTTGGAGATACTGCCAGTTTTCAAAGTTGTAGTTTACACACTCACCAGCAGTGTTTGAGAATTCCAGTTTGAACACAGATTTAGCCTCAGTCAGATTCCTGGCATGGGAATCTGATCGGCCCAGCTTGGAGCAGATGTCTATTCAATTGTGATGAAGGGACTGGGGCTCACATATTACAGACCTGGTTTGGGGCATCCTATCATTGCTACACTCTAGGTAGAATGAGAGGCAATTTTTAGAAAATGGGAGATTGTATGAGCTAGGTAGATATCCTAAAAGATTTCATCATGTATACAAATTAAATGCATGAAGAGAGGCTCTGAATTGGGGATACATATAGCTTTGAATCATCAGGAAAATATTGTAGTTGAAGCCATGTGACTAGGCGAGACTCCCCAAAGAGAATTCATAGAGTGAGGTGAGAGAGGGTAGCATATAGTGGAACTCTGGGAAGCACCAGCATTTAAAGGATGACAAGACAAAGATGCTCTAAAGGAGGCTGACTGAGAGGATGTGACCGGAGATCTAAGGGAACATGGTATCATGGAAGCCAAAAAAGAGAATGTTTCAAGGAGTGATCAAGAGTGACGATTGCTTCTGTGAAGTCAGTGACTAAGGGGTTTTCATTTGCTTCAGAGACAAGGAGAGCAGTAGCCTTCTGTAATAATTTCAGTGAAACGATGAAACAAAAGCCAGGTTGCAGTAGGTAGAGAATGAGTGAAAGCTGAAGAAGTGTAAGACAGCAGATGTGACCAACCTTTTCGACTCACTCAGCTAAGAAGGGAAAAGGCGGATGGAGATGGAGGGAAGACAGTCAGAAGGTAGGAGAGGCGTGAGCAGGCTTACCTGCTGATGGTCTAATTGGGAAAAGTGAGGTCTCTAGTGTAGCAGGAAGGGATGGAATCCCAAGCTCAGGGGAAATGTGTTAGCCTTAGGGGGACACAGAAAGACTTCATCCCTGTAACACTAAGAAGGCAGGGAAGGATGGCTGAATTGGTGCAGAAGTTTGAAGGAGTTTGGTCACTCGGCACATAGCAGATACTCAGTAAATGTTTGTTGAATTAACTGTTGACTGGAAGACTCCATACTTTCAGACATTGTGTACTGCGATTTCATTTATCAGTTTCCTAAACATGCAGATCTCCGGTGCAAAGAGGTCTGCTGCACAGCTTCTGTCACTCCTGGGAGCAGTCACTTCCACGTCCCCCACAGCAGAGTGTGTAACAGACTGGAATTCTGTGCTTGCTAAAGAAATCCTGATATGTTCCCTTTATATAGCGCCCGTTTGTTTCCCATTATGGAACTATCACTTTTGTCATAGAGAGATCTTCAAGTACTTTTGCAATATATGAAGTTGTGACTATAAACAAATATGTGTGATCTACTGATATCTATGGGATACAACTGAACAATCCCTGAAAAGAAGCAATAATAATGGAGTTTACACTTGTGGCTGTGGAAAGGGCAAATTGTAGCACCTCATTATTGTTGAAAGCCTCATACTGAGACTAGTGTCACATGGAGTGCTTTTGTAGTAATTAAAGTCCTTCTAAAACTGCTTATATTTGGAAGTACTCTGATTTTGTTTTTCTGTATCAGCGTATCACGGTTGCCTTTCAGCTAAGAAATTTAAATATAAACTGCTACTCCCTGATTTATATTCATTGTGCAAATTAGACTAGTTCCTGCTGTTGTCCATTATACATCAGTATCTCTTCTTCACCCCACGTCAAAAAGTTGTTTCCTTTTATCATAAATGGGTGTTGAATTTTGTCAAAGGCTTTTTCTGCATCTATTGGGATGATCATATGGTTTTTATCCTTCAGTTTGTTAATATGGTATATCACATTGATTTGCGTATTGAAGAATCAACATTGTGACAATGACTATACTACCCAAAGCAATCTACAGATTCAATGCAATCCCTATCAAACGACCAATGGCGTTTTTCACAGAACTAGAACAAAAAATTTCACAATTTGTATGGAAACAAAAAAGACCCCGAATAGCCAAAGCAATCTTGAGAAAGAAAAACAGAGCGGGAGGAATCAGGCTCCCTGACTTCAGACTATACTACAAAGCTACAGTAATCAAGACAGTATGGTACTGGCACAAAAACAAAAATATACATCAATGGAACAGGATAGAAAGCCCAGAGATAAACCCATACACATATGGTCACCTTATCTTTGATAAAGGAGGCAAGAATGTACAATGGAGAAAAGGCAGCCTCTCCAATAAGTGGTGCTGGGAAAACTGGACAGCTACATGTAAAAGTATGAAATTAGAACACTCCCTGACACCATACACAAAAATAAACTCAAAATGGATTAAAGACCTAAATTTAAGGTCAGACACTATAAAACTCTTAGAGGAAAACATAGGCAGAACACTCTATGACATACATCACAGCAAGATCCTTTTTGACCCACCTCCTAGAGTAATGGAAATAAAAACAAAAATAAACAAATGGGACCTAATGAAACTTACTTTTGCACAGCAAAGGAAACCATAAACAAGACGAAAAGACAACCCTTAGAATGGGATAAAATATTTGTAAATGAATCAACTGACAAAGGATTAATCCCCCAAATATACAAGCAGCTCATGCAGCTCAACATCAAAAAACAAAAAGAAGCAACCCAATCCACAAATGGGCAGAGGACCTAAATTGACATTTCTCCAAAGAAGACACACAGCCTGCCAACAAACACATGAAAGGATGCTCAACATCACTAATCATTAGAGAAATGCAAATCAAAACTACAATGTGGTATCACCTCACACCGGTCAGAATGGCCATCATTAAAAAATCTACAAACAATAAATGCTGGAGAGGGTGTGGAGAAAAGGGAACCCTCTTGCACTGTTGGTGGGAATGTAAATTGATACAGCTACTATGGAGAACAGTATGGAGGTTCCTTAAAAAACTAAAAATAGAACTACCATATGACCCAGCAATCCCACTACTGGGCATATAGCCTGAGAAAAACCATAATTCAAAAAGAGTCATGTACCACAATGTTCATTGCAGCGCTATTTACAATAGCCAGGAGATGGAAGCAACCTAAGTGTCCATCGATAGATGAATGGATAAAGAAGATGTGGCACATATATACAATGGAATATTACTCAGCCATAAAAAGAAACAAAATTGAGTTATTTGTGGTGAGGTGGATGGACCTAGAGTCTGTCATACAGAGTGAAGGGAGTCAGAAAGAGAAAAACAAATACCGTATGCTAACACATATATGGGATCTAACAAAAAAAATGGTTCTGAAGAACCTAGGGGCAGGACAGGAATAAAGACGCAGATGTAGAGAATGGACTTGAGGATATGGGGAGGGGGAAGGGTAAGCTGGGAAGAAGTGAGAGAGTGGCATGGACATATATACACTACCAAATGTAAAACATATAGCTAATGGGAAGCAGCTGCATAGCACAGGGAGATCAGCTCAGTGCTTTGTGTCCACTTAGAAGGGTGGGATAGGGAAGGTGGGAGAGAGACGCAAGAGGGAGGCGAAATGGGGATATACGTATACATATAGCTGATTCACTTTGTTATACAGCAGCAACTAACGCAACATTGTAAAGCAATTATGCTCCAATACAGATGTTAAAAATAAATAAATAAATAAAATGTGTTGGTTACTCTTAAAAAAAAGTTGTTTCCTCTTCTAAGTCAGGCTGCTGCATCTTTTTCCTTTTCAAATGAGCTAGACTTCTTTTTAGGCCATATTTTCTACTTCTTGATAGTTGACATTTTCTTAATGCATCTAGAATATAAGGTTGGAGCACAAAAAAACTTCTGTTGCTACCTTAAAGAGATGAAAACAGTAAATGTTTTTTTTTTTTTTGAACTGAAAGGTTGGAGCACAAGAAGCTGCTATTGCTACTTTAAAGGGATGAAAACAGTGAATTTTTTTTTTTTTTTTTTGCAGTACGCGGGCCTCTCACTGTTGCGGCCTCCCGTTGCGGAGCACAGGCTCCGGACGCGCAGGCTCAGCAGCCATGGCTCACGCGCGCAACCGCTCCACGGCACGTGGGATCTTCCCGGACCGGGGCACGAACCCTTGTCCCCTGCATCGGCAGGCGGAGTCTCAACCACTGCGCCGCCACGGAAGCCCAGTGAATTTTTTTTAAACTGATTTTTTCCTTTAGTCACACTCCCCGATGTATTTTTAGTGAAATGGCATGTAGTAGAGTTATTGTGATATACTCTCTACTAAAATAATTGATTGTTAACATCCAAGAGAAGCAGTATTACTCAAATTTGACTGTATAGGTCAGTTTATTTTACAAGTAACTGATGCTGTCCTGGAAATGTGAGCCCCTGACTGGGTTAGTACAATAGCTGACAGACTTCTCAAGATGGGTCATAAGCAGGATGTAAATTGAAAGGAGGAGCTGGGTTTGGGTTGAGTCAGTCTTGAAATTAATTCTGCATGTGTGGTGGGTTTGTGTAAGATTTTCAGAATGGTCTTTTAATAACATCCTTCTGAGAAAGGGTTGTTGTAGGATAAATATGATAATTTCTCCTTTAAGCTTTACTGACATATGTCAGAAGGATGCCAATTCCCTAAGTAATCATAGTTTCCCAGTGGCATGCAAAAAATGTTTGACCCCTTGTTAATAGGTCACTTCTCTCTATAAATGGTAATCTTGGTGTTTGTCTAAATCTATTGTTTTTTGCACTGTTTTATTTTGAAACAATTGCAAACTTGTAGAAAAGTTGTATGAATGCTTTGTTTCTGAACAATTTGAGAAAAAAGTTGTTGACATGATGCCATTCCCTCTGAAGTGCAAGAACATTCTCCAACTTAACCATAAAAGGCCATCACAATCAGAAAACTAACATTACCACTATCTTAATTCTTAGACCGCGTGCAAACTTTGCCAGTTTTCCCAATAATGTTCTCTATTGCAAAAAGTTCAGAATCACAGTTGTATTTAGTTGTCTTATCTCCAATCTGGAACTGTATCACATTGTTTCCTTGACTTTCAAGGATTTTGACTCTTTCGAAGATTACAGTTACTTTGTAGAATGTCTCTGTTTGGGTTTGTCTGGTGTTCCCTTGGGGTTTGATTCAGGTTATACATCTTTGTCAGGAATAGCACAGAAGTGTTGCATGTATTCTTTCTCACTGCATGATGTCACTTTTCCCCATGACTGATAGTGTGCACTTTGATCACTTGATTGAGGTGGTGTCTACCAGACTTCTTCCCTTTGCAGTTACCGTTTTCCCTTCGGTATTAAGGCTTTTGTGTGGAGGCACATTAAAACCTTGTAAACGTCTTGTTCCTTATCAAACTTTAAATTCATTTATTTACTTAATTATATCAGAGTGGGCTCATGGTTTCCTATTTTCTTCAATGGATTATAATCTTTACTATCAGTATTTGTTTTACTGCCCAAATCGTTCCAGATTTGATCATTGAGACTCCCTTCAAGCTGACTGGTGTGTCCTTTTGCTATGTCTCCCATCATTCATTGAGCACTTCCTTGCTTTCCAAGCTCATCTTGTCCTTTCCATGCCCCAGCCCTGGAATTAGCCATTTCTTCAAGGAGTTCTGGTTCCCTTTGGATAAGAATTGTATTTAGAAGCCAAGAACGGGATGTCACATATGCTCATTATTGGGAGTTACTGTTCACAGTCCCCTTCAAACAATTTATATATTTTTTTTAATATAAAAATATAAGTATATAAAATTTAAATCTTTTTCATTTATATACACATATACATTCAATCTTTTTTGAAGTACTATATTTATTTTGTTGGTTTTATTTATATTTTTACATATTAAAAACCATGAATTCATACCAATACTTCCAATTTCATTCCAGTACTACAGGGTTCATTCCAGCTTTCTCACCTTCCATAGTGTAGCTAGCTCCCTTCTTTGACAGAATAAGTCTGGCTTCCATTATTCTTGATATTTTTGCTTATTTGGTAAGTTTTCTGGTATGTGACAGCCTCTCATCTCTGCCACTAGTCCTTTCCTGCATAGATGACTTCCTTACCCGATTTGCGCTCCAACACCTGCTTCTGAGCCTACCTTCCACGTGGATGCCCTCTTCACTCCCATTCAGGTTCTGCTACCCCCCCCACTAATCCCCCTTACGCTATGTGGACAGCCTCCTTGCCATGCTTAGGTTCCGACACACCCCTGCCAGCTGCCGCTCTGCGTGGACGCCCTCTAGCCACGCTTGGATTCAGACTCCCCACTTTGGGCCACTCCTCTCCCCTTGAGGACCCTTCTCAGAATGAATCTTTAAATTAAATAGACTGAATCCCAAGCAGGAAAATGAAATTAGATCTGTACCTGACACACTTTGGGGAAACTGTAGAACCCCAGAAGTAGAAAGATGGAAGAAAATCTTTCAGAAAGTCTTAAATTTACAGAAGATGTGATAATAGAGGGCAGAAGGCAAAGGAATGTCTTCAAAGTTCTGAGGGGAAGTAACAACTTGGAACTTTATATCCAGTAAACTGTGATTTTCAACAGCATTAAGTTTAAGAGATTAAAAGATTCTTACTGAAAGTTCTTCTCAGGAAGCATGAAATCGAACACATCAATAAACAGGATGTAAGAAGAAATGGAGAGCAAAATATTTGGAAAACTTACAGATGAATCTAAGAAACAATCACTATATAAAACAACATGAGATGCTAATTTGGGGGTTCTAAAAAAATAAGGTCAAAATAATCCATTCTTAATTGTGATTGATACTGTCTAAGATCCTGTTGTTGTTCAGCCGTAGGGTAGAGAAATTACACACTAAGCCAAGTAAGAATGTCTCAGAATATAAACGGCAAACACTAAAAGGATAGAAGAAAAATACAAAACCCATATACTTCCAAACCAATAAAGAGAGATAAAGGAGTCTAAAGAAACAGTTAAATTATTAGGAGATAAGAAAGAAGAAGGAAGCAAAAGAAAATCAGGGTAAACAGAAAGCACAAAATAAGGTGACAGATATCCAAATTTATCTGAACTACAATAAATGTAAACAGATTAAACTCAATAGGAAAAGGACAGAAATTGAATTTATAACATAGACTGAGGGTTTACTACTCATACATAGGCTCTCAGTGAACACACTAATCAAAGTTCTAGTGAGCAAAATTTAACATGGAAGGAATAAGAATGCAGAAGAAATGTTGAACAAGGAAATGGGTAAAATACAAGCATAAAAAAAGAATGAAACTCAGTCATTTTAAACCATATTTTATGTACCACCTACAGTGGAGTTCTGTGGAATGTTTGAAGCAAGCAGATAAACTGCTTGGTTACATAATTGTTTTGCTTTGAAGCTTATCCTTGGGTTCATTAGTTTTCCACCCTGTGGTGCATCATGATTTTTTGTAGAACCTCACACTGAGCTCCAAGCTTTCATGATTTCTTTTTGCTTCTCTGGATGAAAACAAAAATCAAACTCCTATATAGCAACTCTCTTTTGATGTTCTCTTCTGACTTGTCTCTAGATTTATATTTTAAATCTGCCCAACAAAAATTGCATTTTGTAGCACACACTAGGCAGTTGTCTTAATTAATACTCCAGTCTCTTTCAGGTACTACATGAATCATCACTGTTAAAATAAATTTTTCTTTTTGATCTGAGCAGACCGAGAAGAGTAGTTAATATGCAACATGATTGAAACAAAAGAAACAGAAATAACAGCATATAGCACTTGGCTAGCAACCAATAATAACTTTCACTTACTGACTGTAGATTCTCAGCCAGGCCACATTTTTTTTTTTTTTTTTTGTGGTACGCGGACCTCTCACTGTTGTGACCTCTCCCGTTGCAGAGCACAGGCTCCAGACGCGCAGGCTCAGCGGCCATGGCTCACGGGCACAGCCACTCCGCGGCATGTGGGATCTTCCCGGACTGGGGCACGAACCCGTGTCCCCTGCATGGGCAGGCGGACTCTCAACCACTGGGCCACCAGGGAAGCCCAAGGCCACATTTATATCACTCTAACCACTTGGCTTTTAAGCCAGTGATCCTTCGTTCTCTGGACTGACCTCAGCAGAACCCCTGAAATTACATTCGTGTGTGTGTGTATGTGTGTGTATATGTATGTGTATCCCTCCCTCCCTCCCTTCGCTCCTTCTTTCCTCCTTTCTTCATTCAACAAAGAAATGCTTTTGAGAGCAAAATTCTAAAGAAGGATTACAACCCAGAGAGAAGATACTAGACTAATTTGCTTGTCCTACTCTAGTCTGTTACAAAACATATTGAAATAGTAGAGTATACTGACTGAAACATAAATTATTTACAATTAATAAATTGGTTTCAACATCATTGCATGAATGCAGTTTCTTAAGATTTGTTTGTAATAGAAGTACCTAGTATTTTATCCTTCTGGTTCAGATCACTTGTACCTGGGAGCCTTCTTTACATGTGTTTCAACAGTGTGGAGCTGGTTTTAACAGGTGTTTCTATCTTCCCAGGATCCCTTTTTTACTCTTCATCTGGAAGTAGAGCCCATGGCTCCCCACAGGTGTGGGCACAGTGTGTGATAACCTGAGCCAGGATCCTTTTTCCCACAGGGTGACAATACAGCGAAGCAGTTTAAAGAGTCGGGGCTCCTAACAGCTTGACAGTGTGCTCACTGATCAGCTGTGTGACTTTAGACAGAGTACTTAATCTCCCTGTGTTCAGTATTCTGATAATTGAAAGATGGGAAATAACCTGCACACAAATGTTTATAGAAGCTTTATTCATAATTGCCAAATTCATAATTGGAAGCATTCAAGTTAAGTTAGTCAATAGATAAATTGTGGCACATCCACACAAAGGAATATTAAAGCACTAAAAAGAAATGAGCAATATAGACAATAATGTGTTATAATCACTGAACTTGCTAGGAGACTAGATCTTAATTATTCCCTCCACAAAAAAAGAAATGATACTTATGTGATGTGATAGAGATGCTAACTATCGCTACAGCGGCAATCATATTACAGTGTATAAATGCATCCAATCGACATGCTGCACACTTAAATTTACAGAATGTTGTATGTCAAATATATTTAAATAAAAAATTATAAAGAACAAAGAAATGAGCCATCAAGCTATGAAAGGACATGGAACAATCTTAAATGTGTATTACTAAGTGGAAGGAGCCAATCTGAAAAGGCTACATACTATATGATTCCAACTACGTGACATTCTCGAAAAGGCAAAACTATGGAGACAGTAATAGGATCTGTCGTGGCCGGGGGTTAGAGAGGAGCAAGGGGTGAGATGAATAGGAAGAGCAGAGGATTTTTAGGGCAGTGAAGCTACTCCCTGTGATACTACGATGGTGGATGTGTCAAAACCCATAGAATGTACAGCACCAAGAGTGAACCCTAATATAAACTACGAACTTTGGGTGATAAAGGTGTTCAATATAGGTTCACGGATTGTAACAGATGTACCACTCTGGTGCTGGATGAAAGGCCAAGAGTATATGAGAACTCTGTACTCTCTGCTCAATTTTACTGTTCTAAAACTGAGCTAAAAAAAAAAAAAGTGGGGGAGAGGCATGCGGGATTAGCCCCACAGGCTCTCGTTTGCCAACTCCAGTTCTCCAGTGACTTCCTATTATATCAATGTTCAGTCAAGTGATAAGTGAGCACTAAATACATTTGAATGGAAAAAAGATGGGAAGTAATAGTATGTAGCTCATGCAGTTTCTATAAAGATTAAGTAAGATACTGCATGTAAAACATTTAGTTATACAAAACAGGGGAGAAGAGTATCCTAAACACAGAACAGCATGTTATGCCCCTGAGATTTGAGAAACTTGTCGTGTTCTGGGAATCGAGAGACGACAGTAGGATCAGAGTAAGGAAAGCAAGGAAGAAGTGGGGAATGAGATGAGATTGGCAAGACAAGCAGTGTCTAGGTCATGTAGCATCTCATTGGCCGTGATAAGCTTTTATTCTGTTGAAGTGTGAAGGGGAATCCATTGAAGAATTTTAAGCAGAGGAATGTGGTGATACTATTTACCTCTTAAGAAGATCACTTTTGATGCGTTGAGGAGGGTAGCATGGAGGAGAGCAAGGGTAGAAGCAAATGAACAAGTTTGGAAACTGCTGCAGTAGATAATGGTGGCCTGGACTGGAGCATTAACAATAAAAATGGAGAGAAATGGATGAACTATGTAGGTAGAATGTATGGGTGGATGGAATTGATGGACTCAAGAATGACTCCTGGCTTTGACTTCAACAGCCAGGGAGGTGACGGGTCAGTTATTACAGGGAAAGATGAACCAGAGGAAGGGGTTTCAGGGGGAAATCAAGAGTTTTGTTCTGGATAAATTCACTTTCAGATGTATGTGATTATGTGAGGGGAGGTGTTAGTCAAGTATTGGATGTCCTAGTCTGGACCTCAGGAGGGGTGTGGCTACGTGGTTGAGGGGCTGGAGATAGAAGCCTGTTGGTAGTATGTTGGGGTTTTTTTTTTATTATTATTATTGAGGTATAGTTGTTGTACAATATTATATAAGTTTCAGATGTACAACACAGTGATTCAAAATTTTTAAAGGTTATATATACTCTGGTTATAGTTATTATCAAATATTGGCTATATTCCCTGTGCTGTACAACACATCTTTGTAACTTATTTATTTTATACATAATAGTTTGTACATCTTAAGATAGGTTGTTACCCCTGTCTTGCCTGCCCCACCCCCGTTGGTAGTTTGTTTGACTGAATGGGAACCTTACACTTGTACGGTGCTGTAAGTCTCAATAAAACTGGAAGAAAAACAGTTTTTTAAAGAGTGAATGGGAGTTGAAGATGAACCAGTGTAGACAAAATGAAAAGTTTGGCCAAGGAGGATGAGAGGTATTATAGCATATTTGCTGATTGTATTGAACCTGTAGAGTGTGAGAGGCAGTGATTAAGAGGGAGTTAGGATTCTGAGAAAGCTTTGCCAAGTATAAGATGGAGAACACCTGAGGAGGGATTGACCTTTGAAAATGAAGGTCACTTGACTGCAGTAGGAGGGAAGGAAGCAATGGTGGGAACAGATGGAGTTCTGTAGGTTTTATGGTGGGAAGATGAGAGCACTAAGCGTAAGAGTTGGCCACACAGGGTGGGTACACTGGGCAGGGCTTTCCAGGCAGGGATGGGAATAAGTGTGAAGGCAAGGAAGCATGAACAGTGTGCCATATTCGAGAAAGGGCAATACGCTCTGCATATCTGAACTAGAGGGTTGGGAGGGGGCCGGTGCTGGTCATGATAAGGGGAGGCGGGATAAGCGGACAAGAATCAGCTCGTGGAAAGCTTTCTTTGGAGTTGTTTCCCTTTGCAGTAGAGAACAAATAGAGGTTTTTAAATCTAGAAATAGTTTGACTTTATGTAATTTTAGAAAATTGGAGTAGATCTTAATCTGGAACAGATTGCTGGGAGAGGCCAGTTAGGAAACTGTTACAGTGATCTGGGTGAGATGATGAGGATCTAAACTAGAGCAGTGGAGGTGGGGACAGACGCGAGAGGATGGGTTTGAGAGCTCTGTAAGAAGTAGAACTAGGGTTTCCCTGGTGGCGCAGTGGTTGGGAGTCCGCCTGCCGACGCAGGGGACGCGGGTTCGTGCCCCGGTCCGGGAAGATCCCACATGCTGTGGAGTGGCTGGGCCCATGAGCCATGGCCGCTGAGCCTGCACATCCGGAGCCTGTGCTCCGCAACGGGAGAGGCCACAACAGTGAGAGGCCCGCGTACTGCAAAAAAAAAAAAAAAAAAAGAACCAGTAGGCCCTAGTGACAGTTCAGTTGTAACTACTGGTCTACCAGCTATTTTATGGAATATTAGTTGCTTAGGATAACTCTCTAGTTATCTGCACCTCTAATCTAATGACTAGTAATTAGTGGTGTGAGTCCATCAAGGAGAAGATCAGGCCCATGGAGGAACAAGAAAGAGCTTTGTTCAGGAGGTACTGAGCTTGAGGTACCTGCGGGCTGTCCCAGTGAAGATGTCTGGTAAGCCTGTCTGAGGATGAGCCTCCAGGGGGAAGTTTGTTGCTCCAGGGATGCTCAACCGGGTCTGTTATTGTTTGATTCTGAATCTTATGAAGATTTGCCTCTTTGGGTTCAGATTAATAATTTGGGTGTTCCACTGAGTAAAACATGAAAGAAAGAAAATGTTCCCCCCAAAGTTTGATAATACATTATCAGGATCCTAAAACTATTACTACTTTATGATCCAGTCATTCTGGAATCCACCCTAAAGAAAAAAAAATGCAAACAAAGAACTTCCCTGGTGGCGCAGTGGTTAAGAATCCACCTGCCAATACAGGGGACATGGGTTCGAGCCCTGGTCCGGGAAGATCCCACATGCTACAGAGCAACTAAGCCTGTGCGCCACAACTACTGAGCCTGCGCTCTAGAGTCCACAAGCCACAGCTACTGAGCACACGTGCCACAACTACTGAAGCCCATGCGCCTAGAGCCCATGCTCTGCAACAAGAGAAGCCACCGCAATGAGGAGCCCGCGTGCTGCAACGAAGGGTAGCCCCCTCTCGCTGCAACTAGAGAAAGCCTGCGCACAGCAATGAAGACCCGATGCATCCAAAAATAGAAAAATAAATTTATATTAAAAAATGCAAACAGATTTACATGCAAAGATGTTTTGAATCACTTTAGTTGTAATGGTGAAAGTGAAATACAATATACATAGAAAATAAACTAGAAGGTATACGTCAGTGTTAACTGATAATTCCAGATGATGGCCTTATTGATGACTTTTCTTTTTTTCTTTTTTTTGTGAGTCTGTGATTTATAGATTTTTCTGTGAGCATGCATTCTGTGATTTTTTTTTTTTGTGAGTCTGTGATTTATAGATTTTTCTAAAATGAGTATGCATTCCTCTCTGACACAGGAAAAAAATTCATAGAAATGGTATATAAAATGGAAATGTCCAACAATAGGTATATAAATAATAAATTCTGTAGGATAAGTGGCTATGGAGCAGTTTAAATTATTTTGTTTATGAAAGTTTTTAATGAAGTAAGAAAATGCTTATAAAACATTAATGATCAGCTCTCAACTCTATGATTACATGAGCATATCTATATCTGTGGAAAGGCTGGCATAAGTCAGGGGTTGGTGGAATTGGGGATGCTCATTTTCTCTATTTTCCAAGTTTCCACAATGAGCTTTTATTGCATTTCTTTTCATCTTTTTGAAAAACTTTCTGATTTCTATAGGGTTTTTTGCTTCTTTTTTCTACTTTCCTTGAAAAAGCTTGTTCTATCCTTTTTCCTTTTCTACCACTGTAGAAACTGTACTTCGAATGGCTTCCTTTAAGTGTTTAATATACACATACTCAATTATAACTTTCCTAACAAAGTCTTAGGTTTCTCGCCATCTTTGCCCTCCTCTGAACGTAACGAGGGTCTTCACAGGTTCTAAGAATCCACTGACTAGAGCATATGCCACATCTTGTTTAGCTTTCCACTTGTTTTAACACAAAAAATGGTTTAAAATTTCTTACAATAAGTAGTTTATTTACCAACATATTTTACGGCTTTGGCTTCGTATTAGTTTCCTAGGGCTTCCATAGTAAGAGTTCCTCAGATTCAGTAGCTTAAACAACAGATTGACTTTCTCACAATTCTGGAAGCCAGAAGTCCGAGGTAAAGGTGTTGGCAGGGTTGCTTTCTTCTGAGGCCTCTCTCCTTGGCTAGTGGACGGCTGCCTTCTCATTGTGTCCTCACAGGGTTTTCCTCTGTGTGCGCACGTGTCTGTGTCCAAATCTCCTCTTTTTATAAGGACACCAGTCACATTGGATTAGCGCCCACACTCATGACCTCATTTTAACTTAATTACCTCTTTAAAATACAGTCACATTCTGAGGTCTTGGGGATGAGGACTCTGACATATGAATTTGGTGGGGAGTTGGGGACACAACTCAGCCCGTAACTGTGTTCTCCTCTATCTGGGTTTAGTTCCCTTCTCTCTAGGAGGTTCCTTAGCAAAGATGTGTGGGAAAGAAACTATGATCTCTGTACATCTGAAAATCTCTTCATTTCCTTCAACCTTAAGTAATGTTCCTAAATATAATGTTTTAGATTGATAGTTATTTTCCCTTAGCACCTTGAAGATATTCATACATTCATTTACCATGTATTTATTGAGCCCCTGTAGTATGTCAGGTACTATACTATTCCAGGTGCTGGAACTACAGTAGTCAGCCAGAGAGTATGCTCTCTAGAGGGACAAAATGAAATAGCATTTGTACAGTTGTATGAAGATAAGTTTTCATTTCTCTTGGGTAAACAGCTAGGAGTGGTATTGCTGTGTCACATGGAAGTGTGTGTTTAACTTTATAAGAATACTGCTAAAGGTTTTCCAGAAAGGTTGTACCATTTTACATTCTTGCCAGCAGTGTATGAGATTGACTGCTTTTTAAAGGTTTAAAGTTTCTGTATCTTTCTGTGTTGTACCTGGGTGAAATATTGTCTAATTCACTAGTTTTCTTTTCTATTGACTTTATCTAGTCTAGAATTTATTTAGTTCATTAAAGCTGGGTTTTTTACATGTATATAGATTTTCTCCATTTTTGCCTAAGAAATCCCTAATTAGTTGATCCAAGTTACTAATTTTTGTTTTATTTCTACCAGTTTAGTATCATAATTTCTTATTGATTTTCTGGAGGCTAATTCTTCTTTTTATCTCTTTGAAGACTCTAAATATAATTTGTGTTAAAGTCAGTTTTGGACGACTCTCTTATTTTCCCTAAGTGGAATTAAGGGAAATCGTCTAAATAAATTTGTTGGTTCCTTCTTAGCATTTAATTTCTCATATAGTAAAATTCTGGACTACAGACTCTAAGTAGGAGTTTATTTTTCATTCTGTACTCACCCCTTTCTGGCTAGTAATTTTATATTGCCTCCAACCGGGCTTTTGTGGCCAGAGCTCAGAATTGGTTCTTAAAGTGCCACCTTAAGGTCCCTGTCCGGGGAGGTTGCTGTGATACTGGTGATATCACAGATTAAGTCATCAAATCACTGGAAAGCTTGGCTTGATCTTGCCATGGGCTACTTTAGTCTGTCCTACCCAAAAAGAGTCAAACTCTTAGTTACGTCTTCTGTTCTGGACTATTAACAGATAATTTTTGGGAAAAGGTAAAAATACGACTCTCATACAGTTATAAGAATGAACATGCATCAAAGAATTTATTTTACTCTTATGATATGAAGGAAACCAGGCAGATGTAATATCCAGTTAAAAGGAAAAATCAAAACAGCACAAATTTATGTGGAGAAAAGAATGTTAAGATGAATGCAGGTAGAGATAAAACCAGTGTTTGGGTTAGTGTGGGGTGTCAATTACATCACTGCCAGATTGGACAAAAGTGACATACCTGTCAGTTACCTACAGCTCACAAGTAGTTCCAAAATGGCTTCAGACCAGTGAACAGGACTAGAACGTGATAACTTGAAAAAGTGTGCTGTGCACTATGAACAACAGTCAAGACATGGAAACAACCTGAGCATCCATCGACAGAGGAATGGATAAAGATGTGGTGCATATATACAGTGGAGTATTACTCAGACATTTCTCCAAAGAAGATATACAGATGGCCAAGAGGCACATGAAAAGATGCTTAACATCACTAGTTATTAGAGAAATGCAAGTCAAAACTACAGTGAGATATCACCTCACACCAGTCAGAATGGCCATCATCAAAAAAGCTGCAAACAATAAATGCTGGAGAGGGCATGGAGAAAAGGGAACCCTCCTACACTGGTAGGAATGTAAATTGGTACAGCCACTATGGAGAACAGTATGGAGGTTCCTTAAAAAACTGAAAATAGAGCCAGCGTATGATCCAGCAATCCCAGTCTTGGGTATACGTCCAGAGGAAAACATGGTTCGGAAGGATACATGCACCTCAATGTTCATCGCCACTGTTTACAACAGCCAAGACGTGGAAGCAACCTGAATGTCCACTGACAGATAAGTAGGTACATGTATATGATGAAATATTACTCAGCCATTAAAAAGAATGAAATAATGCCATTTGCAGCAAAATGGATGGACCTGGAGATTATCATACTAAGTGAATAAGTCAGACAGAGAAAGACAAATATCATAAGATATCGCTTATATGTGGAATCTAATAAAGAAAAGATACAAATGAACTTATCTACAAAACAGAAACAGACTTACAGACTTAGAGAATGAATTATCAAATTTATCATTACCAGGGGAAGGGGTGGGGGAAGGGATAGATTGAGAGTCTGGGATTAACATGTACGCACTGCTGTATTTAAAATAAAATGCCTTTCCTGAAAAGAAAAAAGTCTACAAATAACAAATGCTGGAGAGGGTGTGGTGAAAAGGGAGCCCTCCTACACTGGTGGTGGGAATGTAAGTTGGTAAAGCCACTGTGGAGAACAGTATGGAGGTTCCTCAGAAAACTGAAAATAGAATTACCATATGATCCAGCAACCCCACTCCTGCGTATATATCCAGATGAAATTATAATTCAAAAAGATACATGGGGCTTCCCTGGTGGCGCAGTGGTTGAGAATCTGCCTGCCAATGCAGGGGACACGGGTTCGAGCCCTGGTCTGGGAAGATCCCACATGCCGCAGAGCAACTAGGCCCATGAGCCACAATTACTGAGCCTGCGCATCTGGAGCCTGTGCTCCACAACAAGAGAGGCCGTGATAGAGGCCCACGCACCGCGATGAAGAGCAGTCCCCACTTGCCACAACTAGAGAAAGCCCTCGCACAAAAATGAAGACCCAACACAGCCATAAATAAAAAATAAATAAAGCAAAACTGTCAACAAGTAAAAATAAAATAAACTCTATAAAAAAAAAGATACATGCACCCCTATGTTCATAGCAGCACTATTTAGAATAGCCAAGACATGAAAACAACCTAAATGTCCATCAGCAGATGAATGGATAAAGAAGATGTGGTACATATGCACAGTGGAATACTACTCAGCCATAAAAAATGAAATAATGCCGTTTGCAGAAACAATGGATGCAGCTAGAGATTATAATACTAAGTGAAGTAAGTCAGAAAGAGAAAGACAAATACCGTATGATATCACTTATATGTGGAATGAACATTCTTTCCTTTCCCTTTCCCTTTCCTTTCTGCCAAACTCGTCCCCTTCTTTTTCTCACAACCCGTTTCTTCCTGAACCCTCTGCCTGTCAAAGATCATGGCAGCTGGTATGTCTTGAAGCTGGAATTCCAGCTTAGTTCTGATAGCAAAGCCTGTGCCCTTCGCACTCAACCATCATGACTCTGCAGGAAGACTTAGGAAATGGCCTTTGAGCTGGGCCTGGAGGGAATGACAGGGTTTGTTAGGCAGAAGTGGATAAAGAAGGCGACACTTTAATACGTCGGTGGCACACAGCTCGTCTGCCTGGGGCCTAAGCTCCTGCCGTAAGAGAACAGTAAGTGGTGGAGCTGTGGAGGGGAGGTGGCCTATACTGCTCATGTGGGGCGCGTAGACCCTACCTTATACTTGCTTGACGCTTTGTTTAATTTTTATATCTGCTCTGCAAGATAGATGTTGTTATCCCCACCTAACCCATCAGAGAACAAAAGCACAGTCCTGTGACTTATCTGTGATCTCCAGCTATTAAGTGGCTAAACTGAGTTTAGAACTCCGGAGTCACTGTTCTTTCTACTTTATATAAACTGTTGAAGTCCCTGGGGTTTTAAGCAGTGTGTGAAGTGATTAGAATTGTATTTAGGAAAAAGATGTGATAAAAGAGAAGCCTGAGTCACCTTTTGACCTGATACTGAGTATCATTTGAAGGCAGTAACCCTTGTCCCAGCACTAAAATTTAGAGTTCAAAGTGATTCTATGCAGAAGATTAGAAATAGTGCCCTGAAGGCCTCAGAGGGTCTGCTAGAACCCAGCTACTCAAAAGGGTGACCTTCACACCTGTAACTTCAGTATAACCCTGGGGCTTATTAAAAATGCAAATTCTCATACCCCTACCTCAGACTTACTAGATCAAAAATCTAGTAAAGGTGGAGTCCAGGAAGCTGTGTTTTTAACAAGCCCTGTCTATTTAGCAGTGGACAGTATTGTAGTAGCCAGGTGATTCTTAGGTATGCAAAAGCTTGAGAAGGCTTTAATATTCTTCCCTGGCCACTCTGCCTTCTTTCAACATTTCCTGGTTGTCAAGCGGTTGCCTCTAAAATGATAATTGTAGTAGAGAAACTTCATCAGCACATTAAATGGTAAGTACTTTATGAGCAGGAATTATCATCTTTGGCATCTAGGAATTTGACTTATAAACTGTCTTTAGCATTATATAAACTCTAGCATAAATTTTAACTCAACGTGTAAAGGTGGCAGTATATGGAAAAAAGTTTGGAAGGATACACACCAAACCACTGTTAAAGAAGAAGTTATTCATGACACTTGTTAAGGAATGTAAGGTAGACTTTATTCTGGGGGACTGCTACAGTGGGGTTTTGTAATAGGGGAGAGAGATTGGGCTCATCCCTTTCACAACTGGGAACAGTGGGGATTTATATCCAACGAGCAGAGTTGGAGGGGCAGTGGATGGGAATACTAAGAGGATGGAGTAATTCTTTGCTCACCTGACCTAGCAGGATTCTTGTTGAAGACAGACTAGGGTGATCAGATAATACCTGGGGAATAGTGGAGGATGAGGAATTTGATCAGACACTGAGGGTTGGGGGGTTCTGGCTAAACTAACTCAACAACATTCTTGCTAAAGCTGGCCTCCTGGAGGACATGCACAAGGATGGGGCTTAGTCAGGCTTAGAGGACACTGACTAAAGTTTGGTTGAGGAGGGAGTCTTTGTCACCACTGCCATGATTAATACAGGGCTTCTCTGGTGGAGCAGTGGTTAAGAATCTGCCTGCCAGTGCAGGGGACATGGGTTCGAGCCCTGGTCCGGGAAGATCCCACATGCCATGGAGCAACTAAAGCCCGTGCGCCACAACTACTGAGCCTGCGCTCTAGAGCCCGCGAGCCACAACTACTGAGCCTGTGCGCCTAGAGCCCGTGCTCCGCAACAAGAAGCCCGCACACTGCAACGAAGAGTAGCCCCTGCTCGCCACAACTAGACAAAGCCCGTGCACAGCAACAAAGACCCAACACAACCAAAAAAAAAAATTAATTAATTAATTTAAAAAAACCCCACCGATACAAACCCTAAAAATACATCCCATAGTAAGGTAGCCATTCAGATGTTCTAGACCCAGCAGTGCCGTCCAGTAGAACTTTCTGTGATGATGGAAATGATCTATTTCTGTGCTGTCCAATACGGTAGCTACTAGACCCAGAGCTATAGAGCAGTTGAAATGTGGCAAAGGTGACTAACTGTGAGAAACTGAATTTTTAGTGTTATTTAATTTTAATTGATTTAACTTTAAATGGCTGCATGTGACTAGTGGCTCGCATATGGGACAACACAGTCAGAAAGGTCTAGTGAGCTTCTCTAAGGGCTTACCTGGGTATGTGTGGGACGCTGAAGTTTTCGTCATGCTTGCCATGCAACGTTAAAACAGTCTTCAAGTACAGACACTTATTTCAGCTTTCCCACTTTTCCTAAAAGAAAAAAAATCATTTTTTTCTTACAGGTTTTGTGTGAGAAACTGTGTGGAAATCTGAAATTGTATCAGTCAAATCTTTATAGTACAGTGGGGCCATCTGACGGTAAGTTTTCTTATCACTTCTTTGATTCCCCATGCTAATTTATTTCCAGTCTTCCAAATAAAGTGAGAAGTGTGAGTTTTGAGCAAAACAGACTTTTCTTGTATTGCCCTTCCCACCCCACCTCGGAGTTCAGTTCCTTCCTTTTCTGCTCCCATAAGATCTCTGATGTCTTTTGGCAAACTCCCACTCCAGCAATCAAAGGAGTTACAGATGACTTAGAAGCAGTTTCTGCCCTCAGTAAGTTTTTACCTAGGAAGACTCTAAGCAGATAATTATAATAAAGTGTGATACATGCTTAATAAAATGTTATAGAATGGGGGGAATATGTAAACTAGTATAATGCAGGCACTGTAGGCGTGATGTAAATGATTATAGGCATTCAGAGGGTTATGAATTCCATAGGCATCCCTTCTAGAATTTTTGTAGTTAATAATCTTTTAATAATAATTTTAACAGTTATTTTTAAAGGAAATGTTATCCATCCTCTATTACCATCTTTTTTTTTCTTAACAGAAATCACAATTAATTATAAACATGGCCTTCCCTTGGTAACACTTACTTTGCCGTCCAGAAAAGAGCGCTGTCAGTTTGTAGTCAAACCAATGTTATCAACGGTTGGTTCATTCCTTCAGGACCTACAAAATGAAGATAAAGGTATCAGAACGGCTGCCATCTTCACAGCAGGTATATATATGTTTTCTTCAACTTTGTCTTTTTCTCTTCTTCTGAACCTTTGTTTTGGTTCTTTACTTTTCTAGAAACTTGATTCTTTAATTCATTATATAATAAATGGTTGGCAGTTACTGAGTCCGTCACTTTTGAACATCAGTAATATAAAAAAAATTAACCCTATTGAATAAAAAAGAAATGGAATAAGTTTATGCATGTTTTGGTTACTTATTTCATAAACTTAGCCCCCAGATTTTTCTCTGAGAAAATTTTAATGACACAGTCATTAGTGTCTTAATTTTCTGTAAGAAATTTGAATAATTAGAAAATGAAATGCAGGCTCAATGATTGAAATAGCCAGTGAATAACTAAAATACACAAATAGTTCATTAACCTTTGTTATAAAGCAGTTATAGTCTAGCGTGTTTTCTGACGAATTAGTTCTCAGGAAAGTATGTGTGTGTGTGTGTGTGTGTGTGTGTGTGTGTGTGTGTGTGTATAAATATATATATATATATATATATATATATATATATATATATATATATATATATATATATATATATATATAGTTTAATACCAGCAGAGGTGGTTAATCACATAGACATTTAAAATTTAGGATATAGCTTTTATGTTTTCATGGTCTGAGGACATAAAAGGACGTCCTCCTGCCCCTAAAAGAGAATAAAGAATTCTTTACCCCAGTCCAATATACAGAGGCTACTATAAATATAAATAAGTGAATAAATTTGCACTGTTATTTTATTGTAGTATTACATACTTAGAATAAACTTATTTAAAAGTTAATGATTAATATTGCAGTTTTGAAAGGGAAATTAACATTCTTCTTCCCTATCCAAGTTCAGAACCAATTAAGAGGTAGACATGGAAGTTGGAAAAATAGAGATTAAAGAATTTATTTACTCAACAAATATTGAGCACCTAACAAATGTTGACCTGAAACAAAGAGACTGCCAGATATTTCTCCAGCAAAGATGGATTTATTGCAGATCAGCAGAGAATTGCAATTCAGGGTCTGCAACCGTGGTGAGCCACATGTGAGGACTTGCAGGACAAGGGGAGGAGACCGCTTTTATAGAGGAAAAGGAAGTGAGTAGGGCTATAGTAAACAAACAGTCCATGGCTTTTCATTGGCTGAGTCCTTGCTGGGAAAGAAGAGGAGTCTTTCTTCTTCCTGTTGGGCTCTGCTGTCCTCACAGGGTGTGAGAGCTCCCCCTTCTGGTCTCTGGACTCTATTTAATTGAGGTTTCTGTGTATTAATTTTTTTACACTAACATATGCCAGGCACTGTTCTAGATGCTAGAGATAGAGCAAAGAACAACAGAGATTAAAACTCCTGTTCTTAGGGAGCTTACATTTTAAGAGGAGAAAGAAACAAGGTAAAGAAATAAAATATATAATATGTTAGATAATTAGTGTTACAGTCAAAAATAAAGCAGAGTGATGGGGGGTGGGAGTTGTGTGTGTTGGTGGGAGGTGCTCACTCAGGTCACATTTAGGTGAAGACCTGGAAGAGGTGAGAGAAGATGTAGATGGAGACCAGGAAGAGATGAGAGAAGATATAGATGGGAAGAGAGCTCTCCAGGCAGAGGTCCTGAGGTGGGAGCTAACTCCACCCTCAACTGAAAAGGGAGGGAGCTGGGTCCAAGTAGGAGGGGATGGGCAGGTTAGGGAAAGCCTTGTTGTAGGTTATTGTAAGGAATTTGGATTTAACCGGAAGGGGAGTTTCTTCTTGCTAAAACCAGGATCAAAGAAAGGTTTTAGTACCGTGACCACAGTGGCCTAATACTTCATCCCTGACTGGACCGACATTCCCGCCCCCCAGTCACAGGAACATCGAAACCCCTGGGCCTTCCCTGCAGGTCAGGGCCTGCCTTCCTCAGAGCAGGGAAGTGCAAACCCAGAACTCAGAAGGGCTCTGAGCACAGTGCTTGCCTGAAATAGGTTAAAACATTGATGTGTACCCTGCTTGTTTCTAAAAAAATAATTTGAGTAGCTTTGAAACATAAAACACAGAGAAAACCCCTAGAAATCATAGAGTAAAGGGGCTCTTTGGACTGAGTGAAAACGCTGTGTTGGGGTTCATATCAGTACTTGCCCAAGAATAAGTGAAAAATTCATCACTGTATCGTTACCTCCTTAAAAGTGTTTCACATCAATCTCTTGCTGTTCCTATAATAGCATAAAGGATAATGTAGTACTTCAACTGAGAAATCATACTCAGTTGATTTCTTTTTATAATAATATTTTAAGGAGCAGGTGTGAAGTCATTTAAATGTAAATTTTTAAATGACACTTGCAAAGTCAGATACAAGGATTTGGTGTGTTGCTGATCTTTTTAAAAAGAGGCTCTGTGGGTGGAATTTGCCTGCATTTAATTTGGGCTTGAAAAGAGTGTTCTAAGCTTGTCACAGTTTTGCCCACAGTGTGGGCTGAGTTATTTGGCAATTCCTGGGAAGATGATCTCACCGCAGCTGATGAACAGGAACCCAAACAGCCAAATTCTAGGAACAGCCCCAGGTGCAGCCTTGACTTGCTGCCTTCTGAACAAAAGAACTGCTGAGAGCCAGACAGGAGGCAGGCAAGCAGGTTCTCCCTGATTTTACTAGCAGTATTACTGTTGTCACGCATATCCGGTTGAATGCAGCCAAGCGATGCCAGGCCAGGCGAAAATATACATCCTGGACTCTGTATCGCGTAATTATATGTAGACCGTTCCGAAAGAAGAATGATAGAAACCCCTGCCAGCGCCAGTTTTTTGCTTACTGTTCAGTGAGTTTGAATCTTAACACCTGGGTTACATGAAAGTTCAAAAATATAACAGCAAAAGCTAGGCTATATAAGAGGCTGTGCGAAGCACGCTGACTCTGACATCCTCCTAGAGATTTTTTTTTTTTTTCTGAACTGTTCCTGGGATATTTGAAATCACTATTAGAATCTCTCCACCTCTAGGAAATACACCGCACAAGTGCAGATTTACTCCTTCGGTTCAGCTATGTTTGTCGCTCTCCCTGCCACCCCCAGCCACTTGCAGTTTTGCCTCTTGTGGTCTTAGCTCGGCTAGAAAGGGAGGGAGCCCTGTGTGGCGGTGGTTGCGGTGCTACCAAGTTTCAGTCAACGCACATCACTCCCCCTTAGCGGCTAAAAGTAAGAGAGAGGCGGGCTTCCACAAACATTCCTGCCCACGTGCCTCCACAGAGCGGTTAGGCGCGTTTGGCTGCAAGCCGCCGAAATGGGCTCTGACTAAGCAGGGGTGTGTGTCAGCAGGCTCTCTGACTGGAACTGAAAGAAAGCCAGGCCCAGAAGAGGGCAGGAGGGTTTCCCTGGCGGCGCAGTGGTTAGGACTCCGCCTGCCAATGCAGGGGACGTGGGTTCGAGCCCCGGTCCGGGAAGATCCCACATGGAGCAACTAAGCCCGTGCGCCACAACTACTGAGCCCGCACTCTAGAGCCCGTGAGCCACAACTACTGAGCCCACGTGCCACAACTACTAGAGCCCGTGCTCCACAACAAGAGAAGCCACGACAAGGAGAAGCCTGCGCACCGCAACGAAGAGTAGCCCCCTCTCGCCGCAACTAGAGAAAGCCTGCACGCAGCAACGGAGACACAACGCAGCCAAAAATAAATAAATTTAAAAAAATAAAAAAAGAAAGAAAGAAGAGGGTAGGAGCTGAAGAAGGACGTGAGTAGAGAGGTTAGGCTGGGAACGGCCTGATGGGCTTTGCTGCCAACACCCTCAGCCCCTCCGCCGTCACCTGCACTGCTCTGGCCTTGCATGACCGTCCGCAGGTACAGTCCCACGAGGGACGTCAGCCTGGGTCCCAGCGCCGCCGACAGAGTGGGAGATGGGGTGCCTGCCTGCTCTTCTTGGTCCACTGTAATGAGCAGTAGAGCAGCAAGAGAGGATTCCCTCCCGGCGGGAACAGTATCAGGTATGGGAAAGCCCCCCACCCCAGAACAGACAGATGTCCACTACTGTATTGTAGAGACCTGGATTAGCAAGTGTTTTTCCATATGTTGAAACATGGTTCTTACTGTTGTAAAACAAGGACTTATTTTTGCATTTTCAGATGGCAGTGAAATTGCAGCTTCAACCTTGATGGAAATCTTGCTAATGAATGATTTTAGACTTGTCATTAATAAAATCACATACGATGTACAGTGCCCTAAGAAAGGTAAGAAACACAGCTATGCAAGTATCTTAACACTTCCCTTTCGCTGTGGGCCTTTTTCAGGGAGCAGCCTATCCTAAGAATTTATTTTAGTTAACCAAATGACCAAGAAGGCTTTGGAGAGCCAATGTGTAAGCTTTTCTAGCAAGGGTAGAAATGATTGGTAGAAGTCATCTGTCAGAGCTTTTAGGCTCATATACTCTTTTTAGACTTTTAAGGCTTCATTTTAAGGATCTTGAATGCTTAATCTGACATTATTGGGTTAAGAAGAAGTGGACCTGAAAATCAGGAACTCAAGTGTATACCGTTGTACAGGTCTTCACTTTTTTTTTTTTTTTAAGTAGGTTTTCTTTTTTCTAGCCAGTTTCAGGTTCACAGCGTGGTGGAGCAGAGAGCAGAGAGTTCCCATGAGCTCCACCCCTTCCCCACAGCCTCCCCCACTATCAAGCGCTGGAGTGGAACATTTTCTGTTGTCTGGGCCAAAACATTTGTTCGGTTTCTTCCGTTCGATGGCTCTAGTAGCACATAGCTGTCTTTCATTCATTCAAAACAATTTTGTTAGATTGTATTGTGACAGCTGTCATATCAGCATGCATTTAAAAAAAGACTTATCAAAATTGGTGAATTTGCGCTTCCCTGGTGGTGCAGTGGTTGAGAGTCCACCTGCCGATGCAGGGGACACGGGTTCGTGCCCCGGTCCGGGAAGATCCCACATGCCGTGGAGCGGCTGGGCCCGTGAACCATGGCCGCTGAGCCTGCGCGTCCGGAGCCTGTGCTCCGCAACGGGAGAGGCCACAACAGTGAGAGGCCCGCGTACCGCAAAAAAAAAAAAAAAAAAAAGGAAAATTGGTGAATTTTTGTGTAGCCATTTTAATATGGAAGATGGAAGGAAAAAAGCAACATTTTCAGCATATTATGCTTTATTATTTCAAGAAAGGTAAAAACGCAACTGAAACACAAAAAAAAGATTTGTGCAGTGTATGGAGAAGTGCTGTGACTGATCAAACATGTGAAAAGTGGTTTGTGAAGTTTCGTGCTGGAGATTTCTCTCTGGACAATGCTCCATGGTTGGGTAGACCAGTTGAAGTTGATAGCGATCAAATTGAAGCAATAATTGAGAACAGTCAACGTTATACCACTCGGGAGATAGCCGACATACTCAAAATATCCAAATCAAGTGTTTAAAATAATCTGCACCATCTTGGTTACGTTAATCGCTTTGATGTTTGGGTTCCACATAAGTTAAGCGAAAAAAACCTTCTTGACCATATTTCCACATGTGATTCTCTACTGAAATGTAATGAAAACGTTCCATTTTTATCTTTTTTTTTAATTTTTGAATTTTATTTTATTTATTTTTTTATACAGCAGGTTCTTATTACTTATCCATTTTATACATATTAGTGTATATATGTCCCAATCTCCCAATTCATCACACCACCACCATCCCCTGCCCGGCCGCTTCCCCCCTTGGTGTCCATACGTTCGTTCTCTACATCTGTGTCTCAATTTCTGCCCTGAAAACCGGTTCATCTGTACCATTTTTCTAGATTCCACATATATGCATTAATATACGATATTTGTTTTTCTCTTTCTGACTTACTTCACTCTGTATGATGGTCTCTAGATTCATCCACATCTCTACAAATGACCCAATATCGTTCCTTTTTATGGTGAGTAATATTCTATGGTATATATGTACCACATCTTCTTTATCCATTCGTCTGTTGATGGGCATTTAGGTTGCTTCCATAACCTGGCTATTGTAAATAGTGAACATTGGGGTGCATGTGTCTTTTTGAATTATGGTTTTCTCTGGGTATATGCCCAGTAGTGGGATTGCTGGGTCATATGGTAATTCTATTTTTAGTTTTTTAAGGAACCACCGTACTGTTCTGCATAGTGGCTGTATCAATTTACATTCCCACCAACAGTGCAAGAGGGTTCCCTTTTCTCCACACCCTTTCCAGCATTTGTTGTTTGTAGATTTTCTGAAGATGCCCATTCTAACTGATGTGAGGTGATACCTCACTGTAGTTTTGATTTGCATTTCTCTAATAATCAGTGGTGTTGTGCAGCTTTTCATGTGCCTCTTGGCCATCTGTATGTCTTCTTTGGAGAAATGTCTATTTAGGTCTTCTGCCCATTTTTGGATTGGGTTGTTTGTTTTTTTAATAATGAGCTGCATGAGCTGTTTATATATTTTGGAGATTAATCCTTTGTCTGTTGATTCGTTTGCAAATATTTTCTCCCATTCTGTGGGTTGCCTTTTCGTCTTGTTTGTAGTTTCCTTTGCTTTGCAAAAGCTTCTAAGTTTCATTAGGTCCCATTTGTTTATTTTTGTTTTTATTTCTGTTACTCTAGGAGGTGGATCAAAAAAGATCTTGCTGTGATTTATGTCAGAGTGTTCTTCCTATGTTTTCCTCTGAGAGTTTTATAGTGTCGTATCTTACATGTAGGTCTCTAATCCATTTTGAGTTTATTTTTGCGTATGGTGTTAGGGAGAGTTCTAATTTCATTCTTTTACATGTAGCTGTCCAGTTTTCGCAGCACGACTTATTGAAGAGACTGTCTTTTCTCCATTGTATATCCTTGCCTCCTTTGTCATAGATTAGTTGACCATAGATGTGTGGGTTTATGTGTGGGCTTTCTATCTTGTTCCATTGATCTGTATTTCTGTTTTTGTGCCAGTACCATATTGTCTTGATTACTGTAGCTTTGTAGTATAGACTGAAGTCAGGAACTCTGATTCCTCCAGCTCCGTTTTTTTCCCTCAAGACTGCTTTGGCTTTCGGGGTCTTTTGTGTCTCCATAGAAATTTTAAGATTTTTTGTTCTAGTTCTGTAAAAAAATGCCATTGGTAATTTGATAGGGATTGCATTGAATCTGTAGATTGCTTTGGGCAGTACAGTCATTTTCACAATGTTGATTCTTCCAATCCAAGAACATGGTATATCTCTCCATCTATTGGTATCATCTTTAATTTCTTTCATCAGTGTCTTAAAGTTTTCTGCGTACAGGTCTTTTGTCTCCCTAGGTAGGTTTATTCCTAAGTATTTTATTCTTTTTGTTGCAGTGGTAAATGGGAGTGTTTCCTTAATTTCTCTTTCAGATTTTTCATCATTAGTGTATAGGAATGCAAGAGATTTCTGTGCATTAATTTTATATCCCGCAACTTTACCAGATTCATTGATTAGCTCTAGTCGTTTTCTGGTGGCATCTTTAGTATTCTCTACGTATAGTACAATGTCATCTGCAGACAGTGACAGTTTTACTTCTTCTCTTCCAATTTGTATTCCTTTTATTTCTTTTTCTTCTCTGATTGCCATGGCTAGGACTTCCAAAACTATGTTGAATAATAGTGGTGAGAGTGGACATCCTTGTCTTGTTCCTGATCTTAGAGGAAATGCTTTCAGTTTTTCACCATTGAGAATGATGTTTGCTGTGGGTTTGTCATATATGGCCTTTATTATGTTGAGGTAGGTTCCCTGTCTGCCCACTTTCTGAGGAGTTTTTATCATAAATGGGTGTTGAATTGTGTCGAAAGCTTTTTCTGCATCTGTTGAGATGATCATATGGTTTTTATTCTTCAATTTGTTAATATGGTGTATCACATTGATTGATTTGCATATATTGAAGAATCCTTGCATCCCTGGGATAAATCCCACTTGATCATGGTGTGTGATCCTTTTAATGTGTTGTTGGATTCTGTTTGCTACTATTTTGTTGAGGATTTTTGCATCTATATTCATCAGTGATATTGGTCTGTAATTATCTTTTTTTGTAGTATCTTTGTCTGGTTTTGGTATCAGGGTGATGGTGGTCTCATAGAATGAGTTTGGGAGTGTTCCTCCCTCTGCCATATTTTGGAAGAGTTTGAGAAGGATGGGTGTTAGCTTTTCTCTAAATGTTTGATAGAATTCACCTGTGAAGCCATCTGGTCCTGGACTTTTGTTTGCTGGAAGACTTTTAATCACAGATTCAATTTCATTACTTGTGATTGGTCTGTTCTTATTTTCTATTTCTTCCTGGTTCATTCTTGGAAGGTTATACCTTTCTAAGAATTTGTCCATTTCTTCCAGATTGTCCATTTTATTGGCATAGAGTTCCTTGTAGTAGTCTCTTAGGATTCTTTGTATTTCTGTGGTGTCTGTTGTAACTTCTTTTTCATTTCTAATTTTATTGATTTGAGTCCTCTCCCTCTTTTTCTTGATGAGTCTGGCTAAAGGTTTATCAATTTTGTTTATCTTCTTAAAGAACCAGCTTTTACTTTTATTGATCTTTGCTATTGTCTTCTTTGTTTCTATTTCATTTATCTCTGCTCTGATCTTTATGATTTCTTTCCTTCTGCTAACTTTGGGTTTTGTTTGTTCTTCTTTCTCTAGTTCCTTTAGGTCTAAAGTTAGGTTGTTTATTTGAGATGTTTCTTGTTTCTTGAGGTAGGCTTCTATAGCTATAAACTTCCCTCTTAGTACTGCTTTTGCTGCATCCCACAGGTTTTGGATCATCATGTTTTCATTGTCATTTGTCTCTAGGTATTCTTTGATTTCCTCTTTGATTTATTCAGTGATTTCTTGGTTATTTAGTAACGTATTGTTTAGCCTCCATGTGTTTGTGCTTTTATGTTTTTTTCCCTGTAATTGATTTCTAATCTCATAGTGTTGTGGTCAGAAAAGATGCCTTATACGATTTCAGTTTTCTTAAATTTACTGAGGCTTGATTTGTGACCCAAGGTGTGATCTATCCTGGAGAATGTTCCATGCGCACTTGAGAAGAAAGTGTAATCTGCTGTTTCTGGATGGAATGTCCTATAAATCTCAGTTAAATCTATCTGGTCTATTGTGTCATTTAAAGCTTGTGTTTCCTTATTAATTTTCTGTTTGGATGATCTGCCCATTGGTGTAAGTGAGGTGTTAAAGTCCCCCACTATTTTTGTGTTACTTTCGATATCCTCTTTTATAGCTGTTAGCAGTTACCTTATGTATTGAGGTGCTCCTGTGTTGGGTGCATATATATTTACAATTGTTATATCTTCTTCTTGGATTGATCCCTTGATCATTATGTAGTGGCCTTCTTTGTCTCTTGTAACATTCCTTATTTTAAAGTCCATTTTATCCGATATGAGTATTGCTACTCCAGCTTTCTTTAGATTTCCATTTGCATGGAATGTCTTTTTCCATCCCCTCACTTTCAGTCTGTATGTGTCCCTCGGTCTGAAGTGGGTCTGTTGTAGACAGCCTATGTATGGGTCTTGTTTTTGTATGTATTCAGTGAGCCTGTGTCTTTTGGTTGGAGCATTTAATCCATTCATGTTTTAGGTAATTATTGATATGTATGTTCCTATGACCATTTTCTTAATTGTTTTGGGTTTGTCTTGTAGGTCCTTCTCTTGTGTTTCCCACTTAGAGAAATTCCTTTAGCATTTGTTGTAGTGCTGGTTTTGTGGTGCTGAATTCTCTTAGCTTTTGCTTGTCTGTAAAGCTTTTGATTTCTCCATTGAATCTGAATGAGATCCTTGCTGGGTAGAGTAATCTTGGTTGTAGGTTCTCCCCTTTCATCACTTTAAATATGTCATGCCACTCCCTTCTGGCTTGTAGAGTTTCTGCTGAGAAATCAGCTGTTAACCTTTTAGGAGTTCCCTTGTATGTTGTCTTTTTTCCCTTGCTGCTTTCAAGAATTTTTTTTTGTCTTTAATTTTTGCCAATTTGATTACTGTGTGTCTCGGCATGTTTCTCCTTGGGTTTATCCTGTATGGGACTTTCTGCACTTCCTGGACTTGGGTGACTATTTCCTTTCCCATGTTAGGGCAGTTTTCAACTATAATCTCTTCAGATATTTTCTCGGGTCGTTTCTCTCTCTCTTCTCCTTCTGGGACCTCTATAATTTGAATGTTGTTGCGTTCAGTGCTGTCCCAGAGTTCTCTTAGGCTGTCTTCATTTCTTTTCATTCTTTTTTCTTTATTCTGTTCTGCAGCCGTGGACTCCAAGAGTGGAGTCTTTGTTTTCCACAGTCCTGTCAAAGTCCTGCAATCAAATCCTGCTAGCCTTCAAAGTCTGATTCTCTAGGAATCCTCCCCCCATTGCCTGACCCCCAGGTTGGGAAGCCTGACGTGGGGCTCAGAACCTTCACTCCAGTGGGTGGACTTCTGTGGTATAAGTGTTCTCCAGTCTGTGCGTCACCCACCCAGCAGTTATGGGATTTGATTTTACTGTGATTGCACCTCTCCTCCCATCTCATTGCAGCTTCTCCTCTGTCTTTGGATGTGGGTATCACCATGATCAGCCTCACTGGTTCTTTCCCCCTCCGTGTCTAGTTTACTGGTGAGTCTGTCAAAGGCATTCTTCCTTTCTATTAAAGTGTTTTTGATTTCTGGAAATTCTTTTTGATTCTTTGTTACAATGTTCATCTCTCTGTTTACATTACTCATCTGTTCTTGCATGTTGTCAACTTTTTCCATCACAGCCCTTACCGTGTCAATCATATTTGTCTTAATTTCCTGGTCTGAAAATTCCAAAATCTCTGCCGTATCAGATTATGATTCTGATGCTTGCTTTGTTTCTTTAGATTGTTTTTTTCTTGCCTTGTAATTTTTTGTTGAAAGCTAGACATGATATTATTAAAAATAGAAACTGAAGCAAGTAGGTCTTTAGTGTGAGGTTTTATGTGTATCTGACCAGGAGCTCAGCTGTTTACTGTTTGCTATAGCTGTAGGTATCAGAGGCTTCAGTTTTTTCTAGTGTCCCTGTTTCTCTACCCTGTTGTATTTGAGTTTCCCTAGAAATTCTTTCTTGAAAAGAGTCTTTGTCTTGCACAGAGCTAGAGCCCTGTTGATGTGGTGTTAAGGTGTTGGCGGGGTGGGGAGAAGCATTCTGTAATTTTATGATTAAATCTCAAGGTTTTTATTGGGCCAGGATTACTGTGCTGTAACCTTCAGAAGAGTTTCTTAGCCATTTTTTCCCTCCCCTATATGAGACAGGAAGGCTAGAGGGGCCTGGAGTTGGCTAATTGCCCTTTCTCCAGGCCAGACTAGGTTCTGGTAAAGTACAGTTGACCCTTGAACAACATAGGTTTGAACTGCGTGGGTCCACTTTACATGCACATTTGTTTCAATAAACACTGCAGTACTAAGTGGTCCACAGTTGGTGTAGTCCATGGAATCATGGATACACAGGGCCAACTATAAAGTTATACGTGGATTTTTGACGGCATGTGGGGTTGGTGCCCCTATCCCCCATATTGTTTGAGGGTCAACTGTAATTTCCTTGGCATGGAGAAAGTAATGCTCAGGACTGTTTCAAAATGGTTACTTTTCTCCTTTCTCTGCTGGAAGCCGGGAAGTATTTTTCTCTGATCTCTGACCTTCACTGTGAGAACCTGGTGGGACTCCTGGAGGTAAAACTCATGAATGTGTGACTGTTTTTATTTCTCAAACTAGTCAGCACTGAGCCTTCAGCAGTTCAACCATTATAGTTTAGTGTTCCTATCAGTATTGGCTCCAGAGGTTTCTGCTCTCAGTAAGCTGTGGTTGTGGACTATCGGGGTTAGGATAAGGTAATACTGAGTCTATGCCTTCATAAATAGATGGTGAGATAAATAAATCAGTAGATAAGGGAAGGTTCATGTTTTTAGTTGGAATGCCAGGTTCTGACTGGTAAATGTGGGAGGGCTGTTGTAGTTGCAAAATCATTATATTGCAGCCAAATTCAGACAAGAATCATCAGTAGATGCCAAGGAGATGGGGAGAGGTAGGGGGAGGTGATTTAGATACAGAAAATAAAACAGAGAAGAACTACGAAAACAACTAGAAAAAGTTAATAAAATGGCAATAAGTACATACCTATCAATAATTACTTTAAATGTCAGTGGACTAAATGCTCCACTCAAAAGACATAGGGGCAGCTGATTGGATAAAAAAACAAGAACCTTCTGTATGCTGCCTACAAGAGACTCACTTCAGAGCTAAAGACATACACAAACTGAAAACAAGGGGATGGAAAAAGATATTTCATGCAAATGGAAACTGGGCGGAAGACCTGAATAGACATTTTTCCAAAGAAGACATACAGATAGCTAACAGACCCGTGAAAAGATGTTCAGCATCACTAATTATTAGAGAAATGCAAATCAGAACAATGAGATATCACCTCACAACTGTTAGAATGGCTATCATCGAAACGTCTACAAATAACAAATGTTGGAGAGGATGTGGAGAAAAGGAAACCCTTGTACACTGTTGGTGGGAATGTAAATCAGTGCAGCCAGTATGGAAAACAGTGTGGAGGTTCCTCAGAAAAACTAGAAATAGGACTACCATATGATCCAGCAATTCCACTCCTGGTATGCATATAGAAAAAAATGAGAACACTAATTTGAAAAGATACATGCACCCCAGTGTTCATAGCAACACTGTTTACAGTAGTTAACCCAAGTGTCCATCAACAGACGATTGGCTTAAGAAGATGTGGTATGTACACACACACACACACACACACACACACACACACACACGAATATTACTCAGCCATAAAAAAGAATGAAATTCTGCCATTTGCAGCAAGCTGGATGGACCTAGAAAATATTATGCTTAGTCAGACAAAAACAAATACTGTATGATATCACTTATATGTAGAATCTAAAGAATAAAATGAATGTATATAGCAAAACAGAAACAGACTCAGAGGTATAGAAAACAAGCCAGTGGTTACCAGCTGGGGAGAGGCAAGATAGGGGTAGGGGATTAAGAGATACAAACTATAAAATAACAACAAGGAGATATTATACAGCACAGGAAATTATAGCCATTATTTTGTAATAACTTAATGGAGTGTAATATGTAAAAATACTCAATTACTATGCTGTACACCTGAAACTAATATAATATTGTAAGTCAACTATACTTCAACAAAAGAAAAAATAAGGAAATACTAACAAAAAATGGGAGTAAGTCACAAGGACACAGGAGCCAGCTTAAGGGGCTCCTGCTAACCATATCAATTTGAAGATCATTGGCTCCCATGTCCTTATGACTTGCCCCCGTTTTTATTTTAAGCATTTTCTTACTTTCTGGTATAACTAGACGATCCAGGCTGATCTCGTGCTCCAGCACTGATATCAGCAATTACTCTGAAGATCCCTTGAGGAAAAATATTTTTTTAAATTTTCAAACACAAATTAAGTATAGAGAAATTAAAACAAATCCATCATTTCAACAATTATGAACATTCTTCTATTCTTGATTCTTTTTAAAAATCAGGACAGTATTTAACCCCAAAGACAGAAGGATGGAAGAAATTGAGAAAAATGAAAATCCATGTTGAGATAGAAATTTCATGTCCAGTGAGTTCCCAGCACTCTGCGAGGTCTTCTACTTCCCATTTAGCATTTGAGGGAATAAGTGGAGATAAACATTTTCAGGGCATCTCATTGTTCTATTTGATCTTCCTCTTCTGGACAAGCGCCAGTTAACAGACCCAAATGGCCTGGTCACATTAAGCAACTTCCATTCCCACTTTTTGTAAATTTCCACTTCCCTGACTCTGCTTAAGCCCCTTGATGTTCTCCTCGCTCCCTGAAAACGCCCCTCCACCTCTGCACAAATAGAAGCTGAGTTCAGTTCATGCCAGATCCCCTTCCCTAGTACAACAGTTACTGAATAGCATCTATCCTTACCACTTGAACTAGTGTCTGGCTTTCTTTATCTTTGTTACGTTCCACAGCTTTGGACAAAATCGTGCCCCATCTCTGCCGTTTTTCTGTATGTAGACCTTTTATGTATCCATCCATTTTTTCCATCACAGCAAAAGGGCTCTGACTGTTCTACAAATCTCAAAAGGCTAAAAGGGAACTTCTCGTTTCTACCTCTTTGTGGAGTTTTAGCCTAGAATGTGGAAGGGATTAAAGACCACAATAAAGTCTTGAAGGAAGTGGGTGGAGATAGAGGAAAATTAACTTCAGTCTGTAACAGACTGGTTGAGTGCTGTCCCAGACTGGAAAGCCGCTGGGATAATACTGACACTAGGATCATAAATCTCCCGTATCTGCAGTTGCTTCTGCTGTCTGGCAGGAAGGTCTGTCTTCTCTCCCCTCACTTTGTCCCCCTATCTCAAATTCTCTTACAGTGGTGGGGAGCAGTTATAACCCTCAGAAAGGCATCACTACAGCACAGTTTTATGTAGATCTATAGATCCACTGAAGTGGTAGTATGAGAGAAATTCAGAATCAAAAGAACTCTGTGTTAAAAGCTCAGAAACCGATTCCCTTTCGTCAGTATGAACCTCCCTTCAGATCTATACCTTGTTGAAAAGAACTTACACTTGAATGACTTTTCAAACGTATATTATACTTTCGTTTACATGTTTGTACACCAGTTTCCCTCCCCAGGGGATCCTAAAATGATTTTGGATAGATAGTTGAGGGTGAAGAAGGATCTTAGGTTAACACAGGTATAAAAGTGAACCTGTAACTAATGTTACAAACTCAGGTGAGGTATTCACCTGGGTTCTGGTAGATGGATACTTCCTTTTCCTGTATTATTCTTCCTTTTTTTTAAAAAAGAAAGAGTACTAGTCATATTACAAAAGAAAAAAGACAAAAACATAATGAATTTTAAACCTACTGTCTGGTTATTTATTATTCCAGAGAGAGATGAGTGGAATCACCTGAGACAGGAATAAGGGCCGGTACCAAATGCCCCCCCCCCCTCCCCGAGGAGTGGGGAGCGTCCAAGTGGCCAGACGGGGGAACTCAGATTTGGTTCCCTAGACTTACAAACCCTGGAGGAAAAGATGTGTTAACTGCCTTATGTTTCCCTTGTGTCTTCTTTTCTCAGAAAAACTGAGTAGTGAGCACACTACTGAGATGGAAAACATGAAATCCTTGGTTCACAGACTGTTCATAGCCTTGCATTTAGAAGAGTTTCAGAAAAAGAGAGAGCACCATCTGCTGGAGAAAATTGACCACCTGAAGGGACAGCTGCAGCCCCTCGAACAGGTTCGGAAGCGTCACCTGTTGAATCTGTTTGTAAATAATACCCAATATTTATTGGTATTATTGCTCCATTTGAGTGTTTTTCTGAATGCTTTACATAGGCTTATCTTCTCCTTTAATCCTCACAACGAGCCTCTGAGTTTGGTATTGTTACCGTCCTCCTTCTTCAGTTGAGGAAACTAAGGCAGCAAAGGTATATAAGCTAATACGTATTAGAGCCAGAACTTGAACTCTGGTGGTCTGACTCCAGGCTGCTGTCTTAAACTCTGTGCCGTGCGTCCTTTCCATGGATTGGCCATAGTATCTTGGTAACTGAGTATAAGATGAGCTGGGATGCACTAGCTGGAGCACTACCACTGTTTGTTTTTCAGAGAATAGGCCCACGGCTCCCACTCTGCTCAGCAGAATTGCAGCTGGAAAGTTAGCAGTGGCTTCCTAACATCTGAAGTTAATCAGTGGTGGAGGGAAAAAAAAAAAAAACTTTTCTGGGGAGGAGGGGCAGGAGTCTGTTTTAATTTAAGCGAAAAATGCATTTTTTAAACCTCTGATCCCACTTGTGATTTTTAAAAATGGGTAGGTGTATGTGTATCTTTGTGTAAGAATAAAAAGTTTCTAGAGGTAGAAGAAACTTCTTTTGTTGTTGTTTTATGAGAGTATAGTTGTGTTAAATTCTGTACAGCAGTGATTTAGTTATACACACATATACACACATTCTTTTTTATATTCTTTTCCATTATGGTTTATCACAGGGTATTGAATATAGATCCCTGTGCTATATACAGTAGGACCTTGTTGTTAAGAGAAACTTTGTTTGCGGAGGGCTGTGTCGGGTCTTCATTGAGGCACGTGGGCTTCAGAGCACTTGGGCTCTGTAGTTATGGCGTGCGTGCTCTCTAGTTGAGGTGGGCTCAGTAGTTGGTGGTGCATGTGCTTAGTTGGCCCACAACATGTGGGATCTAAATTCCCCGACCTGGGATCAAACCTGCATCCCCTGCATTGGAAGGCTAATTCTTTACCCCTGGACCTCCAGGGAAGTCCCTAAAAGAAACTTTTGATAGTGATTACCTCTAAGAATACTTAGGGGATGCCAGAGAAAGGGACTTTTTTATTTGTTGGATGGTACGTTTTAATTTTTTCTTTACTTTTTAAAAAGTTGGTGATATTTACTTGTGTTAAGATTTGAAAACCTAGAAAGGTGGCCAATGGAAAGTTTTCCTCCTACTGTCCTCCCAGTACCATATCCCTGAACCTGTGAATCATTTCAGATTTTCTTTATCTATGTGCAAACAAATGCAAATATATTATTGTTCCCTTTTCTAGGAAACAGTATATGCTGTTATACACTTTTCTCACCTTTTTTCACTAACAGTAGATCCTGGAAAGATCTCCGTATTGGTACATAGAGAGCCTTCTCACCATAGCTGCATGATACCTTGATGAAAAATTGGATAATTTATGGTCTTTTACTTTTAAGAATGAACCTATGATGAATCACATGTGCAAGTGTACCTGTAGGATGAATTCCCAGAAGTGAAATTGCTGAGTCAAAGAAAATAGACATGTAACTTTTAGTTAGGTTTCAGAGGATGACTTCTGAATTTTTCATTGTATACCCTTCTATACTATTTAAATTTTTTTCCATGGGCAGGTATTGCCTTTATAATTTAAAAAATGGTTTATTAATGAACTGATTTGGAAATAAGTGATCACTCATGAATGTATATGTTTTATACATTCTATTTTTTCATAAATCAGACCTCTTTAAAGTAATACAGATGTGCATTACTTTACTTTTCTTCCTTTTCTGCTTTTTTTTTTTAAGTTGGTGCACTGTAAACTGAACTAACAGTCGCTTTTTTTCCCCTCAGATGAAAGCGAGAATTGAAGCTCACTCAGAAGTCAAAACCAACGGCCTTCTGTGGGCTGGATTAGCATTGCTGTCCATTCAGGGCGGGGCAATGGCCTGGCTCACTTGGTGGGTGTACTCCTGGGATATCATGGAGCCAGTTACATACTTCATCACATTTTCAAATTCCATGGTCTTTTTTGCATACTTTTTAGTCACTCGACAGGTGAGTAGTTTGTTAAGAAAATGGTAAGTTATAACATCTTTTATAAAAAATTTCTTATCCAAGTCATGAGCAATAAAACCTTTTTAGCTATTGAATTACTGCTATCTGGGTTTTTATCAGCTGTTAAATTTTGTTGTTTGCCAGAGGATGGAGATTTGTATATACCCTAGAGAAACTGTGTATAACCTCTATAGAGAAATAAATAGTACAACTTAACAAATTCCTCCGTTGAGATAAACACATCAAATTTGTGTACCCTGTATCCTGTTTATAAATAAAATTGAATTTGTATTGCAAACCACCCAGTAACTTTAGCTTATCTCGCGATTATTTTGCCAAAAATCTGCATTTTCCTGTTTCTCTTTTCTTTCCCTGTATGTGTGATTTCTCTGCCCAGCTTGCTTGCTTTTGAAAGGAGCAGCTGATCTCAAATGAGACTAAATGTGTTACTTGTGTTGCCTTCTGCTTGCTCTGATGGCCACGGCACGTATTTTACTCATCTGCCTTCCTTTGCTTTGTTGTTGCTAAGGCACGTTTCTTGCAGAGGTATTATGTTCATTTAAAGCATGTTCGGTTCTGGTTTTTTGTCTTTTTTTTTTTTTCAGGATTATACTTACTCAGCTGTTAAGAGTAGGCAGTTTCTTCACTTCTTCCACAAGAAATCAAAGCAACAGCATTTTGATGTGGTGCAGTACAACAAGTTAAAAGAAGATCTTGCTAAGGTACCTTATTGCAAATACCACATCTTATAGCTGGTCTTGTTTGGGAGCCAGAATTCAGTGTCAGGGAAATACAATCGGTGGCTCATCCTCGTGGGTTAAATCTTGGTCCTGCACAGGCTTCTCTGCATTGTGGTTTTGTTCAGTGAAATAGCTGACATGTCCTGATACTAATTTCCTACAGTTTTATTCTTGTCATCTGTATTCTACATTGGCATAGCTTTACATGTATATGGAAAATGTCTTAAGTGACTTTGAGATAGTAAAATAACAGTTTTCAATAGAAATCTATCTCCAAGTGAATATGTGTTTTTAAAGAACAAAGTCCAATATCAAGCTCAATTGCAGATTCTGTAACTATGAAGAACTAAAAGAAAGGAGAATTTTAGGAAGATGAGCACTCTGATAAACAATTTTATTAAGCTCTCGAAAGGTTTTTACAAGTTTCTTCTCCTTAAAAACAGAATCAAGGGCTTCCCTGGTGGTGCAGTGGTTGAGGGTCCGCCTGCCGATGCAGGGGACACGGGTTCGTGTCCCAGTCTGGGAAGATCCCACATGCCGCAGAGCGGCTGGGCCTGTGAGCCATGGCCGCTGGGCCTGCACGTCCGGAGCCTGTGCTCCGCAGCGGGAGAGGCCACAACAGTGAGAGGCCCACGTACCGCAAAAAAAAAACCAAAAAAAAAAACAACAAAAAAAAAACAGAATCAATATGCTATTCCTCCTTTCATCATTTCCTTCTTTCAGATGCGAAAACAGAGGTTATACACGGTTAGAAAGTGGGGAAAGCAAGGTATGAAGCTCAGTTTGGATCCTGTGCTCTGGGGCTCTTCCATATAATCTGTTTCCTAGGCAGCTTTTACCTCTGGCCTCCCAGTGGGCTCATTAGCTTTTTAAATTTTTCTTAGTAATTTTATAAGAAAAAAGTTTTGGTAGAAATACCTTCTACTGCTCAATGCATGATCATTTAATAGCCAGTAATCATCCTATCTTTTGTTACCCGTAACTTCTAAACTACCCATCCCTGAAATTTAAAAAAAGGAAGGATGTAACAAGAATTTGTAGTCCAAAACTTGGAGATAAAGAGCCTTTAAAAAATATGTTTAAATTCCATATAATCATTACTTAGGAAAAATATAATGATCTTTTTTTTTTTTTTTTAATTTAGTGGATACTTTTGCATTTAAATGATCCAATCCGTGAAAGCTAAGGAATGTTCTTTCAACTAGTTTATAGCACCGGGCATTGAAGATTTAGAGTAGCAAACTGTAAAGTTTTTTTTTTTTTTTTTTAAGGTAATAAAGTTGAGGGAAAAAAGGGAAACTGATAGGTCAGAGTAGTGGGTTTTTTTGTTTGATTTTTTATAACGGCAAAAACCACTGTAAAGGGGGAAACTAACATTACAAGAACTATAAGGATGAACGAGAAACTCTAAACTCACCTTTTACAAAAGGATCCACATAAATTGAAATATTGTAGGCAGTTTCCACTCATAGTTTAGATCTATATATTGACCTAAGGAGACGTTACTTGTGAACAGTAATCTGATACGTTCCTGATCTTCTCTGATCAGTGCCTCTTCTTCTTCCCACGGACAGGCTACTGAAGCCCTGAGACAGGTGCGCCACTCTATCTGCAATGCAAGTAGAGGAATTCGATGAAAAGAAGTAATCTTACATTTTTAAATGTCAGTGAATTTTTCCATTATGTGTTCATTTTGCAACTTAGCAACTGGAACTTTTGTCCCATAGTTCATTTGAATTTGACTGTTTCAATCTCTTGTTAATAAAAAAAAAAATGCTTGCAAAACACAGGTATTCTTTGATGTTCTCATTTGAGATTTTCAGTTTGTGGATTCTCACGGCTTGTTGAGGTTTACTGCTGGAAGGAGCTTGGATGCGTCCGTCAGAATCAAAGCTGCTGCTACTACAGTTCAGCATTTAAGAAGCTTTGTCAGCCTGTCCTGTGTCATTCCCGTGCGGAGGTGAAACGGTCAGTGTTCTTGGCTTCACTTTGATTCGTAGGCTTCATTTAGAATCATCTGGTCATTAATTGCTTTTTAAATTCACAGTAGTTGCAAGATTTTTATCATTAAATATACTTAAAATTATTATAAAATGTCATTTGAAATGTTTCATCGTAACTAATATTTACTTAGATACTGTTTATCATTTGTTGTCACGTACTGTTCTGGGCACTTCACATATATATTATTTGTAATCCTATAATCCTAGGAGGTAGCTGTTTTTAATCCCAATTTAATAATAAGGAAACAGGTTCAGAGAGGTTAATTTGCCCAAGTGCACACAGCTAGAAAAGATTTTTTTTAATTAATTAATTTATTTATTTTTGGCTGCGTTGGGTCTTCATTGCTGTGCGCGGGCTTCCTCTAGTTGGGGTGAGCGGGGACTACTCTTCATTGCGGTGCGCGGGCTTCTCATTGTGGTGGCTTTCCTTGTTGCGGAGCATGGGCTCTAAGTGCACAGGCTTCAGTAGTTGTGGCTCACGGGCTCTAGAGCGCAGCAGGCTCAGTAGTTGTGGTGCACGGGCTTAGTTGCTCCGCGGCATGTGGGATCTTCCCCGGACCAGGGATCGAACCCGTGTCCCCTGCATTGGCAGGCGGACTCCCAACCACTGCGCCACCAGGGAAATCCCTAGAAAAGATTTAAGCATCTACTCATAGTAGATCATAAATCTTTATAAATGTACAACTAATGGTATTTAATCCAACATCCAGGATGTCACCTTTTACATGTTTGACTATGGGACAGAAAGGGTAATGATGACACCCTGATATTAAGAGATTTGCTTAAAAAAATACCAGCGTTTTCAGGGTATATCTTTCAACCTAATCATATTCAAACTTCCTACACCTTAAGTAGAGCAACACACTGTGATCACCTGCTGGTTTGTATCAGTATCTCCGAAACCTGGAGATGCTGAATTAGCAGTATATTAGTGTGTTTTATTAACAAGCTAAGAATATGCACTAATGTCTTTATAATGAATTTCACCAGGTTAAGTATTATGACAAATTCTTAGGACATGTTCTGCGTTTGAGAAACTCTATTCCCAGCAAGACAAGACTGTCAATATAATGAAAGAACAGGGAGTGGTGTTTGCTTTATTCACTGATGCATCCATCCCAAGAATACCTGGCTCCTATGAGGTACCCAAGAGAGACAGGTTTAAGGTCTGTGGAAATTTCATGTATAGTGCTGGGGAAAAGCTGAGACTAGCAAAGTAGAAAGGATGGCTTCTGAATTCTCAAACTGTCTAAAGGAAAACCTGGGAAAAAGGGGTAGACAAGAGCCTGTTTTTGTATATAAAGTTTTATTGGAACACAGCTATGCCCACTGATGCACTGACTGTGGCTGTTCTCACACTATAGCAGCAGGGTTGACTGCAGCAGAGACAGCAGGCCTGCAAAGCCCAGCATAGTTACTCTCTGGCTCTTTACAGAAAAATTTTACTGACCCCTGAACTAGAATGTGAAAGACAGTTCTCAAAGAACACTGCTGTGTGTTTAGGGCTTCAGTAAAGTTGTCATGCGAAAAATGAATTAATTCTTAGTAAAGACAGCGCCCTTTGACTTGGATCTTCCCACTTGACAAAGTAAAATAAAGTTTAATTCTTCAGAGAAGGAGCTACACGTAGGTCACATTGTACTTACTTTATGACACGTGAAACTGATTTCTGAGTACCCAGGGGATGACAGCTCAGTGATCAGAGGCAAGCCTCTCTGACCTTTTTACTATTTAAACTGTAGTTTCTCAGATGAGACATGTCATTTATGTTAAACCTTTATAGATCAGTTATTAACAGAGAGTACGAAATTTCTACTCAAGTTCCAAGCTGTAAGTTAAACAGATTGGAACTATAACTAAAGGAATCCAAATTACACGTTAGTTTTATTACAAAAGGATTGTTTTATCCTGAGACAATTGTTATAAACGAAATTCAGCTGTGTCCCTATGGCTTCCACAGCTCAAACTTGATGGCATTTTGACGCCCAGATAGGTAGGTACCAGTGTCATCTGTACAAGAGGATTTTACTCAGATAAACCTTTGGTCACATTCAAGGGAAAAAAAAATGTGTGTGTGTGTGAGGGGGGTTTGTTGAGCTTTTTAATAACATGAGCTAATGTCTCTTAGGTAACCAAAGCTGTATATTCTTTGCCTAGAGGGCCAGGCCCGTGTTCGTTGGATGAACTGAGGAGAGCTTCTGTAGTCATTTGCTCTTGCAAGAAGAGCCGGCAGCACCTGTGGGTCGGGGGTTAAAGGAAAGGTACAATGTTCAACCGACAGTGAAGTCCCTGTCATGACCACAAAAAAAAAGGTATAAATGTCCCACGGACCTTAGCGTACAGTTGGCACGTGTTTTGAACTACAACTGAAACAGCACAGGCAAACTACTGCTTCTGAACTAGGAACTCACAAGTTTGTTATCAAAGCCCAAACTTTTAATCATATTCAGCCTCCGGCAGGTTATTAACAAAACATATTACTCAAAATTTACATATCATATTAGTAAGAACTGAATCTTAAAAGTAACATCTGGGAATTCCCTGGCGGTCCAGTGGTTAAGACTCCGAGCTTCCACTGCAGGGGGCACGGGTTCATTCGCTGGTCGGGGAACTAAGATCCTGCATGCCGCATGCCACGTGGCACAGCCAAAAGAAAAAAAAGGTAACATCTATTATTCCATGAACATGATGATGGTCTGTGAGTGGGACTGCCGGACAGTGTATAGTAACTAACATGCAAGATACTGACAGAATCAAACTTTGCAAGTGTGTAGCCTCTACTGACTAAGAATTAACTGTGTTTTTATATTTCTTCCTCAGAATGCCATGTAATAGTTCTTGAAGACTCTTTTTTTTTTAAGTGAGAGTTAAAGTCTTATATAAAAAGTGATAATTCATATGTAGATTAATTTATATGACCAAGTAAAACAAGCATCTATAAATTACACAAATGAGTAAGAATGTGAATTTGAAAAATTTAATAAAGGATGAATTTCAGATATTAAAGGAAAACAACAAATTATTAGGTTCAAAAACTTTTAAAAACATTATAAAGTTTTATAAAAAGTCACAGAATACAAGTTAAATCAGTCAGGTATTTTGACTAACCTTGCAATTTACTACAAAAGTCAAGTATTACAAATGCTTGTGGATTTTTATTTATAGGAATTCCCTGAGGATTTCAGTTCTACACATATCAAACCCCTTCACCATGTCCAATGTGAGCTGTTTTTTTGTAAAGTTCTCTCATTAGAGCTTAAGACATTTAAAATTGCTGTACCATTACCGAGTGATACTTCTTTATATAAAAATACAGATACATAAAACAAAATAGCACCTATCAATCATTTAGATTTTGGAAAGAAATGCAGCTTTTTAGTTAGCATTGAGGCAAAGCAGGGCACCTGCTTCTTTCCAATTGCACTTGGGTCTCTGCAGATGCCCACTCGGCGCTGAGAAACCTTCCTGTTCACCAGCGTGAGGAGTTCTGTGAACTCTAAGGAGGACCCGAATTTTCCCAGCATCTCGCACAAATCTTGAATGTACCATGAGCCATTCACAGTTTCCCGATGAGAATAATAACCTAAAAAAGATAGACAGGAGAGCCACTGAAGTTTTCTGGTCACTTACTGTGACAGAAAAACACCTTTAGAAAGTCTGAGTTCTTAAAACTCCTTGGAGAAGACTAAGATGTGCCGTGATACAGTTTTAAAAGTTTTCTCTGTTGACTATTCTCATGTGGGAAAAACGATTAATTCCATACAGTTCTATAAAAATAGGGTTAATGCTATGTAATTTTCTCCATTTCCTAAAAATTCCCAAGATAGTAGTAACCAGGCAATGATTTCTGAGACAAGCGATTAGAAAAAAGAAAAACATAAAATTACTTAGTGCAAGAGCAGAGAACAACTGTCATCAGAATAGTTTTCAACGTTTTCCGTCAGCGTTACCACAGAAGCAGTGTCACCATCAGTAACTGACATATTCTGCTGCTCATATTCAATATAATTAGCCTTGTAGCTTTCTTTAACATAGTTCTCAGGAAGGATTTTTCTGTAAGGTATTTTATCCTTTTAGATATCACTCTGATCACATGGCACAAAGAAGTCCATTAAGCCTCTGAGCTTCACGACCAAATCACATGCCCCATTAGAAGGACCTCAGCCAAGTCAAGCCCAGGTGAAACTTACAGGAACTTAGCCAAGAAAGCCAATTATACATTTGTATCAAACACCCACACACCTTCTGCCACAGAGTAACACATGAGGAAGTCTGCTCCAGCAGGAAGTGCGTAAACTGAGGCTGCATCCACCTGGGTTAGGTTGACATCCAGCTTGCTGGTCTGATGATCCACTGCGTCCAAAGGGATGACTGGCACGTCGTGCTGGTTTCCCCGACATGCCTACGAGACAAGCAGGAAAATCCCTTCCTTTACCTACCTGTTCTTCCCAGTGCTTCACGTTCACAGTGAATGTGTGCTTCAGTTCGCCTCCACTGCAACATCAACAGAAGCCACTTTACAGGAGCTTCAGAAACAATGCATTCAGCTTTAGAGCAGGCCAAAGCTGACAGGTTTTTTTCCTACTTACGTTTTCCTATAGTTAATGCTGATTGAATGGTACACTGTAAAAGGGAGAGCATCTGTGTTTTACAGTTTCTTAGGGATTACCCACACCATGGCACCAAGAGTCACCCTTTCTTTTAAAAGCTATAGTATGTGCCTAAGTGTTTCTATATAATCAGGTAATGTATTCCCAGATTGGGTTTTCCTTGCCAAGAGGCCGCCATAAATTGTTAAGGGTCAAAATGACACCACATGACCTGGGAGGACATCTATTAATGTGCCTCCTGCCTTTTGCTCCTACTTTAAAGTGAGGGCTCAAATTCTTACTAATTCTGACTCACACAAGGGCTAACATTAATTTCTACTCAAATAACTATTATGGGCTGCATTTTGTCCCTCCCCGATTTATACACTAAGGACTTAAATATATAACCCCCAGTATTTCAAATGTGACTGTATTTTCTGATATGGCCTTTAAAGAGATAGTTAAGGTAAAATCAGGTCCTATTGGTGGGCCCTAACCCACTGTGACTGGCATCCTTATAAAAAGAGACCAGGACACAGACATGCGCAGAGGGAAGACCATGTGAACAGAAGCCACCTCCCAGGCAAGGAGAGAGGCCTCAGAAGAAATCAACCCTGCTGACACCTTGATCTCAGACTTCTAACCTCCAGAACCGCAAGAAAATACATTTCTCTTGTCTAAGCTACCCAGTTTGTGTACAGGCAGACCTCAGAGATACTGCAGATTCGGTTCCAGACTGCAGCAACACAGTGAGTATTGCAATAAAGTGAGTCACATGGATTTTTGGTTTCCCAGTGCATATAAAAGTTATGTTTACACTATACTGTAGTCTATTAAGTGTGCAATAGCATTATGTCTAAAAGTACAGACCTTAATTAAAAATACTTTATTGCTAAAAAATGCTAACCATCACCTGAGTCTTCAGCTAGTCATAATCCTTTTGCAATAGTAATGTCAAAATCACAGTCATAACAAAGATAATGAAAAAGTTTGAAATATGAAAATTACCAAAATATGACACAGAAGTGAAGTGAGCAAATGCAGTTGGAAAAATGGCATCAACACAGGGTTGCCACAAACCTTCAATTTGTTTAAAAAAAAAAACACTATCTTCAAAGTGCAATAAAGTGAGGTATGCCTGTACTTTGTTCTAGGAGCCCCGGTAAACTTAATACAGTGCTCTTAACAAGATTCTGCTGTAGTGTTATAAATGCATTCATCAGTTCTGAAATGGTTGAAGAATTAGAAGCTTTAAAAGAAACAGTTCGGATGGATTTCAGAGTTATATAAATAGAAGATCCCTAATATCCTATTTTTTACAGGAAGATTTTGATCTTATATAGTATTACCAGGCTTATTTTCAGACCTTATTTTCAACTGTCTTCCTAAATGGAATGTAGAACACATGGAACTCAGTGCCATCACTTGCCAAATCAACTGCAGCAAGAATAAGAGCCAGCCTTTACCGGGGGCCTGCCGTGTGCCAGGCACTGTTCGAAGTGTTTTTCATGTTAGGCCAGATCATTTTATCCTCTCAGCCACCCCATGAGCCAGTGCTATTTTATCCCTGTGTCACAGATGAAGAACCTGAGGCATAGAGAAATGAAATAACTTGGCAAAACATTTTCCTCCTTTGTGGCCCATGAGTTATTTCCAATTCTCCTGTCTGACAGTGCTGGCCACTCCCTTTTTCATGAGCAGTCTCACCTGTCATTTCTTTTTTTTTTAATATTTATTTATATTTTGGCTGCGACGGGTCTTCGTTGCTGTGCGCAGGTGGGCTTTTCTCTCTAGTTTTGCCGAGCAGGGGCTACTCTTTGTTGCCGTGTGCAGGCTTCTCATTGCGGTGGCTTCTCTTGCCACGGAGCACAGGCTCTATGCGCGCGAGCTTCAGTAGCTGTGGTGCGTGGGCTCAGTAGTTGTGGCTCGCGGGCTCTAGAGCGCAGGCTCAGTAGTTGTGGTACACAGGCTTAGTTGCTCCGCAACTTGCAGGATCTTAGTTCCCCAACCAGGGATTGAACTTGGGGCCCTGGCAGTGAGAGCACTAAGTCCTAACCTCTGGACTGCCATGGAATTCCCTCTACACTCGTTTTGCAGGCTATACTTGACATGGGGAAACTCATCTACTCCCATGCCTTCCAGTACCACCCACCCATCCCCTCATTACTCCCTGCCTTCCAGTACCACCCACCCATCCCCTCATTACTCCCAAACTTACTTCTCTAAGCCGGGCTGCCTGTCTCAAGTTCTAGACCTGTATCTCCAATGACATGTCTCACAGACACCCCAGTGCAGCTGTCCAAACATGAAACCAGGGAGTCATCCTTGACTTTTTTTTTTTTTAAGCCCCCCTACTCCCTTCCTCAAGGTACGGCAGGGTGTGAAACGTGGCTGTGTCCTCCATGCCATTCATGGAAATAGAGGATTGCAGCCCTGGAACGTGAGGAATTCCCTTTTTTGTTCAGAATCCTTATTGAGGTACCAAATGATGTTATTCAAGCCCCCAAATATTTTTATCCCTAATACCAGTTTGGCAGTGGGTAACCGCATCTTGGCCTAAGGGAAAATGTGAAAGGACGAAGATGTGAAAGGACGAAGCAAGCTAGGACTAGAAGTCTTTATGCCCACATTCTTCCCACCAGCTAGCACGCTCTCCAGCCCCCAAACCAACCCTGGTCTTAACAGGTGGCCCTGCACTGCACTTGCCCACCAGCAGGTGCTCGTCCAGCGGCTCTGCCTTGACACTGGGCTGGGCCAGGGAGCAGCACATTCGTTATTTTGAGTCATTTCCAATGTCAATCCAAGTAATAAAGATACTGAGAATCTTTATGTTAAGAAAGAATTACTAACAGCTCAAACTGCGACTCTGGCTAGGATTCAAAAAGGGCCTTTCCGATTTACTGGAGAAAGTTACTTCCGAAATCAGCTTTAGTTCTTTCTAGTCACATGTACAGAACCATGGCCTTGATAATTAAGACTATAACATAATCAGTCTTACCTGAATGATAAATATCTTGGGTTTTCCAACCAGGCTCTGACACTTGTCTCCTTTGAACAAGCCAGTCAGTGTCTGAATTTCAATCTTGGCATCATATGCATAGATGTGGTTGCCTTCACCGTGACTCAGGAAAACACACAAAAAGCAATCGGCGTCTACATGGCTAGCGGTTGATGCTAAAAAGGCACCCAAAAGTTACTCAGAAATGAAAATAAGGTGCTTATTATCTACATCTAAAAATTTAATTTACTAATATTAGAATAAAGTTACATACAAACAATTGAGGGAGGGGGAAAATTTGTTATAATATAAAATGTCTGTAATGAAACAACTTAGAATTTAATCAAGCAATAATTTATACCATACTATATCTGATTTTTTAAAAATCCAAATTATTACAGTTCAAAGTAATAGAGGTGAACAGATTTTGTTAGCTCTCCTAAAACACAGAATAATGGCATGGAAAACCTAAAGGGATTATTGTGGGGAACGCCCTTAAAAGATCCAAGTCATTTTGGCAATATAAGTTTCTTTGAATCAGCAGAGACCTTCTGGAAAGACCCCAAAACTACTACATAACACCTCCCTACGTGTCGCTGCACCTCCAAGGTGTGCAGCACCTTCACTATATGTCCGCGGCGCTCAGAGCTTCCGAAAGAGTATTAAGACAGGAGAGTGATGTCCTCCAAAGCTGAGGAGCAAGCAAAGTAGAAAACCTGGTAAGCAGCCAGTTGAAATTATTTACAGGTTAAAGAAGAACTCTTCCTCAAAAAATTAAAAATAGAACTACTGTATCCTGCACTTCCACTTCTGGGTATTTATCCAAAGACAACAAAAATGCTCATTTGAAAAGATATATGAACCCTCATATTCATTGCAGCAATTATTACAATAGCCAAGATATGGAAGCAACCTAAATGTCCAACAGTGGATGAATGGATAAAAAAGACGTGTGTATATACAGGGGCTTACCATTCAGCCATTAAGAAAAGAAATCTCGCCATTTGCAACAACATGACTGAATCCTGAGAGCATTATGCTAAGTGAGGGAAGGCAGAGAAAGACATGGTCTTGCTATATGTGGAATCCAAAACGCCAGCCAGCAAGCAGGCGACCAACCTCAAAGATGCAGAGAAAAGACTGGTGGCTGCTGGGGCAGAGGCAGGGGTGGGGTGGGTGTGGCCAAATGGGGGAGGGGGCAGAGGTACTAACTTCCAGTTCCACAAATACATAAGTCCCGGGGACGTAATGGACAGCATGGTGACTGTAGTTAACAATACGGTATCGCATACTGGAAAGCTGCCGAGAGAGGAGAGCTTCAGAAGTCCTCATCACAAGAAAGGACAGTCTTTGTAAGTACGTACGGTGACAGACGGTCACCACACTTCCTGTGGTGACCGTTTCCCAGTGTATGCAAATACCAAATCATTATGCTGTATACCTGAAACTAATGTTATATGTCACTTATACCTCAATTTAAAAAAAAAGAGCTCGGAAGAAAGTTTAATTATGTAAATGTTATAATAGTCCTTTGACAAATTACTTAAAAATCCATGACATGTAGTGATTATTACAAACGTAAGTTGTGAATTTACCTACTACTGCATAGTGATGTAGAAATTAAGAGATAATGTAGCAGGAATGTACAGTGGAGAAAGGACAGCCTCTTCAATAAGTGGTGCTGGGAAAACTGGACAGGTACATGTAGAAGTATGAGATTAGATCACTCCCTAACACCATACACAAAAATAGGCTCAAAATGGATTAAAGACCTAAATGTAAGGCCAGAAACTATCCAACTCTTAGAGGAAAACATGGGCAGAACACTCTGACATAAATCACAGCAGGATCCTTTTTGACCCACCTCCTAGAGTAATGGAAATAAAAACAAACAAATGGGACCTAATGAAACTTGAAAGCTTTTGCACAGCAAAGGAAACCATAAACAATACCAAAAGACAACCCTCAGAATGGGAGAAAATATTTGCAAATGAAGCAACTGACAAAGGATTCATCTCCAAAATTTACAAGCAGCTCGTGCAGTTCAATATCAAAAAAACAAACAACCCAATCCAAAAATGGGCAGAAGACCTAAATAGACATTTCTCCAAAGAAGATATACAGACTGCCAACAAACACATGAAAGAATGCTCAACATCATTAATCATTAGAGAAATGCAAGTCAAAACTACAATGAGGTACCACCTCACACTGGTCAGAATGGCCATCATTAAAAAATCTACAAACAGTAAATGCTGGAGAGGGTGTGGAGAAAAGGGAACCCTCCTACACTGTTGGTGGGAATGTAAATTGATACAGCCACTGTGGAGAACAGTATGGAGGTTCCTTTAAAAACTACAAATAGAACTACCATATGACCCAGCAATCCCACTACTGGGCATATACCCTGAGAAAACCATAATTCAAAAAGAGTCATGTACCAAAATGTTCATTGCAGCTCTATTTACAATAGCCCAGAGATGGAAACAACCTAAGTGTCCATCATCAGATGAACGGATAAAGAAGATGTGGCACATATATACAATGGAATATTACTCAGCCATAAAAAGAAATGAAATTGAGCTATTTGTAATGAGGTGGATAGACCTAGAGTCTGTCATACAGAGTGAAGTAAGTCAGAAAGAGACAAATACCGTATGCTAACACATATATATGGAATTTAAGGGAAAAAAAAATGTCATGAAGAACCTAGGGGTAAGACAGGAATAGAGACACAGACCTACTAGAGAATGGACTTGAGGATATGGGGAGGGGGAAGGGTAAGCTGTGACAAAGCGAGAGAGGCATGGACATATATACACTACCAAACGTAAGGTTGATAGCTAGTGGGAAGCAGCTGCATAGCACAGGGAGATCAGCTCGGTGCTTTGTGACCACCTAGAGGGGTGGGATAGGGAGGGTGGGCAGGAGGGAGGGAGACGCAAGAGGGAAGAGATATGGGAACATATGTATATATATAACTGATTCATTTTGTTGTAAAGCAGAAACTAACCATTGTAAAGCAATTATACTCCAATAAAGATGTTAAAAAAAGAGAGATAATGTATATAAATCAACAGTATTATGAAACCAGTAAAAAACTTCGGTATGGAAGGAGTCAATTAAAAAATGACTACCCAGCATCTGTAGTATTTGCATTTTTGGCTTTTAATTGCCAAATGAAAAGATCATTTTATTCATTTCTAGAGTAATAGACTGTATCTTTGGAGGCACAATACTTTGCAAAGGTCTCTAAATCTGGTAGGTAGAACAATCAGAGAGGCACAACCAGAACCTATAACCCATGCTAAATTAATTGACAAGGCTTTTTCACAGTACGGTTAATTATTTGGACCTGTCTTTACACATAGGATAATTGAAAACTACTCAATCCCATCAGAGGAATATGAATAAGAAAACTATTGATACCTACCCTCGTGAATTCTGAGCAGTAGTTCTTCTGCTTTAAGATCATCAAAGCATTTCACTTCAAATCCTAGATCTGAAAACCTGGAGATGATAAATTAAATTGGATGTTAGCTTATGAGCTATTCAGAGCTGTCACACACCCCTAATTATTTAAGGAATCTATACACATTTTTATGACATATAAATTGACTTTTCTTTAGAGAGAAAGAAAAATCAAATATGACAATGATCATTGTCCTTGATAACCCTCGGTAGGAAGGGATTTGTTCATGATAACTGGTTTAAGTTACAATGCTGCCATCTACTATGCAGACAGACTTACAACAATGCAAAGAGTGTTAACATTTAATAGAACAGGATTGGGGGGAAATTCAGGCAAGTTCTTCAGGGAGGCTGTGCCCAAATGAGGTTCATCCTCAAATACTCTTGCTCTGTTATTTCATCAGTGTGGACAAGTTTTGATAAGTAGTTATCACTTAAATATCTCACCATCTCGACATATAGATCAAACCATACTACCTGCGCTTAAGATTGTCTCTGTCGGCGCTGGTGCCCTGCCTGTCTGGTAGGGTTAAGTGCCAGAAGAACCTCTCATGATTGAAGATTAAAGCAATTCCTCTCCTCTTGTGGTTCATTTTGTACGTTTCTGCCGGATCAAACACTTCTCTGTTAATGAAAAGTTTTAAAAACAATCACTTAAGTCATATTAAATAACGAGCTCCTCCAAGCCCAAGGTCAACATATAGAGTAGATAGAGGTCTGCTGCATCCACCTCCTCTGCTAGGCGGACAGACCACTGGTGTGCCCCAGGGAAGCCTCCCAGCCACACTGGCAAGGAAAGTCCTGAAATATTGGGTGGACCAAAAAGTTCCTTCGGAATTTAAGTAAAAGACAGACACATTTTCCATCTTCACCAAGAACTTTATTGAACAACATATTTACCGTTTTGTTGCACTACCTTCTGCCATTTTTCAGGCAACTTCAATTCCATCTTCTCAAAACTTTTTATCTTTTTGAGAAAAAAACTGTTCCAGGTGCCTTTTACAGTCTACCGGGGAACTGAAATTTTTTTCCATTAAGAGAATTTTGTAAAGACGGAAATAAATGGAGATCTGAAGGTGCGATGTCTGGTGAATACGGCAGATGAATCAGAACTTCCCAGCCAAGCTGTAACAGTATTTGCCTGGTCATCAGAGGAACATGCAGTCTTGCGTTATCCTGATGGAAGATTAGGCATTTTCTGTTGACTAATTCTGGACGCTTTCATCGAGTGCTGCTTTCAGTTGGTCTAACTGGGGGCAGTACTTGTTGAAACGAATCGTTTGGTTTTCCGGAAGGAGCTCATAATACAGAACTCCCTCCCGATCCCACCACAGACACAACATCACCTTCTTTGGAATGAAGACCAGCCTTTAGTGTGGTTGATGGTGGTTCATTTCGCTTGCCCCACGATCTCTTCCATTCCACGTTATTGCACAGTATCCACTTTTCATCGCCCGTCACAATTTGTTTTAAAAATGGAACGTTTTCATTACGTAAAGAATCGCATGTGGAAATACGGTCAGGAAGGTTTTTTTTACTTGACTTATGTGGAACCCAAACATCAAAGTGACTGACATAACCAAGCTGGTGCAGATGATTTTCAGTGCTTGATTTGGGTATTCTGAGTATGTCGGCTATCTCCCGAGTGGTAGAACGTTGACTGTGCTCAATTAATGTCTCGATTTGATCGCTATCAACTTCAACTGGTCTACCTGACCGTGGAGCATCGTCCAGCGAGCAATCTGCAGCACGAAACTTTGCAAACCACTTCTGACACGTTCGATCAGTCACAGCACCTTCTCCATAGGCTGCACAAATCTTTTTTTGCGTTTCGGTTGCATTTTTACCTTTCTTGAAACAATAAAGCATAATATGTTGGAAATGTTGCTTTTTTCCTTCCATCTTCCATATTAAAATGGCTACACAAAAATTCACCAAGTTTGATAAGTCTTTTTTCAAATGCATGCTGATATGACGGCTGTCACAATACAATCTAACAAAATTGTTTTGAATGAAGTTAAAGACAACTAAGTGCTACTAGAGCCATCGAACGGAAAAAAGCGAACAAGCTTTTTGGCCCACCCAGTATTCCTGTACCAACGGGTAACAGCAGCCATGCTGAGCACCCCTACGCCCACCCCAATCCCTCTGCATGGGTGTCTTTCCCCCAGGTCTCCAGGAGTCAGCGACCAAGGACAACGGCCTGGCCCAGGCCTAGCCCCAGGGCCCATGCCATCCCAATTGTTCAGTATTTTGAACCTCAGTCTAGGTCCCTTCACAGCCAGGGGCAGCACACCTATACTACCCTGCACATCTACAAACCAACCCTCCAAATGCTAAAACCTGACATTCTCAGTTCTGCTTTCTAGCTCCCAGGTCCCTTTCTTGCTTTGATTTCTGTAGGCTGATCATGATCAAAGGAAAAGACCTTTACTGGTAAAGAGCACATTTTTACCTCGTAGGGAAGGCATCTGTTTCTGTCATGTTTTGCTCACCTATTAAAAAAAAGTTGGGTTTTGTTAATATACTTTTTGACTTACGGTCATAAAACACATCAGGAACTCCCAGCTGCCTTGACTCCTATACTCTTAAGCCCCTTCTGTCTTGGTTAGTTTAAAGGTCAAAGTACGTGAGAAGGAGTAAGGGAGAAGGAAGGGAAAGTGCTATGAATAATAAACAAATTAGAGTGGCATGGACTTATATACACTACCAAATGTAAAACATAGCAAGTGAGAAGCAGCTGCATAGCACAGGGAGATCAGCTCGGTGCTTTGTGACCACCTAGAGGGGTGGGATAGGGAGGGTGGGAGGGAGGGAGATGCAAGAGGGAGGGGATATGGGGATATATGTATACGTATAGCTGATTTACTTTGTTATAGAGCAGAAACTAACACACCATTGTAAAGCAACTATACTCCAATAAAGATGTTAAAAAAATAAATAACTATAAATTAACAGCTCAATTTTTTCTCACCCCCAACTCTTACATGCAAAATAAAACAGATTAGAAATGGAGAAAATTTTAAAAATTTTTTTTAATGGAGAAAATATTACTCAAACACATTCGTTGCAAAATATGTCTAAAGTAACAAATGTAGCTCTGTGATTATGCAGCTCAAATGAAATATGAAATTGCTTGATATTGCAGAAAATGTTTTTGCAAATATTCTCTGAAACAGAGAAGGGATTAAGTCAAGCAAGAGAACGGAACAGAGCGTGGTTAATACTGGATTACCCTGCCACCTGGAAGAGGTAGACGTTTGGTGGAGGAAGGGAAAGGGCAAAGGCTCAGACTTTGATCTCCTGAATGACACATGTGCACTTACGACCCTGCCCTCTGCTCCTGACCCACGAACAGACTTCCCCACCCCCGAGACAGCCTCTCACTGAATCCCTCTCTACTCCCGGGAACAGTGCTGTGCAACACAGCTCTCTGCAATGACAGAATTCCCTACACCAGAGCTGTCCCATAGGGCAGCCACTGGCCACATGTGGTCTTGAGCACTTGAAATGTGGCTAGTGTAACTGACGAACTCAGTTTTAAATTAATTTAAACGTGTGGCCCGTGGCTTCTGTATTGGACAGCACAGTCAGTCTAAGCATCTTCTACAAGAAGGGCCCATACGCTCATAAATCTGTTTTTACCTGATAAACTTAAGAGCTTAAGAGGGGAGGGGAGAGAAGGTAATACAATATCAACAGTAGAGCAAGATGCACCTCTCAGTTGAGGTCTTTGAAGGAAGCGCAACAGACCCTCAGGGTAGACTCCTACCCATCATCTCCTAGTCAAGAGGGTGGGGTCCCCCTCTCTCCTTGGAGTCTTCTCCCTGACGCCTGACTGTTCTAACCTCGCGTCTCCTCACTGACAAAAATCCGCCCAGGGAGGGAGGATGAGGTGAGATGGGGAATTCAACTCCAGGGCCCTTTACCAGTCACTCTCAGCCTGTTCCTCACGTAATGCACCCAGCATTCCAGCCAAGACCCCACAGCGGCCTTCCCCTTCCCCTGTGCCATAGGCCCCAATCAGTTTTTCTTAACCTTTTGCATCAGTTCCTGGCCTGGGTGATAAAATGCAGATTCCTGGATCCTAACCCCGACTTACAGAATCAGAATCCTGGGAAAGGTGACAATCTGCATTTTTAACAAGGTGATTTTTACTCACACCAAAGATGAGTCAAAAGCAGCCTCTAGTGCATCCTCCCCACGCTCCCAAAGTTTCTGTGCGACCCCACATCTTGCTCTAAGGTGGATACTTCATATTCCACACCCTGCTTTACTAGGAATACTTCCTACCAAGCACTCCTCTATCCAGGGGGACTTCCCTACTGTACAGCTGCTCTACTGGGGGATTTCCTACTCCACACAGTATTCTAAAAGGGATCCCACCGACTCCACCCACTGCTCTACTGAGGTTACATGGTAGCTCATACACTGTTCCACCAGAACACTTCCTCCTCCACACACTGATGCTGGGGACACTTCCTGCTGTACACGCTGTCCTCCCAGGGACAGTACTTACTCCACACACTTCTCTACTAGAACACTTGCTGCTCTGCACACTCGACACTGGGGATACTTCCTACCACGCACAGTGCTCTCCAGGGATCCACAAACTCCTCTACCCAGAATACTTCCTGTACCACACACCAGTCTACCATGAAACCTCCAGCCCTACTCCACTACCAGGGCACTTCCTTCTCCACACACTGCTCTACTGGGGACACGTCCTACCCCACACACTGCTGTACAGCTGATGCTCCCTAATGAGACACCCCTCTACTTGGGATGCTGACCCAGTGAGCATACGGCTCTCTGGAGGATACTTCCGAGTCCACAGTTATGCCCAGGATACCTCCCCCTACACACCCCGTTCTACCAGGGTTACTTCCGGTGCCACACACTGTTCTACCCGGGAGACAGAAATTGCTCTACTCGGAATACTTCCGACTGCACACAGTGATAAACCGGGATGCTTCGTGGTCCACACACTGCTCTGCTACGGATACTTCGACTCCACGTACTGCCCTACCTAGGACACAACCTATTCCACACCATGCTCTATCCTGGAGACTTCCTACTTCACACACTGATCTACCAAGGTTACCTGGAAGCACCCACACACCGCTCTCCCCGGGACACGTCCTACTCTTCTTACTCTACAGATCACTCTACCCAGAATTCTCCCCACTCCACACACTGCTCTACGGAGGATACTTCCTTCTCCGCACACTTTCCACCGGCGATACTTCTGGCTCCACTCAGTGCTCGCCCGAGGATACATCCTACCTTTCCTACTCCACACACTGCTCTCTGTGACATACTGCTTACTAGGACGGGGCTCCACCGGAGCAGAGTTCCTTAATAGAGAGACCTCTTTACCGGGATACCCCCTCCTCAACAGCGCTGTGCCCAGGGACACTTCCCTCCTGCACTCAGTGCTCACCTAGGACACTTCCTGCCCCACGCACGGCTCCACTGAATGTACATCCTACGCTTCCCACTCCACAAACAGCCATACCCAGAATGCTTCCTACTCCACACGCTGTTCTCCTGGGATACTTCCCACTCCACACGGCTCTATGGCATGCTTCCTACTAAGACTCCCCGCTACTCAGGGAAGCTGCCCTTCTGAACACACTGCTCTTTGAGCGCATAAACTCCTCCACCCAGAAGATTTCCTACAACGCACTGATACATCATACTTTCTAGTCCACACACTGCTCCCCCTGGGACACTTCCCACTTCTGACAGTGCTCCATTGGGGATACTTCTACACCCTGCTCTTCCTGGGCTACATCCTACTCACACACTGTTCTAACTGGGATTCCTCCTGCCCCACAATTGCTCTCCCCCGAAGAGCTCCACACCCTGTCTACCGGGGTACCTTCCTGCTCCCCACACTGCCCTACCAGAGCAGTGCAGGGTTTTCTCTCCTTCCATTTTCAAAAGCTTTTGTTCCAGGAGCCTTTTAATAACCTCACGTGCTTATCATTAAACCACTTATACAATAAAGAAATAGAACCACTCAAACTAAACATATGAAATCCCTATCTGAAAGCCAATCACCTCCTTCACCCGCCAAGAACCTGCACAGGCTGGAGAGCACCTGAGTCTCTTCTGTGATGCCCAGAGCAGTAGCAGACCCGGCAGTTCACCTCTCCCAGCTTTTGCACCTTGTTGGCTAGTGAGCCTAAGGCAGCTTGAAGTGTCCCTGGCGGAAGCTGTGCCAACTGGCCGGTCACCAAACTAACTCAAGACCTTGAGGGTGAAAGCACTGGAGAGGTACACCCGACTGGGTCTTTAAAGTTCCTTTTTCACAGTCTGAGGAAGGAGCTTCCCAATTCTCCTGGGCTGGATGTAATTTATGCTGTGCATTTGGGTCATCTCAAATACTGCCCTCAGCTTACAGACTTAGGAAAGATGGCCAGTTTTAAGTAGCTCAAGATTAATTTGTTTAAAATGACATTCAATTTCAAAGTAAACAGATAGGACAATCTCAGTGAGGCATTTTTTAAAGTTTTTTTTTTTGTTGTCACTGTTAACATGATAGTTGTAGAAAGACACTGGGCTGTGAAAACTTCAGTTCTGATCCTCACAGGCTCTAACCTTCACTCTGCTATAAACAGGCACCCTGTATCCTGCAATACCAATTACTGACCAAGTCCAGCTGCCACTCTGTTCTAGCAGTTTGTTGAATCGGAACAGAAAGCTATGAAGACAGACATTAGAACTGAGGTTCCAACACTTTTCCTGGAGTTGATCAATTTTACCCTGCTTCCAGAGAACATACAATGCGACTCTGTCGCAGTCACTTTAAACTGCATGTACCCAGCAGACCAGCTTTCAGGAAGGGTGTGCTTTAACAAGTATCATCGTACTGCATGAGTACAAACAAACTGGCTCTGTTGACATGGAGAAAATAAATCTTAATGAGGGAGATACCCTATATAACATTTACAAATTCCTGTTCATCGGCAATCTTTTCATCAAAAATGGTTCCCAAAAAAAAAAAAAAGGTTCCGCCACTAAACCTGACTCTTGACCTCTTCTCCCCTCTCCTTGCCTCTGATTTAAGCAATTTTCCTCTCCACCATAATGCAACCACGACCTCATTGCTCCTTAAACAAGTTTAATTTTTACAAAACCAATCAATCATTCCTTTTTCCTCCACACCTTAACCTGTCAATGCCCCCAGCTACCATTTGTTGATGGCGTGGCACTTTAGATAACTTTATCTCACTCTGCTCCACAGGCCCTGTGAGACAGAGAAAGTGCAAGAGATTTGTCCAAGGTCAGTGCCCTGGAGTTGGTACTGAAGACACCGTTCTGACTGTAGATTCCAAAGTCCCTACACTCCCTGTCACCATGTTAAAACCGCTCCCACCAGAGAGAGACCAAAAACCTTTCTAAACTAAGTGTTTGTTCATTTCTCCCAACTTCTTCAGCATCTACTGTTGTCATCTTCATTCACTGCAGTATCTATGAAAATCTACCCATATTCCCTATCAACAATTGGTTTATTAATCCTACTTTGAGTGACTCATGTCAGGCCTGGAACACACTGGAAAAGGGGTAGGGTGGGGATTGAAAAGGGAGCAAGTAGGAAAAGGAAGGAGTGGTGGGCGACATGCGGTGACTAGCGGTCCCTCAAGCATCCTGGACCCCTGCCCCAGCTTCCCACCCCTCACCACTGGTTCCAAAAGGGAAACGGCCACTGGACCTCGCACTGTCCATCAGGGTAATGCCACTTCCTCCCGAACAACCATGGTGACTTTTACAACTTGCCTCTGGGGCAAAAGGCCTGTTTTGTGCGGCGAAGAATAAAAAGCTCTGAAATAAAGGCGCTCTGCATCGACTGACTGCCAGCGCTTCAAACCACCCCCCACTTTTTTTTTTTTTTTTTTACTATGGCCAGAATTTCTAAACCTTATCAGTAAAATAATAAGTGACAGGGAAGAACGTTCTAAAGCATGCGTTTTGCAGAAGATCATTTTGTAGAGAATAGTTACTGTGGCTTTAACTTAAATTCACGAACAACTGCAGGTTTCCTGGAGGCAGGAGAGCCATGGCGGCTGTGCAGCCGCCGACGCCTGGATTTCGTCTCCAGGTTCAGAGCGGGCAAGCCCGGGGGCCTCTCTGCCCGGGCACTGCCTCGGGCCGGTCACGCTCCATTGTTACTGCAGGCAACCACTTCTTTTAACTGAGAAGTGAGAAAACAAAACAAGATCCAACCTCCAAAAGTTAACTTTCTTATGACCAAGCGCAGTTAAAGTTTAAATAGCCCCGACGGCTAGAGAGAGATCAGCGCCCGGAGGACAAAAGCGGCCAGGGCACGCCCCAGCGCTCGGCGCCGCCACCAGGGACCGCAAGGAGGAGGCGGCTAGGTTCCCGAGTTGTTTTTCTGAGCCCAGAAACTAAGCTGCGCCCACCGGACCTGAGCGCTTCCCTCCAAGACCCTCAGCTTCTTCTGGCCGCCGAGCAAAACCGGAGGAGCCCGCGTCCCCGCCCCCGCACCCCCCCGGTACCCGCCGCCTACCTGCACCGCGAGCCCCGCGGAGCCCCGACACCGAACTCATCGCGGCAGAGCGCGCAGCACCGACGCCCGCGCGGCCTCCGCTTCCTGAAGCCGGGCTGCAGCCCCCGCCCCTTCCTCCACCCCGCCCCCGCCTCCGCTACCCCCGCGCCCTCGCTCCCTGCCCGCCGCCTGCCGGAGGGTGGGACGGGGTCGGTGGTGGCAGTGCCCCGCGCAGAGTTAAGGCCCCTTTCCGTCACGCGGAGTTCGCCGAGGCAAGAGCGCCCGGGCACGGCAGGGGACCCGCTCTCCTCCGCCTGGCGCCTTGGAGAGCCGAACCCTGCTGTAGGGAGACGTCAGATTCCGTCCCGAGCACGAGCGGCGGCCCCGGGGTGGGAGGCTCCAGCCAACTGCAGATGACCCGCGGCAAGCACCACGCTCAAGCCCCGCCCCAAGCGTTTGCTCCTCCTCACTCCCTCAAAGGTGCAGGCGGTTGTGTTCCTGCTTCCCTAGTAGTCCTTTCTCCAGTACGAGTTATTGATAGGATTTGTAAGAATTTACAATACTTTAAAACGCTCTTTGTTTGTATAGCGGATTCGGGCCAAAGTAAACTAGATGCCACTCCAGGATTCTCAAATGTGGCTTTTATAAGTAGAGGTAATTCGGGGAAGGAATCATGCAGAAATTAGGAGACCGGACTCTGGGGTCTGTAGACTATGGCTTTTAACGACCCAGAGCATGTCTGTTACATTTAATTGAGCTCCTCTTCGGGTGGTTGGCTAGTGTGTAAATTTGCTTCAACGAACAACTCTGAATCGGAAGAAAAGGTGGCTTCCTCTCTCCCAACTTCTCTGGGTCTTGCCATTTAACAAGTAACCGACATCAGACTGGGGGAAAAATGTGTTAAGGCACCATTTCTAATACATTAAAGTAAGTATAAGGGATCCGTCTTCTATAAGCATCACCCCTTTATTGGGGAGGGAAAAATAAAATCTAACTTGGTAACTTTTCCTACATGTACTTGTGGACCATGCTTGGTCATTGAATAGATTATGAAATCAAAGGATTTTACTCCACGCCACTTACTGTTCAGTTCCTTGTAGGCATATTTCAGGAGTCACTAGCTTTGTTCCTTATTCTGCGGTGAAGACATGGAGGATCGGTATCTCCCTCGCATGGTGGTTGTAACAACTGAGTTAAATCACTGTATTCAGAACAGTGCCTGGCTTGTGAAGAGCTCAATACATTTTTACTGCCACCACCTGAAGCTTATGCCTTCTTACGGTTTCCCCATTACGAAGCAGTTGCTTAGTATGTAGGAGGTGCTCAATAAATATTTATCCATTGAATGAGCTTCAGGGTTTCAGCATATGCACTCTGGACTTTACCCAGTTTGAATGAGTTATCTGACCACCAGAGCTTTCCGGTCCTTCTGCCTGGTTTTCAGGGTCTCCTCTGCTTGAGCCCTGAAAACACTCCTTATATAGAAGTGGAACTCCAACTGGCTGACCTTCCATTTATCTGAAAGGAGCAGATGAAAGGAATTAATTTTTTCCCCCTAAGTGTCTTATCTCAGAATATTGTATTGCTTTTATAGCATGTGGTTATATATATTGTCTACCTTAAGAGATATAAATACAAAGCATTAGGGTACTTATTTCACAATTATAAATGCTAAATTCCAGCTTTTTAAAGCAATAGCTATCCCCCCAGTAAAAAGGGTAAGTGCCTGGGATTGAGAAATGGGCTGCCTAGGTTCTAATCCTGACTCCACCATTTTATTGGCTATGAGACCATGGACAAGTACTTAAGGCAGTTTAACCTCCCCCAGCTTCAAATTCTTCTCTGTAAAATGGGGATCAAATTTACTCAATAGCTGAGATAGTAACTGCCAAAGTCCCAGAACAGTACCCAGCCCACAATAAGCTTTCAGTACATGTTATTTTTAGCTACTGAAGATTACCTACACCAGTTCTCAAACCGTAGTCTCTGAACCAGCAGGATCAACATCATCTGGGAACATACTAGAAATGAAAACTCTTGGGACCTACACAATCAGACCTACTGGATGAGAAGCTGGCGGTGGGGTCCAGCAGCTCATTTTAACAAGCCCTCCAGTGATTCTGCGGCAGGCTCACGTTTGATACCTAGACTAATTAGAACCCTACCAAGGAATCTCTTCCTTCTCAAAGAAGAAAAGAACCCAAAGCATTTCCATATTATTAAAATAATTAAGATATACTAAAGACCAAAAGTTAACAGGATGGCTTGATTCTTGCCATTATAGTGACTTTTAGTGACTTTAATTTTTAGTGACTTTTAGAAGTCACTTTTATGGATTTTCTGAAACTGAAGCTCTTAGCCACTGTTACCTATCCCAGGAATGAAATATATGGAATAAAGTTAAATTCAGAGATAATTCTAAAACTTAAATTTTGGCCTTTTCTCTTTTTTCAGTGTTACCCCACTAAACCTTGTTTTTTTCCTATATGAATCATAGGAATACCAAATTTCTACAATTCTGATTACTACACTTAAGAAAACTTGAGAGCCAACAAAGACATTTGTAAGGTAGGCAGCAAGGAGACTCTGAAGGATGTTTTGGAAACCTAATAAGCCCGAGACAAAAAAAAGCATAACATCACGGTGACCTGTACACAAATATGACACTGCTGATCTGGTTTTATTTTTATTGTTTTTTGTTGTTTTTTTTTTTTTGCAGTACGCGGCCTCCCGTTGCAGAGCACAGGCTCCGGACGCGCAGGCTCCGCGGCATGTGGGATCTTCCCAGACCGGGGCATGAGCCCATGTCCCCTGCATTGGCAGGCGGACTCTCAACCACTGCGCCACCAGGGAAGCCCTATTGATAACTATTAATTTAGCTATTTTTCATATACTGGTTGTACACAATTCTGTGAGAAAAACAGTAAACTAAAGGGGCTATTTCAATCATTAGAGCCAGGTGTTATACAAGACTTGAATATACTGCAAGGAGTTATCTGTGAATTTTGACCAATGCAATGTAACCTACGTGGAAGGATCCTTACCTAATAGGTTTCAGTCTACTCCCCAAAGTTACTAAAGTCAGTGTACTAAAAAGAGTTGTTTATACAGAAGGACTCCATTGTCTTCATTTTGTTAGATGTTATTCCTATTTTGTACCAGGATAAAATAATGACCATTCTGACCTCCTGCCAACCTTGTACTTCTATAAGTACTGGCAGAAATATCACTTTTTCATTTTAGGGGGAAGTAGTTATAAGCTAACAAAACAACTTTTTAATTAGTACTACTAGTCTAGACTAGTCTAGGGGGTCACTGAAGGAAATCCTGCTCAAAAAATGTGTTTGCCCTCATATTTCAATTCTGTCTTCCTTACAACTTCTTTGTGCCTCAGTTTCTCCACCTATGAAATGCATACAGCTATATCTGTTCCTCGAAAAGGTGTGTCAAAAGACTTTAAAAAGACAGGCATTATTTGAAGGCAATATAGTTTTATTATTTTAAAATATCAATATATGTCTTGCAAACAGCTGCTAAAAGCTAGTTTTTTGGGGGTGATTTTGTTTTTTAATTTATTCTGTGGATAAGGAAAATACCATCCTTAAAGCTTAAATATATGCCCTGTCGTACAGAATTCAAGTGAAGACAGTACAAACTTATCTTCAGCTTAATATATATACACATAATTACAGATATGTACATGTACATGGGTTAATATACACATATTTTCTAGCTCTGTTTGCTGGGAGGGTCCAGAAGCAGTGATATCCCAGTAGAAACAAGCTATCCAGTGTCCAGATCTTGGTTTCTAAGTTCCACTGTATACCATTCTTCAATAAAAGGAACCTTTGAAAAGAGGCTGATTCTAGGGCTGGGGCTGCGAATATATAAGATGAGCCTGAAGCAACTTTCCTACTTTCTTACCAGAAAGGATGGAGATGCTCAGAAGTCAAAAGGATGGTGCAGGTCAAAGACACACAGAGTCAACCTGACGTAACTCCCAAAGGCCAAGCTGGAACAATTTGTAAATATTACCCACAGTACAAAAGAAGTAGGCACGAATCCATACTGACACAAATAACTGAATAATAAACAGGTGTGGGGAGGGGCGGATGGTGACAAGAATTTCAAGTACTACAATAGATACACCCCCCTCCCAGGAGGCGGAATATAATCTTGCCCACCCCTCGCCTCCCACAGACTGGACTTGGTGACTGGTTTCCAAAGAACAAAAGCATGGAATGGGAAAAACAGTAGCTTTACAGTGGAGGAAACTAACAGACACTACCTTAACCAAATGTCTAGAGTTTACACAACATCAAGTTGATAGCAGTCAACTACCGATATGATTTGATAAGGAGAACCACTCACCTCTTGGTTTTCTTCCTAAAAATCCATAACCCTAATCCAAACATGAGGAAAACATTAAGACTAACCCAAACTGAGGGACATTCTACAAGACACCTGACCAGTACTCCTCAAAACTGTCAAGGTTATGAAAAACAAGGAAAGACAAGGGACCGTCACAGACTAGAGGCTAATTAGACATGGTGTATCCTAAAGTGGATCCTAGAAAAGAAAAACGACATTAGTGGAAAAACTAGTGTAATCCTAATAAAGTCTAGAGTTTCGTTAATAGTAATTACAAATGTTGGTTTCTTAACAAATGTTTCGTGTTTATGTAAAATGTTAACATTAGGGGTAAGGAGTATAACAAGAAGCCTCTATACTATCCCTGCAACTCTTCTGTAAATCTAAAATTATTCCTAGATAAGTTTTTTAAATTTGAACATAAAAACTGCTTCTACTGATTTTTGTACATAATTTATGACCATGAATTAAATATTTTACAAAGACATTCTGACTTTGTCCTCTTGAGAAAGCCAATGCTGCCAAGAAAATCCATGAATTTATTACAAGTTTAAAGTTACCTGGAGCCCAGTCTGCTTACTTAGCCCTGAGGGATACACTTGCCTTGTCTAATAGAGGACACATCTATTAGCAGAATAGCTGCCACCATCTCAGTTTGGAAAGCCATCAGGTTCTCAGCAATAACATATATTCAAAGTTAGGAATGTGGCCCTTTTTCCAGAACATATTTCTCATTCACCCCAATTCTGCCTATATTGATTTAGAAAGAACCACTTCTGCTGGTGCTGTCTTTCTCTGACTTTCCAAGCAGTTCATCTTAATAACTTTGGCCAGAGGTTACCCCAAAAATATACATGGCTTGGGATCTTGGGCTAGGGAAAGTCGACAGCCAGTGGTAAGCAAAGAATGGTAGAGGAACACAGCTGAGCTTTCCAAGGGGTTGAAAAGCTTTCAATCCTCACAGACATTTTCAGAGGCAGTTGAAGTTCTGGGCTTTGCTCTTAAACATCTGTTAGTAATTTTCTATAAAAGATAGTTCTTTGGATCCTGTTTTTCCATCCCTTTTGACTCCACAGTTAAAGACTTAAAAAACCCAACAATATCAAGAACAATTTTTATGAAGGCCAATATTAGTAAAAGGTTTACAGTCTTTTAAAAATATCCCAGAATCTACCAAGAGTTAAGTCCTAGGGAGTAAACACCAAAGCATGTAACGCATATAATGCTCTGATGTGTATATTAAACAACTTTTCATTTGTCTCATTAAATCCATCTTTTCTCCAATTTAGGCAAAGTTTATAGCAAAATGAAATGAAATTTGTCATGAGTGGTTCATAAAATGGGATGGCTATGCTTCTGAATTTTGTTCAAGTCACCTTCTAGGCACATATTAATACCTAGATATCCTAGTTTTGTTTCCTAAGGGGTCCAGGAGATGGTTCCAATTTTACGAGAGAAACAGACATGTCCTTGTAACTAGTCCTGTCATTCACAGAAGTGTGGCTTATTCATATGCTCAATGGGTAATGGAAAAAACTGTATGTGTTAATTAAAAGAGCAAAAATAAAGTCAGATCTTTCTCGGCATAAATGTATATTTTAATTTTTACAGTAAACAAACATACTTTTTTTTTTTTTTTTCTCACTGTTGTGGCCTCTCCCGTTGCGGAGCACAGGCTCTGGACGTGCAGGCTCAGCGGCCATGGCTCACGGGCCCAGCCGCTCCGCGGCATGTGGGATCCTCCCGGACCGGGGCACGAACCCGTGTCCCGTGCATCAGCAGGCAGACTCTCAACCACTGTGCCACCAGGGAAGCCCTGACAAACATACTTTTAAGTGAAGATTTCCCCATATTTCCAAATAAGATACTGCTGAACATACCTTATAATGAATTTTACATTTGACCTTATTTTTTGATAAATATAGTTGTGAAAACTGAGCTAGACTCTTTCTTTTAAAAAATTCTCCCTTAACATGCACCTCTTCCTGTGATTGTCAAGACAATATGGCACACTAAGGCAGCAACATCCAGGAAGATAACCTGCATTTGTTTCTTTAGTTTGAAGTTTTAATGTCAAAATAAGGTCTTAAAATAATCCTTTCACAAAAATAAGGCAGCTTTATGCTGTGAAAACATTAGCTCTTCGTCAAAGGTTATGCTCTTCTGTCCTCATCTGCTGTCACCACCTGTCAGCATCTTCTTTAAAGATCAGTTTTTTCTTCGTAGCGACACGTACATGCGGCTCGTTGGCTGTCCAGGTACGGCTTACAGCCTAAATGTATAACACTGTCAAACAAGAGCTCCACGGTGGATTCACATGCTGCAAAGTAAGAAAGTGCCGTTACTGTTAGGCAACTGCAAAGCATCACTCTCTCTTCACGTATATTACATGTTTCAGCACAATGTCAGGCACAGCCTTAGTGGGCACTTACACCTATTTTAGGTGAAAGTCTTCCCAACCCTCACAAACTGGTAACATATATATACAAAGACTTTCCCTTTCAGCCTCTCTACCTGTAACTACTTTTTCTTTGCATGCAACTATTCAAACCAACTTTCTGTACTAGACAGTGAGTCTCCCTCAGTAGCACTGATCAGTTCATCACTGTTAATTTTCCTTTTATATGAAAAATATCACTAATAGAGATGCCTGATAACACTCTTAAGTTTGCACTTTAAGGAAGGACTTCTAGGTGCAGAAAAAAATTAAGGTTAAAAATAGAGAAACCTCAAAACATTTAATTATAGTCAACAGCTTTTAACGATCACACATAATTTAAGATGCTTAAAGTATTAAATGGACTCCAGTCTCTTTCTTTGACCAATATCCAAATTTGGTTTGGGAGGGGAGAAACAGGAATCCAAGGTGTTTTTCCTCTGGTGGGGTTTCTTAATATTTTTGAAAGACAATAAAAAAGATAACAGATTTAACTTTTCTTATTCTAAGAAACCTGGAACACTCAGGTAAGATTATCTTAATATACTATACTTACAGAGATACGGCACAGAGTGGCTTTTAGTTATCCAAATACTTCTAATTTCCAATATTCATGTTAAGAAAGAAACTTTTCATTACAAAATCTTGGCATTTTCAAAGTTTTCCAAAAGGCTGTGCCATTAAGGAATACAACCAACCACAGAAGTGTAAAGGTTATGATTACTAAATAGGAGACTGCAAGGAAATTGCTAACAACATTAGCATATCCTTAGGTCAGAAAACAGGACACACATCTATCTGTGCTTCACCTGGACAACTAGTTTACCTTAGCCAAAAGCGTTCAAAGGGATTCAGAGGTTTTGAGTTCAAGCTTCACCTGGAGCAGAGATTTCCTCCTTGTTATTACTTCCTAGTTACTATTAGAATTTCAGAATAACACCTATAATATGAGACTATTTGGGGAATAATGGAATAGACAGAACACAAGTTTTAAAGTCCGAAGTATGCAACTTGGGACAAGTTACTTCTTTCTGAACCTCAGTTTCCTTCCTTTAAAAAGGGGCATAATGCCAACTAGCACTTTGGGTTTCTGTGAACATCAGTGAAAACATGTCTCAAGTATCTAGCACAGTATCTTATGGAAAGTGCTTAAAAATGGTAGTTTCCTTTCTTGACCCTTCTTACTGCCCCTCCTCTTCTGATTTCAGTGTATGGTACGTTCTTTGGTAAAGAACTTGTTAACTAAAGAAATCTTGTTAACTACTAGTATTTGTACAGTAATGTGTATTTCTACAAATATTTCATTTTACCCTTACGACAACTCTACAAGATGGGTATTACCGTTCTCATTTTATAAATGAGGACACTGAAATGCCTATTACCTTTGCTGACTGTGCTCTGTATCCCTTCACTGCAATAATCATCACTGTGAGTATGACTACATGCTGAGCCCTGTGAGTTCTCTTGGCAAATCACTGAACCTGGGCGGGTGGTGGTGGTGGTGGTGGTGGTGGTGGTGGTGGTGGTGGTGGTTTTGAGGACCCTCCTGACACAGATACATATGAAGAGACAGAGTTAAGACTCAAATCCTCCAGAACTTCCTACTCCAAATCCAATGTGCTATACTCCGAACTTCACTGGATCCAGAATTTCAAACTTCAGGCTCTGGGTAATTAGAACTATATTACAAGGTACAAGATTTTGGATGAATTCTTCTCTAGCTCACACACCCTCCTCCCAAGGTTTCCTAACACTTCTTGCTTCTGTGATTGTAAACCATTTTAGATGACAAAATCACTGACTTCTCATCTCAGAAAATTGAAGGGGCTGTTTCACCACAGATAAGATAATACATAGTGAAAGATTTCTATCGGTATATCTTATACTAACACAAAAGCATCTAATAAAACTTTGCAGACTGCACTTATCCCCATCCCACCGAATCAGCCTTACCCTGCACATGCTGAGCTAGCCCTAGTGTTTTCTGCACATCTCGGCAAATCTTGGAGAGGCAATATTGAAACTCCTCATCACAGTCGTTTTTGCTTTTGCCGCAGGTCTCATAGCACCTGTCGTGTTGGTTGCAGCACTTTGTCAAGGAAGGGATGCCAATGTTAAGCTGAAAGAGACATTTGGATGGATGACTGCTGATGAAATTCAAACCTTCTCTGAAGTAGCGCATCAAAGAAACTTACAAATCAAAGACAACACTGCTATATAGATAATTTCCAAAATTCGTTTCTGCCTCCAAATGCTTTCCAGGTTAGATATCTCTCCATTACCCTCACTTGCACCCACCCATGTTACTCCTTCCTCTCCCTCTCAGCCATGCCTCAAAGCTCCCTATTTTGCAATGTTAGAGAATTCGCAGTCATTTGCCGGTAGCAAACGCAACTTCCAATTGTCCAAAACACAAAACATAATTTTAAGAATAGAGGGCTTCCCTGGTGGCGCAGTGGTTGGGAGTCTGCCTGCCGATGCAGGGGACACGGGTTCGTGCCCCAGTCCAGGAGGATCCCACATGCCACGGAGCTGCTGGGCCTGTGATCCATGGCCGCTGGGCCTGCGCGTCCGGAGCCTGTGCTCCACAACAGGAGAGGCCACAACAGTGAGAGGCCCGCGTACCGCAAAAAAAAAAAAAAAAAAAAAAAAAGAATAGAAAGATAAAGCTAAGAGCTTTAGAAGACTTTTGCAGGGGCTATGCAAGCATGATTTTTGGATATTCCGAAGTATTTTGCACCTCCTCCTTTGATAAAATGTACTTTATATGAAATGTCACCAACAACTTCTAAGCTCCTACAACTCAAACTTTGTTTTTGGTTTTATGGTTTAATCTTTAAGTGTTCATCCATTCCCTAAAGACATTATTCCTTCGAATCTGTAATTATCTTTAACTATTTTAAATAACTTTATATGCAAAATGCTTGTGTCCAGGAATCACTTTCATAAAACATTTTTCTCCCATAATACTGGCTCAGATTCAGCCTCCCTTACAACAAACACACAGCTATCCCACTTAGCCTAGTTTTAATATAGAAAATATTATGCTTTCCTGTCCTTTTTCATCCTAAGTAGTGTGACTTCTATACTCTAAACTTTTCAATCATATCTGTGACGTGAGGAAATATCATTTAAATGGTATTAACATCTACAAGATTAAAAAATAAAACATGACTTTTACTCCATTTAGCTTCATTAGGACTTATTAAATGTGTTTTAGCTATAAAAGAATATAACAAACCTGATCACTATTACAAAAAACAAAATTACTTCTGAGCCTGAAAACATACTGATGGTTTATCAAGAGTATTAGATAGCCTACCAATCATAAAAACTTATCAAATAAAAAATAATATTTACATGAACACCAAACAGTGGGGAGCCACATCCATTCGGCGGGGAGGCTTTATATCCGTAACGTGGAAAAGGCTTAGATCCTATAAAATATAAATGGTATCATAATTAATTTTCAAGTATGCTAGAGAATACATACACAAAAAGGTCTACAATGTGCTAGACTAGCCCTGGAAACATTTACTATTTGGATGCTAACATAAGTGAGTATGTGTTTATTCGGATGGGCATTAAAAATGCTAATTTGTCTACCCAATTATTTTTACTTCTCCTGAAGCAAAATATGTACAAATGTGTACATGTACACATAGATGGCAGTTCATAAAATATTATGCTGGTTCATAAAATGTAATTATATTTGCAAGCCTACACCATACAAACATGTAAATCCTTATTCTGGACTGCTGTCAATTTCAGAGGTTACATGCCAGACTGGGTCCATATATATGAAACATAAAATCCACCCTATTTTCCTGTACATTCTAATGCTAATATTTTTAGGTTAAAACCTACAGGCAAGAACTGTATCTTCCCATCCTCAGCCAACGCTCCATTGTACACAAACCTCAATAACCATTAACTAGAGCCTAAAGCTAAGGAAGACAAGGTCACCTGATCATTTAATTACTTTAATATCATTCTAAGACATTACAGGACCATTCTAGCCCAGACTCCAACCAACCATTTCACAAATATACTCCTCTGCCATCCAAGGAAAAAGGCAAGAAACAAAGATAGCTTGGGAAACTATTACTCCAGTTATACTCTCCTTAATAGCACCAATAGTTCAGTAACAAGGAGAAAGATGACATTATCAAAGCAATCTTAAATGTTGGAAGATACTTCAGAAGTATCTCTCCTCATGTAATACAGAAATCACTTCAATATACCAAAGAGTCTTTGAATGTTTCCCACAATCCTATAGTGTCAAGAAACAGCCTACTCCATTGTGGACTGGCATTAACAGTTGAGTTCTTTCTTCTCTTTTTCGTGTAAATTCTACCTGTAAGCAATCCTCTGACCTCTGGGGAACACAAAGCCACCCAATTCCCTATTTTACATGATAATCCTTTCAAACACCTGGGGCTACCATTTACCTTCCACAAATAAAATATCCCCAGTTATTCCAAATACCACCCCACATCTGGATACTTAGGAGAGACACAAAGTATTCCACCAACTTTCATTCAATTAACGTTTATTACTAGGAGACTTGAAGTTTGCCCTCCAAAAGTAAAGTGAGGAAGAAAAAAAGCAACCCTTCCAGTAATCAGCCATCAAAATAAGTAATCCACTCAAAGTAATGAACTAAAAATGGTTTAAGTGAGCTGCTAAGACTCACATGCTCAACTGAGGTGACCAAGTAGAGCCTCAAGAGAGCATAACTTCAGGGCTTCCCTGGTGGCGCAGTGGTTGAGAGTCCTCCTGCCAATGCAGGGGACACAGGTTCGTGCCCCGGTCTGGGAAGATCCCACATGCCGCGGAGCGGCTGGGCCTGTGAGCCATGGCCGCTGAGCCTGCGCATCCGGAGCCTGTGCTCCGCATCGGGAGACTCCACAACAGTGAGAGGCCCGCGTACCGCAAAAAAAAAAAAGAGAGAGCATAACTTCATGGAGATATAAAGTTCCACCCAGTCTGAAGAACAATGTGTACAAAAGGGAATCGTTATGATGGATCTAGAAAAGAGGAGGCCAATGACAGAAGTTTCTCTAGCACTGTCCAAGAGGAGGGCTGTTCCTGGGCCCTTGGAAGATGAAGGTAGATGCCTCAGGCTATCTCAGATGAGTCACTGTGATCCTTCAACTCCTGCTTTTAGTCCTTCACTCTTAAGAAAACTCTTTATGATTTGGCATTCCACTTTAAAGGGCCTACAGAGAGGATATTCTAACTATCAATACTTAGATATCTAATGGGCACCTCAAACTTAAGGTGTACCTCCTGCCATTCACCCCCAAACCTGCTCCATCCACAGTTCCCTCTTCTCAGGTAATAGATATCCATCCTTCCAGGTGCTCAGGGGAAAAAATCTCGGCCATCTTTAACTCTCTCATTTTCTTATATCCCACATCCAATTCAACAGCATATCCTGTTGACTCTACCTTCAAAATATTCAGAATCTAACCACTTCTCACTACCTCCACTGCTACCATCCTGCTCCAAGTCACCATGGATTACTGCCATAACCTAACTAGTCTCTTTGGTTTCCCCACCCAACACCACCTCCAGCTATGGTCCAATCTCAACACTGAACCTGAGTGATCCTATTAAAATATATGTTAGATTAAGTCTTTGCTCTGCCAAAACCCCTCCAATGGCTTCTCATTTTATTCAGAATAAAAGCTGGGACTTCCCTGGTGGTCCAGTGGTTAAGACTCTGCACTTCCACTGAGGGGTGCGTGGGTTCGAACCCTGGTTGGGGAACTAAGATCCTATATGCCATGCTGCACAGCCGGAAAAAAAAAAAAAAAAAAGGCCAAAAGTCCTTTCAGTGCCTATAAGCCCTATATAATGGCATCTCTGACCTCATCTCCTTACTGTTCTCTCTCCTCTGCCTTCCTTCCTCACTCCATTCCATCACATCTGACCTCTTTGCTGGGCCACAGACGCTCCAGCTCTGCTCTTGCCTTAGTGCCACTGAAGCTGCTATTTTTCTATGTGGATACTCGTCTTCCTGACATCTACATACTTCTTCATGTTCAAGGCCTTTTCTGACCATACCATTTGCAGCACATATGGCCTTCTAACATATCACTAACCTATTCTGTTTATTATCTGTCACCCCATATTAAAATAGAAACCCTTTGAGGGCAGGAATTTTTGTCTGTTTTGTACCCCCAACGCATAGAACAATGTCTGGCATATAGTTAGGTTCTCAATAAATATTTGTTGATAAATGAATGAATGAATGAGCAGAAGACTTGGAAGCCTAATATTCACGGCAGTTATAATACTCATTATAAATAAACTGGTACTGCTGTTTACCCTTCCGTCTCTTTTGAGTTTGGTGAGCGTTCATCAGCCTCCAAGGACTGATCACTTCTAGTCTGTCACATCCAGAATGTGGCACCCCAAACTGAACACCATTAGGAGTGATGGGCCTATTTTGAGCTGGATAAACTACTTGTACTAATATAACCTAAGACAGCATATGTTTCAGCTATGTCTCCATGCTAAAATACAGCACAGGACTTCCCTGGTGGCACAGTGGCTAAGAATCTGACTGCCAATGCAGGGGACACGGGTTTGAGGCCTGGTCTGGGAAGATCCCACATGCCGCAGAGCAACGAAGCCCATGTGCCACAACTACTGAGCCTGCACTCTAGGGCCTGTGAGCCACAACTACTGAGCCCGCATGGCACAACTACTGAAGCCCATGCACCTAGAGCCCATGCTCCGCAACAAGAAGCCACCGCAATGAGAAGCCCGCGCGCCGCAGCGAAGAGCAGCCCCCGCTTGCCATAACTAGAGAAAGCCCATGCGCAGCAATGAAGACCCAATGCAGCCAAACAATAAAATAAATAAATAAATTTAAAAAAATAATACAGCACAATAACAGTAGAAAAAAACAGTTTTTTTCTAAAATGAACTTTTTAACATCTACTGCTGAGGCTCAGCACTTCTGCCATTCAATTTTTGAGCCTAAAATACTAGACTATAAAACTCTTATCTTGTTAGGTTTAGTTCATCATTCAGGACCGTTAAGCAGATTTTAAATGTAGAGGTATTCACCCAGTGTTACTTGTTATACCCAGATAGTCACAAACTTGAGACACTGATTTAACCAGGACAGAGACCTGCAACACCCTGCTGGAGATGAGCCCTCTCTACAAGAAGCCATGACGTCATTAACCCAACCCTTTGGGCAGACCACTTAGCCAGCTGTGATTTCACCTAAATCAAGTTCTATCCAGCCTACACTTTGCATGGAAGTATCATGAGAGACTAGGCATCTGATCTACCCTACCATGCTAGAAACCTCTTCACTGAAAGGGAGGAAGGCTGGATCAGCATTACATCCTTGGGGAAGCCATTCTAGCTCCTTGAAGTTCTCTCTTGTCAAGGGTTTTAACAATCAACCGTCTAAAATGTTCAGAAACTCATGTAGCAAGAAATACTAAGCAGTGGGTCACATTTATAGTCTGAAAAAAGTACAATAAATATGCCAAAGAGTGTTCAAAAAGTCTGGAAACAGAAAAAATAGTGTATTTACTATACATAATTTTTTGAGGTTAACAACTGGACTTTTTGCTTTAAATTTAGAAGCATATCACCTTAAAAGGTGTCTGGAGACTGAAGCAACACATATCAGGCATATTACTTGAAAATCTAACCAACAAACTGTTTATCCTGTTTCCAACTTTGTGGGTACCCCATACATTCCCCCTGCCAGTCTCCAGATTTCTGGCACTTATCTCTTTTCCATGAGGATCAAAGATTACCACCCTCAGACAACTGATACAGGCCTAGAGTTTTAAAGGCATGTGGATGTCTAATCTCTTCTTCTCAAGTGTCTGCTTTTCTTTTTTTTTAACCAGAAAGTTATTTCTCTCAATGTTATACAACAGTAGCACTTCTATTTTCCCTTCCCTTTGTGTTTTATATAAACCCATGCACTTTCCTTCAATTCTGAGTCTATAAAAACATTTCTGAACATTCTGATGTGTACAATGATAGTGATACACACCTGTGTGCATATGTATTAGTATGTACAGACATTACCTCATTTTGTAAAAGATAATTACCTTTGCATGGGAGAATGATTAGAAGCAAATGAAGTCAGAGAAAACAAAACAAAATATGCTTATTATAAGAGAATAAAGAGGAAAACAGTACAGAGAAAATCAGCTGGCAAAAATGAAAATGGAAGCAAGGATGGAAGTAGTAGTCATCTCAAACAGGGCTAGTGCTTAAAACTGTCTTAAGAGAGAAGCTGCTAAAATGGAGTAATAAAGAACCTAGATCTACTGTATGTGAAATACTAGACAATAACACCATGAAATAAGTGCTGGTAAAACTGGCTCCCCAGTGTAAGTGGAAAAAGGAGCATGTATTTCTTTTTTGTTTCTTTTGAAGGAACCTACTAATATCAGTTCCTCAGAGAGGCCTTTCTCATTCACTCTATTTGGAATAGTGCCCCTTCACTTTTATATCCATTCCATACATCCATGGTTGGTTTTATTTTTCTTTCTAACATTTATTAACCAAATTAACATAATTAGTTTCTATGGAGACAGCAATTTTGTCTTGCTCACCTAGAAGATGCCTGGCACAAAGTGGGTGCACAGGAAATCACCAGATGAAAAAATGAGAAGCATTCCTTGCTGAAATTAAAATATTCTTTATCCACAGCAAAACATAAACCAAAACAACCCCCCCAAAAAAACCCAGAAAATTGAACTAGTTTCCTGAAATTTTTTACAGTGTTTTAAATTCTAAATTCATCTTTATGAAATAATTATTTCTGAACAACTTACATAGAAGGTTGTTTATTTAAGATTAAGTTGATATGGAGTAGGTTGAGAGGAGTGAGGACAAGGTGGCAGAGCAGAAGGATCTGAGCTCACCCCCTCTCATGAAAACACCAAAATCACAACTAACTGCTGAACAACCATTGAAAAGGACTAGAACCTACCAAAAACGATATTCTACTCCCAAAGACAAAGAAACCACAAGAAGGTGGTAGGAGGGTGCATTTACCATACAATCAAATCCCATACCTGCCAGGTGGGTGACCGACAAACTGGAAAATAATTATATCACAGAGGTTCTCCCACATGAGCGAGAGTTCTGAGCCCTGGGTCAGGCTCCCCAGTCTGGGGGTGTGGCATCAGGAGGAGGAACCCCCAGAGCATTGTGCTCTGAAGGTCAGGGGGGCTTGACTGCAGAAAATCAACAGGACGGGGGAAAACAGAAAGGCCTCTCTTGGAGGACACACACAAGGCCTTGGGTGCATTGGGACCCAGGGGAAGAAGCAGTCACTTCATAAGACCAGACCTACCTGCTGATCTTGGAGGGTCTCCTGGGGAGATGCGGGGCACTTATGGCTCACTGTGGGGACAAGGACACTGGCGGCAGAGTTATTTGGAAGTACTCGTTGGCATGAGCTGTCGTGGAGACCATCATTTTGATGCCAAGACCTGGCCCCACCCTTCCCCGTGCTGGGAAGCCTCAGGCCATACAGCCAACAAGGAAGGAACACAGCCCCACCAATCAGCAGACAGGCTACTTAAAGTCTTCTTGAGCCCACAGCCGCCTCTAAACACACTGCTTGACATAGCCCTGCCAACCAGAGGGACAACACCCAGCTCCACCCACCAGTGGCACCAGTCCCTCCCACCAGGAAGCCTGCACAAGCCTCTTAGACCACCCTCACCCACAGAAGCAAGGGAACTACAATCCTACAGCCTGTGGGACCTCAAACACAGAGAGTGAGACAAAATGAGATATGTTCCAAAGGAGTATGTTCCAAACAAAGGAAAAGATAAAACCCCTGAAAAACAACTACATGAAGTAGAGATAAGCAATCTACCCGAAAAACAATTCAGAGTGATGATAGTAAAGATGATCCAAGAGCTCAGAAAAAGAATGGAAGCACAGATCGAGGATATACAAGAAATTTTTAACAAAGAACTAGAAGAATTAAAGTACAAACAGAGTTCAACAATACAATAAATGCACTAAGAAATACATTAGGGGACTTCCCTGGTGGCGCAGTGGTTAAGAATCCGCCTGCCAATGCAGGGGACACGGGTTCAAGCCCTGGTCCGGGAAGATCCCACATGCTGTGGAGCAACTGAGCCCATGCGCCACAACTGCTGAGCCTGCGCTCTAGAGCCTGCAAGTCACAACTACTGAGCCCGTGAGCCTAGAGCCGGTGTTCTGCAACAAGAGAAGCCACCACAATGAGAAGCCCGCGCACCACAAGGAAGAGTAGCCCCCACTCGCTGCAACTGGAGAAAGCCTGCGCACAGCAACGAAGACTCAACACAGCCAAAAATAAATAAATTTAAAAAAAAAAGAATTTGGATTTATTTTAAATCCCATTAAAAAAATACATTATAAGGTATCAAGAGCAGAAGAAATGAAGCAGAAAAACGGGTAAGTGAGCTGGAAGACAGAATGGTGGAAATCACTGCCATGGAACAGAAAAAAGAATGAAAAGAAATGACGACAGTCTCAGAGACCTCTGGGACAACATTAAAAGCATCAACATTCGAATTATAGGGGTCCCAGAAGAAGAAGAGAAAAAGAAAGGGTATGAGAAAATATTCGAAGAGATTATAGTTGAAAAGTTCCCTAACATGGGAAAGGAAATAGTCAATCGAGTCCAGGAAGCACAGAGAGTCTCATACAGGACAAATCCAAGAAGAAATACGCCAAGACACATATTAATCAAATTGACAAAAATTAAAGACAAAGAGAAAATATTAAGAGCAACCAAGGAAAAGCAACAAATAACATACAAAGGAATCCCCATAAGGTTATCAGATGATTTTTCAACAGAAATTCTGCATGCCAGAAGGGAATGGCACAACATATTTAAAGTGATGAAAGGGAAAAACCTACAACCAAGAATACTCTACCCAGCAAGGCTCTCATTTAGATTCGTGGAAGCAATCAAAAGCTTTACAGACCAGCAAAAGCTAAGAGAATTCAGCATCACCAAACCAGATTTACAAGAAATGCTAAAGAAACTTCTCTAGGTGGAAAAGAAAAAGCCACAACTAGAATCAAGCAAATTATGAGCGGGAAAGCTCACCAGTAAAGGCAAACACACAGTAAAGATAGGAAATCATCCACACACAAATATGATATCAAAACCAGCAATCGTGGGGCTTCCCTGGTGGCACAGTGGTTAAGAATCCACCTGCCAATGCAGGGGACATGGGTTCAAGCTCTGGTCCAGGAAGATCCCACGTGGCGCAGAGCAACTAAGCCTGTGCACCACAGCTACTGAGCCTGTGCTCTAGAGCCCCCGAGCCACAACTACTGAGCCCATGTGGCACAACTACTGAAGCCCGCACGCCTAGAGCCCATGCTCCACGACAAGAGAAGCCACCACGATGAGAATCCCGCACAATACAATGAAGAGTGGCCACCACTCGCTGCAACTAAATAAAGCCCGTGCGCAGCAACAAAGACCCAACACAACCAAAAATAAATTAAAAGAAAAAAACAAACAAGAAAACCCAGCTGGGCTTCCCTGGTGGCGCAGTGGTTGAGAGTCCACCTGCTGATGCAGGGGACACGGGTTCGTGCCCTGGTCCGGGAAGATCCCACATGCCGCGGAGCGGCTGGGCCCGTGAGCCATGGCCGCTGAGCCTGCACATCCAGAGCCTGTTCTCCGCACTGGGAGAGGCCACAACAGTGAGAGGCCCGCGTACCGCAAAAACAAAACAAAAAACAAAAAAACCAGCAATTGTGAGGAGAGTACAAATGCAGGATACAGGAAGTGCATTTGAAATTAAGAGACCAACTTAAAACAATCTTGTATATGTATAGACTGCTACAGCAAAACCTCCTAATAACCACAAACCAAAAATCTACAATAGATAGACACACATAGACAAAATAGGAATCCAAACACAACATTAAAGATAGTCATCAAGTCACAAGACAGGAGAACAAAAAAGGAAGGGAAGAAAAAAGACCTACAAAAACAAATCCAAAACGATTAACAAAACGGCAGTAAGAACATAGATATCGATAATTACCTTAAATGTAGAGGGATTAAATGCTCCAGTCAAAAGACATAGACTGGTTGAATGAATACAAAAACAAGACCCATGTCTTGAGGCCCACTTCAGATCTAGGGACACACACACACTGAAAGTGAGGGGATGGAAAAAGGTATTCCATGCAAATGGAAATCAAAAGAAAGTGGGAGTAGCAATACTCATATCAGACAAAACAGACTTTAAAGACTGTTATAAGAGACAAAAGACACTACATAATGATCAAGGGAGCAATCCAAGAAGATATAACAATTATAAATATATATGCATGCAACATAGGAGCACCCCAATATATAAGGGAAATGCTAACAGCCATAAAAGAAGAAATCAACAGTAACACAGTAATAGTGGGGGACTTTGACACCCCACTTACATCAATGGACAGATCATCCAGACAGAAAGTCAATAAGGAAACACAGGTCTTCAATGATACATTAGACCAGATGGACTTAATTGATATTTATAGAGCATTCCATCCAAAAGCAGAATACACATTCCTTTCAAGTGCACAAGAAACCTTCTCCAGGATAGATCACATGCTGGGCCCTAAAGCAAGCCTTGCTAAATTTAAGAAAACTGAAATCGTATCAAGCATCTTCTCTGACAAATTATGAGATTAGAAATCAACTACAAGAAAAAAACTGTAAAAAACACAAACATGTGGAGGGTAAGCAATATGTTACTAAACAACCAATGGATCACTGAAAAAATCAAAGAGGAAATCAAAAACTACTTACAGACATTATGAAATTATATTCATATAATTATATGAAGTTATACCTATTGGTTTATACTAAAGGAGACTATGACCACTAAAATAAAAAAAAATACCTACAGACAAATGAAAACAAAAATATGATCCAAAACCTATGGGACACAGCAAAAGCAGTTCTAAGAGGGAAGTTTATAGCAATACAATCTTACCTCAGAAAACAAGAAAAATCACAAATAAACCACCTAAACTTACACTGAAAGCAACCAGAGAAAGAAGAACAAACAACCCAAAGTTAGCAGAAGGAAAGAAATCATAAAGATCAGAGCAGAAATAAATGAAATAGAAATGAAGAAAACAATAGAAAAGATCAATGAAACTAAAGGCTGGTTCTTTGAGAAGATAAACAAAATTGATAAACCTTTAGCCAGACTCATCAAGAAAAAAAGGGAGAGGGCTCAAATCAATAAAATGAGAAATGAAAAAGGAGAAGTTACAACTGACACCACAGAAATACAAAGGATCATAAGAGACTACTACAAGCAACTTTATGCCAATAAAATGGACAAATTCTTAGAAAGGTACAATCTCCCAAAACTGAACCAGGAGGAAACAGAAAATATGAACAGACCAATCACAAGCACTGAAATTGAAACTGTGATTAAAGATCTCCCAACAAACAAAAGTCCAGGACCAGAGGGCTTCACAGGTGAATTCTATCAAACATTTAGAGAAGAGTTAACACCTATCCTCCTGCAACTATTTCCAAAATTGCAGAGGAAGGAACACTTCTAAACTCATTCTATGAGGCCACCATCACCTTGATACCAAAACCAGACAAAGATACCACAAAAAAAGAAAATTGCAGGCCAATATCACTGATGAACATAGACATAAGAATCCTCAACAAAATACTAGCAAACCAAATCCAACAATACATTCAAAGGCTCATACACCATAATCAAGTGGGATTTATCCCAGGGATGCAAGGATTTTTTTAATTCTGCAAATCAATCAGTGTGATACACCACCATTAACAAACTGAAGAATAAACACCATGTGATCATCTCAACAGATGCAGATGCTTTTGACAAAATCCAACACCCATTTGTGATAAAAGCTCTCCAGAAAGTGGGTATAGAGGGAACATACCTCAACATAATAAAGGCCATATATGACAAACCCACAGCTGACATCATACTCAATGGTGAAAAGCTGAAAGTATTTCCTCTATAATCAGGAACAAGAGAAGGATGTCCACTCTCACTACTTTCATTCAACATAGTTTTGGAAGTCGTAGCCATGGCAATCAGAGAAGAAAAAGAAATAAAAGGAATCCAAATTGGAAAAGAAGAAGTTAAACTGTCACTGTTTGCAGATGACATAATACTATACATCACAGAAAATCCTAAAGATGACACCAGAAAACTACTAGAGCTCATCAATGAATTTGGTAAAATTGCAAGATACAAAATTAATACACAGAAATCTGTTGCATTTCTATACACTAACAAAAGATCAGGAAAAGAAATGAAGGAAACAATCCCATTTACCACTGCAACAAAAAGATTACCTAGGAATAAACCTACCTAAGGAAGCAAAAGATCTATTCTCTGAAAACTATGAGATGCTGATGAAAGAAATTGAAGATGACACAAACAGATGGAAAAACATACCCTGTTCTTGATTGGAAGAATCAATATTGTCAAAATGACTCTACTATCCAACATAATCTACAGATTCAATGCAATCCCTATCAAATTACCAATGGCATTTTTCATGGAACTAGAACAAATAATTCTAAAATTTGTATGGAAACACAAAAGACTCTCAACAGCCAAAACAATACTGAGAAAGAAAAACTGAGCTGGAGGAATCAGGCTTCCTGAGTTCAGACTATACTCTAAAGCTACAGTATTCAAAACACTATGGTACTGACACAAAGACTTATAGATCAATGTAACAGGACAGAAAGCCCAGAAATAAACCTATGCCCCTATGGTCAATTAATCTATGACAAAGGAGGCAAGGGTATACAGTGGAGAAAAGACAGTTTCTTCAACAAGTGGTGTCGGGAAAACTGGACAGCTACATGTAAAAGAATGAAATTAGAACATTCTCTAACACCATACACAAAAATAAACTCAAAATGGATTACAGACCTATATGTAAGACTGGATACTATAAAACTCTTAGAGGAAAACATAGGCAGAACACTCTTTGACATAAATTGCAGCAATATCTTTTTGGATCCACCTCCCAAAATAATGAAAATAAAAACAAAAATAAACAAGTGGGACCTAATTAAACTCAAAAGCTTTTGCACAGCAAAGGAAACCATACACAAAATGAAAAGACAAGCCCCAGAATGGGAGAAAGTATTTACAAATGATGTGACCAACAAGGGATTAATCTCTAAAATATACAAACAGTTCATGCAGCTCAATACAAAAATAACAAACAACCCAATCAAAAAATGGGCAGAATATCTAAATAGACATTTCTCCAAAAAGCACATGAAAAGATGCTCAACATCACTAATTATTAAAGAAATGCAAATCAAAACTACAATGAGGTATCACCTCACAGTGGTCAGAATGGTCATCATCAAAAAGTCTACAAACAATAAATGCTGGAGAGGATGTGGAGAAAAGGGAACCCTCCTACACTGTTAGTAGGAATGTAAATCAGTACAGCCACTATGGAGAACAGTATGGAGGTTCCTTAAAAAAACTAAAAATAGATCTACCATATGATCCAGCAATCCCACTTCTGGGCACATATCCGGAGAAAATCATACTTTGAAAAGATACATGCACCCTAATGCTCATTGCAGCACTATTTACAATAGCCAAAACATGGAAGCAACCTAAACGACCATCGACAGATGAGTGGATAAAGAAGATGTGGTACATATGTACAATGGAATATTACTCAGCCATAAAAAAGAATGAAATAATGCCATTTGCAGCAATATAGATGGACCTAGCGATTATCATACTAAGTGACAAAAGTCAGACAAAATGATACAAATAAATTTATTTACAAAACAGAAACAGATTCACAGACTTAGAAAACAAACTTATGGTTACCAAAGGGGAAAGGTGGGGGAGGGATAAATTAGGAGGTTGGGATTAACACATACACACTACTATATATAAAACAGATAACAAGGACCTACTGTATAGCACAGGGAACTCCACTCAATACTCTGTAATAATTTATATGGGGAAAGAATCTAAGAATAGATGTATGTATATGCATAATGAAATCACTTTGCTGTACACCTAAAACTGACACAACATTGTAAATCAACTATACTCCAATGTAAAATAAAAATTAAAAAATAAATAAAAGAGTTAAAAAAAGAAAAAATGGTTCAGTTGATATGGATACCATGATTACAACTGCATTCATATCATTTTAAGTGTTGTTATAAAAGGTGTTATAATCCACTGATCATTAAAAATATTTAGCATTTCTACTGGTGCCAGTTTTTACTAAGTGCTATGAACCGAACTGTGTCCCCGCCAAAATCATATGCTGAAGCCCTAACTCTCAATGTATTTGGTGATAGGGCCTTTGGGGGGTAATTAGGGTTAGACGAGGTCACGAGGGTAGGGCCCTCATGACGGGATTAGTACCCTTATAAGAAGACGCACCAGAGAACTTACTTTCCCTTCACCTGCTGCCCCTACCATGCAAGAAGGCAGCTGTCTGCAAGCCAGGAAGAGAGCTCTCACCACAGAAAAGTGTTGGCTAAACCTTGATCTTGGATTTTCTAGCCTTCAGAACTGTAAGAAATAAATTCCTGTTGTTTACATCACGCAGTCTGTGGTATTTTATTATAGCAACCTGGGCAGACTAATACACAAAGCAAGCAAAAACTCAACAGTAGAAGAAACAACATCAGAGTCAAACCAAAAATCCATGATGTGCTGGGGTCACCGTCCCCTAGAGTTTGTAAGCAGAAATTACAAATTACAATCTCTTAGCTTTTCTGTACAGAAAGCTAAGAAAAAAAAAATGAGATAGGAATAAGAGTTTTAAAAACAAACCAGGGACTTCCCTGGCGGTCCAGTGGTTAAGACTCTGCCCTTCCACTGCAGGGGGCGCAGGTTTGATCCCTGGTCAGGAGCTAAGATCCTACTTGCCACAGGGCGCTGCCAAACAAAACAGAACAAAACAAAAACCAAATCCACTACGTACAACTACATGGAAACACTATTCATCGATTTCACTTTCTGACTACGCGACTGCTCTTATCTTGATGCTTTATATTTTATCATCTGTATGGGCAGCTGAAATCTACAGATTCTCCTGGACTGAGACAACGATAGCTCTTTTCTACATATTTTTCTTAATTTGGTATAAATACCTTCAACAGACCAATTTCCTTCACCTGAAAGACATTGAAACGGATGAGAAGCATGAGGGGAAGCCTGTGGGGTCACAGAGAGATCTTATCACTGTGTTTTGTATGAAGCCGTACAGAATTCCAACCTGCTTTCCCAAACACTTGAAACTTTAAATTCCTGATCATTAATCTCCAAAGGCCCTTATGCTACTTTATTTTTCTAGTACATTCACTTTCCTATTTTCCTCAATCTCCAACACTTCTATTCCCACCTTCTCACTCAGCTGATGACCTCGATCCCTACTTCACTGAGAAAACCAAGGCAATGAGAGGATAACTTGAACACTACCCACCTAACCGGCATCTGTGCCCATATCCTCTCTGCTCTTGGCCAATCTATTTATGTACTAGAACTCACTCCTCTCACCTAAGGACATGATTCCAATAATTCTCCTTCCTCTCTCCCTCATTAGTGTTTTTACTCTCTGCTGAATCATTCTCAAAAGCATACAAATATGCTGTTATTTTTCCTAATGAACCGAAAACTAGTTTTTCCATGTTCACCACCCCCACCCCACCCCCGCTTTCAGTTAAATGGCAACTCCATCCTTACAATTATTCAGGCTGAAAACTTTGGAATCCTTTTTTAGTTTACTCACACCCTCCTTCTAAGCCATTAGCAAACGCTTTAGGCTCTTCCTTCAAAATATACCCCAAATCCAACCACTTCTCACCACCTTTATTGCTACCACCCTGAACAAAACTACCACCATGTTTGGTCTGAATTTTTGCACCTGTCACTCCGCCTCCATTCTTGCTCCCCCACCTCTCTCGACCCTTTTTATTCTGAGCACAACAGCCAAAGGGATCCTGTTAAGATATCAATTACTGAATGAATTGAATACTTATTCATAATCCTAAAAACATTTTACAAGCCAATTTTGTTTTCTATTTTTCAAGGAGATTGGGAAATTTTCTTCCTCAATTTTTTCTGCTGTCAGCGAGAAAAAAGTTAAAAGAAAAAAAACAGTGATCATTAAATTTGCTCCCCTACGTAACTTTATTTCACTCTCCATAAAGCCTTGTTCCCACCCTAGGGAGGATGGCCAGAAGGAGCGAGTCTCCATAATGCTGGTCCTTCACTAGAGCAAAGATAAATGGATGCAACAAATCTGTGCCCTTTAATCCGACACCTCTCCCTCCGTTAAGTCTTTTTTTTAAGGCTCCCTTGACCTCTTTACTGCGACTATTAAACACCCCTTCATCACCATGCTCCTTTAATTTTGAGATTTGTCTGTTTCTGTTTGGTTCTGATTTGGTCACTAACATTCCAAAATATAGGAAAGGTTGAGATAGTGTTCCAGGGAGACTTCTCAAGTAACAGCAATTAAAGATCAATCTTCATTATGTTGGAATTATCAACACGGTGACTTGGAACCACAGTCCTATGAGCAGACAGTACTTACTAAGTACTAAAAGGTTTTCACTGAAGCATACCATTTCCTAAATTCTCGAGTTCACTTGTGTTTTTTATGCTGGAGACCTTGCTCTAAACTCCAAATGGTAAATTTTGTGAGGCTTGTGGAAGAGAAGAGGATTAAGAAAAAGGAAAGATTAAAATAATATTTTTAATAAGAATAGTATCCATTTAACTTCAGAGATATTTTAAATGTAATAAACTAAACTAAATAAACTCTGGAACGCTTGACTCATAATAAATTTATGAGGACTGATCCTTCCAAGTCTTTCCTATCTCAGTAAACGGCAACTACATCCTTCCTCTGGCTCAGGCCAAAACCTTCAGAATCATCCTTGACTGGCATTTCAGCTCTGGTCCTTTACACCTGCTGTTCCCTCTGCCTGGATTGTTCTTTCCCTAGATCATCACAGTGCCACCTTCCCCATTTCAGATTTCTTCTCAAATATTATCTCATCAGTGAGGCCTTCCCCCAACCTATTTAAAAGAGTAAACTAACGCCTCCAACACCGCCACTGACGGTTCCCCTGCTGTACTGTTCTGGAAGCAATGGCCCACTTCAGATCTACACACACTGCAGATTTGGCTTGTTTTACTTATTCTTCAGTTTACTGTCTCTCCCCACCAGAAGGTAAGCTCCATGGACAGAAATTCTGTCAGTTTTGTTCACTGCCAAATCTCCAATTGGTACAATGCCTGACACATAGCAGGCACTCAGGTATTTGTTTAATGAATGGGGATGACTAAGTAAAACTATGCCATCTGCCTCAGGAAAGGCAACCATTTAATCTTCAAATTGCTCACTTATTCCTCCTGACAAGCTCTACAAGGACAAAAACATCCTTCCCGATTGAACACTGGCGGTAACATTTAGGCATACATTTAAGAAGGAATGAAATTTAGCAGTTCATAGCATACAAGATATAGTTCATTCTTTACCTCCATTAACAGAAAACTAGAAATTATGACCACATGTTGCATCACGTTTTCACATGACAGAGGTCCCTTTTCAATTCACCCACGTATAGTCCAGTTTTACCTCTAAAGTCGTTTAGTTCCCTATTATTTTGGGCTGCCAAGCATTAAATTAACTAGGCCCAAACCTTGTCCACTTTTATCGGAAACATGATCTCCCAATTACTTTCTTAGCATTTTGAAATTCAAAAAAGAAGCCCAGGTACTTTGTCTGAACTATTACATCTAAGCATTCAAAAAAGTCAAGTGCTTCAAAAGAAAGATCTCTGCCTGAAATACTGTTATTAATCACCAACAATGCCACCAAACAAGTTCTCAGATTCAAACAGAATTAAAGTTTAAAAATATGAAAAAGTAAATCAAAAGAATAATATTAATAGCAACCAACAATGAGGAGGCAGCGTCACTGGTATCTAAGGAAAGAAAATTCCTGTTAAGTACTGCTTGAACCATTTCCTATTAGAGTTAATCAGAACTCTTTCTCAACAGTAAAGTACACCAAAAGTCTGTACAAAGGTCGCAATTTATTGTCTGTAGCTTTACAGAAAAAAAAATTTAAACCAATTCTTGAGAAAGTTAAAAAAGCATGACTTTAAAATTCCTGGTATGTTTTGCGTGTTCAGCTGACTAATTTAAAGGCGCTAAATAAAATCAGTCTGTTTCACTCCATCCCCATGACGCTGTGTCACTAAGTTCTTAGGCAACTTTCATGCAATTTCAACAACAACAACAAAAATCAGACGCAACGAAAACAGAACGGAGAGTACGCTCTCAGGCGATCTCTCACATTCTAACAATAGCGGCGTGAACTCGTCAGCAGGTTTCTCAATCACAAGAATGGCACGAATCTAGCGATGGTTAAGTTTTCCCAGGGCCAGAGGACACCGTCAAGGTCTGGCCGGCATCTCACACCTCCACCACTTCGGTCCCCCTCAAAAGCCCTGATAGCACGGGCCTCGCAGGGCCTGGGGTTCCCCTCACCGTCATTGCACTTATACTGGCAGAGCCCGTCCTCGCCTCCCAGGAGGTCCAAGGCGGCGTTCAGGTACGTGTCTATCTTGTGAACGCCGTTCCGGATGGTCTTCAGGGAGGCTCTCCAGTCGGTGGTCTGGGCCTGCTCCTGGCACCTGAAAGCGGCGGTCAGGAGGAGAAGAAGGACGGCGAGCACGGGCCGCAGGAGCAGGGCCATCCGCGCAGCGCCGGGCCGTGATAGGCCGCACGGGTCCCCGGAGCCGCGCCCTCGGCAGCGTCCCTCGGGTCGCCCTAGGCAGCGGCGCGGGCCCGGGGCATGGCGACGGCGGCCAGCTCCATGCCCACGCCTCCTGCCCGGCTGGGAGGCGGGCCCTCACCGCCTGCAACGAGCTCCCGCTGGAACACAGTGCCTCGGCAGAGATCAGGGAGCGGCACACGCGCCCACCTGGGCGGGCCGCGGCTCCTGTGCGCCTGCGCCAAGCGTGGTGCGTCAGAGGCGCGGGGTAGGCGGGCCAGAGCGGCCGGTGCGTCCTCCCCACCCACGTGGTGGTCGCGGCGCGCCCCTGAGGCCGGCTCACTTGGCCCTCGTTAGTACTACCTTTGGGGTTCGTGGTACTAACGAAATACCTATGCCGGGCCCCGTACTCCAGACAGGCAGATTAGTTCGTCCCGGTGTCAGTGGACATCGGTATTTTTTGAAAGCTCCCTGGGTAGTTGTAGGGTGCAGTCAGGTGGCGAACCCTTGTGACCTCATCTGACCTGTCGGGGTGCAGCCCAGTCACCCCGAGCGACAAGCTTTTCAGGGTGTAGACAACGTCAGAGAAATGAGCCACCCCCCACCCTCTCTACCCGTAATCCCCTGTAGAGAGCGCTGCTTGAAATCGTGATTCTGCGGGATACGTGGGCCGAACGCGCATCTCACCTCCTCGGGTCCTTACCCGGTCCTCTCTAACCGCGGTGGCCGCCGTTGGGGGAACGGGATTGGAACATGTTAACCCAAGGCCGTGGTGGTGCCTGGCTGACAAAGACGAGCTAGATGCTAGTTTAGAAATTTTGGAAGAAGAAAATGGTTTGACAATAAAACCATGAGTTTTCTTCCCTGGTAAGGAAGAAGCCGTCCTCCATACTTCAACGCAGTTTAAAAAAAAAAAGGAAAGCACAGTTTTCCTACTCAAGATATTTTGTAACTTGATGGCTCCAGTGACATTTCCCTGTATTTTTTCCCAGTGCAGCGCAGAATCCTTAAATAACAATTGCAGTAATTTCTACCAGAGCTATAAATAGTTATCTTAGTATCCTGGCAGTTTCCAAGAATTTTACAGTAAGATCCAGGGCCGTATTGCAAGTGTTGAGAAAAGATGTGTCCTTTCTATAAGAATTACCAATAAATTCTAGTTTGCCGTTTTGTGTTTCTTACAAGCTTCATGAGTTTATAATACATGTGCAGTGCAGAGCTCATAAGAATTATCTCTCTATTTAGAGCTTAGTCTGTGCCAGGCACTTCATGGACTTGATCTCTTACACTCAGAACACCGCTTTTCAGGAATACAAACTTTGGGCGAATTAGAAACAAAAAAGGTGGTCGCCAGATGAGCCCAACCCCAGGCTAGGTTAGTGGAGACCGGCCTGCCTTAAGTCTGCCCTCAGATGCTCAGCCAGGCACCCTTGGGCTGTGATCAACTTGAACTACAGTGGAAGGAAGAGGAGAAATGTGCTTGAGAGGTATTATCCTTTTTACAGTAAAGGAGTTGAGAGGCCCGCAGAGCAGTCGTGTGACAGTATCCAGTCAAATCAAGGTGGCTTGCGGCATCTTAGTTCCCCCACCAGGGATGGAACCCTGGCAGTGAGAGCGCCGAGTCCTAACACTGGACCTCCAGGGACTTCCCAAGGTCTCTTTCTGCCATCACCAGATGCCAAAGATTTTTTTTTTTCTTTAATTTTTGGACAGCACATTTCAACAGTTGGGAAAAAGAAACAGAATTCTTTTTTTTTAAGCTTTCTGGAGCTTTGGGTTTCTCATCTCTGAAGTTTGGATGTTGTACCAGATTACCTCTGAGGTCCCACCTAGCTGCACCAGGGGAACATTTAAACCAGGCTCGGCTCTTTCAGAGAAACTCACTGGTATGGGAATAAGTCTTCAGAAAAAAAGACAGAATACTGTATAGTAATGTTACCTGGTTCCAGCCCTGTTATAGACACCCCAAATCTCTCCTTTTTACCTTTATTGTATACATTTACTCCTTGGTGATCTCATCTAATTTCTTTACCCTAAATACAGCCTCAGCTCTGAGGATTCAGATTTAGTCTTTGTTGTCGCATCTTTCCTTAGGGATTAAATTCTCAAACTCCATTTCCTCTGGCTGATAGAGATCTTCTCTTTTTCTCTCAAACAGATCTCCTTTTCTACTGTGTTCTTCATGGAAATCACTGCCATCTTTCCAGAAAACAAGGTTCTAAGTTTTATTTTCACATTCTTTCATAATCAATCATTAGATATTTGTTCTACTGCAACGATTCCAAGATTTACTTTTTCCTCTGAATTCCTGCTGTCAGATACCAGGGTGTGGCATTGACCACAGGACCAGCTACGTGATCTGCAGGGCTCAGCACAAAGTAAAAATGCAAGGCCCCTTGTTCAAAAATTATTAAGAACTTCAAGATGATAACGGGAGATACAAAAGCAAGTCTGGAACCCTTCTAGGTTCAGGGCCTTGTGCATTGGCACAGGATGCTTGCTGGCGAAGCCAGCCCTGACTGACCATATCACATAACTCCTAGATGACCCACTTCCATCTTTTCTCCCAAATAGCATTTGAGGCTTCTTTACAGAGCACTTTCATCTACTCAGCAAAACCTGTTATTATCGAGACAGACACTTGGTTGCAAACCCACAGCTTCCAGGTCTTGCCTGCTAGCAAATGGCTAGTTTGTCTATATATACTTTGACTGTGGATGGACAGGAGAGGAAGTCAGGAAGCCAGTTAGGACATTATAAACTAGGTAAGATATTATTATGGCTTGGCCCAAGGAGGAAGCAGTGGAGGTGTGAAAAGTGGTCACGTTCTAGATGTAACGTCATGGTAGATCCAACAGGATTTACTGATGGACTGAATGTGGTATAAAGGGAAAGAAGACTCAAGGATAACACTGAGGTTTTGGCTTAAACGGTTGGAAAGATAGAGAGTTCTTACCAGCTAAAATGGGAGGAGTCCAGAAGAAGCAGATTTCAGGGAAAATTTAGAAAATCAATTTCAGACATACCATGTTTGAGAAACTTGCACTGAATTTGTAGTTCAGAAGTGAGATAAGAGCTGGAAATAAACTTGGAAGTCGTCAGCATAGAAACGGCTTTTAAGCCATGGGACTAGATAAGATCCTCTAAAAAGTGAGCATGTAAAGAGGAGCGAACAGGGTCTAAGCCGTAGGGGGTCAGGTAACTAAGCAGCAGCAAAGGAGACTAAGAAGGAACAGGCAAGTGCAGCAGGAGAGCGCTACATTCCAGTGTGTCTAAGAAAGATAGAACCATCACTTCAGCGGGTGTGCAAGAAGGTGAGGACAGGGTATTGATCACTGGATTTAATAACATGTAGGTTATTGGTGAACTTCACAAGAGACGTGTCCATGGAGTACTGGGGAGAAAACACAATTGTAGTGCAGGAAGAAAAAATAGAAAGAGGAACTAGGGAAAGAAACTATGGTCAAAATTATCAAAACAAATTATGAAAATACAAAATATGCTGTTTTGTGCTGATTCTTGTCTGAACGATTAAATGCCTTGGAATGGGAACTTATGGGTGGCTGCAACTAGGCTGTGTTTTTTCTGTTTTTCTTAAATTAATTAATTAATTTATTTTTGGCTGTGTTGGGTCTTAGTTGCTGCACGTGGGCTTTCTCTAACTGTGGTGAGCAGGGTCTACTCTTCGTTGAGGTGCGCGGGCTTCTCATTGCGGTGGCTTCTCTTGTCGCGGAGCACGGGCTCTAGGCACGCAGCCTTCAGTAGTTGTGACTTGCGGGCTTTAGAGCGCAGGCTCAGTAGTTGTGGTGCACAGGCTTAGTTGCTCCGCAGCATGTGGGATCTTCCTGGGCCAGGGCTCAAACCCGTGTCCCCTGCATTGGCAGGCGGATTCTTAACCACTGTGCCACCAGGGAAGTCCCTAAGCTGTGTTTTGTGGTTTTGTTTTTTTTTTTTTTTGGCGGTACGTGGGCCTCTCACTGTTGTGGCCTCTCCTGTTGCGGAACACAGGCTCCGGACGCGCAGGCTCAGTGGCCATGGCTCACAGGCCCAGCCACTCCGCGGCATGTGGGATCTTCCCAGACCAGGGCACGAACCCGTGTCCCCTGCATCGGCAGGTGGACTCTCAACCACTGCACCACCAGGGAAGCCCAATCACATTTTCTAATAAATAAAATATGTATGCTTGACTAGAATTTTTATTTGAGAATTGTACAGAATTCCAAAAAGGCATAAACTTTGTAGAGACCTTTAAAAAAATGTCCAATAAAATTGTCTTTATTTTTTTTCCTTGAAGAAGTACTACTTATGCAGTATCATTTCAATTAAAATGTAACTCCTGAGAGAAAAAGAGTAGAAAGAAGAGAGCACAGTTTTTTATACATTGTGCTGAGAAATACGAGACCTTCCTACATGAAGACTAATCCAGTCAAAATAATTGGCCACTTTTGTGTAAACGCCTGGGAACTCTGAATTTCCGCAGTTCTCACCCCAACTCACAACACCCCAAACATAAGTCACATTGTTGGCATCCTTACAGACTAAGGGGCCTCCAGAGTCCCCTTTACAGGCATCAATAGAACCATCATCTGTACCTGAGAAAGACCAAGGAAAAAGAAAATCATTTACTTCCATTTGTCAAGGCTGCCATGCCGACTTCCTGCCTCTTCCACCAATGACTGTACTGACACTGACTTTCTTACACTTGCCTAACAGGCAATAACACGTGCGCTCCCTTACAGAACGGGCCCACGGACTTGTAGAGATGCAGGTTGGGAAATGCTGTGTCTTCTACTCATTCTCCAAGTTTAGCAAGGGCTCCCCCTCCTTCCTCTACTTTGTGGAAGCATATACTATGATGAGATAGCAATCTGAAAGTAGCTTCAAAGGCTGAGTGGGAAAATAATAGAAGTACCTAGTGATCATTGAGTGCTTAATATGTATTAGTCATTCATTGTTTTAAATCTCACCACAACCCTATGAGAGAAGTATCATTATTATCCCTATTTTAAGATGAGACAAGACACAGAGAAGTCAACTAACTTGTCTAAGGTCATACAGCTAATAAGTGGCAGAGCCTGGACTTGAACCCAGGCAGCCAGACCTCGGAGCTTGTCCTCTTAACTGTGCTATTGCCCCTTTTGTCCTCTGTAACCCTGAACTCCATTTCAAGATGGGAGGGCACAGGAAATGGCCTGTTTACTTTCTTCTCACTCTTATGACTTTCTAAGATTTTAAATCACTGTATCCAAGAAGTTATAGGAGGTCAATAACTCTGCCTTTTTCTATAACCCACTATTTATAAATGGTTTCAATAAAGTGTCCTAAATGCACTACTCTGGCTGGTACCCTGCCTTTGGGTCACCAACAAAAGTAGGGACTGCTGTAGTTGTGTTAGGTAGTAGCAGTAGCATCCCTGTGATCTTAAAGGAGAGAGTGGAAGGTATTGTGGGAAGTATAAAGGGATTTCCGAGGAGGGAGAATTTACTTCCAACTGGACGCATTTGAAATGAGATCATTTGGATTTTTACTTAGAAGTCTGGGTTTTGATCCCGAATATACCACTTGTCGTCTGTAAGACTTGGGCAACTTATATAGCTGCTCTGCATCTCACTTTCCTCATCTATTAAGATCACCAAGGTTGCAGGTGAGGAAACTTGCTCAAGGTCACACATGTAGTAATTGGTAAAAACCGGAATGTAAACCCAGGCAGTCTGGTTCCAGAGGCTGTGCTCTCAATCACCTTGCTAGACTGCTGCATAATGGCTTAAGGAAGATTTTTCCTCTTGGTATCAGATTGTGGAACTTGAGCTGAGGGAAAGGGGCTGAAAGAGTTTGATGATGCAAGAGCCAGAGACCAAAGGAAAGAGTTGGAGGCCCAGATAAAGGGGGTGACTCAGTGGGGAGGAAAAACATGTTAGGTTAGTGAGTGTAGAGACATTTCTGAGAAGCCACTCAGTGCTTACCTGCACACTCCATTTCTTTTTCAAAGTAGCGATCTGGGTAGAACTTAGAGCAGTTTGCTATTAGGTGAACTTCACCCCACTTAAGTGAATAGACTTTTTGGTTATCTAAACAAAGAGAGAAAACAAGTAGACATTTTGAAGTTACAAATGAGAGCTCTAAGTATTTACTTTCATAATTTAGTAAACCATTAGGAACATATAAGAATATATATTTTCTTTAATACATATGTAAACTTTTGAGGATAATTGATTAGCAAACTTAGTCATACAACTGATGGTATCCCCAGTTTCTAGAATTGTCTTTCTAAAAATAGTCAAGGGGCATTATTGAACGTCTGGCCTGGGTACTGTGGGATGAATAGGATAGACTATTCCACTCTGATCACTGAGTCCAGTGGCAGGGCTGGGGGATGGCTAGGAATCTGTTATCAGCTTACGTAAATAGCTCCTGTCTTCTTATAGTCCCTTATTTCCTTGAAAGGGCTTGTTAGAGTGCAAACAACTTTTTAATATAAGAATTTAAGATGAAGGAAATACATATGAAGTTACCAGTATCTATGTGTTTTTGCTTCTGTGAGGAACTCTATCTCCTAAACGATCTGAAAGTGATTGAAAGAGGATTTAGGATTTCCTTTCCTTTTAAGTCACAGATTTGGGACTTGAACTTGGTCCAAGGAAAGACAAGGACCAGGTGCTGTTGCTGATTGACAGTCCAGGGAAGATGACAACAACCTAGATGTCTCAGGTACAAGGAGTAAATTTTTGCCCTGTCTCCCCTCTTCCTTTCTCCCAGCTTACAGCAACTTTTATGTGCTCTAAGAGGGCAGGGGCTAGGCCTGATTCATTCACTGCTGCACCAGCACCCAGCCTCATGCTAGCACAGATCAGTTACTTAATAAATATTTATGTAATTAATGCAGGAACTCAGTAATTCTATTATACACTAAATATTTTATGCCAAATGACGTGGCTCCTCAATTAATCTCTAAACTACCTGGGGACAGAGACCTCTTGCTTATCCTGAGAGGACACCGCCACAGACCCTAGCAGTGTATTGAGCATGTAGTAGTTAACTGTAGGACTAATATTCTTCTCTTCTGGGAAACAGAGGAAGAAACAAATCCACCAATGTATGTAGCAAATCAGGAAAGAGTTTTTTTCTCCCTCAAGTCCTACTTCAAGTTAGTCTTAATATGACTACCTTATTCAGGATAACAGCTTTTCAAAAATTAGCAATTTATTATTTCCCCTAACTCAGGATAAGCCTTCAAAAACTGGGAGCTCTTGTAACATGTGAGAGATTTTTAAGAATCGGGAGATTGCTTCCTCCCCTGAACTCCTGTTTTGTATGTTTCTTGAAGCCTCTGTCACGTTCTGTTGTCTGGTGGGGGCATTCACGTCTGATGGCGTCTCTGTACTGTAAGTCCCTTGAGAGCTGGCCTTTGCCATCCCACTTTGTAGCCTCAGCATCTCCTGTTTGTTGGCTGGGTCCATATTTTTCAGCAGTGAGACCTTAGCACTTTAGCCTTACTATCTTGCACTCACAGAAAGGGCTCAATAAATGTGCTGAATCACATTTGATTAATAAATAAATCAGTGCATAAGAATATCTCTACTAGTTTATAGAAAATACATGGAATAGAAGCACATGTTAAATGCCACATCAAGGATACAATCATCCAGACTCAAGGTGTGGAAATTCTAAAATAAGAATGACCCAGCTCCATTTAAAATAAATACGTTTTAAATGAAAGGAAGAGGTAACTGTTCTAGATTAAAAGAGATTTAAGAAAAATAGCCACTGAATGCAATGTGTGGACACTGTTTGAATCCCAATGGAAATAATCTGATTGTAAAAATTTTTTGTAAATAATTAAGGCACGTTCAACACAGCTGGTTATTAGACGATATTACGGAATCATTTTTATTTTGTTGAGTATGAAGGGTGTTGTGGTTTTGTTTTTGTTTTTGAAGTCCTTACCTGGTAAAGATGTATACTGGAGTATTCATGGGTAAAATTACGTGATAGCTGGGATTTGATTTGATATGCTCCAGGAAAAAGTAAGTGCATGTGGGGGAATATGTTGAAAAGCTCCTGATTTCTCTTTCGGATCCTTTCTCCACCCGTCAATGCCCTGCCCTCTGCCCTGAGAGCCTGAGCTGGAGGGATTGCCTCGATAGGAATGCCTTCACCTCTGGTTTCCAGCAGAGGACTCCAGCAGAAGGGAAGGAGGGAAGGAGAGAGGATAGTGAGATTGGGGCTGGCTATAACCTTCAACCCAAGGTCATTACTTCTCTCAAGGTAGCCTGCTTTACCTAAGACTCTCCTTCTGGTAACTTCTCCTTCACCTTATACCTTCAGATCCAGGAAAGGTCTCAGTTCTGGTACTGTTAGTCCTGGGTTCCTGCATAGCCCTTGTGGTTCCCCAACCTCCCACCTACATCTTTGTTATTAACTCCTTTACGAATAAACTTTCCTAATTATCCGATTGTGATTGTGATCAATTCAGGGAGCTAAAACAAGAATGGTGGAATGTTGATAACTGTGAAGGCTGCGTGAGGAAAGGTAGGTCTATTTTACTTTTATCTCTACTTTTGTGAGTACATGTGAATATACATAATAAAAGTTTTTAAAAAACAGAACATGGAATTCCCTGGCTGTCCAGTGGTTAGGACTCTGCGCTGTCACTGCCAAAGGCCGGGGTTCAATCCCTGGTTGGGGAACTAAGATCCCACAAGCCTCAAGGTGCAGCCAAAATAAAATGTTGATATTAAAAAAACAAACAGCCAAGAGGCACATGAGAAGATGCTCAATATCACTAATTATTAGAGAAATGCAAATTGAAACTACAATGAGGTATCACCTCACACCGGTCAGAATGGCCATCATCAAAAAATCTACAAACAACAAATGCTGGAGAGGGTGTGGAGAAAGAAAACCATAATTTGAATTTTTACAAGCACTCCAGTGTTCATTGTAGCATTATTTACAATAGCCAGGACATGGAAGCAACCTAAATGTCCATAGACAGAGGAATGGATAAAGAAGATGTGGTACATATATACAATGGAATATTACTCAGCCATAAAAAGAATGAAATAATGTCATTTGTAGCAACATGGATGGACCTAGAGATTGTCATACTGAGTGAAGTAAGTCAGACAAAGACAAATATCACATGATATTGCTTATATGTGGAATGTAAAAAAATGGTACAAATGAACCTATTTACAAAACAGAAATTGAGTCACAGATGTAGAAAACAAACTTATGGTTACCAAGGGGAAAGGGGAGGGAGGGGATAAATTGGGAGATTGGGATTGACATATGACATAGTAGACATACAAAGTCTATTATATATAAAATAGATAACTAACAAGAACCTAATATATAACACAGAGAATTCTATTCAATACTCTGTAATGACCTATATAGGAATAGAATCTAAAAAAAGAGTGGATATATGTATATGTATAACTGATTCACTTTGCTGTATGGCAGAAATTCATACAACATTGTAAATCAACTCTACTCCAATAAAAAATTTAATTAAAAAAAAAGAACGAATATAAGGACATAATACTTTCTGGATGAATTAATTACTAATAAAGTTTTAGTATTTTGTAAATCTTGGGTATTCAAACATACCACAAATCCAGGTTCATTTACATGCGTATTTTATACTTTTCAATATGGCAATTATAAAGAATGTGTTGGAATAGGAGTCTATTAGACTAATGCAGTGAAGTTATTTACAAAGAGTTTAAGAGGTCTAAAGGAAGCTAAATTTCTAGGCTGACTTCGAGAAGAAGGGAAAAGCATGGCCTAAATTAATTCTAATCTATCTCCAATTTAGCATGTCTTGCTAATAATTTGTCCCTAAGGGTCTACATCTCTTATTCATATGAATTTTCACCTCAAGTCTTCTTAGAAGCTCAAAGAATGAATTCTTCATGTTCTCTTTCTCTTTGTGGGATGTGGAGGTGTGAGGCATGGAGAATAGGGGAGGGCAGCGGAGAGAGCTGAAGGGTTGTGGGATCACTGACTCAGCATATACTATGATTATCCCTTTGAAAACCTTTTTATCTTTCATCCATATCATTCCAACAAATCCAGAAGGCCCATGCTATATGTCCCCCGTCACTCTATTTTTTTCTATATCACAGAGTATAGGTATCCTTTGAAACTCTAGGTCAGGATCAATTACATAATTTGCAGAACCAAGTGAAAATTGAAAATGTGAGGTGGGGCCCCTGCAAAATTTATTAAGAATTTCTTGATGGTGACAATAGAGCAGTACACCAAGCACAAGTCTCTTCGGTGCCCAGAGCCCATGGGCAACCACACAGGTCCTATGCCCATGAGCTGGCCTTGGCTGGACATTCACTTTTCTGGATTTGATGCAATGTTTCTCTCTGGACACTAGGAGATTAGCTCCTATGCATTTCTATTCCTATTCATTTTTCAGCCCCTGGATTCTGATTAACAAACTGTAAAACATACCTTTTTCTCGACCCCAGCCAGAAACGATGCATTTATCATTAGGTTGAAATAGGTAGGGAGACCAGGGGACACAGGCAGGGACGGAATGAGGCAACACACATTCTTTTCGTCTTGGGTGTTTTTTCATTTCAATCAAAGCTATGTCATTTTGGTAGGTGGCTCCATTGTACTTATCGTGGATAATAATTTGATTTACCAACTGAACAGCTATCTGAGAGTCAGGTCTTAACAAGTCTGTAAATGATGTCCATATTTGGTAACGATGAATTCTGCTGATTCTGTAACAGAAAGGAAAAGGGAAATAAATATATTGAGAAAAAAAACAACTATAAATTGGACTTCTGATGCTTCATCTTTAAATTCTCCCTTTTTAAGGAAGTTTTTCATTTTCCCGGATTTTTTTTTTTTTTATCTTTGCTGTCATGAAACAGTGCAATTAAATTTGCTTAGGACAGAATTAAAGTCCGCAGGTAAATGAAGAGAGGAATAGTTCATCTAACTGCTCAATATTAGGGACATAAAGATCTTGCTAACTACCAGATATGCCAGAATTAGAATGAGTTGGCTGCCTCTGAAGTAAGAGCACCGGCACTGAAGGTGTTTAAGCAGAGACCAGAAGGCGTCTAGCAAGAAATGTGCTTGAGGAAATAGGGAGTCAGAGCACAGAACCCCAGAGGTTCCCAGGGTGAAGACCACAGCTGTCATCATTCTGACCTTTAAAACTGACTTCATCCTAACTCTGCGTTGTATTTATTTGCTCACAAGCCTTTCTTCCTGTTTGTGCTACCTGAAGTCAAAGATAGGGTCTTATCATCTATAGATAGATGCCTGTGTTGAGTATTATACCTGGAACACAGCAGCTGTTTTAGAATTTGGTTGAGATGGTGAATGAGCTAAATATTGCCTGTCCCGATGCCTCACTCTATTTTCATATCAATTTTCACCTCGTGGTTTCCAGCAAATTGGGTGTCTACCATCACTTTCTCAGGGAATCACCTTACAGTTAAACAGTGATGTCCTAGGAACTAATGAGTGTTCAAGATGCTTTTATTTAAATGTAGAGTTCCAAGAATGCTGTGTTTCATATTACTTTTGGTTGTTTTTCAGGATCAGAGGTCCTGAATATTGTTTAATGTTTAACTGTTGATCCATTCAATTTACTTAACAAATATTTAGTGTGTACCTACTATTACCAGGCACTGTGTTAGCCACTGGGATGCAGAAATGAGCAAATCGCAAATAGTTCCTGCTTTCATGGAACTCAGGGTCTAGGAAAGGATGCAGCATTAAGTGGATAATCACACCAGTGAAGATATGTATTCTACTGTAAAAAGTGAGAGGAACTCACAGCACATGGGTTCTGAGAACATATCAGGAGGGCTTAGACTTTAGGGAGTGGGGGAAGGTTCTCTGAGGAAGTGAAGATTGAGCTGAGATCTGAATAACGAGTAGCACTAACTAGGGAAACAAGGTAGGAAAGATGCTTTCAGGCATGGGAAACCATATGTGAAGGTCTCTTTGCAGCAGGGAGCAAGGTACACTTGAATAATGGAAAGAAGGCCAGAGCAGGTGGAATAGGGGCAAGAAGTGGCGCTGTGGGGCAAGACGAGATCGGCAAAGGTAAATAGGGGTCACATCACTCGGGGCCTAATGAGCTGTGTTAAACATTTTGTTTAGTTTTTTTATCCCAAGAGGAATGCAAAGCCGTCGCATTTTAAGTGGGAAGTGGTCAAAACCAGGTATGGAACTACTACTCTTGCTGCACAGTAGGCAATGGATAGATGGGGGCAGTGCTGGGCAGTGACAGTGGGTAAGCCAATTCAGAATCGGTTGGTATAATCCAGGAAAGAGGTGGGAGCAGGGTAATAGTGGAAAGAAGTTTTGAGAATTAAATAATTGGAAATTAAAGAAGCCATCTGGAGTTGGTGATACACTGGCTGAGCTATGGTAGGGTTAAGGGAGTGAAGTGCGAAGATTTTTAGATTTCTGCCCCGTGTAGCTAGATGAATGGTGCTGTCATTTGCTGAGATAGGGAACACTGGGTCAGGGCCGTATCTGGGGGAAGGGGCATATCATGAGCTCGGTCTTAGACCTTTTGAATTTGATTTACTTCTGATAGAGCCAAGATAGTCAGTGTACTGTAGGGTCAGGGTTGGAGAAGAGGTCTAGGCTGGAAATATCGTTGTGTCAGCATACGGTGGTATTTTAAAGGACAGAAAATTTTAGGAAGAAGAAGTAAGAAGAGAAGAGGAAGCCAGGATACACCTTGAGGAACTCAGGTATTTCAGGGGAGCAAGAATGCTCAGTCACTGGAGGAGGAAGCTGCAAAGAAGGCAGAGAAGGTGTGACCAGAGAGGTAGGTAGAAAACCAGGAGAGTGTTGTGTAACAGAAGCCAAGAGAAAAGGGTCATTCAGAAGGAAGAACTTAGAGTTGGTGCATTGCTCCAATCCATGAGGATTTTTATGGGTGTCATTCAACAGATTTCTTATCTCTCTCAACTGCGGGTCACCTGCGGATTTTCTAAGCAGGCCTTCATCTAAGTTACTGTCAGATACGTTGAACTTGATTTTACCCTGGCTCTGCAACTGACTTGTAGTGTTGCTTTAGCCAAGTTATGTAACTTCTAGTCTCAGTCTGCTTATCTAGAAAATGGGAGGAATAATACTTACCTCTTAGGACCGTTAAGAATATTAAAACAAAATAACATATATGAAAGTGCTGGACATAGTATCTGGTCTGTAAGAGGTGCTCAATAAATGGTGCTTCATTCATTCTAAAGGTCATAACTGAGGGCAGAATTCTGAACCTGTTCTCCAGGCCGACCTTGATCCATGCAAATGAGCCACGTGAAATAACTTGGTACCTACAGGTTTGATCTGCCCTTGCCAGCTGGGATCAACAGTTTGGTGTGAGGGGAACACAGTGGGTTCTGGGGAATTGGCCTCTGGGATCCCGATCATGAATATCAGAGGGCGTTTAGCAGATAATAGAGTGGAACTTGTCAATTATTTTTCTTATATATGCTTTTATTTATCACCTGCCACAATCTCTATTACCTAACTTCATTGTTTCAGGAAATCCAACATCTACTGGAGACGTTTTTTTACCTGACACAATGTGCAGCAGTCAGAATCCAACAGCCACCGATATAAATTCCTCCACAGTTGATTTTCTCACCTTCCTTAATTGCCACCTGCCATGGGAGGTCTCCCTGTAAAGACATTTGTGTGGTCACTGCCATCCTCCCAGACACGTGGCTCGAAGATATTTCCATGGCAAGACTCTCAGTCTCTTGTAATTACCACATTCCACCCCCACCTCTATTTTTTCAAACTTGGGCTGCTCCTGGGAAGTGATATTGTAACTTTTTGTGCGGGTTTACCACTTTTGCTGACTTTCCTCCTATGACTCGTTTCCTTCGAATGTGCATGCTGTTTTTAACTCCACAGGACAGTTTAGGGAAAAACGATTTTATCCATTTTCTTTCTTTAAGAAAGGAAGAGATTGCATCATTACGATTTTGAAACCATTACCTTCTGGGCAAACTTCTTGATTATCTATGCCATAAAAACAGCAGAGTCACAACTAATATGAAACAGGCCAGATTCATTAGTAAGTTATTTTAGATGCTAAGCTGTGCTAGTCACCTTGTTTAAAAATTCTGGCTTAATATTAAAATTGGCTTGATTCTCTGAAGTTCTGCCCAAGGTGGACTAGTGGCAGAAAGAGGCTGCCTGAGGGGTTAAACATTTACCAGCCTCTGGAAGATAAGAGAAGCCACATGCCCAGGCATTACTACCATGACAGTTCAGGATGGGGGTCACATGCAGAACTCCAGCTTCTTACTTTCATAGTTTTTACTTTCTCGAGGTTGTTTATATGGGACTCTTTTCAATAATATTAACATTAATGATGTTAACGTTGAGTACTTTCTGTCAGGCCCCATGCTAAGTACTTTGTATATAGTTTATATCACTTAATCATCATATTAACCCTAAGAGGTAATGTGCCAGGAACCCCTGGACAATCCAGGATCAGTGGGCTGGGAGGGGGGTTGTGTTTTTAGCCACTTGACATGTGATGATATTTCCTTCCTCTGTGAGCACTCAGACAAGGCACGTTTGTCACTGGGAGGCATGGTAGACCAAGGCTTAAGACATGAATTTGCAAGAGAATTCATGACAAAGGAAGAAAGTAAAAGTACAAGATGCTCTTCTTATTCTCTCGCTCTATTTTATCATGTCACAAAAATTTCTGCCATCCCAAATGAGAAAGGAAAATTAATATCATTCTCAATTACTTTGAACATACAAGAAGGAGGTAGGTCCTCAAGGGAGAGAAGTTGTGAACAAATGTGGATAAAAGAATTTGGGGGGAGTCCCATCCATCCTAAGAACTGTGTTGGGGGAAGAGTGTGATGATAAATTTTAAATTTCTGCTTGGACCTTTGAAAGAAGAGGGACCCCATCATTTGAGGACTATGAAACCAGCTTGGGTAGTATCTGAAAATTAATGTTACCTTGAATAGAAAATAAAGGGCCTTTGTTGGAAATCCCTCTAACTAATATCTGTAGCTTTGAGATCTAAATCTTTCACGCATTGCCTGATTTTTAAAAAATTGTTGATAGTTTTTGGGCCTGGCAATTGGAAGGGAGTCTTACATGAACTTCAGTTTTTAAACCTCCTAAAATAGGGAGATACTTCATTCCTAATTTGCATTTGAGCTTGTTACTCACCTAAGGTCACACAACTAACAGATAACTGAGTCAGGATTTAATACGAGTCAGGCTGACTCAAAAGCTCTTATCAATTACTGTCTTCCCAGAAACTTAATACTTTAATTAAATTTGGCCCTCAGTGCAGAACTGGCCAACATACAGATCTTCACAGACCTCCTGTTATCATGGTTTAAAATATTGCAAAAGAGCAGGTTCATTCAATTCACATCTATTATTTTTCTATTTCAAAATGTATGTCCTGGGTCACACTTGAAATCTGGTTGTTTTTGACAAAACTGACCTAACAAATCTCATAACAAACAGAAAAACCTTTTGTAGGACTAGAGTGTTGTTTTCATTTCAAAACTAGCCATATGAATCAACCCATTTTAAAAGCAGTTCTCAAGAAGCATTTATGCTTGTTTTTCTTAAAAATGATAAGGAAAGTAGTAATGTTATTCTTTTCTATTTAAATTGATATCAAAGGTAATTGTTGCTTGAATCAATTATATTGCACATATGCGTACATACTCACACACACGCAAATGACATTAAAATGCAAATTTAACCCGTGAAGGACCAGTAAGAAAGAAGAATGCTAACTTACCTGCATCCATATCAGCAGTCAACATTTCTGTTTCTTCTAGAATCAAACAAAAGTTCCAATGTTTAATATCGTGTTTATAGTAAGAATTAAATCATTAAAATCATTTAAACTTCGTTAATAATTATCTGTCTAAACCTTGTCCTACCTTTAAAAAGGACAGTACAAAATCTTATTTCCTTTCTATAGCTAGGTAATTGTGAAGGTTCAAGATGAACGATGTAAGAACATTTTCAGGCACAAACTACAGGTGTCTGTTGGCACAAGTGAATGGTGAGACTCATGGTGCTGCAGAGTTCTGCATTTAGAGCAGGCGAAGTGCCCAGTTCAGAGAAGAAAAGCATCTCTTTCAACTCTGCATTTGCAAGGTCTTTTTTTTTTTTAATTAATTAATTAATTTATTTATTTTTGGCTGTGTTGGGTCTTCGTTTCTGTGCGAGGGCTTTCTCTAGTTGCGGCGAGCGGGGGCCACTCTTCATTGCGGTGCGCGGGTCTCTCACTATCGCGGCCTCTCTTGTTGCGGAGCACAGGCTCCAGACGCGCAGGCTCAGTAGTTGTGGCTCACGGGCCCAGTTGCTCCGCAGCATGTGGGATCTTCCCAGACCAGGGCTCGAACCCGTGTCCCCTGCATTAGCAGGCAGATTCTCAACCACTGCGCCACCAGGGAAGCCCTGCAAGGTCTTTATATAAGGTAGGGAGCAGTTATAGACACTGACCGAAATAGTCCTGAGCTGACATTAAAAAGGGTCTTCTCATTTTGTGTATATATTAAGGCACCTCTTAACAGGGGTTATGCAATGTTTAATTGGTTTCAGTGTTAGGCATAGTTATTATTAGTCATCTGGGATGCAGAAGTCAAAAGTTAAACAAAAAGAAAAACAGAAACACATTCTCTCTTCTTCCTTTTTTTCTCTTAGACCTTTGCTTGAAGTTATATGGGATGATTCCATCTTCACTCTACTGTCCTAGAACATTTCAGTCATGGACAGGATCATCAGTTCTTTGACCTGAGGATCTAAGGTGAATTCTCACAACGTATTGTTCTGTCTTGGATGAGGGTGCAGCCTAGAGGGGCAATGTTACTTTGCTGCAGCAATCCTGTGTTTTATCACTGGATTTCCCAACTTCTTTTGGGGAGAGACACACATGTATCTGTTATGCTACACATCTAGGTTATTTTCTGCTCAGAGCTTTCACAAAAGCAACAACATGAACCAAAGAGAAGACTTCATATTAAATGCTCAACAAAGGAAGATGGGGAAAGTCCAGTGTAGCTGAGATATACTGGATATTAGAAGAGCAGCATAAAACTCCAAAAGCACAGACCGTAAGAAAAACAATCAATGACTTTGATTAAATAAAGATTTAAACATTTAAAGATTAAATTTAATCTTTAATCTTGGCTAAAGTTAATAGATGGGTGACAGAATGGAAGAAGGTATTTGCATGTCTAAAACTGAAAATGGATTAATATCTAGAATGCAACAAGAAAGAAGACTGCAGTCCCAATATGAAAGGAGGCCAAAGATGTGAACTGGAAAAAGGACAGAAGAAAGGAAAGGAAGAGGAAACTCAAAAAGCTAGTATGCATATGAAGAGAAACCCAAAATCATTGGTTATGACAAAAATTCAAATTAATAAACAATGCCATATCACTGGAGAGTATGAGACTAGCAAAATTAGAAAGCTGCATGGTACTAAATGTTAGTGGGTTTGAGGCAAGCCCTTGGGTGTTGTCGGTGGAGGTGAGGACCACTCTGCCAGAGAATGAGCAGGTCCTAGGTTGTCAGATTAAGTAGAGGCATACCCCAAGACCCAACAATTCTTGGCCCAGCTAGACGTCTCCAAGAAATCCTCCCACACATCCTTAAGGAGAGGATATTCACTGCACTGTGAGTGCGGGCTGAGAGTCCATTACTGAGAAGGTAGGGAGTCACTTGTGAAAGATGAACACCACAGTGTTTTATCATGTGGCAGTCAGAAGCAACAGATTAGATGGAAACATCGCAACATGGACAGATCTTAAAAACGTAACGCTTTGTGAAAAGATAAAAAGGAAATATAAGATCTAGAACACAATACTATGTGAATTACAGATGTATGCTCACAAGGTAACAGTACACACTGGATAAGAATGTATACAAACAAAAAGACAGAGATGATCATGTGCAATGAGCTAAGGAATATAATTAAGTCATCTCTTTGCCCCTGAGGTCTGAAACTAGGAAGGAAGGAAGGACAAGAAGGAAGGAAGGGGAAAAGGAATAAAGAAGAGGAAACAAACAAACAAAAACAAAACAAAACAAAAAGGACAGCAGCCTTGGAGGGCAAAATGACAAGAGGGAGGGAATACAAAGAAATAGTTGAAATTGCCATTTAGAACAGGGCTGATCTTGAGCATATAAAAGTCACTCAGGAACCCTAAGGAGGACGATAAACTTTTAGTAGTCATTTTATATGAATAATGAAGAAAGGGATGACCCTAAAGAGCTGGAAGATTTCGGGATATCTGTTACAAAAGTAAATAAGGAAATACCTGTCATAAAAAGATGTTATCTTTCCTCTGGTGACAATTTCTTCAGGAGCTGCCTTGGTTTTGGGGAAAAAGCAAAGGAAGAGAAGGGTATTTGGCAGAGGTGACATGTGCAGGGAATGCACCTTGGGTGGTTTTTGGCTAGCAGGCTGTGAACGGGGAGCGTGGGAATGAAAGTTTACCACACTGCCGGGTTGGTGGGGGGGAAGGCCATTGTGCCTAAACAAATGTTAAAACCGGTTATGTCATCCTCAGTTAATAGTTACCTTAAAATATAAGATAACAGCAGTGCTTGCTTGTATTTTGTTTCAATTCTGCAATATCCCGAAAATTTAATAAATTTTTTACCTTGAGCCATACGTAAATTGCCTGAAAAAAGAACAAAAACAAAAAAATTACCACAGCAAAGGATAATTTTTATTTGGAAAAAAATGCATACCATTTCAAGCTAGAACACCTTATTCTTCTTCTCAATTTTGTAATATAAATTTACAAAATTTATTTATTTAAATCTATTGTAAAAATAGATTTACCTTTAATTTCAGGATGTCCAGTTCCTAAAAACAAAACAAAAAACTCACTGTAGCAAAGAGATCATTTTCACTTGAATTAAATATACACTAATCATTAATATTTCAGTAATAGTATAACAATTTTAATATTTACAAAAAGATAAAAGGGAACCACATTATGCCATTTTTTGTGGGCACAACCAAATACTCTGATTTTTAATACTGCTTAACACATGTTTCATCTTACATTTAAACACACACCAGTTTCACCACAGCAAGGAAATCATTTTAACTTCAGTTTTAAAAAAAGATTCGTATTTTAGATATATTTGAATACATACCCAACAGCAGACTTATTATATAGTTAAACAAAATTTATTTACTCTTTTTAGCTTATATTAATAAAAAGTGGGTTTATAAAGGATAAATGAAATTAAGGTATATTCCAAACCTCCCTTGGTTTAGTGATTCTGATCTGTTCCCTGAAAGGAGAGATCAATGAATATATTAATATATTTATTTCACATCTCTGCTCTCACTTGCCTTTTCTCAGAGAGGGAAAAATTAGAATCATTATTGAAATACAAAGCACAGCTCACTCTAAAGATGGATAAACTGAAGTAACAATGACAGTGGACAAAATGTATTTTTGATACGGATTCAAGAAATTACTACTAAAAGTAAGCTTTATGTTGTAGTTATTCCCTTGCAGTAGGATTCTTTTTTTTTTTTTTTTTCTGATAAACTAACAAATTCTGAGGAGGAGAAGAGGGAGGGAGATGGGAAGAAGAGGAGGAGGTAGAGAGGAAACCCAAAATATTATTATACTGAAGTGGTGAAATCAAACTGTAGAGCTTCAGAGAGAGAAGCTGTATACTGTATGGTTTCACTTATATATGGCATCTAAAAAATCCAAACTCATAGAAAAAGAGGTCAGATTTGTGGCTACCAGAGGCAGGGGTTGGGGGCTAGGGGATTGGGTGAAGGTGGGGAACTGGGTGAAGGTGGTCAAAAGGTACAAACTTGCAGTTATAAGGTAAATAAGCACTGGGCCTAGTGACGTCACCAGCATGGCGACGATAGTTAACACTGCTGTATGGTATACTTGAAAGTTGCTTTGAGTAAATCCTGAAAGTTCTCATCACAAGGAAAAAGAATTGTAACTATATGAGGTGATGGATATCAACTAAACTTATTTTGGTAATAATTTTGCAGTATATGAGTCAAGCTCATGCTGTACACCTTAAACTTCTACAGTGTTGTATGTCAATTACATCTCAGTAAAACTGAGGGTGAGGGAAGCTATCAAGCTGCACTGGCAAAAGTCAGGGCACTGTCTTCCTCCTTGAAAAATTTTTTGAAATTTCTTTCTTTCCTCTCTTCACTAAGAATTTCACTACATTTAACCAAATTAAAGTATTTTGCTCAACTGCTTTATACTCTTCAAATAAATTAACGTGATTTGAAATCCTAAAAAGTGTGTCTTTTAAGAACTGATATCAATGGAAAATTAAACAAAATTTCATTAAAGTCAAATACTTGGCATACCAAGCAATTATACATAATTAATGTCAATTAACTTATCCATACATATCTTCAACATTTATTTAATGCTTATATGGAAGGCACTTTACCTGGGACATTTGGAACATAAAAATAATTTGATCCTGTTTTAAAGGTGTTTGCTGTTGAGAAGGAAAGGTAAGACGAGTACAAAAACCTACAATAAACCATTAACAGTAATTCAGTGGTGTCCTGACACGGACTTTACCACTACACAGGAGGCTGTTGTGTCCCTTCCCGGTTTGTGTTCTGTGACATCATGTCAATGGCTTGAAATCACCCACGGTGGGAGTAATTTACAGCCCAGAAGTTAGCAAAAGCTACAAATCAGGGAGTCCCCATCCCTCTTCAAAGCCAACTGTTAAACATTTACCAGCGCACCCCTGGATTCGTTCCGTAAGTGAGGTGGATTCAAGGACCCACACTCCTCCTGCAGCCTTCCCATCCCATCTTTGAAGAAGCAGCTCCATCCTTTCCATTCTCAGGCCAAAGCCCCTGGAGCCGCCCTTGACTGCTCATTTGTTCTCACACCCCCATCCAATCTATCAGCAAATCTTTTTGGCTCTAGTTTCAAAACATATCCAGAATCTGACTGCTTCTCATCATTTCCATTCCTACCAACTTATCCTAGTCACTATCATCTCTTCCCTGGATTATTGCAGTAGCTTCCTCCCTGGTTGCCCCGCTTCGCCCCTCGCCCTCATACAGCCTATTCCCCACCCAGCAGCCAGGGTAATCGTGATTTAAAATGTAAGTCAGATCATGCCGTTCCTCTGCTTAGAGACCCAATTTCACTCACTAACAGGCCTCACTGGATCTGCCCTGATCTTCCACCCAAGCACCGCTCCAACCTCTCCCACTGCTTGTCTTCTAACCCACTAACCCCACCTGGAATACCCGCCGCACTAGCCTCCTTGCTGATTGGCTCTCAAACATACTGGAATGGTCCTGTCTTAGGAACACTGCACTGGTTGTTGCCTCTGCCTAGAATACTCTTCCGCAGACGTCTGCATGGCTGGCTCCATCTTTTCCTTCGGCGCTTTGCCTAAAAGTGATAGTGAGCGAGCCTTCCCAAGCCGCCTTACCTAAAATTTCAGAACTTACTGCTACCCCCCTCCCTGGGACATTTGACATCTTCCTTGCTTGCTTTATTTTTTTTCTTAGTACTTATTATTTTACTAGATATTTTTACTTATTTCTCTATTGTTTCTCTTCCTCCACTAGAATATAAGATCCATGAGGAGGCAGGGATTTTGAAATATTATTCACTATTGTAACCCCAGCATCTGGAACAGGACCTGGCACACATAGTAAGAACTTAATAAATATCCGTTGAGTAGATGAATGAATATATTAACTTAGGGAGATGTTTCCTCCAGAAGGCATCAATGGAAGCAGGAAGTCAGTCTGTGTGGGACACAGTAGGTACCTAGTAAATATTTTCCACCTTCGGAGGTTTTCCAATGAGCACCAAAAAGCAAAGAGCGCCTACTCACTGCTTTGAAACTTGGTAAGTAAAGGGAAAGAATTATATCATTCTGCCTTTCTACGATGAACTGAATTTCGTGAAAACAAAATAGTTCTTCTCTATAGAATTCCAGTTAATAAATGCAGAAGGAATGTTGAGTTAGAAATTGCCATTTTTAAAGAGAAGGGGGGAGAGATAAATTAGGAGTTAACATGTACACACTACTATATATAAAATGGATAACCAACAAGGACCTACTGTATAGCAAAGGGAAATCCACTCAATATTTTGTAATAACCTATAAGGGAAAACAATCTGAAAAAGAATATATATATATATATATATGTCACTGTGCTGTACATCTGAAACTAACACAGCATTGTAAATTAACTATACTTCAATAAAAATTTTAAAAATGAAATAGCCATTTTATAGTCCTTATTGATGAATTGGCTCTAGGCAATAATTACAAAGCCTGCTAAAACCCCTGGGTCAAATAATGAAAAAAAGTAACCATGAAACTTTAAATTACCTTCACAACCAATTTCATCTTCTCCAGTAATGCAGTCCACCTCACCATTGCACTTATACTGCTTTGGAATACAAACACCCGATTTACAGAAAAAACTTTCACCTCGGCACTCTGTGCAAACATAAATACAAGAGGGGTGTGTTTTTTCATTCTTAAAATGGAATGAGATAGAATCTTAATTCAATGGTAAAGTTGCTTCTACTATCTTAGTCAGAAGAATGCTTTTGAGAGTTTAAAGGCTAGATTCATTTCTACCTTTACAGCACAACTCATCACTCTGGTCTCCACAATCATTGACACCATCACAGGCCTTCTTCTGAGGAATGTGTTTCCCATTCACACACTGAAAGGAGTCGTTTGTTGGAGAAACTGTAAAGTAGGAATTATCTTTGTGAAATTTATCTGTGGAGTTGTGGGTGACATCTTTATCACATGTTTGGATTAATGGGGACCTGAAGATAAAACCAGGCACAAATAAAAAATGATATAAAATGTATGGGTGGTAGCATTGACATAGTACATATGATTAATAAGGAAACGAAACGCCAAAGCTGGCTTGTGGATGCCCTTTTATAATCTCTGAAAACCAGCGTTCATTGTGGAGGTCTCTGCTCGCCGAGATGGGGCAGGGGTTTCGGGACTCAGGAGCCCTTGCTGACACTGGCGAACTCTGGTGCTCATCCACTCCTTTCACGCTACTGCTTTATCCCCCACCCCCATCCTGAGGCTTACTTGGCAGTGCTGTTTACATTTTGATGGTACTTATTTTTTAGCACCAAAAAAGGCTTTGGTCTTTAATACTGTATATATGGCAAAAATATTCCAAGGTCAGCATGAAGGAGAAAAGTGGCAAGGATTGCCTGAGGCACAGATGTGGTCACTTAACCATTTTAAAGGCATGTGTAATCGGCCGGACCTCTCGAGGGAGATGCTGAGCTTCTTCTAATGTTTTATTAACTTGTGTTTGCTGCATCAACTTTAATCCATATATTCAAGGAATCAAAGGGGAGTCAAGCAACTTTACTTCCCATATAGGAACCTGGATAGAAGTAATATTTGAATGGCAAAAAAGGTAAAATAGGGGAAGAGCACCCATTTCGGCTCTAAAACCCAAAATATGATTTTGCCATTGTGTTTCCCTGGCAAGAGGGTATCTGTCATTTGTTTGTTTACTACAGACTTGACGTGAAATAAACACCTTTAAAGGAAGGGAAAATATCAGGCCAGTTCTCCACTAACCTTCACTCCCTGTGTAACACACCACACCAGCCAAACCCTTGGAACTGCTCGTTAGTCCCTTAGTAAAAGTACATTCAGCCAAAGTGGTCTCAAATCCTCGACAATGCACGTGTAGACATTCAGTGGAATTTATATGACGATCTCTGCTTTGAGTATCAAGAGCACCTCTGCAAATCAAATAAGTGAAACAGTAAGGTAGAATAATTAGTACTTTGTATTTATAACTTTACTGTAGGAGGTAAAGGACTATTTTCTCTTATTTTCTACATAAGGGTGATAGATTGGGCAATATGCTTAAATTCTCTGAGCTTCAATATCTTCATCTGTAACAGGGAATATAACTACCTCATTGAGTTTTGCAAAGATTAACAATCAGTTTAAACTGACTGGCCAAAGTTCAAAACATGGCAAGCACCCACAAATATTGGTTTCCTCTCCTCTGTTTCTTGTTAAGGAGGAATGCCTCTTCGTCCACACTGCTGATTTCTTTCCAACCTGAGATGTGTCATTCTTGGCCTCTCTCTACGGCTTAACTCCTGTTCTCTCCAGGAAGGGAGTGGATTAATTTTATCAGGGAATTTTGGAAATGTAAACCAGGAAAGGTCAGCCCAGCTCTTCCATTTTTTCCTTTTGGGTCCTCTTCACCTGCCGAATGCTGTAAGTCTTACCTGGTTGGCCCCATTGTTGCCTGGGATCAGGGAGGTTCAGTTAGTTTGATTCTAGCAGGTCCATTTTGCTTTTACGCTAAGCTACATCCTCAATTCAGTCTTGACAGTATTAAGTGATATTTTGACATCTATGTGCCATTGCTTGGACTTCTCAGTTTGTTCAGAATTTGTGTAGCTAAGAGGCTACCTCAGTGACCCGATATCCTAGAGATGATGAGTTACAGTGAGCTATTCTTCCAGAATATTCAATTGCTCCCTGCTTTTCTCTAGAAGTTAATGGGGAAAATGGGTTAAAAATAAAAGGTTGAGCAAAGATGCATCAGGCAAATGTAAACAAAAATTAAGCAGTAATGGCAATATAAATATCAGATAAATTACAATGAAAGGGAAAAAGAGAGCAATTAAATGGAACAAAGAAGTTCAGATCCATAATGAAGACATAGTCGTCATGAAACTGTGCCAAACCACATCGAAATATGAGAACAGATGGGAGCCATTTGGGGCAATCTGACATGTGAATAATCTGTAAAACCTCTCAACCTATAAATATCTAAAAGGACTAGATAAATGTCCTCAATGAACTCTTAAGGAATTAAGGGAAATACCCACTGGCTAAAATCAGAGAAGTCTGTTCATGAGCTTATACAAAATATAAGAACAAAAATTGGGAGATCAAAGAGTGAGAGAGTTTTCCATTAGGTTGAATCACAGGTTGTAGGTCACAAACTGTCGAAAATAAGAAATACTCTATGGCTCAATTTAATCATAAGAGACTCTCACTAATGAACTACTAGCAGATGTGGTTTAGGAAGAAGAAAATTGAAGCCAGAACAAAGAAGTGAGATGAAAGAAGCAACAACAAACCAGGAAGTTGGTAAACATGAAGTACATCTGAGTAAGCACTGACTGAACAAAAGTAATGATAATTGCTTATTATATAATGATAGCAATTAACTTCAGGAATATATAAAAATAAGGTTGAACAAAATACTGGAAACTTGACACGGTAATGCCATTCTTTGTATTGATATTATTCCTGAAGAGGCCAAGGACTTTCTAAGTTAAGGGTTCATAGTATAAATGTAAAGATAACCGCTAAAGGAATAGAAATAGGATGTATATACTTTTCAAACAAATTAGAAGAAGAAAAAGGAGAAGATTAAGAAACAACAACAACAGCTTTATTAACCTAATAGAAATTTAAAAAGGAAGAAACAAGAGGACAGAAAAAGCAGGGTAACTAATAAGCCCAAAACAAGACAGGAAAAATAAATTCAACAGTGTAAATAATCACAATAATGTAAATGGACTAAACTCTTCAGACAGTTATTGTCATATTGTATTTTTTTTAAAAATCTAGATATGTGTTGTTTATAAGGGACACACTTAAAAGATAAAAGCATAGAAAACTTGTAAGTAAATAAATGGGAAACTATTTGAATAAAGCAATCAACAAGCTTTCTAATGGATAACACATCTATTATGCAGAACCCTGCACATGAAGCATTTAAAATATACTCAGTACAAAGCAAGTCTCAAAAAAATATTTAAACAATTGTCATCATATGGAGACATTCTCTCTCCACAATAAACTTAAATGGTAAATCTATATAAAAAAGTTAACCAAAAGCGAACTAATATACTCATTACGAATGTAAAAAAAGAAACTTCTAAATTATGTATGAGTCAAAGAAGAAATTATATTGAAAATGAGAAAATATTTTGAACTGAACAATAAATAAAATATCCACTTATAGAGGGTTATGGCATGCAGATGAAGCATTACCTAGAGGGAAATTTGTACCTTAAATGCTTACATTAGAAAATAAGAAAAACTAAAAGAATTAGAAAAAAATACAATAGGGAAAAGAAGAGAGAGAGCCAAAGATAAAAGTTAATGAAAATAAAGAAACAAAAGAAAATTTACAAATACAAAAATCAAAAACACTAATCAAATAGACACATCTCTGCAAGGTTGAGGAAAAAAAGAGAGAAGGCATATATAAACAACATTAGGTATGAAGGAGTGGACGTAATCATAGGTGAATAGAGATGATGATGAATGTATTTGCAAGTCTACAGACGGGCAAAGGATTGCATCCAGATACCTGAGCAAACTTTGGGTGCTCAGCAGTGTTCTAAGTGCTAGTTGAGCATAAACAAACTTCATCCTCATGACAGGCAGTTAATATGCTCAGGTTACAGTTGAGGAAGTTGAGGCACAGAAAGATAGGGTAATCAAAAATTTTAAAAAAGTTGGAATAATCAAATCAGCCCTGGGGAAATTCAGTGACACGAAGCACTCACAGTGGAAATCCAAGGTCAAGGCAGGCCACGTTGGCCTGTGTAATGCTCCAGCTTTTTCCACACACAAACATTTTTTGATCTTGGTCTACAAGTTTTACTTCAACAATTCCTTCTGAATGTCCTTTTTCACTCTCCAAGGAAACATTAAATTCTTCTAAAATTAAAAAAAAAAAGAATGAGCAATATTCAGGCATTCTTCCTCCTCTTGATTCTCTAAAGTAATAAAATACATAATTTCTAATTAACTTTGAACACCATGAAGATTTTTTCTTGTTTTGGCTGCGTTGGGTCTTCGTTGCTGGGCACGGGCTTTCTCTAGTTGTGGTGAGCGGGGGCTACTCTTCGTTGCAGTGCGCAGGCTTCTCATTGCGGTGGCTTCTCTTGTTGCAAAGCACGGGCTCTAGGTGCACGGGCTTCAGTAGTTGTGGCTCGCGGGCTTAGTTGCTCCGCAGCATGTAGGATCTTCCCGGACCAGGGGTTGAACCCGTGTCCCCTGCATTGGCAGGCGGATTCTTAACCACTACGCCACCAGGGAAGACCCACCATGAAGATTTTAACAAATGGTAAGCAATCATTTTATGAGGGCTTATTATGTGTCAGTGGCTGTGCTACCCAGTTGTAAAAAAAAGTACTATAAAATCCTCATATCAACCCTATGAAGATTAGGGTGATATTTATCCCCATTTTTACACGTGAGGAATCTAAATTTATCCATTTTTATACATGAGATTAAGTTACTTGCTCAAGGACTGAAGCCAGGAATCTGAACCTGCTATATTGATCTGACTCCAAAATCTGTGCTCTTAAAAGTTAGCCAAGCAAATAATGAAAATGTAAGAAAGGTTTATGTATTCTCATATATTTAAGACATTTCATGCCTCAAGAGAACAGAAGTCTGACCCTGACAAAATAATCTCCACAGTTGCTTTCGTCCTCTCCAACAAGTAAGAGAGATGGACTCAATCACGGAACTTTCTTCTTCCTCTTCCACAGTATCTTAACATCTTAACTCAGCAATACAAAAATATTTGGGCTACTGTGTGCTGGCACACAACATGGTAACTTTAAAAAGAACGTTTTAAGCATTCTTCTGTAAATTCATGAAATGTCTGTGATAATTCATATCAGAAGACAACGAGCTTAAGGTTTGCTGTCATAGCTAAGATTTCATGAGCGCTCTCTGTGTACTAGTCACAGAGCTTTACATACGTCATGTTATTTAATTTTCACAAGAGTCTTATGAGTTAGGAACTACTGTTACTCACATTTTACAGATGTGAAAACTGCATTCCAGAGAGGCCACAGAGTTTGCAGTGATTGAGGTGGGGCTTGGAGGGGCTTACAACTAAATCTGACTGACAGTGAGACCCTTAAATCGTAAGCACTCTGCTAATCTACATATTAGGGTCCCAGACCTCCTCACTACATTAGGCACCTGGATGAAGTCTTGACAAGCTCTCTGATCTGATGTGCCAAGTTTGCTAGGTTGGAGTATATCCTAGGCCAGCAATGGCCTGAGCTAAACCTTGGATCAGGGCTGGTGGGTTGGGGCTAGGGAAAGGGGTAGGGACTGGTGGGATGGATGCTGGAAGAAATGATTTGGGCTGGGGTTCAAAGGGGTTCCATATGAGTACCAGTCTCACGCAAAGCCCTTTTCACTGGGTTCTGAACCAACTCAACAGCTCTGGGAATAATCCCTTTAGCCAAGCAGAAGTGAGAGTGGGGATAATTTTGAAGGGCTGGGCAGCAGAGAGTGGCATAGGCACTGAGGGGAAGGACCAGCCTCAGGGCCTCATGCTCTAGACTCAAGGGTTGGCTAGATTCTGATGATCCCCTAATTTCTTTAGTTATCACCCCAGTTACTAGTGAGGGTCCAGAGAAGAATTTTGAGTTGTCGTCATAACATTTCATAGGAAAAGTATTTTCTAATAGAAAATATAGTAGACAATTTTCTTCTTACAAAATAAACTAGGCTTTTCCTACCTTCACCTGTGCATGTTCCTGTTTTTAAAAACTTTGCCTCTGGACGAAGACATTCAAAACTCTTTTGCTGACAGTAAGTTGGGTAGCTTTTCCCATTAACTGAACACACCCTGGTACCATTCTTTGGGCACTGATAAGGAAGTTTACAAACACAGGTCCCGTCGATGCATTTCTGCCATGGTTGGCAGAAGACTTTATTGCAGGAGAGACATGTGTGTTTTTCAGTTAAGCACTTTTTCTCCACGAGATCCTCTTGAGATGTGTCTGATGTTGAAGTGGACTATAAAGCACAAAATAAACATTAGCTTAGCAACAAACTAAAATCTTTTTCAAGATGAATACACGAGCTACAAATGACTAGTGATACATGGGTATTCAGAGTCATCAGTATCACCGTCACAAAGAAATGCATACAGTATGAGACATGTTTCATCAGTGATAATTCTCTGTGCTGATAAGGGAAGCGTGACAGATAATTTTTAAACTCAAATCATGGAAATAAATGTTGATATAACCTTCTTCAGATGCTGTGTACCAAAAGCTTCCCCTTCCTGGAATTTATTAAAAATAGAAAAATAGTCTAAACCTATGTTATCAGGACATTATTTAGGTATATTATGGCACATTAAAAAAGAAAAGATGAATACATGAAGGAAAGGAACAAAACAGACTCATATACCCCACAGTATAGATGAGGGTAATGTGGTCTGGTGGTTTTTAGAATCAAACAACCCTGGCTTCTAGTCTCAACTTGGGCACTTATATGGCCTTGAGCAAGTTACTTACCCTCATGAAACATGTTTCCTCATCTGTAAAGTGTATCCTTCTATTTTGCAAGGTTATTGTAAGCATTAGAAATAAAATGTGTATAATGGTTGGCAGGTACTAGGCATGAAATCAGTGGGAGCTGTTATTATTCAAAAGCCAACATAATATTCTGCCTTTGAAGAAATCAATGAATCTCGACAGTTAGGTTAAGGAGTAGAAAATTTGGTGGTAATTATAGTCTCATGGAATGAATTGAGGAATGAAATTGATTAATTCTATTAATAAATGCAAAACCATTTGCTAAACTCCTATTTTGTGCAAAATCCTGCTAAGATGAACATGACATGGACTCTGTCTTCCAAGGGCTTGATATCTAGACAATAAGATAGAAACATGCATAATAACTGGGGTAAGTGATATAACAGTCATACAAATAAGATACAGTATTCTTGGAGATCCAGAGTGCGAGAGAACAAGTATTTCCGGGGGCATTTTTTTCTTTTGGCTGCCCCCTGTGGCATGCAGGATCGGGTATCCCAACTAGGGATTGAACCCGTGCTCCCTGCAGGGGAAGCACAGAGTCTTAACCACTGGACCGCCAGGGAATTCCCCCCAGGGGCATTTTAAACAGCCTCATGGGACATCTGAGCAAGGTGAGGAAGGTCAGGTGTTAGCAGAGGGTAGGTGCTAGCGAAACACAGGAGGAATGGTGCACAATGTATTTAGGGAATTGTGAGCAGTCCCAAGTGATGGATGGGCTTGTGTGCTTCAACTGGGATAGTCATTGGTTAGGAAACTGGGGAGGAAGAGGAAGCAGGAGTGGAGCAAGAAAATGATTTGGAAAGACACTTGAACAAGCAAAAGCAAGAGGACTGGACAATTTAATGCATGTAGGGGTTGACAGTAGAACTAGATTTTGAGGCTGAGTGCTAGTAAGGATGTATAATGCCATTAATCGATATAGATATTAAGTTAAGGTAGAGAATTATGAGTTTGGCTTGGGACCTGTTGATTCTGATATGCCTGAAGGATGTGCATTTGGAGATATTTTGTAGAAAAGGGAAATGTGTGTCTGAAGCTTGGAAAACAGACGATTCTCTCATTCATCAATTAATTCACTAAATGATTTAGTAAGCACCACTCTGTGCCAGGGAACAGCCTGAGGCTAGGGTCAGAGGGATAAAAATCCCTGCCTAAGGAGTACACCAACCAGAAGAGAGACAGGCAAGCCTGACTGACAGTTTCCCTGGTAGACGTGGGCCGGGGATGCCATTAGGACAGTGGTCCCATGGCCTGACTAGGAGGCTTGAGAACATCTCCAAGAAGAGCTGATGTCTGCGATGAGCACTGAGAGCACTGAGGAGTCAGCTGGCAAGGGTGGTGGGAGGTGCTCCGGGCAGGACTGTGAGAACAAGAACAGCAAGAACAGGGAGCCACTGAGAGACTAAACAATGGAGCAAATTTGCATTTGAGGGAGATCTTTCTGGAGATCAGATCAGACAAACAGGCAGGAGGCCAATTAGACCTGCAGGAATCCAGAGGAAATACAATGAAGGCTGGGAATAGGTCAACTGGGTCAAAAGCCAGTTGTGGAAAGTCAAGGCTCTCTCTCTGTCCCCTAGACACCCCCCTTTGGAGGATGGGCATCCTTCGGTCCAGTCTCCCCAGCCTCCAGCCATAACCCCCCCTCCCCGCCCCCCCCCCGCCCCGCCCCGACCTTGCTCAGTGCCCTCCAGCTGCAGTTAACAGCAAGCTGGGGCAGAAACAAATTGAACGATCTTTAAGGGCTATGATGAATACAAAAACCAGTCATTTAAAAACCACACACAAATTTGCAGAAGCTGTGAAAGTCATTCTATCCAACATGCTTTTCAGTAAACTTTATCAAATAGCCAGGAAGTCTGACAAATTTGTCGTTAACTACACTGGTTTTTGACACACTGATCTAGAATAAAATCTAGTAATTACATACTTTTCATGGTTCCATGTACCTCTTTTGTAGCACTTATTAGAGTTGACAGTTTTGTAATTACTTAGCTCCTGTGTCTTTCACTGACAAAATTTAAGTGCCCTGACAGCTGGGACTGTCGGCTTTTACGTATCGCCTTTCTGCTGAAAGAGCAATACTCTAATTGGGTGCAAGCAGAGAAAACTTGATTTTTTCCCCCAAATTTATTCCTTTCTGAGGTGTCGTTTTTCCTTGATCTTTAGAAAGAAACTTGGGCAAGTGCCATCAAGTTTTCAGTCACTCTTAGATTAGAGCAAAAATGAAAGATTAAAAGAATTTTGGTCCCAGGAACAGTCATATATAACAGTCATATACTACAATGTCCAGTTCTGGGTCATCATTTAGACTCTGACCTTCATTTCAGTTGAAAGGTCCTTTCTCCTAGCTCAGACTTTCTTCAGGGGCATGGTGGGCCTGGTATTCATTGAATGAATGGTGAAAAACAAAAACGAAAACAAAAAGAGAACACTGAGGAGAATTTTACATTTTAGGAGCTGAAGATTTTAGGAGTATGGGCTCTAGGCGCGTGGGTTTCAGTAGTTGTGGTATGTGGGCTCAGTAGTTGTGGCTCACGGGCTCTAGAGCACAGGCTCAGTAGTTGTGGCACGTGGGCTTAGTTGCTCCGCGGCACGTGGGATCTTCCCAGAGCAGGACTCAAACCCCCATGTCACCTGCATTGGCAGGCGGATTCTTAATCACTGCACCACCAGGTAAGTCCCAAGCCTAGTATATTTTTAAACAACAGGTACTTTTTAAACAACCCCCCTATAGAACAAAATTATTTTCAGTAAAAATCATGAAAGAAATGAATAATAAATTATAGAGAAAAATTTAAACACAAATATTTTCTTTTATTGAAATTTCATATATAAATATATACAAAATCATGCTTGTGAAAAATAAAAAAGTAAAAAGTAAAATTCATAGTATGGTACAAATAAGGAAAAAAGTACTAGACAAATATTTTAAATTACATTCATATACTTAATGAAAAAGGAAAAACTATACCTATATATAGACCTGTTGCAGTAATGAATAATAATATTACAGTTTAAGAATAATTAAATATATTAATAAAAATAATAAATTTCATTTTAAAGATACTGAATAGTATCTTTCAGTATCTTTACCTAATCTGATATTTTACCTAATATTAGGTAAAATATTTCCTGTATGAACTACTGTTTGCACTCAGCAAACAAAAATATTACACCTTTCAGGCTGCATTGTTTTTACTTTATATTTTGAAAACAAAAATTCCAAATGGCCATTAGAATGACAAAACTGAAAAACTCAACTTTTTTTGTTTCTTCATTCTTATAATCACTGTGACAACACTTTATTTTGAATCTATTATAAATTCAGGAAAACGTAAGAACATAGAGTTTGAAGATGAACTATACTTGAAACGAATTTGAACAATTCCAATGCATAATACATATGAGACTGCCTATGTCAGGGTAGAACTGAAAGTTGGCTGAATTAACTTCCATTTTTAATACAATGTCTGTTAAAGAATAAGTTTTAAAAAGTGCTCATTTGAAGTTTACATTTGTATTTTAAAAACTCAACCTCAGCAACCCCAGCAATTGTTAATAGTGCCATCTAATAAAATAGCCACTAACCAAAAGTGGATATTTAAATTAAAATTATTAAAATTAAATGGGAATTCTTCTGTTTCTAGTCAAGATAGACTTATAAGGGTACCAAAGCTACCCTAGTTCTTATTCAGCCTAAACCAATCAAGAAATGGACAAAATACAGACGACAGTGATTTTCAAGACACTGGACATCAGGCAATGAAGAGTAGAGATCCCTGAGACTAAAGAAACAAATGAGGTAGGTGAGCCCTACAGCTGTTCCATGTGATTTCCTTCAGAGAGTTCCCAGACTGTGGTGCAGAGAGGAGGAACTTGAGCTGAGCCCAAGGGACTTCTTGAGGAGACAAAGCTGAGAGTCTTGGGAGACCAAGGCAGCTATACTTCACAGAATAAAGTACTGGAAACAAGTAAGTGGCATAGAGAGAGAACTCTGTAGCTCTGTAGACGATCCCCTTTTAATTGTTCAGCTGAGTATTTATCAGCATCCAAATGTGAAGAAACTACCAGAGACTGGGGAAAGAACCACCCAATAGAAATCAAGGTAACAGGGCCCACGCTCAAACAGTGCCATGAGTAGTGCTTGTTCTCAACATTCAGACTGGAAAATTTCATTATTCATGGGGCATTGGAAGGAGTACAAAGAAGGATCTTGCCTCAGTAGTATGGAACAAATAGTCCTAGACTGAGCATTGTTCTGGTCCTACCTATGAATGCTCAAAAGCAAGACCTGAAAGGACCAAACTGTTTTCAAGTAACTTAACTGCATCTCAGAACAAAGCTCAAGAATATGTATAGGAATACAAAAATACCCAGTATTTAACAGGATAATATTCCTAATAGCTGGCATCCAATAAAAAATACAGGCATGCAAAAATACAGGAAAATATGACCCACAGTGAGGAGAAAAATTAAATTGATTGAAATTTACCCAGAATCCTTAATATAGATGTCAGAATTTGCAGGCAAGTATATTATAATATTTATTATAACTGTATTCCATATGTTCAAAAAGTAGAGACAAGAAAAATATATAAGAGATCCAAATTGAACTTCGAGGGATGAAAATAACAATATCTGAGATAAAAATACACTGGATGGAACTAACAACAGATAGGACATTGCAGAAGATTAACAAACCTAAAGATTTATTAATAGAAACTATCCAGAATGAAATGTGGAAGTAATGAGAATTTTTTTAAAAAGAACAGGGTATGAGTGAGCTGTGGGACAGGTTCAAGTGGTGTAGTATACGTAGTATATGTGTAATTGGAGTTCCACAGGAGATGAGAATGAGATGGGAACAAAAATGTTATTCGAAGAAATAATGGCTGAAACTTTTCCAAATTTGATAAAAATTATAAATCCACAGATTCAATAAACTTAATGAATCCCAAGCAGAAGAAACATGAAAGAAACTCCACCAAGGCACATCATCTCAAATTGCTCAAATAACAACAGTGAGAAAATCTTTAAAACAGCCAAAGAAAAAGACCCATGTGCAAAGGCACAAAGGTAAGGGTGACAACAGAGGTCTCATGCAAGTGAGAAGACAGTGAAGCAACATTTAAAAAATACCAGAAAAAAACCCCTGTCAACTTATAATTCTATACCCAGCAAAAATATCACTTGAAAATTAAGGCAAAATGACAACCTTTTTAGACATACAAGAGTTGAAAGAACTAATCACCAGTGTATCTGCACTACAAGAAATGTTAAAAAAAAAAAGAAGTCCTTCAAGCAGAAGGGAAATTATCCTAGATGAAAATATGTAGCTACATGCAGGAATGAAGAATACTGGAAATATCTGGAATTTTTTATATGGGGGTGGGGAGGAGGTAGCCGTTATCTCTGCTTTGTACCTTTTCTTGTAGTATCTTTGACTTTGGTATCAGAGTAACATTGACCTCATGGAATGATTTAGGAAGTAAGTTTTTTCTCCTTTTTTGGGGGGTGGGGTGGGCAAAAGAGTTTGAGAAGATTTGGTGTTGTTATTTGGTAGAATTCACCAGTGAAGCCATCTGGTTTTGGACATTTCTTTGATAGAAGTTTTTTCTTTCTTTCTTTTCTTCCTCCCTTCCTTCTTTCCTTCCTTCCTTCCTTCCTTTCTTTCTTTTCTTTCCTTTCTTTCTTTCTTTCTTTCTTTCTTTCCTTCCTTCCTTCCTTCCTTCCTTCTTTCTTTCTTCCTTTCTTTCTTTCTTCCTTTCTTTTTAAATCACTGATTTAATCTCTTGTTACATGTCTGTTCAGATTTCCTATTTCTTCTTGAGTTGGTTTTGGTAATTTGTATGTTTCTAGTAATTTGTCCATTAATCTAGGTTATCTAATTTGTTGGCATATAATTGTTCACAGTATTCTCTTATCATTCTTTTGATTTATGTAAGGTCAGTAATAATGTCTCCACTTTCTGATTTTATTTATTTGAATCTTCTCTGTTTTTTGTCAGTCTAGCTAAGGTTTGTCAATTTGGTTGATCTTTTCAAAGAACAAAATTTTGGTTTAATTGATTTTATTGTCTTACTATTTTAAAAATTTTTTGTTTCTATTCAAATATTTATTACTTCCTTCTTTCTCCTAGCTTTGGATTTAACTTGCTCTTCTTTTCTAGTTCTTTAAGGTGTAAAGGTAGGTTATTGATTTGAGATTTTTGTTCCTTTGTAATGTAGGTATTTACTGCTACAATTTTCCCTCTAAGTACTGCTTTTGCCAATCCCATATGTTTTAGAATGTTGTATTTTGTTTTCACTCATCTCTAAGTATTTTCCAATTTCCTTTATTATTTCTTCTTTGACTACTGGTTAAGAGTATGCTGTTTATGTTCCACATATTTGTGAATTTTCCAGTTTCCCTTCTGTTACTGATTTCTAGCTTTATTCCATTGCATCCTTTCACTTTCAACCCACTTGTGTCTTTGGATCACAAATTTGTCTTACAAATAGCATATAATTACATCTTTTTTTAAAAAAAATAAATTCTACCAATCTATGCCTATTTATTAGAGAACTTAATCCTTTTACATTTAAATTAATTACTGATAAGAAGGCCTCACTTTTGACATTTTGCTATTTGTTTTCTGTATGGCTTATACCTTCCTCCATACTGCCTTCTTTCATGTTTAGTTGGTTTTTTTGTAGTGAACAATCTTGATTTTTTTCTCTTCTTTTTGATTATTTAAAAAAATATTTTCTTTGTGGTTACCATGGGGATTATACTTAACATCTTAAATTTATAGCAGTCTAGTTTGAATTCATACCAACCTAGCTTCAAGAGCATATACAAACTCTGTTCCTGTATGGTTCCATCCCCTTTTATGTTGTTACTGTTATACGTTATATCTTTATACATTGTGTGCCTGTTAATTAATAAGTTTTAAATACATTTGTCTTTTAAACAGTGTAGGAAATAAAAAGGAGTTACAAGCCAAAAATAAAATTACATTGGCTTTTGTATTTATCTATGTAGTTACCTTTACTGGAATTCTTTATTTCTTCATATGGCTTCAAGTTACTGTCTAATGCCCTTTGCTTTAGCCTAAAGGACTCCCTTTCTTGTAGTGTTTTTCTTTCTTCCTTCCTTCCTTCCTTCCATCTTTCCTTTTTCTTCTTGTAGTGTGTTTCTTATAGAGCAGGTATACTGGCACCTTCATCAGCTTTTGTTTACCTGAGAATGTTTTAATTTCTCCTTCATTCTTAAAGGATAGCTTTGCTGGATAGAGAATTCCTGGCTGATAGTTCTTTTCTTTCAGCACTTAAAAAATGTCATCCCATTGTCTTCTGGCCTTTATAGTTATTGCTGAGAAAGATGCTGCTAATCTTATTGAGGATCCTTTGTCCATGATGAGTTGCTTTTCTCTTGCTGCTTTCAAGATCTTCTGTTTTGTTTCTCGGCTTTTAATAACTTCATTATTTTGTGTCTTAGTGTGGATTTCTTAGCATTATCTTTTTGGGGACCAGTAAGCACCCTGAATCTGTAGATTCATTATCTGTTATCAAACTTAAGAAGTTTTTGGCTATTATTTCTTCAAATATTCTCTGACCCTTTCTCTCTTCTCCTTCTGAGATTCCTATTTTGTATATATTGATGGTAACATACAGGTCTCTTAGGCTCTTATTCTTTTTTCTTTCTGTTCTTCAGATTGGATAATTTAATTGAACAATCTTCAAATTCATTTACTCTTCTGCCTGCTCAAATCTGCTATTAAAACCCTTTAGTGAGTTCTTTGTTATACTTTTCAGTCTAATTCCTTTTATGATTTCTGTCTCTTCATGGATATTCTCTATTTGTTCATGCATCATCCTCCTGGTTTCCTTTAGCTCTTTGAACATATTTAAGATAGTTTACTTAAAGTCTTCGTCTGGTAAGTTCAAAGTCTGTTCTTCCTCAGAAATAATTTCTGTTAATTTTTCATGTGAATGGGACATATTTTCTTGTTTCATTACATGCTTCATAATTTTGGGTTGAAGACTGGATATTTTGAATATTATAATGTAGTAATTCTTGAAATCAAATTCTTTCTTCTCCTCAGGGTTTGCTTCCCTTGCTTTCTGTAGATTGTAGCTGTTTGTTTACTAACTTTTCTAAACTGTTTTTGTAAAGTTTGTTTTTTTGTCTTGTGTGGTCCCTGAAGTCTTGGTTCCTTTACCTTGCATTCAGCTAGGGTTTAGACAAAGATTTCCTTGAAAACAAGGAACCAGAAAGAGAGAAAGAGAAAGGGAAAGGGAGAGAGAGGGGGAAAAAGAGAGAAAGAAGAAAGAAAAGAAAGAAAGAAAGAAAGGAAGGAAGGAAGGAAGGAAGGAAGGAAGGAAGGAAGGAAAGAAAAAGGAACCTCTCAAATTGAGAACAACAGCAAAAAAACTCCCCCAGGTTTGCAAATTGGCTCTGTGCTGGGGCACTCCTTCAATGCTTAGCCAGGACATTTACAATTATGTCTTAGCTTTTACTTCATGCTTGGACTGAGCCTGGAGGTATAGGCTTAGAGTCTTCTTAGGTGTTTTCTGAGCTGCATCCTGCCCTGGGTATGTGTGCTGCTTTCTAAATTCCCCAGTATACACAGGGACTTTTGAATGCACTAATTTCCCATTGAAACTTTTTCCTTCCAAGCTTTGACACCCTATTGTATGTCTCAACTGTAATCTTTTGTCCCAGGTGGCTGTAGGTTGTTTTTTTGCTTGCTTTCTAATGTTTTTGAGAAACAGTCTGCTGCCTTTCCACTCTGAGTTCCAAGTTAGATGAAACAAAGACAAGTACATCGTGTCAGTCTTTCAAGTAGCCCCCGGGTAGGTTAGAACAAACACAGTTCTTTTTAAATAAAGTCTGCTCTCCTCCTTTTAGAGCTAGGGACTAGAGTTCCATGCTGGGAATGTGGACTGCCATCTTTAAGACTGCCACTGAGTTGGGAACAGGGTGGGGTAAGGGCAAGTAGAAATGCCACAGTTTTCCTACCATTTTTAAATTGCCTTTTTCCTTCATTCAGCATTCACTTGGGTGCTGTAGGCCTCTGATAACTGGAGTTCTGACGAAGGTGGTTCTGAAAGTTTGCTTGATTTTTCTATTTTTTTGTGGAGGGACAAGTGTTTGGATTTGCCTACTCTGCCATGGTTGCTGACATCACTCTCTGCATTGTGTGTTGCCTCCTGTGCATATCCTCTTTCCAGCATTTTGTCACTCTGCTGAACATCACCCTACTTCTTTCCTTCCAAAATACTACCCATATAAACCAAGGTTTGCAATATGCTTGTAGGGTAAAGTAAAAATTTAAGGTTTCAGTCAGGGATTATGTCACAGCACAGTACTATCAGTGTAGGTAACCATATTGACTGAAATACCTGGCTTCCCTGTTCTTTAATATCCTTTGGTTATTGATACAGCAGCCACTCCCTCTGTGCTCTGAGTTTCTCTCCCATCCTTTCCTAAGTTCCCTTACCTCTTTGTCTGGGTAGGTTCCGTAAAACCAGAATTCTCATTTCACTATTCAGAACAACTTAAGTCTAACCCACTGCCAGCCCACCCCATCATTGACATCATTGATTCAATGACATAATCCACCCATCATTGATATATGATGGGTGGCTTATCAGTCCATCAAAATGGACTCCAAATCAGTCCATCAGAATGTTTTGATATAAAAAGGGAGTGGGGCTTTTTATTCTCTAGAAGGAAATCTGCTCCCAGCTTTCAAAAATAACGTTTCTCCTAGCTGTACATATTTTATTTCATGTTGAAAATGTAGATATATTTTAAAACTTCTTTGAACACATTTATGTTGTCTCTATGGTAACCTCCATTTTAAAATGGTTATTTCTCAGCAGGTGGGATAAAAAGTCATTCCATTTTCTTTTATAAACTAATATTCTAAGAAGTTCTGGAATTTTCACAAATATGATATTAACTCTTTCCAAAATGCTGTTTCTTAAAGGAATGAAGACAACTTTATTGTTGGATGATTTTTCAGTAAAAGAAAGAGGCTCTTTTCCTTTGTGTAAGTGAAAACTACTATATTCAGGTTTGGTTTTTTTTTTTCCCCCTGTTTTTTGTCCAGGAATCCAAAATGTGGCTGAAATATCTTTTTTTTCAAAAAACAAATTTTTCTTGTTATAATGTAACATATTTATTTGGTATTTAAAAAAGAAAAATAAAGAATGAATAAAACAGAATTTCTGAACTCTGAAAATTCATAAATGCATAAAACATAAAATAAAAATCACCAACAATCCCATTACTCAGAGATACCAACTGTTATTTATCTGATATACATCCTTCATGAACTTTTAAATTGCCATTTATATAAGCAGTTATATGTGTGTATTTGTGTGTGTGTGTGTGTGTATTTTTCTCTTTAACAAAAATAAGATTTTTAGTGAGGGCTTTTTTGTTTCAATAAATATAAAAGCACAATTTTAATGGCTACATGATAGTTCATTTATAGACTACAAAAATTTAATCGATTTTAATCAACAAGCATTTACTTTACCTCCATTTGTTCTGTACTAAAACCATTGAATATATATTTTAGAAGTTACAAGAAACAAAGTATATAATTCTGATTTCTTAGGTAGTTTTCTTTAAATATTTGCTGCTATAAACAGGTATTAAAACAAATTTTGGAATTGTTTCAAAACTCTTTGATCACAAAAGCAGGCAATCATCAATAAGTATCTAAAATGTCTTAAACATTTCTAACTTTAATAGATCAGCTTTCAGACTGCCTACAACCTGTCATTTTGGTTTTATCTCCTTGAGTTGCCTACAAAGTCTCTACTCTGATCAAACAGGTTTATTCATCTGGAAGAGCCCAGTGCTGTGCTATCTTTCTGCCATAACACTTGCTGCTTTTTCAGGCTGAAAAATCACTTCTTCTTTCTCTCCACTGATCAAATCTAATCCAGAATTATGGGCCTAGCTCAAATCCTATTTGACCCATAAACTTTCCCTGACCTCCTAGCAGGAAGGGACTTTTCCTCTCGTAATGTCCCTTGGCAGATAGCATTTGTACCATTTTTTGGCAATTAAATATATGTCTTTTAAAAGTTCCTTCTCTTGTGTTTTCATATATTGTTTAAATTTTGCTTATTTCCTCATTGGCATACTTGTATCATCTTTCTACAACTGTACCAAACGGTTACTGAAGGAAGAGATCAGTCTTGCAATTTGCCCAGCATTCTACCTTGCACATAGATAGAGGGAGCTTGATAAATGTTTACTGATTTAATAATTACTGTAAATATAGATCTATATTAGTAAAATTCTCATTCAGTTCAATTTCTATGCACAGAGAATAGCAATATGAAAAAAGCAATTTCTTAAAGTTCTTTCATCAAGATGTTAACATAAAATCTTTGTTACTGACTAGGTACTGTCATTGTTGGCAACTGAACTATGTGATCCTTAAGTCAAAATAGTATCCTTAAGATGTTTTCTGTATTTTTATAGTATTTGAAATATCTACTTAAAATAGTTTGCATAGATATTGAATTACTTACCTCACAAAAACTTAAGCAGAAGCACAAAAGTAACAGAACGGCATGAGCAGGCTTCATGTTGGAGACAATCAGGGTCTTTATCTCTACTGTGGACTCGTCTGCACCTCAGATATTCTTTTGAAATTTAATTTTTAACCTCTGAAAAAATATTTAAAAAGAGCACGCCTCCTAAAGAGCTTTGTACTTTTGAACTCATGTAGATTTTGGCAAAATTTCAGAGTTTTACCGTAACTGAAACCAAAAAAGGCTTCAGTAAATGGCTGAGGGACTGTGTTTCCTGAAGAGGAAACTGATGCCCCACCTTGATACTGAACAATGCCTCGTTCTGTTTTCTAGAGAAGACAGAAATCACTAGAAGAAATTTCTTATGTTTTGGTAAAATAGAATTATATATTTTTCTTTAAGGACAAAAACTAGGAAATGGTAAGAGTAAAAGTCCATCATATTGAAGGTTATGCTGAATACATTAGAAATCCTCACCAAAACGCTTCCTTTCATTCACAAGTTGTTCTGTGATCAAATCATTTTCTCTAAGCAGAAATGCTGTCAACAGTTTGGATTCTCCTGAAGCAGATGTGAGACAGAGTTCGGGGCGTGAGATACTTATCAGGAATCAGCTCCTGGGAAAGGAAGGGAGGAGAAGCAGGAATGAGCAGAAAGAGAAATCAGACCGCAATGCAGGTTCGACAAAGCCTTGCCCAGCTCACGGGGGCCTCTTGAGCAAGAGTGGCCAGTCACAGCGGCCCTGGGTCGTGCAGAAATGGCTGGATCCTGCCTGCCTTACTCAGTCACCTGGTGAGGGTTGCCCCGGAAATGCTTGCCCTTAGGTGAGGCAGGTCTCTGTCGCTGAGGCAGACCTTGAAGGATCTGACAGTTAGTGGCTGTCAGAAGGAAGTGTCAGCTGACCACACACTTCACGGCCAGGTAGCCAGACCTTCCTTGAAGGCGGATCTGGGAAACTCATCTCCCTGTCTTTCAGAGTCTACCATTTGCACCTTTTAGACCTACTTTCCATATAGGCTTCAAGGGCGGCCCCTTCAAAACTGCAGGGGACCTTTCTTCCTGAGAGATTATTTAGGAGAGGGAGGTTGCGGAGAGGGGTAGGGGAGGGAACTGTAGCCCCTGCCCTTGCAGTTGACCTTGGGGCTGCAGTTGATACTCACCCCCTGCCTCCTTCCTATCCATTCTGGATTTCCTTCACCCTGAGTTTCCACCTCTGCTGACCTCAGTGACCTACCTGGTGGGATGACTCACAACCTCTTCCAGGAGTTATCCAGCCCCTGATTACCATTCACTTCTCAGACCATTGTTGCTGTTTCTATCCCTTTACTGTCACAAGAGACACCTGAGCAGCTCATATGGTTCCATACACAGTTCTCCCTACCCTCATTGTATAACAGCAGCCTAACTTCCTCCGAAGGATCAGGGTCAGTTACTCCTGTCAAGATGGTGACGCCTCCTCTTTCCTGCTGGTCCCCAGACACAAGCAGCTCAGTGTGCACCAGGCAGAAGGTTCACCTTATAATTCAGTGGGATTCCCGTTGTGCCAAAGGACAAAAGTGTGCTTCCTGTGAGGAACAGACCTCAGAGTACAAAGTGTGGAGACAAGAGCACACGGCCTCCAGGTGGTCATCAGAAGTGATGGTAAGTGTGGTTATTCCTGCTTCTGTTCCGTGGCTCCCAGGCCTGTGTCTTCTGTTGGGGATACAATGCATATACTGCTTCCTGGAGGATAGCACCCAGTCCTCACAGAGTATTGCCTTTAAGTAGCACCTCAGCTTGGCGTTCACCAGGCTACTCCAATGCTCCATAAGGCTGCCAGCTTCACAGTGGTATAGTATGTGATATGACCAGTGCATTGCATGGTCATAGGCCCAAGCTCACATCTCCTTTGCTATAAAGTGGGTTCCGTTGTCCGGCAGGATGTTATACGGGATCCCCTGTTGGAGGATTAAATACTCTGTAATCCTTTAGCTCATGATCCTGAGGCCCTGCAGACAGAAAAGGTACATCCTTACCCACAATTTATGCCTATTCCTGTGAGAATGTACCACTGGCCCTTTTAAGATTGAAAGAACCGAATGTGTCAATTTACCAGCAAGTAGCTAGCTGGTATCCTTGATGAACTGTGTGCCATCTTGGGGGCTCAGCATTGGTCTCTGTTGCTGTCAGATTGGACATTGGTTGATGGCAGTAGCTAAAGAAACCTTCAGGGTCCATGCTATTGGCCTCATGGGTATCTTCCATCTCTGCCACCATGGCCACTCTATTCTTGTGCCCATTGTGCTGGTACTGAGGTGGGTGATGACTGAGATTGGCTGATTATCAATTGGCTGAGTTATTTTGTTGATTATTTATTACTTTTCTCTGGTGGATGTTCTCTGGTGGGCGTTAACATGTGATAAAAAGATTTTTACACTTCAGCCCTACTCCTGTATGTACATCCACGTTTCTCCCCTTCTAGAAACTGTGATTCCGTATATAGTCTAACCTTAGGCCACTTATTTTTCCACACAAAGTGGAGAGCCAGGTGTGCCGCCTGAAGCTCTGCCCATGGGGATGACTTTCTTTCACCACTGCCTTTCAGAACCATTACTAAGTATGGCTGTAACGCAGCTGCTATTTTCAGGTTGTACCTACATACTGAGCCCATCTGTGAACAAAACCCAAACTTTTCCCTCCTCCTGGTCATTACCAGAGTCCCCACAGAGCCACAGGTGTGAGCTGAGGGAGGAACACAGGTGCAACGGTTTGGATTTGGGGGAAAGGGGGGAATTGGGGCCACCTGCTCATGTACTTTGTGCCCTTTTTTGCTGTTTGTATTTGGTTCCAGATGTAACATTTTCATCTTATGTTTTTGCTAGGCCTCCTCAGCTTTGTACTTCATGGGTCTGTTAGGACCCAGCTCACAACGGGCATCTCTGCTATAAGGTGACACAGTGTCATGTTCAGTTGTTCCACATTTACCAGGGTTCAGTAGTACCTAGGTTGTTTCTCAAAAAGAATATAATTCTCTGCTACAGATGGCATGGCCTTGCTCCAGAACCCTAGGGTCCTGTATTGTAGTTCTCCCAGAGTCTTCCTCAAACACTCCGCAATGTTTTCTCCCACCATTGATACCTCCAACACTGCAGGGTCTTCTGGATTAGTGCAGAACTCTTTCCTGCTCTGGTAGCCAATGAACTATTCTTCAGTGTGAAATATTTGCCCAGAAGTCAAATATTCCCCAAAGGGAATATCCCCAAAAAGGCTCACTAAATTTTGTGCTTCCTTCTTTGTGAAATGAAGTACAAGACAAAATAATTTATCTTTTAATTTAGAGAATATGTTCTGGAAGGTTTCTGAGCCCTGTTTTCCTAAAATTTTACTGATGTGCCAGGATTTATCACCTCTGGAGCATGTGTGTCTAATCAAGGCATTCAGTATGTTAGCCACCTCTTGCTTATCTGCTCTGATGAAGGTAATGCCATTAATGTAGTGAAACAACGTAATGCTTTATAAGAAGTCCAGATGATACCCATGTTTCTTCAGACTTTATTATGGCAGAAGTTGGGACATAAGACCTATGAAAAAATTCTAAATGTATACTGTTGTTCATCCCACAAGAATGCAAATATTCCAATATTCTTTTCTGCTTAAAATTCTTATAGTGGTTTTGGTTTTCCTGACCAAATTCTTATTGATATACTTTATAATATTGCTAAAATTAGAATCAAGGTTCTTATCTCTAAAAGAAATTTTATTGAAACAAATATTAAACCTTAGGTAGGGGGTGAAATTTCTAAGCTTAGAAAGAAGAAAATAAAAAGACATTTATATATCCAAGTTATGTTAAAAATTTTATAACAGAAAAAGCACTGAAAAAAATGAACTAAGCATGCAACTCAGGATACCATTTAAAAAATAACAAAAAGAATTAAAATAATAGAAAGGAACTAATAAAGACATAAGCAATAGTAAATAAACCAAAAAGTAAAAAAGTAGTAGACTTGATAAATAACACGAGTCATTTTTTTTTTTTTTTTTTTTTTGCGGTATGCGGGGCTCTCACTGTTGTGGCCTCTCCCGTTGAGGAGCACAGGCTCCGGACGCACAGGCCCAGCGGCCATGGGTCACGGGCCCAGCTCTTCCCGGACCGCGGCACGAACCCATGTTCCCTGCATCGGCAGGCGGACTCCCAACCACTGCGCCACCAGGGAAGTCCAACACGAGTCATTTTGAGTAATAATTTTTGAAAAGAGAGAGTAAAACAATTTTAGAGGAAAGCTATTTAAGTGGACATTTTTAGGGGGCTGCCAACATCCATTATCCTTCATAATAGGTTCCCAATTTTCTGTGTGGAATTATCTTCTATTACGAGTTGTTTTGGCGGGAGAGTAATTCCAGGCACCTGCTTTCCAAATGGAAGTTGAGAAATCCATATCCAGCCTCTTTCCATTCCTTTTTATAGCCCAAGGACTGATCAAAGAGTCTCTCTCTCTCCCTCTCTCTGGTGTTTGAGTCTTGAATTAAGTGATAAGAGGACAAAGAAACAGTTGTGAATTATTTATTGAGGCAGCAGAAGCAGCAGCAGCATACTGGTTAGACTGCTTCAGCTATAAGATAAGCTTCTTTTGATTCCTTTTGGCCTAGTTAAGTATCTTTAGTTCTTAAGCCTAGGTGCTTAGTCACCTGTCAGTACTGTAAACATCCTATTATCTTCCAAGTGAATTTTCTTTTACTAAAGTTAGCCAGAGTTGGTTTGGTGGCTTGTCACTTAGAACCTTAAGTGATAAAATCATGTGCAATTTATGAAATAATCTGAAGATCTGGAAGAAAATTTCCAGGAAAATGGAATTATTGGAATTGACTCAGGAAGAGATAGAAAATTCAAATAAATGAATAGCTAAGAAGACATGGAAAAGTTAAAGATTTAAACCCCCCAAGATACTAGGTTTTACCAACTCTTTTAGGAAAGATCATTCTTGTTATTTAAACTTTTCCAGAACATGAAAAAAGATAAAGAGCTCTCCAACTTATTAGCAATACTCTAATATACTTATCCAAAACTGGGTAAGACAAGCCTCTGAAAGAAATCTATAAGCTACTCTTAATTATTAATATACATGCAAGGACCCTAAATGAAATGTTAGCAAACCATATACCATAAACCACAATATAGTAAAAGAATAACGTGCCATGACCAAGTGGGGACCATTTCAGAAATACGGGGGTGTTCAACATTAGGATATCAGAGTAATTCAGTATATTAAAATCTTTAATTAAAATAATAGATTAAATAAGAGAGTCTGTATAATTATATCACAAGATATGGAAAAGGTATTTGATATGAGTTTAACACCAATTCTTAATTTTAAAAAAAGTGAGCAATCTAGGAAAAGAACAAATATCATTAACCTGATAAAGGGTAGAAACCAACAGTAAACACCATATACACTGGTGAAACACTAGAGCCAAACCCATTAGAATTGGGAATAAAAGCAAGGAAGCAATATTTCAATACTGCTGTTATTGGAGGGAATAAACATGAAAAAAATTATAAATATTGGAGTAGAAGAGACAAAATTGCCATTATTTGTAGATGAAATGACTGTCTACTTAGATAAAATTAATTGAAAACTATTAGACCTAAAGTCAAAGTTTATTAAAGCGACTGGATACACAATCAACATAAGAAAATGACTTTTCCTAATTTGTCAGCAATTAACAAATAGAAAATGTAATAAATGGTTCACAATGACTGACATTCTATACAGTTTACATCTCTTCCCTTCCAACATCTCAGTAAAAATAAATATAAAATAATTCCACTGCACCATTGAAAAATGAAGAGGGAGTCCATCAACAGGATACAAACAGTGAAGATTTACTGGAAGACATAAAACAGAGAGGAAGAGATTAACTGCAAAACTTAAAGGAGGTTTTGAAATGTTAAACAGATGTAAGTGACAATAATTGTATCCAGAATAAGGGAGACCACAAAGTAAATAAAGACAGTGGAATCTGTGAGAAGTGATAGACTAGGTAATCAATTAAACAAAGAGCAGAACAGTTGAGCCAGTACCCCATTCTTCAGGAAACTTACTTCAGCATTTGCTTCAGGATAAAGCCTACAAAAGGCTCTCTGCAGTGCATGTCCTAACCTAGTTCCCCTGGAGTGAACACTGGGGCAGGAGAAGCAGAGAACCATTCCAGGTACAACTTCATGGGGTTCAGGGTATCTCTGCACTTAAAAAGCAAGTTATAGGCAATCTCCCAAGGCCTCACATCCCATCCCACCTTCTCCTACACAATCATCCACACAGTGCTCTGTAGTCAGAAGCTACACAACCAATATGTACGGCACAATGAAAAGGAAGACCAACCTCATCTATGACTATAGGTGCAAAAATCCTAAACAAAATATCAGCAAACTGATACAAACAAACTCTTAAATAGGATTCATCAGTCTGTTAATAATAACATTAACACTTGACAACTTTTTATGCACACACACATACATATGTATATAGGCTCAAGTAAATAATTGTTAATGTCATAATTTCAGGGTAGGAGAGGCACACGTTTAAATTCAAAAGAAGCAAAGACCCTTTAGCCTTAACTTTGGACATATCAGTACAAACCATGTTTTTTTTTCTTTCTTTCTAAAAATATGTACTAAAGATATCTCCTATCTCTGTCCAATGATAAGGCATAGAAGTCGTGATAATCCAGAAGCAATGACCACCCCTTAGTGCCAGATTGTGTTCTTTACATACCCTTTCCTACTAAAAGGAACAAGGGCTCCCTAAAGAAAGGGCTGGGGCAGGAAATGTATAAGATATGTTAGATAGAGACATCTGGTGTCAGAGAGCAAGGAAGCTATCAGAGGCTAGTAAGTGGTATTAACAACATAGGACCAAACTTGAAGGGTTTCTCACAGCCAAAGATGAAACAATTTAAGCATTAAAAAGGACAATGATAACAAAGGATTTAAGTAAAAATAAATATTAAAAAATAATGAAGAAAAGTTCTTTATGTCAGCTAATAATTGCTAAAGGAATGATAAAATTAGCATATCACCATTTTGCAATCCCTCATGAATAGACGAATCTAGATGAGGATCATTGATACCTGCTAAAGCCGTCAGGTGAAAAGCTTGCAGGGAACTTTCTCACAGATGGATCAGGGTGATATACTGATCCCACTGATCAATCTTAACAACACCCAAAGAGAAACAACCAGATGTCATGTGCCTCCTCGTGTGATGCTGTAAGAAGTGTTCTTGGAAAAAAAAAATTGAACCTGAACATAATCGATTCTCCAGATCTCACTACCAGGCAACTACCAGTTTCCAGGAAACACAGAGGACAGAGAAACATGGTTTATATGACCAAGAAGATGGGAAATTCTACAAGATAAAAAACTCAGTTTCTACAACAAGTAGATGCCATGAAAGAAAATAAGGAGAGAAAACTGATAAAGAATAAAAGAGACTTAAGAGATGTATCAATCAAATGTAATGCGTGGATAGAGCTTGTATGTTAATAGTGAATTGTTATAACGATTTCATTTTTCTTTTCTGATTTCCTTTTTTAGTTTGTTTTACACTTTATTAACACCTGTTTTATAAACATGACTTAGAGTTCAATGTGGTGATTTTTGAAGACAAAGTGGGAGATGAAAGAGAATTCTAGGCCTAGGTAATTCTGATAGTAATAAAGAATCACAACTTACACTCAAATCACAGTAAGAGAGCAAATAACTTCAAATGGCCTTTGGAATCCCACAGTGAAAAACTTGTTTTAAAAAAGTCGCCTTTTAGAAAGGCAGTTATCAAGTGGCAGAACTTTTTGACTAAAAAAGGAAAAAAAACCCAGAGTTGGGAAGAACCTCACAATTCTAGTATGTAAATTTAGAGAGAGCAAAATGTCAGGATAAGACATTATGTGAGAAACTAGAAAGGTTTCACTCTCAAAGTTTGATAAGTTGATGTAATTGATGACATGTCACATGATGCTAAAGAGATTTTGTATAATAAACCAAAAAACAACCTTTTATCCAGATTGATGGATCAACAGATTTCAACAACAAATGTCATATGATAGCACTTATACGATGTAAATTGTAGTGAAACTTGAGAAAATTTTTCTGCTATAAAATGCTGCCCCAAACAAGCAAAGGCCAAGATACATTTACTGTTTTGTCTTCATACTGGAAACAAAAGGTACATCTTGGAAGAAATGTGTTGGCAACTGACCGACGGTGCCCTGTCAATGATTTGAGCATTGTTCCCTGAGATGGTTCACTTTCTTAAAAGAGAAAATTCTAATGAGTTCACAACACCTTTCTTTCCTCCAGGAGAGTTGCTGGTAGAAACTTTTGGAGCTGAAATGAAAAAAATTCTGGATAATGATACAAAAATAATTAACCTTATCAAAGACCAGTTTACCTGAGAACATTTAAAAAACTGTGTAAAAATCTGGACAGAGACCACAGAAATCTGCCACATGCATAAAATCTTATGACTTAAGAGATCATTTGTTCTGGGGGAAGACAGCTGCCATGTCATGAGAACGCTTAAGTGCTCTGTAAAGAAGCCCACGTGGCAAGGAACTGAGGGCACCTCAGAGATTGATCCTCCACTCCCAGTCGTGCCTTCAGATGACTGCAGCCCCAGTCAACATCATGACTGCTACGTCATGAGACCCAGAGCCAGACCACCTAGCTAAGCTGCTCCTGAATTTCTGACTTACGGAGATTATTCAAGATAATGTTTATTACATTGAGCCATTAAGTTTTGGGGTAATTTGTTATACAGTAAGAGAAAGTAATATTGATTTTGGTTCTTAACAGGATGCTTCAGCTGAAAAGTGAACTGTGGGAATACTAGGGTCTGGAGAAAATATCTTGGTTTCAGGTGACAAGATTCTCGGTTTTAAATGGAAACTGAAACTCTGGAAAAATCATACGGCCAAAAAAATCTTGAAATGTTTCTACTGTTGCTTGCACTTTAGAGTGAGGGTCTCAAGTTAAGACCAAACCACCTGAGGGAATTGCAGAACAAAACTGAACCATATTTTCCCTCCCTTTAACACAAGTAAATGACTGAATGAGGGTTCCTTTCTCTGAATCTGCTCCTCAACCTGTGCACCTGACTTTGAGAGAAGAGGGAGAGTTTGTAAGATTATGATTATAAACATAAGATGAAACTTAACTGATTTGCCTTTCTACAAGTTCTGGATTTTTGTGAAAGAGTATCCTGCCATTCATACGAAATAAACATTTTACTGTACTTTCCAACTTCTTACTTGTGTGAGCAAGCTTTTTCTTTGAGCTTAAAAACAGTGACTGAAATAATCTTATTTCAGCTGAAAATGAGATCTGTTTATGTGAGTCTCAAGATCGACTCAGAATTGACCATATACGTAGCAAAAGACAAGCAAAGATTTCACATTATTTTCTTTAGTTTCAAAAATAACACTTTTATGCACATATAGGCCTATAAAGTGATTAATATTCATTAAAATCAATTTTTGCAATCTAGTAAATTAAATGAAAAATTGAAGTTTCCTCTCCCACTTAATTTGCATCAGAATTGATATCCTATTTTAAAATAACTATAAATGGAGTATAACCTTTAAAAATTATGAATAACTATATTGTACACCTGTAACTTATATAATATTGTACAGAAACTCTACTTCGATAAAAAAATTTAAAAAAAAGAATTGAGATCCTTTGTGAGAGGGGGGAAACTACACAGAGTAGGGTAGTAAGTTGGACAAAAATAAACAGATTCATAGAAAAACACCATTCTCTACTCAAAGGAGCACCAAGTTACACAATGTGAACCACTGAACTATACACTTCAAAATGATTAATGTAGTTTATGTTATGTGTATTTTACTACAATTGAAAAAAGAGCATTGACAATTATTATTGGACTACCATGTCTACGTGTCTATAAGCTGCTGATCATGTTAATGTACTAGGATGGATATATACATATATGTTTATATATGTTTATATTACATATATATTTATATTATGCAGGGTTTTCTGAGACATAAAAATTACTTCAATGGTTCTTCCAGGGTAAAAAGATAGAAAAAGGCTGGTCTAATGGATGGCAAACGGAGCTTTTCCAAGAAGGAAGTGATTGCAAATGGCAGGAAAAAAGAAGCAAGGCAATGATGCTGGCCTGATGGGGCAGAGAAATGGTGTACAGCACTGGAAGGAAAAAAAATTAATTATATAGAAGGCCTAGTCAATGTAGAGATTTTACTTTAGACTTGTTGTTAAAGGACATGGAGAACTATTTGGGATCCTGAGGATGGCTATGGTACGAGGAAACTTTTAATAAGTTCAGTATGTCATCACACGCAGTACAGATGGGAGGAAGAAAAGCCTGGAAGCATTTAATTTGAGACAACAAAGATGCTTAGAGCGTGAGGAAGTTATAGTTCACTGTAATTATTTCTCAACTTTTGAGTTGCCGTAGATTATACTGGGTGATTTCGGTTAGGAATAACAGAGGAAAGTGTGGTAGTGGCAACAGAAGGCCTGTAACAACAGTACAAGCTTTAGATGGAATGAACAGAAATTGAGCGCTTTAGATAAAAGAGACTGCAACTAAGGTTGGGTGGGGATGGTGACAAAGACGATGGAGAGTGCTCAAAGGCTTGAGTCCAAAGATGCAGAAACCAAGAGTATGATGCTACCATGAGGACAAACAGGCAATTGGAATGATGAATAATTTGGAGAGAGCAAGGAGTGAGACTGGGGGTGGTGGTACAGCAAAGGACTGAGGGCTGTGAGAATCCATGGTTCCACTTTGTCCCTCTAACTAGCTAGGGAAGTTACTTCGCTTCTCTGTCAGTTCCTTACACGTAAGATAAAGGGGCACCACGTAATCTTGAAGGTCCCATAAAAGTTCAATGGTTTCATCACACTGAGTTGAGGATAATACTGGGACACCAAATGGAGATAAAACATTGAACGTAAACAGAGTAAAATAGAGCAGGGCAGTTATGAATAATTCTACCTCTGTATGATGTATAGAATTTAAAGTACATTTATCAAATCTGAATAAAAGTTCATTTACCAAAATTTTTTTATCTATATGACTGATGCTTTTTCAAGAAGCTTACACTTTAGTGTAGAAGACATACTGTGATTCCTAATATTTCCATAGTTAAGTTTATGAAGTTCTTCCAATATGAAAATAACCCTCTAAAGAAGGTACCAATCCCCACCCTCTTTCAAAGAGGCGGTTGACTGCGCTATATCAAGGTAAGGTCTCAGAAGATTCGAGTGAAAAGAGACCAACCAAATTTAACAAATAGAGGGTGGCTAGCCTTCTTTGGGAGAGAAGTTTTAGCGGAAGTTGAAGTCAAATATCAAGAACTTAAAGACATAAGGGGAGAGGGGCTTGTGGTATAGACAGTGTCCTGCGGGGCTGAAAACGTACTTGACAAAGGAATAAACTATCTGGTACAAAAGACAAAAACATGGTCTGGCTTTCTGTCAGGTAACAGTTTCTTTAAAAGGACACACACACACACACACACGCACACTTTTTTTTCTTCCTTTCGTGAAACCATAGTACAAAACGACGGGCACAGTACTGCCCACAATCTCGCGTACTTGGAAAGATCCGGAAGAAACAAGCGACTCGAAAGAACGCAGACAAGCCCTTCCACTAAGTTCCGACGCGGCCAGATCCACCTCCCGGCAGAGCGCGGCTCAAACGTCCTCAGAGCCACGGGCAGCACAGTTGCTGGAGCCGCAACCAATTGACGAACGAGGGGACTGCAGCGTAGCCTGACAGGACAGGGTGCACGGCCACTCAGCTGCCACCAGGTACAAGCCGATCCGCTGGGAGAGGGGCGGTCCCTGACGCCAGCCATTGCCAAGGGCAACGCCGCGGGGCGGCACTTCCTGCAACGTCACGCTGCAAAGGACGCCGCTATTGTACGTCACTTCCTCCGCTCGCCGTAGGCAAATAGACCTAACTGTCGTAAAGTAGCGGTTGACGTTAGATATTATTGATACCCTTCCATCGCTGAAGGCTTTTTCGGGCAGGTGACAGCGTCCCTGATTCCGCGGGTGACTGGCTGGCTTTCTGAACCAGTTATTCGAGTTTCTATTTGGTTCCCTCCCCACCTCCGTTTTGTGCCGGTACGGTGGCCGAAGAGGCTCTTGTGCGGCGGAAGTACCGGGCGGGAGAGTGTGAGCCTCCGGGCCTGAGGTGCACGTGGCGCCGGTGAGTGGCGGGAGGGGGCCTGTTGGTCTGAGGATGCTGGAGGTGGAACCCAGCGGAGGGAGGAGGGGAATGCGGCTGAAGACCTTGCTGCCAGCTGGGGGAGGAAGTACTCACCGGGGGTGACGGGGCTGGTGAGTGGGTGGTCAGCGCTCACAGGGCTTTGGGGAGGGGACACTCACTCTTCGGGCTCGTCGCTGGCCGCCTGGCCATGGGTGAGGTGGCAGGGTTGCTATTATTATTGTTGTCTACTTTTATGGTTTCTGACTGAGGCTCAGAGGGGTTCGGTGGTGCTCCCAGAGGCCACAGTGACTGAAAGGCACGCCCTGTTTTTCTAACCAGGTGGGAGCGAGCATGTCTTTTCGTGGCGGAGGTCGCGGAGGCTTTAGTCGAGGTGGCGGCTTCGGTCGCGGCGGCAGCAGCAACCACCACTTCCGAGGTGGAGGCGGCGGCAATTTCAGAGGCGGCGGCGGCGGCAGAGGAGGATTTGGACGAGGGGGCGGCCGCGGAGCTTTTAACAGAGGCCAGGACCACGGACCTCCAGAGCAAGTAGTTTGTAAGTAGTCTTCAAAGCTTGGCCCACCGCGGGGCGAGGGTGGAGTGGGGTCGGGGGACGGAGGTTGTGGGTTTGTGTTATTAGTAAGTTTGACTGGGAGTCAGGTGCTGAAAGATAGATCCAGCAGCTCTCTCTCCTACGGAGGTTGCTGCTTGATCGGGGAGTCAAGCCTCTGGAGAGGCTGTAAAGTGACGTATAATCGTGCTGTAGAAGTAAGGGGGAGATAAGAAAGCTGAAGGACAGTTAGAATGCATCGTGGAGATGGAATTTGGGTTTGGGCTGAAAGGGAGATACAACTACGTAATATTGTGCGTTTACCCCTACTGTCCCCATTTTACAGATAAGAAAACTGATTCAGCGTTAAGTTTCTTTGCTAGGGTCATAGTGAGAAGTGATCAGTAAGTGATGTATTTGAGATACAAAGCCAGGTTTCCTGACCCCAAAGCCCATGCTTTTAATTGCTACTCATAACTAAGTGAAGTGAGTAAAAAAACTTGCTCAGAAGGGAAACTACTGGGGGGAGTCAAGAAAAAGACCTAATTAGAGGAGTTTTGGAGTAATTATCAAAGAGGTAGGATGGAAGTCATGGAAAGTGAGACAGAGATTTGACGGTAGAAGCCTACATCAGAGAAGAGAAAGGATGAACAGAGTCTAATATAAAGAGTAGGATGGATCAGTATGCAGAATGGTTTGAAGAGGTCAACGGCTAGAGTCAAAGGTCCTCGCCCCACAGCGGTCCATGCATGACACATCAGAGCATGGTGAAAGTGAGGGAAAAAAGAAGGGTTCGATGGGAGAGAGATTTCAGTGGAAACAGACTCAGTAGAACTTGGCTAATACTAGGAATAAAAGGCTCCAGGTTTTGAGCTTGGGTGATAGGAATTGAGAGTCGGTTTTGCAGGAATATGCTGAGTATTTTAGTTTGGGGTGACTGTGAGTGAGATATATAGGTAGTTATTTTGAGATTCCAGACTTCTTTGGAAAAGATCGAAGAGTCATTGGTGAAGAGGTGGTAGTAGGAACTTAGGAAAGGGGAGAAAAAAAGAAAGGGCCAGAGAACAACAAAGACTGACTTAGACTTAGGGATGGGGAGAAGGAAGAGACAATAGAATGAGGCGTAGTGTTGTTTAATCAAATAATAATAGTTATTATAGTAAAATAACTGTTATTGTAGATTGAGTGGTCTCAGTATGCCAGGCATTTTCTAAGCACTTGACATTTATTATTGCACTTGATCTTCACAATACTATACGTTAAGTGTCAGTACTGTTGTTAGCCCTACATTAAAGATGAAGACACTGAAGCACAGAGAAGGTGAGACCCGTACCCCAGGTCACATAGCTAGTATTTTGTGCAGTTGGTATACTAACCCAGGAAGACTTTTCTGCCTCAGAACAGATATGGTGAAATCCCAGGCGGCCAAGAGGAAAGCTTCCAGAAGAGGTTGGTCAGTATCATTTGAAATTGTTTTATATTTTAACATTTTCATGTCCTATTTCAGTATTAGGAGAGTTCCTGCACCCCTGTGAGGATGACATAGTTTGTAAATGTACCACAGATGAAAATAAGGTGCCTTATTTCAATGCTCCAGTTTATTTAGAAAACAAAGAACAAATTGGAAAGGTGGATGAAATATTTGGACAACTTAGAGATTTTGTATCCTTTTTAATTGGAAGATGTAGCTATCTCATTAAAAGGTTACTGTTTGTTTTTTCTGGGGTTAAGTATTGATTAAACTAAACTTGCTGCTTCATTAAAGTGGATGGAGTATTGCTAAGATTGGACCATAAAGGAGAATCAAGAGGGGGGATGTATTTTCACATATATTGAAAAGATAGGCCTTATAAGTGTGACTTCCTTTTTGGAAGGTTTTAGAAATGATTGCCACTTGGATCAGTGCCACAGGGTTGAGGTACTTTGCTTTGGATGTGATGATGCCACTGCAATAGGATGGTGGAATTGGAAGTTTTAAAACAAAAATTAAAATTTCACTTCTGTTTGGAGACTCATTTCTTACTTTTCCTAAATATTTGTGTATATTCTAACCTTGTTATTTTAAAAATTACACGTGAATTCAGAAGATTATCTTTGATATTAATTGCTTATTCCTTAATAAAATTAATAGTATTTTTCAGTTAAATTGTCAGAGAACATGAAGGCATCTTCCTTTAAAAAACTGCAGAAGGTGAGTCAAGTTTATGATACCTGGATCCTTGGTTTTATAAACGAATGATCTACCTTAGGACAGTTTTACTTAAGGCACTTGAGACTTCTCCAGTGTATCACTAGTGAAGCTCTTAAACTGAGATGTTCTGTATTTTAGACATTGAACTTACTAATCTTTAAAAGTAATGTGTTTAATTCAGGTTTTCAGAAAGTAATTTGTTGTCATATTAGCAATTCTGTAACTGCTGGAGTACATTTTTTATTTTATGTACAAATCTTATTGAAAAGCTTTCATTCTAAGTATAATGTTAAGTTATAAAGGTTATATTATTTGGGAGAAATCATATATTAAATGATTTCACAGATATTTCAATAACATTATGATATATGCTGTAAAGGAGTAATACATGTTGGTATGAGAATGTTAGTCGTGAGACCAAATTTAGTGCATTGGCTTTCTGAGAATGTGAGTTTGAAGCAGAGACCTCAAAGTTGACCACAGGTGACTCCCAAACCTGGTTGCACGTCAGAATTACCTGGGGGATCTTTTAAGAAGATGTATTTCTAGGTCCCATTCCTAGAAGTTTGACTGAGTAGGTGTTAGGTAGGGACGAGGATTCAGTTTTTAAAAGGAAACTTCTGGATGACTTTGATGAAGGTCAGGCTAGCACTTGGGAACCACTGCTCTAGTCACAGAGGAGGAGGAAGTGCATTTCAAGTAAGGAAAACAGCGTGTGCAAGTCTGACAGTAAAGCCACCTTAAGGATCTGAAAAAGGCAGAGGTAGAGCTTGGACACAGAACATTTAGGAGGGGTGGGGAAAGTTGTGAAGTAATGACTAGCAAGGTAGGCAGGGGCTAGATTACTTAAGGCCTTCAGGTCATGGGAAAGGATTTAGACTTTAGTCTTCATTTTGTTTTTAACTATCAGGGTATATATGGTTAAATTTATACTTAAAAGAGAGTGTTAGAAAAATAAAAGAGCACCCTGGAAAGAGGTCAGTACTGTGTGTGAAGGGGCCAGGTTGGATGCTGTTGCTTTAGTCCTGAAAGAGTGGAAATGGAGAACAGTGGATGGTTTAATGAGAGATACAGGAAGTAGAATCGATAGGTCTTGGTAATTGGTTAGCTATTGAAGATGAAGTAAAAAATATCACCATCTTTCAGATGTCTGATTGCAACAGCTTTGTGGATGGTGTCACCATTCACTGAAATGGGCACTACTGGAGAAGAAGGGAATTGGGGGAAGATAATGAATTCAGTTTTGGACATAATGAGTGTGAAGTACATCACACTAATTATTTCTGTTATACTTCCAGTTTTATATAGACCCATATAAGCTGCTGCCGTTGCAGAGGTTTCTACCTCGACCTCCGGGTGAGAAGGGGCCTCCCAGAGGCGGCGGCAGGGGCGGTCGAGGAGGAGGAAGAGGCGGAGGTGGCAGAGGTGCGAGGGGTGGTAAGTTACCTGCGGGGGAGATTTCTAATGAGATTTCAAAGCCGCAGCCAACTTGTATAGCACAATTTAGTTTTGTATAGAGGCGGACCTCCCTTATGCTTATTTGTCTTTTTTAATAAAGCTGCTTCCAATCTTGGCACATTACCATAGTAGTAATGCTTAGTTTCTGTAAAGTATAGTATTATCTTAATTGAATTTTAAATTTTTAGTTAACATCATTGAGTGGTGATTATATGCCAAGAGCTGGTCATATATTCTTTTAACATCCAAGTATATTCTTTTAATATTTAGCAAAACCTTGTGAAGGTGGGTGATACCCTTTTTTTATGGATGAGGAAATGCAGGCTTACAAAAGTTAATTTGCTCTAATCACACAATTGGCAGCTCAGAAATAAAACCCGTATCTTCTGATGTCATGTCAAAGACTATTACCATAAGTTCATTGCTTTGATTTCAGTATTTTGATGTATGTATTTCCCCACAGCTTGGGTACATTCATCATTGTGGGCAGTTGGATAATGAGCAGGGCTGGGGATGAGGTGGGATACAGCATTGGCTGTGCTTAGATCTGCAAATGGTGTGGTGGGTGGGTGACTGGGTGATGGGCAGAGCCAAAGAGATGAGGAAGAGGAGCTGCACAGCGGGGTTGGACAGCTTCTGGGACAGGGTCAGAAAAGAGAGAATCCTGTTCTCACTTTTGCCTGTCAATGTAATTATCACTTCACTCCTTAAATGTACCTTTTTTGGGTCCAAATAGCTTGGAGATAATCTGTAAAGAGATATTAACATATATCTTTAAGTATTTTTGGGAGTACCCCTTTAAGAATTTGATGAATGGAGATCCCCTCATTTCCATTCTATATTCAGTCTCGTATATGACATTTTAAAGCATTCACAACTATATTTTCTTAAAATCTTAATTTTTTTATATCAGTATTTTGGAAGTATGTGTTTGTTTCCTCATTTTATAATTTCTCTTTTTATATTTCATCATTCTTTACAAAGTTAGCCCCCAAAATGAGTAAAAATAGAGACTGCAATAGGAAGCCAAACGTGATGGATAATAGAAAAAAATGCTTTAAAAATTTTAAATTTCAAGGCTCATCAGCATGTGACCATCAGTGTTGATCTGTTTGCAGCTCCATTGACCTTAAACATTGTATTTATGGTAGTATCCCCAGAGCTAAACCACCCATACCTGCTACCCTTTGTTCTTAGGATAAAAACAATTTAAATAAAAAGTACATATAATAAGCAAAAGTTGAGGTACTCATGCATTTAATGGTAGGGCTAAATTGACCTTTAAAGTAACAAGCTTTTCTAATTTATTAAAACAGAAAGCTTGTTTAAAAATTGTAACCTAGGATTTTAGCCTGCTGCTGGACAGTTTCTCCATTTTTATCTTAAAATTTTCTGTGAGGTAAAATATGTGAATATATATTCATTACTATTACAAGAATTATATTGATATTTACAGGCTTATCAAAATATGATAAGTTACAGTTAATGAATGTTTCCTTTATTTTTAGGTGGTTTTAGAGGTGGAAGAGGAAGTGGAGGTGGAGGTTTCAGAGGAGGAAGAGGGGGTGGTGGTTTTAGAGGTGAGTGGAAAAAAAACTTTAAATGACTGAATTTCTAGGAGTGATAATGTCTACCAACTTTTATTTCTGTTTGCCAGCAAGTACATAGAACACCATGGTGTTCTTTGCTTTAGCCTAATAGATAGTTTCATTTTATATCACTTTTCCCTTTGAATTTTTTCACCTACTTCTACTTTACTTTGCTGTATTATTAATTTGAAAAACAAAAAAGTATAATACAAATGACAGTTAAATTTGGTAAAATACTTTTGCTAAACCTTACAAGAACTAGTGCTGATTTTAGACTTGAGTTTTGGGTAATAGTATTATTAAATATTCATTTTTCTGTACCCTTAATACTTTCATTTTCTCTTAATCAGGAAGAGGACGTTAAGTGTAACAGTTGACAGAGAAACTTCACCAGTTGACTTCGGCATTAACCTCATGATCTACATCTATGGATCAGAAACTCGTTTCATGATCAAATCTTGAAGAGCTGGTCATTTTATGACAGTGGAGCTAAAATGTCAACGTCATGCAAAAACGAGTGTGGCAGAAGAGGCAGTTTTGCTCTAAAAGAGTATGAACAAATGTTTTAATGTTTTGTACAATGCTTGGAACTTGTGGGTGTTCAGTAAAGGGGCAGCTTTCATCTGAAGCGTATTTGAATTTTTAAAATAAAGTGTTCTATTCCTTTAAGTTATTTAGAGCTGTGTTTATTAAACCAGAGCTATTTTTGAGTTAAAAGGGACAACCCAGTAGATTTAAGATAGAAAAAAAGGTGTTTTTTAAAACTGATCTTTTAAAAAAAATAGGCTAGTAGAGCAGTACTTCAACATTCTCTATAAATTAACACTCCCTTTCAAAATGTTTGCCTTTTGTATATGAGAACATCAACACACTTTATTGTATTTTCCCTTTTGTGTGTTAGTACATAAATCAAAGTTAGTAAGGCAGCTTCTCTAGTTGTAATTAGTAATTGATTAGAAAATTTTAGTATTGGTTGTGAATCTGTTAAAGATGGAACAGCTCTGTTCAAGTTGAGAACTAGAAGTTGATGACATTTCTTAAGAAATGTTTAATTTTTCTCATTCAACATAGATGGAATGTTGAAAGTTTTACTGAATGTTTTTATTTTCCTTTTTTTAAGGGACTCAAGGTTTAAGATGTTACTGACCATAAATAAATATTTGATTGCCTGCTACACGTTCAGATTCCTGGGTAGGGACATTACAAATGAAATTGGTTTTGGTCCTCACTGCTATTGTAGTATCAAGACATAACCATGATAGCAAGTTAGAATACTGTGATATAGGATAATTTTCCCTGCCACTGATTTTCTCCCCTCACATGTGTCCATTCTCAGAAGGAATGGGGTTGCCATATCTTTTAAGTTTTCTAGCATGTTTTACCTAATACTGCCTAAATAAGTGTTTTGGGTTTTACGTAACTTTTTTGATTAATGGAATTGCAGCAGGATGAATAAATATGTAAGCCATAAGTATATATGATGAACAAATATGCTGAAAATTTTTCACAGGAAGAAGCGGTTATGCTTTTAAAACTTGGGAAAAGAGACTGTTTGATTTAGAATACTTGGGTTGAAACTTTCAGTGAGAGTTAGGGCCAGGGCTTTTACTCTTGGTCTGTAAAAGACATAGCAAGCAATTATTTGTCCTTGGTATTGTCCCAAGGACAAATAATAGTGCAAATTCCTACGCTTTTTTTAACATTTAAAAAGTCTAAACTGGCTGATGGTCGGTAGACAAATCACTTGAGATTTCACCTTTTACCTTAGGTATATCTTTTGGTCATTAGCTATCTTTAAACTCTATTTTTCTCTTTTCTTCCTTATAGTAGTTCTTCCTGGGTTTCCTTTGGGGCATTTAGTTTTTTTTTTTTTGGCCATACTGCGTGGCATGTGGGATCTTAGTTCCCTGACCAGGGATTGAACCCATGCCCCCTGGACAGCCAGGGAAGTTCCCAGGGTATTTGGTTTTGAATTGAGTTCATATGTTTAGGGAGCCTAACATTAATGCATTTGGTACTGTGGTATCACTGAGCTCCACTGTAAAAGAAAATTTGATGATTATTCAGATGTTAAATCTTTTGAGTTGTTAACCAAATAACATTCTGACTGCTTGCATCATGCTAAAATGTACTTGTTACCATAGCACTGAAAAGATTTAGTGGAATACAAGCAATATTTCCTGGCATTCCTGAAAATTTGGGAGGAGTTATGATAGGAGGACTGACTTCAAGCCAGTTAAAGTTTATGAAATTGAAGAATCGTGACCTGTGTAAATTTGACATGCTTATATTTCTTAGTATTCTAAGCCTCATCCCAATATAGCTTTTCCATGTCACTTGTGCAGGAAGCATTAAAAAGTACGTTGGATGCATCTACCACACTCATAATCTGTAAAACTTGTAGCTACAGCAAATAGCTGGCCATTTTTGGAATTATTTTTTCTTCAGTTCTTTTTTTTTTATTTCTGAATTTTATTCATTTTTTATACAGCAGGTTCTTATTAGTTATCTATTTCATACATATTAGTGTATATATGTCAATCCCAATCTCCCAATTCATCCCACCACCCCCACCCCCACTGCCACTTTCCCCACTTGGTGTCCATATGTTTTTTCTCTACATCTGTGTCTCTATTTCTGCCCTGCAAACCAGTTGATCTGTACCATTTTTCTAGGTTCCACATATATGCGTTAATATACGATATTTATTTTTCTAACTTCACTCTGTATGACAGTCTCTAGATCCATCCACGTCTTTACAAATGACCCAATTTTGTTCCTTTTTATGGCTGAGTAATATTCCATTGTATATATGTACCACATCTTCTTTATCCATTCGTCTGTCGATGGGCATTTAGGTTGCTTCCATGACCTGGCTATTGTAAATAGTGCTGCAGTGAACATTGGGGTGCATGTGTCTTTTTGAATCACGGTTTTCTCTGGGTATATGTCCAGTAGTGGGATTGCTGGGTCATATGGTAATTATATTTTTAATTTTTTAAGGAACCTCCGTACTGTTCTCATAGTGGCTGTATCATTTTACATTCCCACCAACAGTGCGAGAAAGGGGGTTCCCTTTTCTCCACACCTCTCCAGCATTTGTTGTCTGTGATTTTCTAATGATGCCCATTCTAACTGGTGTGAGATGATACCTCATTGTAGTTTTGATTTGCATTTCTCTAATAATTAGTGATGTTGAGCAGCTTTTCATGTGCTTCTTGGCCATCTGTATGTCTTCTTTGGAGAAATGTCTACTTAGGTCTTCTGCCCATTTTTGGATTGGGTTGTTTGTTTCTTTAATATTGAGCTGCATGAGCTGTTTATATATTTTGGAGATTAATCCTTTAATGTCCGTTGATTCGTTTGCAAATATTTTCTCCCATTCTGTGGGTTGTCTTTTCGTCTTGCTTGTAGATTCCTTTGCTTTGCAAAAGCCTTTAAGTTTCATTAGATCCCATTTGTTTATTTTTGTTTTTATTTACATTACTCTAGGAGGTGGATCAAAAAAGATCTTGCTGTGATTTATGTCGGAGTGTTCTTCCTATGTTTTCCTCTAAGAGTTTTGTAGTGTCCGGTCTTACATGTAGGTCTCTAATCCATTTTGAGTTTATTTTTGTGTATGGTGTTGGCGAGTGTTCTAATTTCATTCTTTTACACATAGCTGTCCAGTTTTCCCAGCAACACTTATTGAAGAGACTGTCTTTTCTCCATTGTATATCCTTGCCTCCTTTGTCATAGATTAGTTGACCATAGGTGTGTGGGTTTATCTCAGGTTTCTGTCCTGTTCCGTTGATCTATATTTCTGTTTTTGTGCCGGTACCATATTGTCTTTTTTTTTTTTTTTTAACATCTTTATTGGGGTATAATTGCTTTACAGTGGTGTGTTAGTTTCTGCTTTATAACAAAGTGACTCAGTTATACATATCTATATGTTCTCATATCTCTTCCCTACCATATTGTCTTGATTACTGTAGCTTTGTAATACAGTCTGAAGTCAGGGACTCTGATTCCTCCAGCTCTGTTTTTTTCCCTCAGGACTGCTTTGGCTATTTGGGGTCTTGTGTGTCTCCATACAAATTTTAAGATTTTTTTGTTCTAGTTCTGTAAAAAAACACACTGTTGGTAACTTGATAGGGATTGCATTGAATCTGTAGATTGCTTTGAGTAGTATAGTCATCTTCACAGTATTGATTCTTCCAATCCAAGAACATGGTATATCTCTCCATCTGTTGGTATCATCTCTAATTTCTTTCATCAGTGTCTTACAGTTTTCTGCATAGAGGTATTTTGTCTCCCTAGGTAGGTTTATTCCTAGGTATTTTATTCTTTTTGTTGCAATGGTAGATGGGAGTGTTTCCATAATTTCTCTTTCAGATTTTTCATCATTAGTGTATAGGAATGCAAGAGATTTCTGTGTATTAATTTTGTATCTTGCAACTTTACCAGATGCATTGATTAGCTCTAGTAGTTTTCTGGTGGAATCTTTAGGATTCTCTATGTATAGTATCATGTCATCTGCAAACAGTGACAGTTTCATTTCTTCTTTTCCAATTTGTATTTCTTTTATTTCTTTTTCTTCTCTGATTGCCATGGCTAGGACTTCCAAAACTATGTTGAACAATAGTGGCGAGAGTAGACATACTTGTCTTGTTCCTGATCTTAGAGGAAATGCTTTCAGTTTTTCACCATTGAGAATGATGTTTGCTGTGGGTTTATTGTATATGGCTTTTATTATGTTGAGGTAGGTTCCCTCTATGCCCACTATCTGGAGAGTTTTTATCATAACTGGGTGTTGAATTTCGTCAAAAGCTTTTTCTGTATCTATTGAGATGATCATATGGTTTTTCTTCAATTTGTTAATATGGTGTATAATTGATACACCATATTGATTTGCATATATTGAAGAATCCTTGCATCCGTGGGATAAATCCCACTTGATCATGGTGTATGATCCTTTTTTTTTTTTTTTTGCGGTACATGGGCCTCTCAGTGTTGTGGCCTCTCCCATTGCGGAGCACAGGCTCCGGATGTGCAGGCTCGGCAGCCATGGCTCACGGGCCCAGCCACTCCACGGCATGTGGGATCTTCCTGGACCAGGGCACGAACCCGTGTCCCTTGCATCAGCAGGCGGACTCTCAACTGCTGCGCCACCAGGGAAGCCTGTGTGATCCTTTTAATATGTTGTTGGATTCTGTTTGCTTGTATTTTGTTGAGGATTTTTGCATCTGTGTTCATCAGTGATAATTGGTCTGTAATTTTCCTTTTTAGTAGTATCTTTGTCTGGTTTTGGTATCAGGGAGATGGTGGCCTCATAGAATGAGTTTGGGAGTGTTCCGTCCTCTGCAATTTTTTGGAAGAGTTTGAGAAGGATGGGTGTTAGCTCTTCTCTAAATGTTTGATAGAATTTGCCTGTGAAGCTATCTGGTCCTGGACTTTTGTTTGTTGGAAGATTTTAAATCACAATTTCAATTTCAGTGCTTGTTACTGGTCTGTTCATATTTTCTACTTCTTCCTGGTTCAGACTTGGAAGGTTATACCTTTCTAAGAATTTGTCCATTTCTTCCAGATTGTCCATTTTATTGGCATAGAGTTGCTTGTAGTAGTCTCTTAGGATGCTTTGTATTTCTGCAGTGTCTGTGATAACTTCTTCTTTTCCATTTCTAATTTTATTGATTTGAGTCCTTTCCCTCTTTTTCTTGATGAGTCTGGCTAATGGTTTATCAATTTTGTTTATCTTTTTAAAAGAACCAGCTTTTAGTTTTATTGATCTTTGCTATTGTTTTCTTTGTTTCTATTTCATTTATTTCTGCTCTGATCTTTATGATTTCTTTCCTTCTAACTTTGGGTTTTGTTTCTTCTTCTTTCTCTAGTTCCTTTAGGCATAAGGTTAGATTGTTTATTTGAGATTTTTCTTGTTTCTTGAGGTAGGCTTGTATTGCTGTAAACTTCCCTCTTAGAACGGCTTTTGCTGCATCCCATAGGTTTTGGATCGTCGTGTTTTCGTTGTAATCTGTGTCTAGGTGTTTTTTGATTTCCTCTTTGATTTCTTCAGTGATCTCTTGGTTATTTAGTAGCCTATTGTTTATCCTCCATGTGTTAGTGTTTTTTACATTTTTTCCCCCGTTATTGATTTCTAATCTCATAGTATTGTGGTCGGAAAAGATACTTGATATGATTTCAGTTTTCTTAAATTTACCGAGGCTTGATTTGTGACCCAAGCTGTGATCTCTCCTGGAGAATGTTCCGTGTGCACTTGAGAAGAAAGTGTAATCTGCTGTTTTCAGATGGAATGTCCTATAAATATCAATTAAATCTCTCTGGTCTGTTGTGTCATTTAAAGCTTCTGTTTCCGTATTTATTTTCATTTTGGATGATTTGTCTGTTGGTGTAAGTGAGGTGTTAAAGTCCCCCACTATTATTGTGTTACTGTCAATTTCCTCTTTTATAGCTGTTAGCAGTTGCCTTATGTATTGAGGTGCTCCTACGTTGGGTGCATATATATTTATAATTGTTATATGTTCTTCTTGGATTGATCCCTTGATCATTATGCAGTGGCCTTCCTTGTCTCTTGTAACATTCTTTATTTTAAAGTCTATTTTAGCTGACATGAGTATTGCTACTGCAGCTTTCTTTTGATTTCCATTTGCATGGAGTATCTTTTTGCATTGCCTCACTTTCAGTCTGTATGTGTCTCTAGGTCTGAAATGGGTCTCTTGAAGACAGCATATATATGGGTCTTGTTTTTGTATCCATTCAGCAAGCCTGTGTCTTTTGGTTGGAGCATTTAATCCATTCACGTTTAAGGTAATTATCAATATGTATGTTCCTATTACCGTTTTCTTAATTGTTATGGGTTTGTTTTGTAGGTCCTTTTCTTCTCTTGTGTTTCCCACTTAGAGAATTTCCTTTAGCATTTGTAGAGCTGCTTTGTTGCTGCTGAATTCTCTTAGCTTTTGCTTGTCTGTAAAACTTTTGATTTCTCTGTTGAATCTGAATGAGATCCTTGATGGGTAGAGTAATCTTGATTGTAGGTTCTTCCTTTTCATCACTTTAAATATATCATGCCACTCCCTTCTGGCTTATAGAGTTTCCTCTGAGAAATCAGCTGTTAACCTTATGGGAGTTCCCTTGTATGTTGTTTGTCGTTTTTCCCTTGTTGCTTTCAGTAGTTTTTCTTTGTTTTTGTCAATTTGATTACTATGTGTCTTGGTGTGTTTCTCCTGTATGGGACTCTGCACTTCCTGGACTTGGGTGGCTATTTCCTCTCCTGTGTTAGGGAATTTTTCAACTATAATCTCTTCAAATATTTTCTCAGGTCCTTTCTCTCTCTCCTTCTTCTGGGACCCCTATAATGCGAATGTTGTTGTGGTTAATCTTGTCCCAGAGGTCTCTTAGGCTGTCTTCATTTCTTCTCATTCCTTTTTCTTTATTCTGTTCTGTGGCAGTGAATTCCACTATTCTGTCTTCCAGGTCACTTATCTGTTGTTTTTTTACTCAGTTATTCTGCTATTGATTCCTTCTAGTGTATTTTTCATTTTAGTTTTTGTATTGTTCATCTTTGTTTGTTCTTTAATTCTTCTAGGTGTTTGTTCTTTAAATCTTCTAGGTCTTTGTTAAACATTTCTTCCATCTTCTTGATCTTTGCCTCCATTCTTTTTCTGAGGTCCTGGATCACCTTCACTATCATTATTCTGAATTCTTTTTCTGGAAGGTTGCCTATCTCCATTTATTTGTTTTTCTGGGGTTTTATCTTGTTCCTTCATCTGGTACAAATTCCTCTGCCTTTTCATTTTGTCTGTCTTTCTGTGAATGTGGTTTTCCTTCCACAGGCTGCAGGATTGTAGTTCTTCTTGCTTCTGCTCTCTGCCCTCTGGTGGATGAGGCTACTTAAGAGGCTTGTGCAAGCTTCCTGATGGTAGGGATTGGTGGTGGGTAGAGCTGGGTGTTGCTCTGGTGTGCAGAGCTCAGGAAAACTTTAATCTGCTCCTCTGCTGATGAGTGGGGCTGGGGTCGCTCCCTGTTGGTTGTTTGGCCTGAGGCGACCCAGCGCTGGAACCTACCCTGCTCTTTGGTGGGGCTAATGGCGGACTCTGGGAGGGCTCACGCCAAGGAGTACTTCCAGAACTTCAGCTGCCAGTGTCCTTGTCCCCACGGTGAGCCACAGCCACCCCCGCCTCTGCAGGAAACCCTCCAACACTAGCAGGTAAGTCTGGTTCAGTCTCCCCTGGGGTCACTGCTCTTTCCCCTGGGTCCCGATGTGCACATTGTTTTGTGTGTGCCCTTCCAAGAGTGGAGTCTCTGTTTCCCCCAGTCCTGTCGAAGTCCTGCAATCAAATCCTGGTAGCCTTCAGAGCATGATTCTCTTGGAATTTCTCCTCCCGTTGCCGGACCCCCAGGTTGGGAAGCCTGACGTGGGGTTCTGAACCTTCACTCCAGTGGGTGGACTTCTGTGGTATAAGTGTTCCCCAGTTTGTGAGTCACCCACCCAGCAGTTACGGGATTTGATTTGATTGTGATTGTGCCCCTCCTACCGTCTCACTGCGGCTTCTCCTTTGTATTTGGATGTGGGGTATCTTTTTTGATGAGTTCCAGTGTCTTCCTGTCAATGATCGTTCAGCAGTTAGTTGTAATTCCAGTGCTCTCACAAGAGGGTGTGAGCGCACATCCTTCTACTCCGCCATCTTGAACCAATCTCTCCTCTTCAGTTCTTATAAATAGAAAAAATTATTTCTGGAAAGTTTAAATGGGTACTAAAACTAACTAGGCATAATCCATTACAGAAGAGGAAGGGAGTATGAACCAAAGTAAACTCAAAAATTTTTGAGTGAATGGTGAATGCAAAAAAAGAAAAAAAAAAGAAAAGAGACTTAAAACCTAACAACCCATAGATTTTTAACAGGGAAAGGTCATCTTACGTACTATGTTCATTGCTTTAGGGTCATTTGAAAATATTTTGATATTGGAATACTAAAGAGATTCACTTTCCTAGTATAGATACACTTACAAATATTTCATTACATTTATAAAAATTTGAGTACTAGTAGCTATGGGATCTGGGACAGATCGACCAACCTGATTTCAATTTCTTCAGTTTATATATGTGTATAACTGAGAATTGAGGCAAAAGGATTATCCAGTCCCTTCTTGCTGTGCCATTCTAAGATTTATAAAATTAAATTAAGTGGGTAAATATAGCCCTCTAGTGGTTCTGTTATATGCTTACACTGTTAACTTTGGTGCATCTAGCATTTCTGTAAAGTTATGATTTTTAGAAATTCAGTATTGAGAAGAATAAGATTTTTATATTACATGGCATAAAGAATATGAGGAAAAAAGGTATAGGGATATATTATTCTAACAATAAATGTTCATATTAGATTGTCACCCACTTATGTTACCCACTTTTGCAGTTATAACAATATAATCCAGAATATTAGAATTGCCCAGTACTTTACAAGATGAATTATTGAATCTAGATACTTTGCTGGTGCATGCTATGATTATTACCAGATTAACTACTTGTGCATATCAAAGTGTAGGGTAAATGAACTGAGGTGAATTGTAAAATAGATCATGCTATATTCATGCTTTATTGACCTGGAATTTATGGTATGGCTTTCGGGGAAAACAAATTACAGAATGATTTTATATATACATAGCTCCCCATTTTTTGAAAAGAATGAAAAAAAAAGTGGAAGAAACCTCAAACAGTTGTATAAATACATGTTTCTGCAAGCAAAGAAAAGCAGAATATACACCGAACAATATTATTACCATTAGGGGAGTAAAATTTGGAAGCATGGGGGAGATTACTTCTTTACTTAACTCTAATGATTTAAATTGTTATGGAAAAAACAAAAGGAATTGAAATGGAAAACTTGAAAGGGTCAAACAGAAAACAGGGACCTTAATCTGAATAGTTTTAGAGCAGTAAGTCTGGCTCTTAATTTTGAAACTGATTTCCCGCAGAAATCAGTTAGGTCAGGTCCTGATCTGATTTTCTGAGTTTGTTTATTGTTTAAATGGGATGTGTGCACTTGATAATCTCCTTGGATATAAAGCTGATGCCCTAATTGGTTAAAATGTGTGTTGCTTGTTATTTCTCTTTATTTTGCTAATAAGCTTTTCCCTTGTTCTGGGAATTAAAAATCCTTTCCTCTTTAGCCCAATTAAATTTGTTAAGGGAGGGCCTCTATGAAAAGGCCCTTCTTTGAGGTCTTTAAGTGGAAATGATTGGTTCTGAAAATTCTTCCGTAGGTGGCTTTTGAAACATTTCACAGATATTGAAGGCCCATTATGAAGGCTATCTTGATATCTTCCCTCCAAAATGCTAAGGAATAATTTAGGGAACAGTTCAGACTCTAAGAATGAAGACGGCTCGACCTTTTCACAGACTGAACACAATATTGTTGCAGCTTACTTGATTACGGCAGGTATGGATGTTTATTCCATTAATAGTTATTTTGTTTTTGAATAAGTGAAGAAAAGCAGAGGTTTTCAGCATAAGGTAGTAGAAAAAGCATGGGTTCAGAGATAATGTTTCAAGTTCTATATTGTTGGCTAACCTTGAGAAGTCACTTATCCTTTCTCAGTTGGGGTGCTCATGTGATAAATAAGGTTGATAATACTTGCTCTACTTCCTGGCTGTAAAGATCAAAAAGAGAATGTAGGTGAAAATAAATGGAAACATTGTTAATGGTGGTTAATATAACAAGTTATTTTGAATTTTGATAGGCAGTGAGAGCCGTGAAATGGGGCTGAGAAAAGTTTTTTATAAAATGAGTAATTATCCATATGTTTGGTTATTACATTGTCAAATTAAGTTTTTATTGGGGAATAGTGTGCACCATGGCAAAGATGTATTTTTATAGCATTTACTATTCTCATACATACTTTCTGTAATTTTGTCCTTGGTGGTGGAATCTAGTTAAGATCGAAAGATCCTGGAAAGAAAATTAAAGTCGTAAAAAGAGAGAGCAGAGTGTATTGTCACTGAGGACAGAGTTTGTAAATTGAGCTCATTTTCGAATGCTGTATTGGAAAACTGAGCTTTGGTTTTCATTTTTTAGTATCTTTGTAACAGTGAGCAAGTTTTTTGTTCTTCCATTTTCATATCTGTAAAATGGGGATAAGAATAAGCTACTGTCACAATGGTTTTGAAGAGTAAAATTAAATAATGCACAAATATACCTAAGTGATATATACAGTATATGTTGGACAAATGTTTCTTTCTTCCCACATACACACACTCATTGATGCATATATTGCATTAAGATAAAGACTTGTTGGCTGAAAAAAAGGAATGGGGAAATTGACAATAGAAGTTCTCTGATTACCTTTTTTATGTATAGGTTGAATTGTGGTATTAATTTTATGCTTAGCAGTCACTTCATTTTCAACTTTATGCTTAGTAATGAGTTTTAGAAGTAACTTTATTATTTTTTGGATTGACTTATGAAAATTTTCAAATATATTCAAAAGTAGAGTAAAAACATAACAAATCCTACTGTACCCAGTTTATTCTTTATAATTGCTTAGTTTCCCCATAATTCAGAGTATTACTTCTGTGGTAGAAAATGTGGTTCCTCAGCCAACTTTTTCATTTGAATACCTCTGTATGATAAGCACTGGATAAGTTCTGTTTTCTTTTTGAATTTTTTTTTGATGTTGCAACAGAAAGGAGAAAACAATATGCTACTTAAAGAGATAAGCTCCTTATCACAATTACATAGAAGTACTTTGTATACAAACTTTTGGTTTAGTTAGTTTTTGGTAGATGACCAAGAAAAGCTATCTTTTTTGATCTGGTTACAAAAGAAGCATGCAAAGAAATTTTCCTGTTAAGAAAATATTCTTGCTGGTTCTTACCCCTGTAACAGTAATAGTAATAGTAATAGTAATCTTACTATGATGACAATGATGACTTCTACTAGAATTACTATTACTACTGCTACTACTACTCCAACCACCACCACCACCACTACTACTACTGCTACCACTACTAATGTTATTATTGGAATACTTGGTATATACCAAGCACTGTTCTAAATATTTACATGTACAGAATAATTCATCCTATGCTAATTCAGTAAGCAAATTTTATTTTCCCTGTTTACAGATAAAGAGTCTAAATAACTTTCCCAACACACACATCTACTAAGTAGCTACACCAGGATTTGAACTCAGGTATTTCGACTCTAGAACCGTCAGGTATAATCACAAGGATCAGTTTTATCAATACTATGAGTACGTGTTGTTTGTTTGTGTTTTTAGTAGATGAACTGAAGGGAGCATATCTAACTTCTTTATGCTTTTGTTCAAACGTTTATTGTTCTTTGGGCCCCCCAATCTTTCCCTTTAACAAAACTCACTTAAATGTCCAAATCGAAACCAAAACCGTGAGGAAAAGAATTTAGTCAAAGCATTTATTTCATTTGTTACTTTTACCAAGAGCCTATTTAGATTTTTCATTTTAAATTTAATTTTTAATTTAACATTTCTCTCAGATTGTAGCTCTTAAAAATGTTACCAACTTGAGCACTCTCCCTTTCTCCAGTTGCTCCAATGCTGGGGAGCAAGAGGGCATGGTGAATTAAGGATCTGAAATAGATTCATTACGGGTGACCTGTAGGATGAAGCGTGAGAGGTACTAGGCTGAGAGGATGGCTGTGTACCAGCTAATGAAAGACCTAAGCCGTAAAGGCGATAGGGGAATCACTGAATGACATGATCCAATTTGTATTTTAGAAATGTGCTGTAGTGGTAGCTAAGAGACCAGGTAGGTGGCCTCTGTGTGATTAAGATTTAAAAGACTCTGAGGAGGAAGTAGTAGCATTGGAGATAGACACATTCAAGAGCTAGAAGTTAGAATTGATGGTTGGATGTGGAGACTGGGGGAGAAGGTGAGGGAGCATCAAAGATGACATCTAGGTTTCTCTTTTGGGCCACTGGATAGATGGTGAAGCTATTCATCAAGATGGGAGCACATCTGGGGAAGAACATGTTTGGGTCAAGAGAGAAAATCTCTGGGTTCCGTTTGAGAGAAGTCCCGTAAAAAGCTGCGCACATGAGTTTGAATTTTATGAGACTGATCTGGAAAGTCACAGCATATAGCCTTGGGTCTGTGTGAAATCACTGAGTGTATATTGAACGTGAAAAGAAAGAAGGTCCAGGACAGAAACTTGGACAATGCATATATTTAATAAGGTAGAGATGAAGAAAGAAAGGCCAGGAAGTGGATTAAGAAGGATCTGCCAAAGAGATTGGAGGAGAGCCACAGAAGCCAAGGGGAAATTAACTGAACATAGACCTAACTACTAAATGATCTATTGTCTACTCATTAGAAAACACCTACAGATCGGAAATAAAGTAGAGTGCTTGAGACAGCTGCAGAGAAAATAGAAAAAGGGCTAAATTTACCTCATTCTCCCTGTTATATCTAAAACCGCCCCCAAAGCACAATTACTTTATTCTGGTTGCATATTTGGTAGGCAACAATTTACTGCACTGTTTTTATCTGACTTAAAAATCATCAAATCTGTAACTAGCCCAGAAAGACTCTTCAATTCACTAAACTTTTTGGAGCTACAATACTAGATGCAAAAATATTGAGCCAAAGAATCATCAAATTTGATATCATTGTGCCTTAATTATGCTTGCAGGAATAATAGACCTTAAGCAATATGAGTTTTAGTTGTCCGTTTATTAAATAAATCTGCTATATATCATATATACAACATAGAAATGATTAGAAGCCTAAAATCTACACAGGAAGACTAGGCATATATGAATTAAGTAATATAGCATCACATAAGGTAAAGTATAATATAAACAAGTACTTTGAGAATTTAGAGAAGAGAGGATACTATGCAGAGGACAAGTCTTTGGGGCAGAATTGGCCTTGAACAGAATTTTGAAGGGTAGCATTTGGAAAGGTAGAGGAAAGGAGTAGGGTGTTCCAAGTGGGAGAAATGAAAGTCGAAATTTACCACAAGCCTGGTGCATTTGATAAATAATTAGATGGAGGGCTTGTTTGACAAGTGTGAAAATTTGCTTAGAGAGGGTAAAAACAGATTGAGGCAAAGAGCCTGGAATACCAGGCTGGGACATGTGGACTTTATCACGCAGATGTTGGGGTGTGTTGGAGGTTTTGAGAAGAGCCTTGGTTAATTCTATGTTGTAGAAAGTTTATTCTGCCAGCAGCATGCAGGAGGAAAGAACAGGAATCTAGATTAGTATAACAGGATTTTGAATGGAAGTTTTGACCAAGGTGCCAAGATATAATAGAAGTTCTTCCTTAGCTGATACATTTGGGTGTTGGTGCTTGGAAACCTTCCGTCTCTCTGGCAATAGCTGGAGCTGATCACCAGAGTTCTCTTCATGATGGTGAACACCACTCTATGCTTTTTGTTCCTTACCCCTCCTTTTCCCCCTAGGAATCTGGTAATAGCTCTAGCCTCTCTCAGCTGTTAGAACCTATTATGGCCCACATCTGGCTTATGGGAAATGTGTGCATCCTTTGTTGCATGTAGGGAGTGTTAAACAGGCTGACATGCACATCCAGTCCACTCAACAATATTTCTTGTTGTAAATGAAAACACTGGCATTCAGATTAAGAATTTCAGTCATCAGTCTACCTGAATCCCCAATTCTGGGGCACCGACAACATTGAGTTTCTGGACCTGCAGGTCTAGAAGTCAGATCCCAGGCTGTGGAGACTTGACTAGGGTGATATGGCCTGTGAGGCTTCTCAGTGGACCTGAAAGCCAGTCCGACTTCCTCTCTGGATAGCCAAACCTTGCAGTGTGCATTCTTCTATAGGTGTGTGTGTGTGTGTGTGTGTGTGTGTGTGTGTGTAATAAAGAATTTAGATTTGAACATGTTGAGTTTCAAGTGATATTGAAACAGTCATATGATCTTACATACTGTAGATGCTTAATAAATGTTTAATGGCAATGAATTGTATGAAAAGGGATGCGGGACTGGAGCATATTTCAGGGATGGAAAGTGACAGAAGCACTGTTAGGATAGAATGATAGCTGAGGCTTGAGAAACTATAGAGAAAGGAGAGCCTCAGGCTTCAGGAAGGAGGATGAGAAAATTAAGCTGCCAAAGGAGATTGTATGATCATATGTATATCCTAAAAATCAGTGGTGGTGGTATCATGACATGCAAGGGAATAACATCAAGGACAGAGTGATCAATAGTGATGACATTAACACCAGTCTTTAGTGCTGGTTTAGGCAACTTGTAGATTCTTTGTGCTTTAATTTTTATATTTCTGTTTTACAAAAGGGCTGTGAAGATATTACAATTAGCTTGAAGAATAGCTGAAGCTCTTCAAATAAACGAACCAAAATGGATTTGCTATATTTTTGAAGGAGCTTAAATATTTAATTTGATTCTACTTTTACACATTCAAATTAAACAAAATGTGTGATTTTTTTGTTTATGTTCTCAGGTATGATAAGTGTTCTCAGCAACATAATAGTTCTGGGCATCTTCATTAAGTACAAGGAGCTTCGGACACCCACAAATGCAATTATCATTAACTTGGCTGTTACTGATATAGGGGTCAGTAGCATTGGCTACCCCATGTCTGCTGCTTCAGATCTGCATGGAAGTTGGAAGTTTGGATATGCAGGATGTCAGGTATTGGAGATCTTTAGAATCAAAGCAAAATAAAGTAGATTAAGAAAATGTACATTTAAATGTCTTTAAAAAATCCCAAGGGTTTCAATCAAATAAGATTATGTAGGATAATAGATATGGTGCTCTTAATAAAAATGGCTTCAGGAGTGACTGGGAAATATATTCCTTAATAAGAGAAATGAAATCAGTCGCCATCATTATATTTTCAAAATTTCCCCAACTCAAAGGAAAAAACTAAACTAACACAAAATTAGTAGTCAACTAGAGAAGAAAAGTGAACATTTGCATATTCAAATAAAAACTTGCATATTAAAAATTCAAAAAGAAATACTCTGCTTTCATTTGAAACAATAAAATAATGACTGTGTCATAATATCTAAGTAATGTAGTTAAACAACATGTTGCTGATTTTTTTCTATGGAAAGTTCTCCAAGAGAATTGCTTGTGAATATATCTACGGTGATTTTTACTGACAAGAAAATAAATTAATATTAATTTGCATTAATGACTTTTGGCCTGATTTTTTAAAACAGTTAGCTATTTTAAGCTCTAAAACTATAGAGAATAAAATGAAAAGAGTAGAGAGTAGGGAATACCCATGTGTGCACCAACCAGTTTTGTCAAACCTTAATGTTTTGCAATATGTGCTTCAGGTTGTTTGGGGTTTTTTAAATTTTTTTCTTTTTTTCTTTGGCTGCCCCGTGTGGCTTGGCTTGTGGGATCTTAGTTCCCCGACCAGGGATGGAACCCAGGGCCCATCAGTGAAAGCACCGAGTCCTAACCACTGGACTGCCAGAGAATTCCCTGTTTCCAATTTTTTTAAACCACAAACAAGGCTTCAATAAATTGTTCTCATACATGTCTTTTTCTGCAATGTGTGAGAGTTTAGATACATTACTAGGAAAGGAATGGTTTGGTTGTAGATAATGTTTATCTTCAGTTTTATCAGATGTGGACAGATTTCTCTCCAAAATGGTTGTGCCAGTTGCTAGAACTTCTGTTACTCCACATTTTCTCCAACACTTGGGGTTGTCAGACTTGGAATTTGTAGCATTTTGATGGATATAAAATAGTATCTTATAATTTGCATTTCTTTCAAGACTTAATGTGATTGTACATCTTATGTCATAAACATGCAGGTTTCCTCTTGTGTTAATAGCCCATTTTTCTGTTTGTCTTTTCAGCCTGTTGAATTGTCTATCTTCTGAGTAGCAGTCTTTTGTTGGTTATATGCATTGCACTTAATTTATGGTTTGTTTTTGACTCCACAGAGTATGTATAGAAGTTTTACTTTAAGCCTTAACATTTTTTAAAAAGTTTATTTTAATTAATGAAGTCTCAAAACATTTTCTATAAATGCCTTTATTAAACCACTTATAATTTGACAATAGATGATATATTTTAAAATTAGTAAAATAAAAAACTCTCAGTGTATTTAAAATATATTTTAGCAATGGGATAAAAGTGTAAATGTCTCTTGGGAGGATGTGTATAATGGTGCAATCTTTCCAATTTTAATCTTCAGATTTATGCTGGATTGAATATCTTTTTTGGAATGGCAAGTATTGGATTGCTCACAGTTGTGGCTGTGGATCGATACCTGACCATCTGCTGTCCTGGTGCAGGTACAGCACTTTTCTCAGCTTTCTCAGTGAACCCATTTTTGCCTAAGTACTGCTCGATACACATTCACTTCAAAATGTAAATGTATGGCTTGCAACACGGTCAGTCATATTTCTCTGATAATCCTTGACTGAAAGTTTCAGTGATTTTCTATTATACCTAGAATAAAACCCAAATTTCATAACACAGCCTCCAAGGTCCCATGCATTCTGGCCCTGGGCTACCTTTCCAGTGTGTTCTGGGGTCCTCTCACTTTGGGGTACTAACCAAACCCTTTCCCACTTTGGGGTCTTTGTAAATGCTATTTCCCTAGTGTTTCTCCATTTCTATCCTCTGACTGATCATTTTATCATTCAGGTTTCAGCTTAAATGTCATTTTTTTTTTCAGAATCTGAATTCATGTAGATAGGCTTTGTGTGAACTAAAGTGCTCTGTGAAGAATCTATTTGATGACAACTTTGAATAATCAGTTAAAACAAAATGAAGATATGAATCACATCATTGGGAAATGACTTTGATGTTCCATATGTTTGTTAATAGGAAGAAGAATGACCACCAACACTTACATCAGCATGATTCTGGGGGCCTGGTTCAATGGCCTCTTTTGGGCTTTGATGCCTATTGTTGGGTGGGCTAGTTATGCCCCAGATCCTACTGGGGCCACCTGTACCATAAACTGGCGGAAAAATGATGTGTAAGAGACATGTTTACACTTTATAATCAAATGCTTCTAGTGTAGACATTTTCTCACCATTTCAAATTTAAGGTCAGATCAAATGTTTCTCATGCAGAGATGACAAAGAACTTCCTTGGTATAGATGATATGATTACAGCAGAGATGAATTGAGAAAAGTGAATTATGCTTATTTTCAAGGAAAGGCCATCCAGCTCCCCTTGTCCCCTGCTCTGTTCCTTCCTCTATCTTCTGGCAGCAAAGGCAAAACAGAGAATCCTTCCAATGTCCGCACCTTAGAGGTAGGACCTGACGGGGAAAAGGAGTGTTAGTGGAGCTAGACAGTGTGCAGATCTGGCAAAAGTCCAGCCTTTCTTTTGTAGATGATCTGGTAATAAAGCATCTCCTGAGAATTATGCAGCAAAAGCACAGTCACTGCAAGGATTTGCTTGCTCATCAGTGATGCTTTCCTATATTTACCAGGGAAAAGGGGGTAATTTAGTTTATTAAAGGAAATGAAAGATTATGAAGAAAAGCAAATAGAAAATTTCTAACTCTCAAACTAAATCTAAAACTTTTTAGATTTAGTGAAAGGTCAAAAAATAAATATTTTAGGCTTTATAGGCAAGACTGTCTCCATTGCAACTATTCAACTCTGCCTGTGATAGCAGCCCTAGACTGTATGTGATGAATGTGGTTCCAATAAAATTTTATTTACAAAGACAGGCGACAGGCTGGATTTGGCCCACAGGTCATAGTTTGCCAACCCCTAGTCCAAATGAACTCAAAGTCAAATGCACTTCCTAAGCTATTTAATAATATAATGACTGCTGGACAGTGCCAGTATTATTTCTGATAATTATCCTGTTTCCCTTACTCTATTTAGTATATTAAATAAGTAGTGATTTAATGTCATGATTTAATTATTTCCTTTTCTTACTTTCAGATCTTTTGTTTCTTACACCATGATGGTTGTTGCAATAAATTTTATTGTGCCCTTGATAATGATGTTTTACTGCTATTACCATGTCACTCGATCCATTAAACATCATGCTACTAGTAACTGCACTGAGTATCTCAACAGAGATTGGTCAGATCAGGTAGATGTAACAAAGGTAAGACATTAAAATCCTTAAAAAAGTTTTGTAATCAAGCTTTTACATGGACACGGTTCCTTGGCCCCTGCAGTCACCTCTCCCCAACTCCCGATTCTCACTCTCTGGCTCTTTTTTCTGGTGTTGGCCTCCGTATTTCTAAATGATGTGCTTATCTGCTGTTTTGGGTAATTTTTTTATTTTTTAAATAAATTTATTTATTTTTGGCTGCGTTGGGTCTTTGTTGCTGCACGTGGGCTTTCTCTAGTTGTGGCGAGCAGGGGCTACTCTTCATTGCGTTGCACGGGCTCCTTATTGCAGTGGCTTCTCTTGTTGCGAGGCATGAGCTCTAGGCGTGCGGGCTCAGTAGTTGCGGCGCACGGGCTTAGTTGCTCCATGGCATGTGGGATCTTCCCGGACCAGGGCTCGAACCCGTGTCCCCTGCATTGGCAGACGGATTCTTAACCACTGCGCCACCAGGGGAGCCCTGTTTTAGGTATTTTTCTTTGCTGTTACTTCTTGATTTCCTACTATAGACAAAGAAAATTTTTCTTATACCACCAACCTTTCCTACTCCTCCCCACCAGCGTTTATCTCTCATCTTATCAGTAAAATGTTAATATTTGGTTAGATGAAGAGCCAATTTTACATTATTGTGATTATCTAAATTTTATTTATTGAAAATCTCTGTAAGACTCTGATTTATATTTCTTTTTTTATACAACTTTTTCCCCTTTGGAGTTAACAATTCATTCCTTTCTCTTTCTCTTCCTCTGTTCATCTCTCTCCCCTTCTCTTCTCTCCCTCTCTCTCTCTCTCTCTCTGTAGCTTTGTTTGCTGACTCTTCTGTGTACCTGTCACTAATTCATCTCTAAACTCTCCACCAGAGGCTTCAGTCTCCTCTTAGTATTTTCAGATACATCAGAGACTAGGTCGACTTTATCCTTTTCTTGGCGCTACCCTCCTGACACCCGCCAGATCTCTTGCCCTAGTCTACACTGGCTGTTCTTTAGGATGACTACCTAGGAAGCCAGCATCCCCACATCTCCTTTGTCACCAGCTGGGAATGCCTTTGACCTATCTCATAGGTCAGATCACCCGTTTTCTGAATTGTATGTCTTCCCTTTTTTTTTTTTGGTTAACTCCTTCACATTTGGTGTAACACATTCTCTAATAGAGTCTTGAGAAGGTCACAAGGAAGTCAAATGTTTAAGATTTTGCATGCCTGAAAATGTCTTAATTCTACAATTATGTTTGACCGATTGTTTGCTTGGTACGGAGTTCTAAGTAGAAAAATGACTTTCAAAGAATTTCGAAGACATTACTCTATGTAGTCTCTCGGCTTCAGGTGTCACTATTGAGAAGGCTGACAGCATTCCGGTGATCTGCGTTCTCTCTGGAAGCTTGTGATTTTCTCTGTGTCTCCAGTTTTCTGAACTGTCACGCCGATACGCCTTGGTGTGGCTCTTCATTCACCCACGTGCTGGGTACTGGGTGAATGCTTTCTATGTCGAGACTCAGGTCTTCCCTTCTGGGAGTTTCCTTGTATTATTTCTCTGGTGAGTTTCACCTCCCATTTTGTTTTCTCTGTTCTCTTTTTCTGGAACTCTTTTTATTTGAGTATTTAATCTCCTGGATTTGTCTTTTAATTTTCTTAAATATTCTCTCCTGCATTATTTCTGTTTTTTGTTTTGTTTTTATTTATTTATTTTTGGCTGTGTTGGGTCTTCATTGCTAAGCGTGGGCTTTCTCTAGTTGCGGTGAGCAGGGGTTACTCTTTGTTGTGGTGTGCGGGCTTCTCATTGCAGTGGCTTCTCTTGTTGCGGAGCACGGGCTCTAGGTGTGCGGGCTTCAGTAGTTGTGGTGCACGGGCTAAGTTGCTCTGCAGTATGTGGGATCTTCCCAGAGCAGGGCTCGAACCCATGTCCTGTGCATTGGCAGGCGGATTCTTAACCACTGCACCACCAGGGAAGTCCCCTGTTTGTTTGTTTTTGTTTCTACTTTCTTCTTTTTAAAAAATTTTTTTTTGATGTGGACCATTTTTGAAGTCTTTATTGAATTTGTTACAATATTCCTTCTGTTTTATGTTTTGCTTTTTTGGCCGGGAGGCCTGTGGGATCTTAGCTCACCAAATAGCGATCGAACCCACACCCCCTGCATTAGAAGGCGAAGTCTTAACCACTGGACCGCCAGGGAAGTCCCTGTTTCTACTTTCTGAGAGATTTCCGCAACCATGTCCAGGACTGGGATTGGGTGAGGAGAGTGAGGCTCAAGCCTGGGGTGCAAAATTTAAGCAGGTGCCAAAAAGCTCAGTAATCAAAAAATCAAGTAGTTAGTGCAGTATTTTAAAAGATCAAAATTTATGGAGAAAATCCACATTGAACAAAATATAAAATATTAAATAAAGACAGGACCTGACCCTGCACTTGCACAGTTCACCTTATTTACCTCACCCTTACCCTGGCTGCCCATACATTTCAACCTTCCTGTTGCATTTTTAAAATTCTGCTTTCACTTTTGTAGATGAGATGGAAGCATTATTTTATACTCTGTACTTCTTTTTGATAGTGTCCTCTTCTTGTTTAATGCATGTGTATCTTCTCTCATTTCTGTGATGATATTGTGTATATATTTACATTTTCCTTCTGTTCATCACATATTTTTTTCCCCCAAGTTCCTGCACTGTTTTGGTCTCTGCCTGTCAGTTTGCGTGTTTCCTCAATGTCTGGTGATCAGGGACTGTCCCTGCATATTTAAGAGTGATGCGCTAAAAAGTTGATTGTGAGCTCTTGCTGTGCTCTTTCACTGGGATATGTCTTTGGAGAGGGGGGTTTCTAATGATCTGTACCTCTGGATATTTTCTTCTGGGCTGGTCAGTTTCCAAGGCGAGAAGATTCTTTCGCCTTTCTGGGTAGGAGATAAAAGTCTGTGTACCCACATTCTCATGGCTCAGTGCAGGGAAGGGACAGCGTGCAGCCCCCCTCTTTTCAGGACAGTACGCCAGCTCTCAGCTGAGCCCGGTGTTCCCCAGTCTCAAGTTTCCCTGCTTTACCCTCTCTTACACTGACCCTTGGGGTTCTTCTGGGGAGAGGGGGCTGTTTCCTAGCTGAACAGAGAGGGGATTCAGAAGTCTAACTGCTTCTTTTTGCAGATTTTAATGAGTTTTTGTGTTTTAGGTTCCAAGTGCAGCCCCACATTCAGAACTGTCATCTCCAATTCCTGAGGCTTTCTGTAGTTCTGTGGAGTGGATTCACCTGTACCTGATTTTCCCTCATTCCTGGCTCTTTAAAATTAAAAAAAAAATTTTTTTTAAATCATTCTCAAGTCTGATAAGTAATATGCCACTTGTCTAACGATTATTAAATTTTAACTTTTACAGAGCTGTCTAATCTGTGGTTCTCAGACCTTATGTGTTTATGTCTTTTTAAACCTTTTCTATCTTTTTAGTGGGCAATCAGGAGGGAGCAATGTAATTATAATTTTTCATTCAAACAAAATATAAGGATAGCTCCTTTACAAAATTATCTGCACTGTACGTATTATATGTGATTTATTATATACCAAGCTCAAATGGCCTGTATGAGAATTCCCTGAACTCAATAGAGGACTTTTTTTTTTTCACATTGAGTTTAGAGAGTTAGAAAGTTGTTTTTTAGATTAGCAGATGAGAGTGAGGAAAAGAAAGCACAACACCAGCAGTCCCTAGCACAGTTACTCCAAGTGGGCCAGGAGTGGGTCCTTCTGCCTGTCATCCAGGCCAGCTTTTGTATTCTCCCCAGCTCACCAAAAGAAAGCCGGCATTCTTTACATTTGTGCACCAGTCTGTCCATTTCACAAGCTCTTGTTATAGATGACCTCAGGCACATTAGCAAAGTATGAGGGGAAAAATTCAGTTTTTCCTCTGTGTCTTCAAAAACATAAATTTATTCAAGTTCCAATCCAGATAATTTTTCATGCAGTTTAAGGTATATTAGTTATTTTGATATTTTAGATATTGGGTTTGGCGAATATTGATTTCTTTTACAGATGTCTGTGATAATGATACTCATGTTTCTGGTGGCATGGTCCCCTTATTCCATCGTGTGCTTATGGGCTTCTTTTGGTGACCCGAAGAAGATTCCTCCCTCAGTGGCCATCCTAGCTCCACTGTTTGCAAAATCTTCTACATTCTACAATCCCTGTATTTATGTGATTGCTAATAAAAAGTAAGTTATGTCTAAAATGGTTCTCAACTAAAAAAAGTATACAGAAAGAATGTTAAAAAGGCAATGGATAATGTTCTAAAACTTTTGGGAAGGTAAGTGACAGAAACTCACTTCAGATGAATGTAAAAGTTATTTGGTTCATGCAACTTGAGAAGCATTTAGGACCTTAAATGTCTAGGGCTCCAGTTCTGTGACAGGCTCTTCCTACACAGAGGCGAGATAATCACGGGTAACTCAAGACCCAAGTTCCACAAGCTAAGCATCCCCAAATGTGAATTTCGTCTCACATGGCTTTCTGGCAGAAGTGGCCCTGGATGGTCAATGGTGAGCTCAGCTTGGATCACATGGTTACCCCATTTAAAATACATGGAATTGGTTTTGCAAAGAAGAGAGTAGTTCTATTACTGGAAAATGGACAAAGCAAGGCCAGTTGGACTCCCTAAGTGGGTAGCATAGTTGTATATTTACTAGGAGGAAGACATATCATTCAAATGCAAGGAAAACTTCAGTGCTAACATAAAGGGCTTCAGGAGTGTGTAGTCACTCAGAATAGTTGAGAATCTTCCCCTTCCCCCCTTTGTTGAGCCTCTGAGCAAGGATTTCTTTCCTGCCTCATCAGTGAAGCTTACACTGCTTCATTTCCTGTTACTGCTTAAAGATGTAACAGTAGATGAACCAATCTACAGTAGATTGGGATGAACCAATCTACTGTGCTTAAATATTTGACCAGAAAAATCTCAGTAGAGGTGAAGTAATTTGATCCTGGAATGCCAGTGCTGCTTCTATTACACTTACGTATTTATGCACGTTAGGAAAGCAACTTTAGCCACAGATATATGAAGAAACATAAAAACTTTTACGAAGCAGACTGCATAAGAAGCATAAAGAACACATTTTAAATTCAGAGTCTCTTGGTAGTTCTTTAGGAAAGGTCAGGCATTCTCAAGCTCCTCTTAATTGAAACTGGCCTTTGCTCAGAAGAACAAATGCATGAAATACACATCCTTAGTTCAAGTAAATAATTCCTTGCAAATGACGTTAGATGCACCCTCTTAGACATAATTAGTGGTTTTTATTAAGTGTCTTCAATGTTAATAGTCAGTGGTGCACAAGTGGTCTTTAACTGTGTCATACGCTTGATACATTGACCAAGGGTCTCAACAGCAGATGTTAAAGCTGGAAGCAGAAATTTATCTGGAGATGCCAGTTGGTAGTAGTGGCATCATAGCCATGTTTGAGAGTACTCTAAAAGTGCCAGGTCCTCATGGGTAATGCCAGATTTTCCCTTTTTTATTGTAGGTTCCGGAGGGCAATGCTTGCCATGTTCAAATGTCAGACTCATCAAGCAATGCCCATGGAGAGTATCTTACCAATGGATGTACCCCAAAACCCACTGACTTCTGGAAAAGTCTGAAATAAGAGGAAAGCACACATTATCAAAACATTTGCTTTTTTTTTTAATGATTTAATTTCACTTAAAATCTGAGCCCATTTCAATCAAATGCAGACATAGAGGATTGTCCTAATAGACTGTAGATTTCTCACGTGTAGTTTATAAGTTCTTCTGTTGGTGCACTGGCCACTGTAGGGAATGTTTCATTGTTTCCTTATATGTAAACTTATTGCTTATCTCCTTTGGTGAATAGAGGCACATGAGATTAAGGCCTCTTCTCTTTCTCCCTATCATGGCATGTATTACGCTGTACCTGGTACCTTGCCTGGTCCCTCCGTTAGATCAGAAACAACTGCTATTTTAATATTAGAATAAATTATTAATAATAAGTAATAGTCTTTAATAAATAATTACTGAAATGAGTTGTTGGATGTTCCCAGCTAGAATGGAAAATATTTTTAGCACTTCACAATTTAAAAAATTTAATGCAATTATTTATTAAGTCTATTTAATAAAAATGATCAAATGAATATTAAGCACTATTGCTTTTAAATCACATCAGTCAATGCACATATATATTTTATATAGCAGTTTATAATCTGTGTATACTATTATGTGTTCTGCATTTTTAATTACTGTTTTCATGTGTATTATTTCCATATATTTGGCACTAGAATTAAGTTTAATCAGAGTGAGGGTTTTTGTATGTTTGTGTTTTTTTCCTATCTTTTGTTTTATTGATGAAAAAATTAATAGTCAGTGTAAGAAAGAAATGGAAAATTTTACTTGACCCAACCTCAAGATTATATTCCAAGAACAGTCTTTAAGAAAGCTCTGAGGACTGTTCCAAAGAGGTAAGGTGGGAGGCCAGTATATAGTGCAATCAAGTACACATCTCAGTAGAAGGTTACTGCTATAGCAAGGAATAGATATCTTAGTTAATGTTTTTAGTGCTTTTCTAAGTTTGGGAAGATGCAAAAAACTGGGCTTATAAAATTTTCTCCTGAAAATATCTAACTATGAGGGCTGGTTCAGCTAGTTTTCCCAGAGAACAAAGTGCCTCATCCTGATCTTTACCCTGAATTCCTTTCAGGGTGTATTGTAGGTCCGTGACTGCAGTGCCTAATGACTTGATTCTTGTAGAACTGGATAGTGGGCAATATCTTTATTTTATAATCCCCTCCTTTTTGGTCATGATTTTGACCAAGGTTTGAGAGGCATTTCGTGACCAATTTGTCCCACAGTGCTAGGAATGCTCATTCCCAGTTCAAGCGAGGATTTTGTTGATAGGCCACTCAGTGTGCTGTTACTGGACTAGGCCCTGTTAGCAGTAACCAAAGTCTCTGGACCGCCTGTCTTACTAGTCTGCTATGGTCCAGGAACTGATTCCTTCTTGTTGCCTCTTTCCATATCTAGAGTTACACTATTACAGTCATTGATCTTATTGTAGAACTATATATTTGGTCAATTGTTTTAAGTTGTCTAGTCATAATTATTTTTATCAGAGGTTCAGTCACACATTTAGTAATGCAAGAAACAATAATCTTATAAAATAGGCTGAATAATGAAAGGATGCTTAACATCAGTAATCATTAGAGAAATGCAAATCAAAACTACAATGAGGTATCACCTCGCACCAGTCAGAATGGCCATCATCAAAATATATACAAACAATAAATGCTGGAGAGGGTGTGGAGAAAAGGGAACCCTCATGCACTGTTGGTGGGAATATTAATTGATACAGCCACTATGGAGAACCGTATGGAGGTTCCTTAAAAAACTAAAAATAGTGTGATGAATTGGGAGATTGGGATTGACATATATACACTAATATGTATAAAATGGATAACTAATAAGAACCTGCTGTATAAAAAAATAAAATTCAAAAATTCAAAACAAAAACTAAAAATAGAACTACCATACGACCCAGCCATCCCACTACTGGGCATATACACTGAGAAAACCATAATTCAAAAAGAGTCATGTACCACAATGTTCATTGCAGCACTATTTACAATAGCCAGGACATGGAAGCAACCTAAGTGTCCGTCGACAGATGAATGGATAAAGAAGATGTGGCACATATATACAATGGAATATTACTCAGCCATAAAAAGAAACGAAATTGAGTTATTTGTAGTGAGGTGGATGGACCTAGAGTCTGTCATACAGAGTGAAGTAAGTCAGAAAGAGAAAAACAAATACCATATGCTAACACATATATATGGAATCTAAAAAAAAAAATAAGGTTCTGAAGAACGTAGGGGCAGGACAGGAATAAAGATGCAGACGTAGAGAATGGAATTGAGGACATGGGGAGGGGGAAGTGTAAGCTGGGACAAAGTGAGAGAGTGGCATGGACATATATCCACTACCAAACGTAAGGTAGATAGCTAGTGGGAAGCAGCCTCATAGCACAGGGAGATCAGCTCGGTGCTTTGTGACCACCTAGAGGGGTGGGATAGGGAGGGTGGGAGGGAGATGCAAGAGGGAAGGGATATGGGGATACAAGTATACGTATAGCTGATTCACTTTGTTATACAGCAGAAACTAGCACAACAATGTAAAGCAATTATACTCCAATAAAGATGGTAAAAAAATAGGCTGAATATAAGTAATATAGCTAGTAACATTAATAAGGTCATAAGTAAGTATTTAAGCTAAGAACTTCTACTAGGTGCCACCCAGTGTATCCCCAGGTCACCTGACCCAGTCTGTTCTGTACTAATCGTGGACCAATAGTGGACATTTAAGTTGCTTCCAATTCTTAGGTTTATGGATGAACCACTGGGAATATTTTAGTACAAATACTTTTTTTTGGAGGGTGGGATTATTCTGTTTGAGTGTTTCCTCAGGCTAGAATTACTAGATAAAAATATAGAAACAGTATTATTGTTGCTACCTTGCTCTCTGGAAGGATTGAACTTATTTGCACTGCCACTGTCAGTGAATGAGTTCACTCTCCCCATCATATTCCTGCTAATAGTGCTGTATCAATTTTTTTAAACTATAAGCTATATATTATAACAAATTCATTTTATTTCATATTTCCTTAACTGCTAGTGAGGCTGTGTATCTTTGCATATTGTATTTTCTTATCTTTATTTTCTTTTATTTTAAAAATTTGTCTCTTTAGCACCTTTGGCTGCATATAAAGGAAAATAAGGGCATTAGTCCTATATATATACAACTGTCTCTATATATTTGGAATTGTAAACTGCCCTAATAATCTCTTAATTTATTTCCCCATCCTCTGCCTTTCTCCACTGCAATCAATGCATCAAGTTTATAACTAGAATAACTTTTTAAAAATAAAGTTCCAATCTTCCAAATCTTCAGCTCAAAAAATCTTCAGTCACCTGCCAAGTAAGTATAAATCTGTCAGTTGGACCTTCATGACCCTCTTCAACATGGTCCCACAGAGACTTTTCAGGCTTTTGTCTTTCCCCTTGGCCAAATTAAATGTTTAGTGTTCCCAGAGAGCTCTGCGTGCCTTTGTGCCACTAGCTCTTTGCTCGTCCTATCCTCTGTAGCTGAGCCATTTACAGAGAAAGCACAATGAGGGTCTGAGCCCAAAGCCACAGAACCAGTATATGGCAGGGGCAATATATGTAATATTGTTTAGCAATTGTTTCAGAGTTCCAATTTGCGAAGCCTTGGACTCATTTCCAGCAATAATCAAGGGACAACTTTGCTTCAAGCATAAAGGACTTCAACATCGTAATTATATTTTAATACCACATTAGTCAATTAATTTGCGTATATGAAAAGACTGAGAAGACCCAGCTTTGGTTATGTATCTCCCTCTAACTTCTTAGTTATTAATTTCTGATGTTTTATCTTTAAGCAGTTTTTTAATACTCTTTAACATATTTTGCGTCTATGTAGATCATAACATTCATGAAATTAATAATTCGGAAACCATTTTGGTCATTTGGTGATCAGAGCTCTATCCACCTCTGCCATTCCTTTCTCCTCCCCTGCTTGCACATGCACTTAGGGACACTACCAATCAACTGTGTCTCCATGCTGGGAAACCTTGGGGTTGCTTTTAAATCCCGTCTTCTCCTTCATCCCTTCATCTAATCAGGCATTTTCCCCTCCTAGGCATTTCCGGAGGTTGCATTATCTTAGCTGTGACCAACAGGGCAGTCCAGGTTGCAGGCTTGTGGCTGCTCACCTAGACTATAACCACAGCCTCCCTCCCTCCTTGCTTTGCTCTAGTTAAGCCTTTCCTCCACACAGATACCAGAGAAATCTATCTGAAATGGTAGTGTGCTGTGCCACTCCCGGGCTTAACGTTTACTGCTGCCTGTTGCCTACCGGCTGAGTGCAGGCTCCTTGACAGGGCATCTGAGACCTTCTTTCATGACTTCATCTTTGCCCACCTCTCCAGCTTTATCTCCTCCCCTCTTTTTAAACCTCCTGCCTCAAGTCATATGCTGGAACAACCTGAAATGCTTGTGTTTCTCTAAGGACCACATGCTGTTTATTGCTTCCATCCCTTTGTTCCTTTTGTTATTCTGCTTGCAATGCCTCTTTCCTGATTTTCCACTTAATACATGAGTATGCATCCTATAGGGGCAGCTCAGGTACACCCTCCCTAGGAAGCCTTTCCCCACCAATACTGTTGGTCTGGTGTTCTCTTGTGCTTCCTCACAAGTGTACTCTGTGCCTCTGTTTATCATGTGAGTTCCTTTTACGTAGTGATCATGTCTTATTTATCTTTGGACCCCTAGGACTTAGTTCCGTGCTTGGTACAGAGTAAATGCTCAGTAAATACCAGATGAAGAAATGAATTGTGCATATCCTGAAAATCCACAGTATTTTGTTTTGAGAAAATTCTTTTGACACTATTGTTTCTATGTGTATCCTATTAGTTTTAAATAGTATTTTCCATAATATTCTTACATTGATAGAATTAATTTCCTTTTGAAAAAGTACTTTTTCCTTTTGAAAAAGTATTTAAAGGGGATGAAAAGAACCACCCCAAAAGAAGGTTAAATGCCCTGTATATTTATTGCCTAAATCCTTGATTGACCCTGTGGATTCTCTATGTTATGTGTATGGAAGTAGTTTTTAAAATATTTAATTTTTATTTTCTGATAGAGCCTAATATATGCTAAAAACAGGACAGTTAAGCTTCAGGTAAGGTTTGATTGCCCATAACTTGGGAAACTAACTTGGAATAAAATATATTCTTGAAAAAAGATAATGGCTTCACTAAAAAACTAAATGTGTTGGGATGAGCCTGCACTACACAGAAATGACCTGGGAGAACTGCACGATGCGCTGCCACCACAGTCTTAGTGCTGCCACGACAGTGATGGATTGGAGCATTTTGCCTAAAAAACTCTAGGTACTGGAGTTTGTTTAGTATGTTTTGGGGGCTAACCAGTATGTGGCAATATTGATTACTCTAAATCAATTTTATGTCATGTGCTTCTGTCTCTAAAGCTAAATTTTATAAAACTAAGTATTATTCATACTGTTAAAAAGTAAAATTTGTCGTGTTACAACATTCAAGTAATCTACAGTGTTTTCTAACATCTGCTAAGACATTGAATTATTTTGAGCATTATGTGTATCTTCAAGGTGTAGTAACAATTACTTATATAGGAAAGGGATTTAACAGGCATTTTCTTGTAAATCTAGATATGGACAACTATTGAAAATTTTCTGACGTGTTTGATGTTCATTTCCCTTAGAATGTGTTACTTTGCTGAAACCAGATTCAAAGGCTAGGTTGATTGATCCCCTGCAAGATACACTTGAAGGTTAAGTAACTACAGATCTCATCTAATCCTGTGTAATCTGCTGTTACTAAATGGCCGTTTGCATTCTTGGCACACCAGTTTCTGAATGCTTAGGATTTGGTTTTTACCTTTTGTCCAAATAACATCTAAAAGGAACCATGCGTCTCTTTGCAAGTCTGTGCATTGCGCTTGGCTTTTTGGAAAGAGTGAGCTGTTCGTGTCCTTCACAGTGCACCTGTGATTATCATGGCAGAAATGACGGCATGAGATCAAGGTATGCTTTTCTCTTTGCTACTAAGTGTTCTAATGATTCTGAGGAAAAGGACTCAAACCAGATGGCCTTGTTTTTGAAAGCAAATTGTTGATCAGAAATCAGAGAAGATTTAATCTAGATAAGCTTTAACGTAATTGTGTTAATCCTGGTTGCCTGCTCCTTTATGTTTTCATTTTGAGCAGTTTAACTCCTTCAAAGCCCCTCAAATTATTTGAGACTCTCAGACACATTCCGTGTTAATAAAATATTCATTGCACTTGTATTCACAAAATGAACCTTGCAGGAGGTCAAACCACTGAAATGCGTGTGACCAGTTCAGCCTGATTATAGAAAGCACAAGAGGGCAGGGCCGATCAGAAGGTGTGTGACATGCCCAGATCATTTGCTTCCAGTGTTTTCCATTTCATTTTGAGGATTATTCATGGCAACTGGATAGACCTTAGGAAGTAGGAAGGACGATCACATGAGTGAAATTAGAGAGGTTCATAATCAGAATTTCTCATTTTAAGGTATTGGAGTTTGAAAGAAATGGGTCAACACTTTGTGTTGCAGACACTGTGGGACCTTACAGAAGTTACTTAACCTCTGTGTTCCTTTAATATCTACTTGTGGAGTGAGAATAAGTATTTATTTACAATATGCATGAATCCTTTTAGATAGAAGTTAAATGCAAAACAGAATTCTTGTTGGCTAAACATAGTAAACCTTGATTTTTTTTGGAGAAGATATTAATAACAAAATCAGATTTTTTTGTGTGACTCGGTTGAAGTGAACAGTAAGCCTCTTAAAGTAATTTGTTAAAAGAATCGCTCAATTTATATCTTACAACTTTATACAAATAAATAATAATAACGCGTATTTTTGTGTAGTTTGTCTTGTTATTGTATAAAATTTACTAAGTCTTGGTATCTCTTTGAGATAGTCACTAGGTGGTTAAAGACAGTGAGAAGAATGTAACAATTTAAAGACCTACTTGGCAAAAGTATGCTGCAGTTAATGACTCAGATCAGGCTACCTTTGAGAAAACAATCACAGAAATGTTTCCTTCTTCATGGTGGCCCCATTATTGATGGATTTTATAAAAATCATAGCATGTTATGCCTGACAAGAACTCCAGAAATAATCTAGTTTGACCACTGTCATTTTTAAATGAATAAACTAAATCATATAGAGACTAAATGGCTTGTCCGAGGTCACAGCATTGAGTTGCTGCAGTGACTGCCTGACAAAGACGCTAGGTCTTTTAGCTTCCAATCCAGGCTTTCCTCCATTAAAACACACTGGAACGCTGACTTAATGAGGAGAAGCTGGATCATTCTGGTATAAAGTAGCACTGAAATTTGTGATTCAAAATAGAGATAAAGAGTGAGAAGTATACCTAGAGAATTCCAATGATGCTATAGGCTCTTCTCCTAAAGTTAAAGAGGGATGATGTGACCAGTACGTTGCTTATGCCTCTTCCCTCTCTTTACATTATAGCCTGGCTTTAAAAATTCACTGATTTAATGTGATGTGTTTTACTGAATGGCCGTTTTATTATTATTATTTACTATATGTGTAATGTATTATAATTTAGATGATGCTTTGCAAAACTTTTTATTGTTCATTTTCAGCAATCCAGTGGGACTGAATATATAATGGGAGATAAATAGGTCTTTTTTTTCAGGTTTAAATGAATCTAAATTTTCTGATTTTTCATACTTTATACCCACACATGGGACAGGCTTGTGTTTCTATGCCTGTTTTACACATGCCACTAAACAAGACCACAATGTGACTTGCTCAAGGTCACTTAAATTAGTGAGTGGTAAAAAAAAATAAACTTGCAGTTCCTGGTTTATTCCTTAGGCTGAAAGCAACGCACGGGTCACATCGTTAAAATAGGGCTCAATTTTAATCATCTAGTATGAGCACTTGCTGTTTCCTTTCCCTTCCTACCTTCCTTCCATTTTTTCTTCCTTTCTCTTGTGCTCCTCTTGAAAAGGATCAATTTATAACTTCAGTAGGGGATTCTTTTAAAATGGGCCATTTCCTGAAGAGGTTAAGAGTGTACTTGTTGGAGCTGGACAGTTGTGAGTCTGAAAGGTTGTTGTGTGACCACTAGCTCTGTGATCCTGGGAAGTTACCTAATGTTGATGGGCCTCATTTATTGTATCTGTAAAAATGAGATTGAAGATAATAATAGCAAATACCCATTAGGTGCTTATTAGGTGCCAGGAAGGTGTAAAATTTTCCATCCATTTTAATTAATCATCATAACAGTGCCATGTGGGAAAATGAGAGATTGGTGAAGTGAGAGAATGAGAATGAGAGATTGATGAAGTGGCTTTCCGTGGCCACAAAGGAGGTGATAGAGCTTAGATTCAAACCAAGATCAGCCTGACTCTAGAGCTGGTGCCTTTACCTATTACTCAATATTCAACTCATTAGGCTGTTGTGATGATTAAATACAGGGATAGATGTGATGTGTATTGTACAGGCCTGACACCTAAAGAGCTCAGGTTGAATCACATGAAATTGCTGATATTTGATTGTTTTTAACCTACAAAAATGACCATTTCATATAGTTCAACCTAGAAGAAGGTGATGATATTGGCAAATTATTAATGAACAGTTTAGCCAGGCTGAATAGATATTTTGTGCAAACCAGTAGGGAATGAAAAATTCAATGCTTGTTTCAAGTAAGTATTATTTTTTTCAAACGAGTCTCAGAACACACGTTTTCTTCCATTGCTCTGTGACACTAGGTCTGTGCTATGTAGTGACCTGGATATGAACGAGGTACCTACAAACTTCCCCGTGGACACTGTGAAGCTTCGCATAGAGAAGACCGTTGTCCATAGGATCCCCGCCGAGGCCTTCTACTACCTGGTGGAGCTCCAGTACCTCTGGTTGACCTATAATTCTGTGGCCAGCCTTGACACCAGCAGCTTTTACAACCTAAAGCAGCTGCATGAGTTGCGCTTGGATGGAAATTCTCTGGCTGCTTTCCCTTGGACATCTCTGAGGGACATGCCTCGTCTGAGGACCCTGGATTTGCACAATAACAGAATAACCAGTGTGCCAAACGAGGCGGTCACGTATCTGAAGAACCTTGCCTACTTGGATTTATCAAGCAACAGATTAACCACACTGCCGCCAGATTTCCTGGACAGCTGGTCCCACTTAGTTACAGCATCATCCAGAAGCCTGGACCTTTCAGCAAGAAGAATTATTCTTGGTAAGCTCACAGCCTCTGGGCTTCTCAGATCCAGATAATTTGCTCTGTATACCTTCAGTTGTGCAGTATTTTCATGTCTATTGAATTTGTTGTTTTACTCTATACTTGCACTTTTGATGGAATAGTACTTTATCATTTGATCTAGGTCAGTTTACCCATCTGCCCTGTGTAAGGTGTAATGGCTCTGTTTGTGTCTGTGCACGAGCGCGCATGTATTTGTGTGTGCGTGTATGCATCCATGTGTGTGGAGTGAGGGCAGCAGTGTATGTTTGTGTATGTTAGGGGAGGGAAAGGAATTGGCCTCATAAACTAAGAGACTAATGCTGCTCTTAGAGAACCTGGAGAAGAGTGACAAAATCTACCAACCTGCACTGATTCTCATGAGCACACCAGTGCTCCATACGCTGCCACAACCAACCTTTTGCTCTGGTCTCTTTTCAACCCTTCATCAGGCTCTTCAGGAGTGGGAGAAGGGCATCTGCATCTTTATGAGGCAGCAGTGGTTTAATTGGTTTAATTAGTTAGGAAGTGTATCTTCCAAATATTCTTAATTTAAAAAGAACTAGTCTAGACACCAGTTATTTTACTGGCCCTAAATGGGTATCCTAATGGGTCTGGTCTCTTAGTTTAGCTGTGATTAGTTTTGTGTATTTTGATCCTAACTTCTTTTAGGTTCTATGGGTATTTGCCTTGAATTTTAACATGTAAGGTCCTTCTAGCAAACCCTTCTCTCTTTTTTGTGTGTCTTCCCACAGTGCTTTGCACGGTGCTCTGCACATGGTGAATGCCCAGTAAATGTGGTTGCCCGATTGAAATCAATGAACTGAGACTCTTCTCAGCGGTATCTGTGGGCAGTGAGGCCTTTTCCACTTTTGTATGAGACACAAGCCTGAGGCTTTGACCAAGCAGTTTGATTTGCTAAAGTTTTGTTCACCCAATAAGGCTGTGTTGTTATTTCACAAGTTATGTCCATCATAGCTGCAGAAGAGGTTATAGTTGTCAGAAGGATGAAAGAAGTTCTGAGTGTTTGGCCAGTGACATGACTTATAAGACTTTGGAATGAGAAGCAACTAGATGTTAAGAAATTGTCCCAGAAATTCCTACCAATATCACTTGCCAAATATTTGCTGAAATAAAGAATAAATAAAATACAAGATAAATTTGAGATGTTTTTGATAAAAAGAAAAGTACTACGTATTTTATAATAAACATAAGTGGAGTATAACCTTTAAAAATTTTGAATCATTATATTGTACACCTGTAACTTATATAATACTGTACCTTAACTATACTTCCATAAAAAATTTTCTAACTGAAAAAAAGAGAAAGTACTGTGACAACACTTAAATTGCTTTAGCATTACTTTTGTTGAAATGTATATGCATTTTAGTACTTATGAAACTAAAAATATGAATAATAAGAACCAGATAGAGAAAAGGTCAAAGAAATTTTTCTTACACAGCTATTTCATCTTTTTCCCACTATCTATCTAGTCCTTCAAACATTTTTGATTAGAAAATAAAAGAGGTATTGTAGGATGGGTTAGAGAAAAAAATTAATTTAATTTAACAATAGTTGTGGAGTCCTTAAAATATATACTCTAATAGGAACTATGCAAACCCATACTAAAGTATATATTTACTTTATTCTAGTCACTAATTTAATCCTTATGAGTAAGACTAATGGTTAGAAATTTTCTTAAACATTGAGATTTTATTTCTCTACATATTTTTAAAAGTTTCTTTGGATGCAATTCTTGGTTCTAATAAAATTACCCAATGGAGACATATAGAAAATAAAATCAAATTACTAAATTGCTATTAATAGCTCTCTAATGATTAGTTCCTAATATTAATATAAATAAATAATTTATAGAACATTAATATTTTTCACTTGTGAGTTAAATCTGAATGAGAACTTAGGGATCAAATGGGAAAGGGTTATGAAATTTCATTGTCCATGGAGATAAACAGCTTTATGATTTAGGGTTTAGATTCTTTTTAAAAAATTATATGTTTCAGGTGTACAGCATTATAATTCGACATCTGTATACTCTATGAAGTGATTACCACCACAGGTCTAGTTACCATCCATTACTGTACAATCGACCCCCTTCATCCATTTTGCCAACCCACCCCCCCGTTCCCCTCACCCGTTGGTAACCACTAATATGATCTCAGTATCTATGAGTTTATTTTTCTTTTATTTTGTTTGTTTGTTTGTTTTTTAATTCCACATATGAAATGATACAGTATTTCTCTCTGTCTGGCTTATTTCACTTAGCATAATACCATCAAAGTCCATCCATGTTGTCAAAAATGGTAGGATTTCATTCTTTGTTATGGCTAAATAGTGTTCCATTGTATGTCTATATACCACATCTTCTTTATCCATTCATCCATTGTTGGACATTGGGTTGTTTCCATATCTTGGCCATTGTAAATAATGCTGCAGTGAACATAGAGTGCATATATCTTTTTGAATTAGTGTTTTTGCATTCTTTGGATAAATACCCAGAAGTGGAATAGCTGGGTCATATGCTAGTTCTGTTCTTAATTTTTTGAGGAATCTTCGTACTGTTTTCCATGTTGGCTGTACCAATTTACAGTCCCACCAACAGGGTATGAGGGTTCCCTTCTCCACATCCTCTCCAACATTTGTTACTTCTTGTCTTTTCGATAATAGCCGTTCTCATAGGTGTGAGGTGGTATCTCATTGTGGTTTTGGTTTGCATTTCCCTAATAATTAGTGATACTGAATATCTTTTCATGTGCCTGTTAGCTATCTCTGTGTCTTCTTTGGAAAAAATGTCTATTCAGATCCTCTGCTCATTTTTTAATCAGGTTGTTTATTTGTTTTTGTTGTTGAGTTGTATGACTTCTTTATGTATTTTGGAGATTAACTCCTTATCGAATGTATGATTTACAAATATCTTCTCCCATTCAGTAGGTTGCCTTTTCGTTTTGATGATGGTTTCTTTTGCTGTGCAGAAGCTTTTTAGTTTAGTTCCGTTGGTTTATTTTTGTTTGTTTCCGTTGCCTTTGGAGTCAGATCTACAAAAACATCACTTAGACCAATGTCAGTGAAGTTACCACCTATGTTTTCTTCTAGGAATTTTATGGTTTCAAGTCTTACATTCAAGTCTTTAATCCATTTTGAGTTAATTTTTGTGTCCAGTGTAAGATAGTAGTTTCATTCTTTTGCATGCGGCTGTCCAGTCTTCCCAACTCCATTTATTGAAGACTGTCCTTTCTTCTTTGTATGTTCTTTACTCCTTTGTTGTAAATTAATTGTCCACATGTATGTGGGTTTATTTCTGGGCTCTCAATTCTGTTCCATTGATCTTCATGCCTGTTTTTGTGCTAGTACTATACTCTTTTGATTACTGTAGCTTTGTAGTATTGTTTGAAATCAGGGATCATAATACCTCCAGCTTTGTTCTTTCTCAAGATTGTTCTGGCTATTTGGGATCTTCTGTGTTTCCATACAAATTTTAGAATTATTTGTTGTAGTTCTGTGAGCTATGCCATTGGAATTTTGATTAGATTGCATTGAATCTATAGATTGCTTTGTGTAGTATAGACATTTTAATAATACTAATTCTTCCAACCCATGAGCACAGGATATCTTTCTATTTATTTGTATCATCCTTAATTTATTTCTTTAGTGTCTTACAGTTTTCAGTGTACAGGTCTTTCACCTTCTCAGTTAAGTTTATTTCTAGGTATTTTATTCTTCTTGATGCAATTGTAAGTGGGATTGTTTTCTTAATTTTTCTTTCTGATAGTTTGTTATTAGTGTATAGAAATACACAGATTTCTGTATATTGACTTAGTGTCATGTGACTTTATTGAATTATTTGTTCTTTTTTTGGTGGTTCTTTAGAGTTTTCTATATATAGTATCATGTCATCTGCAAATAGTGATAGTTTTGCTTCTTCCTTTTTAGATTTGAATGCCTTTTATTTATTTATTTATTTCCTTTTTTCTCCCTAATTGCTGTGGCTAGGACTTCCAATATGGTGTTGAACAAAAGTGGTGAGAGTGAGCATCCTTGAATTGTTCCTAATCTTAGAGGAAAATATTTCAGCTTTTCATCCTTGGGTATGATGTTGACTGCCGGTTTGTCATATATGGATTTTATTATGTTGAGGTACCTTCCCTCTATACCCATTTTGTTGAGAGTTTTTTTCATAAATGGATGTTGAATTTTGTCAAAAGTTTTTTCTGCATCTTTTGAGATGATGATGTGACTTTTATCCTTCATTTTGTTGGATACAGTGTTATGTAATCATTGATTAATTTGTGGATGTTGAACCATCCTTGCATCCCTGGAATAAATCCCACTTGATTATGCTGTACGATCCTTTTAATGTATTGTTGGATTTGGTTTGCTAATATTTTGTTCAGGAAGGGTTCAGATTCTTTAAAAACTAATGGGAAAATACTTTTAGTGTAACATTAAATTTATGTAGTTGTATATAAAGCATGATCACTATTTTAAAATTTGCAAAGAAAAAGTCTGAAAAGTTACAGTAATTGGTTAACTATTCTCTTTGATATCTTTTTGCTTTTCTGTATTTTCAAAGTGTTGTGCAATGATCATGCATTACTTTTTTAATCATGATAATAAATAACAAAAGATATTCTGAAACATGTCCAGCCATGTGTGGCAGCTGACCTTAGCAAAGTCATGACTACTAGGTAACAAAAGGGGAAGAGAAGTGCTGCCCTCTCAAAAGAAGACTAGTTCATGTGTGTGAATCACACACAGAAAACTCAGTTTTCACATCTGGAAAATGGAGATGACAGGATTTATTCCATCTTGCTAATAGGAATGTAATAAAATGTTGAGTTTATGTGATAGTTCTTTAGAATATAAAGTGGACAGTCTCTGAGGCTATGATTTCAGATCAACAACAATCCATAGCAGCTGTGACTGAGATGTGAGTGTCTTATGAAGAAAGATTTTTCTAGTTTGGCTTTTTTGTTATTTTTAACTATATTTGAGTCTTCCAATTTCATCATTAAAATATGGTAATAAGAACCAGCTCTAGATTTTCTAGAACTCAGTGTTTAACTGTAGCAATTATGTATTTCCAGGTACCCTGTAGAATTTACCTTTGTACTATTATAATGGGATACATTCTGTTTCCATTTCATTTTTATTGCCCTATGTTTATTGCTGTTAACAGATTCTATTTGTAATAATAAATAGTAATAGCTAATATTGATGGAATGCTTACTCATGGCCAAAAAGTTTATGGATATAACTTCTCTAGTCTCACTCCATGGTAAATACCATTTCATCCCCATTTTATAGATGAAGAAATGAGGCACAAGTTAAAACACTTGCCCAAAGTCACTTATCGCATAGTGATGGAGCTGGGGTTTGAATACAAGCCATTTGGTTCTAGAACCCATGCTCTTCCCCACTCCTTTGTAATGCAAGGTATGTAATAATACTAGTTATGTTCCTCATATATCCTATTTTACTGATCTCTTTAAATCATATATTTATTTAATAAAAAATAATTTAGGGAGAGGCTTTTCAATTACTTCCTCTGTCTTCTGTGTGAATAAAAATATCAACCTAATAAAATTGTCCTTTAATGTATCTGTAAAAATGTAAACTAGTGTCCTGTAAATGAACATTTAAATTAACTATGAAACTAGATTGTTGATTTGCAATACAGGTAAATTTCCATGGCCTCTTTTTCAAGAATAAGGACATATTTACACAGGCAAACTGCAAGGCCTATCACTGTTTATCTTGGAGGAAAAAACCTGCAGTAGCAGAGAGTATAAAATGCTTTTTTGGTCCTTTTTACTGGTACCCAAATTTGCTCCATTGTAAAAGAGCTCTTCTGTTCAGAAAGGGGTTTGCCAGAAGGGCAGTGGTGGCCCTGAGTATTCCCACAGAATTCTGTAAAATGGCATTGTTTTAGTTCGACGAATACTTCTCAGTCTGTTGGTGTGCCTGCTCTTTCCTAGGCATGGGGGAAACAAATTCACACAGTTAAGGCTTACTTCTTGCCAGACACTCTTCTGAGGACTGCCTGGCATTATCTCAGCCTTTAGGACAACCCCATGAAGTGGGTCTGTAATTGTCATAACCTTCTTTTTCCAGCTGGTAAAGAGGCAGAGTCAGCTTCAACGTCACAGTCCATCTCCAGAGACATCACTCTTTTATTAAAAAAAATTTTTTTAAACATTTAATTTAATTTTATTTTTTTGCCATGCCATGCAGCTTATGGGATCTCAGTTCCCTGACCAGGAGTTGAACCCAGGCCACAGCAGTGAAAGCCTGGAATCCTAACCAGTAGGCCACCAGAGAATTCCTTAAATTTCTTTTAAATTGAGCAACTGAAGTATCATTTGCATACAGTGGATTTTAAGTGTACAATTTGGTAAATGATGATAAACGTATACCTGCACAAAATGCATACCCTCATCAAGATACAGCAGCGGTCCCCAGTCTTTTTGGCAGCAGGGACCAGTTTCATGGAAGACAATTTTCCCATGGATGTAGGGTGGGGGTGGGGGATGGTTCAGGAGGTAATGAGAGTGATGGAGAGGGATGGGGAGCGGCCGATGAAGCTTTGCTCGCTTGCCCACTGCTCACCTCCTGTTGTGCAGCCCAGTTCCTAACAGGCCGCGGACTGGTATCAGTCCGTGGCCTGGAGGTTGGGGACTCTTTTTTTTTTTTTTTTTTTTTTTAAAGAAGATGTTGGGGGTAGGAGTTTATTAATTCATTCATTTATTTTTGCTGTGTTGGGTCTTCGTTTCTGTGCGAGGGCTTTCTCTAGTTTTGGCAAGCGGGGGCCACTCTTCATCACGGTGCCCGGGCCTCTCACTCTCGCAGCCTCTCTTGCTGCGGAGCACAGGCTCCAGACGCGCAGGCTCAGTAGTTGTGGCTCACGGGCCTAGTTGCTCTGCGGCATGTGGGATCCTCCCAGACCAGGGCTCGAGCCCGTGTCTCCTGCATTAGCAGGCAGATTCTCAACCACTGCGCCACCAGGGAAGACCGGGGACTCTTGATATACAGAATATTTTCATCACCCCGGAAAGTTCCTTTGTGCCCCTTCTCAGTCAATTTCCTCCCACCCCAGGAAACTACTATTTTTACTTCTATTACCACAGGTTAATTTTGCCTGCCCTAGAATTTCATGTAAATGGAATCATTTAGGAGGCACTCTTGTGCCTGGCTTCTTTCACTCAGCATTATGTTTTTGAGATTCATCCATGTTGTTGCATGTATCGGTAGTTACTTATTGCTGAGTCATATTCAATTGTATGATTGTACCAATTGTTCATCTTTTCTCCTGTTGTTGAACACATGAGCTGTTTCCAGTTTTTAGCTATTATGAATTAAGCTGCTATTAACATTTTTGTGCATAGCTTTTTGTAGCATATGTTCCCATTTCTCTTGGATAAATTCCTAGGATTGAAGTTGTTAGGTCATAGGATGGCTATATATGTAACGTTTTAAGAAACTGCCACGGACTTGCCTGGTGGCGCAGTCGTTAAGAATCCACCTGCCAATGCAGGGGACATGGGTTTCATTCCTGGTCCGGGAAGATCTCACATGCTGCAGAGCAGCTATGCCTGTGTGCCACAACTACTGATCCTGTGCTCTAGGGCCCGTGAGCCACAATTACTGAGCCTGCGTGCCACACCTACTGAAGCCTGTGCGCCTAGAGCCCATGCTCCGCAACAAGAGAAACCACTGCAATGAGAAGCCCGCGCACCAAAACGAAGAGTAGCCCCAGCTCGCCGCAACTAGAGAAAGCCCACGCTCAGCAACGAAGACCCAACAAAGCCAAAAATAAATAAATAAATAAAATAAACAACAGACATTTATTAAAAAAAAAAAGAAACTACCAGTATTCCAAAGAGGTTATACTGTTTTACACTCCCACTAACACAGTCTGCTTGCCCCATATCCTTACCAACGCTTGATGTCAGTCTTTCTCATTCAGTCATTCTTGGGAGTAGATACGTCAGGGAGTGGAATCACATTATCATTTTAATTTGCATTTCCCTGATAAGTCATGGTATTGACAGTTTATATTTGCTTATTGTCCATTGGTATATTTCTTTATAATTTTTTAATGTTGTTTGTCTTTTTATTATTGAATATGAGTCTTTTATCAGTTGTATGCATTATGAATATTTTCTCAAGTCTGGGACTTGTCTATTCATTTTCTTCATGGTGTCTTCGGTAAGAAAGTTTAAGTTTCTTTTTTTTTTAAATAGATCTTTTTTGGAGTATAATTGCTTCACAATACTGTATTCGTTTCTGTTGTACACCAAAGTGAATCAGCCATATGCATACATACGTCGTCGTATCCCCTCCCTCCTGAGCCTGCCTCCCATCCTCCCTATCCCACCCTTCTAGGTCATCGCAAAACACTGAGCTGATCTCCCTGTGCTATGCTGCTGCTTCCCACTAGCTATCTATTTTACATTTGGTAGTGTATATATGTCGATGCTACTCTCACTTCGCCCCAGCTTCCCCCTCCCACCCTGTGTCCTCAAGTCCATTCTCTATGTCTACATCTTTATTCCTGCCCTGCAAGTAGGTTCATCAGTGCCTTTTTTTTTTTTAGATTCCATATATATGTGTTAGTATACAGTATTTTTTTTTCCTCTTTCTGACTTACTTCACTCTGTATGACAGACTCTAGGTCCATCCACCTCACTACAAATAACTCAATTTCGTTTCTTTTTATGGCTGAGTAATATTCCATTGTATATATGTGCCACATCTTCGTTATCCATTCATCGGTTGATGGACACTTAGGTTGCTTCCATGTCCTGGCTATTGTAAATAGAGCAGCAATGAACATTGTGGTACATGACTTTTTTTTGAATTATGGTTTTCTCAGGGTATATGCCCAGTAGTGGGATTGCTGGATTGAATGGTAGTTCTATTTTTAGTTTTTTAAGGACCCTCCATACTGTTCTCCATAGTGGCTGTATCAATTTACATTCCCACCAACAGTTCAAGAGGGTTGCCTTTTCTCCATACCCTCTCCAGCATTTATTGTTTGTAGATTTTCTGCCCATTTTTTAACTGGATTGTTTGTTTTTTTGATATTGAGCTCCATGAGCTGTTTGTATATTTTGGAGATTAATCCTTTGTCTCTTGTTTCATTTGCAAATATTTTCTCCCATTCTGAGCGTTGTCTTTTTTGTCTTGTTTATGGTTTCCTTTGCTGTTAAGTCCCATTTGTTTATTTTTGTTTTTATTTCCGTTACTCTAGGAGGTGGGTCAAAAAAGATCTTGCTGTGGTTTATGTCAAAGAGTGTTTTTCCTATGTTTTTCTCTAAGAGTTTGATAGTGTCTTGTCTTACATTTAAGTCTTTAATCTATTTGGAGTTTATTTTTGTGTATGGTGTTAGGGAGTGTTCTAATTTCAATCTTTTACATGTGGCTGTCCAGTTTTCTCTGCATCAGTTATTGAAGAGACTGTCTTTACTCCATTGTATGTTCTTGCCTCCTTTGTCATAAATTAGGTGCCCATTTGTGTGTGGGTTTATCTCTGGGCTTTCTATCCTGTTCCATTGATCTATCTTTCTGTTTTTGTGCCAGTATCATACTGTCTTGATTACTGTAGCTTTGTGGCATTGTTTGAAGTCAGGGAACCTTATTCCTCCAACTCCGTTTTTCTTTCTTAAGATTGCTTTGGCTATTCGGGGTCTTTTGTGTTTCCATACGAATTGTAAAAATTTTTTGCTCTAATTCTGTGAAGAATGCCATTGGTAGTTTAATAGGAATTGCGTTGAATCTGTAGATTGCTTTGGGTAGTATAGTCATTTTCACATTATTGATTCTTCCAATCCAAGAACATGGTATATCTCTCCATCTGTTTATGTCATCTTTGATTTATTTCATCAGTTTTTTATAGTTTTCTGAGTACAAGTCTTTCACCTCCTTAGGCAGGTTTATTCCTAGGTATCTTATTCTTTTCGTTGCAGTGGTAAATGTGAGTGTTTCCTTAATTTCTCTTTCTGATTTTTCATTGTTGATGTATAGGAATGCCAGAGATTTCTGTGCATTAATTTTGTATCCTGCAACCTTACCAAATTCACTGATTAGTTCTAGTAGTTTTCTGGTGGCATCTTTAGGATTTTCTATGTATAGCATCATGTCATCTGCAAACAGTGATAGTTTTACTTCTTTTCCAATTTGTATTCCTTTTATTTCTTTTTCTTCTCTGATTGCCTTGACTAGGACTTCAAAAACTAGGTTGAATAAGAGTGGCAAAAGTGGACATCCTTGTCTTATTCCTGATCTTAGTGGAAATGCTTTCAGTTTTTCACCATTGAGAATGATGTTTGCTGTGGGTTTGTCATATATGGTCTTTATTCTGTTGCCGAAGGTTCCCTCTATGCCCATTTTCTGGAGAGTTTTTATCATAAATTGGTGTTAAATTTGGCAAAAGCCTTTTCTGCATATATTGAGATGATCATAATGGTTTTTATTCCTTAATTTGTTAATGTGCTGTATCACATTGATTGATTTGCATATATTGAAGAATTCTTGCAACCCTGGGATAAATCCCTCTTGATCATGCTGTATGATCCTTGTAATGTGCTGTTGGATTCCGTTGCTAGTATTTTGTTCAGGATTTTTGCATCTATGTTCATCGGTGATATTGGTCTATAATTTTCTTTTTTTGTGATATCTTTTTCTGGTTTTGGTATCAGGGTGATGGTGACTTCGTAGAATGAATTTGGGAGTGTTTCTCCCTCTGCAATTTTTTGAAAGAGTTTGAGAAGGATCAGTGTTAGCTCTTCTCTAAATGTTTGATAGAATTCACCTGTGAAGCCATCTGGTCCTGGACTTCTGTTTGTTGGAAGATTTTTAATTACAGTTTCAATTTCATTACTTGTGATAGGTCTGTTTATATTTTCTAATTTTTCCTGGCTCAGTCTTGGAAACTTGTATCTTTCCAAGAATTTGTCCATTTCTTTGTGGTTGTCCATTTTATTGGCATAGAGTTGTTTGTAGTAGTCTCTTACAATTCTTTGTATTTCTGCAGTGTCAGTTGTGATTTCTCCTTTTTCATTTCTAATTGTATTGATTTGTGTCCTCTCCCTTTTTTTCTTGTTGAGTTTGGCTTAGGGTTTATCAATTTTGTCTATCTTCTCAAAGAACCAGCTTTTAGTTTTATTGATCTTTGCTATTGTTTTCTTTGTTTCTATTTCATTTATTTCTGCTCTGATCTTTATGATTTCTGTCCTTCTAACTTTGGGTTTTCTTTGTTCTTCTTTCTCTAGTTGTTTTAAGTGTAGGGTTAGATTGTTTATTTGAGATTTTTCTTGTTTCTTTTTTTTTTCAACCAATTTATTTAATTTATTTATATGTGGCTGCATTGGGTCTTCGTTGCTGTGCACGGGCTTTCTCTAGTTGTGGCGAGCGGCGGCTACTCTTTCTTGCGGTGCATGGGCTTCTCATTGCGGTAGCTTCTCTTGTTGTGGAGCATGGGCTCTAGGTGCATGGGCTTCAGTAGTTGTGGCACATGGGGTTCAGTAGTTGTGGTTCATGGACTCTAGAGAGCAGGCTCAGTAGTTGTGGCACACAGGCTTAGTTGCTTTGTGGCATGTGGGATCTTCCTGGACCAGGGGTCGAACCTGTGTCCCCTGCATTGGCAGGCAGATTCTTAACCACTGCACCACCAGGGAAGCCCTTTTCTTGTTTCTTGAGGTGAGATTGAATTGCTATAAACTTCCCTCTTACAAATGCTTTTGCTGCATTTTGGGTCGTCGTGTTTTCGTTGTCATTTGTTTCTATGGATTTTTAAATTTCTTCTTTTATTTCTTCAGTGATCTCTTGGCTATTTAGTAGTACACTGTTATCCTCCATGTATTTGTGTTTTTTACAGTTTTTTTTTCCTGTAATTGATTTCCAATCTCGTAGCCATGTGGTCAGAAAAGGTGCTTGGTTTGATTTCAATTTTCTTAAATTTTCCAAGGCTTGATTTGTGACCCGAGATGTGATCTATTCTGGAGAATGTTCTGTGTGCACTTGAGAAGAAAGTGTATTGTGCCACTTTTGGGTGGAATGTTCTATAAATATCAAGTAAGTCTATCTGGTCTATTGTGTCATTTAAAGCTTGTGTTTCCTTATTTATTTTCTGTTTGGATTATCTGTCCATTGGTGTAAGTGGGGTGTTAAAGTCCCCTACTATTATTGTGTTACTGTTGATTCTCCTTTCATGGTTGTAAACATTTGCCTTATGTATTGAGGTGCTCCTATGTTGGGTGCATAAACATTTATAATTGTTATATCTTCTTCTTGGATTGATCCTTTGATCATTATGTAGTATCCCTCCTTATCTCTTGTAACAGTCTTTATTTTAAAGTCTATTTTATCTGATACGAGTATTGCTACTCCAGCTTTCTTTTGATTTCCATTTGCATGGAATATCTTTTTCCATCCCCTCACTTTCAGTCTGTATGTATCCCTAGGTCTGAAGTGGGTCTCTTGTAGACAGCATATATATGGGTCTTGTTTTTGTATCCATTCAGCCTGTCTGTGTCTTTTGGGGGGGGGGGCATTTAATCCATTTACATTCAAGGTTTTTATTGATATATATGTTCCTATTACCATTTTCTTAATTGTTTTGGGTTTGTTTTTGTGGGTCTTTCTCTTCTGTTGTGTTTCCCGCCTAGAGAAGTTTCTTTAGCATTTGTTGTAAAGCTGGTTTGGTGGTGCTGAATTCTCTTAGCTTTTGCTTGTCTGAAAAGTTTTTGATTTCTCCATCGAATCTGAATGAGATCCTTGTTGGATAGAGTAATCTTGGTTGTAGGTTTTTCCTTTTCATCACTTTAAGTATATCCTGCCACTCCCTTCTGTCCTGCAGAGTTTCTGCTGAAAAATCAGCTGATAACCTTATATAGATTCCTTTGTGTGTTATTTTTTGTTTTTCTGTTGCTGCTTTTAATATTTTTTCTTTGAAGTTAATTTTTGTTAGTTTGATTAATATGTGTCTTGGTGTGTTTTTCCTAGGGTTTATTCTGTATGGGACTCTCTGTGCTTCCTGGACTTGGGTGACTATTTCCTTTCCCATGTTAGGGAAGTTTTCCACTATAATCTATTCAAATATTTTTTCAGACCCTTTCTTTTTCTCTTCTTCTTCTGGGACCCCTATAATTCGAATGTTGGTACATTTAGTGTTGTCCCAGAGGTCTCTGAGATTGTCTTTAATTCTTTCATTCTTTTTTCTTTATTCTGCTCCAGGGCAGTTATTTCCACCATTTTGTCTTCCAGCTCACGTATTCATTCTTCTGCCTCAGCTATTCTGTTATTGATTCAACCTAGTGTATTTTTCATTTCAGTTATTGTGTTGTTCATCTCTGTTTGTTTATTATTTAGTTCTTCTAGAACTTTGTTAAACATTTCTTGTATTTTCTCAATCCATGCCTCCATTCTATTTCTGAGATTCTGGATCATCTTTACTATCATTACTCTGAATTCTTTTTCAGGTATATTGTCTATTTCCTCTTCATTTATTTGGTCTTGTAGGTTTTTACCTTGCTCCTTCACCTGTGTCATATTTTTTTGCCATCTCATTTTTTTGTTTGTTTATGAGTGTGTTTGTGTTCCTGTCTTACTAGTTGTTTGGCCTGAGGCTTCCAACACTGGAGTTTGTAGGCTGTTGGGTAGAGCTGGGTCTTGGTGCTGAGATGAAGACCTCTATGAGACCTCACTTCAGTGAATATTCCCTCAGATCTGAGGTTCTCTGTTGGTCCAGTGATTCAGACTCCTCCCACCGCAGGAGATTTGGCCCAACCCCCAGCGGTGCACTTGGGGGTTCCTCCCGTTTCCTTGGACATCAGGGTCCCCCACCAGCGGCTGGCAGGTGCCCTAGTTGTGGGGAGATACTAACTCAGTGTCTTCCCACACCGCCATCTTGACTCTGCCCTTCAGAAAGTTTAAAATTTTGATGACATCCGATTTATCAGTTTTTCCTTTTATAGTTAGTGATTTCTGTGTCCCATCTAAGAAATATTTACTTACCTACAGGTCACAGAGATATTCTTTCTTTATAGTTTTAACTTTTATATTCAGTTTTTACCTTTATATTCTTAGCTTTTATACTTATGACTGTAAGCTCAAAATAGTTTTCAAGTATAGTGTGGGGTAGAAGTTGAGGTTTATTTGTTCCCAAGCAGATGTCCAGTAGTTCTAGCACCATTTGTTGAAAAGACTTTACTTTCCCTTTTGAATTGTTAAGCATAACTGCCTCCACAAAACTGACTGAGGCATGGATTTTGCCTTCAAGAACTTATAGTCTGCAGAATAACTTTTGTACTAGAATTTATCGCTGACTTTTCATAAAGAATAGCACATCCAACTACTGTGATGCATGAAAAACTTTACCCTTTTAGAAAAGGGACAAAGCAAAGTTCTTTTGCCCCATCCAAGAATAGTTATATAAAATAAATTACTTAATGCAAATTGCTGATTGTGGTTGGTGCTTTGCCTTGAAGGAATGCAGTACAAGTAATAGTTTAACTTCAGAGAGTTCTTGTACTTTGTCCCCAGAAGAAAAAACACTTCAATGTGTTCAGCCCTCATATTACTATTATTATTCAGGCTTTAAAAGTTGTACCCTTGACCTTAGATATTTCATAACTTGAATAAATATTTTATTTTTGAGGGATTTAAAATATTTACTCCTGGTTTACATAACTTTTAGATATAACCAATTGGATTTGTTTTTTAAAGAATTTTGTTTCACCATTAACACATTTTTATAATAGTTTCAAAGCATAAATGAAAATGTTAACTTTATAGCTCTTGATCTTTCCCTTTATAGACATTTATGCTCCAGACATCACTACTTGAACACTTGTTATTTGTAGATGACAGCACTTACAGCTGCCACCCATGCTCTAGATGTTTTTAGGTGACAAAGAGATGAGTTATGGTGGAAGAAGTATTAGACTAGGAGGCTCAAACACATGGGACTTAGGACTCTCAGCTACTTACAAAGTCAAGGCAGTACTTTCTTTGTGCCTTAATGTCTGGTATGAAATTGGAAGAATGATATGAGCTTCCCAAGGTCAGTATAAAACATATACACAGTTGTTGAGAATGAGAGCTTTAAGATCAGGATATCAAGATTCATATCCTGACTGCATCCAGTTGTGTGACCTTGGGCAGATTCCTTTACTTCCCTGAGCATTTTCTCATCTTTAAAATGAGGATGATACTAATATTATCCACCTCATGCTATTGTGAGGATTGAGATAGACAAACGCTTTAGCATGGTCTCTCTCTTTTCCATGGTCTCTCACGTTTCTCTTGTGAACAGAGGTAGACACTGCGACTGCCTTTTGTTCTGAACTGCCTTTTCAAGAGCTACCACTTTGGAAAGCAGAGATATGTCTTCCTCCAGAGCAAAGGGTAGATATGCTTACTACCCAATATAATAAAGATAATGTCTCCTTCCAGATCTGTGATTAAGAAATTATTCTTCATCTTTGACTAGGAGTCTTGTATCTTCTACCAATATCCATAAAACAGTGGCAAACTGGGATGAGTTGGTCACCCTAAAGTAGGGTAAAGTGTCGACCCTTTACAATTCTTGATAAGTGCAGTATTTGCCACATAGGAAGCAACCAATAACTGTCATCTTGTGTTGTTATTATTTTATTTTATTTTTTTAAATTTTATTGAAGTATAGTTGATTTACAATGTTGTGTCTAATTTCTGCTGTACAGCAAAGTGATTCAGTTATACATATATATATTCTTTTTCATATGGTTTATCACAGGATATTAAATATAGTTCCCTGTGCTATACAATAGGACCTTCTTATTTATCCATCCTATATGTAATTGTTTACATCTGCTAATCCCAAACTCCCAGTCGTTCCCCCGCACCTCCCCTACCCCTTGGCAACCACAAATCTGTTCTCTATATCTGTAAGTCTGTTTTTGTTATTATTTTATAAAGAAAAAATCTGACGTACCAACTCAAAGTGTTTTGAAAGTATGAAGCGTTCTACACATGTTATTTATTTTTGTTTTAAGCAATTAAAAATTTTTTTTAATTAATTTATTTTTTGGCTGTGTTGGGTCTTCATTGCTGTGTGCGGGCTTTCTCTAGTTGTGGCAAGCGGGGGCTACTCTTTGTTGTGTGTGGGCTTCTTATTGCGGTGGCTTCTCTTGTTGCAGAACATGGGCCCTAGAGTACGCGGACTTCAGTAGTTGCGGCACATGGGCTCAGTAGTTGTGGCACACAGGCTTAGTTGCTCTGCGGCATGTGGAATCTTCCCAGACCAGGGCTCAAACCCGTATCCCCTGCATTGGCAGGCAGAGTCTTAACCACTGCACCATGAGGAAAGCCCCTACACATATTAATTATTATATGACAGAGTGAATTTGATGTTTGTTGGCAGGTTGAGTAGAATTTAAGTCAGTATTAGAGAACTGCTCATAGATTCACAGAACTAAGTGTAAGAGGAGGAAGGTCAAAGTAATTCACCCATGAAAGAAAAGAAGTTTCTAATATGGAAGATAATAAAAACAGCAAACTTTACCAATACTGGCAGAGAAATATGAACCACTCACATAGTGCTGTTATAATAAAAATAGGCATAAACAGAAATCTAGAATTTATGAATGGACAGTTAAATCTTCCACCAGGGTTAGATTTTTTTAAACTTGCTGTTCTGTCTTTTCTCCTTACAAATCAATATATAATTCACTGCACAACGAGAAATCTTTTTGAGATGAATCTTTTCCAGCCTTGGGCTTTTTATGTAAGGCTGGTATGGGACATCACCCTTAAGATCCTTAGGGAGATTCTTGTCTGACTGAATGCTCTGAAGCACCATCTTAGATTCTTCTGAGATCTTAGCAACTAATTGTATAGAACCACCCACATGGATTTGACTTTTATTCTGAAGCCCTTTCTTAATCTGAGAATTTTGGAGAGGCTGGGTGTAAGAAACAGTTTTATAATTGAGCTTAGCAAGTTTTAGTTCTTTACATTTAACAGTTCTTCCTTTAGCTGTTGTCTCTCCTTTACATTTTACTATGAGCAGCAAGAAGACACCAAGCAGCAGTTTCAACACTGTGTAGAAATATCCTTAGTCAGAACATTCATTTCATTGAGTACGTTTTCTACTTCCCACGTTAACCGCAGGTGATAGTGTTGCTAAACCTTCTGCTACTCCATAACAATGGTGCCTTTTCCTCTAGTTTCCAATAACATTTTTCTCACTTTTCTTTAAGCTTTCACTGATAGCCTCTTTGAGGGACACAACACTTCGGCTAACAGTTCTGAAAGCTGAGGCAGATCCTGAAGGCATTTGCAACTGGAGGCTGTCAGCTAACTGTATTCCCTGCTGCTGATCCTCTCTTGAAAGGGGATTTGAGCAGTGCACCTCCGTGGCCACCACATGTAACACTCATGCCAAGCCATGTTCTACCAGTTTTTCCAATCTTGTCTCCTAACATTGCCTGCATCTCACTCTATACTTTTGCTACAACAACTTGTACTACCTCAGTATGCCATAAAATCACACAAAATCATGACATATTGCAGGCTGAGTTAGGTGCCTCACAGCACCCTATAATAATACTTATAATAATATAAATACTTTCGGGCTTCCCTGGTGGTGCAATGGTTGAGAGTCCGCCTGCTGATGCAGGGGACATGGGTTCGTGCCCCGGTCCGGGAGGATCCCACATGCCGCGGAGCGGCTGGGCCCGTGAGCCATGGCCGCTGAGCCTGCGCGTCCGGAACCTGTGCTCCGCAATGGGAGAGGCCACAACAGTGAGAGGCCCGAGTACCGCAAAAAAAAAAAAAAAAAATATATATATATATATATATATATATACACACACACACACACACTTTCATGGCACCCTAGAAATCTATCACTGTATTTATGTCATTCTTTGGTACTTGGATTCAAATCTCGACTCTGACATTGCTTAGCTAAATGACTTCGGTCAAGTTATTTGGTTTCTCTGTGTCTCGACTTCTTCATTTTTACAATGGGGAAATAATATTCTTTTCATAGAATTGTTGGGATTAAATCAGTTAATACAGGTTAAGTGCTTAGAACAGAGCCTAGTACAGAGTAAATGTTCCATAACTGTTAGCTATAATCATTAATGATCTGAACTGACAAGATATATTGATTTAGGTGGCTGGAGTGCAGAGCAAAACTGACAGAGAGGTGACTCTGATCCTTCAAAGCACTTATGTTTTTAGGGCCACAGTGTAGAAATGCCATCCCACGAGGCTGTGATGTAAACAGAAGTCATCAGGAAAACCTTTCTCAACCTTTTCCTCCCTTCTGGTCTAGGCCTGCAGGACAACCCATGGTTCTGTGACTGTCACATTTCCAAAATAATGGCATTGTCAAAAGTTGCTGACCCTGTGGTAGTACTTCTCGACCCACTGATGGTTTGTAGTGAACCGGAACGCCTCACAGGGATTTCGTTTCAGCGGGCTGAGCTGGAGCAGTGTCTGAAGCCATCAGTGATGACCTCGGCCACCCAGATCACATCTGCTCTGGGCAGTAATGTTCTGCTGCGGTGTGATACCACTGGCTACCCTACCCCGCAGCTCACCTGGACCAGACCAGACAGCTCGCCAGTTAATTATACAGGTATCTTCTTAATTCAGGCCTTTGAAACAAGGAGTTTACAAATGACTGAACTTAATCTTATGTTTTTGTATGATTTGAGATTGGCTGGTTATTTCTAATAAAATATGCTAAGATTGTTGAATGGAAGAAATTTGAAAAGTATACTTTATTGATTAATATTTTCCTCAGTTTGTCTGATTAACTATGTAGATGAAATTAGACAATCTGATTTCTTTCTTAGATGGAAAACAACATGACTCAGTGGATGGATGGTTGCAGATAAGGCCTTTGTCTTTATCTTTCCTCCATCATCTTGGATACTGCTCACTTTAAAATGTATAACAATTACAATTTCCTTAAGGGAATTTCAAACAAGTTTCTTATTTTCGAATGATTATTCAAATAATAAATTACATAGGAACTTTATTATGAGGCAAAAAGTGTAATTTTTAAAAATATTGATTACACAGGTTTTTAGATACTGCTATGACCAAATCAATGCTTTGGCCTTAGTTTCAATAGTGATATTCTGATGAGTAACGGGATATATTTTTTAAATTCTTCCAAATTAAATTTAAATTGAGGCTGAAATAATGAAACCTGATAGAATTAAAAACAAAAGTCAAGGCCTAAGCCCACAGTTTAAGGCAGTGAGTTAAATTTGGAGCTACTGAAATACCACTCTGTGCATATTATTATTCTTCAGAAAGCTTCAGAAATCAAGACAGAAAGGAAATATGTTCAGATTTTAGTGTTTAGGAAATTAAAATTCCAATTTTGCAAACACTATGTATTATTCCATAAATAAAAACCTCATTGTTTACTTGTTTATCTAAATTAAATATACTGTGAAAGATAAGAATAGAAATTATGACTCCTCCATGCCAGAAAATGGTCCACTATGCCTTCTGACTATGTGGATAGTTAAACTTTATTACAATGAAAAAGTATTTTGAGAAATATTTAAGTAAGGTCTTGTGATAAACATTTTACAGAATCACAGTGGGTTAAAATTGGAAGGGATATTTGAAATCACTTTGTCTTATCCCCTTATTTTAAAAATGTGTAAACAGAGGCCTAAAGACACTAATTGGCTTGTCTAGAATCACATACTACTTAGTAAACAAAAGTTTACTAAGGCCAAAGTTTCTTAATTCTCAGCCCCATGTCTTTTTAAAATACTATTCCCCCCCCAAAAAAAAATACTATTTCCCATAGAAACTTCATGGCACCCAGAATGTCCTACACTTCCATATAAACCATTTACAGAACCATCATCTGCAATCAGAGACTTGCAGCGTGCCATTTCCCTCTTGGTTTATGTGAGAGGTATGCGTGTAGAACCAGAAATTGTTGCCTTTTGAGTTGGCATGTTGTGTGAATCTTTTCTTCCTTTTATCTCACAGATTATGCATTTTTCTTTCTTCCAGTAATTCAGGAATCTCCAGGGGAGGGAGTCAGATGGTCCATAATAAGCTTGACAGGCATTTCTTACATGGATGCTGGGGATTACAAATGTAAGGCCAAAAATTTGGCTGGGATGTCAGAAGCTGTGGTTACTGTGACAGTGGTTGGTGTTGTCATGACCACCGTATCATCAGAAACTTCTGAAAGAAGAACTGGGGATCACCCTGAGCAAGAGGTCCAGCTGGGATCTAGAACATCTGCCACTCTACCTGGTTCATCATCGTCTCCCTGGCCTTATTCCTCCTCTTCTTCCTTCCCAGCTTCTTCCACTTTTCTTCCTACTTCTACTTCATCGCCTCCCTCCACTGCTTCCTTCTCCTTATCTCCTTTCTTCTCCTCCGTTGTTTCTTCAGCCACAACTCCAAGCACTAGAATATCTACAAGCACTACCATGGCCAGCCGTCAGTCACTCCACCCAGATGGGAAAAGAAATGTCAAGGTGGAGATGGGTAGCGGTAAGCTTCCCCCAGCTAGTGCAAGTAAAAGAGAAGAGTTGGCATTGTTGGATCAAGCCCTGCCGATGGAAACGAATGCCACAATAGAAAATCTCCAGGTAGTCAGCGAAACTGAAGAAAGCGTGATCTTGATGTGGAACACCATTAACACCACGCAGAATTTGGAAGTGACTGTGTTGTATTCCAAGTATGGTGAGAAGGACCTGCTACTGCTTAATGCAGACTCCAGCAAGAACCAAGTCACCATAAGTGGCTTGTTGCCTGGTTGGCAATATATAGCATGTGTCTGTCCAAAAGGAATGCCTCCCCAGAAAGACCAATGTATCACCTTTTCTACTGACAGAGTTGAAGAAGAAGGTGATTCTCAAGGGTCTTTCCTTATGGTGGTGAGTGGTGCTGCCTGTGTTGTTGTCTTGCCATTGATTTTTTTCCTGTTGTACAAAGTTTGCAAACTTCAGTGTAAGTCAGACTCCCTCTGGGAAGATGATTTGGCGAAAGAGACTTATATCCAATTTGAAACGCTGTCCCCCAGGTCTCAAAGTGTAGGGGAACTTTGGACGCGAAGGCCCAGAGACGATTCAGAAAAATTGCTGCTTTGCTCTAAGTCAAGTGTGGAATCTCATGACTTTTAAAAGCGAGGGTTCTAGAGCAGAGTATTATTGCTAAGGTTTACAGCTCAGGCAAATGTGAGCTCCACAAAATTTCTTTCACAAAATTAAGGATCTAAGGGTATATAGTTGCCCCTCTGTTTGGATGACTTTTGGACACTTTCATATCCTTCATGAAAATCACAAATGGAGTGCTTTTAAGTGTGCTTTAAAAAAGTCACGAGACTTCTGAACTGAAAAGACAAATAATTTTGATTTTTGTTGTGGAGAAAATGTCCACAGAAATAATTTTCAAGGTAGGCTAAGTAAGTTAATAATATATTTTAGGATAATGTTTTAGTTCTTAAAAATAAATTCATGTGAAAGTAGTCATAAAAAGTAAACTCTGAATTTTAAAAAGATAGTTTTTTGGGCAGTAAAGAAAGTGTAGTATAATGAGCTAAGCCTTGATGTTCACTCTTGTTCATAGTGCTTTATGGCATTTGCTGTGCACATTTGCTGCCATTGCCTTGTAGGTGAGAGTGGAATAGTACAGAAGTTTGCATTCACTAAGGTTAAATGCAACCCCAAGGACAGGGAGAGCTCTAGCTCTTGGTACCATTATGCATTGCAACACAGTATAGTGGTATTTATATTGCAAGGAAGAAAACATTTTTCCTTAGAAATATAGGTACTAGCAAAAATAAGTTTAAAAAGAGGATCATGGAATAGTAAGGCCATTTTGAAGATAGTAACTGTTGCATTCTAATACACCTGCTAACAGACTGTATGGGGTCTTTTTAAAAAATGTGCTCATTTTAGAACAATCTCTTTCATATTTTGTTATGTACTCTTCTTTTCCCCTTCCCTCTTTTCTTCTCTCCCTCCCTCCCCTTCTTTTTTTTCCTTCTGCTTTGTCAGAAGATATTCAGGTAGCCAAAGGACCACAGCTAAAGTGTTTGTCTTTTGCCATGTTATATTTTGATTACCTGGATAGAGGGAAGAACTTTGAAAGTCTTTTAGATCCCAAAAGGATGTTTTAGGATTTTGAAAGAGCAAATTCAGTGGATTTATTTAGTCAAACTCTACGTTAAAAACATCAGGAAAATTGAATTGGAGTGGGTCACGTGATTAGATAGGAAAGGGGCTTCATAAATAAAATTTAGCTTTTTAAAAGAAGTTTTTTTTCACCATATTTACTAAAGATTATATTCCCTTTACATTGAAGATTTTGGAGTGTAGAACAGATTTATACAGGTGTGTCAGGAGTCCTGAAATATGCTGAGAAGCAAGTTCTATATTTTATATAAGAAACAAATTGGCTTTAATTTGTTTGTACCACATTGTGGAAATTATAACACAAGCAGCTGGAGAATGAAAAACTGCTCATTCCAAATGGATTTTAATTAAAAGAAAAAGAGAATTCTAGTTTAGCCATAATCTGCATATTAGAAGAAGACAAGCATGGAGGGATGGCCTGCTCAGAACTCCCAAACTTCCCCTTCTTGTGTCCTTTCCTTTCCTTTCCAGCCTCTTTGTCCTTGGTGCTTTTATCACTATGTGCATTGTCTAATGATCTAACAAGTTTTTAATTCAGTATTCATTGTTAGGATTTTTTGTTTGAAAAATACTTTTTTAAAAAATTTTTTTTTTATTTTTTTGTGGTACGCGGGCCTCTCACTGTTGTGGCCTCTCCCGTTGCGGAGCACAGGCTCCGGACGCGCAGGCTCAGCGGCCATGCCTCACGGGCCCAGCCGCTCCGCGGCACGTGGGACCCTCCTGGACCGGGGCACGAACCCGTGTCCCCTGCATCGGCAGGCGGACGCTCAACCACTGCGCTACCAGGGAAGCCCGAAAAATACCTTTTAATGACAGTTTTGTGTTTAACTTCAACTTATGTTAGCTAATTTATTTTAAATTTAATGATTACAAAAATGTGCATTTCTTTACTCTAAAGACAGCATGGAATTTCATTGCCATATTTAAAAGGCTCATATAAACAGACTGCCAAAATACTACCACATTAGAAATAGTGTGGGAGAATGTTACAGACTACTGAGCCAAGACATCCAAATTGTACGAAGGCAGGTTATTTGTCAAGAAAGGAGACCTGGACCATCCTAATGAGATAAATTACTGACTGCTCTCATAATTAAAGTCAAGTGAAGCCTGGACTTAATTTTGCCTAGTGAGGAAAAGGTAATTGGTGGTGTGAAGGGGATAGGAACAGCAGGAGAAAGCACCTTTGTCATCCTCAACTTGGACTTGGCACACGAGGTGAGTTGCAAGTAATTTGTTACTCATAGTAAGATAAATTAAATTATAAATCATCTACTTTCTAAAAATACATACGTTTGAACGTAGTCAAGGTTATCCTGATGATATCATTGCTCTTATGTTCTTACAGTATGCTTCCTTGAGTGGGAGAGAAAGGTTGACGTTATAGCAAGTGGCATGGAATTCCACATAAGCAACAGCCTGTTTATCAGTGTCACCATATGCATTGTGAAGAGCACTCATAAATGATAGATAGCAATATACGTGGTAATTAAATATGATTACAATATTTTACTTTCAGACAAAATACATTTGAGGTTGTAAAACTCAGGATACATGGTGAGGGTGTGTCACATGTGAGGCTATCATCAGTGATGTGCTATGACATAAACGATGTTGAGAACTCCAAGCAAATAGTTTATAATGGCCAGAAAAGCAAACCCTAAATAGAGTCAGACAGGTGCCTTGGGAAACTTTTGCAAAAAGTTCAAAGAAAAAAAATTTTGACCCAGGGACTTGAGTCTCAAAAAGGGATTATGGCTAACCAAGAGAGATTTAAACACACACACACACACACACACACACACACACACACAAACTGCTGAATAATTATGAAATAATTCTAATAAAATGGAAGAAAGCTTAGGAAAGTTGAATGGCTATTTAATAATCTCAAATTTCAAATGATATATATAAAAGGTACAAAGAAGGAGGGGTGGCCAAGGATGAGCATAGAAATTAGCAAATTTATTATAAAAGTGTCATAAATTAAGTCCCCAAATAAATCAAGGCCAAAAAAAATGATAAAGTTGACCAGAAGGAACTATAAGGCTTGTTTTTTTTTAGTCAAAAATAACAAGGAAATAATAAGTCTACTGCTTAGAGATGATAGCAGAAGGTATATCAGAGAAGTAGCAGAATCATTTAACTCCTATTTTTCCTTCTCTCTTTCCCATCCCTTTCTTTCCCTCTTTCCTTCCCTTTTCTAGATGGGTTTTTAAGCTGAATATGGAGAACAAATTATGAGAAGTGGGAATTTCAGCCCAAGATAGATAAGGGATTAGTGAACTAACTCCAAGGTATTTAAAATGAGGCCAGATATATTAGGTACCAGGGTGGTAACAGAATTTTCAGCCATAATCTCAGAGCGACTGTTTTTGAAAAGTATTTGAAAAGTCATGACAAATAGGAGAAATACTGCAAGACCACAGATGGGTAAGTTTCATCTTTATTTTTAAAGAGGGGACTAGGGTGGATTCTGGAAATTATAGACAACTTGATTCATGTTTACAGATTTGACAGTAGGTTGTTAAAAGGCTTGATTTTGAGCATGCAGAAATGAATGTTATGGTCATTAGGAGCCAACAAATGTCAGCCTAGGAAAAGGTTTGATAAACTAAAATGGTTTATTTTTAGGTTACTAAGTTGATAGATAAAGGACTGCTTAAAAATCGAATAGCAGCTAGTTACTGGTGTTTGTTTTGACTTGTTGGAGTAATATAAGTTGCCTCCTCTCAATAATGTCTAGAAATGGCTTTATATATTATGAAAAATTCTCTAGTAGAATGCCCTTACCCTATTCAATTCAGTATTTTTATAAGTGACTGGATGAACATAGGCTTCTTGACTCTGCAGAGGACATGAAAGTAAACAGGGTATCTTATTTTGGTGCTTCTCAAACTTTTCCTTGGAATATTCCTAATTGAAGGGGAAAGTAAAACTGTATGTCTGAAACAAAACAGAACAAAACAAATAAAAAAAAAACTGTATGTCTGGAGAGACCAGGGCAATTGTCCTAAGTGTCTGGCAGAAGAGAGATATTTCTATGAATTATTCTGTCTTAATTAAAAAGCATGTGAATTTGCATTCTATGGCATAATTTTTTTTAAATATAAAATAACTCTCGGGCTTCCCTGGTGGCACAGTGGTTGAGAGTCCGCCTGCCGATGCAGGGGACACAGGTTCGTGCCCCGGTCTGGGAAGATCCCACATGCCGTGGAGAGCCTGGGCCCATGAGCCATGGCCGCTGCGCCTGCGCGTCCGGAGCCTGTGCTCCGCAATGGGAGAGGCCACAACAGTGAGAGGCCCGCGTACCACAAAAACAAAACAAAACAAAACAAAACTCTCCCTCTCTCATTTCTTTAGGGGAAATTGACATTTCTGTGCCTTTGAACATCTTGGTACAGAGTACCCCAGAGATACTCTCCTTATCTTCACCCAAGTCAATTATAAAAACCAGATAGAATAGGGTAAAGGACATATTTGAGGATATTTGAATTTGCATATAAGAAATGAATTATATTAAAAAAAATAGGGTAAAGGACAGAGACCTGTGGCTTTCTATTAGAGACTATTTCATGCAGTATGAAACCATCAGTGAACATATTTATATGATAGGTGAAGGAACCAAATCTTGAAAATTATCTTAATAAGATGGCATATTAAAGCTAACAGGGATAAATGAAAATTTTGTGTTTGGATTAGAATAAATATGGGCGTTTAAGTAAAAAAAAATCTGTGACTTTAGTTGATTACAATCATTCTATGAACCAATAGAGTTATGTACAGTAATTGCTAAAAATGCTAGTGTTAAGTTACTTCAATATAAGTAATAGATCAAGGAAGGTAAGAGTTCTGCTGTATTCTACATTAACAGACCATTTCTACAGGATCAGGTTTAATTTCGGACGCCAAATTTAAATACTTATGGACCTTGATAACAACTATGGACTATCCGTAGGAAGGTACCTAAGATCACCAAGCATCTGGAAATTTTATCATGCAAGAAAGGGTTAAGGACTGGAGCAGGCTGTGGGGAGACCAGGCTAGCTTAGTGCAGCACAAGGCACTAACTCTTTCCCTGGAGGACTATGCTTAGGAGCGGCTGCTTAGGTTGTTAAAATGGAGGCTACTGGGTTCTACAGGTAGAAATTCAAATTCAGCAGCCTGGGGCCTTGGAAACCACAATTTGACACTCAACCCAGGGGAATGATGCAGGTGATGTAATGACTTTGAGATACACTGTTCTATGCAATGGATACAGAAGCAATACTGCAATTACAAAGAAGGAGAATGGCTCCACGTTAAAAACAAACAACTTCTTTTTTTGCCAACAACCAGAGTTAGAAAACAGTGGAGTAAGACATGTTATTATAATATCACTCAGGATGTTCATGGATATTCCAGAAGTCAGGAATGATGCAAAGACACAGTGAAGGACATTGTGGACTAAAAGTTCAATCATTTGGACTATAGCAGAAAGAAATGAAAATTAATAAAATTGTATCTTTTGGTTTCAGTGGAAAGAGAATGCTAACATTTGTATTAAGTAGCCTCTTTTTGTTTAATTATAATAAAATTGATTTTGTATGTAAACATATGAGTCTTGATTTGTTTAAATAGTGGAAAAATTAGGCTATAAACTATTGGATAAGTTTGTGTTGTCCTTGTCCTCTTTTTATACAATTAATTTCAACTAAGTGGTTGAATGAGGGAGTCATTATAATTTTTCTTCTCCTTGCTATAGGGTATAACACTGATGACTCATTCCTTAACTATTCAGGGAAGAAAAACCCCAATGTTTTTTATGTATTATTTTGATATAATTTATATACACAGTTAAGTCCTTACAGAAAAGTAGCAATTTTCCTATCATTGCCATTATTTTAATACACCATTTATTAAGTGTGCTAGTTGTTTTTATCTTAAGGAATTTCCCAAGTGTTTAACATTGTGACAGTAGTAAGGAGTTAAATTCTTGAAGTATTGTAGTTACGTAGGTTTCCATTGATGCTGAATTCCTTATCATATTCTCTGTGGTTCCTAGGAGCAAAGAAAGAAGGGTAAGAGTACAGAAGAATTTTGAGAGAAAACATCTCAAAAAAGCAAGATAGCAAGTCTGGAGGATAATGGTGGCCACCTGTATCCTATTATCTTCATGCCTTCGTCCCTTCCCAAAGAACCTATTAGTTTAACAAAAAAATTTAAAAAACCACACATGACCACATTTTTAGCATTCGTAGGAGATAGAGAATACCATGAACCTCACATTGCTTGTAAGAGAAATAAACATCAAATTCCAACAGATGTCTTGCCATTGCTGCAAGCCTGGGGGTATGGAGAATAAGAGAAGGAAGGCTTAAGAAAGAAAGAGGAGAGCTGAGAATACATGTGAAGCCGAGACAAAAATCACACCCAGAAAATAAAAGACAAACTAGTGCAAATATACTGACCTGAGGTTTGGGACTTGGTAGTTCATAGCATGAGCTACAGGGAAGGGCCTTGAAAGTGAGTGGGACCAGAATTGGAAGCTTTGGAAAAGCATTGCTTCTAGGGGAGAAGGAGTCAGAAAAGTGTGGTACCCTTCAAAGATACGGCAATAAGAGAAAGGAAAGAAGCAAGAAGGGGGAAATTAAGGCAAATGCACTGATGTTCATCATTTAATACATTTAATTGTAGGACAAAGACTGAGACAAGAGTGGGTATATGGGTGGAAGGATAGTATGTGAGCATTGTACATACCGACAGAGTAGAAAGAATGCAACTAAAAAATGAGAGGAGAAGGAAGAGAAAAATAGAGCAACGGAAGAGGTCACAACAGTGAGAGACCTGCGCAAAAAAACCCAAAAAAGGGAGGTATTAACCAACTCAATTAGACAAGAGAAAACAAAGGTATAAAAACTGGAACAGAAAAATAATTAAAACTAACTCTGTTTGAGGGTGACATAATAGTAATGCTAGAAAACCTGGAGAATTAGTGATAAAAACAACTCAATAAAAGAAATCAGCAAGGTGGCAAGGTTAATAAAATTAATACACCAAACTTAATAACTTTCATATAAGCAAATAATAACTACTAGAAGATATTTTGGAAAAGAAAACCCTGTTTACAACAGCAAGAAATCGAAAATACTTAGAAATAAATGAAATGTGAAATATTTAAAATCTATATAAGGAAAAAAATCACTCCTGAAAAATATAAAACTAAATTCAAACAGAGAGAAAGACAGTCTTTAATCTTGATTAGATGGTTCCAACATCATCAAAATATAATTTCTCTCAAAGTTAATTTATAAATTTAATATCCCAGTAAAGATTAGCAGATACAAACTACTATATAAAAAATAGATAAACAACAAGGTCCTACTGTATAGCACTGGGAATTATATTCAATATGCTATAGTAAACCATAATGGAAAAGAATATAAATAAGTATAATCGAATCACTTTGCTATATACCTGAAACTAACACAATGTTGTAAATCAACTATACTTCAATTAAAAAAAAATCCCAATAAAAATGCCAGTAAACTTTTTTTTTTTCTGGAGCTAGACACCTAGTTAGAAAGAAAGGGAAATAATAAAACATACATACATATATCTGCTTACTCTTGCAAAAGGAAACATAGGAAGGTTTAACCAGAAAGCAGTGAAATAGATTGCCTAAAGGGGTGTGGAGGTGGAAGGCAAGAGGGAAGAGGAGATTAATGTGGAGAAAATAGGGGAAAGAGGACACTTCTCTGAGTAAGCCTTTTTTTTTAAATAAATAAATAAATAAATTTATTTATTTATTTATGGCTGCATTGGATCTTCGTTGCTGCGCGTGGGCTTTCTTTTTAGTTGCTGTGAGCGGGGGCTACTCTGTTGCAGTGCACGGGCTTCTCACCGCAGTGGCTTCTTCTGTTGCAGAGCATGGGCTGTAGATGCATGGGCTTCAGTAGTTGTGGCTCGCGGGCTTAGTAGTGGTGGCTCGTGGGCTCTAGAGCACAGGCTCAGTAGTTGTGGCTCACGGGCTTAGTTGCTCTGCGGCACGTGGGATCTTCCCGGACAAGGGCTCGAACCGGTGTCCCCTGCATTGCTCGGCGGATTCTCAACCACTGAGCCACCAGTGATGCCCGACTATGCCTTTTTGTATAGTTTTTTTTTTCCTTTTGGAAGCATATTAATGTTCTACATATTCAAAAATTAAGATGAAATCCTCAAGTATGGGAAAATAAAACTAAATGTAAGCAAAAACAAATCCCAACCATTTCTAATTTATAACCTATCCACATTGAAGGGGAGAAGGAAGAAGTAATCCAAATAATTTGTTCTTGTTTTTAATTAAAATTTTTATTTTGAGATCATTGTAGATTTACATGCAGTTGTAATTGGGGAAGGGTGGGGATACCTCATGACAGCCCAGCAAGGGTGAAAGTCTAGGATCCCCAGTTGGCTTTTGCTGGCATGGGGTGGGGTTGGGACCCAGGTTTTTCTGTGATATTTGGTTAGAGTAGAGCAGTTAGTTATCGTCCAAAAGATTTCCATCTTGCTAGGCTACGATTTGGCTAGAGAGAACAGGCTTTTGTTGTTTTGTGTTTATCTATGCCTATTGAAATTTCTGGATTGCTAGCTCCTTCAGTTCCAAGTGTGGGATACAGGAAGCAAAAAGAAAACCCAGGGAATTCACCATCACGTCGTTCCTCAGATGTTGAGGTCCCTGGCTGGTCTGCCTTCTCTCCACCTTTCAGTCTTCTTATGTTTGTTTTATATATAAAGTCCAGGGTTTTTAGTTGTACTGAACAGAAGAAATAAAGAAAAGTATGTTTATCCTATCTTACTAGAAGTGGAAGTTTTCCTCAAATATCTTTTGAATACAGTCCTTTACTATATACTGTCAGTCTAGGGGGAGAAATTAACCCACAAATGAAGCTTGAACTCTTTTTTTTTTTCTAGATTTGTTTTTTGTAGTATTATAGGTGTAGCAATTCTAAAATTATTTCTTATGCGTTGTAGGAATAAATAAATGAGTGAATGGATTGATATTCTTGGAAACCAGGATTTTTACTGTGCAGGAAGATACAAATATGGGATAGGGAAAGGCAAGGAAAAAACTTTGTGGGGTGGATTGGAATTTGGAATTGAAGGTATGAACTATTTCATATCTGTCTCTCTGTCCATCTGTCTATCTATCTTTATCATCTATCTATGTACATATGTTTTTCCTCTCTTAGCTCTACCTTTTGAACAGCTAGAAGCAATTACACTCCAATAGTAATGAGCACACCTAGCACCCAAATCTTACCTTCTAAATACCATGCCACACTAAGAGGAACCCAGGTTTCCTTGGAGAAATAGCTGATTTCAAGACTGTGATAGGGAAGGTAACATTTTCTTGTGCCAGAATATAAGGAAGTGCTCAAAAAAAAATGATAGGGCAATGAATCCAGCTTGAAGGGCAATGAATGCCCTATCAAAAAAATGATAGGGCAATGAATCCAGCTTGAAGGTTCTCCTTCTGGCTCAATCTGGGAAAATTTAAACAAAAATAAATAAAGACAGTAATAGTTTATAACTCACTGAATAAAATAGAAATCCATGAGTCATTACTGATAATATATAGTAGATGGTAGGTAGGTAGGTAAGTAGGTAGATAGATATATAGATAGATAGGTAGACAGACAGGTAGACAGATATGAAATGAAAGCCCTTCCTTATAGCAGAAAGCTGATTGATAAATCAAGAGTCACCATTTTGTAATCATTAAAGATTGGTTTGGGTGAGAATTATCAATAAATGATAAATCCAGGTAAAAAATTTGAGAAGGATCAGGATATTTGCATGGTCTCTAAATGTCTCCCCACAGATTGCTCACTGCTGCAGTGGGAAACAATGGTTACTGTACCGTGGATGAGCAGAACAATCCTTTGACTGGATAGCAAAATGAACATCACTGATGGGAGACAGCAGACATAACCTGCCTCAATATGTCATTTCCTGAGAAGGACACAATATCCCTTACTTAGTGTTCTGGCTGGGGATACAATAGAATGAATCTAATCATGAGAAAACAGCAGATAAACCCAAACTGAGGAACATTCTCAAAAATAACTGGCCTGTATTCTTTAAAAGTATGTCATTAAAGATAGAGTAAGAATTGTTCCAGATTAAATGAGAACAAAGACTAAATAACAACTAAACGCAATATGTTATCCTGGACTGGATCCTGGACTCTGAAGAGAAAAGAAGTATAAAGGACATTATTGAGATAATTGATGAAATTGGGATAAGGATGATTGATAAGGTAAAAGTATAATATTAAATTCTTTGAGTTTAATAGCTGTACTGAGATTCTATAAGAGAATAAAGTCAATATTTGTGTTCTTAGAAGATGCATGTATACTACTGAAGAGTAAAGAGGTGTGATGTATTATGATACATGCAGCCCAAACTTCAATATGTACTTGGAGAGAACAAGAGATTGGTAATGCAAATGTGACAAAATGTCAGCAACTGGTGAATGTGGATAAAGCACATTTTGGAGTTCATTTGCAACCTTTTTGTGAGTTTGACGTTGTTTCAAAGTAAAAAAAAGAAAAAAAAATACAGGCCAGTAGATCAAAGATTAGAATGAAGGTAGGAAATAGAAACCCAACTAAAGACCCACCTCTGAATTACAGATAGAAATCTGTTATGAAACTATTTTTTTCAGCTTGACAGAGTTTATGATTATCATCCTTTTTCATATGTCCAACCTGCATTGGAAAAAACACCAGAACTTCAATGAACATAAGTGATTAGATGAGGTTCCTCAGCTTGTTAAGGAAAGACTAACATTTAAGGAGAAGTAGTGAAAATTGAAAATTGACTCTGATGGGACTTCCATGGTGGTCCAGTGGGTGAGACTCCTCCGTGCTCCCAATGCAGGGGGCCCGGGTTCGATCCCTGGATGGGGAACTAGAGCCCTCAAGTATGCCGCAACTAAGAAGCCCTCATGCCACAACTAGAAGATCCTGCATACCGCAATGAAGATCCTGTGTGCCACAACTAAGACCCAGCGCAGCCAAAATAAATAAATAAATATTTTTTAAAAAGAAAATTGTCTCTGATATTAATGCAATTAAGATGCATCTCTAGACAGAATCGAATGGTTCATGTGTATTATTAGAATATGACTGCTTTGGGCAGGCATTTTTGGTATTTGTTTAAACATGATCTTTGCCATATGTCCAAACACACCATATCTATAGCCAGGGTCCAAACACAGCAGCTGATTTTCTTTCTTCTGGACACATGGAGTAGTTTCCTCATCCCAGGGAAATACAAACTCAACATTCATCGAATTCTCTTTCCTTAGTAGTCCTTCACCTCCCTCCCCACACACCCCTGCCAATCCTGATATCATTTTACCCTTAGCAGAATCTTATTTCACTTTAGCAATTTGCACATTTGTAAAATTGGACACCTAGGGTTTTAGTTTTCAAAGCATTGCTCAAGGGGTGTATCCCAGCTTCTTGGCTTCTTTAAACATGCGGGTGCATCTGTGTGTTTGTGCTTATGTGCGCGCGTGACAATCTACTCCTGGATAAACTGGCCTTCTGGTACTGTCTTGGAATTCAAATAAAGTTCTTGATGCATGGCTACAAGTTTCTTCACTGTGGTCATGTTTTAGGAGCCAAACTCTGAGAAGGAAACAACTATATCAGTCCATTTTCCAGGTGTTTAATATGTGTTATGATGATCAAGGAAATTCTTCTGGAGAATAGTTTTATGATTTTGATATCCACTAATATATTTAATAAGTGTGAGCTAGATTATTATCTCTTTACTCAATGGCAGTAAACAAAATCCTTAGAAAGGTTAATAAAATATGCACATGTAATAATACTGAGGAGAGGAGGGGCGTGATATATTATGATGTATGCAACCTATTCTTCAATATGTATTTCGAGAGAGCAAGAGATTAATGATGCACATGCAGCAAAATGTTAACAACTGGTGAATCTGGATAAAGGATATTTTGGAGTTATTTTCCCACCAAGAGAATCAAGGTCTCCTTACAGTCCTGTAAGTGGTCAAATATTTCTTTATTATTTCAATTTGAATTAATTTTTTCCTTGCTGAGATTGAACATCTGCTTTTATATTTTGGTTGTTTATGTTTCTTTTGTGAATAGCTTATTTTTGGACTTTTCACATTTTTCTAATGTGGACTGGTGGTCTTTGCCTTTTTAATTTGTAAGAATATTTAAATATTAAGGATATTAATTGTACCTCTGCTACATATATCACAAATATTCTTCCCTTGCTTTTTATATGCATTTTAGCTTTATTTATGGTGTTTCTCATAGAGAGGTTTGTTGTATAGTTAAATCAGTCATGTTCACACTTACATATTGCTTAAAAAGGCCCTCCCATCCCCAAATTGCATATATATTCTCCAAATGTTCTCCTGCACTTATTACAGTTGTATTTTACTTTGAAGTTTTTAACTTATATGCAATTTTAATGTATGTATGATGTGAAGTGGAGAGCAGATATGATACAAACTATCAGTGAGTTAAAATTAACTTAGTTTTGAAAATTTTAAGAGTATTTCTTGAAACTTTACAATAAGAGAATCAGATTATATATATATTTGAAATATATTTATAATAAAAATTAGGAAAAAAGAATATAATTGGAAAACAAAAAATACACTTTGTTTCTGGCTATCTCTAATCTACACTGGGGGACGAGTGTACCAGAGATGTTTTGCGATTGAGGTGAAAGACATTCTATACATTCTAAGCGCTATTGGAGGTTGGGTGGGGGGGGGGGCGTGTGATGCTTTTTCCCTAGAGCAGAGTTCCCAACATTGAATGCACATTGGAATCACCTGCTTTTAAATGCACTGATACCAGACCCCAGAGATTTTGATTTCCCTGGTCTGGGCCTACATATTTGGGATTTTAAAAGCTCCCCAGGTGATTACACAATGCACAGCTGAGTTTAGAGCGTCTTTTTTTTTTTTTTTTTTTTGCGGTACGCGGGCCTCTCGCTGTTGTGGCCTCTCGCGTTGCACAGGCTCCGGACGCGCAGTCTCAGCGGCCATGGCTCACGGGCCCAGCCACTCCGCGGGATGTGGGATCTTCCCGGACCGGGGCACGAACCCGCGTCCCCTAAATCGGCAGGCGGACTCTCAACCACTGCACCACCACGGAAGCCCGGTTAGAGCTTCTTAATGATGCCTAACTGATATTATTTGCTAAAAGGTTAGCCATGATTCAAGTAAAGTTATGTCTCTAAAGTTTAGTTCTAAAGGCTTCACGTATCTGGGCTATAATCAGTTCAGATTATACAATCAGTTTAGATTACAGCCCAGAGGAATCACTAGGACTTGGCATTGGGTTGGATACAATCTTCATGTCCTTCTAGGTGCATCACGTAGACAATGGATTTTAGAAATCTGAAAAAGTGATGTGCTAAAAAGTTTTCAGAATAATTTCCCACAAGAGAGGGAATTTACTTTAGAAATTATCAATTTACCTTAGAAGTGTAACTATAGAAGCTTACCTTAGAAGTATAACTTTCTACTACAATTTCATTGCAGATTCAAAGTCAGAGATATTTGTGAGAGCTTTGTAAAGCAAAACTTTGGCACAAATGTGGTTATTAAAAAAATATTTGGTTGCGCTGGGTGTTGGTTGGGCATTAGTTATGGCAGGTGGGCTCCTTAGTTGTGGCAGGTGGGCCTTTAGTTGTGGCATGCATGTAGGATCTAGTTCCCTGACCAGGGATCAAACCCCGGCCCCCTGCATTGGGAGCTTGGAGTCTTATCCACTGTGCCACCAGGGAAGTCGCAGATGTGGTCATTTTTCATTTTCCTTTTTATAAAGTAATATGCTATTTGTGGATTTTAGAGTGATTTTTATTTTCTGTATTTGTAAGTAATTTTTTTACAATGAATACATACTACTTTTATCATCAGAAAACAAACGTTATTTTTAAAATAAAATTTACATTTATATCATATGATTACAACTCTGTAAAAAAAATATTCAGAAAGAATGCATTTGTTATATAAGTTGTTGTCTTATATAAGATGGTTGTATGGTCATATGATGGTTGGGACTTTGGGCAATTAATTTTTTCCCTCTTGCTGTTTTTTTCTATTTTCCAAGTTTTCTACAATAATCATGTATTACTTCTATAAAGGAAAAATAATATATATTTAAACTAATTAAAAATTCATAATAGGCTCATATAAATCAGCCAAATATTCTTAATAACTTTCATTTTGTAAAACCAATACAGCCATTTAAGTAGCATTCTTTGAAAAAGGATTTTATTTTAAACATTTTATTTGATTTAAATTCTTTTTCTTCTTAATAATGGTTTCTCAAGGGGGGAGAATCTACTTTTCCATCTTGATATTTTTGTGCAAGGAGGTATTTTGGTGAGCTCTTTTGTTGTTGTTGTTTTCTTTGTATTTTTTTCTCTCCCCCCTTCTTCAAGCCTTTTCTTCAAAGGAAGAGGAGCTGCTAACATGACTGGTGAAAGTCAGGCATCAGTTGGTCCTGGACCCAGACAGCAGCCTTATAAACCTGAGCGCCTCCAACCCCCAGCCCAGCACACCTCGTGGATTGGTCGGGACCAGATGTCTTACATGGTGTCTGGTCTCATGGGATGCTCAGACCCAGGCTGGGACAGAAGACAGGTCTCCTTGTCTGCTCTGTGGGTGCCTGGCTGGCTGCTGAGGCAGCTTGTGGTCTTCTGCAAGCTCAGTTTCTTTGTGGATCCAGTTATTTGTCTGGGTGGCTCCCAAGGCTAGAAGGGAGGAAGCATAAAGCCTCTTTTTGGCTTGAGTGCAACTGGTGTTTGCTAATCTACCTTCACCAGGACATCATGTATGCTGAGATTTACTGAGCCTCCAGTAATAAGGCTGTCACTGTGATCTCCATGTAGGTGTCAGGGGTTTGTGTTTATGAGCTACTGGAGCAAAATCTGGACGGGGAGTAGAAGATGGAGCAGAGGAGGGGTAAATATTGGTACTCCCAGCCTCTCATACATTCTTCTAGAAGCATTTCATGCAGTGATATCCAGCAAACACTTATGGGGTGCCCACTATGTGTAAAACTCTTTAGAGTTGACAAAGTCCTCAAAGAGCTCACAGTCTAAAGTGTGCATAAGTGCCTTTGGGGGTAAGCGTATGTATGTGTCTGTTGTTCACACCCACGCCCAACTAATTACAGTGCAATGTGGTAAATGCTGGAAGAGATATTAGCAAAGAGCAATGAGAACAGAGAAGAGGAATTTGATTCCATTCCTTAGCTGATGTCAGACTTCCACTTTCAGTATGAGATTTAAGAACTGTGCTTGGCCGCGTCTTATAGAAGAAGTACCCAACAACGTCTCAAGAGATTTGGGTCTCAGCCTGTTCTACCACTATCTAGCTGGGACACCTTTTTTTTTCTATTGGCCTCATTTTCCTTATTTTGGTAACAGAGGATGTTGGAGTTGGCTCTCCATGATCCTTATGAAATGCTGTGATTTCTTCCTTTCAGTGGATGAACAATGGTAGTAACTGGTAGTCCCTTACACTGCCAATCACAGCACATACTATCTTTGAGCCAAAAGACACCTTAGAAGTTGTCTGGTACAACCCTCTTAATTTACAGAGAAGGAAGCTAGTACCCAGAAGGATAAGCATTTTATCCAAGGTCAGAGCCACTATTGGTACCCAGGTTTCCTCACTTTCATGCAGGTGAATTACCCGAAGCCAGATATTAAACTAGGAGAACAGAATTTGGTTAAGACTTGCTGGACTAAATGTCCGATGGAATTTGACTCAACATAATCAGCATAAAACAAATGCATGCAACCCAAGGGGATTTCAGGTGAGATACATTCCCTTAAGCAATCAACTGGATGTTCTTGACTCAAGGTAGTAAGTGTGATTGGGGAAATAGCTGTGAATACCATTCTTTCTGTGCCCCAGAAATATCACCCTTCTCTGGAATGCGATTAACTGGGTGTTCAGTAACATTAAAAAAGCATGAAATAGATTGCTAGGTGCTGAATGTTTTCCTTTATTCATTTTAGAATAAATAGCATGTTTACAGGAAACTAAGTAAAAGGCCTATTATTGACTTTTGGTGAGCTCCGTGCTCTCAGACTCTTGATTTGTTTATTGTTTTTATCAGTAACTTCCAGGTGAATGTTAGGTACAAAGTCAATAAGTGTGAATTGCTCCAAGCTGTGCAGCATGCTGGAAAAATAGGAACAGAGCCATCAAATGAAGTTCCGCTTTTAACTGGATTAATTCTACCAAAGATCAACTTGTTCAAATAATAAGTGAATCCAGGCACTAAAGTCACCCCTATGCCCTCCGACTTTGCTCTCTGTCAGCCTCCTCCTTGTCACCCTCCAAGAACAGCATGGACAGCTGTGATAGAAAACAGGGTGTGTCTCTGGCTATGGGACTCAGATGCCACACGCTAGATTCTCTCTCTCATCGTGGCATTTAAGGTGGAGATCCACACGCTGGCTTTTCTCCCTGGGCAGCTGGGAGGTTGCGCGGGGTCACAGGGCTTCTCACATGGGTGCATTGCTCCCCCTTCCCATTGGCCTCATTTCCTTCTAGGGTAGAAGTGATACATCTCCGCTCCCCTTAAGTGTTCCTCAGAATTTTCCAAGTGATCGGGCAGGTTTTTACCTTAGATTGATGCTATATTTTGGGAATGACTTCCATGAGGGAAAGCCAAAACTACCAGGCCCATGGAAGATTTTGCTATTATTGGGTTTTTGGAACCTATTTGCCTATGCGTAGATTTTTGAGGCGCTCAAAAAAAGACACACAGAGCAAGATGTTTTCCTATTCTTTTTACTTTTTAACCTGCTAGTCATCTATTTCTTCACTTGACAAAGATATACCGAGCGCCTGCTCTGTGCCGGGCACTATCTCTGTATTGACAAGATGTATGGCTGGTCATATGACTTAGGAATCTGGTAGGAGACTTGGAGTAGCTCCCTCTGAGATAACTTTAAATAAAAATAAGTCAGTCACCAAGCAGTAATAATTTTAGAATCATAAAAGGAAATGGGAAATTTATAACATCCAGATACTATTCCTAGTTCAAGCTTTCTTAGTTATGTGATCCTGACTTAATTAATGTCACTGATGTTTTCTTCAGAGTAAAGGAGTCCGTTGGCTTAGGAAGTAGAACCTGATTCCTGTATTACTGCAAGAACAACTCAAACTACACCAATCCCTTCAGATAAATGCCAAGCCCATTATAAATATATTGCAAATCCAGAAGACCCTATACACTTTCATACATGAATTATCATTGATCCATTAAGAATGATTCCTAACTTTTGATTTGATTCTATGCTTTTGGTACTCCTCTCAGTAAATGTGGGAAATAAAAAACTATGCTCTTCCCCACAAATGAAAAAAATCTTCAATTTACAGCCCAAAGCCCTGCCTTTGTCCTTTAATCCCTAGGCCCAAATAATCCATATTTGACTACCCTCCTGTGGGCTATGCTTCTTATTCTAAGTATTTATGTTTTTCTCAAAGAAGGGTGAATCATGAGACCAACTGTTCTCATTGAAGACTCAGATGTGGGTAAAGATTACTGTATATGTAATACTTGCTACACATGAAACATTCCACATGGAAACTTGTTTTAAAAATTCATAACCACATTACATTATTACTTTAACATTTATTTGAAGAAAAGAGAATCATTTAACACTATTAAACAGACAAGCTTGATAGGAAGTAATGAAATGTCTCATCTTGAAGAAACACGGTGGAGGGCCAACTCCAAATACCCTTAGAAGGAATCTTGAAGGAAATGCTTTAGTAAATCTGTACATCTACATCAAAAAATAGACTGAAGGGGCTTCCCTGGCGGCGCAGTGGTTGAGAGTCCGCCTGCCGATGCAGGGGACGCGGGTTTGTGCCCCGGTCCGGGAGGATCCCACATGCCGCGAAGCGGCTGGGCCCGTGCGCCATGGCCGCTGAGCCTGCACGTCCGCGGCCTGTGCTACGCAACGGGAGAGGCCGCAACAGCGAGAGGCCCGCGTACCGCAAAAAAAAAAAAAAAAAAAAAAATAGACTGAAGGAAAACTAGGTTAGTAAGGTAGAAATATAAACATCATATAAAACAGTACTGATTAGGCTCACGTTTCTACCCACATATGCCTGTTTCAATAATTTTGTCAAGTAAACATCTAGTTTATTAAAAATTGTCAGAGAAAAACTGTAGCATTGAGGCTTTGTGTTTCTCTTCCAAAGCTGGAAATACATAATATGATAGATTGAAATTAATTTTCTAACAATGGGCAATATGGAGATTTGAAATTTTACACTAAGCATCCTTTGGAGAATTACTATATCTTAATTTAATCTCAATTTTTAAACAGAGCGTATGTTTTGGACTCCCAAACATTCTTGACATGAACTACCAAGACTAGATATATGATCCTTACCTAAGAAGTGTTGAATTCCAGATGGAATTTGGAGTAGTTTAAGTGTGGCCCCGCTGGAGGGAGGGAAACATTCTAAGGGAATTGCATTCTAAGTGTGGTTTTCCTTTTAATAAACAAGGCGGTCAGAAGGAGAGCACTGTCAGAGGCTGCAGACCTGAGGGCAGGATTTTTAGGTTATAAAAGAACTGAACATAATGCTCTTCATCTGAAGTCAGTGGATGTTTTACCTAAGTCGCCTTTAAAATTACAGCTTTAAACAACAATCTTAACTTTAAGATTATGGGGGGTTCTACCCGCATAATGTCACTGCCTATTCAAATAAACTATTTTCAATTTTTCTGTGTTTCTTACCTGTTATACAAAATAATAAATACTGTAATTGTACGATAGATCAGAGTTTGTCTTTTTTCTATTAATTTTGTGGTAAACACTTCCCTTTTAATGACTATATCACATTCTCGTAATAATTTCTTAACTATTTCTGTTGTAAATGAAAACTGTTTCTAATTTTTGCTATCATGACTAACAATACCTATTTGTATGATTATAACTTCTTTTTTTTTTAGTGGAGAGATTATTCCTTCAGGGAGAAATTGCCAGGAGTGAGATTACATGGTCAACGCCTATGAATATTTTTACAGCTCTGAAATGTGTTGCCAAGTGGCTTGCCAGCAAGGTTGCACCAAATGCAAGGCGGCTCCTAAAGGTCAGACTTATTTTAATACCAGATCAACATATGTGTAATATTAAACTGACCATTTACCAACTGGGGGGAAACTAAGCATATCATTTCTCAACATCACCAAGAGTATAATCTAGGAATCATGCCAAAGTCTGTCATACTGTGAATGGGCTAGGTTATTAAAAACTTCAGTTCTGTTCATTTTGGTCATAACTGTAGAGTAGATCCCCTGCTGGAAGTTACATTTTGGACAAGCTGTGGCCTAAGACCCAGGTGTGATGATCTCAATTCTTCTTTTTGCCTTAGCACACATGGGAGAACTGAGGCTGTAACGTTTACTTGTATATACACATGGTAATCGCCTTCATTTGAGGGAATGAAGAATGAAGATTATAGCTGGTTCTCAAACTCTGTGGAAACAACATAAATTTCCTTTGAATAAAAAAGACAGTCAGATTCTGATGTATAGTTTTAAAATACTGCACATAAGAGGTTTCATCTGCACAATGTCAGAGTTGCATAATTTTGTTATTCTTGGTTTAGCAGATACATTTCATGAAAGGGTTAAAATGAACACATGAATGCACCCAGGGAAACTGGAACCACAGGTGACCTATGAGAGAATGGATCCTTTCCTTGACATGGATTTAATTCAGGTGAGCTGTCACAGGATCCAAGATTCAGTGTTTTAATTGCCCCAGCTAATTTAATTGGCTAAATTCCTTCCTCTCTTCTTTCTCCAATGTACTTAAAGTCTTTGTGTAGAAATTGGAATAACACCACCTTATTGGTTATTCCACAAACAAGATACTCACTTGCATTCATTCTTGGGGTTGTTTTCTTATAATCACATTTCACTTCCCTGTCTGGAGCACTGCTTCAAACTTCCGTGCAAATCCGGACATCTATTTATTTAATTTAATGGCTGCCTCTTTTTCTTATTATCTCCAGGAACAACTTTATGGATCACTGAAAAAGGCTACTTCATTTTCCAAACAACACAAATTATGGCATTCACCAGCAGCCAGAGTGACCTTATTGGGTAGAATTTTAAACATGAGGAGACACCAAGGAAGCTGACAAAAAGAGAACAGAAGGTGGCTGTGGTAACCCATATTTTCCTGTTGATGCCCTGGTATCAGGAGCTGGCATGGGGGATGGGCACACATCTTCACATTATTAGTGAAAAAAAAGAGGCCCTAGAGAGTAGTGGTTTAGGCACATACTCTAGAGTCAGACAGACATGGTGTTTGTGTCCATCTCCATCACTTAATAGCTCTGACACATCAGACAAGATCCTTAACTTCTCTAACCTCATAGTTACCTTCCATAAAATGGAGTTAATGTCTACTTTTCATAAGGACTAAATGGAAGCTTTTCTTCTTCATCTTATTCCTGATGATGGCTCCTGACTGATGGCAAGTAAAGATAGCTGATGTTTGAGAAAAAAAAAACATGATTTTGTATCATATTTTTAAGTTTACATCTGGTATTGTAAGCAAAACATTAGGCTTTAGGCTCAATGAAAAAAATACTCATTTGGGAAATGTTTAGCAAGGTTGCAGGATACAAAGTCCATATATAAAACTCAATTTTATCTCTATAAAAGAGTGATGAACAGCTAGAAAATAAAATCAGAGGACTATTCATTTGTAAGAGCATTCAAAAAATGTAAAATACAAATAAATCTAACAAAAGATGGGTAAAGCTCTACACTGTGAAGTCAAAAACATTGATGAGAGAAATTAAAGAAGACCTAAATAAATGGAGAAATATAGAATATTTGAGATTCGGAGGCTTAATATTGTAAAAATGTCAGTTCTTCCCCAATTTAACTATGTATTCAGTGAATATATATGTGGAGAAAAATAAACTTCAACTCCAACCTCGTATAATATACAAATATTAATAAAGATGAATCACAAACCCCGACATAAAAGCTTAAACTCTAAAAGTGCCTAGAAAAAAATAAGAGAATATATTGAAAGCTTGGAGTGGGCAATAATTTATTAGAGATAACATAGACAACAATATAACTGTAAAGGAAAAAAATGATAAATCGGACTTCATCAAAGCTAAAATTTTTTGCTCATCAAAAGATATTGTTAAGAAAATGAATAGATAAGGCATGGACTGGGAGAAAATATTTGTAATGCATAGATCTGATGTACATATTTACATATTTGTAATACATAGATCAGATTTGTATCCAGAATATATGCAAAGAACTTCTACAAATCAATAAAAATATTTAAAACGCAATAAAGAAATGGGCAAAAGATGTGAATAGACATCTCACAAAAGAAGATACATGAATGATCAATTAACATCTGAAAAGATGGTCAACACCAATATTCATCAGGGAAAGGCAAATTAAAATTGCAATGTGATATTATGTTACACCTACTAAAATGTTTAAAATTAAAAAGACTGCCAATACCAAATGTAGGTGAGGATGTGGAACAACTGGAACTCACACGCATTGCTTGTGAGAATATAAACTGGAGCAGCCGCTTTGGAAAAATATTTGGCCGCTTCTTATGAAGTTAAACATATACCTACCCTATGAACCAGTAATTAGGTATTAACTGAAAAGAAATGAAAACATTCATTGAGCCAAACCTGGAAACAATCCAAATGTCCATCAACAGGAGAATGGATAAACAAATTTTGATCTATTCATACAAAAGAATACTTCCCAGAGATAATAAAGAATGAAGTACTGATACACACAACAACATGGATAATAGCAAAAGCATTATGGTGAACAAAAGAAGTCAGACACAAAAGCAAACCTACTGCATGACTGCATTTCTATAAAGTTCAAGAACAGACAAAACTAACCTATGACGATAGAATTCAGAACAATGGTTGCCTGTGGATGTGGGTGGGGTTGACTGGAGGGAGCACAGGGAAATTTCAGCAATAATGGAAACATTTTGTCTTGGTTGAGGTGTTGGCTTAATGTATATACACATTTACCAAAATTCATCAGATTTTATACTTAAAATCTGTTCACTTTGTATAAATTTTACTTTAATAAAATAAAACGTGAATGCATCTCAACTGGAAGTCAGGCTGGGAAACCAAATGAAAGCAACTTAATTTATTTTGTTTGTCTGGTATTTGAAACTTTAAAAATATATCATTTACTCAAATATTTTCTCTCCACCATCTATTTTATACATCTTTCCAATTTTAAGTTGTAAACCATGATTATTTTCACACCATTTCTGTCTGAAGGTAGAGGAATGGAGAGAAGATACTACTTCACAGTTTAATAAATATAATAAAAGCAAAGGAAGAGCTGAAAATATGGTTTGCATTTTCATTAGTTTCCAGCAAGTAGTTTTAATTATATGAAATTATATATAACTTATAGCATCTGTAGTACTCTTGTCAAGCCTTCAAATGTTCTATACTTAATGGAACTATGCTTTCTATAGATTCAGCAGAATTGAAGGTCAGGGGAAAGATTGTACAGTCGACCCTCCATATCTCTGGCTTCCACATCTGCATATTCAACCAACCGTTCATGGAAAATTTTTGGAAAAAAATTCCAGAAAGTTCCAAAAAGCCAAACTTGAACTTGCCACATGATGGCAGCTATTTACATAGCAGTTACATTGCATTAGGTATTATAAGTAATCTAGATATGATTTAAAGTATAGGAGAGGATGTGTGTACGTCATATGCAAATATGAAGCCATTTTATATAAGGGGCTGGAACATCCTTGGATTTTGGTATCTGAGGGGGTCCTGGAACCAGTCCCTTGCAGATACCAAGGGACAACAGATGATAGAAAACTCAGAGTTCTTTCCATTAACTTTTGATATTTTTAGAAGTTAAAATACCTGACGGACCAATGAAGGAGGGATTGTAGGAGGAGGTCATCAAGAGGACGTGACCACCAGTTGACCTGAGGCTCTTCACCCCCTCCCCTCCCCTGCCCTTGGAATGTATGTTCTGCCCACCGTTCTCATAGCCGGAGCCGTTTCAAGGACTCGGCCTTGAGAGAACAATGTGTTGTTGAGATCATCTGGATGGAATACATGACTGAACTCAGTTAAGGCCTCTACAGAAAGTTTTAAGATTTTAGGGGGTTAGCGTGAAGATTTACTCATTTTGTGGGTGCCGAAGTCAAGTCTTGTAAATGAGTTCCCTTAGTTATTAAACCTGCCACGTACCAATCGGGAGTGGTCTGCCTCTTTCTTTGTTCTCTTCTGCCCTCTGTGTTCAGAGGCCTGTTTCGATTTTCACCCAGGGAACTCCTGAGGTTGCAAACCAATAGGCATGCTGGGATTGCAGTCTAAAACGAGCTTTTTTTTTTTTTTTTTTTAATTTAAATTTTGTTGCTGCTTCACAGAATTAGGAATTATATATTATGGATTATTATGCTCTTTTAAAAATAAATACCCAGTTCCTGAAGACTTGTTTCTTCCTCTTGGTCAGAGGAACCTTTCTAGGTGATTGGGTGGACTTAGCTGAAAGATGGAGCATGGGTAGGACTTCTCTTTTCCTTCTTTTATACTAAGTACTTTTAAAAATCTGATTTCTTTCATTAGAAGCATGGTATTACTTAATCTGTGCATCAAGCATAGTATTACTTTTTTTTAAAAAAAATAATAAACTATTTTTCTTAAAAGCAGGTTTAGGTTTACAAAAAAAATTGTGCAGAGTACAGAGAATTCCCATATCTTGCCTTCCCTCCCCCTCCCTCCAGTTTCCCTTACTATTAATACCTTGCATTAATGTGGTCCATTTGCTATAATTGATGAGCCAATATTGATGCATTATTATCAACTAAAGTCCATAGTTTACATTAGGGTTCACTCCTGTTGTTGTACATTCTGTGGGTTGTGATAAATGTATAATGGCCTGTATCCACCATTATCAGATCATACAGAATAGTTTCACTGCCCTAAAAATCCTTTGTGCTCCCCTTATTCATCTCTCCTCCATCCCAAACCCTGGCAATCACTGATATTTTTATTGTCTCCATAGTTTTGCCTTTTCCAGAATGTCATATAGTTGAATTCCTACAGCATGTAGCCTTTCAAATTGACTTCTTTCACTTAGTGATATGCGTTTATGATTCCCTCATGTCTTTAGCGGCTTGATGGTTCATTTTGTTTTATTCCTGAGTGATATTCCATTGTATGGATGTACCACATTTTGTTTATCCATTCACCTATTGAAGGACATCTTCCAAAATTTGGAAATTATGAACAAGGCTGCAGTAAATATTTGTGTGTAGGGTTTTTTGTGGATATAAGTTTTCAACTCATTTTGGTAAAAACCAAGGAGCACAGTTGCCCTTCTTCTTCTTCAATACAATTTTTATATCTGGTATGCATATCTTGATAAATTGTAATTTGCCCTTGATAGCTAACTCCTGTGCCTGGGATCCTAATTTCTTTTCCTTAATACTATTTCCATTTCTGCCATGGATGAATCGCTAAGAATGCCAGACAGATGTCAACAACTTTCTTTTTGAAGAACAAGAAAATGTTTTCAAATCTTGTAGGAGCTGTCCCAATACAATTGACACTTATCGATAGAAGTGGACTGTGAAATAATCTGTGTGCTCTTTCTGTGGATGGGTATTTAATAGTCACTCCTACCAAAACGCACTGCCTTGTCACCTCTGGTTCCTGTGATCATATACATCTTTCTTTTGATGATATCCCAGCCTGTTTATTCTGATCTAAAACGCCATCTAATGAGGAGAGAATCATAACTTCAGAATTCATATTCTCCATAAATGTGTGTAATATTGGAAACACTTCTAAGCCTTTCTGATCTTCAACGTCCTCACTGGTGAAACGGGGCAATAATACCCACCTTGAAAGATGGTGTTGAGGAATGGAAGCAATGTGAATAAAGCATCTGTATTTCCTGTATGCCTGACATATTGGAAGCAATCTGTTGATGGGGTGCTGGTGGTGATGATTAATAACAGCTGTGTGTACAGCCAGGCAAATTAAGTGCTTTGTGCTTCAATAGGGAAATTTTATCTGAAGAGGTAGAATGATGACCAGCACACATAAACATATCTCCCAATAGCCTCCCTTCTCCTATTGATGTCCACTCATGTTTAAAAGCATTCAGAGCTGTCCCCTTGCCATTAACATCTAACTCTCTCATGGACCTACCAGCAGATCCTCCCATCCAACTGCATCACCTCAGGATCTACAGATCTAATAAATAAGCAATTTTTTCTTTGTCCTGTCACAAATCCTGTTGTCAGCATGGCATTCCTCCTTCTCCATGCCCGTCTGAGGCTTCCTAATTAATCCAGAAAGCTTTGGTGCATGCTCTGGTCCACATAGTTTGTGCAGTTCCCCTTCTTCCTGACACCCTCAGAATACTTGGTGACTGGTCATTCATTAGTTCATACTCATAGACTCTTCTTTGTTGTGGTGGTTCATCAACCTCAACAAGGTCTTGAATTTAGGGACCATGACCTCTATTTCTTGTATTCCCTACAGCGTCCTATCACATAGAGCTCTGTAATTAATCAATGAATTAGTTAATTTGACTCAATCCCAGAAACTAAAAGGTATTAGGCAGCTCAAATCCATAAAGCTACAATAGATTTCTAGGCAACTTTAAAATAAGGAGGATGTTCATTTGTCCAGGAGAGGTCCAGTTTTATTTAGAAATAAGAATATGGACTTATTAAATATCTCTGGATGTCCTTTCTAGGTGGTAGCCCCTGTCCTATGTATTTGCCATCTGGGCAACCCTAGGTTGTCTCTGGATGAGCTGGGATTGACCTTTAACATGAGTCACTAGTCTCAGCATCTACCATACCCGTGTTGACTCCACCATTTCCTAAGGGGCTTATGCTCAACATTAATGACCACATTAGCCCAAGTGACCCGTAATTCGGAAAGCAAGATTTTTTACAACAAAAATAATATGAGAGGTTCAAAATCCAAATAGAATATATTTGTGGGTTATTTCATATTTGTGTTCATGTTATTCTCCTCTCTCTTCTCCACTAACATAGACTGTCCTCTAAGCAAGCTCCTTCTACTGCTGTCACCTGTGACACCGGCAATGCATTTGCTGGAGGGGAAGCTCATTAACAAGGTTAGTAACTCCGTGCAGGGTATTTGTAGGACATTCATTCTGAGTCTTGAGTCTGAGTCCAGAAAGCAATGGAATATTCCATGTAACCCCACCCCCACCCCCTGTGACTTCTGCTGCCCCCTAGGGTCTGTTTCTCCTGTAAGGGGTCAGAGCTGCCTGGCAGAGGCCGGCAGAAATCAGAGGAATCCTGACTTTAGCTGTTTCAGAAAAGTGACCCAGTATTTGAAAATGACGAGAACATAATTAAGCATGAGTAAAAGGCTTGGAGTCGTTCCCGTTCTCCATAAGGGGTGTTCACCAGCGTGACTGTTATTTTTGTGACTATCGCTTTATCTACATTTTGACTAGCACTGGGAACACTACCTCTGGGCAACTTAAATGAAAACTTGTTTTCCAGGATGAAATAAATCGGCAGAAATTTCCATTGTTCATCAAATCTGGTGTAAATGGTTTGCCCGAGCTGGATATTTCTGGGTCCTGGGTGCACTCCTGAAGAAATAACTGCCGCTGTTCCAAGTAGAAAGTGGTCGAGGAGACAGCTATTCCACACTTGCAGCTTTTATTTTCTATCACTGAGATGTGAAAAGATAGCTTAAACTATCTGAGAAGGAACAGCATTCAGCTATGCTGGATTTCCAGTGCTTCCCAGATTTTGTGCTATTAGCTTAGTTTTTCCAACACTGCTCTATGATAACAATCCCCTCCTTTCCCTGCACTCCTGGCCCCTCACGATGTTTTATTATGGTCCTGCTGAAAGAAAAGGTGTCTGTGCATACTGTAGCGATTCATCTGGCGTCAGGGATTTCCCTTTGATTTGGAAAGAATAATCTTTCAAATTCCGCTATAAAATATACAGGAGGGAGAAAGATTAAGCTCCAGGAATGTGCACGGGTGTTGACATTCGTTCAGATAATGAGCTGAAGGTCATTTTTCTTTAATACCGCTCAGGTGAGTGATCAATGGCTCTAAAGTCTGCATTACCAGCCGTGCTGTTCACCACTGATTTATACAACGTGGTTTAACTTGGTCTCCATCCTTCCAGATATTCAAACGTAGCCAATATTCAGCAGGTACCTCCAAGACATCACGAGCAACTCCCCGGCCCCTTCCTTGCTCTCCCCCTGGTTCTGCCCGGAATGTTTATGGTGAATAGTCAGCTATCTCCTCCTTGGCAACCGTCCATGCTTTCCTGTAGCTGGAATTGCCCACATTCGCATTTGCAAACAGAGGCTCACTCAAGTGTTGCTAAAGGAGAGGGGTGGAGCCGAAAAGCTTTAAAAAGGAAAGGGGAGTCACTCTACTTTTCAAAAAGAGAAACCGTGTTTGGGGAGGAATCCTATGTCCATATTTCTTCTTTCAGCCTCATGAAGGGTCGTGGTTGGAACTTTCCACCAATTCTTTCCTTTTTTTTTTCCTTTCTCTAGCCTTGGCCCTGCCGCTTTGCCTGTCACAGCGAAGTCCGCGGCAGGCCTCCAGTGCATGGCTGTTAAACTCCGCGAAATTTGTCATAAGGGTGTCAGGTATTTCTTACCGGCTTCCCAAAAACTTCGATAAAGAAATCTTTCCTTGGAGTGTCCCCTTCAGGCTGCATTTCGACGCTGTCGAGGGCAACAGGGCAGCAGAGGAAAAGATGCCCCAGGGCTGCAGGCCAACCCGGGTGGCCACGCTGGGGGTCAGACATACCCACTTTGCTCGGGCTATGCTCAAGCAGAGTCAGCTTATTTTCTATTGAGAGTTCAAGCCCGTCGAGATTATGCTGCTGTTCCTTATCATTCTGTTGCCGGTAGTTTTTAAATTTAGTTTTGTTAGCCTCTCAGCACTGCAGCGCTGGAGCTGTCCTGAAGGCTCTCCCTCGGGAAATGGGAATTCTACTTGTGTGGGTAAGTAACCCCATCAAAAGGAGTTCGCGTCTTCCCGGGAACTGCCCTCAGATACCTGTTCATTCCGTTTTGTATACTTGGGCATTTTTTTTTTTTTTTGGTTTGTCTGTGGGCGTGTATATTTGCTTCCTTTTTGTTTTCTAATGCTGGCTGTTAGAGCTAATCTGCTACTAACTATAAAAATTCATGGCTCTCAAATTGTTCTTCTGTGTGTGAGTGAATAGGTCTCATTTTTAACTAGCTGAACATTTCACAGAAACCTCCGTCTTGATTCTGACACGAGGAGTGATTAAATACTTAGTTGATTAGCTTTATACGGGAAACTGGGGAAACGGATTTTTTTTTTTTTGAGACTGTTTCTTAATCCATGAAGAAAAAAATACCTTCCTTCGGATAAATTTGTTTAAGAACTGAGAGGCTGCTAACACCCAGTGAAAAATGGGAAGGGAATTGGGCACAAATGTGATTCTATCATTGTGAAAGTTAAGCTAAGTTTCAAGTTAAACCTCTTCCCATCCTCCCTCACTGCTGTTTCTGAAGCTCTGACGCAGCTCCAGTTTTTAGTAACAGGTGCATTGTAATTTTGGGAACTGCTAAGAAATGCTAATATGCCACAACCCCTCCCATATTAAATGGGTTTTTAATCAAGAGTGAGTGGGAATTCTACTGAATGTAAAATAGCAATCCTGAGTAAGGACTTTGCCTGAAAAAATATCTCTTCCCCCTGCCCCCTCCTCGATTCATTTAATTTAATCCTTGGGTGGGTTCCCAACCTGCTGCTCAAACAAGTTAGACATTTCCATCCATTACAGACCATGAACTGCCCTGATATTCCTTTCTTGGCATTTTGCCCTTCTGAGAAGAGGGCTAGTTCCCAAAAAGAGGTAGATTGAAGGAATACAGTAAATTTTCCAGAAGAGAAGCCTCTGGAATATAGCACGAAATAGTGGGAATAAAGGGAACACTTCCGAGGCAAACAGCTGTTGTTGGGCTCCTGTCCTGGCCATCCCGTAAAGGAAGTTACCAGTGAGGAAGTCGGGGCCCTGTCACCAGGCAGCATTTACTGGAACAGGTGAGCAGAGCCCTAGGGTACTGGAAGGAAGGACTGCGTTCTAGTTATCTCCATGTCCCCAGCACCTAGAACATTTCTGCGCTCGTAGTATATGCTCAATAAATTCTTGCTGAATGAATAGAGTGTGTTTCCCTGGTCTGCTAATCAAGGCCCTAAAGAATAGCAATGAAAAGGGAATGACAAAAGACAAAAATGACCTCATGAGCCTGTGACACAGCTGTTGGAGACATAGCTTTACACATAGTCATGCCGAGTGGACTGGACCGCTTTGGGGTGGAAGTAGTTGGCAAGTGACCAGAGTCAGGCACTGCCATCTGCATGGGATGAGGGGAGATAGTGGGAGCCACTCAAGAAGCAGAACCTGAGACAGCAAAAATAGTACGAAAATGAACTTTTACTCATGGCTTTAGAGTCCCAGGGAACAACCCGATCCCTGCTAGCAAGTGAGACTGCACCTCAGGCTTCTTGCACCCCCACCCCCACCCCACCAGTGGCTCAGAAGTGTCTTCACTGAGGCTGGTTGAAGACATAAACTTGAAGCCCAGGATAGAGACAATGAGTTAGGGGGACTGTGTCACAGAGTGGAAGGAACAGAGGTTTTAGAAGCAAACATACCTCATTTCAAATCCATGCTACCTACTTAATACTTGATCTACAGTGGAATATTGCTGAAAAATAATAATGCCCCCTTTCAGAATTGTTGTGTGGATTCCATGAGATAACACGGGAAATGCACCTGCCACGGAGGCTAGCAGATTGTGCTCAATAAACGTCCTCTGGGCTCCATATCTTGGCTAAATCTCTTTGATCAAATCCTATCACAAAATGCCTTACTTGAACACTGCAGTGACATGGCACAGACCCCACGGAGGGTGGAATGTCTGGATGCCACTTTGTGACTCTGTCTCTTTGCTCCCTTGTTCCTCGCAGGTCACAGGTTTAAAGCCCCTACTTTATACTCCGGGTCTCCTGTTAGCTACTAACTGCCTGGGTCACACCCTATGCCCCATGCGTTTCAGAGGACAGTATTTCTCCTCTCTAGATAGATATGGTACCATCATCTATTTTTCCTCTAATTAAGTTCTCCTTGCCCCTGGCACTGAGACAGACCACCTGTAGCCAGCCTGACCCAGCAGGAAGAATGCTTTGTGGTCTGATTCAGGTACTTCATGCAATGTCGTCTTGCATGTGACTGTGAGCCAGAGAAAATAAGTGATAACAACACAGAACTGGGTTTTCTTCATTTCTTCCCTCCCCTACACCTCCTGCTTTTTTTTTTTTTTTTTTTTTAATCAACTGTGTATTCTGTTAGCTTTTGTTTGAACTACAGTACATAAGGAGAGCAGTAAGGAAAACTGCTGGCCAGTGGCTTCTGAACTTTCAAGCCTATTTGCCCTGGAGGAGAAATAGCAGTTGAAAAGGAACTGTTCCTGTTTTATATCTGTACCTGCATTATTTATATGAACTTTCTTGGTAAATAGAGTGAAGAAGAAGTACAGGTCAAGCTTCAGAGAGCTGGCTGCAGGCTGGATCCTGGGGCACTAGTTAGCCAACTGGGGAGGTCACTTTTAGCAGCAAACAGTGAAATCACTGATTTCAGCACCGGTTAAGGCTTGGTCAGCTTCCCAGTCAAGTGCAAACCAGAGGAACTCCATGATCAAAATCTTGTTTGTTTTTTCAGCCAGAGTTATGCAAAAGCTTTTTCAAAATAGTCTAACTGCAGAGAAATTACAGGAATGATCTTTTATGCATACCATGTGAATAAAAGCATCACCTAAATACTCAGTGGTTTGTGGTCTTTGAGGGGTAGTAGAGCTCAGTGGTAAAGAGCTTAAAGTTTGGAAACTGCCTGCCTGGGTTCGAATCCCAGTTCTGCTGCTTGTGAACTGTGTGTCATTTTCCTCAGTATCAAGTGAAGATAACTACCCTCTCCTCCAAGGATTGTTGTCAGGATTGTGTTGAAGTGGTTGTTTTCAATGCTGGCTGTACATTAGAACCACCAATGGGGTTAGCATCTGGTCGGTGTGAGTGAGTCAGAGTCCCTTCTGGAGGTGGAACCTGGGCATCTTTTTCTGTTACTCTCCCTTGGTGATTTCAACAGGCATAATGGGCAGCCTGGGTTTACGGCCACTCAGTTAATACATGTAAAGTGCACAAAACAGAGCCTGGCATGTAATAAGCACTCAATAAGTCTTAGCTGCTATTAGTATTTTTATTGTTGTTAACATCATTTTCTTGGTGGGAATAGTGGTAATATCTTCTAAATATGGCTTAGTTTCTTCTATAATAATTGAATTTCTTTTACACATGGAAAAATGCCACATTGAAAAACCCAATGACAGTTTTATAGCATTACAATTTGTAGTCAAAATAATTTCAACATACATAACTTGTATTTCTGTGCTCAAAAGAAATGTTTATTAAAAACACAAAACTGTATCATACTGGTTGGAGTGAGTGCCCTTGCGGAACTGCAGCTCCAATATTTGCCTTTCTGTGACATCAACTGATAAAAAATTCCACTGAGTGCAAAGTAAGTCTGCTTGTTAGATTTCTCACCAGTAGTGATTTTAACAACAGCAAAAACAAGCCACTTGAAAGTATTTAAATTTCTTATGTATTTTTCCTTATGTTTGGAACCAATTTCCCTAAGACTTGTAAAGTCGTAGAGGGCATATAAAGGAATGATAAATTAGTTCTTCAAATGAATTTACATTTTTGGGCTAGTTGGGGGTTGTCCATTTTATTTGACATTCAATTTAGAAGTTGGAAGGTGAGACTTATTTGCTTATTTCAGAGTAGAGCAAATAATTTTTTCCCATCAAAAGTAAAGGGACTAGTAATTTGTCTTAAGTAAATTCAGAATCTTACTTTATCATCTACAAATTTGCCTTCATAAAAAATCCATCTGAAATAATTCCTTGTATAGAATAAATGGTTGGGCTTTTTTTTTAAACATCAGTAGTCTCCAAACTCCATTCCATCTGTAAAAAAAAGTTAAAATGTGGACATACGTTCCCAAAACACATGTTTATTTATCAGTTACTTACATAATATATATACTGATACTGTGAACATTATACAACACATAACATTTCTAACATTTTCTTTCCACACAATAATGAACCATCTTACAATCTCGAAGTGGTTACACATCCTGCTTGGGAGAGACTGTTTCAGAGAACTAGTAAAATGATGGAATAAATGCTTCATCCTTCTTCCTTATTAGCTCAGCTCCTTTCACTTAAGCATGAAAAGAAAAGCAAAAAGGTTGCTAAGTTTTTTATAAAGTAAAGGGGAATTATTTATAGTGAATGACTTTTTTCAGAATATGTAATTGTAGAAATAAAAATTGATCTCCCCAGTTGGTTAACTTAGCGCCCCAGGATCCCTCCTGAAGTAGGGTTGTGCTGAAATTCTGCCATAAGGGCCAGAAGAACAGACCACATCCCTAAGAATGGATTGGAGTTTCATAAATTCTAAAGCTCTATGGCCTGCTGGGGTCATAGTATCTTAGGATTTTTAAATAAAAATGGTCTGTGTCTCCATCTCATGTTCTGGAGAAACTCATTGTCTCCCTCCTCTATCCTGGAGGATTGCTGGGCGGGGACGGTGATGTGGAAGGAAAGGCTCTGTGTCCATTTGGTCCTTCCACTGAATTATTGACTACTGTGTGCCTTGCTTCCCTCAGGCGCTGTCCCTTTCCCACACTCCATTACCTCACACCCACACCACCCTGTTTCACTTCTCAAAAGAGCCAGTGCCTTGGGCTGTGAGGGTACAAACTTTAACTGAAGGCTTGTGCAAAAAAAACGTTATGGTCAGGGCTTCCCTGATGGCGCAGTGGTTGAGAGTCCGCCTGCCGACGCAGGGGACACGGGTTCGTGCCCCGGTCCGGGAAGATCCCACATGCCGCGGAGCGGCTGGGCCCGTGAGCCATGGCCGCTGAGCCTGCGCGTCCGCAGCCTGTGCGCCGCAACGGGAAAGGCCGCGACAGTGAGAGGCCCGCGTACCGCAAAAAAAAAAAAAAAAGTCATGGTCACATCCTGATCCAGCACATCAAACAACTAGAACAAAATGTTTTTCATTCTTGTACTTAAAAGTTAAGTAATTGTTTTGTGTGGAAAAGCCTTACCCACCATCCTCTCTTGAGCGCCAGCTTCTCGCCACATTTAGCCACCCCTGTTTCTCAGTGACCTTGATCTACACCTAGTCCTCTTTTTCTCGGCCTCCTTCATCTGTTTCAGGCAACCACTGTAGATTTATTCCTCCTCCAATTCTGTTTGCTTGATCATATCCTAGGCCTCTCTTTATAAATAATAATTTAAAAACCTTAAAAAATTTCTAAATAGTACACTGGAGTGTTTTAGTAAAAACAAAACAGTTGTTTCTCAGAAGAGAAATTCTGGCCACAGGTGAAACCAATCTTTTCGCCTGTCCTTCCACCATGGGGGAGTGTTACGTTTGAGACAGAAGAGAAGACCAGGTGGTGGGAATGCCACGTGAAGCGGAGACTTTTCCTGAACTCTCAGGCTAGGAAGGGGCTGCGGAGTTCCAGGGTTAGGGGAGCCGTTTCTCTGGCCCGGTGGACACAGGTCAGAAGTGAGGTGGGGCACTGCCTTGAAAAGAGGCCTTCATAAGTCTGGTCTTGGCCAACCATTGTAAGGTGGGTTGTTCTTCTTTTCTATTAATCACTAGTCATTAAAGAAGATCTGATTAAAAGTTAAAGATTGATCTCACTTGCGCTGAGGAAAATGAGCAAAAGGCCAGTCCCGTGTTTCAGGTGAAATGGTAGAATGAGTGGCGGGTAGGAGGGACTGTCTTCCACAAGCACCGTGACTCCACAGTGATGTGGCCGGAATGGGAGGAGGACGGATGAGAGCCACCAGTGGGTGAAGATGAGAGAGGCAGAATATTCCCCAGTCAGTGGTCTGCTGTTAGGAGAATCAAATTGTTTGGATTACGAAGCAATTACGATGTCTCCTCTCTTATTTTTATCATTGACCCGTAGATTCTATTGTACTAATTTATTTAGATTAATTTATATATTGTCTCTTAATCCAGACGCTTAAAAAATCAAACATTAGACTTCAGATGAAAGGAAACAAAAATTCCTTACCTGGGAAACTCGTCTTCTAAAATCTGTTCAACATTCTTAACCTTTTAGTCACTTTGATTATAGTGGAGAAAAATCAGAAAAGAAACTAGTGACTTTCCAATATGTGTCAATTGCCTGATCTAAGATATTTCAGCAATTACTTTAATGAAATAGTTTTGCAAACCTGTTCTGAGGAAAAAAATTAAAGACTCAGTAGCTAGCTGCAATAGCTGGAGAACTTTTTCAGAATGTCCAGGTCAGTTTTAAACAATGTACTTTCTTTCAAGGAATTTCTCAGTATTTTTCAAGAAATTCTCAAATTCCACAAAGCAGTTTAGTGTTTAGTTAAGTTTTAGTAGTAACTCCAAATTTGAGCAGTCCTAGAGCTAGGGGAACAAAATGTTAGTTTCACTGTGTTATAGTTTCTAATGTTAGAATTAACTTTAAGAAAGAACCAGGAACAAAAACAACAACAGCAACAAAGAAAACCTTGAGCATTGAAACATAATTGTCCCCAGTGTCTATTTACTTCTTGCCTACAGGTGAATACTTTCATCTAGAACGCTAATACTACTCACCATGAAGGGAGTATTACCTGGATATTACGTGAACCAGGAATGCAGATTTATTTTGTAGGGATTCTTTATTAACAATAATGTTAATACAAATATTAGCTTTGCATACCATCACTCCAGTCATGTCCCCAGCTGTCCCATTTGCTGGGACCCACAACAAGAAGATGACTGAGATCCAGGCCTGAAAGGATGTGTAATGTTTTTGTCAGGTGTAGAAGAAGAAAAAATTACATTAAACAGAGGAGACCTTTATACTTCTTGAAAGATCTAGCCATATCTGAAAACACATTGTATTTTATATGGCGGATGTAACTAACCTCTGAGGGCGGTTGTGGAATAATACATGTAAATACACGTATGTCTTTCTTTAGGAGATCTTTTCCTTAACGTCATCATTCAAAATTTTCCTTTGATGCTGGAAATTAGTTAATGTATAAGAACTGCAGTCATTTTAGCCAAATGCAAGGCAGGAACTTCTGCTCTCATCACCTCTTGACCTTTCTAAGTCTGAAGTTTGAATTGGTGTGTGCATCTCTTTTCACTTATGACCTTGATTTTCATATTCTCCCAAGCCTGGCCATGCTAATGTGTTTGGATTTCCCAAGTATTTCCCAGGATACTTAGTACACTGGAGTTTGTGTGAGAATGACAGTGATTCATGGTGGGCACTGATTTAATTGCAAAGTACCCTCCAGTATAGGATAGACAAAGCCTTTCAGAGAAAGGCAGTACCTTCTTCCTCCATTCCGAGACACCTATCAGGGTGCTACGGACTAGCTTTGTGTGTAGTAAGTGGATTTCATTCATGGGGTGGTTCTTTTTGTGGGTAGTTTGTTGCTAGGATACACAGACAGTCCTAACAACTTCATGGCAGCTGTCTTGTTCTTTAGCACATGGTGTGTCTGTTGAGAAATAGTATTTTATTTTGTTCACTTTAATGCTTTTCTGGTTAAAATTTCAGAAGCTTGAAGAAGGATCTTTCTTCTTCCATAAACTATCCTTGTATAAACAGACCAAAGATGGAAGACCCATCAAACTCAACACTGTCATAATATATGGCTGTTGACACGAATCCTCTCATTTTGGGTCCTTCCCTTATGAGGTTTCAAAACATGCCTAGAGGTAGAAGCTACCAGGGATCTTCTGGTGTTTTTTTTCCTTCCCCCTGAAGCATGCAATTGTTCTGTTTACTACAGGAATTTAATCTTTCCTTGGTTTGCAAGGAAATTGCAAAGGTTACTATCATTAATGTTAATTTACCCGGTGTGTGGAAATGTATATCTTTTAGATTGAGGCAATGTTGTTGAGAATTTTAAAAGCTCTAAGTGGATCAAAAGTCTTATTATGTTTGGGGAAACATTTGAAAAAGTTTCTGAAAGTTTTATATTTCTTGGCTATTCTAATGAGTCATGGCAAAAATTTCATGTAAGAGGAAAAAAATAAGGTATGTGAAGAAAACTTTCCATCGTGAATCTTAATGCATTTGAAAAGTACCCAGTAATGCTCATGAGAGGTTGATTGGAGACTGTCTTTCAACATTGATGTGTTATCTTCTGGAACAGAAAGCTAAATAGAAGCACCTTCTGCATGGATATCCGTCTTTAATGCACACTGTGTTGATGCATATAAAATGACCGGGTTTTATTCCTTCCAGTAGACAGAATAGGATGCCATTTTTCAAACAGAGGATATATTTTTAGACAGAGTGAATTGTGGTTGGTGCTTTACACGAGTGGACTGATCTTGTCCCAGGAAAAACTGGAGCTGTTTTGGACAGGTGGTAGTTCCAGTGTCGCACTTGCTCGTTGCCTTGCTTTGCATGAAGGAGTCCTCTCACGCCTAGTCAGTGCACTATGCATGGCAGGTTCTGATAGGCTGAAATGGACAAGGTCCAATTATGCGGCTGATATGAGCTGCTAATACTTACCTCACAGGATTGTCATGAAGACTAAATAAATTAATTCGTGTGAGGTGCTTAGGATCTTGCCTGACACACGGTGAGTTCTCAGTAAATATTAGCTATTGCTCTACCAAATACCATAGCTAAGACATATTAGAAACACCTTTGCTTTGTGTAATTTTTCTAATACCTGTTTCTTCAGATTGTCAGCAGTCCTTAGAGAAATCTGAAGTTGGTTTCTTGGCATGAGGCAAGTCCTAACAATCATCTAGGGTATTCTCTGTGATTTGTTACTGTCCTTGATGATAAAGTATGGTACAAAATCCCCAATTAATTCATTTTTCTAAGTAATTATTCTTAGGGTTTGTCACATTTGCCTTCAACATTCCAAGAAACTTATATGAAGTATTTTTCTCTGTATTTATACAGCAATGCCTACAGCTAGGGCCCAGAAATTAGCACTGGTCAGGGTGGTATAATAAGAACAATGGAATTGGACTCAGGAAACATCTGAGTTCCAATACTTCTTCATTTTCTTTTCTTTCTGTCTGTTCGTCTAGGAACATTCAGAATTCAGTATCTGTAGGCAAATATTTGTTTAGCCTTGCAATATGAGGAACATGATTGTAAAGGTAGGAAAAGGAGAAGATAATTGTGTTAGTTATAAATGAGACCAACACCAAATTTTGTACATTTAATAAAATTTTTACAGATTTAATCAATTGACTAATTTTGTAGACTTCTTTCAGAGAGTTGAGCTTTTGGTGTCACTTGGGGCAGGTTGTTTGCTTTAGGTTATTGTTTTATTTCCTTTATTAGAGCTCATAATGACACATTATTGATTTGGTACTTGAAGTTTAGAGAAGCAGAGAGATGGAAACATTTCACAGAAAATAGGGGTTAAGATGAATAACATCTATTTATGAATTTACCACAAGCTCAAGATTCTTTCAAAAATGCGGCAAACAAGGAAACTATTGAATTCTATAAGAAAGGCGGGTTAGGAATTGATAAATGTTAGATTAGAAAGGACCTTCAAAATCATCTAGCCCAACTGCCTCATGTTACAGATGAGAGGTTGAAATGCAGAGGGATGAAATAACTCACCAGGTTCCTAAGAGAACTGGAATTCAGGACCCTCAACTCATTTTACAATATATACCAAGCACATGTTACCTCCCACAATTGATGTTGAAAACCCACCAATGTAATGATTTTATTACTTCTTTCGATTGAAAAGTATTAATAATGTTAAGTTAGTGTGGGGAAAGTCTCTTACTAGCTCTCTATGTTGAAAGCGCTTTGAAAGTAGGACTGAGATTTCCTTTTATAAATACACCAATTATACCTATGAGTTAATTCAAATCAATTCAACAAATATTTATTGAACATCAGTTATGTGTTTGGACTGACAGTGATGACATCACTGGTCCAGATGCCCAGGGTATCCTGAGGGACAGTGAGGTTCTCAGCTTAGAGGGCGAGGTGTGGGTGGGCTGCAGTTTACCTGATGCCTTATGGACCATATTAGTTGGTTTTATCAAAGCTAACTCTTACAAAATCTAACAAGTGACTTAAAAACCCTCCTGCAGAGGAGGTAAAGATGGCAGACAATGCTAATAATGCAAAGCCCAAGAAGATAATGAGGAAAGAACAGCGCTGACCCCTTATTCTTAGAATGAGCTGTTTGTTGGCTGCATAAGGGATAAGAACATTCAGATTTGACAAAAAGGAGAAATTAACAAGAAGGAAGCCTGAGAAATGGATTTATGCTTACTACTATGATTAGTGATAAATCTCGAAACAAGCGAAAATTTGCCTCTAAATGTTATAGCTAATGAAGCCATCAGGACAAGCAAGATGTTTAAGAGTAAGTATCCAGGGCTTCCCTGGTGGCGCAGTGGTTGAGTCTGCCTGCCGATGCAGGGGACGCGGGTTCGTGCCCCAGTCTGGGAAGATCCCACGTGCCGCGGAGCGGCTGGGCCCGTGAGCCATGGCTGTGGAGCCTGTGTTCCGCAACAGGAGAGGCCACAACAGTGAGAGGCCTGCGTACCGCAAGAAAACAAACAAACAAAAGAATTAGTATCCAGAATGTGAAGATTAACTCTTTATGATTTTCACAGTTGTGTTCAAAGTTATGATATGCAAGACTACATACCGTAAGCTTACTGACAAAAAGTTAGAAGGCTCCCTTGAGGTTTCTGACATTACAGCAAAAATGGTAAAGCCTCTATACGTTGAAATATGCAATAACAAAACTTTTGTGACTGTTGCCTAAGTTTTTCAGTCATTAGGCCTAATGTGGTCTCTGGAAACAGGAGTTATAATCATCAATGTAAAAATAAACTCCCCTCACAAGTCTGGACTGCCAAAGGGAAAAAACAAAAGGTAAAGCCTCATACTATTAGTGAAATACTTGCCTTCCTCTTCCCTGCTGTGGTAAAACATGCCTAAAGTAATACATGGAAAACCACATGGCGACAGATTAAATGTGTTCTTCTGTCAGCAAATACTACTGAAAACTTCACAGAAGGCATTACTGAAATTTTAAAGAAGTAAGTATTAGAAAAATTATACAGTTTGAGTGAGAGTAAAGGTGTTTCTGCTATATCTCAGCTTATGGTATTTTCTAGAGACTAAGAGTGAACATTTATTGAGAACTCACTATATGTAAGGGAAAACTCTAAGGTCTTGGCATGAATCTATTTAGTCTTCATAATAATCCTATGAAGTTCTATTATCATTTCCATTTCCAAGATGAAGGAACCTATGCACAGAGAGGTTAAGTAATGAGCTGAAAGTCACACAGCTATTATAATTAATAGTGGAGCCAGTAAAGAGTCACCATGGGTATTCTGTCTCCAGTGCCAGTGATCTTAGCCGCTCTTGTATTTGCCTCTCTGTTTCAACAATGAAATGCACAAAGAACTGAGATACTTTTTTATAAGCCAATAAAAGAAAGATGAATCAGAGAAGAAATTTTCTCAGTAGTCAATGACTTCTTTATATATTAACAAATATATTGTGAAAAAAAATAGTACGCATGTACTCAGTGGCAATGGAGCCACTGCATTTACTGCAACATCAGCAAAAAGCGTTCTTGGGTGAGATGACAGCAGACCCTACAGTATAGTCTCCACAGTTTCACAGGGAATCAGGGCAGCACAGTCACTGAAACTGGACTTGCACAAAGTGCAGTGGGGCATCGCTGATATCATTTCTATAAAAACAAGACTAAACTAGATTCTTTGTAATACTTTGTGTTGAATGGGGAGTAACCATGAAAATATTTGTCCCACATGCTTCCTGCAGAGTATCTGGAAGCAAAGCACTTATGACAATGATCAAATGTTAGATATTTTTCTTTTTAAAAAGGGACAAGTATTTCAAATTTTTTTACCTTTTCTGTGATGATAAATTGGTGTCAGTGGTATGCTACTCAAAAAGTAACTAAAACAACAGAACTTTATCCCTTCCAGTTAAAGGTGACATTCTAACAACGAGTTAGAAAGTGACTTGCTGATTGTAGGAAATTTATGATGAAGAGAGTGGTTTGAAAACTGATGATGTTGGGAATGTTTCTATTGTCATGTGATTTGGTTGTTGAATCAATGTCAGTATGTCATTTATTAAAAACTCTCTCATCTACCTCAGGGCCTTTGCACTGGCTCTTCTTTCTGGTTGGAAGGCTCTTACCCCACATATCTACTTGGCCCACCCTGCTCTTCTGTCTTTTCTTAGGGTCACTTCCCCCATGAGGCCTTCTCTGACCACAGTTCTAACCTGCTCCACCCATCCTGTTACTGCCCACCCCTCTTTTTCTTTTTCTTTCTTTTTTTCTTCTGTGACACCTATCTGACCTCTGGTACACAGTACAATTTACTGATTTACTCTGAAAAAACAAAAAAAAAAAACAAAAAAACTCTCATGTCTGCATTCTTAAAAAAAATTCCTGTAAACAGAGTTTTCCAAACTGTTTTTAAAAACTTCTAAATGAAGAATTTTTGTCCTTTCAATTCCACTTGCTAAAAATATAAAATGCAACACCTGGTTAGTTTGCATTTACTGATTAAAATACAGGAAGGCAGAATTTTGCTAATCTAATTCAATAAAATTTGTGAATAATTGATAGATGTAATTAAAAAGCATATTCTGTGATTTTGTAAATATAGCCAATGAAGCATTTCTTGTATTTGATATAGATATAATTGTGAAATATCTATTTCATCTATGACAGTTATCAAAGACTAAATATCAAAACATATTGAACTTTAAACCAAATTTTTGAACTCCTATATTAAATTCAATCTTTTCAATAGATGCAAATGAATGTTGCATAAACTCAATTTTTTTTTTGCGGTACGCGGGCCTCTCACTGTTGTGGCCTCTCCCGTTGCGGAGCACAGGCTCCGGACGCGCAGGCTCAGCGGCCATGGCTCACGGGCCCAGCCGCTCCGCGGCATGTGGGATCCTCCCAGACCGGGGCACGAACCCGCGTCCCCTGCATTGGCAGGTGGACTCTCAACCACTGCACCACCAGGGAAGCCCCTGCATAAACTCAATTTTTAACATGCAGAGGGACTTTTGGGGCTGTGTGACATCTGCAACTGGAAATGTCCAGCAGAAAGTAGAAAATACAGAGGCAAAACTCAGAGGACAGGTCAAGATAGTGATTTCCGTGTGTGTGTGTGTGTGTGTGTGTGTGTGTGTGTGTGTGTGTTTGTGAGAAACATCTGGAAAAAACTTTTAATGTTGGAGAATGCATTTTAGTATGGTAACATTAATCTTTAAATAAAATTGAGCATAATTTATGCTGACAAGCTGAGGGATAAACATGCTTACTTAAGATGAAGGATTACCTACAGCACAGGAACCTTTTGACAGCATTCACTGTTCTGCAAAACTGCATTATTATGAGTTTTTAAAAAGTTGTAGTGAGGAATTCCCTGGCAGTCCACTTTCACTGCAGAGGGCACGGGTTCGATGGCTGGTCGGGGAACTAAGATCCCATGTACAGCACGGCCAAAAAAAAAAAAAAAAAGTAATAGTGAGCTGTGGTATAGGCTGAGTGATAGACACATAAATTAATGGAACAGACTAGAAAGTCCAGAAATAGACTTACATAAATATGGTCATTTGATCTTTGACAGAGGTGCAAAAGCAATTCAATAGAGAAAGGATAGTCTTTTCAACGTATGATGTTGGATCAATTAGACATCCACGAGCAAAATAATCTCAACCTAAACCACACACCTTATACAAAGATTAACTCAAAATAGATTATAGATCTAAATTTAAGATGTAAAAGTTTAAAGCTTTTAGGAGAAAACATAGAAATCTTTATGTCCTGGAGTTGAGTTCTTAGAAATGACACCAAAAGCATGATATACAAAGGAAAAAAATTATAACTGGTACCTCATCAAAACTGAAACTTTTGCTCTGCCATAGACAATGTCAAGAGGATGAAAACACAAGCTGTGTGCTGGAAGAAAACATTTGCAAAACAGGTATCTGACAAAGGACTTGTATCTAACACATATTTTTTAAAAACCTTTCAAATGCAATAATAAGAAAATAAATAACCTAGTTTAAAATGGGCAAAGGATTTAAACAGATATATTCAACAAAAGGATATAAAGATAGTAAATAAATCCATGAAAAGATGTTCACCATTGTTAACTGTTTTAGGCTGAATATGGCCCCCAAATATATCTATGTCTTATTCCTGGACCTTGTGAATGTGACCTTACATGGCAAAAGAGACTTCACAAATGTGATCTTGAAATGGGGTGATTATCCTGGATAATCTAGGTGGATCCTAAATGTACTCACCAGCGTCCTTAAGAGAGGGAGGCCAGAATGTCAAAGGAGAAGGAAGACAATGGAAACAGAGAGACATTTGAAGATGATACACTGCTGGCTTTGAAGATGGAGAAAAGGGGGCCATGAGTCAAGGAGCCCAGGGAATACATTATATATGGAATGCAACATATTATAGAATTAGATAGAAAAATATCCAGGTGATGTAATTATAGGAATCCACTGAAAGAGACCCAATTTCTAATTAGTTCCTGGAACATGGATGGATGCAGAGAATCCAGCCTTTTGGTCAGCTTCCTGAAGTGGGTTCCTTGACGGAGCTGAACTACAAGACGCTAAACAATGAGTTCCTGATGAATTCAGTCTGGGATAAGCATGATGTTTAAAAGCTAAATCTGTGATCCGAAAGACATGGCTTTAAATCCCCAGTTGGTTATTTATTGGACATGTGACTTGTAGCAAGTTAATGGCTCTAAACTTCAGTTTCTTCTTCTGTAAAATGAAGATGCCGGGAGCATCTACCTCCTAACGTTACCCAATTAAATAATGCCTTTAATGTGCTACCCCAGAGATAACACTCAAGATGTTGGCTGTTACTATTCTGATGGTATTTACCACCCACCTTCTTGGAGAATCAAAGTGTGTAATAGCACATTAAAGACTCTGAGTGGCTCTGTTGAAAAGAACGATTTTCTAGAACTTGCTAGCCTCAGGTACTACCCTGAGCACCTGGTAATGGATTCTCTTTAGCTTGATAATGAGAATGTGGCTGAGGGTCAGGAAGGGGCTATTTTTTGCTCCAGATGACTCATTTCTACCACCACTCAGCGACTAGGGTGGCAATCTTCACATTTTTCAGAGCTTTCCTTTCAGAATTAAGGTTTTGTAACTGAGTAGGACCCTATGGGGCCGTCCCATGACAGACCCCTCCCCCCTCCCCTCCGCTTCAGCTCCTCTTTGTAGGACCTAGATAACAGTATTGGATGCAATTTCCTGAGTTGTTTTACAGATGCTAATACCCCCACCAAATGGAAGCAATTAACTACTTGATGACCGTGAGCACACAGCACTGCCCCCAACACACACCCGTTGGAGCCTAAGGTTGAATATCGTTAACCCCTGGGACGCCGCCCTGTTACCTCGCCATTGACCAATCAGAGAATTGTGCGCGAGCTGATCACACAGCCTGGGATGCCATTCCCTCACCTTCCTTTAAGAATGCTTTGCTGTAACCCATGGGGGAGTCCAAGGTTTCTGAGCACTAGCTGTCCTGGACTCCTTGTATGACTCCCTACAATAAACGCTGCACTTTCCTTCAAATCACAACCTGGTGTCTGTAGATTGGCTTTACTGTGCACAGGGCAAGAGGACCCAATTTTGGTTTGGTAGCAGTTTAAGTTCACATCTCCTGGCTCACCTTTCTAGATGTATTATTTCTTATTTTAAAAAAAATTATTGATGTAGAGTCGATTTACAATGTTGTGTTAATTTCTGCTGTACAGCAAAGGGATTCACTTATACATATATATATATATTTTCATATTCTTTTCCATTATGGTTTACCACAGGATATTGAATATAGTTCCCTGTGCTATACAGTAGGGCCCTGTTGTTTATCCATCCTATATATAATAGTTTGCATCTGTTAATCCCAAACTCCCAATTGTTCCCTCCTCCCTGGCCCCCTGCCCCTTGGCAACCACAAGCCTGTTCTCTATATGAGTCTGTTTCTGTTTCACAGATATGTTCATTTGTGTAGTATTTGAGATTCCACATATAAGTGATGTCATATGGTATTTGTCTTTCCCTTTCAGACTTACTTTGCTTAGTATGATAATCTCTGGGTTCATCCATTTTGCTGCAAATGGCATGATTTCATTTTTTTTATGGCTAATATTCCATTGTATATATGTACCACATCTTCTTTATCCATTTATCTGTTGATAGACATTTAGGTTGTTTCCATGTCTTGGTTATTGTGAATAGTGCTGCTATGAATATAGGGGTGCATGTAGCTTTTTGAATTATAGACTTGTGTGGATATATGCCCAGGAGTGGGATTGCTAGATCATATGGTAATTCTATTTTTAGTTTTCTGAGGAACCTCCATACTGTTCTCCATAGTGGCTGCACCAACTTACATTCCCACCACCAGTGTAGGAGGGTTGCCTTTTCTCCATACCCTCTCCAGAGTTTGTTATTTGCAGACTTTTTTTTTTTTTAGTTTCTGCTTTATAACAAAGTGAATCAGCTATACATATACATATATCCCCATATCTCCTCCCTCTTGCGTCTCCCTCCCACGCTCCCCATCCCACCCCTCTAGGTGGTCACAAAGCACCAAGCTGATCTCCCTGTGCTATGCGGCTGCTTCCCACTAGCTATCTATTTTACATTTGGTAGTGTATATAAGTCCATGCCACTCTCTCACTTTGTCCCAGCTTACCCTTCCCCTCAAATCCATTCTCTACATCTGAGTCTTTATTCCTGTCCTGCCCCTAGGTTCTTCAGAACCTTTTTGGGGTTTTTTTTTAGATTCCATATACACGTGTTAGCATACAGTATTTGTTTTTCTCTTTCTGACTTACTTCACTTTGTATGACAGACTCTAGGTCCATCCACCTCACTACAGATAAATAAAGTTCACTTCTTTTTTTATGGCTGAGTAATATTCTATTGTATATATGTGCCACGTCTTCTTTATCCATTCATCTGTTGGTGGACACTTAGGTTACTTCCATGTCCTGGCTATTGTAAATAGAGCTGCAATGAACATTGTGGTACATGACTCTTTTTGAATTATGGTTTTCTCAGGGTATATGCCCAGTAGTGGGATGGCTGGGTCGTATGGTAGTTCTGTTTTTAGTTTTTTTAAGGACACTCCATACTGTTCTGCATAGTGGCTGTATCAATTTACACTCCCACCAACAGTGCAGGAGGGTTCCCTTTTCTCCACACCCTCTCCAGCATTTATTGTTTGTAGATTTTTTGATGATGGCCATTCTGACTGGTGTGAGGTGATACCTCATTGTAGTTTTGATTTGCATTTCTCTAATAATTAGCGATGTTGAGCATTTTTCATGTGCTTTTTGGCCATCTATATGTCTTTTTTGGAGAAATGTCTCTTTAGATCTTCTGCCCATTTTTTGATTGGGTTGTTTTTTTGTTATTGAGTTGTATAAGCTGTTTGTATTCAGTGTATTATTTCTGAGTCAGCTGGCTTCTATCTCACCTGTCCTGAATTTTGACCCTAATGAGTACGCTGAGAAGAAAGCCATGATTGCTCAAAAAGTAAATGTGTGCCCTTTTAGGGAAAGGAAAAGGAATTGAAAAAAAGAAGATGAGGATAGCCTTTTAGAGTGAAATAAAACTTTCTGCACTTCATAAAACCCAGATATTATTCAAGTCAGCCCCTTGGGAGGTAGGAATAAATGACTCCTATCAGGGGCTTAGGTAGGAGCAGGTGAGGAGGTGTCAGGCTTTCTTACATCAGGCCCGTCAGTTTAAATCTACATTCTTTTCTCATAGTGTCATTGAATCTTGAAAGTCCAGAGTTCCACATTCTCTTTTGTCCTGTGAGCCTTCTTCAGTCTGCCTCCAGATTTAGAGCAGGAAACCTGTGGCAGTGAGGGCAGGTGGCAGTGTTGGCCTGAGAAGACTAAGTGTAGGTGTGTCTTGCTAACATGCTTGCCAGTATCCTTGACGTGTAAACCAGGTCCCACGAGCTTTTGCCCCCAAGGCCCAAAGATGACAGTCAATTTCTCTTCTCATTTACCTGGGTGGGGCTGCTGCTCCAGACTCAGAGCAGATGAAGGGGTGATGGTTGTGAAATATTCTGTTTCTGCCACCCATATCCCCACCCCTTTCAATCAAAAATTGCTTTTTATAATTGATCTCTGTGCTATGGAGGCCCCAGGTCTTCAATGTGCTCCAAACATTCTGGACTCCTTTCTAATTGCTGAAGATCCCCTACTAATCCCCAGGTTGAGAAGTCAGAGGTTCCAATTGATTTGCTGTGACCTGTTTGCTGTCTTTGGGTTTGTATTCCTTAGACATGATGTTTGATTTTCTATGCACTTCCTTCTCACTGAACTGCACCCAAAATAAATGCTGCGGGTTTTGACATGGGAAAGTTTAGCTGTTCAAACATGCACACCCTGCTGACAAATCCACAGATTGTACCACACACCAGTGTTTATAGAATCTTTGACAGGTTTGAAAAAACACTAACTTATTTATCATTTCCAGTGTCCTACAGTCTAATGACTTTCACCAGGCCTAATTCTCAAAGTCTTTAACTTTCTTTTAAATCATATTACAATTCATTTTCACAAATATTCATCCCAGACCCTGGTTTACACAAAATGATGCTGACAATGTAGGAATGGTGTTTTGAGGGAGGTGGAATAAAAATCTGTTACAGAAGTAAAATGAAGATCGTAATGTCTTCACACATAACCCAGAGCAATGCAGGAAAGAGTATTGCATGGGGAGGATAGTACATGGGTTCTAATTCCAGCTCTACCATCAACTGTAGGTGGGACTCTGGGAAGCGTCGCTGAATTTCCTCATCTGAACTAGATCTACAATTTCCAAATTCACCAAGATATGAGAATCACCTTGATTGTCTGTTCAGAAAACAGATTCGTAGTCCTCAACCCGGCCTTACTGAAATGGAATTTCCAGGGAAGGGATCTGCAAACGATACACACACACACACACACACACACACACACACACACACACACACGCACGCACACACGCGTGCGCGCGCACAGAGCACCCTGTGTGATTTTTTTTTTTTTTTTTTTTTTGCGGTACGCGGGCCTCTCACTGCTGTGGCCTCTCCTGTTGCGGAGCACAGGCTCCGGACGCGCAGGCTCAGCGGCCATGGCTCACGGGCCCAGCCGCTCCGCGGCATGTGGGATCTTCCCGGACCGGGGCACGAACCCGTGTCCCCTGCATCGGCAGGCGGACTCTCAACCACTGCGCCACCAGGGAAGCCCTGTGTGATTGTTTTGAACAAACAGTTTTGGGAAACACTGAACTAGGTAATGTCTAGGGTCTTCTAGTTCTGAGAGCTATGATAAAACATTGGATGCTAGGATTCACCCGTGGATGAGAAAAATCTGAAGATAAAATTTATTCATTATTCATACTTAGTATTTTCATAAATATTTGTTTTTTGAAAAGCTATTGAAGTTAATGCTATGGTCTGTGTTTTATGGATCTAAGTGTTTTTCAGATTTATTTTTTCTCTTTGATTCATTGACTGTAATATCTGGACTGTCTAGCCCGTGGTGTTGTATTAAGGATAAATGAGACCAGGATGTGAAAGTTTGCTATTATTATTGTTGTTGTTAGTAAAATAACCACCATAGGATAGATTCTGCTTTTATGAATTTGATAGATCTTCTAGGGTCTATGTCTTCATTCATATTGGTAAAAAGCCCAGACAAATTAAAAAATACAATTATTTCTTCATTAATTTATTGATTTAGGAAAAAATTTAGAGTACTTACTATGTGCAAAGCATTATGCTGTGTTCTGTCTAAAATGTTTAGTGCTTTTCATTTCTCCTTTTTTTACCCGAAATCCTATTTAGTAGTACTTTGGAATGAATCAGATGTTTTATTGATCTCCTCAATGTATCAATGCATTAGAAAATTAATAGCATGTATTGACACATCTATTCAGTTTACACAGGATGCATGATACACATTTCAAAGAGAGGACTCCTGGCAACAAATCCACAGGCCCACCCCAATCTGTGGCCCACAGATTAGTAGCTGTCTATTTAGGGTGTCTTTTCCTATGCCTTCCTTTCCTCCGTGATACATTGCTGTAAGAGAAATAAGTTATAGCGACATTCCGGTCCACGGGTTCAAACCTGAACAATGGTACAACCCTACGTAGGGAGACCTCGGTTGTGGGAATAAGTAATGGCAAATCATATTTGTGTAGTGCTTCACAAATAATGAACTAGTTTCATATCTATAATTTCATTTTCTTTCCCCAGTAGTCCTCTGATATGGGCTGGGGAGGTCTTGTGAGATGTCCAGAGAAACTAGTGAGCCAGGGCTGGAAACCAGGCCTCCTGGCTTTCAGTTTAATGCCCTTTCCATTTCTCCTGTGATACCTCTGATTCTACAGCTAGAATGGCAATGGAGAACGGGCTGTCCTACACATCTCTGCCAGGGGTCTTGTGCTGTGGAAAAGATATGGGAAGAGTGATTTGAGCGAATTCTTTTAGACACTTATGAAGGCATCTGTTTCAAAACTCTCACGATCTTACACTTCTCCCTTCTCTTGTATGTATCTCTATTCCAATATATTCTCTAAAGTGGAGCTAATGTTTCTGACTCTAGAACATAATCCCCAAGTAAGAGGATGTTAATTCATCATCATTTGAAATCCTTAGAACAGTAAACACATTTATTATGTCATATTAAGTTATTAAGGTTTAATATTAGAACGGAGTCAGCCCAGCAGGGCAGTGAGAATGTGTTAGAATTCTTCTGCAATTCCCCACTCATCCCAGTGGTTAACTGGGATAGTTATCTAAAGGCAGAATGGCAGAAGCCTCTTCATCCTCAGTCTGGAAAGACCAAGGAAACTAACACTTGCTAACCGTGGCTGCAGAGTATGACACGGTGCCCTGACATCGTCTTGGAGCATTGTAAGCAAGCTCCGTGTGGACGGCCAATAATTTCTGCTGAGATTTCCAAAGAGAAGTATCAGGTTCCCAAGCAGGTGTTGAGTACTTGGGAGTCTGAGTGGGTAGATGGTCATCACCTGGAACAGGACGGGACCCCAGGCATAGGGTTAGGATACAGGGCAAGGCCTTGTAGGAATCAAGAGATCCACTGAGGTCCACTACTCAGATTTGGCACATAAAAGTTTAGGGCACTCAGTTACTTGAATTTTGAATTTCAGGTAAACTGAATAATTTTTTAGGGTAAAGGATGTCCCATGCAATATACATGCAATTCAAATTTAACTGGGAGCTGTAAATTTTATGGGGCAATGTTAACAGGGACAAAATGTTTCAGAGCTTTCGTGGACAGCATTTCAATTTTTCCTGATTCCGCTCAAGACCTCTAGGTTTCACCATGTTCTTCTTTGTCAGTAACCTGGATGCTCTGTTCATAAGGTAAGACTAGAGGAGGGAGATCCATTTCCAAAACAGTAATATCTGAAATTTTATTTCCAATTTACGTAATGAAATTGGACATTCATACAGACCCTCTTTACAATAGAATACAGTAGGTAGTTTCTTTTTGAACATAAAAACATTATTAAGCTAGAAAGTGTCTTTCTCTTCAAATATTTCTTTTTTCATAATTTGTCAATGTTCACTTCTTACAATCAATTTGTGGAGAAAATGATTTACAAAATTAATTGTGAACATCTACAGGAAGTCTTTATTATCTAAACAATGGTATTTATTTAAAATATAAAAGCAGGACTTAAAAAATTAACTGTGGGGACTCCTCTGGCCGTCCAGTGGTTAAGACTCCAAACTTCCAAAGCAGGGGGCACGGGTTCGATACCTGGTTGGGGAAATAAGATCCTACATGCCGTGCCATGCAGCGCAACCAAAAAAATTTAAAAACAAAACAACACAAAAACCTAATTCTGCTTGTGCTATTTGTCATGGGGAAGTATTTTGTCTTAATCAGATAAAATATCATTGAAAATATACTGTTTGGTTTCTTTCTTCCCATGCAGGTCCTGCACCCTTCTTAATTTTCTCACATGGAAACAGGATCTTTAGGATTGACTTAGAAGGAACTAATCATGAGCAATTGGTGGCAGATGCTGGCATATCCATGATCATGGATTTTCATTACAATGAAGAAAGAATCTATTGGGTCGATCTAGAAAGACAACTTTTGCAAAGAGTTTTTCTGAATGGGACAAGCCAAGAGGTAAAGTACCATTTCCCATGGCATTTGAGGGAGTTTTGAACAGGCTGTCAAATATGATATAGCAAATTCATAACATATAGATAAATAAAAATTACATTACATTGCAAATACGTGTCTGGCATATGTAGGTATTTATTTAATCTGCATCTGTGGTATCATGTTACTGAACAAGCCCATACATGTGGCATTGATATTTGGAAGTCCCCAACAGGAGAAAGTGAGGATGTCAATGTAATTTTGAAAAGATGTAAGTTTATTAAGCCAGATCACCATTTTATGGTTAAAACAGATTATTTACATGATTATTTTCTACTCCAGTGGTTCTCAGCTGGTGACAATTTTGCCCCTCAGGGGACATTTGGCAATGTCAAGAAACATTTTTGATTGTCACAACTGGACTGGAGAGAAGAGAAGATGTGCTAGAGGCCAGGGATGCTGCTAATCTTCCTACAATATGTAGGACAGTCCCTCACAACAAAGAATTACCAGGCCCCCAATGTCAGTCGTGCTGAGGTTGAGAAACCCTGTCTCATCTGTTTAAAATCTCTGTCATGGGTTTTTGCACCTAATATTTAGGAAGAAAATCTTTCTTCTTTTTATCCTCAAGGTGTTCGCAGTCTGGAAAAAAATAATAAAGCAGGTGATAGATATAAAATATTTTGCTTCAATCACATACAAAAGATCTTTTATCTTTCTTCTTAAATAGTAGAACCCTTAAATGAGTCCCAGCAGGAATGGTCTCTCCTGGGAGATGGATTACAGAGAGCGGGTGGCCAGAGAAACCTTAAGCATTTATTCCCAACACAAAGTGCCCGCTGTTTGTTTTTGGGGTTTGTTTTTTTTTTTTTAAACACAACTTTCTCCCTCCAATTATTCTTAAAGCCTTCAATTAGGCACTAATCTGTTTTATCACATCTCTAATGCTTACTAATCTCACTTTTAACAAAGATGGCTACTCATTACTCTCCAGCCATCTGTAGACTAGTTTCAAAATCTTGAGTTTAAGAATTTGGAGGGTTTCCTGTCAGAGAACAGGAAAAAAACATTAAATAGTTGTGGAATTTGTGGCAAGTCATTAGGAAAGGATTGGCCTGAAGCCTAAAATCCACTAGTATTAGTCCCTGCTTTGGGTTAAAACATTGTTTAAAAAGGACAACCATTAAAAGGCAAACAATTTACCAGGGTGAACTAATATATTAGCAATTAGTTAAATGGATTGGCTAGATTACTTTGTATGGGATGTACATATAGCACAGACTCCTGAGACTGATTTCTGCCCAACTCTGTGTTTGCTGATTTCACATCGGTAGTTGAAAATCAGTGATTGTGGGAATATTTCCACCACGGAAGTCTGCCATGGTACACATCAGGGCTTCCTCCAATCTCTCACCCTCCGCGTACCTAGAGGACTGGTTTACCTGCACATGCTGGAACTAGGAGATAACTGAGGTTTGGTTAAGTTGTTTTTATCATGAGAGAGCATTAAAGAAAAGCCCTGCTATTCAGATCCTGGGGACAGAGCCTGAAGGCACTGAGGACTTTTAGAAAGGGAGGGACCTGGAAGGTCCCTTTATAAAGGGAGGAAGAGGGACCAGAAGAAATGAATCTACTTCATGCCCCTATGCACAAACTCCAAGGGAATCTTGCCAGAATTTAGCAAAGCTTGGAATTGGGTTCAGGTGAGAACCTGGAAAATTCCGTTAGCAAATGGAATTGAATAAACTAACCTTAAGGTAGCATGGAAATTCCACTGTTACTATAGTTGAAATAATTAATACTTTATGGCTGATTGCCTAATGTCAATAAATATAGAATAAACTTTCATCTCAAAGCTGTGATATAAATACTATGCCCAGAAATATTCACATGAGAGGATGAATATTGCTGCATCTGAATAATGGCACGGTATCTATGACTAGTTTATCATTTAAATTTTGGGAATGCACAAAAATGACAAGAACTTAAAAGAATAAACTTTGATACATAACAATAAAAACAATTTTGTTGTGAATGGGGAAATATTAATAACAATTTTAAAATTTGATTTTACAGAAAATATGCGAGATAGAGAAAAATGTTTCAGGAATGGCAATAAATTGGATCAATGAAGAACTTATTTGGTCAAATCAACAGGAAGGAATCATTACAGTAACAGATATGAAAGGAAACAATTCCCGTGTTCTCTTAAGCGCCTTAAAATATCCTGCAAATATAGCAGTTGATCCAGTAGAAAGGTAAATGCTGCTGGTTTTGGACATTGAAATATATTTCAAAATCTGAAATTCATGGAATCATAACATTTTGACTTAAAGAGACCTCCTGATTGAGACCAAGACTCTCTTTTGCAATGTACAAACACCATTTTCAATAGGGCGTTTGCCTGGGTTTGAACTGAGGCAGGCTTGCTCTACCAGTAGCACTCTTGACTACCATGGTTTCCTGCTAGAGAAGCGTAATTCTCCTTCTAACTTGAAATCACACGGAATTGCCATAACAGGGCAATAAATATTTGTTGAATTGAATTTTCATTCAAAATAGTCAAACTCGTCCTGTGCAGACATCCGGGGATTACTGAAAAACTGAGAGAAGTCAGCCGTTTCAGTGACCTTACATTCAATTATGTGTCTACGTGATGTGTTTGCCCTCAGGTTTATGTTTTGGTCTTCAGAGGTGGCGGGCAGCCTTCACAGAGCGGATCTCGGTGGTGTGGAAGTGAAGCTTCTGTTAGAGACATCAGAGAAAATAACAGCTGTGTCCTTGGATGTGCTTGAGAAACGGCTCTTTTGGATTCAGTACCACAGAGAAAGAAGCAATTCTCGTATTTGTTCCTGTGATTACGATGGAGGTTCCGTCCATTTTAGCCAGCATCACACACAGTAAGTTTTGCTTTTGGTATAAAATAACACAATTGCCATTTGAAGTTTGTGTGATCAATGAATGTTACTTTTGTCAGCTAAACTGGTGTAGTGGTTTAGTACAGATTTTGGAGTCCAAAACCTTGAGCTCAAGTCCCAGATTTACTATTTATTAGGTGAGTGACTTGGGCAGGTTACACAACTTCTCTCATCCTGTTTCCTTTAATGTGGGTGTCGGAGTAGGGAGGGAACAAAAAGTGCCCACTGAACTGAAATGGTATTTTGAGACTGAACAACAAGGCAGGCGGCCCCATATAAGCAATGGATCAGTATATTATAGGGTAACTTTCTCAGAGGGTGGGATTGGGTGGGCAGCGATCCAGAGCATTTGTAGCTGCACTCCACACTCCCAAGGGGCCACTGAGACAATTTTACAGTTAACTTAGGGTATGGGGATATGTGCTTGGAAACAGGAAGTGCATTCCTCAGTCAAGATTTATTCCTAAGTCTTGTGGGTGCTGGAAATATGGCAGTGAAGGTCTTCATCATTTTATGGGGACTAAGAGAGCATAGAGGCCACCCAATCCTAATGATTATTAATCAATATCTATTATTTACAAAGCCCTTGACAACGGAGAAGTTATCTACTGCACAGTACGGTCCTGGGTAGGGTCAGCGGAAGGATAGGAGGAATTGTACGGGCCCAAGATGGCATCAGTTATGCTGAGAGCCATACAGTGGGGATAATAATAGGACCTATTTCTTGGGATTATTGTGAAGATTAAGTAAAGAAACACAAATAAAAATAATTAACAGAGTATTTGGCATATAATAAATTTTCACATGCTGGTTATAGGTATTCATTTTGGAATTACTATGTCATATGTTTTGTGAAGCATCTGTCTTTCATTTGACTTGCTATCTTGCCAGCAACTGACTCTAGCTTGCGGCAAGAGGCAGCAATTAGTTGTGCAAAACTGACACAACCTGAAGTCCACTCTTTTTTTTTTTTTGCGGTACACGGGCCTCTCACTGTTGTGGCCGCTCCCGTTGCGGAGCACAGGCTCCGGACGTGCAGGCTCAGCGGCCATGGTTCACGGGCCCAGCCCCTCCGCAGCATGTGGGATCTTCCCGGACCGGGGCACGAACCCGTGTCCCCTGCATCGGCAGGCAGACTCTCAACCACTGCTCCACCAGGGAAGCCCTGAAGTCCACTCTTATCCCGTTTCTGTTTTCTTCCCTATTTTATTTTCACCACACTTAGGTGCTGAGAGGCAAAAGAATGAGAATGGATCTGGAGCTAAAAATCGTATCCTATTAATTCAGATTATGGCTACATAAAGAAAAATTTAAACTTAATATCTGTTTCTAACCCTAAATGAGAAACAATTGAAAACGTAGGTGATTAAAATTCAGACGATAAATTGAAATGAAGTGAAACTCTAATAAGCCCAGAAGAAATGTTCTGCCATTCTGTATGTGCTTTTCCTGTTGTTTTTAGGCACAATATTGTTGCGATGTCCCTTTTTGGTGATCGTATTTTCTATTCAACATGGAAAAAGAAGACAATTTGGATAGCTAACAAGTACACTGGGAAGAATATGGTTAAAATTAACCTCAGTCCATCATTTGTACCACCTGGTGGAATTAAAGTAGTGCATCCGCTCGTACAGCCCAAGGCAGAGGGTGATCCTTGGGCACCTGGTGAGTCATCTTTGACCTCAAACGGAGTCTGGCATGGTCCCCAACTGCCTACTTGCTCATAGGAGTCATCCTTGATTTCTCCCACTGCCTCACCCTCAATTTCCAATGTACCGCCAAATCCTTTCCATTCTACCTCCTAAATACATCTCAAATGTCCACTCCCCCCCCCCCCCCCCAGCTGCCACCACCATAGTCCAAACAGCCAGCATATCTCGTCTGGCCTATTGTAGCAGCTGCTTAATTAATCTTTCCATTTTCTCCTCTTGCCTTTACATAGTAAATCTGATCTGTTAACCCCCCCTGCTTAAAATCTTTCAAAAGCTTTCCTTTGCATTTAGATCGAAATTTAACATTTAACCAGGCCTATCAGTATTTGACCAATTTGATCCAGCATCTTTTCCTCCTCCCCTCACTGGACTCTAACACAAGTCTTCCTGGAGTTCTTCAGACGTACCAAGCTCCTTCATAGCTTCGGGATTTTGCAGTCACTCTTCTCTCTGCCTAGACTTCTCTCCAGTTCTGAGCTTAACTGTCATGTCCTCAGGTAGGCCTTCTCTGGTCCTCCGAGCAAAGTAGGCCCCTTCACCTCCTATCTTTCTCTCGATAGATATTCACTGAACTCATCAAACGTGGAATTACATACCACTTTGCTTTCTTTTTGATTTTCTCTCCCACTTGATTATAAATGCCATGCATGCAGGGACTATATCTGACGGATGGATGGACAGATTGATGTAAACCACCCTATATTCAGTGGTTATTTATTTATTTATAAAGAATTAGTAAAATAAATGGATTCACTGAATCTAGTCATAGTTCCAAATTTCTACATTCAAATGCAGTCTTCTCTGAATTCTGTTGAAGGACGAAGGGAACGAAAAGTGCCCATTGAACTGAGGAAGCATCGTAAGACCAAAAAATGAGGCAGGCAGCTCCGTATAATCAGTGGATTGATTTATTACAGAGTAACTTACAGGGTGGGATTGGAATTGGGCAGACAACGATCTGGAAGCATTCACAGATGTACTCTGCACTGCCGAGGGGCCACTGGGACAATTTTATAGTTAACCTGGGGTATGGGGGTACGTGCTTGGAAGCAATGTTTATGAATGGGTCACTAGACTCATGGGTGCCAGGAATATGTCAGGGAAGGTTTTCATCATTGTCTGGGGACTAAAAGAGTATAGAGGCTACCTGGTCCTTATGATTATTACCTACAAAGCCCTTGATGACAGAGAAGTGATTCACTGCACAGCACAGTCCTGGGTAGAGTCAGCAGAAGGACAGGAGAAACTGTAAGGGCCCAAGATGACGTCAGTTATGCTAACAGGCATACCAATCCCTTCACATATAATCATCCTTTTAGGTAGGCTGTCTTGATATGGCTCATATACCACATAAATTATGTTACACTAACATCTGCCTTTATGTAAACATTTTATTTCAAGAGGGCTTTAAAATATATTTAATTTCATCTGCAACTAGCCTTGTGAGTTTCCAAAATAAAGATGGAATTGTTTGTTTTCTCTCCTTTCTACCTGTCGGATGCCACTAGGATTTGGTAATAATGTGGGACATGGTAGGGACTGTTAAGTCCCTCCCACAATTAGCGTATAAATGGGTTTGCACCTGCCCTCGACTTAGCTCCTGAAGAGAGCTGAAGGGACTGAACAGAGAACAGGCGTGAGATTGTCAAAGGGAGGTTAGAAGCTAGGGGGAATTGACATTGTTATTTCTTATATCCTCAGGCAGGTAACTAATAGTACAAATGCTTTTAATCTATTTCTTTAAAAAACTTAGATAGAAACTATAATTTCACTTGTGTAATGACTATACTTTCAATGCAAGAGATGAGAAACTGCAAGGACAAATTCTTAGAGATGAAGCATTTGTTCAGGCAAGTTATTTTTTTTAACTCACTTATTTGAATTTAAAAAGCAAGAGTTGTGGTAAACAATTCAACTGTGGCTTGAGCACAGCATTAAAGAACAACAACGAAGTAGCAAGACTAGAGAATAGATGGTGACCATATTCCACACATAAAGGCAGTGCCTCTGATATACTGCCAGTTACCTTACATGGGAAATTTCGACTCAAGGTCAGATACAACTTATTGTCCAAGTGGTGATGACTCACAATAAAATTAGAACCAACAACTATAATACTATGAATAAATAATTATTGGTCTCATTCACAGTAGTTAGAGATATCATCATCACTATCTCTTACATTTATATGTAACCTCATAATTTCCAAAGTATTTTCTTGGGCATTGTCATATTGGTTTGTCACAGCAACATTGTGAGACAGAAAGGTCCTCAATTATTGTACTCATTTCATAATTGAAAAATATGAAGCCTAGAGAAATAGAGTGACTTTTCCAGGATTACACACCTTGTAAATGATGGATTCTGGAAAAAATTCCTGTCTGTCAGTTTAGTGTTCTTTCTACCATAAACAGGTAAGCTCTTCAGAGTCCTTCACTATTACTTGGCCTCTTTGATGGGGAGTTCAAATAGGATATTGAAAGCATGAATTTCAGGAGAAAATCTACAATGATGCACTATAGAACAATGTGGCAAATAATAGAATTTGATTGGAAAGACGGTGCCAGCGGCAGAGCTACAGGCAAACCTGGAATCTAGAAGGCAGTTGGCACTGGAGATACTGGCTTTAGTTATTGATCAAAGGATGGGCTTCATAGGAGGTCCAAGTGCAAAGGACTTTTGATTTCAAGAGCACTGTTACTTTGACTATCATCAAATAGGTTTAAATTGTTTTAGTGCCATGTACAGCAGAAATTCTTCACCTGAGATTTAGGGTTGTGAAGCCCTTGATTGTATATGTTAGATGAAGATATGCAATTGTCCCTCTAGGGAGATGGTACCTAACTTCCATCAGATTCTCAAAGTACCTGATAGCCTTCACATTTAAAGATGTACTTCTGGGCTTCCCTGGTGGCGCAGTGGTTGAGAGTCTGCCTGCCGGTGCAGGGGACGCGGGTTCGTGCCCCGGTCCGGGAAGATCCCACATGCCGCGGAGCGGCTGGGCCCGTGAGCCATGGCCGCTGAGCCTGCGCGTCTGGAGCCTGTGCTCCGCGATGGGAGAGGCCACAGTGGTGAGAGGCCCGCGTATCAGGCCAAAAAAAAAAAAAAAGATGTACTTTTCTGGAGGCTGGTTAATTCCTGCTGAAGAATAGGCTTACAATTGTAGCTCTTCTGGCAAAGTGAACAGTAGTAGTACCTTGGTTTGCAAGGCATTTAGTAGTGAGACTACTTCAGTGAGGAGATAGCTGAGAAAAATCATGTAACTTGGTTGATATTATTTTTATTATAAAATATATGTATTTATACAAATAAGAGGACCAACAAACTTACCTCATGAAAAATGCCTAAACTATCATTTATCAAAACGTTCTCCAAACACTAGTTCTGTAAGGGTTATTTGGAAGGAAGAAACATTTTAGGGTCAGATGATTCAGACAGACTGGGTTAAATAAAGTTAAGCAGGTTGATTTTTCCTCAAGTGATTTCTCAGAACCACTCGGACGGTTCTGTGCACTGTTAATCTCTAAGGGCCGTATAACCTGTGGCATTTTTCTATTTTATTTCCTACGCTGTAGGCTGTTTGACTCCTGAATATATTATTTTTAGTCCAGACCTCTTTCTTGAGATATAAACAAATGAAGGGGGGCCGGTAACCTGAGGCACAGTGAGAGCTAAGCTGCAGAAAAAAGTGATTTCAAACATTGGGGATTTATTCATAATATACAAAAGGGAGCAGCCCTGATGAAGACCAAGGGCAAGGGTGGGGCTTACAAAGGCAGAGCCACAGAGCTCCACCAGGAAGAGTAATGTGTCAGTTTAAACAAGTGCTTGTTTGTCCACGGCTTGTCCATTGGGATTGGCTGGTTATAGAGGAGTTCGATGCAGATTGATGAGCCCAAGTCGAGGTAGTAGAGCCACAGTTTCAGCATCAGGCTGGTTTTCTGATGATTCTGACCTATTTCCTGAGAGTGGTCACTCTGGTGCCTTCTCTTGCAGTCTGCTTCCTCCAGGATCAGGGTCCTGCTGGGGCCACGTCGGATGTACACATTCAGGCTCAGCACAAGTTTCCTTCTCAAGGCCCACATGTTCACCTGCCTTCTGAGCATTTCTACTTGGATTTCTTGCAAGTGCTTCAGGAGCAAAGGAAATAACTGACCCACTCACTTTCCCCTCTCTTCTCCCCAGCTTCTCTCCCTCCAGTGTCCCTACTTTGGTGAGTAGCATTCTACCTCCACCTCGACAGGCAGAAATCTAGGAGTTGCCCTTTCCTCCCTCTTTCTCGTTCCAACACCATGAAATCAGTCTCCAGCTCCTGACAATTCTACTACCTACCATCTAACCACTTGGGCCCCTCTCAGAGCTCTCCATCCCTGGTGTCCACTTCATTCGTGTCCCCCACCTCCCTTTGCCATGCTGCAGGGAGTATAACCCTTCAAAACAAAGAACCCAATCGTGTCGTTCCTGGGTTAAAATCAGTTGTCAACTCTCAATTGCCAATAATAAAACCCAGTCTTTGTATCTAACTGGTTCACGGGGTACCCCGTTCATTCCTCAGCTTCCACTCTCACCATTTTCTGCATTAAAGTCTGGGCTGCAGCCATCCTCAAAGATTTGATTTCCTCCAGGGAGGCACGCTTGCTCTCTACCCCAGCCTTTCGGCATGTTCTGGAACGCTCTTTCTTTTTTTTTTTTTTTTTGGCTGCACGGCTTGCGGCTCTCAGTTCCTCGACCAGGGATTGAACCTGGGCCATGGCGGTGAAAGCCCTGAATCCTAACCACAAGGCCACCAGGGAACTCCCTGGAAGCACTCTTTCTAATTCTCGGCAGTGGCTTACTCTTCATCCTCTGAGAAACAGCTCCAATATCACTTCTTTCAGGAACACTTTCCCTGACCTCAGAGCCTCAGTAGCTATTTGCAGAAAATAGCAGATTTCCCCTGTCACAGGGCACTTATCATGTTTTGCCATAATCGTGTGTCTTCCTCAACTTCCTTTGTCCTATGAGGACACAGAGTACAACTCTCCATTGTACTCCCAGTGCCTAGAGGACATTTAATAAACCATAGTTGGAAAAAAAAAAAGACTGAGAAAAACACCCTTTGGTACCCTCTCCCTGCTAAATAATACCACGAGGAACAAGTTCCAAAGATATTTAATATCTGAAGACGTGTTGCCTTTCTTCCATGTTGTAAGCCCCTGCCCTTGGCCAGACAGTGTTCAGCGAGCCTGTTCCCTTTTGTATAGTTATGAATAAATCCAAGTGTTTTAAATCAGTTTTCTCTGCAGCAGATCTTTGGAGCTTAACTCTAAGGAGAGTCTTTTTCAGAGTCTTTTAGACTCTTTTATGCTTCAGTCTTTTTCTTCTTTCTTTTCATTAAGTGGTCTAGGTTTCAGGGAAAAGGTCTGGGCTAGAAGTAATAGATTTGGGAGTCACATGGGCTGCTGCGTAGGAAATAGAAAAATGGCACAGGTTGTATTGCTCTTAGAAATTATAGTCATGACCGTTGACTGGGTGCAGAATGATCTGGTCTGGGCTTCTCCTACATTATCTCATTTAATCTCCACAACAACCCTACAAATTAAGTGTGATTATTAGTACCATTTTATAGATTACAAAGCTGAGGTTCAGAGATGTCACAGTCACTTGTTCAAGGTCACACTGGGGTAGACCTGAGATTTGAACTCAGGCAGACTGACGCCATGCTGCCTCCCCAGCTACCCTCTCACTATTGTCTATAGTTTCCTATATTAGGTTTGCCTTAATTGTTTTGGGATAAGTTGTCATTTGGCTTATTCTTGTCTATCCATGGCCTGCTGGTGGTTAAAAGCTTCAGTTTGCACAGATTATGGGGCCCAAACCTTATTTTTTTTCTCTTTTAAAATTTTTTTCCACTTCAGGAACTCAGAAAATCAATCTCTCTCTCTCTCCGTCTCTCTCTTTGTCTCTCTCAGTCACACACACACAAGCATACACACACACACACACACACACACACGCGCGCACATACTCCTCCTCTGGCGCTCTGAAAAGAGACACAGAGTTGATCTCACATTTTTGTTGTCATGATTTAACTTATTAGGCAACAGTGTTCTCCTGGCTGCCCTGACGCCTATACTGTTAGAGCTGTCCCTCAGTAACCACGGGGATTTGTTCGGACTCTGGCCAATACCAAAATCCGAGGGTGCACTAGTCCCTTATAAAAGAGTGTAGTATTTGCATATTACCTAACGTCCTTCCTTGTACTTTAAATCATCTCTAGATTACTTATCATACCTAAAACAATATAAATACTATGTAAATAATTGTAAATACTATGTAAACAGTCTCTGGCACAAGGCAAATTCAAATTTTGTTTTTTGAAACTTTCTGGAATTGTTTTAAAGAATATTTTTGATCCACGGTTGGTTGAATATGCAGATGTGCAACTCATGGATACAAAAGGCAGACTGTGTATGAATCTCAGAGCCGGTGTGGGAACTTCTTTGTATACAGTGTTAATGGCATTATTTCAAGCTCAACATTTAGAGAATTTGCAACTATAGTTTTACTGCTCGCAGATGTTCTTTTGTAAAAGGTGCAAACAATTTTGCTTTCTTCTGTGATTCTTTAAAATGTAGATTCCAGTTTTAAGCTCATAAGAGAATTTCAAAAGCGTCTTCTTTGGAAAATGAAGCACATCTGTCATCAACACTGTTTAAAATACTTCGCATTCATTTCATGCAGAAAAATGTTGCTGAATTTCTTTAATTCTGAGAGTTCCTGAAGGAGAACTGTCTACAGCTAGAAATGTACCTGCTTCTGGAAGTGACTAGTGTAGCTAAAACTGCCCAGGTGGGACTCTAATTCACTTTGATTACGTCATTGCTGGGGTTTCTACTGTAAAACCTTGGTTTTTTTGATACTTCTAGAAAAGAATCATCCTGGATATATGAATATTATTTTCACATAAGTTTTTCTTAAAATGTAAATATTGTGGTAAAGTACCCATGACATAAAATTTATCATCTTAGCCATATTTAAGTGTACAGTTAGGTGGCGTTAAGTACATTCCCAGTTCTTGTGCAACCATCACCACCATTAATCTCCATAAATCTTATCATCTTGTAAAACTGAAACTCTACACCCATTAAATGAGAACTCCCCACTTCTGCCTGTCCTCAGCCCCTGGCAACCACCATTCTCCTTTCTGTCTCTGTGATTTTGACTACTACTCTAATGACCTCATATAAGTGTAATCATACAATATTCCTCTTTTTGTGACTGGTTTATTTCACTCAGCATAATGTCCTCAAGATACATCTGTTTTGTAGCATGTGTCAGAATTCCTTTTCTTTTTAAGGCTGAATAATAACCCACTGCATGTGTATATCACATTTTGCTTATCTGTTTCTCCTTTGATAAACACTTGGGTTGCTTCCATGTTTTAGCTATTGGGAATAACGCTGCTACAAACATGGGTCTGCAAATATCTTTTTGAGATGCTGCTTTTAATTCTTTTGAACATATACTCAGAAGTGAATTGTTGGATCATACGGTAATTTTACTTTTAATTTTTTGAAGGCCCATTATACTGTTTTCCACAGCGGCTGTACTAGTTTACATTTACACCAACAGTGCACAAGGATTCCAATCTCTCCATATCCTCATCTACACTTATATTCTGTTTTCATCTAGTTTAAATTATCAGTTCAAACACCCAAAGCTCTGTTGTTTATTACAGAAATCTTAGCAAATTATGGATTTCTGTACTTCCTAACATATTTCTAGTTATTGACATTTTCTCAATGATGAGGGTCACATTTACAAAGATACACGTCATTGGGGCAAGAATAGGACTGATTTGAGGCAAAGCTGGGTTTTTTTTAAAATTAATTAATTAATTATTTTTGGCTGCGTTAGGTCTGTTGCTGCACGTGGGCTTTCTCTAGTTGCGTTGAGCGGGGGCTACTCTTCGTTGCGGTGCGCAGGCTTCTCATTGTGGTGGCTTCTCTTGTTGTGGAGCACGGGCTCTAGGCATGCAGGCTTCAGTAGTTGTGGCACGTGGGCTCAGTAGTTGTGGCTTGCAGGCTCTAGAGCTCAGGCTCAGTAGTTGTGGTGCATGTGCTTAGTTGCTCCACGGCATGTAGGATCTTCCCGGACCAGGGCTCGAACCCGTGTCCCCTGCATTGGCAGGCGGATTCTTAACCACTGTGCCACCAGGGAAGCCCAAAACTGGGTTTTTAACGCAGGTTTGCCCTGACACCAAATGGCTGCCATGGGAAGTGCCTTTTAAATACTTGGAATGGCTCTTTATCAATTTTCTATCTTTCTTGCTGTTGTCTCTTGCTTCTTGCTGGTTTCCATATGCCTGGCTCTGGACTCTTTAGTTTGAGACTTTTTCCTGCCATTCATTTGTTGAGGAACCCAGATCATTTGTCCCTTAGAATTTCTCGCATTCTGGATTTTTCAGATTCTATCCCCGTGGTGTCATTTAACATGATTCTGTTTTTCCTATACACTGGTAGTTTTAGCCTAGAAGCCTTATCAGATTCAGATTTTTTGCAAGAGTACTTTATAGGTGGTACTGCGGGTAGTACCGCATGCTTCCTAGTGACCACGCCAGAGGGCATGTAGTGGCTGGGTCTCCATTCTTTTTGTGATGTTCAAGATTCATCAGTGGTTCAGGTGTTGCCAGCCTGGTCTGTCCATTATAGTGTTTCCTATCAGCCTTTTGTGTAATGGCTTTACAAGTTATTAATTGTCATTGCTTAGAGGCATTTTTTCGTTAGAGGTTTGAAGTAATGACATTCTAATTCTATCATTGCTTATTAGTTGAATAACTTTTCCACATCAGCTCTATGATTTCCCTGAGGAGCATCTTTTATAGGAAAGGTAAATTAAATGCTTGATTTAATCTTTCCCTTAATTTATCTGTTTTCAGAATAAAGGGTTAGTGTATCCTCCAGAGGTGACCTTCTTTTAAAAAAAGCATCTTTATAAATTCAAGGATGTAAAAAATATTTGAAATGTTTTTATTCATTGCAGTTATTATCATTTTCACACTCAGATTATGCCGTCTTTCTCCAGGAGGAGCCCTGAGATAAGGCTTCTAGTTGTGGGAAAGATGACCAGTAACTAACCCTTGGTGGTCTGGAATGCTGCGCTGAGGCTGTGTCTGGGCTCAGCAAGAAAGAACATCAGAATCATGTAGCCACTCCTGCTAGGGGGGAATGCACTGCAGATGGGGTTGGTAACAATGGGAGCGGAGGCCTCCACACCTTGTGTTTGCATCTTCATGCTGTGGACTGGCCAAGCTCCTCAGAAATAGGTCTGAAATAAGGAAAGACTGAGTGGGCCTGAGGGTTGCATCTGAGAGTAAAAGGCATTTATTTTTTAACTGCTCAGAGGCTGTTGATTTGTTTACTTTCTTTTTGTTTTTAACATTTTTTTTAAGTGGTCCATTTTTAAAAATCTTTACCGAATTTGTTACAATATTGCTTCTGTTTTATGTGTTGTCTTTTTGGCCACTGATGCATGTGGGATCTTAGCTCCCTGACCAGGATCAAACCCACACCCCCTGCATTGGAAGGAGAAGTCTTAACCACTGGACCACCAGGGAAGTCTCTATTTCTTTACTTTCTGATTCTTAGGTTTAGATGGATAAGGATACCAAGTAGCTAAGTTCTGGCTAAGTGATTTTTTTTTTAAACTATAATTAGGAATTCCAATAGCACAGAATAACCATTCTCGTTTCTTCCTTCTTACTTTCTATTAACAAAGAAGAATAAACTTCTATATTACACAGTTTGGGAAGTTTTTTGGGGAAGGTGAGGGAGTCATTTATTCAGGGAACTCACTAATGAAAAAGACAATAAATAAATGAAACAAAAATCATAGACATTTATAGAAAAATATATTGTATATATAATTTATATATTTTATTATACATAAAGTATATAGCATAACATATTAATATGTTAATATATTAACTTTATTATGTATCAGTATACAATGGTCTATATTAATATATAATATGAATAATATAAATATATATATTTCTATAAAAACCCATAATTATATTTTATATATATACATAAGTATATACGTATACACAAACACACATATTACATACCTTAAAGAGGTGAGGTCTGTCATTGAAGACTTGAGCTGGAGTCCCACCCCTACCCCTTATTACCTATATGTGATCCTTAAGATACTATTTCCTAATCTGTAAAATGGAAGACAACAATTACTCTGCGTAGCTCAAGGGCTTGTTATAAAAATTACATGTGATAACGTAAATGCTTTATAAAATGTTATTCAAATTTTTAACTATTGGGGGCGCTAAATATTTAGTTAAAAGAATGATTCAAGTGAATGGGTTCAAATGGAAGAGACTAGAAAGGCTTTGTTGATGAGGTGAGTCTGACACTGAATTTGAGGTAGAGAGAAAGGTGTGGTCAGCGGAAAGAAGCAGGCTCAGGAATCCCACGTGTGTTGTTTCAGAAGTGCGCCCGGGTGAAATCTATCGTTTGCTTGGCTATAGCAAAGCTCCTGAGAGCTTGTGAGTTGGGCAGTTATTGAAGGCGCAGTTGGTGGTGGACATTCAACTCCATGATTTAGGGGCTTTAATTTGATCTCAAAGGTTATTAGGCTCCACTGCTGGGCTCTGGGAGGGGGGTTATCTGAGGTCAGCAGCAGCATTCTGAGTGCTAGCTTCCAGCCTCATTTGAAGCTAAAGAACAGCAGATTAAGGAGATTAAACAAAATACAGCCCTCAATCCTCTATGTTTTGCCTCTTCCTAAAATGACCTTTTAAGTGTTTAGTGTCTGAATTGGGGTCACATCATCAGCACAGCCATTCAGAGACGAATAGTGATTGCTTTCCTGCCTATGTTCATCATTGAATAGTAATGTATGTTGTTAATAAGTATCATTAAAGCCATCATCAGTATGGGATAGTGGAAAGAATACTGACCATCTGTGTGAGTTCTAACTCTGAGGTTGACTGGAAATTCAAGGAGAAACCAAATAAAGGAGTTAAGTTGCAGGTTTCATGATCACAGGTTTTTGTGCATGTATTCCAGATGTTTGTAGCACCCCTGTGTTGTAAAAGGCACCAGGTTAGGTGCTATTGGGACTATGAATGTGAATGGGATGCATGCTTTATCCTCAAAAGCTTGCTGATTAATGTACATGTATATATAGAATTATGATGATGTTGATAATAAGAACACACAGAAGAACAGGTAAGAGGTTGTAGAAAAGTACAAAAAAAGATAAATAACATTGGATCTAGATGAAGAACAGAGCAATCTCCTGTACCCTAGACACTAATTGTTTTCTCCATAAGTCAGTTTGAATCTCCATTAACATATCATAAGCAGGTATTAAGGTTTGAGAATCTTTAGAGGTATAAATTTAGAGGAATTTACAACAAACATTTGATTCTGTATAGAACCATATATTTTTAAGTGAGGGATCTCAGAGAATATCTACTTCAACACTTTTATTTCACGGAAACTGAAGTCAAAGGGATAAGGTGATTTTATGTAAAAGGCAGAACTCAGTTTCCCCAATTCTTAATGCAGTGGTCGTCTATCATACTGGGTTTGGAAAGATTTTTATAAGGGATATTTACAGGAAGCATAATCTCTCACTTTTTGGTTACCTCAAGAAAGTAGTAGCACTTTGGTGCTATTAAAAGGCTATTAAAAGGTGCTATTAATCAGGCCTTTCTGGATTTTTGTTGTTGTTAATTTGTAAACGTTATAAAAAATACAGTTAAAACAATCACATGTTCTTTTTTAGAAATTTGAATTAGGTACATTTTGTCTCCAGTACATTTGTGAGTTTCTGACTTTAGTCCTTTAAAAATTGGGGTCATTTTGTTTTTAATTTTCTTAATTAAAATTTTGATATGTGAAGCATGTAGGAAGCATGTAGGAAGCATGTGAAGCATGTAGAAAAACAATGTTACTAAACATGCATAATTGGCCTAAAAACCATGGACAAGAAACAAAATTTTTGGAATCAATATCCAAAAACTATTCAGTGTAGGGCTTCCCTGGTGGCAGAGCGGATAGGAATCTTCCTGCCAATGCAGGGGATACGGGTTCGTTCCCTGGTCCGGGAAGATCCCACATGCCACGGAGCAGCTAGGCCAGTGCACCACAACTACTGAGCCTGCGCTCTAGAGCCCACGAGCCACAACTACTGAAGCTGTGCCCCTAGAACCCGTGCTCCGCAACGGGAGGGGCCGCCGCAGTGAGGGACCCGCGCGCCGCGGGGAAGAGTAACCCCTGCTCACCGCAACTAGAGAGAGCCCGCGCACAGCGACGAAGATCCAACGCAGCCAAAAATAAATAACTTTAAAAAAATTATTTTTAATTATAAAAAAAACTATTCAGTGTAAATCTTAACTGACTTAGTTGATAATATTCCAACAGTATTAAATAATTGCGCATGTAATTCTATCAAGAGATCTGAATAAACAAGTTTAAAATAACTGAAGAAATAACACAGATTAGCTAAAAGGAGGCATACATAACTGAGGTGAAAGTGGGATATTCCATTAGTACTTTAGGTCAGTGCCTCTCAAAGTGTGGTGTAACGACTCCAGCGTCAGAATCATTCCAGAATCCGGTAAAAGTGAGCCTTTCCCTTGATGTATCAAATCAGAATCTCTAGAGGGTGACATGCCCTCCAGGTGGTCTCAAGGTACATTAGAAACATTTTCAAGGGGGCAAGAATACGTTTCTAATGTGTGATGCTTTGTCGGTCAAGAAAAGTGTTTAGTAACTTGAAGTAGAAGGAAAGGGGTAGAGTCAGAGTGAGGGGCACCTTTCTAAGTAGACAGAGACCAGAGAAACAGACCTGCATGGGGGACGGTCTCAGCCTCGTGCACTACTGTGCTCAGGCTCTCGCTGGCTTGTTTCTTGTGTCTTTCACGGCAAGGCTGTGTTTTTAGTGGGCTCCTCCCCTTACTCACAGGCTTTCACTGATCTCAGCTATGCCAGGTCTCCTGGTGCCTGACCCTGGTCCTCTTCCCCTGCCGTCACCTATTGCCAGAGCTCTGGCCTCCATAACTACATGCACCTTGAGAGCTGCCCTCAAATTCAAGCTTACCTCTGTATTTCCAGAGCATTTCACAAAGTCATTATTAAAATTGGCAAAACTGAGAAGGAACAAAATTCGAACAGGGATATATGTGTTACTAGTTTAGCCCTTGACTCTGGCTTTGAAAAGCAAAGGTACCAAGTTGGCCATCTGTTGTTCAATGTATTATTTGGCTAATTTCATCCAAGCACCTACCTACTGAGCAGATTTTACTATACATAATGATCCTAAAAACATAAATATATAGATCTGACCTATAAATATTATACTTAAGAAGAGATGTTCTTCATTTTGCAGCCTTTTTTGCTTCTTAAACAGATATTTCATTTTCAGCATTTCTGTTTATTGCCTTATTTATTTTTTAAATAAATAAATACTTTTGATAAAAGCAGGTCAAAAAGAAAAAGCTATCAAGTTGTGCTTAGTGTTCGTAACCCAAGGAACGACATCTCCAGGTAATTAGTACGTCCTATCCCGAGAGCTACTGTAGGAGAGATACAACTAGAGAAATAAATGGGCTTCGGAATGCCGAGTGATTTGGGCTAATGTTCGACCCTAGAGCAGTGCCACCTCTGTGAGGCAACACCCCTGCTGATGTCACGGGAAGATTAGAATTCTTAGGAGCCGTGAGGGGATCATGCACTGCCCCTGTCAAAACACACATCCACTCCAAATTAACCGCCTTCTCTTTTAGATCAGAAACTCTGCAAACTGAGGAAAGGTGACTGCAGAAGCAGCATGTGTGGGCAAGAGCCCAAGTCCCATGTGTGCATGTGTGCAGAGGGATACGCTTTAAGCCAGGATGGAAAGAACTGTGAAGGTAACGTGTGGTGAGCGAACACAGCTCACCTGGGCCAGTGGCTGGTCTTCCGTGGGCAATCCAGAACCTCCATGTGGAACCAATTTCAAGTTGCCTCCTTTTTTCCCCCAGAAAAGCAATTTTATTTTTTCCCCAATTTTAAGCCCTTGTAACATTTTCAGGTCTCCTTTATATCTTGTGTTCCCAGATCAGGTACTTTCAGAGGCTACTCAGGGATGGATATAAGGCAGGGATTCTCTGAGTGGACTCTACGGAGTTCTGTGGGTTTGACGGTGTGCAAAATGTCAGTATTGTCAGATTTTTTAGGGGAGTAGTTCCGTAGCTCTCATAAGATCCTCAAAGGGTATGTGACTCCCGCATCTCATCCCATAACTGTTTGGTAGGAATCTTGAGAAACTGCACCTTGTCTGGTTATCTTGGGCTCATCCTATTGTGAGACTCCAGGCCCGACGTACTTAACCCAAGGAGAAATGCCATGTCCTTTCTCCTGGGACGTCCAGTGAGTTACCGATGAAAAGAATCCAATGGCTGCAACGTACATTGAGTGGAATAAGTTGGGGTGAGACTTCAGGTAAACCTGGCATCTGCCTGTTAACTGCAGTCCCCTGCTTACATGGGACCAGTGGGCGAGAGCCATAGCATAGAACAGTGATCTGGAAGCTAGGGAATGCTCCCATATTCAGGTGAGGGCCTCCTGTCAGCCTTGAGAAAGTGAAGAGCAAAGCAGGGGGATGTCCTGCCCTTGTCAAGAACTTTCTAGGGTCCTTGCCTTAAATGGCTATACCTTTTCAGGGGAAATAGTACTACTTTATCCCAGGAGTAATTTTAATATGAAAATCTGTATTTGAAAGTATAAACTGTGACAGTTTAAGCCATGGCTTTCATGATAATTGAACTCATTTCTTTCACTCTTTGTTAGAGTAGCAAAAACAGTCTTGCCGTGGTCAGTTACAGCAGATCGAGGTGTGAGATACCGTACTTTTTGCTGACTTATTAGTGATACTACAATTTATTTTCAAAAAACCCATCTGACTGTTTTACTGTTGTTATGGTGTAGATGTCAACGAGTGTGCCTTTTGGAATCATGGCTGTACTCTTGGGTGTGAAAACATCCCTGGATCCTATTATTGCACATGCCCTGTAGGATTTGTTCTGCTTCCTGATGGGAAACGGTGTCACCGTAAGTCACAACAAGTATTTATTGCATTATTTCCTCCATTTGCACTGATGTTCCTAAGGTGGCTGTGATCTGGGTTGGTGGTCCTCGATCAACGGCATGCATCAGGAGTACCTTGGAGTTTTATTTTGGTTTGTTTTTTAAAATGCGAATGACCAGACTCTATCCCAGACCTGTTAGATCAAAACCTCCAACAAGCATGTATTTATATACTTTACTGTTTATTTATCCGTATTTCATTATATTTCATTATATATCTCTGAAAGGTAAGCATGTAAAAAACATAATCATGATACACTATTACATCTAAAAAACTAGCTCGAATTCCCTAATATCTAATACCCAGTCAGTTTTCAGGTATAACCACGATACCATTATCACAACTAGAAAAATTAACAATAATTCCCTAATAACATCAAATATCTAGTCAGTTTTCAAATTATCTTAAAAAGTTTTCAACAGTTGATTTGTTTGACTAGGTATCCAAACAAGCTCCGTGTGTTATGCTGATATTAGCTGATACCTCTCTCTCTTATCCTACAGATTCCCTCTCCTCTTTTTTTCCCCTTGCAAGTAGTTGCTGAAGAAACTGTTTGTTTCCTGCAGAGTTTCTCACACTCTGGATTTTACTGAACACACTTCTAAGATGTCCCTGTCCTTCTCAAACTTGTAGTTAGATCTGCAGGCTTGATCAGATTAGGCTTTGAAATTTTGACAATAATACTTCATTGGTATGCTTATACTTCCATCAGGAGACACATAACATCTGGTTGTTTCTCCCTCTGTCATCCGTTCTAAAGTTCCCCAAAGGTCTTCTTCTTTTTTAAAAAAACAAATTCTGGACAGTTTTACTGAAGAAAAAATATGCACGATTTACTTTTCACCAGTCCATTCTGGCATTCTTCTAATGCTGTCAGAATCACCTGGGTCAATATTAGCCAGTGTGCATGTTACCGACCCTTTCCAGTCAGTCCTCACAAGGGTCCTCCTGCCCGGCATCACTAGTGCCAATAGGACGAGACCGAGTTTGGTTCAGAAACAAAGGAAAGCTTTATTACTGGACCAGAGATTGGAGAGATATGAGCTCACCTCCATAGTACCCGCTCCCCTGACAGGCCGTGGGCAGGGCTGCTTTATAGGGTTCTCCACAGCTGGGAGGGGGCGGAGTTCCCATTGGGCACACACAAGCGCGCTGCTCAGGCTCCAGATCGCAGTGCTGGGTGCAGGGTCTCTGCACACGGCTGTCGCTGCCCTGTTGAATCGAGGTGTCGAGCACAGTGCTTCTGCATACAGCCCACTGAGCTGCAGTAACAGGTGCAGCAGTTCTGCGCTGGGAACTCTGATCCCATGTGTTAGACGCAAGGCCTCTGCACACGGCCCCCTACATGCAACTGAAACGAGACTAAGCCCAAAGAAGAGGTTAGACCTTATCACCTAGATTCCATCTTATTTTTCCCGAGGACCCTAGTGGGCTTTGCCAGTGACATACATACTCTAGTATTTTCCACATGCTGTGCCCAGTTCAATATTATTGCCACTGTAGTGGTGGCCACCAGTTTGGGCCAACAGGGTGTAGTACTCTATTTCAGATTTCCACAAGGCTGGGCATTTGTTGGTGAGGATGACCAGTTTCTCTTTGCCTTGTCTGAACATTTCCAGAATCTGCTTGTACCTGCAGCACTTACTTTCCACTTTCTATAATGAGTTGCAGCGTAGAGTTCATCAGGCCCAGCAACTTTTTCGTCTTCTTTTCGGCCACCATTTTTCTGCCTTAGGGTAGGACTGCCCCCAACCCAGAGCAGCTGCGAAGACTGCTGGGAGCAAGAAAGAGCCCAGTCATCTTTCAGGGAATGGTTGTAGTGGCCATTAACACTCATTTCCTAGATTCATTATTTCATCAGGGGATTTGAATGATGATATCTAGTTCTAATATTTCTTTTTAATCATGAATTGTAATACCTTTATAAAAAGAATGTTCTCTCATTAACTGTTTGGTGACTTCAAGATACAATTCTTACAGTTAAGGCTGTATAAGTGATGAACTGTTTTCTCCTTGTTTACTTATATTTAGGATAATGGGTTGGTTCTTTAACACCTTCCAAAGGTGGCCAATGGGGTTTTTTAATTTTATTTTTTATTGAAGTATAGTTGATTTGTAATATCACATTAGTTTCAAGTATACAGCAAAGTGATTCAATTATACACATATATATGTATATATCTATATTCTTTTTTTAAAATTCTTTTCCATTGTAGTTTGTTGGGTATTGAGATATTGAATATAACTCTCTGTGCTTGTTGTTTATTTTATATATGGTAGTGTGCATCTGTTAATTCCATATTATGTCAGATAGAAGTGGTGAAAGGTAGGCATCCTTGTCTTGTTCCAGATTTTAATGGGAAGGCTTTCAGCTTTTCACCTTTGAGTATTATATTGGCTGTGGGTTTGTCATAAATGGCTTTTATTATATTGAGATATATTCCTTCTGTACCCACTTTGGAAAGAGTTTTTATCATAAATGGATGTTGAATTTTATCAAATGCTTTCTCTGCATCTATCGAGATGATCATGTAGTTTTTGTCCTTCCTTTTGTTGATGTGGTGTATCATATCGATCGATTTGCATATGTTGAACCATCCTTGTGACCCTGGAATGAATCCAACGTGATCATGATGTATGATCCTTTCTATGTGCTTTTGCATCTGGCTTGCTAATATTTTCTTGAGCATTTTGCATCTATATTCATTAAAGATATTGGCCTGTAATGTCTCTGTCTGGTTTTGGCATCAGCGTGATGGTGACTTCAATGACTTTGGGAGATTTGTTGTTTGTAAGTATTATTATGAACCCTTGGATTTTTAACATTTTTTATATGTTTCAACCCATTGCAGTTGTTATTCTTACCGATCAGCAAGTTGTCTCCTCTTTGGCTGCTGGGAGAATCTTCAAATGGGTTCCAGACCCCAGTAGTCTTTGATAGTTTTCTCTTACCTGGTAGGACATATTTTCCAGGCTTGTCTTGTACATTCCATGTTCTAGACCTAGAATCAGCAATCTCTCAAGGCCACTGCTTCCTTTTTATGAGAAATTGTATTTAGAAAACATAACCTGCTTCAAAGTCAGTTATTGTTTTGAGTGTTTTAGGGCATCAGAGTTAGGAAAACACTTTTTGAAAAGAGAAATACATTATGAGCTTATATGAATATTCTCAATTCAAATTTAGGATTACATACTCAGATACCTTCTTATAGGTTTCTTATTGAATCTACCAACATAGCTAAGTAGAAACGAATGTTTAAAATCATGTGGGAATTCCTTGGAGTCTAGTGGTTAGGACTTGGCACTCTTACTGCCAGGGGCCAGGTTTCAATCCCTCGTCAGTGAACTAAGATTCCACAAGCCACGCAGTGCGGCCAAAAAAGAAAAAAAAAATCTCATGTATATTGTCTAGTACTGCTTCACAGATGATGGAGAATATGTTAGTCTGGATGTTATATGTGCTTGTGAAACAAGGCACAGAAAAATGGATGGATGGTAATGAAGTTCTTGGAAATTACCCACTACCTTCGTGACTGTTTATGGAATTTGCCCTTCTTCTAATATCATGTGGTTTATCTGTGAGCAGATATACTCAAGTGCATGATGTTAATATGTTAGAGTCCATTATGTGTCAAGTAGGACACACATAATCTCACTTGATTGTCAAAACTGCTAGAACTTCTATGGTATATATTTTACATTTTAATATTTGATTTACTTGGAACTTATTTTGATGTGTGGTATATGGTAGGGATTTAGCTTTTGCCTCAAAGCATTACTCATTTATTTCTCTACCATTTACTGGATGACACATGCTCAATGATTTAAAATACCTTTATCACATACTGTATTCTTATGTGTACTTGAGTCTTTTCTAAAATGAGCTTTCCAATCTTTCCTATAACTGTATTTCATTTATAAGGTATATTCTGAAAAACTTATAATAATACCTGCTTTATTACTATCAGGGAATATTTTGATGCAAAAAAAATCCACGTAAGTTTACATAAAATAACTTTCAAGTGAAAAAAATGCTTTCACAATAACTGTCTTCCATTGAAATAAATCTTCATTTTTTTAAGGTAATGATGTAAACTGGAGCCTTGTTCTTTGAAAATAATTTCTTAATTTAAAAAGTTAAAGAAACTGTAAAACGTTGTGCTTGATATAAACCTTGACATTTAGACTGGGGCAATCTGAATTCTATCTATAGCTGTCCAGAATCATAAGCAAATGAGTTATCAGATATCTACAAAGTTCCTGACAAACCAAACCATTGAGAAACTGTTTGGTAGATAAGTAAATTTGTTAGTTAAGTGCAAAACTGTTAATTTCATTTGAAATTGTGACAAAATAAATTTTACAAATTGCAAAAAAATAAAATGAACTTTCTGTCTGGTTCTATTGATATTATCCTCTTGGTCTATTCCTGTACTCATTACCCACTGTTTTAATTATTGCATCTTTGTGATACATTTTATATTTGTTTAGAGCCTCTCATTCTCTTCTTACACCTAACCATAGTTACACAATGTTTTTAGTTTTCTTACACATGTAATTTGTTTTCCAGATGAACTTGAGAATCATTTGCCCAAGTTCCATTTAAAATATTTTGGAATTTTGATGACTAATAACATAAAAAGTATTAATTGTCAGAGAAGAAACTTTGAGGAAACTAGAGTCACTTTCCAAAATTAGAAGTCCTTTAATTTGTTTTAGAATTGAAACTTTTTCTTTATTTTTATATCTCTATTACCACAGCAATTCATAAATGTTCAATCTTTATTTAATTTATTCTTTTCAGGATATCATTTTTTTTGTTAGCAACTGAATTTACCAAATTTCCACAAATCTGATTTAACACTAATCTTGACCTTATTTTTCATTAATTAGAATTAATTTCCTGCCCAAGCAATGTGTCTGAATGCAGTCATGATTGTGTTCTGACATCAGACGGTCCCATATGTTTCTGTCCTGAAGGCTCAGTGCTTGAGACAGATGGGAAAACCTGTAGTGGTAAGTTTATCTGCCTATCGTTTGTTTGAGTACCAAAATGTTCATTGCAGCTCTATTTACAATAGCCTGGAGATGGAAACAACCTAAGTGCCCATCATCAGATGAATGGATAAAGAAGATGTGGCACATATATACAATGGAATATTACTCAGCCATAAAAGGAAACGAAATTGAGCTACTTGTAATGAGGTGGATAGACCTAGAGTCTGTCATACAGAGTGAAGTAAGTCAGAAAGAGAAAGACAAATACCGTATACTAACACATATATATGGAATTTAAGAAAAAAAAATGTCATGAAGAACCTAGGGGTAAGACAGGAATAAAGACACAGACCTACTAGAGAACGGACTTGAGGATATGAGGAGGGGGATGAGTGAGCTGTGACAAAGCGAGAGAGAGGCATGGACACATATACACTACCAAACGTAAGGTAGATAGCTAGTGGGAAGCAGCCGCATAGCACAGGGAGATCAGCTCGGTGCTTTGTGACCGCCTGGAGGGGTGGGATAGGGAGGGTGGGAGGGAGGGAGACGCAAGAGGGAAGAGATATGGGAACATATGTATATGTATAACTGATTCACTTTCTTATAAAGCAGAAACTAACACACCATTGTAAAGCAATTATACCCCAATAAAGATGTTAAAAAAAAGAAAACATTCATTTTCTAACTGACACCTAAAAATCCATCTACTGACAAAGGAGAATAGATTTTCCAACATTACACATTGAAAGATATTTACATAATGGATTAACATATAGATTTAAATAAGATTTTTGTGTTTTGTTTTTAGATAGCATAGTGTAGTGGTTATGAGCAAGAGCTTTGAAGCTAGACAGCCCTGAGATAGCATTACCAGTTACTAGCAGTGTAGTTTTGGACTAGTTACTTGCCCTCTTTTGGTCTCAGTTTCCTCATCTGCAGAGGTTAATGATACCTGCCTCCTGGATTTGTGACCAGCATTAAACAAGGTGGTGGATGTGGAGCGCTTAGCCTGTTCCTTGCACCTATGAATACCTCCCTACTTTTATCTTCATAGAGACTTAAGCATATAGAGTGAAGGCTATAACTCAAAATTAGCAAAGAGTTATGTGTGACATTTTTTTAAATAAAAAGAGCAAAAGAAGTCAAGAGAGCAAAAATGTGAGAGAGAAAAAAATATGTTAATCACTAGGAAGAATTAGACCAGCTGCCAAACTCAGCAAAATGCACTTTTTATTCCAGCCAGCTGCCAGTGTGCTTGTTCACAAATTCAGTGATAGAACAAGAAGACAAGGGTCATTGGGATGTGAAGGATTAACACTGAAGCTGTCAGGTTATAGGGAAGTAGAGTATGGTAACATTTTCCTCCCAATCTCTGAAAAATAAGCTTGATTGTGACAGTATGAATGATTGTGGAAATGGTTTTAAAAAGCAATGTATATTTGGTTCACCTTAATATTTTGAAGAAAACATGATATTTTTTTAATTCCATAGCATCATTACCAAGGAATTGTTTTTTGTAGGTTGTTCATCTCCCGATAATGGTGGATGTAGCCAGCTCTGCATCCCTCTTAGCCCAGTATCCTGGGAATGTGGCTGCATTCCGGGCTATGACCTACAACTGGACAAAAAGAGCTGTACAGCCTCAGGTTAGTGCTGTGAACATTTGAAAGTGTGTCTCTGCAAAAAAGATTATGTGAAAAACAACATTTTATTTAGAAAGTGTTAAATTGCTCTTGGCTTCTGCATAGAAAGTCTGATTTTTTAATTTTTGGAAATGGAAAACAAATCACATTATAAATATAAATAACAAATTAATATTATATAAATAATAATTCTGTGTTTGAGGAACATTTTGAAGTTAATTAGCGTTAAGCAAAGATTTACTATAACATCAGGTATGGCATTCCAGTATATGTGAAAGTCATAACCAGAATAGTCTTAAAACACTTTATAGTTAAGGGGCATTTAATAAATATTTGTTGATTGATTTGATTTTTATCTCTCTGGTGAATGTAATAATCATAATACTTTGACAAGTTCTGTCCTTTTCATGACAAAATTTAATATGAAGTTGTATGCTTCAACTATTTTTTCATCTTCTGATATTACATCTCATGTCCTTCAACAGCCTTGGAAATCCTAGATTTATGCCAAATTGATTTAATCTCTCCTGAGGTTCATTATGCCTGTAATCTGGGATAACATAATGATGAGCCTACAGAGCTTGCCTTAGACCCCAGTACTCTTAACTTCTCAGGGCCTTAGTTAATATAGCATAATCTGAGCTCTGAAAATTATCAGGGGTCTAGTTATTAACTCACATAATCATACCTCCATTTTAAAACTGTCCAGACCAGAGAAGGGTATTTTTTGGACATGAATTAATACAGTCTGCTAATATTAATGTTTCAATATGTGTGAATCAAGGAGATTACACAGCATAAGACTTACATCATTTAGTTAAGATGTTTGTTACTTAATACTGTCTCTTTCTATAAGTAATTTGCATTTTAAAAGCAGGCACCTAGACAGGGAGGAAACCAGCGATGAAATTCTGGCCGTATATCACCTCATGGAAAAGGAAGTCTTCTTGCCTCTCTTAACCTACACCGTACTGGTGGGAAATTAAGAAACAAGTACTGCAGAAATTAAGGAAGAGGGTACAATGAACGGGAAGGGTCAGAAGTGCCTTTTGGGTTCCAAGGCATATTTTAAATGCAACCATATTTAAATTTGGTTATTAGGACCACCACCGTTTTTGCTGTTTGCCAATTCTCAAGATATTCGACACATGCATTTTGACGGAACAGATTATGGAACCCTGCTCAGCCAGCAGATAGGAATGGTTTTTGCCCTAGATCATGACCCTGTGGAAAATAAGGTACGGTTTTGCTGCCTGAAGAGATGTGGCTGTGCTTTAAGGACAGAGTAGAGGATTTTATCCTAACAGATGACCTGGGTTACTTGAAAATCCTCTGCTAAGCTCAGAACAATTAGGCAAAGAAAAATTTAAATGTAGATATTAAAACATCACTTGAGAAAGTTTTAAGGATGTTTCTGTTATCATAACCCTACCCTGTTCCTTGCTGTGATTCAGCCATTTTATTGGGGATAATTTGAACAGAATCTGAAGTTTAGTTTCCTCTTTGGAAATGAGAATAGGAAGCTAGCACAGTGCCATACACACAGGAAGAGCACCATAAATAGGTTTTTATCTATTTGTGTTTTGGGAGAAATAGGAGGTTGAGGTGCAGCATAGGAAGTATGGATTACTAATTTGCATTTAATACATGTCCTTAAGGGAGGAAATTCAGTGACCTCCTAACCATGAAAACCAAGAAACATAAGTTTTACAGCTCATGTGTGAATGGCAGTCTAACACAACATTATTTACATAATAATTTTACATGAAGTTTTTTTGGTATAAATATTAGAATTTCTAAATTATCAACCCAATCAGCTGACCATTTGGTCTTTAATTTCTTGTTATCTTTATGCTAGGTTAGAATGTGCTTGAAATGATATGTTACAGTAACTTCTGGAGATGAATCAGCCAATAATTATGAAGTTACATAGTTATTAATCTCCCTCCATAATGACTTAGTTGTTACTAGATGGTGCATTAATTCCTAGAATTTTAAAACTTGTGCTTTTGTTTCTTCCTGATTTGAAGCATTCTGGTAAATGGCCAAAAGAGACAGAGTGAAGCAAATTGATTCTGTGTTTAATTGGTCTGGATTGATAGGCGAATATAACTACTTTTGCAAATAGAAGTTTTGTAATTAAATACTAGCAAACAATTCTTTTTTTTTTCTGTGAACTGAATCTATTTGACTCCATAGAAGAATTCTATTAACAGGAAAAAATTAATAGAATCAGTTCAAGATTCATTTATTACCAAATTAGTTTTTTCCCACACAGTCAGTATTTTTTACAACTAGGTGAATAAGGAAACCTAAAATGAACTTTAAGTCATGTGGCTTATTCATGGTTTTTCATTTCTCTGGTCAATATTCTCATTTTCTTGCTTCCCAAACTGTGGTCCTTAGACCAGTGACATCAACATGGCCTGGAGCGTGTTAGAACTGCAGATTCTCAGGCTCCACTGCGACCACTGAATCAGAATCTGCATTTTAACCAGATTCCCAGGTGATTCAGGTACACATGTGAATTTGAGAAGCAGTGCACCAGCAGAGTATTTTTTAATATAAGAAGTGCCCATTTTTGTATTATGGAATAGAACCTTTTCTAGAGAGATGATAATCCTTTATTTAATTACCATTTTATGAATATTCTCATTATTGATGATAGGTTTATGTACATATATGTACTCACAGTTAATATTCCACATATGCTGTCATTAAATTGTCAGCTAACCCATAGCAATTTTTTATTCTTGTACCTGTTCGATAGTCTGCATACTAGACTGAAAAAGAACTTTGCATCTTCAAGGTATGTTCTGTTGGACAAAATCTATTAATTAAAATGAAATTATCTGCAGTTAGAGATGAAAGGAACTTTAGCAAATACCTAGTCTGACTTTGTCATTTTTATAGCTGAGAAAATTGAGATTAAATGACTTAACCATGTACACTGTTATTGAGAATGTAAATTGGTGCAACCACTGTGGAAAACAGTGTGGAGGGTTCTCAATAAACTAAAAATAAACCCAGCAATATAACCCAGCAGTTCCACTCCTGGGTATATATCAGAAAAAAACAAAAACACTAATTCAAAAAGATACATGCACTCCATGTTCATAGCAGAATTATCTACAGTCTCCAAGATATGGAAGCAACCTAAGTATCCATCAGCAGATGAATGGATAAAGAAGATGTGGTACCTACACACACACACACACACACACACACACACACACACACACACACACACACATATACACACAATGGAATACTACTCAGCCATAAAAAAGAGTGAAATTTTGCCACTTGAAGCAACATGGATAGACTTGGAGGGTATTATACTCAGTGAAATAAGCCAGACAGAAGAAGACAAATACTGTATGTTATCACTTATATGTGTAATCCAAAAAATACAACAAACTAGTGAATATAAAAAGAAAGAAGCAGACTCACAGATATAGAGAACAAACTAGTAATTACCAGTAGGGAGAAGGAAGTGGGGAGGGGCAATATAGGTGGAGGGGATTAAGAGGTACAAAGTATTATGTACAAAATTAGCTACAAGGATATATTGTACAACACAGGGAATATAGCCAGTATTTTATAATAACTATAAATGGAACATAAGCTTTAAAAATTGTGAATCATTATATTATATACCTTATATACCTTAACTTATATAATATTGTACATCAACTACACTTCAATTTTAAAATAAATAAATAAATAAAAATGATTTAACCAAGGCAATCAAACAAATAAGTGTCAAAACTGGGAGGGGCAGCTGTGTCTCCTGACTTGCAGCGAAGTGGAATCCTGTGGATCAAGCAGTAGAAGTTAAAGCTCAGCTTGCAGCCCCCATTAAACTGCTCATCTTTGTTCCCTTTCAGGCTGTAGAAGCCGTTAGAGTTCAAGTATGATGGCTTTGTTATTGACCAATGATCAAAGATAAGCAAATTACCCATAGCAATAGAAATATGTGCCAGGCACAAGGCTAAGAACTTATATATATAAAACTAATGCGCTTCATAGTATCATCCCCATTTTACCAAAGAGGAAACTGAGCCTCTGAGACACTGATAAACTTGCTTAAGTTTACACATATCTGGGAAGCAACCGAGGTGGAGTTCAGTTCCAGGTGTGTCTATCTCCAAAGCCCAGCTCTTAACTATTGTACTGTATAATATAAAGATTTACTAACCTCATTTGTATATATTCCACATTAAGTTTTTAAACAAATCAAACTGAAATGCCTGTGTTCTCTTTTGTAGATATACTTTGCCCATACAGCCCTAAAGTGGATAGAGAGAGCAAATATGGATGGTTCCCAGCGAGAAAGGCTTATTGAGGAAGAAGTAGGTGTGCCAGAAGGTCTTGCTGTAGACTGGATTGGCCGTAAATTCTATTGGACAGACAGACGGTAGGTTTCCTCTTTCAGTTTTAAGCCACATGGGAGAGGGGTGATTGGATAGGTAATACAGCTGGCTTCATCCTCCACTTTGAACACAGGAAAATATTGCTGGGCACCTGACTGGGATCGGAGGAAAGATGCCCCCAGTGCTGTCCACAGTCCCTCAACCCCCTCCCCACCACCAAACAGGACATTCCTCCTTTTAATCAAGACTGTATCTTTCATCAAGGTCTGTAGGCATGGGCAAGTTTTGAGGACCAAGAAAACAGCATGTATTTTTGCATTTCAGGCTTTTGCATTTCATGTATTTTGTGTTTCAGGGAAACACAAAAACCTGTCTGGATATAATCAACAAGCATTCTCTGAGCATCTGCTGTGGATCAGGCTCTCTCCTAGGTAGCATGGGAGATACACAGGAGCCTGAGAAGCACTCCATGTTTCCAGTCACCTTACGGTTTAGCCAGGGAGATAAGACACATGTACACAGGGAAAACTAATACAAATGCTTGGTCTAAATCTCGGTACAAGAAATATCATAAGGTCATGCATAAATAATTGCCAAATGAAGGATGGATACTCCCAGAGGGGGCTCTGGAAGGGGCTTCAGGGATCAACTTCCCCTTCATTTTACAGGTGGGGAAACGAAGGCTCAGAAAGGCTAAGTGATTTATTCAAGGTTGCACAACATTTAAATGACAAGTCTTTCTAGAACCCATATGTTGGCTCTCAGGTTGGGAGAGATGGCCTGTTTCCCTCTGATGGGCAACAACAGGACCAGAGAGAAGTTGTGGTGTGTCTGTCCTCTGGGCACACTGCTCTTGGGGCTGCAGGAAGCACCGCTGCACTTGGTGTGTATGTGTGTGTGTTTGTGTGTGTGTGTGTGCGTGTGTGGCCTTGTCAGCCCCAGGAACAGGGTAGGAGAAGGGGGAAGAAGGAAGCGGCTGCATCCCTTGTGTGTGCTGATGAGAGCCCACTTCCTGCTTCTGAGCAAGAAGGAGCCAGCCACGGAGTACGTCACAGAAGAAGGTTAGAGATTCCGTGCTCTGGGATACTCTCTCAGAGTAACTTAGAGCTATGGCGTGACCTGGTGGCCAACCCAAACCTCTGACAGCTCTGCAACCTTGTTAAACTAAAAGAAGAGAGAATTAATTAGGGTTTCACCTCTGAAATCAGTGGTCCCAACATAGAGGAAGAAGTCCCAGGGAGTGGATTTATATGCTTGAGGGTAGGCTTTCTACGTCCCAGAAAATCTCTTCTGGTCTGGATAACCCGTGGGAAACAAACAGGCTTTTAAACATGAGCCAGATGCTTGATGTGGTGCCCAGTTATCCATAATATGGCATTTCTGGAACCAGAGTGAGTATATTTTAAATGATTCAATCATTTGTTCATTCATTTAACCATACCTTCATTCCATTCCTTTATCCTTTGGGTTTTTTTTTTTTTTTTTTGGTGGTACACGGGCCTCTCACTGTTGTGGCCTCTCCTGTTGCGGAGCACAGGCTCCAGACGCGCAGGCTCAGCGGCCATGGCTCACGGGCCCAGCCGCTCCGCGGCACGTGGGATCTTCCCGGACCAGGGCACGAACCCGTGTCCCCTGCATCAGCAGGCAGACTCTCAACCACTGCGCCACCAGGGAAGCCCATATCCTTTGGGTATTTATTCATTTATTGAATAACTGAAATGCACCAGCTACTGCACTAAGAGCTTTATATCCATATTGACTCCCCAAAAGGTAAGTCTTCTTATCCCCAATTTAAAGATTAAAAAATTGAGAATCAAAGAGGTAAAATAACTTTCCTGAGGTCAAGCAGCCAGCAAGTACTGGATCTGGAATTTGAACTCAAGGATGACCATTTCCGAAGCTTGTGTTTTTCATAATCATAGTACATACTGCCCTCTACAACCAGGGTCAGTTAAATGTCCTCGACCCAGTGTCACGTAACAAATGAAAGTCAACTTCAGTCATAACAATGCTAAAAATATTAATAATGGCCTTCTCTGCTTTGAACCTACTTAAAAGGACATTTAAAATTTTAGCTGCGCATAATAACAGAGTTTGTACATGGCTGTTTTAGGAAACGTTGATTAGGACAGCAGATGTCTGGCACTTTGGGCCCCTCTAAGCATGCCGGGTCTCCTCATATTTCCCACATTTGCACGGCACCTCTAATTTCACGTGTTTGATTAATAGCACCATAGTACCTAATGCTGAGGCAATGCCTTCAGGAGATAGACAGGCACCACCGTATCCTGAAGGATCAGACCTTAAATTCTCTAGCTCACTGACTTGAGTGATAACGAGCCCTTCTCATGTTCTCGGCAGCTGCTAAGAGAAAACCCTTAATTTGTCTGGAAATGAGAGGTTTCTAGTTTGAAAACCTTAATATTAGCTAGAAATTGGATTTGAATAACTGGGATTCCAAGCTTGTGATATTAGATTATATAGTAACTCTTAACCAAGTCAAAGAACCAGAATGGATGCTTACAGTTTACGTTGGCTTAGGAAAAGACAGATTCAGATTAACATCTAACTGTAGGAAGGAAGCAGATTGATCATTCCACTGGCAGTGCTAGTATTTAGTATTAAGGAATCCTGGTTCGCAAAGTCAAATGCCTAGTAAAAAGAATCAAGAGGGAAACAGTGTATCTGTTTGCTCATCCTTTTGAGGTAACAAAAACTACCATGAGGTAAAAAAAATCACTCTTCTGGGGTTCTGGATGGACAACCCTTGCCCTGGAAATAGGGTGGGTTTAGAGGATCCCAGTGGTGGCACTGAGACCAATTAGATAACAAATATGAAGAGAGAGATACTCCACTAGATTGAGGGTTATGCTTGAACTCACGTGAACCCAAATGTCCGCCCTTGTCTTTGCTGTCTCATGACCAACACCGGAGTTCAAGGTGTGCTTTGTGGCTGAATCAAATAGAAGTGTGTTATTGGGTGACCCCCTTGGGGAGCTTTCAGAGTAAATTCCAGCAATCCTGCCCGAGACAGCTCCAGAGTCAGGAGCTTATGTCGGTCTCAATTCTCATCACCTTACTCCTGCTCAGAACAGTAAGAATTTAGAGATGATGTAACAATGAGATCAGAACTGACAGTTTTATTTCCCCTGGTCACAAGCAAGTGGCTTCAGAATTCCTTCCCTCAAGGGAACAGGCACAGTGACAGTTGTGACTGAGTGAATTTGACACATTGAGTTCAAAAATACCTTCCACTTCATCTGGGAATAAAATTATCTTTTAAAAGTGGCGCTGGCGGCTTCCCTGGTGGCGCAGTGGTTGAGAGTCCGCCTGCCGATGCAGGGGACACGGGTTCGTGCCCCGGTCCGGGAAGATCCCACGTGCCGCGGAGCGGCTGGGCCCGTGAGCCATGGCCACTGAGCCTGCGCGTCCAGAGCCTGTGCTCCGCAACGGGAGAGGCCACAACAGTGAGAGGCCCGCGTACCGCAAAAAAAAAAAAAAGTGGCGCTGGAGTATAAATGATTTCAAATTATCCACTGCCCTGAGTTGCTAGTTTGCAAAGTGTATTGGGCCCAGCCCAGGCCCTGAGCCAATTTTACCTTTATCTCCCTCCTGCATATGGCCCATGAGGAAGAATAGATCAAGCCCCGGCCCCCCGTCTAGAAAGGGCACTTGAACAAGCCACCTGCAGAAGGTCTCCTGAGTGTTTTGTAGCACAGGGTGGAGGGACCGGTCTTGCTCTGTGTTTCTGGGCAGATGGCACGAGGTGGGGAAGGGAGGTTATTTTATTTGTTTATTTTTTTGCGGTACGTGGGCCTCTCACTGCTGTGGCCTCTCCCGTTGCGGAGCACAGGCTCCAGACGCACAGGCTCAGCGGCCGTGGCTCACGGGCCCAGCCGCTCCGCGGCATGTGGGATCTTCCCGGACCGGGGCACGAACCCGTGTCCCCTGCAACGGTAGGCGGACTCTCAACCACTGCGCCACCAGGGAAGCCCAGGGAGGTTCTTTTTAATCTCCTCTGTTGTGGTCCTGCCTGCTCAGGGAACCTGCTGGGGCTCATCCAGTGCTTAGGTCAATCCCTGACACAGCTCTTAGGGGCTGAGGAAGTGTCTATTTGATCATCAAGATTTGTTTGACAAATAAATGGAAAAATTAGAAAGCAAGAATTTTCTCCCCTGCCAGATTCCAAAGAGTTATTATTATTTTTTAATGGAACGGGTAGCAAAGAGTATTTCAGTATTCCCATTTGTCTTAGAATCAGATGGAAGAAAATTAAAGCCAGTGTAAGTCTTCTACTGTCCTTGTGTTGGTTGTTTCTGTGGACCTTCGAGGTCTACTCTCCTTCCTCCCTGTGATCTGTGAACACCAGGCGGAGGCTTTTATTGGTTCCACCAGGAGCTGGGAGGTTGTGAAGAGAAGGGGATGGTGGCATTTGTACTTCCTGGCTTTATCCCTGCCAGGCCACTGACACAGAACCCTCTTACCTTACCCTTTCACGGTGTGTTTTAATTGCTTGGGGTAAATATTGGGAAACTAATTTAAACACTGTGTTAAAAAAAAAACAATAGACTTTGCATAAGTGTTACTCCTGATGCGTGTGTGTTCATGTGCACACCTGGGATAGGGGAGTTTAGAATGCCTATTTTGCTTTTCAGTAAGCAACAGGGAAAACAAGTATTTTTGTTTAAAAAGTAAAGTTGATATAACAAGCCCCTTTATATTACATGCATTTTAGGAAATCTCTCATTGAAGGGAGTGATTTAAATGGGAAGTATCGTGAAATAATCATTAAGGAGGACATCTCTCAGCCACGAGGACTTGCTGTTCATCCAATGGCCAAGTAAGTATTTGTGAAAATAAGGCCCTTTCTGTGGAGGTCATAGGACAGTTTATGTTTGATGTGCTAGTGTCCGAAATTTGTCTTAAGACCTCAGGTGGTCAGTGGAATCAGAAACCAAGAAAATCCATGAGATTTGTTCAAATGTTCAGAAATGGTAATGGCTAGCATAACTTCCTCGTCCTTTTAATGTCTTTTGATTTGTTTTTCCTACAGAAAACTTTATTGTTTTGATACCCTTTCATTTTAAGCAAATTCAATTTCTTTTTGAAAGGAAGTGGGTTGTAATTCATTCATCAACGATGCATAAGCCCTTTACACTATGTACTTTCTTTAAAAACTATATTGTTTCTTGAGAGAGGATGATATTTGGATTGCATGGCTTCTGAATTCTATTTAGAAAAATCATGAGTTCCAGTGATAGGTCATTCCTAGATTTAGGGAAGAGGAAAGAGAAATCGTGAAATATTAGGAGGCTCTCTGTTGTTAATTGTGAATTAGTGACAAATGTGGGTTTAAGTTAGAGAATTAAGGAGAATAATTCCTTCCTAGTTAAAAATCAAGGATAAAAGCTCATCCTATTTTATTTATAATGGAAATTTTATGATGGCCTGTGGGAAATAATAAACTGGTAGAAATAGATAATTAATTTGGAGCCAGCCACATGATTCAAACCATGAGAATGTAACCATCTCTAAACAAGCCAGTGAAAAGATACTGAACCATATTGAGTTCAAAAAATGTGCCTCAGCACCTGCTTTACAGAACTGAAAATGGACCAAGTTAACTGAGCACATAGTATAAAACAGGATAATAGATAAATATGCTCTTCCCTTTACGTTGTAATTTTACATATACAGCAAGTTTTACATATGCATATCAGAGGGACAGGCTAGCAAGATTCCATTGCCTTTTGTAGCATGAAACGCTGATTTAAGAATATGCACTCAAACACCTGTGATTAGTAATACACTACAAGTGTTTAAACTAAGAATTCCTTTCTTATCCAATCGTCTGAGCCTTAATTCAGCATTTTCTGTCCACGTTGCTGTACATAGAGAAGGTAATTTTTTGCTTTTGAAAATTGTGTCCAATATTCAGTGCTCTGCTTTCTCCTTCTGTATTCCTTGCTGTACCACTTTAGTTTATCCTAAAGTGACTTACATTGATGTTTTTAATAATGAAAGAATGAAAGAAGTGTTTTTCCTTGCAAGTTTTATTTGTTGTATGCTTTCTTGATTAAAGGAGATTATTCTGGACTGAGATGGGGATTAATCCACGAATTGAAAGCTCTTCCCTTCAAGGCATTGGCCGACTGGTTATAGCTAGCTCGGATCTGGTCTGGCCCAGTGGAATAACAATTGATTACTTAACTGACAAGTTGTATTGGTGCGATGCCAAGCAGTCTGTGATTGAAATGTCCAATCTGGATGGTTCAAAACGCCAAAGACTTGCCCAGAACGATGTAGGTGAGGCTTTGGAATGGGTGATTTCTTCAACTTGATTGAGTGTTGATGAGTGTTAAATACAAAATGTGTTTACACACACACACATACACTCACTCACCACCCCCCCCCACACACACCCTTAAACATATGGTGAGAAAGGAATACAGACAAACAGACTAACAGATTTCTCCAGAGATTTATGAGCTACAAAGATTAACATTGGAATATTGGATAAAAAATAGTGATGCATAATCATTTCTCTTTGCCAAGATTTCTTAAAATCAGAATGAAAATATTAACCATTTTAAAACTTCTTTAAGAATAAGAACTTATTCAGCTACTACCATTTCTTACGTTTTCTCAAATGTCATTTTCACAAGTGACAGTATCATCTTTAGCCATTCATGTGCAAAGGTTAATACAGTTTTCCCTCCTATTATATTTTCAGATTTTGCATGGGGTGTCATGTATTTTCATAAAGAGTTTTGAAACACTGTAGCCTATGCTAACTGTTAAAAGAGAAGTACAAACTGTTATGACATTATATAGCAGTAGGAGATTCATTTTGACTCAGGGAATCTGCAAAGACAGTATTTGAACTGGGCCATGTGGTAAATAGAAGGTGATAAAACACTATCATTTGAGATAAGGCTGCAAAAATTGGTCTTTGTAGGTTAGTACTGCCAGAATATGTTAACTGAAATGAATTCTGAACGTACTAGGGAGCCATTGCATATTCTTAAGCAGGAAATGTATCTGATAATATTGGTATATCAGGATAACCACTTAGGTAACAGTGTAAGTGTTGGATTGGAATGTGGAGAGAAGGAAATGAGTTAGGAGGTTATGATAATTGTTCAGTCAACAGTTAATAAAGGCCTGAGCTAGAAGATTACCATTTAAAAAGTAGAATGGAGGATTAGAATATTACAAAAATCACTGTGAATGAAAAACCAAGAGGATTTGGTAACAGATTGGATGTCGAAATGAAAGCCAGGGTGATGTTAGAGATGCTTTGGGAATTTAGAAACTGGTTGGTTGGGAAGATGAAAAACATGGTCTCTCTTTTTTAGGAAGAAGCTAACAAACTAATAATCCCTGTAAGGTATTTATTTTGCCCTTTCTGTTTGGTAATGAACTTCTAGGTTTGTATTATACATTAAATAGATCAAGATAAATATAATTAAAAATTTTACATACTTCCAAGCTTCTTTAAAAATTGACATACTTCACAATAAATTATAAACTTGTGTACAATTGTAGACTTTCATCACCCATGTACCATTATAGGAAGTGGAAATACAGTGGAGAGTAAAACAATTATGGTTCCTGTGAAGTTATGGAGTCAGTAGGGGAGACGTACATTGTTAAAAAATACATCTCCCAAATAAATGTAAAGTTATAGCTTTGATATTTGGAGGTATAAAGGGATTTGGAAATTCCTAACTAGAATGTAAAGACATCATATTCTAAACCAAAAAAAGCATAGGAGATATTTTGTAAATAATTTGTATTGCTATAATCTGTGACTAATGCAACTTACTATTAGATACAAATACAAATAATCTGGTATGTGTACATCTAAATAACCGTTCCCACCATTACAGTGCCATCTACTGGTAGTTCAACTGTGGCTCTCCTGTAAACAAAAAATGAGGAAGATTATATCTAGTGTGGGGTTTGTGTTGAAAAACGATAGCTGATTCTGACACATACTACAACATAGATGAACCCTGAGGACGTTTTGCTAAATGAAATATGCCAGTCACAGAAGACAAATATTGTATGATTCTACTTACTTAGGGTATCTAGAACAGGCACACTTATAGAAACAGAAAGTAGTATAGTATTTGCCAGGGCCTAGGGGGAGGGGGAAACAGGAAGTTGTTTAATGGGTATAGATTTTCAGTTTTGCAAGATGAAAAAATTTCTGGAAATTGGTTGCACAACAATGTGAATGTATTTAACATTACTGAAACTGTGGGTTAAGTCTTAGGCTTAGATGGTAAATTTTGTATTATGCGTTTTTTTATCACAACAAACAAAACAAAACAATAACTATATAGGAAATTCCCTTCCTGCCTTTATGGCTTTAATTTGGGACAAAGGCTAGAGACCCAAATGAATCTTAATGGCCCTGGTCAATAATGATGGGTGGAGATTCATTACACCGGGAAAAATCGTTTGAGTTTGCTGCCAGTAGGGGGAGACATTCACCCTAATCCACCAAATCCATTTTTCATTAGCAAAAAGACTGGCCTGGGGAATGTGACTGGATGTGATAAAAGCTTCCAAACCTAGGGGTCCTTAGCTTTGGCCTCTAACCACTTGAGATAGTATATTAAAACATTTCCCAGCTTACTAAATACTGGAATATCTTATCAGAGCAGTTTCAGTGGCATGGAGAGGCGGGTTTAGTTGAGGTAGGATCAGAAGAGGCCACTTAGGGGTTGATTGGAGCCATGAAAATGGAAGCAGCAGATAATAAATAACTTCCAAAAAACTTGTCTGAGAAGGGAAGGAAAGAGACAAAAAGAAGTTAGAGGGGTCAAGGGGATGAGGGAATTAAGATAGGAGAGACCTGAACATATTAATCAGCTAAGGGAAAGAAGCTGGTAAGATGAAGAGACTAGAAGAGAATTAATGTAAATGAAAGGAGTAATTGACAGACAAGGTCCTAGAGAAGGCAGGAGCACAGTCAATGGACTAATTTTAGTTAAGAGGAGAGATAGGAAAGGAAATGTATTGGTGGAGATGGGAATTTGAGGAGGCTGTTATTCAATTACCTTAGATTTTTTAAAATGTTGTAAAAATCTCAATTTACAGCAACCTGTAAATTTAGTCTACTACTTATTACTGCCATTCAAAAGACAAGGAACCTAAGACAAAGAGGGGTAAAATAACTTACCCAACTTACCCAGTCAAGTTGTTTAGTCTATAAATAGTGATAGAATCACTGAACATGGAAACATTCCTGCCCTGGTCGCCTTCTTTTTTTTTTTTTTTTTGCGGTACACGGGCCTCTCACTGTTGTGGCCTCTCCCATTGCGGAGCACAGGCTCCACAGCCATGGCTCACTGGGCCCAGTCGCTCCGCGGCATGTGGGACCCTCCCAGACCGGGGCACGAACCCATGTCTCCTGCATCGGCAGGTGGACTCTCAACCACTGAGCCACCAGGGAAGCTCTGGTCCTCTTCTTATTGGTGGTATTATGTCAGTCACCCACATTCTCCCACTCTCTGAATGCTCGATGACCATGGGCTTTGCTAGGACTTCATACCACCAGGCTCCCATTCTAAGAAGAGGTTCCCTCATCATGTGGACTCTCCTTGATGTAGGTGGCTCAAGGAAGTGGCTCATACATTGCTTAGCAGCTGTATTAAAGAATTGACTTAGTGTAGGAATTGGGTATATGTTTCAGGCCTTGTCCTTTTAAAAATATTCATGGCAAAGACAAGATGTTTATAATGGATCTCAACTGCTTCCAGGTCACCCATTTGCTGTGGCTGTGTTTGAGGATCATTTGTGGTTCTCTGATTGGGCTATGCCATCGGTAATAAGGGTGAACAAGAGGACTGGCAAAAATAGGGTACGTCTCCGAGGCAGCATGCTGAAGCCCTCATCACTGGTTGTAGTTCATCCATTGGCAAAACCAGGTACACTGGACACAGTCTTTCTTTGACTGGCATCTGCAACTATTTTAATTGTTTGACGGCAGGGAAGGGGGTGTGTGTTGCACTTCTCACTAATTTGGGTAGATGTTAAGATCTCCTGAGATTTGGATTTCCTTTAAACTAAGATAGTCTGGTAATAAGTTTGGGCTTTATCCCTCCAACCTCAACTTTTCTTCTCCTGAGTAGCTTTTACTTATTTGCTTCTTTTCAAAGACTTTTGGGTTAAAGGCACTAAGGGCAGGGGCAGGGATGGGTGGGGGGAGCGATTTAGAAACCCGCAGTGGAAGCTTCTGCCTACACTGGGCTTTTCCCCACCTCCTGAGAATGCAAGTGAGTGAGCTTCAGCCAGGAGTAGGTAAGCAGATGGAAAAGGCACTTAGTTTCCCACAATAACTCTTCTTTCTGAATCACCCTTTGTCAGTCTGACTAGATTATAAGTCAGGAAATAGGAGTCCTATCTTCCCAAGTAGCTTCTTGAACAAAGGTACTGGCTAAACTCAATACTCCTAAGGTAATCACATTCTGAGCTTATCTTAGAACCAGTGGCTCTTTATAGGAACTCTTCTGAAATAGCTCTTGATATAAACAGCTCCATTTAGATAGTTTCTTTCTCCCAAAGCTGTACACTGATTTTACACCTTTTCATCTCCAAGCCCATCTGTGAATGTACCTCCTCTCTGCTAGGAGCAGATGCCTGCTTGCATCAAAACGGAGGCTGTGAACATATTTGCGAAGAGAGGTTTGGAACTGCTCAGTGTTTGTGTCGTGAAGGTTTCGTGAAAGCTCCAGATGGAAGAATGTGTCTGGCTCTGAATGGCCATCAGATATTGGCAGGTAATATGATAAACTATGTGGCCAAATTGTCTTACTTTAGCTCAGGAATATTGTCCTACATTGATTTTTATGCTTGTGCTAATTTTTAATATTTTGTATTCTTAAAAGCTCCCTTGCTTTTAGCGATGCCAAGCTGTCTTCCACCCCACCCCACCAATGAGTTTGGCCTCCTCATTACAAACTAAATTCAATTGACTTCTTCTAGCTGTAAAATTAATGAACAAAAGATCATATTCCAAGTCTTAAGTTCCAGTGCTCCAGGCCCCCATTTTTGGTGGAGTAGCCCATCCTTGGAAATAAATGCCAGTATTTTACCAATTCAGGGAAGGTTCAAAGACATTTTGTTTAGAAGTTTTATGGCCTCGATTTTAGAGGTAGTCATATATAAACCCCCTGCCACATGACTGTCTTTATATGAAAAGCAAAGTCCTTTGTAATAAATAAGTTTAGGATACCAAACAGGTGTAGGGAATCCAGCTCGACAAGGCTTGTGATCCACGTTTTTAAAAACTAAACGTAGGGCTTCTCTGGTGGCGCAGTGGTTGAGAGTCCGCCTGCCGATGCAGGGCACACGGGTTTGTGCCCCGGTCCGGGAAGATCCCACATGCCGCGGAGCGGCTGGGCCCGTGAGCCATGGCCGCTGAGCCTGCGTGTCCGGAGCCTGTGCTCCGCAACGGGAGAGGCCACAGCAGTGAGAGGCCCGCGTACAGCAAAACAAAACAAAAAGCTAAACGTGACTTTGAGGGAAGAGATCTAATATGACATGTAAACAGTAGTACTGATTTACTTCCCTTGAATGTGCATCCAAACAGGTAAGTTGTATTTGGATTCATCTCTTGATACCTTATACCAAAGAGAACTTAAATTTTATTTTAGATGTTTTTTAAAAATTCATATTTATCCAATAGGCATGATATGTTAGGTGACATTGACAGCAAATAAATGGATTAATTTATCCATGGACCAGAATTGAATAGTTTGGATTTTCTGAACTTTCTACCAATGGTTGCCTTAGGATAACAGTTCTCAATCTTTTTGGTTTTGGAGCCTTTTTACACTCTTAAAAATGATTGAAAAACTCGAGTCTTTGTGTGGGTTATATTTATCAAGATTTATGGTATTAGAAATTAAGACTAAAAATTTTAGTATCTCTATTAAAGTTACAGTAATATTCCATTATATGGGAACATGTTTTTATGAAAATAAATGAAATAACTCTATTTTTCCAAACAAAACTATGTAGTAAGAAGAATGGTGTTGTTTTACGTGTATATCTTTAATATCTGACTTAATAGAAGGCAGCCAGATTCTCCCATCTGCCCCTCTGTTAAAGCTGTTGGTGTGTTGTTTTGTTTGAAGCCTATGAAGAAAATCAGACACACATGGAGCTGGAAAAGGGAAGATTGCTTAATAGCCTTTTCAGAGGACTTTTTTGTATATCTTCTTTTGATATTATATATATCAGAACTAGACAGGTGGTAGTTTCTCAGAGTTAGTTGCAATGTTGAATCTGAAGCCATATCAATGAACATTTTGTCCTCTGCTATGTTAAAACCCAGTGTTCTGTTTTGTACTTTGAGTGGATCTTTCGCCATGCATGATTTTGTTGCATCATGTCTTGGTCATTTAAAAATATTGATTGACTGAGTTACACAAGTCTGCCGAATATCACATTAATATACCTACAATAATATTAACTAATTATTATTATCAAACTCATCAGCAAAGTCTTTGAGTGTCTGGATTTTGTTAAAATTTTTTTGTGGAAAATTTTCCAGAATTCTACTTTCCACTTGAAAGCTTAAATTTTATTACTGGCAACAAGCACCGTGAGCTAATTTTCCTTGAAGTGACAGCATCACTTCATTCATTGTTGAGAAAATATCAAATCCCCAAATGTTAATGACATAGTTTGTCAAACATTCTTTCAGGTAAAAATCATATTCAATGAAAAAAAAAAAGAGCCTAGTTTTAGCTTGTATCTCTGAGAGTTCACAGGTGCCTTTCCTCCAGCTTCAGTGCGTGCAGTGTTTTATGTGTTGCTTCCCATTTCATTACGCAGAAGATTAAAGAGCCAGGTAGTCTATGGTCAAGATTTTTAAAAACTAGTAATTTTGCTGCTCCATCATGGGCTTTTAAAGGTGAAACTGGAGTGCGAGAGTGTGTGTGTGTGTGTGTGTGTGTGTGTGTGTGTGTGTGTAGGTGGCTGTGAAGAACATGACTGCAGTAGAGAACATGCTACTAGTATCATGACGATTCACGCTAAAGCACCACACTTTCACCCATGTCTGCTTTTGCCCCATCGCTCATCAATGTTGACAGTGAAAATAACAGTAGTTATTTGCGTTTTATGAAAATAGTTTTGACCTTCTGGATGCCATGCAGTGAGACCCCAGGGATCCATGGCCCACACTTAGAGGATACACAGTGTTTTAGGGGATCCATTTCTTCCATGTTCTGGGGAGTTGCATGGGTCCCATGCCTATGTTAAATTATAGCTTGTTTATGCCCTTCCACATTTCTAAATACTGGCAAAATCAGGCTAAAATAAATGTTATAAGCAGCTTAAAGGAGAAGGGGTATATAGGAAAGGCAGGTTGGGGAGATCATCTCACTAATTTGTCCTCAGTAATGGCGAGCAGTGATTACGAGCTGATTATGTTCACGAGGATTTTGGTATTCTACTTTGACTGTTTTTGCCAGTACCGAGAAGAGTCCTGTCTTTCTTCCCTACTGGCTCTCCCCACCCTCAATTATAAGTGCATGGAGTGAAGCTGAGAGGGTGTAGTGTAGCAGAGAAGGTTTTCTACGCCACCGAGACCCTGGCAGTTTTTCTGAATCCTCCGACTCTAAGAAAGAGTCTGAACTCACACAGTCATAAATATAAATTAACTCAAACATTTCTTGAATCACAAAAGGTAAATTAATTGTATCCGTTGGCCTTCAATAGGTAGTGGAGCAGATCTGAGTAATGGAGTAATACCGTTGGACATCTTACCCAGCAGTAGAGAGCTTGAAGATAATATTACAGAATCTCAGCATATGCTAGTGGCTGAAATCATGGTGTCAGGTATGAATAATGAGTTCTCCAATACAGCTTTGGTTCCAATAATTTCCATCCTACTAATTAGAAATTCTGAATGAACTCTCTAACTTAATGTTGACTAAATCTACACAAAGCTAGCGAAGACAAACTTTGGACTCAAGCTTCGGTCCTTCTCTTCTGAATGGTTTATCTGAGGAAGATGGCTCCCATATAAGACTGGACATGAACTTTACTCATTGAGGGTTGTTGGACTGAATCTTTTTTGAAGAAATCTAACTTGGAAAAAAAAGTGAAAAATAGGCCAGGACGGATTTGGGTGTATCCCCATCCATGCCTAGTATTTTTGGTGTTTGGCCCATTTAGCTTTACTTCTGTCAGTGTGAAAAGCAGATGGTAGCTGATAAGCAAATATAGGCTGGTTGCTTCAGCTGCTCCAGAAAGTCCACAAACAGCAAATGTTAGATTTTTTTTTCTTCTATAATATATTGCCCATTTATCAGCAAAATGCTAAATAATTTATTCAGTATGTAACGACTTTAGGAAACCTAATTCTTTTAGAGTCTGTGTTCACTCATGAAGCCAGTGGTTTTCAAACTGGGCTTAGCTCAGCCCTAAAGCTTCTGCAAACCCCACCTCTTCTTCATGCTAAGTCTCTGCCTTTCAATCAGTGCAGCTCTGCTTTGAAGCATTTTATTTATTTATATTTCGGAGTGAGACTTAATTTTAACACTATGTGGCTAAAAATAAATTTGAGAACTCCACATTAGGGCATTATATGCACTTAACCACAGCTTTTGTGGTCAGCAAACTACAATTTTCGAGGCCCTGGGACCTCTTACCCCTTCTTAGAGGATTTTATCAGTGTGATTTTTGATAAAATACAAAGAGGTGAATATTTTTAGTAATAATAATTTTTACAGAACTTTAGAGTTTACCAGGTCCTTTAAGTATATCCTCTAATTTGACCCTTATCACAATCATTTTACAGATTTGAAAACTAAGATATGTGAAGTTAGTGACCCGACCAAAGATTTTGAAAATTATGACCAAGTAATTAATTCATATCAAGAAAAGAATGACTGGAAACATGGTCATGTTAGGAGTATTATTCATTTGGTGACTATTTATTTGCCATACACCGTGCTAAATGCTGGTGATACCATACTTAGCTAAATATAGCCCCAGCCTCCAAGGTCATAGTCAGATGTGGAGACAATGTGGTAGAATGAAACAATATACATAATATATATTAGCAGTATAGAGAACCTTTTCAAAGTCACTAGGAATCCCTAGAGGTTCACAGAGGATATTTTGAAAGGCTAATGTTTGGGGGACTCAAAGACCAAGGTGAATGACAGACAGTAAATTAGGCCACGTGGGTGGCATGGGGGGGGTGACAAAATGGCTAAAGATTTGGAATACATATATAACAGGCTGTGTTTGGCTTCATGCCTGGAGACGGTACTCTGCCTCGTGCAGAATAAATGTCTTGGTGAAGATCACCTCGTCTTTCCCTCCCTGGATTGTGTTCTATTTTGTCTTAGCCTGTAAAGTTTTAGTTCTACCTGTGTTAGGCAAAGGGGTCTTATTTATATTTTGTTGTGAAATTTCATTTCCAACAAGTATCTATACTAAAAAAAAATTGAAAACTTTATGTTAGATTTTAGGTCCATATCTTTTTATTCTCCAAAGACAGAGTCACATGGAGCAAGCAGATCTGTGTACAACATGGCAAAGAGGTTCAATCCTAAAAAGTTTCATTGTCAAATTCACTAAAATCACGAATTCTTCTAAATTCATGAATAAAATGTAAAATTCTTAACGTAGCCTGTTGAGCCCTGGAGAAACTAGCCTGTACCCACCTCACCAGCCTCAATTTGTGCCCTTCTATCCCCAGCTTTCTATGGCCTGCTTCCATTACACGGGCCTTGCCTGTAACATGCGGGTGTTGTTTTCTCGGCCTACAGTGCTCTTTCTAACCCCACCTCCCCAAGTCCTGTGTATCCTTCAGATCTCAGCTTAATATGCTCTTTCGCAGCAAGCCTTTCCTAGTCTCCTGACCAGGTGAGGCGAGAGTTGTTTCAGCTCTCTTGGAACCCAGTACTTTTTCTTGATTGTGCTTATTACATCTGTACTTCAATAAATAATCATGTAAGAAAACAGAGCCCTTGTCTATGTTCTCCACCACCGTATTTTGAGCCCTCATAAGGCTCTGGCACATAGTAGGTACTTCAAAATGAATTAATTTTGTTAATTTTACAAACAGACCCCAGAGTCTTTTCTAGCATGATAAGGCTAATTCTGATTCAGGCTGTCACAATACTCTTCTTCTTTATCATTCTTATCTAGATATGTAGATAAAATATTTTATAGTTCTCAAAAGATTCTTTTAAAAATCACTTCTTCTTCAAGTGCGTACAACAACCATGTGAAGTCGACTGGACAGAAACTGTCATCTGCGTTTTAGAGAAGAGGCGCGTGAAGCATAAGTGCCTTCCTTGTGGAGCTTAGTTTGTGGCAGAAGGAGCTTTGGCTGTGGCTCATCCCTCCTGCAACTGCACATCCATTGCTTTTCAGTATGCAAAGCTGCCTCGGGGTTTGCAAGTTACCAAATAAATCCTGAATCATATGTTAATTTAAGATAATTCCGCAAATGATTTAAAATGTCTTGGGTAATTTGATACTGTCCACCATACACTCTGAACAGCCTTGTGATTTGGGAGCTAGTCTTCCAAATAAATGCTGAATCCAATGGGTAATTGATTTAGTCTGAACTTATCCATCTCCAAGAGTCATGAGTGACAGGAGGTGACCAAGCAAACATGAAAGGCCCGTGTTCCCACAAGAACAATCTTCTCACTCAAATAGCTAAGCAAATCAAATGCCATTAGCTGATGTCTGCATTCACATGGCACCTGACTCCTATTTAGATCATTTAACTTTCTTTAATTTATGGGCAACTTTGGAGGGTTTCTTGACCTCTTCTATACTCAGATGAGCAAATTTACCAGTGAAAAGACAGAAGATAGTTTATGTCCTACTGTGGTATGTCAGGTACCCCCAACTCCAACAGAGAGGAGGCATTTGGAGAATGATTATATACCTAAGTAGCTAAAGGAAAAAAAAAAAACTTGCTCACGTTTATGGCTCAAAAGGCAACTCTGTCTTCTGGGGCATTTGCATTTCATTGGAGTACGAAATGAAATGATCCTTTTACAGCATTTAGTTTGTATGGTTCATGACTCTGTAAAAGTGCTTTGAGGTGGGGCTTCCCTGGTGGCGCAGTGGTTAAGAGTCCGCTTGCCAATGCAAGGGACACGGGTTCGAGCCCTGGTCCGGGAAGATCCCACATGCCACAGAGCAGCCAACCCTGTGTGCCACAACTAGTGAGCCTGTGCTCTAGAGGCCATGAGCCACAACTACTGAAGCCCACGCACCTAGAGCCCATGCTCTGCAACAAGAAAAGCCACCGCAATGAGAAGCCTGCGCGCTGCAACGAAGAGTAGCCCCCGCTTGCCGCAACTAGAGAAAGCCCGCACACAGTAACAAAGACCCAACACAGCCAAAAATAATAAATTTGAAAAAAAAAAAAAGTGCCTTGAGATTTGCAAGTCACGGCATAAATCTTGATAATAAACATACATTTTGACATACACATTCTATTATATATCAAACATAATTTTAGTAAATTGACAATAAATCTTTTTACGGTTAAATCTCTTTGCCATGTTGGTACACAGATCTACTTGCTACATATTAGTTGCGTATCTTTGAGAGATAAGAATATATTGACCCCTTTTGTATGTCACAACGGTTGGGAATTCTCAAATAAAGCAATACAATTTTTGAAGTTTGAGTCCATTTAGTCCTAGAAATTGTATAGTTCAAATTTGCAAATGCTTTAAAAAATTATAAATAAGTTCACACGGGGGTCTTTGAACACCACATAATTCTTTAAGACTAAAGATTTGTTGAGAGCATGTAAACAGAAACATATGGTTTGTGGATCCTTTAATATAGATATAGCTTACAGATCAGCACAGTGTTTCTATTTGGAGGTTAACCTGCCCCAGAACTTGAGAAAGGAAGTACTGGAATTTTTGGTAGAATGCAAAACATTGAAGTCCATTTTCTTCTCTGAGGTCTGGAAATAATCCTGTGGGGTTCTCGCTGTTTGCAGATGATGATGACTGTAGTGCCTTGGGATGCAGTACACAGGCTTGGTGTGTTTCAGAGGGAGAGAATGTCACGTGTCGGTGTTTGAAAGGATTTGCTGGAGATGGAAAACAGTGTTCTGGTAAGAGCAAAATCCAAATACACACAATATCTGGAAAATAGTGAATCAGAAACATTCTCTCAGATCATACTGATTCAAAATCTCCCTCAGGATTGAATACATTATTTGATATTAGCTAAAAAGGTAATGGGTGTATGAATAGAAAATAAGAAACATAACATTGTTATATTACATTGAGTTATATTAAAATTCCATGATACAGACAATTGACATTAAGGAGAAGAATTTTTTTAATATAATTGATTTTTAAAAAATATTTATTTCATTTACTTTATTTTTGGCTGTGTTGGGTCTTTGTTGCTGCACGCAGACTCTCTAGTCTTTGCGAGCGGGGGCTACTCTTCATTGCGGTGCACGGGCTTCTCATCACAGTGGCTTCTCTTGCTGCGGAGCACAGACTCTAGGCACGTGGGCTTCAGTAGTTGTGGCACGTGGGCCCAGTAGTTGTGGCTCGTGGGCTATAGAGCACAGGCTCAGTAGTTGTGGCGCATGGGCTTAGTTGCTCCACGGCATGTGGAATCTTCCCGAATCAGGGCTCAAACCTGTGTCCCCTGCGTTGGCAGGCGGATTCTTAACCACTGCGCCACCAGGGAAGCCCCAAGGAGAAGAATTTATAATTAGCTTTAAAAGCATGAATTTGAGTTCAAGTCAAATTTATAAACTCCCCAATTCCAATAAAAACACAGCTTCCCCCCACCCAAAGGCTTAGGTCATAAGTTTTAGTTTATTAAATAGGTTTTGCTGGATGGGTTACTATTTTACATTGATAGCCATTATTGTAAATGTTCTTATGGTCTGAAACTCTGGCACAAAGTGATTTACTTACACTAATGAAACACTGAGAAATCTGTAAAAATTGATTCAGAAATGAACTTTAAGTCCAAGATGGAGGGTTTGCATCACATTTGCAAGCAGTACCTGTAAATGGCTGGATGATTGTATGTAAGATTATACTATCCTTTCCTACTCTTTTCCTTTATACCAGGATTGCCTATGTATTTCACTAGCTCATCATTTTGCCCACAGATATAGATGAATGTCAGATGGGTATCTCAGTTTGCCCTCCCACCTCCTCCAAGTGCATCAATACTGAAGGTGGCCATGTCTGCCGGTGCTCAGAAGGCTACCAGGGAGATGGGATCCACTGCCTCGGTAAGAGAGCTGTGTGCAGAGGGCCAAGGGTGAAGGCAGGCCTTGGAGAATCACCAAACACTGGGTGTGGCGGGCCAAGAAAAGACAGGAGAGAATTGCGCTGACACACATGTTAAGACTAAAAGAGGAGTTGTGTGATCTGTTCAAACTGACATATTTCAGTTTGGGGTAAATAGTCAATTTCGTGCCCTTTGGCCATGACCGCACTAGTCAGCTTCTACACTCTGCAGAGGCTGTTTTCCCCTCTGCCTTTCTAATTCTTTCTCCAGGGGTTGAGTGACATCAGTGCCTCATCGATAACTCCACACCTCGAGCCATCATGGGGGGAACTGGGCAGCATTTTCTTTGTCACTGAATTTGGCAATTGAACCGTGGTGAACTGCAGGGCTGATGTGGGTTTGTTGGAGGTCACGGCTGTGTGTAAAGGGAAGGAGGCGTGGTTCTGTGAAAGGGCTCACAGCTGGCTCTTGATAAGTTCAAGCCGTTGACATTTAGAATCAAGCAAGGAATGATTAAGACTCTTTCATAATCACCATCCTCTGCCAAGGTCTGGGTGTGGCTTGCTGGGTTGGGAGTTCACCTAGTGGATGTCATGTACCATTCCAGGTGTAACACAATGTCACGGTACAAGTGAAGACCTGCCTGAAGCCATCTTGGCCCGGTAAAATAGTTATCTCAAGTTTTATGGGGCTTTAACATGTCTCTTTCAGTATTTTCCTTTCCTTCTGAAAACATAAAAATCTTTTTGCTGTGAGGGGCAGATGCCTTGATAACAAACTAAAATGGCATTGCTTTCTCGCACATGTTGAGGTTAAAGATGAAATATCAGTCGTAACTACCAATTTTCTGGACCTGGTTGGTTTAAATCAGACGTTTATCAGATTAGTTTTGTGGAGTCCACAGACATCTGTAAAGGCTCTTTTCAGCACATATTTGGCTGTCAATTGGGAAAATGTCACTGCTCTAATTAAGCAGGCTCCTAGATAATTTAGACAAACAGGCTTTATATTTAATTTACTTTGAAGAAAAAGGAAGGTATATTTTCTTGGATGTTTAAACTCATTATACTCTGGATTCTCACTCTGTTACTCACGCATCTCAATCCATGGAGCAGAGTGTCATGGCCCAGCCTGCCTGGTTGGCGTGGCGTCTCGGGCCACATGGAAGCCCTGAGCTTGTTCTTGTTCTCCGCACTGCCCCCCAGCCCCATGTATATACAGTAGATATAGAGATGTAGTAGATACAGTGCTTTGAACCATGCCCGGCACACAATAAGTGCTATATAAAACTGTTGTTGTTATTCTTAAGAGTAGCTGTGTTTCTTGGCCAACAGTACATCATTTTTGCTTCTCTCTCATTCTCAAGGTGATGGTTCATAGAGATTGCAGTAGGATGTCAGTTTAAAAAAAAAAAGACTCCCTTTGGGCTATTCAGGTTAGCAATTCAATGTGGCAAATATTTAATTGACCCCTATTAGTGCAAAGACACAGTACTGGGATCTGTGAGGAATGCCGAGATGAGGAAGGCATGGAGAATATGATCTAAAAGAAATGCAACTGTGATAAGGGGTGAAGAAAGGTATGCATCATAAGAGAAGTAAAAACTAAGTGGAAGTTCAGAACCGGTAGACATATCTGTTTGAGGTATTGGGAAAGACTTCATGGAGGAAGTTTCGTTTTGGATGGAACTGGGGGCATAAGTACATTTTTATTATGCAGAAATGTGAAGGAGTGGGGAACACTGCAGGCATGAACATATCACAGGTCTTATTTGGGGGGGGGTAGAGAAAAGCCTAGAGCCTTAAGTATAGACTGTGTGTCTATACTTGTGTGAAGGAGAACAGAAACTGGGTCTGGCAAGGTGATGTCTCCATCTGCTCTGGCTACCATCAAAAGTACTGTGTAGACTGGGTGGCCTAAACAACAGACATTTATTTTCTTAGAGTTCTGGAGGCCAGGAGTCCCAAATTAAGGTGCTGGCAGATTTGGTTCCTGGTGAGGACTCTTCCTGGCTTGCAGACGGCCCCCTTCTTACTCCACACTCACCTGCCCTTTCCTCTGTGGCTTGTGGAGAGAGTGAGAGAGGGAGAGAGAGATACCTCTGGTATCTCTTCCTCTTCTTAGAAGGACATCAATCCCGTTGGATTAGGGCCTCACTCTTATGACTTCATATAAGCTTGATTGCTTCCTTATAGGTCCTGTCTCCAAATATAGTCACTCTGGGGGTTAGGGCTTCAACATATGAATTTTGGGGAGATGCAATTCAGTCCATAACAGGTAAGTTGAGTTATATTTGTGGAAAACTAGAATCTGAAAGTCAGGCATTGGGGTTTTACTTCTCTAGACCAGCACCATCCAGTAGAAATATAATGTCAGTCACATATATAATTTTAAATTTTTTGTAGCTACATTACAAAAAGCAAAAAGAAACAGGTGAACTTAATTTTAATAATATTTTATTTAATTCGATATATATCCCAAATATTAACAGCTTAATGTATAATCAATATAAAAAAGTATCATCATTATTTTAAAATTGGAGTATAGTTGCTTTACAGTGTTGTGTTAGTTTCTGCTGTACAGCAAAGTGAGTCAGCTATACGTATACATATATCCCCTCTTTTTTGGATTTCCTTCCTATTTAGGTCACCACAGAGCACTGAGTTCCCTGTGCTATACAGTTGGTTCTCATTAGCTATCTATAATATAAAAATTACTGATATATTTTATGTTCTTTCATAGTTGGTACTACGTCCACAAAATCTGGCGTGTGTTTTACACTTACAGTACATTTCAGTGTGGACTAGCTGCAGTTCAGGTGCTCAGTACCTACATATGGCGATGGCTACCATATGAGGCAGCACAGCTCTAGGAAACAGACAACTACTGGCAGCATCTGAGTCGAGTGGTGCAGTGACGGGAGACGTGGTTCGGGAAGATTAATGTGGCACTGGTGTTTAGGAGAGAAGTGGAGGAGAGATGGGATGCAGGGAATGTTGTAAGGTTGCTCCTCTTACAGCAATGGAAAATTGAAGAGAAGAAGGACCTAAAGGTTAGGGTGGTGGTAACTGAGAAAATAAAAGATGGGTAGTTGGGAAAAAAGTGATGACTTTGTTCATATTTATGTAAAAAAGGCAAAAATGTTGAATTTGATATGATCTGAACTACTAAATGTTTACCTAGAGATAGTTTACCATCTCCAACTTTCCCACTGAGCTACATGTGCTGGGAAATTTCCTTTCTTTCCAAGCAGTAGGAAAACTTCCAGCCTCATGTCAGGAGTTTACCTGCATGGGCAAGGAGCCAAGGGGCCCAGTCCATCTCTCTCTCCAACATTTATAATAGAATTTTTGAATCTAAAAATGTATAGAGCTCTGAGAACATGTGGCATGACAGAAGTTGAAGATGCTCCCTTTCCAGAATATTGGGGTTTCCAATTATACCACCCTCTGTCTCCTCTGCACCCTACTTTTCTCTTTCCTACTCCCCTTTCCTGACAGATATTGATGAGTGCCAACTGGGTGTGCACACCTGTGGGGAAAATGCCGCCTGTACAAATACGGAGGGAAACTACACCTGCACATGTGCTGGCAACTCATCTGAACCTGGACGGATTTGCCCTGGTAGGTTGGTGGGTGGTCCAGATCCAAGGGGAGGGACTCGATTCTGAAAAAATCAGTACCCAAGTGTATTTCCATTAGAGCTTCTAGAAATCATTCAGTTCAATCAGGCTGGTGAGTTTACTTTCCTGATTAGATTGATGCTGTGGTTGAGAATGTGAAATGGCCCAAGTTTTCTTAATTTAATAGCATCTGGAATAAATCCTTTTTTATTATTCACAATTCAATAAAGGTGGGAACACAGGTGGTTCTCTTTAACTATGCAGCTAATGTCCTGATTTGTAGTGTTGATTTTGGGGGCTGCTGGGAAAGCTCTGCAGGGCTAGACAGGTTGGGGAGGATGTCCGGACTCTTAGCATTTTGAATCACTTTCAAGGATTTTAAAATAAGCTTTTTCTGAACTTAAAAATTTTAATCTAAAGATAGAATCCCATTTTTAATGAACTTAAAGAAGTAGCAGAATCACTATTTTTTTTTTCCCATTCCTTTAGGAAATAGCTGTTGCCAAAGTGAAGAGGTAGATACTATTTCGTCTTGTTATATAAGGGGGAATATGGTTTGCAGAGGAATTGTTTTTTTAAATAAAGTTGGAGTTACAAGGGATATCAGTGTTCATCTATGTCATCTCTCCAGTTTCAAAATGGTCCTATTCCATTCTAGAAATTTGACATATGTCATTTGAAATTCTTAATAAAATTGCATTTAATTTTTTTTAAGTCAGTATTTCTTGATCTGAATCAGAACTTCAAAAATGTTAATAATTGTCGCTTCCTTCTTCCTGAACCCTCCCCCATAACAGCAGTATCTTCTTACCATCAGCACCCAGAAGGGGAGCTGGCTTCATAGACCCTAGAAGCCAGGGTCAGCTAAGTCATCGCCAGCTATTTACCTGTCTCAGCTCTGCAAGCAGAAAACATCCTGAGAAAGGAAGGTTCTGCACTTGCTCGGGTCTCTGTTTTTTTAGCATATTATTTTCTCAAATAATTTGCTGTTCTTAAAGGTACTGAAAGACTCCTAATATTTATGTAGTCAGCTACACACCCTAATGTTTTCCTTTTCAAGAGCAGCAAACCATTCAATAAAATGGACTTCCCCACTTTGGCATCCCCTCTGTTATGGTAACATTTCCTTTCTGTCAAAGTTGCTAATCTTGTCTTTGAGGGCTCCCCTACAACTTAAATAGTTTTTAGAAGAAAGTCTCGTGTGGGAGAAATTTTTGAGACTCCCAGGAAACTAGTGGTAGTGGACTGTGTAGCGGTAGGTGGTTTATAAGTCATCAAGAGATACTGTTGTTCAGTGAGACGCTCTTAAGCTAACTGCTGTTTTTGGATGATGGATGTGCTTTTATAATGAGATCTGCACTCGGAATTCATATGGTCTTGGGATTGACCATTCTCTTACAGCTTCCAACATGCTTTATGTCAAATAATGCTGCACCTAAGGAAAGAATGGCTGGCTCCATGGTGAAGGACACGAGGTCTGGTTAAGAAAGTGAAACCGTTGTTCTCTATCACAACTATTGGTCTATCTCACAAATTGTTCACGGAAACTACTTCCTGATATCGATATCTGAAAGACCCCAATCACTTCAGAAAGTAAAAGAAATGCCTTTGCTTCTTCTAGACTCAACTCCACCCTCTCATCCCAGGGAGGATGGCCGCTCTCCTGGGAGAAATATTTACCCCGAATGTCCCCCGTCCCATGATGGGTACTGCCTCCATGGCGGCGTGTGTATGTATCTTGAAGCGGTCGACAGCTACGCCTGCAAGTAAGTCAAGCTATTTTTCTGATGGCACAGAGATATGATATCGCAGCCCATAACTTTTAGCAGATTCAGAAAACTTATACTGCGATTTTTCTATAATTAGGCGTTTCCATAGGGAAAAATAGATAATTTATATATGTAACCCTTTATTTACATATATAAATTCTGTGTGTGTATTACACCTTTCCTGCATATTTCACCACCCCCTGCCCCTAACCCGGTGCTAGTGGTAAATATTAAATGTAAGGAACTGGTTATTTTCCCTCTTATTTAAATAACTTGATGTTACTACTGGTATAGGCTGGGGATTAAACTGAGAGAATTGCTTAAAACTTTGATTTATTTTCTGCCAAATAGATGGAGCGCATCAATGCTATGTTTCTGAATTTTAAAAAGTGTTATATATGTTCACACTGGACTTCTTGCCTTCAATGCTCAAAACTAACATATTTTTTCCCTCTTTACTTCCTAATAGTTGGCATTTACTTTTTTTTTTTTTTTTTTTTTTTTTTGCGTTACGCGGGCCTCTCCCGTCGCGGAGCACAGGCTCCGAACGCGCAGGCTCAGTGGCCATGGCTCACGGGCCCAGGTGCTCCGCGGCATGTGGGATCTTCCCGGGGCACGAACCCGTGTCCCCTGCATCAGCAGGCGGACTCTCAACCACTGCGCCACCAGGGAAGCCCGGCATTTACATTTTTGTTGTTTGGTAACAACTGCTGGATGCAGCCATGGCTGCCTTTGCTCTGCTTTTGTCCCTGTGATGGTTTCAGTGGGCTAAGTGTCAACCTGAAGAGAGGGTTCAAGGAAGCCCTGGAACTATGAGGTGTTCCCACCGCACTCACTCAGAAACCATGCCCCTCAGTTTTTAGTACAAACCACACCCAGAAGATCTAGTTTTGTATCAAATCTTACTTTTAATTACTTTCATAATTTGAAGGCAATCGGAGGGAATTGATAGATACTGAAAAATGAATAGGTCTCCTATGGCTGGACTCCTGACTCATTGATAATTTTCTCTGTGCCTAGTGAAGGAATGATGAAATACTTCGATCCTCATGAATAGATGCTATGAGCTTAGAGGCTTTGATTATTTTATCGCTAATAATCAGCGGGAACATAGTCTAAATTATAAGAAGAATAAGTTATATTCTGTGACAAAGTAAATGGCCTTGCATTATAAATCACATCAGCCTGACACAAACAGTGAAAAATGCTCATGAATATTAGCAAAAATGACTCAGTTCTAATAGAAATCTGCTTTCATAGTCATATTTCATGCTGTGATTTTCTAACCTAAGATAAATTTAGTACTTAATGATAATCATCCTTGATTTTGATAATAAGAATCAAATTGTTTTTACCTGTTCCTGGCTTCTTGTTGTTACAGATAATGGAATTACGAAAACAAGTGTCCTAGCAATGGTTTGTGTTTCTCTCTGATACTTTAACTTTGGGTTATTAAAGACATTATAGACCTAGAGTCTGTCATACAAAGTGAAGTAAGTCAGAAAGAGAGAAACAAATACCATATGCTAACACATACATATGGAATCTAAAAAAAAAAAAGGTTCTGATGAACCTGGGGCAGGACAGGAATAAAGACTCAGATGTAGAGAATGGACTTGAGGACATGGGGAAGGGGAAGGGGAAGCTGGGATGAAGTGAGAGGGTGTCATGGACATATATACACTACCAAATGTAAAGTAGATAGCTAGTGGGAAGCAGCTGCATAGCACAGGGAGATCAGCTCGGTGCTTTGTGACCACCTAGAGGGGTGGGATAGGAAGGGTGGGAGGGAGACGCAAGAGGGAAGAGATATGGGAACATATGTATATGTATAACTGATTCACTTTGTTATAAAGCAGAAACTAACACACCATTGCAAAGCAATTATACTCCAATAAAGCTGTTAAAAAAAAAGAGGACATTATAATAAGAAGAAGGGTACTGCAGGGTTGCCTATTTGTGCTGCCTATAATGTGCTGCCTATTGCAGTCAGCACATTAATTTCATTTGGCCCTCATAGCAGCAATTCATTAAATGATTTGTGAACTCTTTAGCACACTGCTTTCCTTTCTGTCATTAAATCCTGATGAATATATCATATTCCCCTAATAATGTTTCAAACACGAGTTGCTCCAAAATGACAATTAAGCGAGATCTAACACTTAAATTTAAGGACCTTTAATCAAAAGCAGCATTAAAAATATCACCAGAGTTCCCATTAATCTGGATCATTACTTTGTTTTTGAATTCTATATTTAATAAAAGTGTGGTTTAATCAGATGTCCAACCCTTCCCTCCTTCCCCGCCCCAATGACCTCACCTTGTAGTTTTTTAATTCCATAATAACACATCTCTAAGGAGTGCTTCCCAGTCCAGCTTTTATTAGAAACACTTCACAGGCATCATTCCACACAGAGTGTTCTTAACGTTGTGAGCACGTTAATAAAGGAATGCACTTCCTTCCTTGTTTGGAGGCAACGAAAGCTCCCCTCAGATGCAAGACCCGCTGGCTGCCCCGGGGATGCAGAGGATGTGGGAACTGGAAGTCTCCACACCCAAGGTCCTCCTCACAGATTCCCCACTCTGGGGATTCTCAGAGGACCCCAAACCTCCTGAGCACAGAAGAGGTCCTCATTCATTCTGGTTTGTCTTTGAACCAACCCACACCCTATGGGGCAGGTCTTCTTCAGCCCAAGTTCTCCCAACAACAGTGCTGTGAAATGTTTCATGAAAAAAGGGTTGTGAATGGGCAGAAGACCTAAACAGACATTTCTCCAAAGAAGATATACAGATTGCCAACAAACACATGAAAGGATGCTCAACATCACTAATCATTAGAGAAATGCAAATAAAACTACAGTGAGGTATCACCTCACACTGGTCAGAATGGCCATCATCAAAAAGTCTACAAACAATAAATGCTGAAGAGGATGTGGAAAAAAGGGAACACTCTTGCACTGTTGGTGGGAATGTAAATTGATACAGCCACTATGGAGAACAGTATGGAGGTTCCTTAAAAAACTAAAAATAGAATTACCATATGATCCAGCAATCCCACTACTGGGCATATACCCTGAGAAAACCATAATTCAAAAAAGTCATGTACCACATTGTTTATTGCAGCACAATTTACAATAGGCAGGACATGGAAGCAACCTAAGTGTCCATCGACAGATGAATGGATAAAGATGTGGCACATATATACAATGGAATATTAGCCATACAAAGAAACGAAATTGAGTTATTTGTAGTGAAGTGGATGGACCTCAAGTCTGTCATAACAGAGTGAAGTAAGTCAGAAAGAGAAAAACAAATACCATATGCTGACGTATATATGTGGCATCTAAAAAAAAAAAAAAGGTTCTGAAGAACCTAGAGGCAGGACAGGAATAAAGACGCAGATGTAGAGAATGGACTTGAGGACAAGGGGAGGGGGAAGGGTAAGCTGGGACAAAGTGAGAGAGTGGCATGGACATATATACACTACCAAATGTAAAATAGCTAGCTAGTGGGAAGCAGCTGCATAGCACAGGGAGATCAGCTCCGTGCTTTGTGACCACCTAGAGGGGTGGGATAGGGGAGGGTGGGAGGGAGGGAGACGCAAGAGGGAAGAGATATGGGAACATATGTGTATGTATAACTGATTCACTTTGTTATAAAGCAAAAACTAACACACCATTGTAAAGCAATTATACTCCAATAAAGATGTAAAAAAAAACCAAAACAAAACCTGAAGAACTAGTGGAGTGTGGCCTGCCCTTGTGAAATGCTGGCTGATTGCTCTGGACCTTATAAGGCTGAGAGGCTTTGATATTGCAGCCTCCTTGGCTCCCAGTTCTCTTGTCACGTGCGTGGCATATTCCTTGAGACCCTAAGATCTATGAGAGGATTGGAGGTGTGGCCTATTAATACCCAACAGTTTAAAAGTGGCTGCTAGGGGCTTCCCTGGTGGTGCAGTGGTTGAGAGTCCGCCTGCCGATGCAGGGAATGCGGGTTCGTGCCCCGGTCCGGGAAGATCCCACATGCCGCGGAGTGGCTGGGTCTGTGAGCCATGGCCATTGAGCCTGCGCGTCCGTAGCCTGTGCTCCGCAACGGGAGAGGCCACAACAGTGAGAGGCCCGCGTACCGCAAAAAAAAAAAGTGGCTGCTAGGCGTTGATAGTAAACGTCTATAACCAAGGACAGCTAGAATTAAAACAGCATACAGGAAAGCCGGGAATAACCTGATGGTCCTTTATACTTCCTACACTCAGATCCTGCATTCTCTGGTAGGATCACTTCTAGAAGAATAGTTTTTCAGAGGTGCCTGGAACTTAAAACTCTTTTTGGAAGTGGCCCAATGTAGTAGAAAGAACACAGACTTTGAAATCAGAGAACCATTTGAATCAAACCTGCCATTCACGAGCCGTGTGAAAAATTACTTAACTCCTTTGAATCTCACTTTCCTCATCTATAAAATGGGAATATACCATCAAAAATAAAATGAATAAAAGTGCCTAGTACAATATCGGAAACATAAGGTGCATAACAATCACTAGTTACTTTCCCTCCTGTCTTTGAAAGTGACTCGCCAAAGCTCCTATAACCAACTCAGGTAGAACTAGGACTAGACTTGAGACCTTCTGGGCCTTCAGCCATGATGCATGCTTCATCTAATGCTTTTCCCTTGCTGCCTCTTCCCCCCATGGGGACTGGTATCAGTCCTCTGTGTATTCATTCCTTTACCTCCTTTTGGAACAAAATGGGGACATGGATATACATACAGAGAGTGGATCCAGAGCCAGGGTGAATAAATTCCTAACAAGTGAGCAACACAAAATTTCTAACAGAATATTTTTAAAGTTTATGCTCTTGCAAAGAATAATAGAATGTAATTCTACCCAAGATCCTGAGAGTTTCTGGAAGCATGTATTCCCAGTAGATGGCAGCATTGTTTCATTTACTTTCATCTAAAGGTTCGCAGGCTGCGTTGCCCGCTGGTAATTCCAGTAACAATTTCACTAATGAAACAGCAGGATGTTGGTGAATGCCTCTTTTCCTCCACTTAGTTCTTCTCCCTTGAAGAAGTAGGCGAATGCTTGTGTGTCACCACCGAGTCCTTTTGAGTCTGTGATTTTAAAAAAGAAGGAAAAATGGTTTCCTCTGCAGACTAGTCTATGCTTCCAGTTCAGAGACTACTCAACATTCTTTTACAACCTGGTCTCAAGTGAAAGACTCTGCTTTGAATTCTTCTTCCTTCCTCTGACCTATACTCATTGCAGTCTGGCTGAACATTTGTTCGAAAACTCCCTTGGCACTTAGGGCAGGGTTGCTTTATGTTGGTCTTAGAGGAAGCTTCACAGGATTTTAGCCTAACAGAAATTGATCTTTAATCAATGTTCTGCAGTGCCTTATAGAGGCGGTATGCAAATAATCCCCCATTAATCCCGGGGCCAACAGACCAATGGGGGAAGTCTGTGTTGCATTAACTTGTAAATTAGAGTGCTTTCAACTGACCCCTGATGGATTTTCCATATGTCCAAAGAGCTGAAGCTGAAATGCAGAGGTTGAGAGACGGCTGGATATTGAATGCAAAAATATAAGCGTTTTCGGCCTTGGCTCACTGCTGACCTCTGTTTGTATGTTGTCACAGCTGTGTCGTTGGCTACGTCGGAGAGCGATGTCAGCACCGAGACTTGAAGTGGTGGGAACTGCGCCATGCCGGCCACGGGCGGCAGCGGAGCGTCACCGCGGTGGCTGCCTGCGTGGTGGTGCTGCTTCTGCTACTGCTCCTGGGGCTGTGCGGGGCTCAGAAATACAGGTGACTTTGCTTCCATTGGAACTTTCAACCTCCTTCTAGCTCCTCCCAGGGGCTTCTTGAGATGAGCTGCTTCTACACACTTATTTCATTTAAAAACTGGAATAACAGTAAAAGAAAACAAAAAACGGTCCAGGATTTCATTGCTCTAAAACATCAGTGGATTTATTGTTCCATTCCAGTCTTTGCCCATAAACCTATGTAGTTTACTGGGTTGTTACTTAACCTCACACGTTTTTTGTTTGTTTGTTTTGTTTTGTTTTGTTTGCGGTACGCGGGCCTCTCACTGTTGTGGCCTCTCCCGTTGCGGAGCACAGGCTCCGGACGCGCAGGCTCAGCGTCCATGGCTCACGCGCCCAGCCGCTCCGCGGCATGTGGGATCCTCCCGGACCGGGGCACGAACACGCGTCCCCCGCATCGGCAGGCAGACGCTCAACCAGTGCGCCACCAGGGAAGCCGCCCTCACACGTTTTTATATTCCATTTTTTTTTCTGTTAGCAGCATGTGCTTCCTCTCACGCCATCCCCGGCCTGTATAACTATAATTTTCATGGGTGCCATCCATTGAGTTGATTTCCCACAAAGTATTAACTTCTGTTCAAGAAACTCAGTTATCTTCCCCAACTTGGAAGGAAGTTTCGGGTCCTTGGAGTTTATGTTTTTAGTCATTTCAAGTTAAAAGTTCAGAACTGTGGAACGATGATATTTACACATTTATTTAAAAAAAAAAACCCCACTACATTAGGGTGAAGAAATGGGCATCACATTGTTTGCTCATTTTCCACTTTCTTAAAAAGTAAGCCAGCATCCTCCACTATCCTCAATACAGAAAAGCATTTTATGCACTGTTGTAGTTTGTCTGGCATATATGACTTAATAAATGCTTTTTGTTATCGCTATGATTTTCCATGAACCGTAATCTTCCCCAAGGAGTCACACATTCCAAATCCTTTTCTATCTTGAGACACAGGATTCTCAGGCAAAAACTTGAAATTTTAATTCAGTGGTTCATCAGTAACCATCGTACTTTTTAGCCTGGTGTTCAATCAATATCTTGGATATTTGTAGGAAGAATATTGAATAATCAGCGTTTCATCCCATTGGACAGAATGCCAAAAGGAAAGTAGATGATTGGCAAATAATGTAGAAAAAACTGGAAGGAAGAAACAAGTCCAAGTGTACTGTAATTACTAGGTATTTTTTCTTATTCTATGGACTATGACATAGTAAGTAATATGCTGCGAAGTTCAAATTAAAACTGCCAGTTTAAATATTGCCACGTCACTCATATACACCAATAAATACAGACCTAGCATTGGGTTTATCAGTTAGGTGTGTTTAGCAATTTTCTGTAAAGAGTTAAAATCAGTTATTCCTCCCTTCGTGTCAATCTGACCTGTTTTGTCTAGATTGACTGTCCGACACTATTTGTCCTGTGTATCTCTGAAAAGATTGTTTGTGGAACTAAATAATTTTAAAAGTATTGTACTATTATTACTTCATAAAACTTGTTGGGGACTTCCCTGGCGGTCCAGTGGTTAAGACTTTGCCTTCCAACGCAGGGGATGTGGGTTTGATCCCTGGTCAGGGAGCTAAGATCCCACATGCCTTGCGGCCAAAACACCAAAACATAAAACAGAAGCAATATTGTAACAAATTCAATAAGAAAGACTTTAAAAAATAAAAATAAAACTATTTCTTGGAAGAACCGCTTTGTAAAAAAATCAACAGGAAGTATTATGTCACAAACTATAACTTGCAACTTTGGAACTGTTTATATTAACCGCTTCAATTTTTTTCCTTGATGCTTTTGATTAAAAATAATAACCCACACTATTTCCTGATGGGGTTCCATCTGTCTCATGGAATTCACAGCTCCTGGGATGGGGCTTCCACAGCAGCCCCTACCTTCCTTATTGCCCTTCCTCCGATGGTCAGACAGGCCTGTTTGACTGAGGGTTACATTCCTAGAGCGAATTAAGATGCCATCTGCCCCAAGACAGCAGCACTATTTTGGAATCTTGAGGCTGGCTGGTGGTCTCCCCACCACCTTTCCTTCATTGGTTTCCCTTAAATGGCTGCTCAGTATGTGATGTACCTGTCTCTCTCCCTCTCAAGGCTATGCTTTGAGGACAGGGATCCCACTTTCATGTTAGATCTCCCTCCCTTTCACCCCCTCCCCCAGGACATGACACCATGCCTTGCATAGACCTGGAAGGAGCCTAGGCTTTGCATCCGTCAACTGAAAAAAAAAAAAAAAGCACAACGTGAGAGTTATGAGTTAAGTTTATTTGGGGCAAAATGAGGACTATAGCCCGGAAGACGGCATTTCAGATAGCTCTGAGAAACTGCTCCAAAGAGGTAGGGGGCGAGGTCAGTATATATGTGACTTTGGTGAAGGAGGAGTACAGGCAATCACATATTTTTTGCAGAAGGTTGCCGCTAGTCTCGTGAAGGTTACTGCTACTCATGAGGGGGAGACGTCAACGTGAAGGATTTTAGTGCTTTGCCAGATACAAGGAGATGCAAGAATTGGGCTCATAAAATCTTTTCCTGAGAATATCTAATTATCTGAAGACCTGTTCTGCCAGTTTTTCGCAGAGCACAGGGCGCCTCATTCCTGATCTCCGCACTGAACTCCTTTCAGTGGGTGTTGAAGGTCAGCAGCTGCTGCAGCTTGTGATATAATCCTTGTAGAGGTAGACGGCAGGTGCCAATATGTAGTTGGCACAGCACTGTGACCCAGCTCCTGGGCTGCCCTTGGTAGCTGTGTGCCTTGGGTTCATCACTACTATCTTCCAATCCCACTGGCTTCACTTGTAAAATGAAGCTAATATAGTGTGTGTCACACAATTGCTGTGGTACTATTTCCGTGGGCACCCCCTCCTCACAAATTCTAAGTCCATTTAGGTAGAGATTTTGTTGTGTTTTTTTCCATTCCTATGTCTCCGGTACTAAGACAGGGCCTAGGATATAGTTAGTACTCAATCGATATGTCCATGAATAAATGAATGAATGAATGCATGGCTTCCCGCCCACCCCATGCCCTCCTACCCCTCGTCACGGTACCTTGGAAAGAGTGAAGCATCATCTGGAAAGTAATGCAGGTAAGGATACCTTAAAACCCAAAGTTAGGCTCCTAGTTTCCTTAATACTTCTTCTGTCCCATGCATTTTAAGTACCAAAATTTCAGTAGCAAAAGTAGTTGTCCTTGACCGTCACTGAGTAGGCTACTGTTTTATTTTGTTTTGAGATTGGCTGATATTTTGGCTCTATGGCAGGACTCAGAAGCTGCTATCGAAAAATCCGAAGAATCCTTATGAAGAGTCGAGCAGAGATGCGAGCAGTACCAGGCCTGCAGATGAGGAGGCTGGGATGTCCTCTTACCCCCAGCCTTGGGTAATGTGACCACAGTACATGAAGCAAGAAATTAAATACATGAAGCAAGAAATGTAAAGCAATAAAGCTTTACGTTAATCCCAGTTCATTTTTTTTTCTCATTCTTCACTGAGTTCAGAGAGACTGGAATCTATTATAGCTTCCAGCTGGTGTTAATGTTACCTAACACCACAAGAAGTGGGAGGTCCTGGGTGGGCAGTGAGGGTGGGGGAACTGTGTCCTAAATTAAAGTAATCAGATAAACTAAACTAGTGCCATAATGTAATGCACGAGACATTTATGAGATCTTTTTTCTAACATGTACTTTCTTGCTATAACTTAGCTTTTTATGTGTTTGTGGAAAGTCTTTCCCCATTTTTCGGCGATCCCTTTCAGATGGATGCCTTAAAAACCCAAGATTATGCTCCTAATTTTGTTAAAATTTCTTTTCTCACACACATATTAAGTCCTTAAACTTCAGCAGCAAAACAGTTGCCAGATTTAGCCAATAAAAATACAGGACACCTAGTTAAATTCATGCTAATACTGAAAGTTCAATTTTAAATTCAAATTTTACTGGGTATCCTGTATTTTATCTGGCAGCCCTGTATATTTTCCAAAAAGCATAGGAACTGCGAAGTTCAAAATGCTTCATAGATCATCCACTTCAGTAATTGATCTTAGAACACTAGAGGGCAGACTTGGGACAGGCTCTCTTGAAATTGCTGGAATTTCCATTTTCAGAATCCCGTCAGAGATAATCTGACTGGTTCCGTGTGTGTGTGTGTGTGTGTGTGTGTGTGTGTGTGTGTGTGTGTGTGTGTGTGTGTGTGTGTGTGTGTGTGTGTTGTTGGTATCATTTGTGGTATATGTTGTGGAAGAGGCTGGACTATATGGCAGGTCCGTGGGGAATTGAAACCTGTGGGCACATAGGGAAAAGGCTGTTAGGGAGAGGTTGTCAAGGGGCAAAGGCATCATTTGGGGTCCTTCCCACACCACTTCTCCCACTCCCCAGCCTCTACTTCATGTGCATTTCAGAGAACAGCTTTCCTGTGGCTATGCTTTTGACTTAACAAGTGACCATCTGTCTCTGCTTGTTGTAGGCATTCAGCGTATACTTATTTTTTGGTGGAACTTGAGTACAGAAATACAATAAGAAATGTGAATTCTGGCTTTACTCTTCTAACCAGTTGGCTAATTTTCAGCAAGTCACTGAACCCTTGTTTCTTCATCAGGACTCCAAGGCGTTTGGATTACATGAGCTCTAAGATCCCCCCTGTCTCTGGAGAGTCCCTAAGTGTGTGGTTCTGGGTGGACTTAGTTATAGAATGTCCTCAGTTCTTTGAAACTTCATGACTTGTGGACTCTTTAATTTTCCAGATCTCATTGTCAGCCTGTATGGTACTTCCTTCAGGTTTTGGGTAGCAAGTTTAGTTCATCTTATTTAAATCATGGGAGAGAAGGAGAAACACAATCTGTATCTTATTTCTTAAAAAATCAAAAACACTTGCTGCTGTCACGAGCAGCATGCTGTCTCAGGGCTGTGGTGAGAGGCTCAGTCTCCCAGCCGTCAGATCTGTCATTGACACCAACTGCTGCTGCAGATATCGGTGCGAGTGGGAGAGAGCCGAGCACCCAAGCTAGGAGGAGAAGCAGCAGAAACAAATTTGATTCCATCAGCTGCCTTCCCCAACCCAGGCCAGAATCCTGGAACCTATGTTCTTCTGGCAGAGGGGCATGTGGTTGGAAAACTGGCAGTGCAGTGGGCTGGATTTTAACTTGAGCCAGAAAAATGGGCCTGTGCCCATAAACAGTGGGTCATGGATTAGTTTTGCAATGAGTTACTTTGGGAGACCATCAGTGAGGAAGAGGTGGAGAAGGGTGATTAGTGTTGTGGAAAATAAGAAAATGAAAACATGTTCAGGGGATCCACCATTCTCTCACCAACATTTCTCTCCTTAATCGACTCTACTCATTTTTATTCCTATACTTTTCTCAAGGAGAAATATGACCAAGGAGATTTTTTTCTATTCTCTCTTCCTCATTGTATTTCTCAGCTATGGGCTCTTTATGTGGACGGTACGTTTCTGAACCAGTAGAGCATTGGTTCAGAACCTTGGGGCAGTCTCTCTGCTGGGTTACTGATTGGCAAGGAAGGACTTCCCCAAACTGCATCCTTCATCCTGGGGCATGGGGTCACTTCTTTTCTCTCCTTTTATCTTTGATCTGCTTTAATCTCTAATCTATCTGGTGTGAATGTGAGCCAGTGAACTCTGGTTAGCCTGCATTGCAAGTGCCCAATCGAATGTGGACAGTACAAACAATGACAAAAATAATCATTTTGTTGACCGAAGAGAAATAATGTTGTTTTCTGAGCCTGCCTTTTAGAATTCTGGTTCCCAAGCTGTTCAAGCATGAAAAGACATTTCATGGATCCCTGCAAAATAGTAGTTGCATTATTAGTTCTTATTACCCACTAATGAGCCCAAATTATTCAGAACTTGATAGCATGTTTAAGTGAATTTTCCTAATTAAGCACACACACATATTTGAAAAGTTGGAGCACATACATGTGCGAGATATTATTTGTCTGGCCTGTGGGCAATGCTTAGAACACTTGTGGATTCATGTATGGGTACTGCTAGTTGCTTTAATAGAGAGTAACAGAAGCTTTCTAACTGAAAACTGAATCTTTCATTAGCCAGAGAGACAAATTTGACAGGGCCTTTCTTTTGGCTTCTACCTTCTATAAGGTGGACATGAAGCCATAGATTTTATTTAACGTATGTTGAGATAATTTATGGATTTTAACAATGTCCTCTCTCTCCCTTTTATTTGCTGCAGTTTGTGGTTATAAAGGAACATCAAAACTTCAGCAATGGGAGTCAACCTGTAGCCCTCAAGGACGGCCTTGTGGCAGATGTTGGCCAGTTTTCTTCCCTGGAGCCTGGTGAACGATTATCTTTCCCTGGATCGTGAATGTTTCCCTGAATGTGAAAAGTCTCATCTACACACAGAAACAGTGAATAGTGAAATTGTATAAGCTGTGTGAGCAGCTGGCTGTATTGGAATGCCATAGAACTTTAGAGAAATATGTTTAGACTAGATTCCTGTTTACCTGAGGTTACCACGTTCACTCAAAACTCTGGTCACATAGCAGTCTGCTAGGTCCCCTTAAGCAAGCACACAACGAGTCACTCCTTATTTTGATTTAGGTTGGGTTTTGAGGTCATTCTTGGGGTTCGGGATCTGTACGGGCAGCTGTAGGCATGGTTCCAGTGAAATTGCAAGTGGCTCCAAGAAAACGTGTTCCATGTTTTGGAAGGAAGGATGCTTGTGAATTTAAGTTGATCTGGGGGTTCTCCTAGGGATTTGGGAGCTACCCCTCAACCAGATGCCTGGCCGTCTGTGAAATCCAGCCAGACCCCTGCGACAGGGGCTGTAAAATCAACCCACATTTTCAGGCTGTTTTGGAACTCAATCTGCTTCCAGTAGAAATGGAGTTACGTATGATTCGACATAATACTTTTGTCAAGAGTTGTATTAAGATAAATTTCTTGGGCTTGGGTCTCAGATAGCGTAGTTGTATTTCCTAACTCAGAGGATGAGGTTGAATGTGCTTTTTGTATCATAAACCTTCAGAAAGGTTCAGAGAAACTTTTCAGCCGACAAAACCAGTTCCTCTGCTAATGAGAGGTGCTTCAGCCCCACTTACACTTTCTGATATTTGTCCTTCATAAATATGCCATAAATTATGTCCTTCATACATATTGTCCTTCATAAATATGCTTGTTACCATTCTCTTCTCCTCAGACTTCCTCGTAGAGAGAACATAGGCTTCTTGTTTTGAAAAACTCACTCCAAATCCCCCTCTCATACATGTGTTGCCACGTAACCCAGATTCAGTATAACTTTCTTTCCTAATTTGAGGAAGGCTCTGGATATTAAGGTATACTTCAGAATTGAATATTAAAACTACAATAAATATTATATATATATGTATATATATCATTACAAGTGTTGTTAATCGGGATAATGAAAACATTTAGCATTTTCAAATGTTGCGTGGTTTTTTGTTGTTATTAGTAGCATTTTTTGAAGGTAATGGAATATCTTGTTTTACATAGTACTTTTTCTTGAGGAGCTAAAAGCAAATAATTCTTCGTTATGAAAATAATCTCCTTTAGAGGTATATATAATGTAATTTTGTAAGATATTCAGTAGCACAATTAAAAGAGTATGGTTAAACTCAGACAAGAACTAAGGACTCAGTTAGCTGAATACTCAGGAATAAATTAGAAGCTCTCTCTTTTTACTCATTCTATTGCAAACAGTTTTTGACCAATTCTCTATGAGCTACTCATAATACCTGTCTCCCAATATGAGTGATCATATCCCCAGTCATGTCCAGCCATCTCATAAATGCCTGTTGTGAAAGTGCATGTGGAGATTGGAGGTGGGGAGGTAGAGTGGGAAATGAGATAAAAGATCAAGATTGGTTCTGAGCCAATTCTTTGTCTACCCTGGAAAACCCATTAAGCCACAGGCTATACTAGTGGTGCCCCCACAGAACCATATTCATTGACCTCAGCCAACATCAACTGGTGCAAGTTAAGTGCAGAGTATCATGCTAGGGGATAGGAATGCAAGTGCATTTAAAACCCGAGCTCTGTTCTCAAGTCATTTATGGGCCAAATGGGGACAGTGGAGGTACACAGAGAAAGCTAAGTAGCAATGTCAGGTAGCACAGTCCTTTGAATCATCTTACTAACCAAAACTATTTTAAATTTTTAAAAATTGGGTCCAGAATGGTTTGAAAATGGGTTCACTTGTGTCTCATATTTCAGGTCTACTCTCCAGCCACTACTATTAGGGTCTGTCTTGCTGGACATTGTGAGTGATGTGAATACTGAAATGTCTTTTTTCTCTTGTATAGGGTCATTGCAACCAACATCATGGAGAAAGGAGCCCCAGATGTATATGGGCACAGAACAAGGATGCTGTGTTTCATCGTCCAGTGATAAAGGCTCTAGTCACCAGAGAATGAAGTGTAGCTTTCATCTCCCCTCCTATGGGGCATGGCCCATTGCTGGGGGAGTTGAGAAGTCCCATTCTCTCCCAGCAGCTTACCCATTATGGCAACAAAGAGCTCCGGATCCACCACACCAAATGGAGCTGACTCAGTGAAAGCTGGAATTAAAAGTAAGATCAAGAGGAACAAACTGTATTGATGGATAGTCATACTTCATTTCAAAAAGTAGAGGAAAAAATACAGATGTTCATTCTACAATCTCTACAACTAATCACCTACTCAGCGTCGGAGACAAATACGTATTGTGCTTTTGCTTCTTCCTTCAAGCAGTCTCACTGCAGATTTTCAAGTAAAAGTGACCTGGAGAATCACTGGGTAACTCATTAGAAACTAAAATGGGGAAAGTAGTGCTTTGTAAACTGTGTTGTCTTCAATATTCAATACAGACAGATTTTTTTTTTCCTGCAGCCCCAGAAGATATTTGGGGTTAAAACAATCAATCATACAGGTTGGGTCAGTTATAAAGTAATTTCTCTTATCTGGACAGAACATTTAGCTAAATTTTATGAAATGGTTAGAATATTAAAATTATTGTTATTGATATAATACATTGGTAGGCATTTACCTATCATTGGTGTGGTCCATGCTGGTAATTTTGCAGAATGAATTTTGATAAATTAATGAAAAATGTACTAACTTAGAACCTGATTTCTTCCAAATTGGATGGCTTATTTTTTCTTTAAAAATCTTTGAATGAAAACATTTAATTTTTAAAACATTACCCAAGAGACTTCTGTGTTTCTGACATTACTATTCCTTCCCCCACATATTTTTTTCTCTAATGAAAATGGTAAATTCTCCCTTTGTATGTTTGCACAGAATTTTTACTTATTTTCAACATATGAGATTGTAAGCAAATTGCCTGATTTATTTTAATTTTGGACAGCAATCAATTTCTTCTACTTATTTAAATAAAATCAGCATAAACATTTTATCGTACACCTGGTTAAGTAATAAATTATAGTTTAAGGGGATGTTAGAGATGAAGCAAAGTGATTTTCTAAGCTTGCTATTGTTACTTTACAAAAAAAATCATATTTGAAATCTTTCTAACGTTATAAGGTAGATTTTCACAAAGTGTTCCAATTAAATATCATTCTTGCAGCCAAGGCATTGTTACTACAAATTACACAACCTACTACTGTAACTGGATTGTTTGGGGCTTTGGATTATTCAGTTTATGCATTAACTAGTCCTTTTGCTTATCTTTTCTTTCCTTTCTCTTGAACTCCTTGGACTTTGGTTACACCAGAAGTCAGCATGAAAAGGCGTTGAAGCCCATTTCAAGTAGATAATTCTTAGAAGTTTTGGTAGAGATTTTGTGGCGGAGTTAATTCAGATTTTTCTGTATTCAGTTTTGCTTTAATTGGTAGTTGATAACCTGGAGGATCAGAAGATCTGTCTTTTGTTTCTAATGAGTGAACTGACCTCAGGAAAAATGTAGTCATAATTCTCCCAATGATGGGAAAATTATATTTGTAAGTGTGAATATTTTTTCTTCTTCCAAAAGTGAACATTTTGGAAGGTTTAAGTGTTCAGATTACATTTTTGTATTTTGGCACCTCGTTTAGGATTCCAGTGATAACATGAGACCACAATAGCCCATAACATAGCATTATCTTTGAACCGTTATCTTCAAGCTGTGCAGTGAATCTGATACCTCATAAACTAGGACCCTGTGTCCTTGATCAGGATCTAACACTGTCTCCCTGGTCAAAGTAGAGAGAAAACACACTTTGTGTCCTTAGCAAGTCACCCTGAAAGAGTATTTTCCTTTGCTGAGGCTCCCACGTCTCTACCAGAAATATCCTCCTTTAAGAATCTATTTTTTTTAAAAGAGCATTTTCATCTAAGATATTCAGTTTGGAAAAAATGCAAATCAAATATTTTTATTTCCTAAATCTCATGGTCTCCTTGTGCACAATGCCTGATTGTGATCCTATTGGACTAAATGTCACCTGCTACATAACATGAGCGTTCTGCCCTCTTTTCTAGCACCTAATAGAGGGCTTAGCATACTCTATTCTTTTGAAACTGTATGGTTCCAGTTCCACCTATTAACCTTGATTTCCAACTGATATCCTCTTCATGTGAATAAATGATTATCGTGTGATCACTGAAAATGTGTTAAAAGCACTAAATAAATTATTTAAAAACATACAAACAAACCAACAAAAAGACTGGGAGAAAGGGAAAATATCGAGGTAATTTAAGCAGCTGTGACAGGCAAGATTTTGTTGTTGTTGTTTACTTTTTCTTTCTTCTTTTTTTTAAATCCTTAAATGAGAAACCCTCTCTGCATTGTTTCCTCCTGAGCTGTTTCACTCCAGACATGCCTGCAGCAGAGTTCTTTCCCGTTTGGAACTTGACAGGGTTTCTGTCGCTAGTAGCATATGCTTACAACAACGTAGCTCAGTAGGAAAATAATGTGATGGACGTGGATCCTTAGTTAATCACTCACATATCTGAACCAGAGACTGTAGGAAGCACATAAATTACCAAACAGGAAAATTTCCTAGCTGCTGGTCATTTCCTATTTTTTCTCCTGTACAGTGAATATTTGACCCTCTGACATAGTTCAATTTCCATTTCTGGTGGGTCAGAAGGAAAATTATGATGTGCCTGACTCAACAATTAAGCCTTCAGAGCGCATTCTAAACTAAGGGTTGTCAATCCCAGATTAATGCCTGAGTTATTTGGGTTCTTATTTTTCATTTGTACCACTCACCTGCCAAAATAATAAAGTATAGTAAAACTGTATTATTCAGAATTTTAGGGAGTCATTTGAACAGTGAGGCAGGTGCTTGCACCGTGGTTTCTTTAGCTCTAAAATGAGGCATCTTTTGTATGAACCAACTTAAAGTAACAGCAACACCAACACAAACTAAGGTTTTATTTCTACCACTGAGGTATTGAGGTAATCAAGGCCTTACTGCTTTAAAAACCAAATATTCTTTTTTAAAAAAAATCAATTTAAGGTAGCACTCTTTCTACCACTCTATGAAACACCCTGCACATAATTACACATTTTCTTGATGACATAAGAACTTCATTACACACCAGGCATAATATAATGCTACAGTTTTGTGACAGTCAGAGCTTCTTTGCCGCTTACAGAGATCCTTAGAACTTGAGTCCAAATACTTTAACCTGTTATTTTTTTATTACTTTTATGAACTTTTAAGCTGTCAGCTCTCATGGCTCTATCAATACCTTCCATAGATGCTCCTTAACGCTTGCTTCTGTTTTGTAAACTTGGTGTTCAGATTACCAAGCAAGTTAGCATTGTAAGTAAAGTAAGAGTACATGTATAGTACTGAAGGAGAACTTAAGTACATTTCCTGTGTGAAGTACTTGAGTTTTAGCCCTTAAATTTTTTTTTAATATAGATTTATTTATTTTTGGCTGCGTTGCTGTGTGCGGGCTTTCTCTAGTTGTGGCGAGTGGGCTTCTCATAGCAGTGGCTTCTCTTATTGCAGAGCACGGGCTCTAGGCACGCGGGCTTCAGTAGTTGCGGTGTGCGGGCTTCAGTAGTTGTGGCACATGGGCTCTAGGGCACGTGGGCTTCAGTAGTTGTGGCACGAGGGCTCAGTAGTTGTGGTGCACGGGCTTAGTTGCTCCTTAGCATGTGAGATCTTCCCAGGCCAGGGATCGAACCTGTGTCCCCTGCATTGGCAGGTGGATTCTTAACCACTGCGCCACCAGGGAAGTCACAGCCCTTAAACTTTTGACATGTTGCATCCTTTTATTTTTTCCTTAATCTTCTCAGCTGCATTCTCAGAGTGCAGATGCATCGATTCCAGATAGAGGAGGTGGTGGGGGTACATTTAATGACAATACAGAATGTAGTGGTTATGAAGATGGTCTCTGAAGTCAATAAAACTGAATTCAAATCCCATTGTGGCACTTAACTATCTTTGTTACCTTGTTCAAACTACTTAATCTCTCTCAGCTTCAATTTCCTCATCTGTAGAATGGGGAGAAAAACACTACTGTTGTCAGAGGACTGTTGTGATTTTTACATGAAATAATGCATGTAGAGTACTTAGCATAATGCTTACCATAAAATTAAATGGTATTATTATAGTTATTATTTTGCCCTTTCCTGAGACCACTGTTTTAATAGCATTAATTTTCATTATGGTGACCTTGTTTTTTCCGCTTCTAATCCAGGCAATTTGCACATGAAGATGGGGCAAAGAGCAGAACCCTAAACCCTTGGGTCAAAATTTTAAGAGGCGTTATGCACAAATATCAAGACAGACTAAATATTCAATTTCATTTTTACATTAAAATCACTACCTTAGACATATACATTGGGACATGTTGGTCATTTATTCATCAAGTTTTATGCACTGGATAAAGAAATTAATGAGAATATTAATTCATGACTATATTAGTATGAGACAACACTGTGCAGCTTATCTGTGCCTTAATAGAACTGGGAAAAACATTTTTTTGTTTGTATCTATGTTTTAAAGGCAGGAAGCTTATAAACAGAAGAGGTCCTTGAGAAACTATATCATAAGGCTTCTACTGAAAAATCTCAGCTGGTAATTAAATATCGCATGTGTTGTAAGAATAACCCTTTGTATATTATAGTGAGATATTTCTCTAATATTTGTTGGCAGCTTCTAAGCCAAGCAGAAATACACTGTAGAATGTCGATATTAGTTTTAAATACTTATTAATTTGTTAGAGCTGGAGACAGCAGCACAAAAGATGTAGGTGGTAGCTTCTAATGATCAGTAAGAAAATGTATAATTAGACTTCCAGAACCACTTGATCTCTGTCAACAGCAACTTTCCAAATTTTTCACTATCATTACCTGCTTTTAGTATTTATACCTGTTGCCTCAATGATAAGGAAATACCATTTCCCCAACGAAATTAAAAGGAGAAATAGACGAATCCACAGTTATGGTTGGAGACTTCAAGACTCCTCACTCAGTAACCGACAGAATTAGTACACAGAAAATCAGTAAGGCTATAGAAGACCTGAACAACTCTATTAACCAACTTGATCAACCTGACATTTACAGAACACTCTACCCAATAACAGTAGAATATACCTTATTTTCAAGTGGTCATGGAACATTCATTGAGATAAACTATATTCTGGGCCACAAATTTCCTTAACAATTTTTTAAAAATATACAGTTAACCGTTAAATAACATGGAGATTAGGGGCACTGACCCCTCACACAGTCAAAAATCCACATACAACTTCACAGTCATTTCTCTGTATCAAAAGTTCTGTATCTGTAAATTCAACCAACCATGAATGATGTGGTAATATAGTATGCATTTATTGGGAAAAAATCCTCATATAAGTGGGCCTGTGCAGCTCAAAGCTGTTGTTCAAGGGTCAACTATATATCATACAAAGGATGTCCTATGACTATAAAAAAATTAAACTTGAAATCAAAGGTAGAAAAATACCAGGAAAATCCCTAAATATTTAAAATTGAACAATACACTTATAAATCACCTATGGCCCAAACAGGAAGTTTCAAGGGAAATTAGAAAATATTTTGAACTAAATTAAACTGAAAACACACACACACAAGTAAATTAATAAAAAATAAAAACCATGGTAATGACTGGGCTGTGACTGAGCTTTTAAACCATTTATACCCAAATCTCATTTAAGCTACCTAGTCCCATAGATGTGGGTATATATGATAGTTTGCACTGGGGTCAAAAAGCCTTTGTATCTGTGTTATTAAAATATTTTTCTCCAGAGTTCTATCATATATTTGCACTGTGATTTTATTTTATTTATTTATTCATTCATTTATTTAATGATTTAGGTCTTTTTATTTTTTATTTAAGTATAATTGCTTTACAATGTTGCATTAGTTTCAGATGTAGCATGGTGCTTTGTAATTTAATAAGGATTTTTGTGTTCATTATCTTACTCAACCTCATTAATTCTCACACCCAAACTATAAAGTTAGTGGGGCAGATATTCTTTCCATTTTACTTATTCTTAAAGATAGATTATGTCCAAAACTGAAGGAAAGTGAAGATGAATAATAAAATACATTACTAGAGATAAAAATTACTTCATAATGATAAAATGTTCAATTTACCAGAAATATAATTCTAAAATCATGTACACTTAATACCCTGCCTCAAATATATAAAGCAAAAAATTGACAACTTACAAGAAGTATTGAAGAAAACACTATCACAGTAGGAGATTTTACCATACTACTTTTGGTAGTTAATAAACTTAGGAGACAAATTAGTAAGGATATAGAAGACTTTATAATTTTTCCAATTGGGTATATATAGTACACATAGAAATTCATGAACGTTAGTATTTGCTAGTCCATAATGTATCTTCAGCAAGTTTCACAAGACCACAGGAATGTGGTGGTATAAACCATATTCTCTGACCATAATGAACTTGAGTTAGAGTTAAATGATAAGTGATAATGAGAGTGCTTGGAAATTACAAAAACACTTCTAAATAACTTACAGGTGAAAGATGAAACCATAATGGAAATCATAATGGAACTGAACAATTGTGAAAATTCTGTATACCACAATTTATGGTGTATAACTAAACTGACATTTTGAGGGAATTTTAAACCTTTATATCTTATATAGGAAAAAAGCCTGAAAGTCAGTGAGTTAAGAAGCACTCAATTGAAAAAATTTTTAAAAAGTAGAATAAATCCAAAGAAAGTATAAGCAAAGATATCACAAAGAGCAGAAATTAATGAAATAAAGAAAAAATATAAGAAAATTTAAAAAGCCAAAACTTAGTTGTTTGAAAAAAATTTAACAAATTTATGACAAAATTGATCGGGAAAAAATAATGAACAACTATATAATGTTATGGATGAAAAGAGCATAAAACTATAGACATGGTCATGAGTTAAAAAAATAAGAAAATAGTATGAATAACTTTGACAATAAAATTTTAAATTTAGGCCAAATGGACAATTGCCTAGGGAAAAAAAAATCAGCTTACCAAACTTTCAGAGAAAGAGTTTTAAACCCATTAAAGAAATTTAAAAATTTAAAATTCTTCCCACAAGGAAAATACTAAACATTACATATTTGGTAGCTTTGCATTGTATCAACTGGGTAAACTGGAACTGTTTCCCAGAATTTCCTCCTTGTATGTTTTTTTTTTTTTTTTTTTTTTTTTTTTTTTTTTGCGTTACATGGGCCTCTCACTCTTGTGGCCTCTCCAGACGCGCAGGCTCAGTTGCCATGGCTCACGGGCCCAGCCACTCTGCGGCATGTGGGATCTTCCCGGACAGGGGCACGAACCCGTGTCCCCTGCATCGGCAGGCGGACTCTCAACCACTGCGCCACCAGGGAAGCCCCCTTGTATGTTTTTGTGATACAGTTGGTCATCATGGTTAGATGCAGTGAAAGACAGATGCACAGGTGCCAGTGAGTCCTCACTCTTCCCCATAGTGATTGCTGCCAGGTTGCAGATTGTTCTCTCTCTCCCTTATTTGGTGTTAATCTCTTTTTCCTGACTGTTGACCCTGATGCACACCAGTGATCCCAGTTCCACCACTAGACACAGATGCAGACATCTTCCATTGACCTCCCCACCAGCTCTGCTTCAGCTACCACTTGAAAGGTAAGAGTGCCTGGTGCGCAGATTTCTCTGTAAATGTCACCTTATCCATGCATTCCATTGCATCAAGAGTGCTGATCAGTGACTTCTCTGACCGTCCAAATCCCTTCTCTGGATCTTACTTTCCCAGCTCCTCCTGCAATTAGGTAAGATATAATTTCTATAATAACTTCTTTATTCCATATACCTAGTTGTTTGCTTCCTTGATTTAATCTTAACTGACATAACAGTCAAATTCAACCAAATATTCAAGATATAGCTAATTCTTATATTACACAAATACTTCCATAGAATAAAAAAGGAAAATGAGAAGATATGTTGATGGCAAATAAGCATATAAAAAGATGATCCACACAATTTTTAATTTACATTTTAAAACAACAATGAGATACTGCTACACACCTATTAGAATGGCCAGAATCTGGAACATGGACAACACCAAATGCTGGCAAGAATTTAGAACAACAGAAACTCTAATTCATTGCTAGTGGAAATACAAAATGGTACAGCCACTTTGGAAGACAGTTTGACTACTTCTTATAAAACTAAACATACTCTTAGCATAAGATCCAGCAATCAACTTTTTGGTATTTACTTAAAGGAGTTGAAAATTTATGTCCACACGAAAACCTGCACATTGGTGTTTATAACAACTTTATTCATAATTGCCAAAACTTGGAAGCAATCAAGATGTCCTTCCAAAGGTGAATGAATAAACTGTGATAATCCAGATAATGGAATATTATTTAGCACTAAAAAGAAATGAGCTATCAGGGGTTAAGGGAGAGACATGAATAGGTGGAACACAGAGGATTTTTAAAGCAGTGAAAATATTCTGATGATACTCTAATGAGGGATACATGTCATACATTTTTCCAAACTGAGAGAATGTACAACACCAAGAGTGAATCTTAAGGTAAGCTGTGGACTTTGGGTGTATATGATGTGTCAGTGTAGTTTCATCAATTGTAACAAATGTACCATTCTGGTGGGGGATATCAATAATGGGGGAGGCTATGCATGTGTGGGGGCAAGAGGCATATGAGATATCCCTGTACCTTCCTCTCAATTTTGCTGTGAACCTAAAACTGCTCTAAAAAAATTAAGTCTTTTTTTTTAAGGAAAACACTCCCTACCTCATTTTATGGTGTTAATATAACACTTATTTCTAAAGTAGATAAGTATAGCACAAGAAAGAATGATTACAAGCCAAAGTCAATTATGGGTATAGATGTAAAAAGCCTGAACAAAATACTAACAAAAGAATTCAGCAATTTATTTAAAAGACAGCATATCATGACCAAATGGCAATTATATAATAAATGAAAATTTGGTTAAGTATTTAAACCAATAAGTATAACAGTAACAAATAAAAAGAGAAAAAAATAAAAAATGCAGAAAAGGTTTTCAATAAAATTTAACATCCATGTATGGCAACAATCTTAGCAAAATACAAAGAAAAGTGAAGTTCCTTAATTTGGTGAAGGAAAATCTGCTAAAATCCCATGGCAAACATTATATTTAATGGTGAAATCTTGAAGATCAGAGTCAAACCAAGGATGCCCTACTAGCATCACTTCCACGCAACATAGCACTAGATGTTGTAGACAGTAATTTGACAGCACCATAATATTCCAAAAATAATGCGATTAAATTTTTTAAATATGTAAAGATTGAAAACAAGGAACTTAAACTCTCATTATTTTAATATGATACAGTTGTTCATAGAGAACACAAAAGAATCTACAGTTAAATTGCAAGAAGTAATACAAAATTATACCTCAGTAATACTAATTAGAAAATATAGTTAAAATACATATTAATTACAATAGTAGTATAAATATGAAGTAACCATGAATAAATCTAACAGGGTCCAAGCTCTGTTGGAGAAAATTTAAAACTTGATGAAAAGATACAAAAGATAACCTAAAGAAGATATACCATGTTCATGGATAGGAGGTCTTAATATATCTCCTCAAACAGATATTTAGATTCAATAACATTTTAATAAAAATTTCATGTTTTTAAAGTAAAACTTGACAAACTGATTCTAAAATTTAAATGGAAAGTTATAAAAGTCTAGCATATCAGAAATTTCCTGCTGTGAATAATTAGAAAATTGCATAAAATACAACAATCTATTTGAAGGCATCAGAGAGCTACTAAGGCAGTGAGAATTTGAAGAGTTAAATCTTGGAGAGAAGGAATGGAAAATGCAAAGAGATGAAACTGACATTTATTGTCACTTTTCTTCTTGAGGCATTTGCCAACTTCTAAACAGAAGACTAAAAGGATAAGAGGAGAATAGCAGTCAAATGAAGAAAGGTTTAACAGAGCTTTCAACAGTTTTATGGGGCTAGGAGAAAAAAATCAGAGTTTAGGGCCTGCCAAAGAGGAGTGGCCCTGATAACCAATGCAAGCTTTCATAAAGGATCTTTGAATGCTACACCCTAGGCAAAAGAGCTAACTAGAAACAGTCCAGTGCTTACAAAGAAACACAGATTCAAATTAGCTCATTCCCATATGGGATTAAGAGCTAACTAGAAACAGTCCAGCTCTCACAAAGAAACACAGATTCAAATTAGCTCATTCCCAAATAGGATTAAAGTGATCTTAACTTTAATTTTGCTACAGGCAAAAAGTGAGCCCTATCTATAGGAACATAACATCATTGAAAACCTCTGATTATTTCTTCAATTTTGTACATGCTATGTCCGGCATTTAATAAAAAATTATTAGGTAACCCAGGAGATAAACGACTGACCAAAAGCCAGGAGAGAGGAAAAAAGAACTACAGGCAAAATGAACAGATTTATAGGAGATTCAATTACTGAAGTTATTAGACATGGATTTAAAGTTAACTTAGGTTTACATGTTGAAGAATATAAAGGCTGAGAAAAAAGAATTCAGCAAGAATTTGAATCTATTAAAAATAATCAACTGGAAATTACAATAACTGAAATAAAGAACTTAGTAAATGGGTTTAACATATTAGACACAGCTGAAGAGAGAATTAGTGAACTAGAAAATTAGGTCAATAGAAAATATCTATACTGAAACATGAAGAGAAAGAGAAAAAATGAAAAATACAAAAAGCACAATACATGAGACACACAAAAAAACTTCTAACACACACCAAATATATATATTTAATTCCAGAAGGGTTGAAAAGAGAGGATGGGAGTAAAAGCAATATTTGAAGATATAATGTCTGAGAATATTCCAAAACAGATGAAAAATAATAAACCAGATTAAAGAAATGCTACAAAATTAAACAAGATAAATATTTAAAAGCTTAAATACAATGAAAATAACATTTTTAAAGCATTCAGAAATAAGAAACATAATTTCAAAAGACATAACAGAAATTATGTAAGGCAGAAGAAAATAGAATAATATATTTAAAGTGTTGAAAGAAAATAACTAGATTTCTACAGCAAAAAATATTGTTAAAAATGAAGGCAAAATTAAAACTTTAGATAACAAAAACAGAAAATTGGACACAAGAAGACATGCACCAATAGAAATACTAGTAATTTTTCAGACAGAAGTGGAATGATATCAGGTCGAATCATGAAAATATAAGAAAAGGCGGCCAACTGAAAGAGAAAATACGTGGGTAAATTTAAATGAATATAGGCTGTTTATGAAAAGTCAAAAGTTATCCATGAACAACCTAAACGCACATCAACTGATGAATGGATAAAGATGTTGTATACACACACACACACACACACACACACACACACACACAGGAATATTATTCAGCCATATAAAAGAATGATATAATGCCATTTGCAGCAACATGGATAGACCTAGAGATTATCATATTAAGGGAAGTAAGTCAGAAAGAGAAAGATAGTGCTTCCCTGGTGGCGTGGTGGTTGAGAATCCGCCTGCCGATGCAGGGGACGCAGGTTCGTGCCCTGGTCCGGGAGGATCCCACATGCCATGGAGCGGCTAGGCTCGTGAGCCATGGCCGCTGAGCCTGCACGTCCGGAGCCTGTGCTCCGCAACAGGAGAGGCCACAACAGTAAGAGGCCCGCATACCGCCAAAAACAAAAGAGAGAAAGAGAAATACCATATGATATCACTTACATGTGAAATCTAAAATATGATATAAATAAACTTATTTACAAAAAAAAGTTACCCATGAAGAAGAATTAAATAGGAGGACTTGATCTAGCAGGTATCAGAAATTATTATAAACCTATAGCCACTAAGAAGTGTAGTGTCATTGTAGAAATATAACAACAATGGACAAATGGAATATAAAATACCCATACATGAAAACTTGAAAGATGATAGAGTAGGTAATGCACATCGGTGGGATAAGAATGGAGTATCAGCAAGTACACCTGAGAAAATCAGTTAACTGTGCAGAAAATAATGAAACAGATCCCCACTTTACATATTTACAAAAAAAATCTATCTAAGGTAGAATATAAACTTAAATGTGGAAAGCAAAACTAGAATACCTTTAGAAACATTTATAGGAGCATATTTTAATAACCTTGGGTTAAAGGAAAATTTCTTAAGACCTCAAAAAGGAAAATATCAATAAATTATCATTAAAATTAAGAACTTTTCTGTTCCTCAAAATACACCACAAAGAGAGTAAAAATACAAGATGTAACTTTGAAAAGAAGTTTGCAATAGATATAACTGACAAAGGATGATATAAACCTAGAATATATACATACTTCCTAAAGGGAACAAGAAAGAAAATGCAGTAGAAAGGCAGACGAGGGAACACAAATATGCCCCCAAAAACCACATGAAGAGGGACTTCCCTGGTGATGCAGTGGTTAAGAATCTGCCTGCCAAAGCAGGGGACACAGGTTCGAGCCCTGGTCTGGGAAGATCCCACATGCCGTGGAGCAACTAAGCCCGTGCGCTGCAACTACTGAGCCTGTGCTCTAGAGCCCGTGAGCCACAGCTACTGAGCCCATGTGCCACAACTACTAAAGCCTGCACACCTAGAACCCGTGCTCCTCAACAAGAGAAGCCACTTCAGTGAGAAGCCCGTGCACCACAATGAAGAGTAGCCCAGGATCGCCGCAACTAGAGAAAGCCCATGGGCAGCAACAAAGACCTAATGTAGCCAAAAATAAAATAAGTAAATAAATTTATACAAAAAACAAAAAAAAAACACATGAAGAAATGATTAATCACATTAGTAATTGGGAAATCCAACCGCAATGAGATATCATTTCACACTCATTGGCAAAAATTTTAAAGTCAGACCTAAGTTTTGGCAAAAAGTGTGGAACAACCAGTACTCTATGCTGGTGGGGTGTTAATTGGTATCACCATGTTGGCATTACCAAGCAAATTTGAACATTGTTCATATTTTACAACCTAGCAATTCTAATCTGAGGTATATATCCTAGAGAAACTCTTACACCAATAATATATCTCAAGGCACATACAAGAGTGTTTACAATGGCAAAGAAACTGGAGCCCGTATAAATATCCATCAACAGTAACATGATAAGAAATCAGTGTATAGGTTTATTATGGAATACTGTAGCGCAGTTAAGTGAATTATAGCTACGCACATGGAAGTGGATTAATCTGAAAAACAATATTTAAACAGAAAAGGAGAAAAATTTATGTACAAAAGAATTCCATTATATAAAGTTATAAGCAGGTAAAGCTAAACAGTGTATTGTTTGTGGATGTAGGCTTACATGGTAAACTTATAAAGAAAAGCAAGGGAATCATTGACAAAAAATTCTGAAGGATAGTTTTCTTTGGCACTAAGAGAGGATACCTTTCAGTGATGGGCATCCAAGGCTTCTGAGGTCCTGGTAATGTGCTATCTCTAAGTCTTAGTAGTAGGTACATAGGTATTTCTGTTGTTATTATTTCTCCGTAAACTACCCATATATCATAATATAAAAGTGAAAAAAATGTACGTTTCACAGTTGCCAGAAAAAAAAAGGGTGAAAAGAACACAAAAGATATTGTCCCTAAATTTTACTGAGCACTTCATGGATTCCAAAGCAGAATTATTCACATTCCTTGCATTTGTCTGGGTTGGGTCTTCTGAACTCTGGATCCCTGAAGCCACGGAGCATGTATGCCGGATTAACACGTTTCTGAGCTGGGAATTTTCCTCCACGGTTGGAAGTCTGAAGAGAGGCAGAGAATGCTGTTTACCACACATACTGAACGCTTTGGGCAAATAGAGGTATAAAAAAGAGGAATGAGATAACAGAGGTTATGAGGAAAGAAAGGCTGTGTACAAACTAGGAGGCAATATAGAGAAAAATAGAAAATTGGCATTTGGAGTCTCATAAGAAATGACTTGGTTGGGGATGGTAAAAAATGATGTTCATAAGTATGATGAGAAGAGTCATTCAAATTCTGCTGCTTTGATTTGCTTCATTCTTCTATTAACAAATCTGACCTTTAGCAATTGGTCGTTTAGGTTTTCCCATTAACTTTAAGTTTTAACTTCTGCTTTTCAAATCCTTGTGCAACTTTCTGTGTTTGCTAAATTACTCAACAGATTCATACAGCATCACTTGCTTGTGTTTGCTCTGCGCTGGAAATGATAATGAAATTATCTGTACTTCCTGCCTTCATGAGATAGTTGATACGGATAATTTTTTAAGCAATTAAAATAGAGAGGAAATAAAGATAACAAATGCAAGAAAGCAGAAGCTTCAAGGTCCTCTGCCTCTAACAGCTCTTTTAACCCCCTGCCACATTAGAACTCTTGGAACCAGCTTCTGTTCCTTTCTCATTCCAAACTCATAGCTTTCTTTCAATTTCTCTCTTGGACTCCAAATGACTTTTTATTCCCTCACAATTGTTACCATCTTGTTATTCAAAATCTGTCATAAAACTCAGCAGCGTTCTTAGAAAATAAGGCAAATAGAAAAATCTGGACTTCGATGATCACTCGGATCACTAAAGCAGTCACTCTACCTGCTCAAGAGTGAACGAGGGAAAAGAGCCTTTATAATTCTAGCCCTGTAACTGGACAACCTTAGAGATACAACATATCTCAAAGGTCTTCTAGTTCCATGCTCAAAGTAGAATTTTCTCTCCCAAGTCTCTGAAGAGGGTCTTTTGGCTTCAGCTTTCGACTTAAGACTTGTGGTCACAGGGAGCTTGGTACTTCAAAAGACAGCTTGTAATGCTGTCGGAGTCGTAAGAAAATTTTTCCTTACAGTGAGCTGTTCACAGCCACCCACTGGGCTGGCTCTGACATCTAGAAAGATCAATTCTTTATCTAATCCTTAAAATATTAGAAAATAGTGTCTCCTTTTTCAAGATGTATCTTGAGAATATTCTTTTCCAGGAGCCAAATACCCCTGCTTTTGTTGCCCGTTCCTCTATTGATTATATTCTCAGACGTAGTTCAGACTATGCCTCCTTGGAGGTCTGACTCCAGGGTGTCAGTACCCTCAGTATCCTTTTCTTCCCCTGCCTAAATATTTATTTATTTATTTATGTATTTGGCTGCGTTGGGTCTTAGTTGCAGCACACGGGATCTTCATTGCGGCACACAGGATCTTTAGTTGCGTCATGCAAACTCTTAGTTGTGGCATGTGGGATCTAGTTCCCTGACCAGGGATTGAACCCGGGCCCCCTGCATTGGGAGCATGGAGTCTTAGACACTGGACCACCAGGGAAGTCCAAAGGTGCCAGGATCCTTTTTGACATGAGGTGTCCAAACTGAGCTCCACACTCCAGATGTGGCCCAGATCCTGTGGAGAACTAAGTGATTTATTTCCCTTTTTGCACTCAACTTCCCAAATCTTGTTAGTTTCGATAGCAACTACATCACACAGGAAAATCATATAGAGATAATCAGGGATTAGCATCAGACTTGCCCTAACGAAGTATTAAATGTAAAGTTGCCACAGATCATAGGGTATCCATCCAAGATTTGAAGTGAGAGATCTCTGGGTCTGAGGATTGGGCAGGACCGTAAGGAGCTGGTATAGTTCTCTCAGTCCCTTGTCCCAGGGCCTCTTGTCTCTGCTTCTCTCCACTCTGCTTTTCCTCTTCCCTTGACAACATGGCCTCTTCCAGCCATTTCTGTTTCTGTATAACTTTGGCTTTCCTCTGCTCCAGTGTGCCTTGAAACCAGCCTAGCCCAAGTTCCATACAACTTTTCATTTGAAGTACCCACCTCCCCAGCATCCAGCTCAGCGTCTCTCAAATTTTTGTGTCCATAAAATCACACAGAGATCTTGTCAAAAATGCAAAGAATGGTTCAGTAGGTCTAGAAGGAATGTACATTTTTAACAAGTTCCTGGCTGATGTGGATGATGATGGCCCACAGATCACACTGCGAGTAGCAAATCAATCAGGATTAAGTTAAGTTAAACTTGCTTCTGATGTTTGAGGCTTATGTCTGTTAAGTTAAAATATTCCAGAAAAGAAAAAAATTATGAATTATCTTCTTAAAATAGTTTTTTTGTTTGTTTGTTTGTTTTTTCGGTATGCGGGCCTCTCATTGTTGTGGCCTCTCCCGTTGCGGAGCACCAGTTCCAGACGCGGACGCGCAGGCTCAGCGGCCATGGCCCACGGGCGCAGCCGCCCCGCAGCATGTGGGATCCTCCCGGACCGGGGCACGAACCCGCATACCCTGCATCAGCAGGCGAACTCTCAACCACTGTGCCACCAGGGAAGCCCAGGTCTTTATATTTTAGATTCTATTCGTCTGTCATTTCAGTGAGATGGAAGAAAAGAAAGACTTGTTCTCAATCAGATATCTTAAAGGAACCATTTACATTGCATTCTTTATCTTTGTACCAGGCCCTGAACTAGGTGCAGACTTGCAATTACAAATGGTCAAATGCCCCTTTTCAATAACTTCCCCAGGTGGGTCTGTATGGCCCTTCCAGGGATCTGTGTGATTTCCAAACTGTGCAAATGATGTCTAGAGGGGAAATATTGTGGTTCAGAGCTAAAACCTATGCCCGACACCAGAACCCACAGACCTGCTGCAGGATGCCAACTTCCCCACGTTACGGATACTGGGAACCATGTCAGCGTTTTATTATTTTTACTCCCTAATCTAGATGCTTACTCCATCGTAGTGATACCTAGTCCAATTAGCTTCAATATTTCTTTAGTTTTAAGCACATAGGTAGTTTCTGGAGACTGAAGTATTTGAGTGAGTGTGCAATGGAGAGGGGTTGATGGGGATATAATGAGACAGGATAAAGAGAAATTTCTCTGGCAGGAGACTGGGGAGAGTAACGAAGTGATTCTACCTGGGGAGCCTAGGAAGAAACCCTATAGCTGTTCATTTCAATCCTGGCTTGTCAGAGTTGGTCCTATCATTCATTCAGTTTTAAAAAAACTAGTCCTAGAAAAACCACATGATCCATTTGGGGTTGGCAAGAGGTCTTCTATAATTCAGCAAATGGGCACATTAATTTAATCAGAAACTTGGCTTCCTTTCCATCTCTTCGATTTTGCCAATTAAGAGGCATAGCCATGATGGATAGCTTCATTTAGGATGCAAGGAAAATCAAAGTACTCTGGGAGATTTGTTAAGCCCAAAATACACTCACCTGGGACCATTGTAGAGATCAGTTTTCAAGCCCATGAAAAATAAATGGAAGTGTCTTTGTGTGAATCTGTCAGCATCTGTACCACTGCATTATGCATGATCCCAGTCATGTTCGTCTGTTCATCACACGGTTTCAACAAGAGTTTTCCATTTTACCAAATGGGAGAGATCAAGACAGAATCCATAGTTTCCTTACTCTGGTTTTCTTGGCAGGATCCTCTCTTGTCCTTTTTTTTTTTTTTTTTTTAGCGATCTGTAATTTATATTTGGCTATAGCCACAGAGGTTTGCCTCTTCCCTTAGAAGGCAGTTTTGAAGGCTTATAGTCTTAATGTTTGCTCAATAATTTTTCTTTTTGCATCACTGTCATTTTTTTTAAATTTCAAATAAACTTGTTATCATTAGTTTGTCTAAGAGTAGATCTCATCTAGGTAGTTAATAAGTATAACTTTCATGTAGATATTATAAGAAGAAGAAACATTGATCTGATTCCTACCCTCTATTAGTTTATACACATATACACAGATATAAAGCAAATAGCAATCTGGGTTTCTTTTTTCCTAAAAGCAATTAATTTATTCATTTTAGTGCTAGATTATGTAAAATGGAAACTTGCATTTGAATTACAATTCTAATAAACAGAGTCATTATCATTGCCTAATTAGAACAATTTCTGCATTTTATGGGCATTGAATTTTTTTGGATACCATAGCAAGTAACAAGCCCATGTGCTATCTTTTTTCTACACAAATTTAATCTATGCTAATAGCTATTCAAACTCTTTCAGACTGCTGAATATTTGTTGTTAGTGCTTTTCTTCTCTTGATCAAGATAGTAATTGTCATGGCTTAAAAAATAATCATTTTGTTTATTCTGCCTAGCTCCAAATCTTCTATTCTAATTTGTTTTATACTGCTTGCTCTGCTTCTCTAGCGTTCTCAATTTCTTTTGATTAAGGACTATTGTTTAAACCTTGTGAATGACAGTCATTTATTTGTCACACAAATATATTTTAGTCCAAATCACTACCGATATGGGTTGCTATTGGATTCAAATATTTGATAACTGCATACTATAGCTGAAACTTTAACAGTATCTCAGGCAATGGTTTAAGTAGTGGCACCTATAAAACTTACAAAGTTCCATAATGATCAGCTTTCATTTTTTTCCATCATGCTGTTAAATTAGAGACATATTTGTTCAGTGACCAAGACGTCCAAAAGCCAAATCCCTCTCTTTTCCTTTTCCTAAAGAATGACCTTCCTGAAGGAGAATCGAGCTCATTTACAAAATTTTAGTCAGTTGTTCCTTTGTTTCAGGAAAGCTTGGAATTGAGACAAATAGGAGAAAATGTGTAATTTGTGACCTGAAAAGTGAAGAGATGTATATGAACCTGAACCACAACTTTTTCAGTCAGCTTCATAGGCTTAAACAGAGCTGGAAAAATGTTCTCCTGCAAATCTAGATGTCAAGAAAAAGCAAGTTTCTGCTCCAGCAGTGTTTGCAGGCTCTGAACACGTACCACTGGAGGGAGATGAAGTGCTTTCAAGTGGTAGCTAAGTGAACGGTTTATTTTAACGGTTAGGTATTTACTTTTCATCCAACATTTAATTATGGAAATTTTCAAAATGCAGCCAATTGGAAAGAATTTTACAGCGAACAGCCGTAAGCCTACCACCTAGATTCTCCATCAACATTTCACTGTACTTGCTTCATCACATATCTAACCTTCTAGCCACCCCTTGATGGAGCCATTGATTCATCTTATTTTCAATGCATTGCAGACACCGGTGCATTTCCCCTAAAACCCTTCTGCATGCAGGTTATTAATGAGTTCAATATTTGTTTATAGCTTCTTTTTCTTTTTTGGGGGGTTTTTGCATTTTTTAATGTTTTTATTTTATATTTGGATATAGTTGATTTACAATGTTGTATTAGTTTCAGGGGTACAGCAAAGTGATTCTGTTATACATATACGCATATTTATTCTTTTTCAGATTCTTTCCCACATAGGTTATTACAGACTATTGAGCAGAGTTCCCTGTGCTATCCAGTAGGTCCTTATTGATTATCTATTTAGTTTATTTTTCTATATTAGTAAAATTTACTGAGTTTGACAAAATGAATACATATACCTATGTAGCCCAAACTCCTGTAAAAATACAGAATAGTACCATCACCCCAGAAAGCTCCCTTATGCCTGTTCCTCCCTCATCTCTGTCCCGATCTCATCCCCAGGTAACCACTGTTCTTGTTTTTTTCACCATAGATAAGTTTACCTATTCTAGAACCTCAATTAACTGGAATCATATGATATGTATTCTTTTGTGTAAGACTTCTTTCACTCAGCTTAATTTTTTTCTTCATTCATTTTTCTGTGTACATTGGTAGTTTATTCCCTTATGTTGCTGAATAATATTCTGTTAATAGACCGCAGTTTGTTTATCCGTTCTCTTGTCTGTTTCCAGTTTAACATCATGAATAAAGCCTCTATGAGCATTCTTACGCCAGTCTTTTTGTGTAAATATATTTTTATTTCTCTCAGGTAGGATTCTAACTGCCAGGTCATAGGCTAGGTGTATCTTTTAGTTTTATAAGAAACAGATTTTTTCTATACTTTAGAAAAAATACAAAACGCTTGTACCATTTTATATTTCCACCAATAATGCATGAGTGGTTTGGTTGTCCTATTGTCAGTCTTTTTAATTTTACCCTTTCTGGTGACATGAGTGTTATCTCATTGTAGTTTGATTTCCCAGGTGCTTATTTTTAATATGTTTTAGGAAAAAGACGATTAGAACACCAACTCCATGATTTCAGGTACTTCAGGCTGGAGTCAGGGCCAATAAATAGTCAATTTAAGATCAAGTTCAATAAAAATACCAAGTAAATAATAGTTGAGGTGTTGTATGGCTATAGAAAATCTGTGAATAAGTGAAGCTTAAGAAATACTGTTATAGAGGATCTTTTTTGAGACTTCCTCTATTTCCAAGGCTTTTCTTTTCTTTTTTTGGATCGAGTCAAAAACTCAACATGTAAAAATCTTTAAGACATTTCAATTACCTTTACCCACTACAGAGTCATTGAGTTCTGAGATTAGAATTCTATGTAAACCTGGAGTGAAAACGATTTCAGCCTCATCCTTGCTTTTGAAACCATGCTTTAAGCAGTCTAATTGTATAAAATGGCAACAAAAGAAAACTATTACACAGGCAAAATAGCAAGTAGACATTAGTACCCATTGGAGCCAGCCTGCTAGACTTGACCCTCGGTTCCACCACTTACTAGCTGTGTAAAGCTGCCAACTTATTTGCTTCTCTGTGTTTCAGTTTCCTCATCTATAAAATGTGGGTGGTAATAGTAACAACTTCGTATGAAGCTGTGAGGAATACATAAATAAAAACATGTAAATAGCATATAGTAAGTATCATATCAGGGTGAGCGACTATTATTTTTATTGTTGTAGGAGAACCAATCAGCCCAAAGAAGGGAAAGATTCCTGTAGGCCAAATGGGGAATGAGGCAGGGGAGTAGATACCTCTAGAAAGCAGAAAGCCCTGTGCCTTCGGAAATGGGCAGTATCTTATTATCAGCCTGGGGCTCGTTTCTCCTTATTGCTCTTTCTTTGGGCAACAGCCTTTCCCAGTTATCAGCTTAGATGAGGCTGAGCTCATCTCCTGGCCATGTGATCCAGGCCTGGCCAATCAGCATTTCTCATCCCTAAGTTTACATTGACTGGCCCCAGAGATGAACACTTGATCTCAATCAGGATAATAATACTCTATCCTGGGATTTCTGCAGGGGCTCTTGAGAGAGTTACTCCCTCTCTTTTTGCCAGAGATGCGAAGCTGATAAGACATAATGATGGTGCAGCTGGGAGTCATTTTGCCACCCCCTGGGGAGAGCCTGCCAGAGACAGAATCCCACAAAGAGAAACGCAACACTGGGGAGTGAGAGAGAGTGAGAGAGGGAGGGAGAGAAAGAGAGAGACATAGAGGGACAGAGACGGAGAAAGATCACTGACATTTTAACGACTGGCCCCAGCTATACTGATCTGACCTTACCATCTGTGGACTACTCAGTACCTTTTTCGCCTAAGCCATCGTGAGCTCGGTTTCTGTTATTTGTGGATCCTGATGAATACACCGTTTATAATCAAGGGCACATTTTTGCAAGATAATTTCTTTGAGTTTCGGAGGCTTTGCTGTGTTTACGTAAATATCTTTCTCCGCTGAAACTTCTGTAGGTTGTTTGTGTAGGCTACGTGGAGACACTGCCAGAGCGAGGTTTATGAAATCCCCCAACAGATCAGGAGGCAGGTGTAGAGAGAAATGATGCCAATCGGTTTATTGTGTAGCAGCCGTGGAAACCAGGAGGAGACCCTTCGTTCTCAGGGTCATCTGTATTCGGTGGAGCAGAGTGGGATGGGGGAGTGGGGTAGGGTAGGATTCTTGGGCAAATCTACCCTCCGTAGATATTTCCCTGGCACTCCCCGTGGGATGGGGAGATAAGAGATCTGCTTTCCTTTCCTTCTCTTTTCTCAGTCCACTTCTCTCAGTTGTTGCTACTCAGACTACTAGACTTGTGCCTTCAGGAGTCCTCAACACTTTTTGATAACATTCTGATAACAATACTCCCTTATACTCCTGGACAAATATGCAGTAAAAAACATGATGTAATCATCTGATTTCAATCAGCCCAGCCATCTGGAAAAGGTGCCTTTCAGTCATTTGGTTGAACTGGCACTCAGCCTAAGATGACCACATCTATATTTAGTGACGTCCTAATCACAGTGTCGGTAAGTATGGCTTCTCATTGCAAAGCTGGAAAATTGTACTTATTCCTGTTAACATCTCATGTGCCTCAAAGAGTAATTACAGATAATGAGAAAATTTAGGAACCAAGGATTGTGCTTATTACTGAGTGACGAATGGAGGGTGCCTGAAAAGTGTCATGGGGGTTAATTAACCAGGACTGACACTGCCTGTTCGTGCACAGCTCAAGGAGGCATGGTGTGAGCTCTTGCATGGTACACGCCATCGCAACTCCACATGGGCCTCACTTATGGAACCCCAGCTACTTGGGGAAATGAAGGGAAGTGGTGCTGAGGAATAAGTGGGTTCAAGAGAGTGGGGACAGAAAGCAGTAAAAGTAACCTGGGATGATTAACAAGAATTTTCTAGCTCTGGCCCACTCTCTCCTCACTTTGTTTATACTTTTTTTTTTTTTTTTTTTTTGCGGTACGCGGGCGTCTCACAGCTGCAGCCTCTCCCCTTGCGGAGCACAGGCTCCGGACGCGCAGGCTCAGCGGCCATGGCTCACGGGCCCAGCCGCTCCGCGGCATGTGGGATCCTCCCGGAGCAGGGCACGAACTCGTGTCCCCCCGCATCGGCAGGCGGACTCTCAACCACTGCGCCACCAGGGAAGCCCTATTCATTTATTTTTATGTTCACTTCGTTCCTTCAAAAAATGTTGAGACTCTACTTACGTTGCAGGGACTGCACAGAATGCTGGGTATAAAATGACCCACCCTCACAGAGTATTAGACCATCTGGGGACTAGAATGGTGATGATGAGGACAGAACCTGCTTACAGTGTGAGATGCTAGACTCTAACCTGGTCTGCCAGGGTCCAGACAGATGTCCCTGAGGATCTGACACTGAAGCTGAGACAGGAAGGAGGAGAAGGGAGAGTTTGACAGGAGGGAGAGAGAGGTAGAAAGACCACTTCTGACCACAAGAACAGGTGAACGTGGAGGCCCTTGGATGGGGAGCAGCTGGCTCCTTGGAAGAACTGAGAACATACCAGGATGATTGAAGGAAGGGGAACAAGGCAATGGTGGCTGGAGCTGTGAGCTGGAGCCGGTGAGTCTTTCTTGGTCCTGTGTCGCAGGCTAAACTTCATCTAAAAGCTGGCAGGCTTAATGGGAAATTGTAAGTTTTCTTATGATTGGACCTTATCTAGTGTTAGATACACATGAGATTCTTTTCCTTTCATTCTGTAGTTTTAATCCCTGTGAAAAAGGAGGCAGAGGAATTTATGAGGCAAAAGAATTAGTAAGTAAGCCAACAAGGACAGAGAACTTAAAAGAAAGGAGTTGGGAATTTCCTTTGTTCCCTTATACCATTTTAGAAGTATTTTTTCCTTCTTTTCTATTTGCATGTTTTGGAAAATAACACACAAAAGCTGTCAAACTATTTTGCGAAATAGATGTCTTTCCAAACTTTGTTAAATTTTTAAGGCTATAACTGACTGAGATTTAAGAGTCTCTTCTAGAATAAGTTGATATTTATAAGGTAGTTACTGGAATTTTAGAACAATGTGGTGATTAAGAGCAGGAGCTCTGATCTCAGGTTAATCAACTTCAAGCCCAGCTTTTTTCAATCACTAGATGTGTGACTGAATATGTTGTTTAACTTTCCTCTTGTTTTCTCTTATCTGTAAAACAGAGACAATATTAACTACTTCATAGGGTTGTTGTGAGGATTATGATATAATGCATTTAAGCAAGGTGTCTGGTAAATAGCATATGATCAATTGTTAATTAACACAAACATTTTAGTGGGAAATTATCTTTCCCACCGTAATAGATTGTGAAAATTTTCATGTTTATTATAATATATACCATTTTATAAATTCATACGTGACAAATGACAGAAAACCAAGTTCACACACGAACAGTAGATAATATATAGATGTTTTGGAAGGCAATCTGAAGGATTAGAAGCTTGGATAAGAATGAATAAATAAGGAATTAATTACAGTTAAATTGTGATAGAATTTAAATATAATAAGACAAACAGCCAGGTTTAAATGGGTAAATAAACAGATGTTAAAAGAAAGGCAATAAGCCTTTTCAGGGGATTCAAAAAGCAATGAAGAGAATTTTAATTGATGCTTGAAAGCAAAGGGGCAGAGAGAAGAGCAGGACAACTAACAAATATCTTCAAGGGCCAGGGAAGTAACACGACCACATAATTCTACCGCATATAACAGACTAGGGAGTTGTGGGCTCTGCATAAAAGCATTCAAATCACAAACTACATGTATAAGAAAAATCATGCTGACCAAACAGTTTGCTACCCCAGGAATAAAGTGATGTCTCTCAAATGAACGGAAAGTAGCAGTGGGAACCCTGAACGAATCCTTTCCACGGCGTGAGTCCTGTTCCGCACCCTCCTGTCTTCCCTGATCCACGTCCCTGCCCCACCAGCAACCATGGGCGCCTACTGATTCATGTTAGCCTGGCCCTGTGGTGCTTGGGAAGACAATCCCCCTCTATCCTGGCAAACCCAGCAGTTCCTTGGTTGGTTATGCTGAGATTTGACCCTAATTGTAGGTGTGATGGCCAAGAGGGAATACGGGGGGCAGATCACGACAAGGGCAAGCAGTGAGGCAGCTGAGAAAGCGAAACCTTTTCAAGTAAGAATGTGTGTGTTTGGGGAGGGGCCTCCACCGCAAGCCCCGGGAGTTTATAGGAATCTGGAGGGGATCTGTCCAGGTTCTCAAGTGCATCTACCCAGAGATCCCCATGCCAATTCTCAGGCTCCCGCTTCTTCCCCATCAAGGCCCTGACTTTGGTCTTTACTGGGAATCCAACCCTCTCTCAACTTCTGCTGTTCTTACCATTAAGTCTTCCAGCTGCAGGAGATGAGGGTCATTGTAAAAAGCTGCCAGAGGTTCCTTCTTTTCTTGCTCTCATATTTTGCTTTAAACTGTTAATCAATAGATCTGCCAGTCACTTTCTCTTGTTTAAATTTCCCAGGCCTTACAGTTACTCTTTCCCACATACCCTAAATGCCTATCTCATTGAACCAGTTAATGGGCCGCTTTCCACCCAAATCCCAACCCGGTTCTCCACAGGTAAAGGTCTTAGCAATCACCAAGCTGGGAACCAGCAGCCCTCCACCTCCCACCAGTGACATGAGCCTCCTTTCCAACTGGCCAGGTAGGGATGCAGAGCGTTCCACCCTCAGCGTTGCTTCCTGGGACCAAATGCTATACCACCCCTCTTAGGTTGGATTCCCTGGAAGGAGCTTGATGTGCAGTTTCTTGTTCAGGTTATTTATTGGAAGAAAGCTTTCTGGAGAAGAGGAGTAAAGGAATCAGGGATAGGGCAGAGAGGAAAAACTAAACAAGGGTGTGATGTAAGCTAGAGACCAGCTTTTCCCTGTGGAAGATCTGGGGCAGGAATTGCACTGAGGGACTGACCCCCCCCGCCCCCCCCCCCGCCGCGGGGTGAGTGGGCCTTTGGTTCAACATCAGTCGGTAACTGATGGCGGTCCGCGTTGTCCGTGCCCAAGCCCACAGCCCCAGTACACACGCAGAGAGAGTGGGCAGTTCTCCAGTGAGTTGTTATCAGCTGTTGAATTGAATTTCTAGGCCCGAGATGGAACGCCCCCTTCCTGGGGTGCCGCATCAGCAAACAGACACTTAGATAACTTGTGTGTCCCTGTAAATGCTTCGCTTGACCGGAAATGCAGTGTATCCAGCCAGCCAATCCCCTAACACCAAGCCAACTCTGGACTCTACTTATTTCCTTGTTCTCACCCCGGACCAGGTTGACTACGTGGCCCCTGCCAATCAGATGTTTTCTATTTGTCTCTTCCTTGTTCGTTATTTTTTATCCTCTGAAAGCTTCCTGGCTTCTGACCCAATTTTCAGTTCTTCAAGTGGAGACTGGCTGCGTCATGACATTGTGTCACTGACATTGTTTTCCTTAATCATCCTTTAACACGGCAGCTGGGGGGAGGGGCGCTCCAGGTGGTAGTGGGTGGGGCGCCAGCAGCCTCCCTCACGGCTGTCGTTACTATCATGATGGATGATATTATTGAAGAGCAGTTTGTAGTTTTACAACTGGAAAAATTTTCCCTTTCACGGTTGATGTGAAGCTGACGGTAGCTCTTTTCTTTCTGCTAAAGGCAATGTTTTCCTTAATGTTAGGCCGGAATGTTCTAACTGGAAAAGCCTTTTAATTTGAAGGGGGAAAGCAAGTGAAATTTATTAAATAGAGTGTTAATAAAAAGGTGTATGGTAGTAATTTTTCTCTTCTCTTTCCCCACAGGCCTCCTAACGCATTCCCCTGACACTCCTCTCCTAAGCATGTTTGTCTGCTGGTTTCTGAGGTAAGAAAACATGTTTTTTTTTTTTTTTGCTCAGCTGTAATCCAGGCAAAGGTTTCTAAGTTTGTGAATTAATCCACTGTCTTCTGCTTACAGCTAGCTAAGAAGGATACAGTATCATATTATATATTTACCAAAATACACACTTCAATATGTGAGTCAGAATTAATTTACATTTTGGGTAGAAAGATCCATTTTGCCTCAATCATTTCATGTAAGCACCTGAGAAATTGTTTTTCTGAAAGCTGCTGGTGATCTATGGAACTATAAACGTGAATCTATTTGTAATTGACAAGCAAATAGGTCTCAGGCATGTTCTTAGGGTTTCAAGCTACTCTGACTAGTCCTCATGGCAGAAAAGGAAAAAAAGTACTTTTCTGAAGGTGACTTTCATTTTCTTCCCACATTCGGCATACGTGAAGGAATTTAGGGGAAATCTTGCATTTAATGAAACCCATTTATAAGTTTTTCTTATGAAAATAGTATACCGGTTGCAGCAATCATGGGGACAGGAAGTGCTCAATCTTTGTTCAAGTCTTTGGTTGTGAGTATTAGAAGTGAGAGCTGCTGAGGTCTGTGGTATAGGAGGCGTGGGCAGAAGAATCTTGTTCAAAGGGAGACTTACACATTTCAGCGTAAGTCTAAGACCACAAGTAGATACGACCTTTCAGGGAAAAAAATGCCGAAGAGGTGGATTGCTTCCCCTGCCAGGAGAGAGAATTTTTGTACAGCTCTCAGGAGAGCAATCCTGGTCCAGCAGGGGTTTGATTGATTTGCAACTGGATAGGTACTCACTTGAAGAAAGTGTTCCAGAAATATTTGGAAGTTATGGTTTCTCTATTGGACTGCCTTGAAAACTTGTGTCCCCACAGGTGCTGTGTGATCTGTAAAAAAATGTAGTGGCTCATGAGCTTTCGGTGGTGGGTGATGAAGGGTGATGGTGATATGCTGAAAGAAATCAAAATTCTTTGTTTTGGTCAGGAATGGTAGCTTGGTTTGATGTATACTAGCTAATATTTACTGAGGGCTCAGGCTGTACCAAGCAGTATCTAAGAACTTAAATGTATTTACTTATGAGGGAGGTACTTTTACTAACCATGTTTGATAGATAAGGAAATTGAGGCAAAGAGAGGTTAAGTAACTTGCCTATAGTTACACAGCTAATTAGTGATAGAGTAAGATTTATATCTAGCTACTTTAACTCCAGAGCACATGCTCTTTACTGTTTTGCTACACGACCTCCAAGGGCATAACCATAACCAGGAGGAGGCATTATAGGCTTACGTCATTCAGGTTACTTTGAAGCGAGACTGTGTCCCAGCAAAGAAGTGAGGAATTGGATTATCTTCTGGTGAATTCAGTCAATCCTATTTGTCAACCCATCTATTTTGAAACAGTCAAGTTGTTGATGATGGTGTCTAAGTCCTTAATTACTGTTTGTTTGGTTTTTTTTCACCTGGTTTTCTAAATTCTCCACTTCATTGTATTGATTGAGTTTGTAACCAGCTAAAGAGAACCAAAGTGCAGTGATGCAAATGAAGTAGGCTGGATCTAACCTTGAGCGTATTTCTCTTTGCCAACGTGGAATTTGGACACACGTGTGTAACTTTAATTGGGAAAAAGTTGGAGTCAACATGACCCTCAGAGATCATCTGGAGATGAGGAACCTGAGGATCACTGAGGGTCAGAGACTTGCACAGGATCACACACAGTGGTTCACAGAGGGGCTTCAAGGGAACCTAGGACGCTCGCTTTCTAGAACAGAGCTCTTTCCACAGTGGTGCCCTGTGGCCTGAAGAAGCTGAAAAGTAAGAGTGAAGAGTAACAGCTCTGGTGACAAGGCATTTGCTGACAAAGAGGCAGAATGCAATAGTGAAACTGTCCTATTAGAAGTCTCCTGGGCCATTCATCCAGAGAGAGCCCTCGGGGAGGAATACGTTTGCCTCACATTTTCTCTTTGGTACAATAGATGCCTGACAATGAGGTGGCTGGGGCTGGTTAGGAGGGTGATAATGACAAGTTGGCAACCAAAATAAGAATAACCCAGATTTATAACTTGAAACCTGACCCAAACCACAGTGTAAAACAAGGGACTCTCAAATGCCAAGGACCTCAAGGGAGTTGATATCTCGGGAAATTAGGCCAATCTCCTCTTCATATGTCTAAGTCTTTTGAAGAGATCATGATACTGTAATCCTACCTTTGACAGTTGTGGAATAGTGCAATTGTGATTGATTTAAAGTCACAGGAAAAGTATCCTATCTCTAAAAATTAATTTAAAACGTCACAGCCCAAAAGACTAAACGTTAGTATCTCATGTTTCTAGGCACATAAATATTTACTGACCAAATAAGCGTTTGCTCTAGCCAGTACATTACATCCCTGGCTAATCCTTATCTATTTTTATGTGAAATAAAAATTCTTAATTATGATCAAAACACTTCTTTTAAGTTACTTAACGAACATTTAATTAAATAACTGCTGGTTAGTATCATTTGCATAATAGTTTTTGGACTGCTTTGTACAATTTCTTTAAAGGTCTTGACTAGGTTTTTGTTAATAGTGAGAACATAACTGATGCCTTAAGGTTTACATGCCTCTAATATTCTGTACAATTAAGTTTCTGCTTTTCTATTCAGCTCACCTTGTTAGGTGGGGATAAACTATCTTGTACCAACTTAACGGGAATATTGCAGAACCAGTGAGGAAATGCCCCAAGTGCTTTGATAATCTTACTTGTGTG